>NC_142085.1:75527234-76773067 GCF_054644295.1 Miniopterus natalensis | reverse complement strand
GTTCTCACCTCCAGGTACAGCCCCATGAAGAACAGCCATGCGGGTCAGCATGACAGGCTGCATTCCCACAGGCCTGCAACTGACCCCCTGCCCTACCAGGGGATCTCCGGGAATGTTACTTAACATTTAAGCCTTAATCTCCTCCTGTACTGAAATATATATACACACATATTAGTATATTATATGCATAGAAATATTGCCTAAAAGTTTTGTTTTTCTTCTTGTGGTTCTTATAATGTTTTAATGAGATAATCTAAGGCAGTTAATTACCCACTGGCTGAACATAGTAAATGTTGAACAAATTCTGATTGTGATTTTTGTTTACTATTTCCAATTGGCCATCTTTCTCCTGGAAGAAGTTCCAACACAGTTTGTGTAACTACAAACAATCTTTCACAAGTCCTCCATTTATATTTTCATTTGGCACCAGTTTATCTTGTTAACTGACTAAATTACCATGTTAAGAAATGATCATGTTAACTGCATTGGTTTTAGTGAGTAAAGAATTTGGCCCTGAGGAGCATGAGGGCCCTGATTACCTAGAACGGAGGGGTTTGAGCAAAGAAAAGGGAAAGATGTATCAGAGAGGTATTTACCACTTTGTCGTTTGGCCTAGAAGTAGCCCATAGAAGAGTTGGTGTCTTAGACCAATTAACAGATATCAGCTCTAATTCTTTTCTCTGATTCATACTTCTAAGCCTCATAAATAAGTGGAGTTTTTTGACAAGATGAATTCACAGGAAGAGATGACTCAGAAAACTGGTTAACGTTGACTTTTTCTTTGCTGTTTCCTGTTTTCCTTACAAGTGATATATTTTTGGCACAGAGTCTTGTTATAAACTGTCTGGGGCAGTTGCTTCATGATACTGTATTAAGTTGCTAAAAAGAGAGAATTCTGAGTTAGTGAATGACTAAACTGTGTTTTCATCCTGAATAATGATAGACCTACTAGACAATTGTAACTGGATTTTCCATTTCTTTCTTGACAACAGCACAGGGCTAAGGGTTTGGAAGTCCTTTAAATAGACAGATGTATAAACTAGAATGCTCCAGTCTTGCTTATATTGTCCCCAGTGCTAATTTCCAGACAGTGGTACCATCATTAGTCAGCTAGTTGTTTTTGTAGGACACTTCAGCTATAGCATTTCTTCACATGGAAATTTAAGTCTCCTTTCTTTTCACCCTTTGGTCAAAAATTAAAGATTTTAGTGATGAAAGAAGTCAGACCTACTGTTTTGAAACTGCTATATTTAAGATGCTTCCTCAAAAGAGAAACACATTCTGTTTCAGTTTGAAACAAAATTATATTTTCCCTCTTAAGAAAGAGACTACAAAATGACTTCTTACGACATAGCAAAATAAATTTCAAGACAATAAAAATATCCTTGCTTCTCTCTATGTAAAATAAATGTTTCTATCTATTGATCTGAGATCTAAAGTGCCTATTGCCATCCTATCAAAATACCAAAAAGATAGATTTTCAGTAAGCCTAAGAGCTTAATAAAAGTATCTGATTATTACAATGTAAAATTACTTCACTATGTATTACCACCTGGTGAACATGGATAATCCCTATAAATTCATATTTTCTAATAAAATTCAGTAGGTAAATAAAATAGATCTTTTCACAATATTCTTGACTATTTCTATTAACTGTTTAAAATGTCTTAAGGATATTTCATCAAGTTCTACACATTCCCCGAAAGTATTTTAGGAATTTTTTGTAGAGAACTGAATGACAATGCAAAGATAAATGGAGTTTCACTATGTAGATTTAAAACAGATTTGTGACTTTCAGGTCATCATGAGCTGGGTGGAATTTGAAATGTGAGCTTAAAAAAACCTGTTACTATTTACCCTTCTTTTATTTATTTATTTTTTAAAATATATTTTCATTGATTTCAGAGAGAGGGAGAAGGAGAGAGATAGGAACATCAATGATGAGAGTCATTGATCGGCTGCCTCCTGCACGCCCCCTACTGGGGATCTAGCCTGCAACAGGGGCATGTGCGCTGACTGGGAATTGAATCATGATCTCCTGGATTCTACGTCAATGCTCAACCACTGAGCCACACCAGTCAGGCTATTTACCCTTCTTTTAAACCTATATTTTGTTAGTTTCCAAAGATAGCAGGATGATACTTCGAAAACCTTGCTGGGCCACAATAAAACACTCCTTCTCTGTTCCTCACTAAAGTTTTTAACAGCATTGTATGACTTATTGATACTAAATGCAAATGATATTCTATTTAGAAGAATATGTTTTCTATAAAGTCTATCCATGAAATTTTATCCAAAATTGTTGTATATAAAAAAATCTTTATATTGGAAAATAAAAGGTAAGCAAAAATTCTTAATTTGATCTTATTGGGTTCTTGATAGTGGAATTAATTCTAAATGTTGGGGAGCTCCTTTATTTAGAAAAATGTTTTATTCAAACCACTTATATTATTTTTCCCCAAAAGTTTAAAAACAAAACAGGACCAAAAATATACCAGACAAAAACAAAAACCTCTACCTATTGATTCTCAAGTATTAAAATCATAACCTGGTTTTAAATGCCAGCTTTGACATAAACTAATTACGTCATCTGGAGCAAGTTATCTAATCTTTTTTGTGAGTTTATGTTTCCTTCTGGCAACTTTAAATCAGCCACAGTAGGAGGATTTACACTAGGGAAATTGGCAGATTCTATACATCAAGTCTCCTTCAATTTCTCTCTCATATGCACTCTCTCTTGCTCTCTCTTTCTGTACAACCAACTGTCAAACATTTACCAGCACATCTCTATGAAATAGCAGTTTGCAAATTCTAAAAGAGTTTACTTCATGAGAAAGTGAAAATAAACACAAATCAGGATAGCAGTTAATATGCAACAATTCAATACCAAAAAAAAAGTGGTTCTAGAGTCTCTTCTGGTCATCCAGAAATTTCCATGATACCTGAAAAATAACAGGCACAAGACATTGTTGAATAAATAGTACAATTTGAAGACAATACCGTATACTTTAAAGTAATAATTGTTATTTTTAACTGAGCACTTACTAGATGACAAGCACTATTTCAACTGACAGAATCCTCAGAAAGAATGACATGAGTTAAACATTAATGTCTTCATTCTACATATATAAAATTGAAAAGGAAATAATCCTCTGTTAAGGCTATGAGCTAAATTTATAATCAATATGGCAAATCAACTGAAGCATAGATAATTCACAGGAAGCGTCCTCATTTCTATTGAAGTACCAAGCATTAAGTTTACCTTTTTCTCTACTCCTGCGTGTAAATTTAATACTTGTTAATCCACCAATATCATACATAAATATATATTTGGATTTTTGATGTATGTCCACCTGTATTGGTATCCATATAAATCCATAATGTAACTATCGAAAAAGTAATCAATAATGCTCTCAAAAAGTTCACAAGGCATTGATCTGGTAGAACATATTTCCATCTCAGCACCTGCCCCCAAATTGAACAACTGAGTCTATAAAAATTCAGATTGCCAATCTATTCACTCAGTCTAGGCTTCTTATGTATGATATTGCTCTTATATTTCCTGAATGAACTTAATGGCTCTGGCATGAATCCAGTCTAATCCATATATCCATTATACACATGCATAGCAGAAAGTAAATACTATTAAGTGATATTGATGTTATTTTAGATGAAGTTTTACAACTATTAGATTGTTATGAAGCAAATGTTATAAAGACAGCTGGCTCCATCCTAATTTTCTGTGAACATAGAAGAGACAGTAGAATGACATAATCGAGATGGAAACCCTCAGCAAGCTTTCCCGGTGGGCGCAGGCGGTGTTCCAGAAACAAGAGAGAACTCCTGCATGATAGACACTACATCTCTCAGCCGAAACGCCCAACAGTAGCTTCTGACCAATGGACAATTTTCTTTGTTTGTCGCCCACAAAGATTGATTGTGGGTTGGATATTTTGGAGAAGAAAAGCAAGCTTCCTACCCATGCTGATTTTCCAAGCACACTCATCAGCTCTATTTTGTTATGGGCGGAAAAGAGGACCTGAGGATGAGTGAGGTGGATGGTTCATAGATGAACCTGAAGTTCACACAGAGAGTTGCTGCTCTCTAGCCAAGCAGAGAGAAATTTTCTGTGTGTATTTAAGATTAAGCCTAAAATAACAAATTGGGGAGGGGGGATTAAGAGGCTTTCTTATTCTAAGGCACTTGTATCATCTTACATTGCCAGGCATCACTAAATTATTGTGATGTTACTGCCCAGACCAGTCAAGTCCATGTCCGGGGGAACTAAGATTTAGACTCTAACAGCATTGGCTAAGCAGGAACAAAGACAAAAAGCAGAAGTTTGCTGTCATGCAGGAGAAGTCCAAACTGCTCCAGTGTGTTTCCACTTGAGAGACAAATGGCCTCATCCTCTGAGACCCTGTGACTCATGGACATTAAAGTTAAGCCCTGAGGCTAAGTTTAGAGAGTTTTTTTTAAACAGAAGCATTCCAGAATATGTAAATTGCAGTATTTTTCCTTCTTTTTTTTTTTCTTTTTTCTTTTCTAGTGTTCTCTGTATATTTTAAAGCTTGGCTGGGATTCAGTGTGAGTGTTATTTATAGGCATGACTCATCAGTGTCCTGAAATGGTTAACATGCAAGTAACTAATGCACCCAATGGGGAGGAAGTCCCTGGGGAGAATCTGGTTTCCAGAGAATAATGACTCATTCTAATATTCTTATAAATATATTAGCAAATAACACATTACAATAAAGGATGTCCTCTCTGTGCGCACACACACACACACACACACACACACACACACACACACACACCCCCATCAGCTAGTGATAAAATAATAGAGATACCATTTTTCTTTTCTTATTGTCTTAATGTTTACCAGAACATCCAGAGGTCATCAGTGGCTCAAGTGCATGAATGCCCATTTGCTTATGTGGCTGCGTTAATGTTGATAGAAATGCAAGAAAGGTCACAAAATTCAGCAGTATTGGCTTCCAGCAGCAGAGAAACAGTGAGCGAAGGGCATGTTCTGTTTTGCTTATGAAGTAATCTGATACACATACTCCCATCTGTCTCTCTATGCTCTGAATTACATGCTCCTTTTATGCCCACCCACAGGCACACTCTATTGTAACTATTCTAAAGTTTATCTCTTGGCTGGCTTCTTGTCTATAAAATTCCATTTCATAAAATTGAAGGTAATTAAATTGATTCTTATATGATAAGCTGATTAGTTAGTTCAAGCTCCACTGAAAAGTAAAAGAATAAATATTAAAGTAATAATATGAATAAAATTCAGTCCCAGTGAATCAGATTATTTGATAATAAGATTACAAGTGAAGCATCCACAGTTATTAAAAACCCAATGAAGCACATACGTTATTGAGTGATTGTTTACTATGGTGTCTTTTGCTTTTAAAGGGCTGATGTGACACTGGCCCTGTTCATAACATTTCCCTGCCCCTAGTGATGGACTAGTGTGGCACAGACCGCCTGCTCTCTTCTTATTCCCGACATTACCAGGCTTGAAGATTGAAGGACATAAATAAAAACTAAGATCCATGGCAAATGGTTCCTTGAGGATCAAGAATAAAATTTAAAATAGCATTCAGTATCTTTTTGTCAAGGTCACCGGAAAGAAATGCTTACTTACACTTAATTGCAGAAGGGAAGAAGACAATATATGCACTAAGTTTCACTTTTGCATTTGCTGTCAGGAAGCATAACTAAATTACAATCAGCTCACTGTAAACACAGTGGTTTACCTTGTTAACCTCATTCACAGAGCTGAACTTTTTTTGTTTCTCTGTAATTTCTCTCTACTATATGGCATTTTAATCTCAATGTCAACTCAGTTTTTTAAGTGGTCAGGATATAAATAAGTTAGTTTATTTATTAACAACATCAATAAATGCATGTTATGTGTGAAATGTATTAATGCCAGTAAAATAGCAAATATTAATTGAGCATATGTTATATACCAGGCATTGTTCTATAAGGCTAGTGTATATTAACTCATTCAATCCTTATTAAAAAAATCTATGTTATAGACACTGATGCTGCTGGTTTACAGATGAGATAAGAGACAGATCTCACCAGCAGGTAACTAATGAGTAGGGGATATTCACAGTCTGACTGTAAGCCTCTCTTAACCTCTCCACTATGTAAGGAGTGTTTATAAGCTTGTTGTATTTTTATATACACAACACAATTAGAACTTAATTGTTACTTAACTAACATTTACATATTAAAAATCAGTACAATAAAGTGAGTAAATAAATGGTAAATTTCTTTTCCTTGAGTTGGATAGTTTATAATTTGATAAATATTTTTTAAAGTCTTATATCCAATTTTATTTCATTTTGAAATGAGTGAACAAGAAAAGAAATAACCTTGAAATGAATCATTTTGATGTGTGTGTGTGTGGGGGGGGGGGCGCGGGGTGATACACATATTTCATTTTTGTAAATTTATTTAATACTAGTATAATTTTTGGTCATATTGGGTACTAAATATTTTTCTAATTAAAAAATGAACAAGGGAATGCTAAAGTACTAACTAAAACGTAATAAGATTAGAAATCTACCCTTGAATACCTGGGTCAGCTACAACATATGTGGACTCATCCACTGCTGACAAAAATATCAACATGCTCCCTAGCCCCTCCTCAGAAGTAGGAGTTGTCAAAAGCTGAGTCCTTCCTGTATTATTGGTGAGGCACGTCACTGCTACCAAAATGAGGAAAATTAGAATGCTAGGGTGAAGAAGCACAGGTAAAGGACATACAAAATCAGTAACATATGTATAGTGGTGTTTGGACAAGGTCAGGAATAAACTACAGCTAAAAACCAATGGAACAGGGCGTTGAAAAACAAGGGATGGGCAGGGAATCAACAGAGGGAAGAACTTGGAAAAAGAGGCCGAAAAAAGGGAAGAAATTGTAAACATCACATTCTTATTTTAAAAAATCTATTCCAGAGAATGAAAATAATATATTAATCTCATTGGTATACTCAGCCATTAACTATGAGGTCACAAGTTTTCTTTAATTTTGTTTTTTATTTTGATTTTATAGCTCTCTGTTGGCCATTTAGGCAACTTAGTCATGCACATTATGCCAAGCAGTCTTACATTATGTTCTTTTTTTATTTCTCCATGTTTAAGGCAAATCTGTTAGTATCTAAAGAGACCATGTAGGGCAATGTGCAAATTTAAAAAGTTGTTACAATTTATTAATAATTCCCCTTTCAACTCTAGCTAAAGGCATAAACATAATATTAATGACAAAGAATTAAAATGTGATATGATGTATCACTAATATGATGGAAAATTATATTTGTAAGATTTTTATTAATTTTTATGAATATGATTTCATATAATGGTATTTTCATGCAAGATTATAAGGCCTCTGGATAAAAAGTAGTCCTATATTTCATGCTCATAAATAGCACTGTAGATACATCACATATGATCCCTGCAGCTGACGGTTTATAGCCCAGACAAAAAGTGATGCACATTTATGATATTTAGTGTTTTTATAGTTTCCATTAGAAGCTTTATTTATTAAATTGTGCTTCAGATTACAAATTCCATGTAAGTTAGGAATAGGAACATATGCTTATTATTATTCCACATTTTCTTGTGTATAATTTATGAATACATTTATGTGGGTTTTATAAATGAAGTTCTCTGAAATTTTAATATTTGAGGTTCAATTGACAAATGCATTTCAAATATGATAATAAACAGTATTGACTTTAAAAGTAAAATTAAAATGTTTAATTAACTTACTAATAGTTTTAAAAACCAATAGACATTTTATATGAAGAAAAAATTAAATACATTAATTTATTTTCTGGAATGAATTGAAAAATTCTTTTTCAATATAAATTGATAATGTTACTTCTTTCTTACCTTTTTTAACAATAGATCTTTATTGATTTCAGAGAGAGGAAGGGAGAGGGAGGGAGAGAGAGAGATAGAAGCATCAATGATGAGAGTCATTGGTGGGCTGCCTCCTGCACGCCCCCACTGGGGATCGAACCCGCAACCCAGGCATGTGCCCTGTCCACGGAATCGAACCTCCGAGCCAGGCCAGCTGGGCATGTTAATTCTTTAAAAGATTACCTTGTACTTGAACCTTCTCTTAAGTTCAGTGATAGCTCTTTGGTTTTCTCTCAGGGAAACCACAGAATTTTCTAAGTTATATCGTTGTCTTATGTATAATCTTTCAGTGCCTTCAAAGAGAGTAATATACATAAGGGGAAAACCTGTTAGTTCCTGGGACAAGTGAACTCCCTCCCCCCTGCACCTCTCATCTAGCTGAAGCTCTGGCTACTGCAAAAGCTCACAGGGACTCACTCCAACACTTTAATTTGCAAAGGAGTGGTCTATGCAAATTTGAGTTTTATGGGCCTTGAGAGACCTCCGGCAACTTTTTGCAGCTATCCCAGGTAAACTGTCAAACTCACTGAACATCCATAGAAGCACCAATAAACTTCTTGTGGGTCTCTTGAGGTTCCCTCTGAATCCTGAATCCTGTAAGGATTGCTTGGTTTAGCCATTTAAGAACTGATGAGGTTGTTGTATAGAAAAATAGCACGGAGTTTATGGTACCTACGAGGCTTCACACTACTTTCTGCAATTAGCACAAATGTTGAATTAACAGAGTAATCCATGGAAACCCTCATTTGGACTGCTCTCAATTTATAGTTTATCTCTTTCATGGGTCATTCTATACCAGTGGTACCCAATTATTTAGTGCTGAAGGAGTCATTGTATTTCTCACCAGTTTCATATCCTTCGAGTGAAATGTAACTGTGGAATGGTAGGGATGGGAAAAAAAAAAGTGATCATTTACTAGCATGGGATTCTATTTGTTAAGGGCATTCAGAGGTTTCCAGTATTTCAAAAAGAGTTTATTTTATTAACCCTTGCTCTTGCCATATACACAGTAAGATGCCCACAGACCACTGGGTTTGTGATCCTCAAAAAAGAAAGCACAATCGGAGATTCTAACTATATATCCGTTTTTCTTCCATCATTGACAATTAGGTACCCATACTCCAGATCCACTTTGCCATTTTCCAAATTATACCTTGGGAATGTAGTAAGCCTGTAAAACTCTGGCTTTATATGCACCTTACCTCTAACTCAGAGAGGCTGGGAATGAGCTCTTGCCATGAAGCATGTTACATAGCAATGGATGTGCAATAAAAGATGATTTAGATATAAGCCAGAGGTCATTCTGATAACTTCTTCAGTTAATATTAAAATTTGGGGTATCCTGTTGAAATCAAAAAGGTATTCTAAGGTGATCACAATAAAATTTTGTTATAAATTTTATGTCATGATTAGCATCTACTAATAATGACAACATACATAACAGTAAGACAATATGATAATAAATAATAGCATTTATTGAACAATTAATATATACCAAGCACCATGCTAAGCATATTATATGTATTATCATGTCTAAATCTCTTTACAACCCATATCAGCTTAATTTCAGAGCTAAGAAGTTCAATTCTTAGAGACACAAGTGGGTAATAACGAAGATGGAATTTGAAGCCAATTCATCTTCTTCTAAACCCTGAACTCTTAGCTATTCATTATACCAGATTGCCTCTCAGCTGTTTTCTTATAACCATAAAATAGTTACCGAATTATATATATATATATAATTTTTTCATTTCTTTTTCTATCCTTACCCCCCACTTTTTTATTTAACTAGACAGAATGGGAACTCTTCAGTGGCTTATCACGGCATCTTAGCCTTTCTACACAAAAGGACTGTTTACAGTCACAAAATGTGTGTCCTTTCCAGAATTTCTTCTAAGACAAGGGGGTAATTGACAAAGTCCTTATAAATCTTTTATTCACTGTAACTCATGACCATTTCTTTGATGTCTGTAGCTCCTTATACAAAGAATAGCAGGCCTCAGAACCCCTCTTGTTTCCATCTCAAGTGTCAAAAACATTCATTTGAAAATTTCCTTTAAGATTGACCACTTTTTAAATGCTTCTGAGTTTATATTCCTTGCCAAGGCAAAGGGAGAATGATTCTTCCATATTTATGTTTAAAGATTTTTTTCTTTTTATTATTTAAAGAGAGGTACCTTTTGTTTCTTTAAAGACTTTGGCTGTATAAATTGATTCTTAGTGAACTTGGTATACAACAAACCTCATTTGTATTACCGTTCTCAGGCTTGAAAGATCAACAATTTTTTAATGAGAAAATAGATAAGATTTGAGAAAAGGGTTACAGAATCCTCTGAAGGAATTCTTCAGAAGGCAAGACATCACATACAAACGATTCTTTAATATGTATGTATTTATTTTGATTCCTAAGAAAATAATGTTTTTGATTAAAAAAATAGTTTTACCCTTTATGTCTGTGTACTCTCAGCTGAACTGGGGAGTGACAGAAGCCAGGAAGCTAAGGCCCCTGGCTAATTAGACCACTTCACACCTTACCCAGGATAGGGCTGTGAACTTGAACTTGACCCTGGCATCCTCCATCCCTCACAATCTTCACTTTTAACTATTATCTTCTCAGTAATTCATACAGTCACTATTTTCAAATTCCTAGTGACCAATATTATATCACTTTTTTTTCTGACAAATTACTATTTCATTTTATTTGAAGTCATTTTTAAATTTTCCTTAAGTTTGAAAATCTTTCTTGTGAAAGCAGCACTTAATTGCATCAAAAGAACATTCAGATATCAGCAGATAAGGGTAAGTGGTAAGTTGTTAATGAGCATTCCATATAAACATGTGCCCAAGTTTGCGTTCTGATAGGTCAAGTCTCTCTCTCTCTCTGTCTCTCTCTCTGTCTCTCTCTGTCTCTCTCTCTCACACACACACACACACAATACATGTTGAAAATATTGATTTATTTGAAATGAAATGAAAAAAATGGGAGTTGAAATGCTAGGAATATAGTTTCAAGGCTTGCTGATCCATTTGGAAATCCTGATGAAATAGAATATGAAATTTGATTATACGATGGAAAAAAATTGACTTAGTTATTCCTACTTTTGAAAAAATCAGTACAACACTTATACCTTGCCTGTATTGTTAGGTGGATTTAAGGTAATACCAGTAAAAGTAGGTTAAAAGTTTTTAAGTTATAAAACTTTATACAGTTGTGAGATTTTTATTTTATTTTTCAGGTAAGTAGCATAGTTTTTTATACAAATACGTAGTTTTTATATCTATACATCAAAAGTTATTTTCTAACCAGTTTTTCTATTCATCATAAAATTTCAAATATATTGAAATTTGAGAAAACAGTAAAATGAAACTCCGTGTAGTTATCATTCAATGCCTGCAATGATCAACTCATGGTCAACTTTCTGCATCTCTAGACCCTCAAGCAAGATTATTATGAAGCAAAACACAGCCATCAGAGCATAATATCAGTAGATATTTTAGTACATAATTCTGAAGAATAGGAAATTTTTTAAAAAAATTAACCATTATTATATTAAATCAAAGTAACAATAATTGCTTTAATATCAACAAATATCAATGAAGATTCAGATCCTCAATTATTTAATAATTTTCTTTACATTTTATTTAATCAGAATTCAATAAGGTCCTTACACAATAATAGATGAATATATTTCTTAGTTTCATCTGATTTTAAGTTTTCACTTCATCTCTATTTTTTATTTCAAGATTTGTGTTCTTGTTATTGTTTTTTTTTTAAAGATCATTTGATTTATTTCTATGCTTTTTATTTTAGATTTATTTAAAATATTTTATAGAAAGATTTATTGGTTTTACAAATGTTGGATAGATAATGAATAATTCTTAGAAAGAGCTCAGTACATTTTCTGTCATATGATAACATCTCCATTAATCATTAACTACTGTATATCCCTGAAACAATAAAAGTGAATCTTGCTACTCTAACAGAAACCTTAGGCAGGTCCAGAGCTGACACCCTTGCCTGGAGTCGTGTTGAATTGTTTCCCCTCTGGAACCTATAAATGTGACTTTATTGGAAACAGCATCTTTGAAGATGTAATCAAGTTAAGTTGAAATCATACTCAATTAGAGTAAGCCCTAATGAGATTCCAAAATTTCTACCCATAAATAAAGTTTAGAATTAGAAACATTTTCTGTTGTGCAGGAAAGAAAATATAGAGTTGGGTGAAGTTTTACAAAATCCCTAAATTCTTCTAGTCTTATGAATGAGTTAAGAATTGTAGTAGCCTAACCCTGGCCAGGTAGCCCAGCTGGTTAGATGTCATCCTGATACACCAAGGTTGTGGGTTCCACCTCTGGCCAGGGCACATGCAAGAAGCAACCAGTGAGTGCATGTATAAATGGAACTAATTGATGTGCTTTTTTCCTCTCTCCCTTCCTCTCTTTCTGTAAAATCAGTTATATATATATATAAGAATTGTACTAGCTTAAAAACAAACAAACAAACAAAACTCTCTTTTTCCTCCTGGAGAAGTCTGAAGACAGTGAAAAAGAGCTGCCATGAGGCATAACCAGTTTTCAGAGAGCCGGGCTCTTTCTGTCCACGTTCACGTTCTCACTTGTGATTGTATCTTCTCATCACTTTGTGAGCCACAGGGCCTCAGCACCAGCCAGGACACTGCAGGTTTAAGCCTAAAGGAAGCCGAAAGCGGAAAGCTCAAGAAGATGCACTTTAACCTGAGTTACCAGTTCGAAGCTGCCTTCCCAAAAGGCTTACATTTTCAAATTCATCTCCTTGGCCACAATTTAGTCACTTGATTACATCTAGCTAAAAACCCATAAATTATGGGGGCACAAAACCACATTCCAGAGCTTCTTGTTGATGTAGTATCACTCAGAACAAACATTTCTGCAGAGGAGTGTGTGTAACTAAATTGAATTACCCCACATGCTGCTTACGATCTAGTGATGAGAGCATTTAAGACTCACACGTGACCAACTGGGTGAATCTGACTATGTCAATTCTTTCTTCGAGTGTTACCTGAACTATTCATCTTTCAGCTGCCTTTTGTATTAAATTGAACATGATTTGTCTAGCACTTTTACAAATATCCCTTTCTTCTTCCCCATACTTCTCTCCCTCCCTCCCTCTCTCTGAAGAATTATAAGCTCTTGTGCAAGATCTGAATTGGCCTGGTATATAATGGAAATTTAGTAAATATTGGCTTACTTAATGAGTTATTTTAATTTTTTTTAAAAATATATCTTTATTGATTTCAGAGAGAGGAAAGGAGAGGGAAAGAGAGAGATAGAAACATCAGTGATGAGAGAGTCATTGATCGGCTGCCTCCTACACACCCCCGACTGGGGATCGAGCCCACAACCCAGGCATGTGCCCTGATTGGAAATCGAACCCCGGCCACCTGGACTCTAGGTCGATGCTCAACTGATGAGCCACACCCAGCTGGGCTGAGTTAATTATTTTAAAGTAATCTAAATATGCCCATATTCAAACAGGAGCATATATTGCATATTTTTACTCACAAAAATGTTTATATTATAAACACAATAACTTTCTAATGACATACTTAACTGACATACTTAATATCAAATTCTAAAATGTAGCTTTCCTTGCTCATTTGACTATAAAACAAAAAGAGACTAAATTGTTCCACTCTCAAAGCAGAGCACTATAAATCTGTTAGGTCTCCCTAAAAGATTACACACATTCTCTTGACAGTGAAAATGCCTGCAATTATGTAGGGACTTTATCAAAGTTTAAGGTAATTATTAAAGTCAATGTAAAATATAAAAGAGAATAGTACTTTATAAAACACACATATTAACTAAAAATGGAAAAAAGGAAGCTCTCTCAACTCCCTTATGAACTTATCTCAAAGGCTTGTGCAAATTAATTCCACAAATCAAAAAGATTTCATTAAGCTATTATGCTATTTTCTTTACTGATCTAGACAGTTCTAATTGTAGTCAGTTTCCCAAACAGAGAATACTTACTCTAGTAATATCTTCTAACATTAGAGCAAAAATAGGCTGGTCCATTGATTAACATATTGAATAATAGAAATGTACTTTTATGTGAAATTAAAAATACTTAAGATACATGGATTGAATAATTTATTTTTCAGGCACTACTAAAATTTATGTAAATAGGATGCACATCAAGAATTCACCTAGGCCTAGAACCTTTACTCTTAGGGATGGTGGCTGAAGTTTTATTGCTAACAGTTCCATATCCAAACAGGAGGATTTCTGGTTGCCTTATGCTGACTAGAAGGATAATCTAAGCCTGCTCCTAGGATCTTACCATATCTTAGTCAACTAAACTATTTATGCAAGCTGTTGTCAGAGCACATGCAATTACAAAGTGCTGGATTGTATCAAGATTAAAGGACAAGTTGTATAGATTCTTTTGCAGTGTTTTGTTAATTAATACCATTGGCAAATGATTGCATGTGTGGTAGAAATAAGCCTGAGGTTTGCTTTCATTGGTAGTGAGATGAGTCTTAGAGTGTGTAGCTAACCTTCACGCCTCATTAGTGGTCATTACAACCTACTAAAAACAAACAAACAAACAGACAGTTAAATGTTGTACATAATCAGATTTCCTCGAATGAGTTTATGATATCAGTGCCCTTTTCTCTAAACTAAATAATCTTAAAACTTTTGTTTGTTTATAGCTTTTTATAGCTTTTAAAACTTTTATAGCTTTTTAAACTTTTTGTGGTTCCAGGAAGCTTGGATCTTATTTAGACATGTCAAAAATCTATAAACACATCAAGAACATAATTTTTCATTTGTTTATAGCTAGTATTATGGACCAATTGTTTTCTGCTGAGACATTTATATGATTTTCACTGAAATATGATATTCTCGTTTTAAAAATGAATAGGCTGATATTTCATTTCAACATGATGAACAAAACTACAAATTGGACTTTCTTCTCAACTGATATACTCCATGGTTGAGGAACAAATTTGGATAGAATTAGGCAAGCCATTTTTTTTTTTTTTTTGGTTCAAATGTGTACAACTGTCAAGTCCAACTTGCTTATTTTTATTTCTATAGCACTGTTTGATGGAAATGAGTCATTTCATTCACTGTGCTTTGATGAAAGTTTAAAGCAGACACAATAATTTTGATGTCTCCCTTTATTTAAGTCCTTATTTTCCTTAATGCACATTCTTTCCACTAACATTACTCACTCATCAGGCCTTAGAGTAAGGGGGAAATGGATAGATTCTGAGAAGAAATCATTTTAGAAGAAAATGATTTCATCTGGAAAATAAAAATAATAGGTAAAACTGTTCAATATTTCATGGCTTTTTAAAAAAGGGCAGTTGTATCAGCAAATAAGAACATTCATTCATTCATTCATATTCAGCAAATGCATACTATGGGCCTGAGACTGTCTCTAGGGTCTGGAAAACTCAAGAACACAATGGATAGATGTAGTTCCTGACTTTTTACTGTTAAGAATATTGTGAGTAATATGGATAGAAAGACAATAGTGACACCACCAACCAAAAGTTGTGATGGTTGCTGAATTGCAGGGTGTTATGGAACCATAAGGCAGAGGATCTAATGCATCCTTTAGTCAGGAAAGGCAACTTAGAAAAAGTAAGTTCTACACTGAGTCGTAATGGTAGAAAAGGAATTACCAGGTAAAGTGGTATAATGCTGGGGAAAAGCGAATTAATTTAGACAGAGAGCACTGCATCTTGAAAATACAGGGGATGAAAAAAGCAGGGTACATTCTAGAAACTAAAGTAAGGTCGGTATGACAGAGTGTGAAGTGTAATGGGAGGGGAAATGGAAAGAGATAACACTGAAGGGCTAAGCAGGTCTCGGGCTGGCTTAGTGCGTTAAAAATCATAAGGATATTTGCCTTTGTTCTAAGAGCAGTAAGGAGCTACTTAAGATCAGAAGCAAGTAGATGACATAATCATATTTTTATCTTAGAAACATCACCCTGGCAACACAGAGGAAATGGAATAGTATATGATTAATAGTAATATATGAGAATATATACATAAATCAAAATATTGCTATAACTTTTAATTTTCTCTAAGACAAAGGCTAAGGCAATTTACTGAAAGTTGCAATTTATTTCTCTTGCTTTTTATTTCTTTTCAGTTGAAGTGTTTTTCTCTTTGAATATATTTATCTTTTAAATAAAATACTCTTCCTAGGTCAAGCGAATGGATTTTTAACTGATTGGTTAATATTTGATGTGAATTTTTATTATTTGTACTTTAGGTTATAGTAAATATCAAATAATTCAAGAGTTATTAGACTTTTGTCACAGCAGAGGCAGAAAGATACAAGAGAACACCATTACAACAAAAACAATAATTTACAAAAGCATAGTAATTTCTTTTAAACATTTTAGAGAGCTGAGGTCACACCATGATAACTGAATTTCAAAGAGTGACAAGTCTTTCCAAAGATAAATAAAATATATTAATTCTTTCACCTTTGGTAGCCACAGGGAAAAAAGGTGACCTTCATAAAAACAGGTAAAAGTGAAATCAGCTAAAATTATAACTAAATCTTAAAGGCTGAGTGTGCACTAATATACTGGGTGTCCTGAAGAAAAAGAGATTTTATGTGCACATTCAATCTCCTTTCAGTGGGCTACTTCTGCATGTCAATGAGAAAGATCTGAGGAAGGGCCAGAGACTGGAAGGAGCCCTCAATAGAGGCATAAATATGAACAAGGTGATTGGCCTACTGGGGTCCAGGGGCAAAATATTACCTACTTCCTGAACCCTTTGACATATAATGCAAGATCTTCAAACCACTGAAGAAGAGGTAACAACATTTCCTTGTTCTAGGGCCCAAACAAAGATATTATGCTACTCCTGAGGGGGAGGGAGAAATAAAATGCACTGCCATTGGGGATGGCTAGGAAGAACTGCTGAACCCATTTCCTTCCCTGGTGCAAAGAGGTCTTTTATCACTAGGAAAGAGCTGGAAAACTCTATCTCCTCCAAAACACACTAGAGATGCAAAGTGGAGTTTGGATGCCATAGTGGGAAAGGGCAGTAATGCTAAGTAGACACAGGCTGAGGCTGAGGCAGGAAATCTGCCTTCATCATAAACCTTGCAATGCGTAACGAGCACAGGCAGGCAACTGATAAAGAGGGTAAGAGTGTGGTTAAAGACACTGTCTGCGGCACACAGGGCAGGAACTGCTGAAAGCTGAGACTGGGATACAGACAGGAAGAGGAACTCAACCACAGGAGGAATTTGAAGCCTATACTATATTAAAAATGAAAACAGTATAAATCCAAAAGCTACCTCAATCACATATTACATTGCCAGCTCCCCATACAAATGGCTTGACAGAATAATTGGGGTGCCCATTATTGGGGATAAATACTCTTGACCTCAGTTTCTACACTAGTCCATCTACACTAGTACTAACAATGGCTACTGTACGAATAAACATGATTTATTTTTTCTTATTTTTAATCACTTTAGAATATAATTAACTGTCATTATTGATTTCCTAGTGTTGCTATAACAAATTGCAACAAACTGAGGCTAAAACAACAGAAATTTATTATCTAGCGGTTCAAATTCAGTGTTTTCCAGGCACTGACATTATGGGAAGGGTTGACTATCAAAAGTGTCAGAAAAATATGTTGGACTGCTGGAAATATTTTATGTCTTGATTTTGGTGGTGATTACCTTTGTTATACCTAAAAAGAGTTCATTTTTACTTTATGTAAACTATACCTCAATACATCAAGTATGGGTTGAATTGTGGCCCTTCAGAATTTCCATGTTAATGCCCTAACCCCAGGTACCTCAGAACATGACCGTATAGAGAAATATGGTTTTTATAAAGGCAGGCAAGTTAAAATGAGGTAATTAGAGTGCATTCTAATCCAATACGACTTGTGTTCTTATAAAAAAAGGAAAATTTGTACACATAGGCACATAAAGGATGCTTGCATGAAGAAAGATAGGAAGAAGGCAGCCATCTCTAAGCCAAAGAGAGAGACAGTAAACAGAGTCTTCCTTCAGCCCTCAGAAGGAACCAGCCCTGCCAGCAACTCAGTTGTGGACTTCTGGTCTCCAGAACTGTGAGACAAGGCATTTCTGCTGTTTAAGATGGTGGTATTTGGGACGGCAGCCCTAGCAAACTAATACATCTGACTTTAAAATATATATATATATATTTGTTTGTATTTCCACAATTTGAAAGTTAATATAATAATCATCATAATGCAGTCATTTCAATGAGGACACAGAACTTAATATCTTCAGTATGCATGTATACATGAACAATGAAAGAATAGGTATTTGATTAAATATCTTTTTATATCTACTTTACTTGTTTCAATACATTTGAGTAGATTATCTCTGTGATATCATAAAAATATTCGTTAAGATTTTTGCAGGAGTACCTTTTTCATTTTGCTCAAAGTTCTGAATTTATGCATTACCTAAATTATGAAATATTGCTTTAACTCTTAAAACTTTAAAACTATTATGCAAGTATCTCATCTTAACATCTTCTCTGTGAAGAGATCAACTCTACCACTCGCTATTTACCAAATCCTCTTTAAAATGATTTTGGAAATGTAGAAAAAGAAGATCGTGACAGCAAGGGTCATGGTACATATCCATGTACATAATTACATGGTAGGCTCTTTGGACATGCAGTTTTCTAGAGAAAAGAAGGGTCTCCTTAAACCTACTCTGTTTATATACTTCAAACGAGATGATGACATGACATATTTTTTGCTTGGCAATTGGCATTGTACACGGTGGTAACTCTCAAAAAGAACGTTGATTACTTGATGTAGTGAAATACATGTTGCACAAATATGGGCGTCAAAACACACTATAACTTAAAAAGCACTAAATCATGCTCTGGTCTTGGTAGAGCTTTATAATTACCAAAGCCTGTTAGGTTGCACTAGAAAAATAAAAGTTTCTTACTCTCAAAACTGACAAGTTCAGACACATCAGTCATGAATCTGCATATTGGAGTCAGGCCCAGGGGAGGAGGTCTGTGAATACCTGAGTATGATTACCCATTGACAGAGCAACCTTTAAATGAGTTTCTGTAGACATATTAAAGAAGTGAGTTGCATGTCCAGGGCTTATAATCATAATTGCATCAGAATTATTATTTATTTTACTAATGTCACTTTATTTAATACAATCATGTACATTGCTACTGCTTTCTCTAAACTTTTTAATGAATGGGTATTTATGTTCTTTATCAATTTTATATTGAGTATATCTGGAGGCTATGTGCTAGAACAATTAATATTTAATTTTATTTTTGAAAGCATATTAAAATAAATAATTTAAATGAAACTGGTTTTCACATATTCTAATAAAGTTTTATGAATAATTATATACAGGAACTTGAATGGCTTAGGAGATTGATAATAAAGTAATAGCATTTTCTGCTTTTAGTTCACAAGTTCAAAACCAACCTCATATTATAAATCAAGGAGAAAAAAATAGCTGTGGTAACAGTAACTTCATGTTTTGAGTCAACAGTTTTGTTTGCATGTGTCTATCAAAAGAAGAAGACAATGAAGCAAGTAATGCAAATCTTTTTCAAGTCTTAGTAAATTTTCCCAAAAAGTAGTCCTGTAGTCTGCATTCCCTGGCAAAAGAGATATATAGGAATGATAGACAGACATTTGGATAGAAAACAGGTATTTACATATGATAGCAATTCACATCCACTTCCACATAGGTGTCCTCATATATTAGTAAACTTGCACATATTTTCCCTTTTGAATAATACAGATATGAAAGCAGAAAAACACCCATATATTCCTATTGATGTTTTTTAGATATCTCTCCTAAGCTTAGCTAACACCCTCCTGGTTGACCAATTGTGCTTTTCCTAAAAGCACAACCCCAAGGCTCTACCCCTAGTTTCTGTAAGATGAGTTATTGTGGTAACTAGAGGATTTTGTTCTTTAGGCACATTTTATATTAAAATCAAGGCAAATATTTCCTTGCCTTTTATTTTTAGGAAAATCTGCTGCTAATTTCCCCTTGGCTAATTAAAAAATGTGTGCTTACTATGTGCCCTTCCTGGGCCTACATAAATCTTGCCTTTATGAAATTTATAATCTAGTCCCATTAGGAAAGGATTTAAGCTGAAGTGTTGGTATACTCAATGCCAATATTCCAGATAGGCTCTCTGATATAGTATTGATGACATGGACACAGAAAACTGTTGAATGCTAAAAACACTGTTACATGACAAAGTGAAATAGAGCAAAAAATCCTATCAAATGTGGGAAGAAGAAAGACTTCTAGGAGACAATGGAGTGAGCTTGAATCAATATTAATACCTGAGGAATGACAGGAGCAGATGAGCTACTCTAGTGTGAAACAATTAAAGTTGACAGAGCTCAGCCTGAGCAATGTGTTTTACTGGCCATAAAGCTAAGAGGCAGCTCTGCAAACAATGACAAGCCCTGTGTGCAATAACTGCCATCATCACTGAATGAGTGGTCATGTTTAACTGGTGACTTCGGAATCACCAATTAGGCACTAATCTTTTAATCAGCCATGTTTACTTATCAAAATGACTCTTTGGGAAGTTCCCCCCACACACCCCCACAAAGTCAGGGCAGCTTTGACTTTTACATGAGAAGACAAGTCTGTTTAAGTAGTTGATCTGGCTTTCCAGGGGACCAAGCCACTGATTCCACAATTAGAAAGATGGCTTAAAATGTCAAGAACCCTGGTAAAGTAATATCTTTCCCGAAATTGACAGTGAGGGATGAACAAGTGAGACTGAACCCTTTGCTAACAGCAGATTTAATTGGCAAGGGTCAGGGATTTCACAGAGATGGAGTTCCTTGAGGATGCAAAGGAAAGTACGCTGAAGAGGAAGAAAAACTGCCTAAAGTAGGTCTGGTGATGTCAGTGTCAATCTTTTCCTTCTCAGTCTTGCCTGGGGCTGGTTCTGCCAAGACTAAAGAGATGATGACATCTGTATGGCATATCCATAGTACTGTAGCATTTTATTTTACACCTTGGTAAAAATAAAAAAGTTTTGGAAGAAAGTGGGGAAAGAACTAAATTATATGTTTGTTTTTCTAAAATTCATATCACTCTAGATTCAGTAAGTGAAAAAAATACTCATTAACTGAAATCCATTCTGAATTTTATTACTAATTCTCATGTGTTGAAAAAAAATATGGTTTTGGACCCAAGAGGATCAACAGTTCTTAAATAGCTTAAATTATTTTTGCTCTTAATAACCAGTAGCTCTAGGGTTTAATAAACACGTTTACTTGAATTTTTAAAAAATCAATACCTGTGTTTTGGATAGGAATGTGTGGTTTATATGTATATTTAAATTTCTGCCAGTAAGAAATATTTTCAAACTACTACTCTGTATTATGAGCTGTATCATGTGTGAACTGTTTCTGGAATGTTTGCAAATGCATTACAATAAAATACCCTAATTTAGGCAAAATTAATGCCTTGAAACTGACTCAAGTCTAAAATATTATACATGTAGATGGTAAACATGATTATCATAGTCATATTTTCCACATTGATCTGAATCAGCTGCAATGATCTTAATGGACTCAATAGACATTAAACAAAAGGAAAACTGGGTTGATTCCAATTTAAAGTACTTTATATTTTAGCAAAGACACTCAGTTTTTTAATACAACCAATGCTTAGAATACCAAAGTGTTCTATTATCAAATATTATTTTTCATTACCTATTCCAACAGATAATTTGGTTAACAGTTCCTTTATTTATGCTGTAAGCCAGGAATTCGAAACCAATGATTTGTACACAGATTTATTTTTCAGACTTTTTTGTTTTTTGGTGATTTAGTCGTGTATTTTTTTTATGTCATTTGCTTTCTCAATTTTTGTAAAGCAGTTTTATAAAGTTTTACTGAGAGTTTGTTTGTTGAGAAGATTCTTCCATGTCATGGCATATTGTTAAATTTCACTTATTTTGGCCACTGTAGTATATACCAATGTATGAATAACACGTTTATTCATTTCGTCTGTCGCAGTGGGTATCCACATTATTTCCAGTATTTTGCTGTTATGATATTCTCACCCAGGTCTTTGGAAGCTCTTGTGCAAGTGTCTCTCTTGGGTGCATACTTGGGAGTCACATGGATGTTCAAATTTAGAAGGACATAGGCAATGCCAACTTTTTTCTTAGGTGGTTTCACCAAGTTAAAACCCTACTTTCCAAGATTATCAAATCACCATTAATTAAGCCAATTAATCTTTTCCTTTACAGACACTTTGGCTAGCATAAGATTCTCAAAACTGGTTCATTGGGGATGCTGAAGTATACTGTAACACCTTTGACAATGCTATTTTTCTAATGAAATATTTCTATATGCTTTCAACTTTCTGTTTGTTTGTTTGTTTGTTTTGCCAAACTTAAGGTTTCCTAATTTAGCTCATTTCAGGGATTTGTCTTTGTCATTGTAACTTTAGAAATAATGCTTGTCCTCACTAGCATACTAATTAGTCAAACCAGATGTTTCCTATGAGAAAAAGTTTCACTTTATTTTTTTCAACTCAAATGCATCTGTTAATATGCATTTGATGAATATCATAAAAAGAGAGAGAAATAAATCATAGAAGGAATATTTTAAAATAAACAATTAAAATAGTTAAAATTAAAATGATAGGAATTTAATATAATTAATTTAAGTTGGGTGAATTTTATGCTATATCTAATTTAACTTATAATTACATAAAGTAATGAAAAGCAAAAATTATAAATTATTTGAGGGAGAAAGGGCATAAGAAATATATTATTTCAGTAAATATGCTCATGCATGTGTTCAACTCTGACATTTAGCTTCCAGGAAAATGAGAATAACTACATTATATTAATTAGACATCCTGATCAAAATTTTCTGTGTATTTAATGAAGGAAACAGAATATGCTACTGAAAAATAATGAGTTCAACATTAGAAATATCATCGAACTTGTTAATAAAGAGAAGAAAATATTTTAACATGTAATAATTCAAATAAAGTAAAATGATGATCTCATATAATTAAATATTTCAAGATAGGATTTGTAAGAATTAACTACATTATTGATAAGGAATATCACATCCAAAATAAATAATTCTTTTTTAATGCTATATATATCTTTATTGATTTCAGAGAGAGGAAAGGAGAGGGAGAGAGAGATAGAAACATCAATGATGAGAGAGTCATTGATCGGATGCCTCCTGCACGCCCCCAGCTGGGGATCGAGCCCGCAACCCGGGCATGTGCCCTGACCCGGAATCAAACCCCGATCTCCTGGATCCTAGGTCGACACTCAACCGCTGAGCCACGCCCAGCCAGACCAAAATAAATAATTCTTTATCTGTAACTTTTACCTATTATAATTTGAAAAATTTTCTATCCTTAATAGCAGTCTAATTACATTAAAAAGCGTTAGAATTGCCCTGGCCAGTTTGGCGCAGTGGTTAGAGCGTTGGCCTGCGGACCGAAGGTTCGGGGGTTCAATTCTGACGAAGGGCATGTGCCTGGGTTGCAGACTCGACCCCGGCCCTAGGTGGGGGCAAGTGCAGGAGGCAGCAGATTGATGTGTGTCTCTCACATCAATGTTTCTCTCTCGCTCGCTACCCGCTTCCATTCTCTCTGAAAAGCAATGGAGAAAATGTCCTTGGGTGAAGATTTAAAAAAAAGATAAGTAAATATATATATTAGAATAAATAATCTGTATCACATTGGATATTTTTAGATTCTTTTCTTCTAATGGTGAATCTTAGGGATAGGGATTGAAAATAACTTTTAAAAATTGCATTAAATATGTTAATGAAAGCCACTTTAAAGAGTTTACTATTTCTTTCTGAAGCACACTGCTCTACTCTAGCCACATATTTTTTTTCAAGAGCAATGCATTCTTTTAAAATAGTAGGGGTTTGGCAAAAATGAGGACAATAAATGAAAATGACCATCAATTTTACCACTAAAAATCTACTGTATATCTGATTTAAGAACATTCTGCAAGGACAGAAATGTACCAATTTTTTATTCCCCACTTATTTTTTGACAGAAATAGGTAAAATTCAGGGAAAATCAAAAGCTTCCATAATGGGATTAAGGTAGTTTAGTGAAGGCATCCATGAAAACAATAGTAATTTGCAATGTCTGACCGGATGAATGAGTGGAAAACTTATTTCTTTTGTTAATACATTAAGAAAAGGAGTTTAAGGACAAAAATAAACAAAAACCTATGCCACTCGAGAAAAGAGTAACTATAGTAGGTGAGGCTTTATGAATTGACTCCATTAAAACAGTACAGTCTTGTTCTCAGCAATAATCCCAATTTGAAGACCGGCAGTCAATAATACAACTGGGGGAAATCACCTTTCTTATTTCTTTCAAAAGTGAAATAGGCATACACTAATTCCACAAGCCTGAATCAAGGCTTTATATAAACATTAAAAAGGCAAAACTTGGAAATCCAAACTAGAAACCAACTGGATGAGGACACTGTTGGATCATTTCTTCTACCTAGGGTTTCCTGCTGAAAGTCTGTTACACCTACCTACTGTCCTGGCATATCTCCCTCCCTCCCTCCCTCCCTCCCTCCCTCCCTCCCTCCCTCCCTCCCTCCCTCCCTCCCTCCCTCCCTCCCTCCCTCCCTCCTTCCTTCCTTCCTTCCTTCCTTCCTTCCTTCCTTCCTTCCTTCCTTCCTTCCTTCCTTCCTTCTTTCCTTCCCTCCTTCCTTCCCTCTCTTTCTTACATTCTCTCTCTTCCTAAACTCATCTTTATTATTTCCTCTCTTTTTTTGGCAGACAAAACTGTCCAAATCTAAATGATAAATTTTATAATCATTCTACTACTACAAGCCCCTTCAGTTCATATGACTTTTTGAGAAAGTGTCCTTCAAGATCTAACAAGGGTTGTATGAAAATGCCCAGAGCCACACAGTTCTAACGTAAGGGGAGGGTGCTCTCATCCCTAAAACCAGTAACCCAGAGGCTGAAGTGGTCTCTTGTAAGTGTAGTTTTATCCCCAGGTCCAAAATAATGATTAACAAAAATTACCCACCTGAGACTATTTTTCAAAGGGCAAAAAGGAGGGGGAATTTTATAGAACTGGATATTGAATTTACAAAATTAAAGCTGGTGATTATCCTCATAGAAAAATGAGCTTTGTATTGAATTCTTATATTGATGCTCCTAAAGGAAATAAGAGACTGAAAATGTCTGAGCTTTTTATGTCTCAGTTTAACATAAAGTATATGAATGGGTTATATTTATTTTCACTCAACATTCATTTTGTAATCATTTATTAAGTGTTTACAGGTGCTCCAATGTCTGTTTTCAAAGAGTTTGAAGTTAAGTAGGGGAGGCAGACAAACAAAGACTTGCAATACTGGCGGTAGGTGCTACAAGACATAAAGTAGGAAAACAGAGAGAAAACTTGCAGCATTTCAAAATGTTTTAGAGACAAGTTTTGATCCTTCTTGACTTTAGAGGAGTAAATAAAGCTCTATACTTTTAGTTCATGAACTGACTTTCCCCATTCTAACAAAGGGAAGTCTCCATTCCCCACCCACCATTCCCCACCCCTGTCCCCCACCCCCTAATGTTTAAATCTTAAAGCTAAATGCAGTTGGCATCTATTTTTGATCTTTTATAAACTATTCGTGGAGAAAGGTTTTTCTTCTTGATGCAAAGCCATGGGCAACTGCAATTCATCACAACTGCTCTCCCTGCTGCCTGAATTCTTTGAATAAGGCATTGTGTGAAATTCCAACCTCATTAAATCTGCTGTTTAGCTGTGCTGTGTGCAGCCACTGCGAATATGCTCTGGGTCAACCCTCCTGCTTGTGAAACCATTTAAGGCAAACAAGATGCCTGCACCATGAGGTGTAACATAATACCATAGGCAGGCAGCCACATTCTTTACTACTTAAGTAAATTTCTACATTCTTTGCTGATCAAACTAAATACTTTTTTCATTTTTATTTGGAAGAATCATTCAGACAAAATATTTGCTTCTTCCAAATATTAAATAGCATTGAAGAGTCATATAGTAAAAGAACAAAGAAATGTACTTCACTTCACCATAGCCTACAAAGGGATACAAATCAGAGTTTAGGTTTTCCCTAGTTAAGTGCACCACTTAATTCTACAGAAGAAATTGCCTGATGACACTGCTTGCACAAAGGAAGCACAATATTTTTTATTCTGCCTTACAGTTTCAGAGCAGAAGTATTACCCTTGAATAATTTTATAATTTTATTCTGCACTAAAGCAACCCAAGAAGTCATTGAGTGTGTGTGTGTGTAAGTGTGTGTGTGTGTGTGTGTGTGCATGCACACACTTGGGTGTTTGCCCCACACTCATGAATGTGTGTGTGTTAGATAGGTAAATGGGAAATATGTCCACCAGAAGTGAGACCATATTCTTATTTCACATGATTTGACAGTTCTTATATGGCAGCAATAACTGTTTTTTACCTACCTTGGTGACATTCTCAAATCAATCAGTGACCTAGATGGGAAAGATTTTATAGCCTATTACCCAAGCCTTCAGTCATTCTACTTGTGTTGTGACCAAACTGTGTTTTTTTTTAACTGCAAAAATAGACTGTTACTGAAGATAGAAGATTTTCCAAACAAAGACAGCAATATGGTTATTTGGAAGCTGACCTGCAGATTTTTTTAGAAGTATTTATGATATAACTTCAGTTATTCACAACGCTTCAAATATGGACACATTTTAAGTTTAAAAAGTTGTATATCTGACTTATATTAATGCTATAATAATAATCCACATAAAAATAAATCATGAATTCTCAGAAAATACTTTTTGTTAAGCTCTTTAAAGCATGTGGGTTTTTAAAAAGCCAATATTTGCAGTGCTTGAGATGGTTTAATAAAATAACTAGAATAAAGGCTATGTATGTTTTAGCTTATTAATATAGTCACATAAAAACTGTGGCAAATTAGAAAGTGTTACATGAAGAGAGGACCTAATAAATCCAATATGTCTACACACACACCCATTTTAATACATTATAAAACATGTAATTTAATGAGACATAAAATATACAGGATATTTTTAAATGCAAAACAGGGAAAACATGATTAGGAAATTAATAAAAATTGAAAGAATATTTAATTTTATGAAAATTCAGAATGAGGAAAAAATTTCCACACATTTTTATTTTTACTAAGTTCTTAGTTATTTTGTAGTCTTTATTTTTATATGGTAAGATATACATTTTAGAAAATTTGGAAAGTTGTAAATAATAATAAAAAACTAATGAATGTTACATAAAGAAAAATTTAACATTTTATAAACCTGAATTGGATGAAGGTGTCTTTATCCAACTTAGAATTCATGAGTTGGAATATGTTAATGAACTAAAAATAGTAATAGAAGAAGAAAAAATATAATATAAACACATTCATAAATAGATATAAATTATTGAGACAAGCATGTGCAAAATGTTATATTTTGGGGGAACGTTGAATGAGATCTGGGTGGCATTGTCTAAGAATATGATAATTTTTTCTACATTCAGAAGGTTTTTGTGTTTTAAGAAGTTTTAAAGAATTGCGTTTTCTCTCTTTTTGTCATTTCATGAAAATCTGAAGACTAGCCAGTCAATATTTTGTTTAAAAACATCAACAAGAAAAGTTTTGAATGATTTTTATCACTTTTCTTTTCCAATTAAAACCAGTACACTAATCATACACCCAGAAACAGTATGCAACAAACCTTCATTTTATGTCTGTTCCATCTGTGGCATTATTCCAGGTACTAGAGAGAATAGATCATTAAAACTTTGTCATTGTCTAACAGTAGCTCCTAATCTAGTTTGGAATTTTTAAAAGCAAATCAGTAATCATCATTCAAACAAGTAAGTGAACAACAGAGTTTCACTGGATATAATGGTTGTAAAGACAATAAGGGAGACTTTATGCAGCACAAACAGAAAATGACCTCTAGAGAAGGTTCCTGACGAAATACATTTCTAAACACTTCAGAAAAGACCATATGGAGATGTCAAGTCTGGTAATTTAGGATAATTAGGGATGAGAGATAGGTAATTGTTTTATTCTATTTTTTTTTTTCAATTTCAAGCCCATAAATGTCAATTAATTCTCAACTTTATAATGCTTAAGGTGACAAGATTCAAAGATGTAATTCAAATTTCTAGAACACAAGAGACAATGTCTTTAAAATAAATCACAGACTGCAAGTATCTTCATAAGACTTGTTAAACATGACCCGTTGTTGACAGAATTCATTTCTGGAACAGATGATATTACAGAAAAATAAGGAGATGGATGGTAGATCAATGGATATATATATATACATACACACATACAAACATGAAACATGAATAGATAGCTTACATTCCAGCTCTCAGTTCATAAGTTTTAAGCAGCCTCTGCAGGCCTCACATAAAAGCCATAGTGGCCACATTCTGTAAACAAAGAGAACTAATAAAGGGTTTGGCTTTAGCTTAAAGTTTCTCCTGCCATTGAGTAGTTTTTCTATGCCAGATACTTAGCCCTTGTTATGACCTAATTATGCATAATTCTTTTGGAATAGGATCATTACAACTATGCTTATTACAAGCTCAGCAACCATTTAAAGATATTCACCAAAGACGTACATGTGGCTAAGCCAGAATAGGGCATCTGAATCCAATTTGATAACCACAGAAAATAGTCAGAATGAAAATATCTTTTGAAAACAACATTCTGGTTTACCCCAGATTGAACCAATATGGACATAACACACTGCATTTTTCAGATATTTAAAGAAAAACAAACAGTTGACTTTTAAGGCATGATGCCCAGAAATTATATGAGCTAATAATCCAAGGAACCATTCAAAGGAGAGTCACAGTTTTAATTGATTCTTAGCCCCATCAAATATATGTTGGGAAATAAAAGGGTCTCCAAGGGACAAATGGCCTCCCCCACATGCGTCTGGATGACTAGCTGGCAGCTCAGCAGTGAAAGAATCCTGTTTTGAAAATGTACAACATAATAGATTTTTTACATAATAGACTAAACAAGAATATTGCAGAAAATTCTAGAAACTAAATCAGTGAAAATTCTAGAAACTAAATTAATATTGGTAAAGCTTATTTGAAAATTTTTAGGGGGCAAAATCGTATTTTTTCTTTCCATTTAGTTTGTTGTGAACTAGAAACTGTTAGACCTTCTCAGAAATTTATGGATCAATCATGTTTGGAGAAATCAATGTTTCACATAAATATAATCTCTAAATAACATTTATAGAATTTTATGATTGATGTTTTCCTTTTTAAATTTTTATCTATTTATTTTTTATTATTGTTGACACTATTACAGATGTCCCCCACCCTCCCCTTTATAAATTTGTCTCATCTAATTATCTCCAAGTCATTCTTACTTTGTAACAACATGCTTTTAGAAGATAGCTCCTTAATGACAGTGAGTCCATCTGTGTCCATGAAGTAGAGTGGAGTTGACTCATTTTGTAGGCAATACCACCAAAGCAGTAAAAAATGTTTTTTATTTAAGGCTATTAAAAAGTTTTTCAACAGAGTATTTTCCTGAAAACTTTAATACCATCTAATACTCATTTTCTCATCTACAGCTGGAGAATACATACTTCTGTACCAAATGACTTTTAATAGAAAGATATGTAAATTTGAGTCAACAGATTAAGAAGGATTATATTACAAATTGACCAATAGCTTTTACAGTGAAAAGGATTGGCTAAAAAATACAAATCTCAAAGAGTAAAATGTTTACATAACTATATTATACCAAAAAATTAAATTCAATCAAAATTTGAGTAAAATTTTGGTATGAACTACGATGTTTTCATGATCTATGCTCCTTTTTGATGTCATTAAACATATCTAACTCAAGAGAATCTAGCAAGCTTATTCACACCCCTGTGTCTTAGAAATGATATAGAAATGATATATAATTGGATCAGAGGTGGTTTTGCATTTCTTTTTTATTAAATTTATTGGGGTGACATTCATTCATAAGATTATGTAGGTTTCAAGTGTACCTTTCTTTGACACATGATCTTCATATTGCATTTGTGCCCACCACACAGAGTGAAATCTTCTGTCACCATATATTTTACTGCCCTGAACTTTTACTATCCCCCCACCCTGTTCCCTCAGGTAACTACCATACCGTTGTCTGTTTCTATGAGTTTTTGTTTGGTTTTCTCGTTTGTTCACTTGTTGCTTTCAGTTTTATATCACACACGAGTGAAATCGTGTGGCTCTTAACTTTTTCTGTCTGACTTATTTCACTTAGCACGATACCCTCGAGGTCTGTTCATGTCGTGAATGGCCGTGCTTCACCCTTTTCGTGGCCGAGGCGTGTCCATTGTACATTTGTAACACACTTTCATTATCCAGTCACCAGTCGCAGGGTCCTTCAGTTGTTTCCATGTCTCGGCCTCCGTGAATAGTGCTGCGCTGAACACAGGGGTGCATATGTCTTTGTGAATAAGTGTTTTCAAATTTTTTGTGTGGGTATCCAGAGGAGGTTTTTGCTGGGTCATATGGTAATCCTATTTTTAATTTTTTTAGGAACCCCCAAGTTGTTTTAGATAGTGGTTGCACCAGTTCGCCTTCCCACTAGCAGTGAATAAGGATTCCTTTTCCACCACAACCTCTCCAAAACTTATTTGTCTTGTTGATAACAGCCATTCTAACAGGTGTGAGGTGGTATCTCATTGTAGTTTTGGTTTTCATTCTCCTAATAGCTAGTGAAGTTGAGCATCCATTTATGTCTGTTGGTCATGTGTGTGCCTCCTTGAGTGAAGTGTTTGTTCAGGTTCTCTGCCCATTTTTTAATTAGATTTTTTGTTTATTTGGGGTTGAGTTGTATGATCTCTCTATAGATTTTTAGATATATATATTTTTTTAACTTTCTTATCTTATTAACCCCTTGTTGGAGCTGTTGTTTGCAAATATCTTCTCCAATTTGGTTGATAGTCTTTTTATTTGGTTGGTTGTTTCTTTTGCTGTGCAGAAGCTTTTTAATTTGATATAGTCCAATTCATTTATTTTTCCTTTTACCTCCCTTGCCTTTGGGGTCAAATTAATAAAATCTTCTCCAAGACCAAGGTCCATAAGTTTAGTACCTATGTTTTTTTTCTATGTAATTTATTATTTCAGGTCTTATATTTAGATCTTTGATCCATTTGGAGCTCCAGTTTGGCAATCAGTTAGCACACAATACTTGTATGACAATGCTTTTGTTTGTTTGTTTTTTACAATGAAAAGAAAGTTCTTGAAAAAATATGAAAGCTTTCTGAAATTTAAAATTTGTTGCTATTCAATTTGAATCAGGAAAAACTTGCACTATATCTGACATGCTATATGAATGTTTCCCACCTCAATTTTTTTTGAATGGCAAAAACTAAATCAATGCCCACATCTTCAAATGACATTAATAGCTGTTGTTTGAGGTTGAATTATGTCCCCTAGAAAAGATAAGTTGAAGTCCTAAACCCTAGTACACCAGAATATATTCTTATTACACTATTGAAAATAGTCTTTGAGGAACTAATCAAGTCAAAATAAGGTTGTTAGGGTGGACACTAATCTAACTGGTGTCCTTATAAAAAGGGGAAGTTTGTTATAGAATAAATAAGTCATGGGGATGTAAGGCAGTATGGAAAATTCTACCCAGAACATGAGAGGGAGTATGCCCAATAGATTTCAGACTTCTAGCCTCCATATCTGTAAGACAATGGATTTCTGTCATTTTAAGCCAGCTAGCTTGTGGTACTTTTGTTCAGCAGCCCTAGGAAAGTAATACCCTATATTATAAAATAACATTTAGCAATGAATAAAGTTATAGCATACATTCCAGTTCTAAAATTAAATTATATAAATTTCTGTCAATAACTAAAACATAAATTAACCACTGGGTAAAATACATTGATAATAATTACAGTGAGTGGTATAAAAGAAATAGGTTTCTGAAACATTTTTTTTTTTTTGTAATAGGAGAGTACTAATGAATATTGGTCATCTGAAAACATTTTTAATAAAAACATTTTATCTAGTCAATAATACAAATCAATGTGTCATTAAATCTGTTCTATTTGGTAGAGTAATTATCATTTCATTTCAAATTGGAAACTGAATGTAAATTAACCAGTCCTCATTTGGAGTAAAGCCACAATGTCATGCTTAAATAGGATTTGTGCTGCTATGGTTTGTATAATTCATAACCAATTTTTTTAAATTAAAGATTCTTAATGTGTGCTATGTTAAAAGGTTCTATAGATCATTCACAAATGAACAGAAAGACCCCGTTTATTTGATGTTTGTAGGAGTTTTTGATGTAGATAATATCAGACTCATGTTTTTTGTAGAAAATTGTTTGCATGCCTATAATACTTCCCAGCTAATTTGTAGTCTTTAGGATGAAAGCTACACATTTCAAAGTTTTCAGAGATATTGGCATTTCTTAATCTGTCATGTTAAAATGCAGCCATTTCGACCTTAGAACTTTATGGTTTTTTATGATTTATTATTCTCACTCCTGTTTACAAACAATCAATGGCACCTGAGCCATTGTAACAATTTCTTTACAACCATAGCAGGGAACATGAGAGGAGATAGGGGAGGTATTATAGGCTAAGTTGTATCCATTCCAGCTTGCCAGGCACATATAAACTCTTGCACTCATGAGCACAATGACAATAAGAAGAGATTGGTGTTTTTAAGTGTCATTGTTCATTCTTCATTGAGATCATTTTAGTGCTGAAGCTTAATGTATTACCTATTTTCCATTCCAACATAGCATGTACTTGTACACACATGCACCATGTGCTTTTATGCTTCTTCAAAGTTGTTTCCATAGTAGCTAAAAGACAAATACCTAACTTCAGATACAGAAAATGATCATAACAGTTAACATTTACCTGCCTTTATTATGTGCCAGGCACTGTTCTAAACTCCTCGCAAGTATTAAACCAATTAATCTTCATAATAACCCTGAGAGCCTACCAAATACTGAGCAGAAAAAAAAAAAATAACCATCTGATCTCTCATTGGTGTGCTTCCTTACCAAAGCATAATTCATATCCATTCATGTACTGACTGAGCAAGTTAGACAAAAACACAGACACATAGGAAACAATGTTATTCTTTATCTGCAAGGAAATTCGTACTTGCAGATATATTCTACTACTGCCAAAGAAACGCTGCGTCCACGTAGAAATGAAGTGAATGCCTCGTTATGGTCAAATGCATTGTGTTGCTTTCTGCAAAAATAGTGAAGATTAAAGTGCAATGTGTGGACCTCTGGGTAACTGAATTTTGATGTTGACTCTGAATCTCCCTAGTTCATATATATATATATGAAAAATCACAATCACAACACCTGGAATGGTCCCCTATTTTTCCACTTTACACATGAGGACGAAGGTTAAAATCTAAAATGTAATAAATATACTCATTTGACATTTATTGTGTATAAACTGTGATAGATGCTTCAGATACAAAGATGGATGAGATTTTCATGGTGCTCATATCATATGTGCCATAATAGAGTGAGGCCAGGTCACTATGAGAAGCAAAAGGAGAATGTTTAACTCAGACGAGGTGAATTATGATAGTTTTTCTGAAGGAAATGACAACAATTTGAGTCTTGAAATTACTTAGAACTTAACTATGTTATAAATAGAAAAATTTCAGACAGAAAAATCATATAGTTGGAATCACATGGTATATAACCTCTTCAGTTTGGCTTTTTCCTTAGTAAAATGTGTTTAAGTTTCCTTTATGTCTTTTCATGGCTTACTAGCATTTTTCTTTATAGCACCGAATAATATTTTATTGTCTGGATATACCACAAATTTTTATAAAAGCTCGGTATTAGCAACAATGTATTTGAAATAGCATCATTTTATGCCTAAAAGATGTCTGTAGCCTAAAAAACTAATAATGATAATGTGATATACATTTTAAATAAAAATTAGCTCTAACAGGAAAATATGAATACAATATTAAATTCTTATGGCTCAAGACTCAAATTCTGATTTCAGTAAATAATATAAATACCTGAAATTGGATTATAATTAGTTAAAACTAAAAAGAACAGAATAATAACTGAGAAATTATATGTAACCTTTTTAGCCATCACATTTCTTTGGCTTACTGCCTAATTTATTCAGTTACTGTATCACTCTTTTCCTGTTAAGTAATTAGCAGGTCACAGAAAGTTGAAAAAAATGTTTGACAGAAATGTCTACTTCTTTTTAATACCCTTGAGATCATTATCTTGCTATGACCTCAGTGTTTTTATAACAATTTAGAGTCTTTATTTATACTAAAATATATGAAATTTGCATGCTAATTTTAGAGCTTAGAAATAGAACAGAAATTAAAGATGTATTTTCCTAATGGCTGAAAAGTGCATGAAATTAATTTGACTGATATGAATATACTCTAATAACCACCAATTTGTATGACTAATACTTCTAAATAATTTATATTAATAACTTTATTTTTACCTACAAATAACTAATCTCTCTTACCAAATATAACATCTTCCTTAGCAAAAGATACGCTGCCCATTTGTTGCAGATAAGTATGCTTGGTGACGTAGGATGAAAGACATTTAAGAAAAATATCAAGTTATCAAGGAACTATAAGAATGCTTCCCATATAAGTTGTACAGAAAAGTGGATAGAAGGGAAGCCTGTAGATTTGAAGGCATTTAAAGAACATCTCATGTTTGAAAAAGTAAAGGAAACAGTTATACTACCAAATCCAGTAGTACATATTTGCATAATAAAACTTTTAAGAAGTGCATGTTAGAGCTCTAGATGAAATATGTAAGTACGGAACCTGATATGTTTCTACACCAGAATGGATTATCAGAGGCACATCCTGAGAGTGAATAGCGTCCCCAGCAGATGTTCTCGGTGTCTTCTCCTCAATGCCAACAGCCCTGTGCCGGGAATTGTCATTCCTTAACCAGATACCCTGCACAGAACTCACAGCCTGCCAACTCTGCCCTTACAACATATTCCTGACGTCTCATTGTGTGATACACAGAAGCTGTGCCTGTTCAAAAACCCCTGGGAACTCAGTAGAAAAATTGTAAAAGGCCTTAGTTTGCACACCTAGAGGGACTCTGGATCGCTCCTCTAGTCCTGCCACCTTGAATTAGCTCCCATTCCACACATCATCTGATTTGGGGTGATCTCACTGTATATCTGATGCAGAATGTGATGCCCTCATTGTCTTCATTCAGAGTCAATCAAGCACTCAAGAATGATTTCATTATTTCGGTGATTTCATTTAAAAATAGGTCACAATTTTTTTTAAAAAAGAATTTACTTTGCATGAGACGTTCAGAGTAATTCATAGCTGAGCCCTATTCCACCATCCCAGCCTCTTCATTCTACTCCTATCCCTTGGAGCCAGACTTCTAGGCAAAGTGGGCCTCTCAATATTTCCTAATTATTCCATATATTTTTATGTTTCTACGTATTCAAGTGTACATATTTATTGTCTAAAATTTCATTTCTCACTCTCAATTCTCTGCCAGGCAAATATCTCTTGAAACAAAACCAGAACAAATAGTGTCTCTGCTCTAGAGCTACTCTCTGTTTCATTTCTTTCCAACAACCCCAAATAACTTATTACATTTATATCTGCATTTCTATGGTACTTTTGTCTATTTGAGGAGATGCTGGGACATACTGAGTGAGAGGGATGGCTCCAGAGTCAGATGCCCTTGGAGTCTGAGTTATGACCCCATCCATTAATGATCTGTGCAACCTTGAACAAGTTCCTCAAACTCTCCATGTTTCAGATTTCTCATCTTTAAAATGGGCATAAGTGTATGCTATGGATATGCATAAAATTGTGAATTGTGTTTAGCACATGTTTGAACATTTTACCTATTATTTTAGGTATTTATAAATAGGCTTGTCTCCTCTTTTTAATAACTTATAAAAGAAGAGTTATTTTTTACTCTATTTCTAGCAATGGACATTGCCAAGATTTGAGTATTAACTAATAAATATATGAGTGAAAAATAGGGGAGACCCTAGAGGGGTTTTGGTAAATGTTAATTGTCTATTTGTATGTTATTTTAGGTTATAAGGCTTTGCCTTTTAAGTACATCAAAAATGGTTGAATATCAACAGTTTCATACAGTTTAGCCACATATATTATGTATAAACCTATTTATAAGCTAGATAAATCTAGTTAAATTTTTATAATTATTAACTATGATCACAACTGCTAGGTTCGTTTTTGCTCCATTGGCACCAAAATATTCACAATTACCAACAACCAAATTTGAGGCTGTGTCTGACCATTTTCAAATCCTATGAAAACACTTCTTAAATCTGATGGCTTTCAGGAGAGCAGAGTCACCAATACATGTGAGAGCATCTAGAAGCCACTTTGTTTTCATATTCTCCTCATTGTAGTCTTAATTTGTTTAATGGAGTCTTCATCTTAGATTCTTTTTTTTTTACCCTAGATTCTTGATACCATATCACTGTCCATTTCTCCAGTCCTGCCATAGGATCACAGCCTGCATTTTTACCTTACACAATTTTCACGTCTCTACTCTCTTCAGATAATTGTGCTTGTCTGCTTTGTACCTACTGTTTAATACAGCCAGAATACCTACTATAATATCTAAAGTCAAGAAGAATTCTTGAGGTTCTAACTTCTCTTCCCATTGGCCCTCTAGGATATTGACACCTGCTTATGTTGGGTTTCTGATTTTTATATCATACCCTTGTACCTGTCAGTGTAATAAGAGCAAAACTTTTATTAGTATGTAAGAATTTATACCCCACTTTGTTGTTATAATTTCAGTTATGAATGAATAAGAGAATGAGAAACATATTAGAAAGTCTAGACTAATTTACATCAAAAGGCAAGAGACAGCTGTGAAAATATAACAGGAGAAGAGAAGGTGACCCATGAGGGTAGGATAGTTTAACAACAGAGAAGAAGCAAAAAGACTGTGTGTCGAGGAGAGAAGCCACACCTTGCTATGTAAGATTCAGAATTAGTAGATCTAGAGCAGTTTTCACATAGAGGTTATACTCATCAGGACAGGTAATCCCACTTCAACCTTTCAGAAATTTCAATAAATATTTACATTTCTTTTCTTTTTAAAAAATTTATCTTTATTGTTGAAAGTAATACAGATGTCTCACTTTTTCCCGCATTGACGCCCTCCACTTAGCTCCCACCCCCTCCCCAGGCCTTCACCTCATTATGGTCTGTGTTCATGGGTTATGCATATATGCATATAACTTCTTTGGTTAATCTCTTCCCACCCACCCCTATCTCCCTTCCCTCTTCCCTCTGAGATATGACAATCTGTTGCACACTTCGATGTCTCTGAGTCTATTTTGATTGTCAGTTTCCTTTGTTCATTAGTTTATTCTTAAAGAAGTCCCTTCAGCATTTCATGTAGTACTGGTTTAGTGGTGATGAACTCTTTTAGCTTTTTCTTATCTGTGAAGCTCTTTATCTGACCTTCAATTCTAAATGATAGCTTTGCTGGGTAGAGTCATCTTGGTTGTAGGTTCTTGTTTTTCATCACTTTAAATATTTTTTGCCACTCCCTCTGGCCTGCAGTTTCTGTTGAGAAATCAGCTGACAGTCGTATGGGTGCTCCCTTGTAGGTAACTAACTGCTTTTCTCTTGCTGCTTTCAAGATTCTCTCTTTGTCTTTAACCTTTGGCATTGTAATTATGATGTGTCTTGCTGTGGGCCTCTTTGGGTTCCTCTGGTTTGGGACCAGCTGCAACTACAGCCAAAGAGCTGCTGTGCTGGACACACCCCTATGGAGCAGGATTTACTTCAGTGAAGTTTGGTTCACCAAGTGCACCCCTTGAGTGTGTCACTCGTGGATGTGGTAGGGTTGTAATCCAGCGTGGTCGAGTCTGACCACCAGGTGCACTGTCTCTGGGGCCTCCCAGGAGGTGCAAAGTCAGCCTGTGCCAGTGCCTTGCCCAGGGCCACCCAGCATGAGCTACACAGCAAACCGTAGTTGGCTGCTCCTTGTGCTGGGCTTGGAGGTGCCCAGGAGAGGCCCAGCTATGAGCCACTGCAGCTGCCGCTAGTGCCAGGCCTGGGGCCCGCTGCTGCTTGTTTGAGAGATTTTAGGAAAGTCCTAAGCATGAGGCTTGAGAGGCCACTTGCACAGAAAAGCCCCTGGAAATGGCCTGGATGAGCTGCAGGTGGGGGGGCGGGGCCTCCGGGAATCACGGGGCGGGGCCAAAGGTGTGAGTCAGGAGCTGGCGACTCAAACATGGCGCCTGCCTGCCGGCTGTGCGGGGAGGACTCGCCACAGGAGCCATGGCCTCCGCCAGCCCTTCTGCCTGGGAGGAAGCCGCCCTCTGCCTCTCGCCCGGATCTCAGGCAGGTTAGTCCCTCCCCGAGTGTCCCGGGTCCTTTCAGGCTGCTCCCGGCGCTGGGCTCAGAGGGAGCGTCCGAGTGAGTCCGTGCCGGGCCCTTTAGAGGAGCTGCTGGGGCTCCCGCAGCCTCTGCGACCCTCAGTGAGTCCCCGCTGGTTTTACACCCCAAGATTGTGGGGACTTCTCTTCCCAGCCCTGGAGTCCTGGGCTGGGGGCCTGCTGTGGGGCTGGGACCCCTCCCTCCTCTGGGAAACCTCCGCCTCCGAGATTCCCTCCAGGGTTTACCCCGAGGCACCGGGTGTGGGCCCGCGGCTGTGTCTCTGAGATTCAGCCCGGGTCCACCAGTGTCTCCGCCCCTCCTACCGGTCTTGTTGCTCCTTCAGCTCCCTGGTTGCAGGGCTTCTGTTCAGCCAGATTTCAGGAGGTTCTGAGTCATGGTGGTTCTGTATTTTAGTTGTGACTTTGGTGTGGTTGCGGGTGGCGGGGGGTACAGCTGCTACCTCCTCTGCCATCTTGTTGTCTCTTAATTTATTTTCAATGTTAGACTTCATTTGAACATGAAATGTTGCTGAATCAGTGTGTAACGTTGCTAAGATCTAGAGCTGATATTAGATTTTTGTTAACATACCTTTGGACCCTCATTGTTCCAGGTATGGCTTACTGGCCAGGTCATCCACTGAAGTTCCGTGGTCAGTGTTGTCATGCATGATAATCATTCATTTATCTCAATAGATATGTTTTTCTTTCTATCTACTTATCTATATATTTATCATCTATTGTCTATCTAATGAGATTGTGTTTAAGATAGAGAGATTTATTTAAGTCTCTATAGAGATACAAGTTGTACTGCTCACACCCACTGGAAGAGACAAGGTTTGTGGTCAAAATAAAGGAAAAGCATGCTTTCTATAACCTTGTACTCCTCATGAACTAAGGCGCAACTTCTCAAAGTCCCTGAAACATTATTTGGCATCACAGAAAGCAAAGCATAATTTTGAAGTCATTCTCTGCTGTATATGCTTAAGGCATATCTCCAAGACAAAATATCTTTGGTTAAGCACATTTTCTATAGCCATTAAAATTTACTTCATGAAGATAAAGGGAAACCATTCTGCAGCTATCCCAACAAATAACATTTATACTTATATCATTGAAAGTGGTCAAAATAGTCTCCTCATTATAAATTTGTAGCATCTGAGGCTTACATAGGCCGACTCAGCTTCTCAAAGTCGTGAATTAGATTTGAAGACTAAACCAGGACATGTGAACCCCTATTCAGTGACCTTTTCACTATACAATATTTGGTTTAAATTAGTGTTATGTGTTGAGTCCAAAATATCAAAATCATTGGTATTACCTGGCTTAAATTATATAGTTTAATATTTAGATTCTCTATTTTTCAAGTATAGACTTATGTTTAATTGACAGCCTTGGAAGGCAGTTATTAAAACAACAATCAGAATGATTAATCAGTATTATAAGAACATATTTAATTTCTGCATGACCTTGAATGCTTAATCCAAAAGAACCTTTAAAAATAAATTGAAAGTATATTAGCTGTATTGTAAAATCAAAAGACTCAACTTGAAAATTTTTGCTAAGGTTTTAAGTTGTTTTTATTTTCCCCTAAAATGGGAAATCCTATTGAAATTACAATTAATCTCACTAACAAAAAATTATTGTATAATATGCAACATGACTTTTTAAGTTAAATAATAAGGCCTAAAATAAAGTATTTGTACTTTTGAGTCTTTAATATGCTTTAAAGAGAAGTTAATACCCATAATTTGGGAACTGTATGCAAATGAATTATTAATATAGATGGTTTATCATGAAAATTTGGCCCAGATTTGGTTTTGTGACAAGTCTCAGGACATCAAAGTTATTATGAAAAATATTTCATATTTGACACTTTGATTAACTACATCATATATATGATTTAGTAGTGAATGCTAGAGGTTATTGAGGTCCCACAAGAACATTTTTGCTTAATTATATTAAAGGCATAAACTGTACCAATAAAAAACTCGAAAGCCAAGCAAACAGCTCTATGATGCATTTTCATGTACTGGAAGTTATTAACTTTTCTCTAGTGAGGGCAGATACCAGGTTAATTTTGTGAACTTTTGCATTTATGGCTCCATTTCCTCTTTTGTATCCTTTATTGCCCTACCAAGATCACCATAGCAGACACCTTACCTCTTTCTGTTTATCCTGTTTTCACTAAAGAAACAGAATCCTTTCTGTGGCTTGCTGCTATGTTAAACTACATAGGCACTCAATAACGATTTGTTGAGTACAAAAAAGGAATGAAAGCACAATTACTTCTACTCAATACTTCCTTTGCACCTGACCTATATATCACAGAATATTTTTAGCAGTAACTAGTTTTCAGTCAAAATGATATGGGACAAATTGATAAGAATAGAACAGCTGTTGTTAAAATAGGTAAGTGGTCTAAGGCCAGCACTTGATTTCTACCTTGCCTACAATAGCTATCCTTGTTTTACCTCTAGAGCTCTCTGTTGAATGTGGTTTGAAAATCACCCAGCTAATAAATCTCAAAAATAATGCACAATTCAAAGTAAATTTTAAATACCCTTTTCTCAAGCCACAAAAGAACCAATAATAGTGACCCTATAGAGAAATCAGCCTCATATTTGTCAACAATTATACACTGAAGGCTAGAAGAGGCAGATCAGTGGGAGACTTTGAGGACATCCTTCTAAATGTCTCTCTGGGAAATTCCTACTTAACTTCCTTTTATATATGACTATGTTCTCACTGAATGAAAAAAAAATGAGGTGTTTTGGATGTTCTTTCCCAATCTGCTATCTAGTTATGTGTTCCCCAGACCATGCCGTGTCAAGTTCTACTGCCCAGAAGAACAAAGAATGGGATCTCATTATAAATTAATCTGTGTAAGATCTGCTATTTTCTACTCCGCAGTCTCAAGAAGGACATAACCTCTTCTATGACTCTGTAGCCAATGAGAGCTAACTAGTAATGTTAGCACATCTTGTCCCTTGCCCTTAGCAACACTGCCCTCCATTCTAAATATAGACAAGAATAATAGAAAAATAAGTTGTTTTTCACAGTGAAGGGGGTTGACAACCCTCTGGATAGCTAATCAAAAGGTAGCTAATTTTGCGCCTTGATTTGCATTCTTGAGAAGACAGTCTTTGTTGTTACTTTCTGACCTAACCAGACCTTCTCAATTCTCTTGAATTTTTCTCTAATTATAGTTTACAACAGAGTCAGATTCCCAAACCAGTTCTGTGTACAGCACAGTCTGACAAGAAAGAAAAAATAACAATTCTGTATAGTTATGTTGGGTTGTTCTTGCACATCCCCACTTATCACAGGAGCAATATCTCAGACTTCTTTTTTTCTTTTACAAACGTCAAGCACGTAATCAACTCAACACAGAGAAATTTATTAGGGGCACAGCAACTTCATTTCAGGTGAAATCAAAAGATTGAACACACAGATACTCTTTCTTGTCTTACAGAGTATTGTTACATTGAGGAAGAATACAGAATAAAGCTATTACCAAGAGAGCTAGCTAAAACAATGCCATCCTGTTTGTTTCTGTAAGTAGCATTCATTCAATATCAACAAACATTTTCCTAGCCCAGAAAACTGTGAAGGTTGCATTTGGAACCTGGATACCTTGTCAGTGTTTTGTTTTGAAATCATACTTACTGTTTGGAAAGATGTGCATCATTTCTTTCCAGAGGAATAATGGTACATATCTGATCAAATAAATCAACTTTCACATTTCTACATTACTTAAAGTTTATATAGCGTAGTTCTCTCAAATGTACAGATGCAATAGAATTCAGTGACTTTGGTTCTTGCCTCAGAATAGGAAGAACATATCTAATGACCATGGTGAATGAAAACACTGAGGACCCAAAAACAAAACAAAAAAAAAACGGAAAGAAAAATACTAAGGACCATAAAGAGTGACAATATAGGCACAAATACCCAACACTAAGGGTGTAACTATTAGCATCATAATATAAGACTCTTATATTCAGATCTAATCAGATAACAACATATTGAAATTCTTGGCTTCACCAATTTATATATTTCAGTGAATTTCATATATTATCTCTTTGTGACAGTCTGATAATTTGAAAATATTGCCAATATAGCTTAATGGTATCAAGTGTTTTTTTGTGACAGCAGATTTCCAAGCCAGTAACATTATAATTCATTTAATAGAAAATATGTTTACTGTTTGACCGAAACATATTCATGACTGTGAAAAGTATATTGATGAACAGTATTATTCTGTATAATACTGACTTGAAAATAACAAAAGGTTCTGATACCCATAATGAACATTGCTAATAGGAAAGTCTGAAAGTAAACATAAACCCTAGGTTCCCACAGAGTGCATTCAAGCAATTACTGCTTCACTTAATAGTATGAAAAGAAATAACAAATATCTGAATAAAATAAGCAATGAAAAAATTTAACTTGTACTCATTTGAGTTGGTGGCTTAGAGAAATAACACAGTGAGCAGTCACACAGTCAAGAGATGACACAGATGTGATTAGAGTCTTTGAGGGACAAGCAGGGCTACAAAATATATTTGAAGGAATATTGGCTATATTTTCCAAATTTGGTAAAAACTGTAAACCCACATATGCAACATGTTTAATGAGCTCCACGTAAGAAGCTCAATTAATCTCACTGTTTGAAATCAGAGATAAAGAGACCATCTTAAAATTAGAGAATAAGACATCAGGTATAGAAGAACAAAGATGAAAATAGCAGATTGCTCATCAAAAGCAATGCAGGTTAGAAAACAATGAAACAACATCTTTAAAGCACTAAAATAATAATAATAATAATAATAATAATAATAATAATAATAATAATAACCTGGCCACCTAACTTTCTATACCCAATAAAATTTGTTTAAAAACTGAAGTCAATATAAGGACGTTTTCAGGTATACAAAAGCTGAGAGAATTCATTACTCACAGATCTGCACTACTATAAATATCAAAGAGAAATCCTTCAGGAAGGACAATAATTTCAGATGGAAGTCTATATCAACACAGAAAAAATGTAAACGTGTGAGTAAATATAGAATATGTTCTTATATTTTAAATCCTTAAACAGATAATTGTAAAATGTATCTACATATATATAGTACATGAATGACAATAATAGCATAAAGGCTAAGAAGAGGAGAATGTTGTGGGGTCCTTCAATACCTAAGCCAGCATGCTGGAGACCCCGAAAAGCTGATGTTTAGTTCCATCCAGTCTCAGGCAGAAGGCCTGAGGACCAGGAGAGCTGATGATATATCCAAAGGCTGGCAGGATTGTGACCCAGGAAGAGTCAATGTCTGAATTCAAGTTCAAAGGCAAGATAAAATCTACTGTCTCAATTCAAAGGTAGTAAGGCAAGAGGAATGCTTTCTTTTTCAGGAAAGGTCCAGGCTTTCTGTATTAGTCAAGCCTTCCAAAGATTGGATGAGGCCCATCACATAGGGAGGGCAACCTGCTTTATTCAGTCTACAGGTGATTTAAAATGAATAATAAATAAATAATAAATAAATGACAAAATAAATGTCAATATCATCCAAAACACCATCATCAGAACATACGCAATAATATTTGACCAAATATCTGAGAAACCTGTGATCCTACCACATTGAGACATAAAATTAACCATCACAATGACCTGAAGCATTTATCCCCAAAATACAAAGTTAACTTAGTTTAACATTCTATAATCAATTCACACAATTCACCATTTAAGCAAGAAAATTGATCATCTTAAGAGATGACAGAAAAAAAATCACTTTACAAAATTTAGCATCTAATTCTGTTTAAATATCTCAGCAAACTGAAAATAGGAGCAGTGTGTAAACCTGAAAGGGATTTCAGGCAATACAGCTAATGTCACACTTGATGGTGAAAAAGTGAATGTTTTTCTGAATATTAGAAAAAAGAGAAGGACTCTCACCACTTCATTCCCACATGGCATCAGCAGATCTAGCATTTGGGGAAAAATATAAAAAGAAATTATAGATATATAGTCAGTAATTAAAGAAATCTTTATTAGCCAATGACAATTGTCAATGTAGACGATCCTACTGAATTTACATAAAGCCTCCTAGGACTAATAAGTGAGCTCAGTAAGTTTGCATGCCACAAATCAATATACAAATAATCAAATGTATTTTTATATACTAACAATCAGAAACTGAAATTTAAAAGCAATGCGATACACATAAGCATCAAAAATGTGACACAGGGATAAATTTGACAGAAGTGTATTAGCTCTACACTATAAAAAATGCAAATGTGGCTGAGAGAAATGAATGGAAACATAGATGAGAATAAAGAAGGCCTAAATAAATGTATAAATATACCATGTTCATGAATCAGAAGAATCGATATTAAGAGGTCAATTCTCCACAATTCCTTCTATAGAATCATTGTATTGCCAATTAAAATTTCAGTAGGTTTTTCTGTAGTAATAAATAGGCTTATTCTAAGATTTATATAAATATGCAGGGACATAGAAGTTATTAAAAATAAAAACTTTGAAAAAGTAGAACAAAATAATAGGTCTAATAATAATAGTTCTACAATAGTATAATAATAGGTCTACAATATGTAAAGCAGTGTGGTTTTAGAGTTAAGATAAATAGAACAATAAGACTGAATAAAGCCCAGTTTGGTTTTTTGCTAAATGGTAGGGCAATTTAACAAGGAAGGAACAAGCTCTTCAACAAATGGTGCCAAAACTATTGAATAATAATATGCAAAATGAGCAAATAAACAAAAATCCAAAACACTTTAACCTATAACTTACATGCATACAAAATACTTACCTCAAATGAGTCAGATCCTCAAATTTCAAACCAAAAACTAAAATATTTCTAGTCGAAAGCATAGGGAAAAATGTAACTCTGGCTTTTGCAATAATTCCTTAGATTAAAAAGAAAAAGCACTATTCATGAACGAACAAAATGTTAAATCGAACTTCATCAATATTAAAAGTGTCTGTTCTTCATAAAACATTACTAAGAGGGTACAAAAATAAGTCAGAGACAGAGAGAAAATTTTGCAAATCTCATACCCGGCAAAATAATTCTATCCAGAATGTATGAGGAACTCACAAAACTCACTAATAATTTAAAGTGGCAAAGGTTTGGACACTTCACCAAAGAGGATATATGGATGGCAAATAAGCACATGAAAAGATACTCCGTGTCCCTGTTCATTAGGGAAAAGTAAATTAAAATTACAAGGATATATCACTGTGTACCAGAGGTGTCTAAAATTTAAAAAGACTGATCATATCACATGTTGGCCAGCATATAGATAGACTAGAACTCTCTTACACTGCTTACTGTTGGGAATGTAAAATGGTAAAACCACTTTGGAAAACAGTCTGGCAATTTTTAAAATAAGTTAAATATACATTTCTAAATATTCTTCTCCTAGGCATTTGTTCAAGAGAAAGGAAAGCAAATATTTCTACAAATGCTCTACTTGAAGGTTCATAGCAGCTTTAATTTTAGTAGCCCCCAAACTGGAAACAACACAGTTATCTAAAGGTTAATGAATGAGACAATTATGGAATATTCAGGAAATACTATAAAACCACTCAGAAATAAAAAGCAATGAACTATTGAAATATGCTACTACATCAATGATTCTCAAAATAATTTTGCTGACAAAAATTTTAGATAAGAAAAAGAGTATCTCTTCCATGATTTCATTTAGATAAAATTGTGGAAAATATCACTATAATCATAAAATGCAGACCTGTGGTTGCCTGTAGATGAGGTGGGCAATGAGCTGTGGGAAGGTCAAACAAAAAAAGCAGTGTGAGCAGATTTTGGAATTTTGAGAGTAAATACGTTCATTATCTGGCAATGGCAATTTGTGATGATGGTTTTATGGACATATGTCAAAACCCATCAAAATGTGTACTTTAGATATGTGCTGTTGCTAGCATGTCAGTTATACTTCATGAACTCTGTTAAATCAAATCCTAGTGTTTTACAACATCACTTATTTGCACACGTACACAGCTTTGAGAGCCTCAGCTGAGTTAAGCAAGGGTCAACTGGATGGACAGGTTTCATAAGAAGTGGCTAGAACTGATTGATATGAATCTTACTAAAGATCTGTAGGTAACATTGTGTGGTTCTGTTTCCTATGTCTCCTGTCGATCTTTAACCAGCACAGATTCTTCCTAGGATGATGTCAGAGTGAAAAAAAGACTTGAATAAAAAAACAAGCAAAGCATCTTAAATCGGTGATTTGTAAATGGCATGCAGTCACTCCTGACTCTTTCAACTTCTTAAAGCAAGTCACATAATCAATTCCAAAGTCTAGGGTAGAAAATAGACTTCACTCAACATGAAGCTATAGTAAATGTATGGTTGAAGTGATGGTTGAATCGAGCCAGTGAAGCAATCTAACACACACACACAAAGTATTGTATTTTGTTCAAAAGAACCAATACATTTTGAAAAGTACTTCAAAGAAACAGGAAATCCTATTGCTCCTTACATTTATAACTTTCCATTATATTGTAAGTTCTCATCTCCTAAAACTTTGTATATCAATCTTAATCAAGAGGCTTCAATACAAAATTGAGAGCTAAATGTGTCAATTAAATTGTAAAAAAATTCATGAGAGTATGATTTTAAAATAACAAAAGTACCTGATACTATGAAAAACAGAAATAGAGGATATATCTTCACATTCATGTCAATAAGCTCTACAATCATCTCCAATTAGCCCTCAGCTATTATTGTTGAAATGCCAAACTGTTGAGACATTGACATACATAAATCCTTCCACTATTCTGTATTTTCCAGATTGAAATCCTCATGTAGTTCATTGTATTATTTTTAAACTGTTTGGAATTAACACAAGTTCTAAATATTCTTCATGTTTTTACATTTTCCCCATTTCTCTGAAAAATATCTAAGATAATTTTAAAGCAATTTATGTGTACATAGTTTTTGGAAAATGTTAAGAGATATTATTCATCCCCATGGATTAGTAATTCTGCTGACTAACATAGCTGCCCACACGGTGTTCTAGTTAACATAAGAGGAAGTCAGACCACTGAGAATCACTTGTCCAGATATACTTTAAATTATAAGCTGGTAATTCTGAGGGGAGCAGCTTACATTTGTTAAAGTCAGTTAATAATAGCTATATTATCTACATAAATGTATTTCTACAAGGCGAAACACAGAAGGTTTCAGGAGAATTTCAGGAAAAATAAAATTCATATTTTAGCCTGAGTATAAGATATTGCAACAGTCTTCCTCTAAAGTACAGCCATAACATTCAAGCTGAAAGGACAAGAATCTCTCAGGACATTTTCTTTCTCTGACATTTATAATAAGTGTTTGCTCACAGCAAGAGAAGGAAACAGCTGAAGAAAAAAGGTTTAACTGTATCATTTTAAAAGTGTGTGTGATTTTCTCTATTAACTGTTCTTTAAAACTGGAAAACTGAGGAATAATTGTTGTGTACAAAACCAACCCTGTGTATATTACTAGGAACCCGCTGTCAAAATAATATTTGTTTTTCTGGCCATTAATACGGCAAAAAAGTGGAGAGGGAAGGTAGAAGGAAAATATGAGTTTAGAAGACATTTATTACTTGTTCCACAGGCATGACTCAAAGGAAGGTAAATGTAAAATAATAATAGACCTAACCTTGGCTGCTGATCTCCAGTATAGGAGACCAGGCTCCGAGCATCCCACCTCCACCCTTTTGATCTTATTATTGTGTGAAACAGAAGGAGAGGAAAGCCCTGCTGCTGGGGAAAACAGATCATGGATGGGAAGGTAAATGTCAAGGAGAAAAAAAAGCTTAAAATATAAAATCATAAGCAAAAGTAACAACCTTGGTTTGCATGGCATGCCAACTAAAAAAAATCGTAGGTGGAAAACAGTAAGAGTGAAACTGTAGGAAAGAATGAAAGGTTATTAGGGCCATTTCTCTAAAGCACACAGAAGTGCTAACTTGCCAGTTTCCTGACTTTCAAGTTAAAGGATATTTATCACATGAATGAATTAATGTTTTTCACAAGAATAACATGGGTATTTAGGGGTTTTTCTTTGTTGTTTTTTTTATTGAACCCACTGGACTGTCCTTATATATTGCCTCACTTTTCACAGGAGCTTATCAAGTGGATATTTCTGGACCTATCAGTTGTTAAAATAGTGAGGCCTGAATTGGTGGGTTCAGAAATAGTTGACCATAGAATAAAAATAGTCTTCTGGTTCAGGACAATGATGATGGCACCGATTAAACTTTTCAAAATTTTCCACCTCCCAGAAGAGGAGTTTACATTAAAGAACAAAAAACAAAATCAAAACCTTCTTTGAAGACCACATGGTTTGAATATTTTTGCTTAATTAATAACAATGACAAATCAGGGTGGTTCTATTACCAAACCATACACAGACAAGGATTTTTATTCAGTCTGTTTACATAACTCACCTTGACATTTGCTGAAACATCGCTGCCAGTTTACCTATTCCATGATCCTAGTAGTATATGTAGTATTTAAAACTTAGGCACATATTTTAGGCTGGAGAATCTAGCGTTCCCACATGTTCAGAAAGGGGAATTGGAACAGTGAACACCTAGATAGTCTCTGCTCTAGTGGGTCACTATGAAGTCACTTATATAATGAAATGTAAGACCATCACATGACACAGGAGAGGTTTTACAATATATTCTATAGGCTATTAAAAGGTAGACTTAAACTTAGAATCATATTCTTCTCAATCAAATGAGTGTGCGCCGACATAAATAGAGAAAAAATAACTGGACTATAGCCCAAGCAGTTGAGTATTTAATTTCCTGGATATTATTATTAACAGTGGTATTTTCTTACTTGTATGATTATATTATGTTACAATCACCATGCATGGGTGTTTGCAATATAAAAATAATAACAGATATACAGGTGTGTGTGCGTGTGTGTGTATATATGTGTATAATATACACAGATATCTACACAGATACCTGTATAGATAATGAATACCACTTTTACCATTGGCAACATATTGGACTCCCATTAGAAATATTACTAGGTAAACTACACATGTCAAGACTGTGACTTACTTTTAGTGCCACAAGTAAAATCTCACCTTCTGCCCTGGCATGCTTTCTCCTTGTTTTCCACATCACACTCTCAAGGAGCTGAGAGTGACCTGAGATTAACAGTTTTCTAGAAGATGGGACCGTGGTAATACAGCTCCAACAGAATGAATTCTGCCAGCAGGTTGAGGGAATTGGAAGCAGCTCTTTCTTAAGTCAAGTCTCCCAATGCAGCTGGCTGACACCTAGATAAACTGAGATAAACCGACACTCTGTGTCTCTAAGTGTGAATCCCTGAGATACTCAATACAATAGTCAACATAACCTAAGTAGTATCCTTATTAAAAAACATTAACCTGAGTCTATGTATAAGAAACTAACCAGACAAATTCAAATTGATAAACATGTCCCAAAAGAACTGGTCTAGTTTCCTCAAAAATGTTAATGTCATATAAATAAGAAAGTGGGGCCCTGGCCAGTGTGGCTCAGTTGGTTGGCTGTCATCACATTCACTGAAAGATTTATGGTTCAGTGCAATCAGGGCACATGCCAGAGTTGCTGGCTGAATAGGGGGTGAGCAGGAGGCAGCCGATCGATGTTATGTTTTCACATCAATGTTTCTCTCTCTCCCTCTCCCTTCTTCTCTCTCTAAAAATCAATAAAGTATTATTAAAAATTAAATTAAAATAAAAATGGGAAAATGTACTATTTTAAACAAGATTGAAGTGGCATCTCAATTATTTGCAATACGTAATATACTGAGAACGGTCTATAAAGGACATCAATGAACATAAATGAGGAAATTGAAATATGGGCTCCACAGTAGATAATGCTATTTTGTTAGTTTTAAATTTTGTGACACTGACACTACTTAATGCTTAACTGTATTTGAGTTTGCATTTTAATGTACTTTTTGTATATTTCTGACATATTTTTATTTACTTTTTTAAAAAAGTATGCCATGCCCTCCCAAGGTTTAAATCCCGTAATATCCAATTTCTTGTCTGTACAACTCACAGTGGTATTCTCTGAGCCAGGAACGGTGCTTACCAAAATCTTAATGTGGTGGCTTACCTAGGAAAGGACAAGATTTCTCCCATGCCTCTGGGGTTGGCCCCAAAGTGACCCGCTCAAGGGGCTGCAAGGACCATGGACCAAGCCTGGCCAGCCTTCAGGCTGAGGTGTCAATATCTTGGCACTCTTATAATTCATTCAGAGCTATCATTCAGCCAAAGGATGGGGTTTGGGCAGCAATTAGAATAGGCTTTTGGGTCATATGGACCTAGACAGAAGTTCCTATTTTCCAATGTACAAAATGGCAGAACTTGTGTTTCAGGCTCTTGATTAGTTGAGAGGAGTGATAAAAATGTCTGTATCATAGGAGAACTGAGAGGTTGCAATTGAGCAAAGCATGTGCTTTATTTCACAGAAAAATGGGAAGTTTTTTAAAATATGATTTGATGCTTATATTCACTCCCAAGTCATTCATATTTTATAAAAGGAGAATTAAAAAGTTTTGGGGAGAAAATAAGTGGGAAACTTAACATGACTTAAGCTTAGTGATCAATGTTTATACTAGCAGAGTCTAAAAAAGCCATCAATGAGTGTGGTTTCTATTGGAAAATATAAAATATTTACTATATAAAATATTAAGACTGAGAATATTTGCTAAGGCTTATAAACAGAATGAAAGTGTCTAGATTCTCTGATTTTTAAATGATTCAAGGAAGTTTCTTCAATTTCAAACCCTGGTGGAAAGATAAGTAATTACCTATTATTGAGATAAAAATATAAGCTGAGAAACTAGAAATAAATGTTCATTTAAAAAATTTTGTTTATTTTATGATTGGTATATACAATTAAATAGTGGAAAACTTTGGAACAGTATAAATCACAGTTATTGATTTTAAACTTTCTCCCCATTTTCACTTAGTAAATGCTAGGTTTTCATCTCTAGCTTTTCCACTGTCCAAATAGTAGTTTATATTTAGTAAAACACCATCCTGTTGTTTGAAGATTCTGCTAATAATTGTTTTATTAGGACACTGATTTAAAAACTCCTGTAAGAAAAATGCGGTACTTCCTTATTAACTTCATTTTGAATTCTTTACTTCCATTTTGTTGAACACTCCCCTTTGATCTACATTGCACTGCACTAATGATTTTTTGCAAACAGGAATATGTTTTCCATATTCCCTCAGCAAATGGAAATGCTAATAGTACATCTATAAGAAAAATGACAATATAATAAGTTTAGATTAAGTACAGTGTTGGGCATGGTTTGGAACACCCATATTTCATTAATGAGTAATATTATCTATCTTTAATGATTTGAGTAGTCTACAGAAACAGAACATTTACAATACACCTATAGCTTGTGGTTGCAAAACACATCCAAACAACCAGTCACAGAACTGCTGGGAGTGGAAAGAAGAGATCGAATTTAGCTTCTTAATCAGAATGCCAGTACTTCTGGAGGCTATATTCTGTGCCTAAATATTATGGTAATAGAGCATAAACTCCATCCTTTGTGCATCAGAAGATACTAGAATATGTCCTACTCTCTTTTATTTTAAATTTTCTTCTATATAAAGTGTTTTTCTTTCAGATTCAACCTGTCTTCTCAAACCTATGGCTATTATTGTTAGCATCCCCTGATACTCTGTGGTAGGCAGGATTCTCAGATAAACCCCACTGAGGCATACCCTTGTATAATTCCCTCCCTTTAAGTGTGGGAGAACCTCTTCCTTGTTTGCTTCTTCTAGCCAATAAAGTATGACAAGGGTGATAGGATGTCATTCTTTTAATTTGGTTATATTGCATTGCAAGAATGGTGGGACAGACACTCATGATTAGCAGTCTGGAGCAAGAGGTTCTCCGGTGGGCTTTGAAGACATACGCTGCCATGTTATAAGAGAGGACTGCACAGCAATAAATTGTGGTCCCTAAGAGACAAGAGCTCAGCTGAAATTGATTAAGAAAACAGGGACCTCAGTACTACAACTAAAAGGAAATAAATTGTGCCAACAACCAAGTATGTTTGGAATAGGACCCCAATCTCCAGAAACAAAGACAGTCCAATCAAGTCTTACATTGAAGCCTTGTGACACCCTGGGCAGAGGGCCCACACAAAGGTTTCCTAAACTCCTGACCCATGGAAACTGTGAGGTAATACATTTAAGTCACTAAATTGTGGTAATTTGTTGCACAATGATAAAAATCTACTGCGTACTACTTCATCTACAAAACATCTCAGTACCTCTTCTTACATTTCTTCTATGTATGAACACTCAATATCATGATCCTTACTTCTGCCTTACTGACTCCTACATATCCTCTGGACTGACATTATGTGTCACCACTCAGAAGACTATTGTGGCTGCCACTATAGAACAAATTATATTCCTCCCCTTCCTCTTCCTATGGTAGTTGTATATACTTTCTTACATTTTATTTTAATGAATTCCAAGTGAGGCTCTTAAATAAAAGAATTATGCTTTATTCTTATTTGATCACATTCAATAAATTAATATATTGTGTTCCCATAACCTATAGAAGTGATCATGAATTCCAAGTTTCAATTGGTCCTTAAACTCCCAGCTGCACTGAAATCACACCAATTCTGAAACCCATTCTAGATCTACTGTGTTCAAACTTGGATGTGCAGGGATGCTTTTCTTTCAACTAATCTTTCTAAGTCTTATATTCTACCACATGCTTCAGGAACTACAGATGCATGGAATTAGCTATAATTTGCTAAATATTTGTACTCGCTCATTCCTAGATGCTTTTTTCTCTTTCTACTCATCTTTTTGGAATATCTATTGCCCTGTGTCGGTGTGGTTAAGTTACTCATTGTTCAAAATTCAGATTAAAACTCCATTCCTCTAAAAGTCTTCCTCAATCCCTAAGCCCTGCTGACTACCACTCCATAAAACATAGCACTAATTTTTCATTTGCAGGTATCTCTTTCTTAAAGTCTATAAAGGTATGGCTTGTGTTCACTTAATCACCGTGTTACAAATTGATAGTATGATACTTGGAACATGAGACTAACATCTTTGATGAATGAATGAATGAATGAATGAATGAATGAATGAATGAATGAATGAATGAATGAATGACAGAGCCATATAAGTAGAAATACCACAGAGCTATGGATGTATGACTTCAATGTCCTTTAATTAGGAGCATCAGAGATAGTTCTAGAAATAGTAATGTTCTAAGGTGAAATGACATGTAAAGCAATTCCACTCTCACTTTCAAGAGATTTAATATGTGCCACATTCCCACTACATTTTGAGAATTGTTACCTCATGAATAACTATAGTCAAAATGTTCTGGGTATTTTGGGGTGTAGATCAATTTTGAAAACTATCACTAGGGAGCAATGAAGCTAATGTTGATGTATGGCTCATGGAAATCCATCACATTACTATGGTTATGTTCCTAGATCACAGCCACTGGCAAATTTCTTCATCAGAAGAGAATTACTAGCAAATTAATGAATTAAAGAACTGTTCATGTTCTTAATGCCCAGAAGTACATTAAATAGTACTTATCTTTTAACATGTTTTATACTTTATGCCAGGAGCATGTTAAAACAACTTTCTTACATTGTAAGACATGAGACTGAATAGATAGAAAATAAATTTAAAAATCTGAAATAAAATCAAAATTGTTTTTACTTATGATTTTATGTCACAAATACTAAGCCAAGTCTCTGAATTTTAGTCATACATTTCTATAAACACCTACAATTGTTACCCTAGTATAAATTACTTCCTTGTGTCATAGGCCTAGCTTTAGATCTGATGAACATTATTTTATTACTTTTTATATTTAAGATAATAAAATGTTAGATATATTTAATTTGATCAATTGTACTGCTCTCTTTAATGTCATTTTATTTACTATTTTTTGAGCTGTTTTTTTTCTTTTTTAAAATTTATCTTCATTGTTGAAAGTATTACAGATTTCCCCCTTTTTCCCCCCACTGGTCCCCTCCACCCTGCTCCCGCCTCCTTCCAAGGCCTTCAACGCAGTATTGTTATGTGTCCATAGGTTATGCATTTATGCATATAAGTTCTTTGGTTAATCTCTTTCTGCCCCCCTCGCTCCCTCTGAGATTCATCAGTTTGTTGCATGCTCCCATGTTTCTGGATCTATTTTGCTCATCAGTTTATTTTGTTCATTAGATTCCACATATAAATGAGGTCATGTGATACTTGTCTTTGACTGGCTTATTTCACTCTCCAGTTCCCTCCATGTTGTCTCAAAGGTTAAGAGATCCTACTTTTTTATAGCTGCATAGTATTCCATGGTGTAAATGTATCACATCATTTTTATCCACTCATCTACTGATGGGTATTGGGCTGTTTCCAGATCTCAGCTATTGTAAATAGCAATGCTGTGAACATAGAGATGCATATATTCTTTCTGGTTGGTGTTTCAGGATTCTTAGGATATAATTCTAGAAGTGGAATCACTGGGTCAAATGGCAGTCCCATTTTTAATTTTTTGAGGAAACTCCACCCTGTTTTCCATAGTGGCTGCGCCAATCTGCATTCCCACCTGAAGTGTACGAGGGTTCCCTTTTCTCAACACCCTCACCAGCACTTGTTGTTTGATTATTTGTTGATGGTAGCTATTCTGACAAGTATGAAGTGATACCTCATTGTTGTTTTAATTTGCATTTCTCTGATGACTAGTGACTTTCAGCATTTTTTCATATGTCTCTTGGCCATCTGTATGCCCTCTTTGGAGAAATATCTATTTAGGTCCTTTGCCCATTTTTTAATTGGATTGTCTTCCCTTTGTTACGTTGTATGAGTTATTTATATATTTTGGAATTTAACTCCTTATCAGATGTGTCATTGGCAAATATTTTCTCCCATATAGTGGGCTCCCTTTTCATTTTGTTGATGGTTTCTTTTGCTGTGCAGAAGCTTTTTATTTCGATGCAGTCATTTGTTTATTTTCTTCTTAGTTTGTCTTGCCCTAGGAGATGTATTGGCAAACATACTGCTATGAGAGATGTCTGAGACTTTGGTGCCTATGGTTTCTTCTAGGATTTTTATAGTTTCATGTCTTACATTTAAGTCTCTTATCCATATTATATATCTACATGTTGGACCGGTGGAGGTGGTGTTGGTGGGACTATTGATTTGTGGGAGAAAATTATTTCTTCATTAAGCTGTTGTAGTAACAGAATATTCAACTGGAATAAATATCTGTGCTATATACTCTTATGGTGTTTAATCATTCACTCTCAGAAGATAAGAAAAAAACTTCTTGTTTATGTGAAGGAAAGTAACTGAACCACTGCAAGGAAATCTGACAGATGCTTCCTTCCCTTTGAGTCTGGTTCATGTGTGAGCCTGGACTCCGTCCTATTGATTAATGAGTCATATTCTTGATAGAGCTTGAATCCTACCTGGTAATTACTTTAAAAAAAGAATAGCACTTTTTCTCTGTTAGGCTACTGCAGTTTTTATGAGAACACCTGCTTGAAAAAATTACATTTTTATGACCTGAATCATCTTATTTCACTTGTTAATATAGATAGTTCCTTTATTTGAATTTGAGATTTTTTCCTAAAATTATGTAATTGTAAAAATACAAGCATTTAAACCACAAACCAATCCATCATTGTGTTCTCTATTTTCAAAGTAGTAGAAAAAATATCACAGCAACATAATTTATTGTATTTGGCTTTAAAAACTAAATAAAGCTAACTTAGAAGAGTTCATATTAGAGGAAGAGATCATAGCCAAATAAATTGCGGTATTTACCACGTATATTATTACAATAAGAAAACAAACAAACAAAAAATGCCATCTACATTTCATGTTATGGAACTCTTTTTAGATTTCCAGATAAAAAATAGTCTGTCACCTCTATTTGGATTTCAGAAAAATAACAAATGTTTTTTAATATAGTTGTGTTCCATGTATTTTTATTTGTTAAAGCTGGTAACCATACTTCTTTACCTTATTCATTTTTAGAGACTTGTTGACTGCCAACAGTCCAATTATTTTAAGAACCATGACATTTTTGAAAGAGAACATTTCATTTCTTCTGTGAGATCCTCCAGTGCTCTTCCTATGTCAAATCAAATAAAGAGGCTGTAACTTCTAGATGGCACAAGTACACCATGTTGGGGACTTAACCACCTAGAAATGACATTATCACTGAAATGTTCAAACTACAGATGGCAACTGCCTTATATTGTAGAATGGGCCCACAGTGGGCTTTTCCATAAGCAAAAAGTAAACATTTATTGTATCAAGTTCCTGAGATTTGGATAATGATTTTTATTACCACAGCATGACCTAGCCTAAACAGACTGATATCAAAATTATTACTATCAGTGCGAGACCTTTTGTACTTTGTAATTATTTAAGATAAACAGTATTATTTCTAGATTAAATTAAATAGATAAAAGAAGTAAATTATCATAAAATTCTTTCAGGCTTTGATATGAATTTAAATCCTGGTTTTGCTATTTTATTGATGTTTATATAATATCATAGGTAATGTTTTTTTATGTGGATTAGAGACAAAAATAGATAAACCAATATATATTTAAATTCTTTTAATGTAATTCTCTAGCATCTAAAATATTAAGTTGAATTTGTATGTTTTGTTGCCATAAATCATGAGAAGGACTTCTGACTCCTTTCTGGGTAAGTCATATTATATGTCAGATCTTTCAAAAAAATGTGACTGGTTGTCCAAGTAGAATATCTGAGACAAGTTGGAATTCAGGGGCTTCACCATGAGAGAAGAGTCACTGTCATTTTTTTTTTTTTCCTTTAGAGACATCCTACGGTTATAGACATTTTGCTATTTGATTTAAAATGAGGAAATTGGTCCTGAGGATAAAGAAATGATCTGAATGTGTCTGACTTTCCCAAAAAGGAATACGTTTACTATCCAAGTGGCAAGTTACTATTTTAGATAAGTGACAAGTTAGCAGCAAATAGAGTAGTGGAATCAATGTGACGTGGTGTCAAATGAGAATATAATGGCAAGATTGGCTCACTGTTGAGACAGTGAAATAAGTTCAGAGAAGTTTTTTTAAAATTATTTTTAATAAAAGTGTTCAGGCTCCTCACACAAGGTATTCCAATTCAGTAGAATTGATTAGAATCTGACTTTATAATGCTTTTATTGGTGATTTTTATAAACCCATCAGTCTTGCTAGAAATTCTTCATGATTTGCTTCTTATATCATATGACATATTCTCAGTTTGTAGAACTAGAATATGCCAGGCACATTCCTTGCTAAAAGAATCTTAGGAGCATGAAGTAAGGTTGGTTTTATTTTATCTATGCCTGAATATATTTCTAAAACATAGAAAGCATTAAGAAAAATAGAGAACATATAAAAAGAATATAGGAAGGTATTTTAAAAGACTGACAGAAATACAAATAGTCAAACAAAATTTCAATTTCTTTTATGCTATCACTTCTAGAATGCACTAGGCATAATATCACACTCCTATTTGAAAGGCATTCTTGTAGTCATCCTCTCCGCAGAACTTTATCCACAGAAAATTATGGCTGTTGTATTTCCACATAATACACTTTAATAATTATCTTTATTCTTTAATTTTGTATATTTTTGTTTTATCCCCAGGCTAGTATCTCTGTTGTTCTGCAATAGTTTTGTATACTGATAGAGTCATTTTATATTTTATCACTCAAATAATATATTTAAGTAGTGTAATTTATAAATGGGGCATCTTTTTTGGTTCTAGAGACACTTCATAGAATAAATAGAATTTACAATATAGCAAAAAACCACTAAAGTTTAAAATCTTCTTAACAATAGGAAGTTAGGATGCTATTATCACTTGGTTAATGATTTGACCAATATACTTTAATGATCAAGTATTATCACTAGAAAGGGGCAGGAACTCCATTAAAAAAATAATAATAAGTGGGTGTTACAGACATTTTGCATTACTTGAACTGTGAAAAAAAATGTCTCCCTCTGCATATATATGTTATTGGCCACGCGGAACATTGTATTGAATGAAAAGCATGCATTGTTCAATCCATAACTTTTGGGTGTGTTAAATATGCTATTTATTGTGATTTCCAAAATGTGTCCACTTAGAATAATATTTTGGCACTAGTAAGTACTGAAAACCACATATTGCATATCTATGACTCCACAATTCTTGTTTTATCGTATACATAATTTATTCTCATCAAACCTGTATGATTTGACCAATCATATTAAAATGAAAAGGCATTCATACAACCATTAAAAGGCATAAAAATATTAAATAGTTTCCTACTCCCTTCTTCACTGCTACCCAAATTTATGATCACAGCCTATTTGGCTGTCGGTAATTATTTACATAATTCAAAATCTACCCACAATATTTAAACCAGGAGCCACCTTCTTTACAAATCATGGACCCTCTTACATACTAGTGTACCCATCTGTACACAATGACAACTTATTTATTACTTCCCTCAAATAAATTGAACTATATTGCTTGCTATTTCCAGAAGTCTGCTTTTTAAAATAAGTTTCTAGATTTCCCTTTTTCTAACTGTCCTAATTTCAAGATTATATTTTATATACAAAGACTTTTTGATGTTAGGAACCACATAAATATTTCAACAAAATTTGTACTGAGAATGCAACATAGAATCTGTAATAGGTAAGATAAACTGATTTTTTTGGAGTGCAACTCAATCATAATCTTGCAAATAGTTTTTTTAATAAATTATTATATCTGCTTTTCATTAGAAAAGAGTATTTTCCTGGAAGTCTCAATAGCAAGATGATAGAATGATTTAAATTGATTTGACATATTTATAATAAATCATTTTAATTTCCCTGTGTGAGAGGAAATAAATAATTGCAGAGTCTGTTATGAAAATGCATGCTTTTATACCATCACTGGCTTTGTCTAGGGGGAGCGTTGTATCCTCTCCGCTTATAAAGCTGTATGTGCTAACTCTTCTCTGTATACCCCCGACAATGTTTCACATTTAGCAAGACCATGGGTGGGTAAAGGGGAGCAGAAACTTTTCTTGATTCACCCATTGACTGTGGGAGGGTAGAGTTGGACAGAAAATTTTTATTTTATTATGGTTCTCAGATTTTCTTTCCAGTCTCTGAATCTCTTGGTAAGAATTTATTTTAGATATGTGGACATTGTTCAATATTCTTTTCATTTTAAGACTATTCTTAGTATTTCTTCAAAATGTTAAATTATGGTATGCAAATGTTACTAGAATTGTTTCTACCTCGATATGTGCTATTCATAAAGATATGCCCCCGCTGGGCTGGAAACCCTTCACAATTTAGTTTTCCTTCCCTCTCTTCTTACTTGGATAATCATGCTTGGATAATCTCCTCCAAAGTATGTATCAGCACTTAAAGTTAATATAAATGTACAGTAAGCTTTTTTTAAGCCACACTGAGTTAATAGATTGTACTTTTTAGAAGCCAATTTATGTTTATTCTACAATAACACATTTTACTTGCAAACACAATTATTCACTGATGGGTTTGACAGCTATAAAATATGTGTGTGTATTTTTAAGCTGAATGTAATAAATGGATTTCATAGGTATATGAAACCAAAATAAAATACAGTAAGTTGTCATCTGCAAGAGAGCTTTTATCTACTATGTATTTCATCCATTAAAGTTTCAATTTGGTAAATTTTTTATATGCACTTCCAATATTACACATAATATTAGAAGCTATGATTAGAAAGCAGCCTGGGGAACTAGATGAATCATGGGATTGCTAATAGGATATTAAGTCTTTTACATCTACAGTCATTTGGTTGAAATCTAGCCAACATTAATGGGGTACCATATTATAATTTGCCAAATGAAATGACTATGTTATGAGACCCAGTTTTATTGAATAGAGGGCTATGGGGTACTTTATACTGACCAATGCAATCACTGTACAGTTTAAGGCAGTTTTATAATATCTGTTCATGACTATCCATAATTGCTCTCTGAAAGATCAATAGCAGTCCTTAAATTGTATCTAGTAGCTAATGTGAGATAGTTTTGTGTGATGTAAATATCAAATTAAAAGAAATTAGACATTTAAATACCCTGAATCATAAGATATTTTTGAAGACGCACTTCCTTTAAATGTTTTCAATGTAATATGATAACATGGACTAAAAGCTCAAATCATTGGAAATACAGAAATGAACACAAACAGAAAACTCCCTCTTGGAGTTTATGTTTTAGTGAATATTAAATAGCCTTTTTTTTTTGAAATGTAAATTGCATTAAGCATTATTTTTAAATAATATTTAATGAATAAGGCTGATTTACATAGAAACGTTTACCTGGACAAACATTTGGAAATCAGTTAATGTAATTCAATCGAAGACAGAAAACCAAAAACGATTTGATCATCTCAAACATGCTGAAATAATTTAGATAAATAAGACTGAACAGAAATTTCTCTTAAAGATTCTCAAGTTTTGACCAGAAAGAAACTTGCTAATTTTGAACAAGAGTTATCTACATAGTCTCCTTGTCATTAGGAGGTATAGGACTTCAGCAAACATTATATTAAATATTGATACTTTGGAAACATTTCCCATAATGGCAAAGAACTAAATAATGATATTCATCATTAGTAATGTTGCTTAGGTTTAAACCAATGCAAAAGACTAATGAAATAAATAAGCATATACCTTGGGAGGAAAAGGCCAAAACTCATAATTATTTGCAGGGGACAAAAATATTCCTTTCTTTTAAAAATCCAAAATGATTATAAAAAATGATTACTAGAATATTTGAATTAAGGAATGTGATCAGAAAATATATCAGCACACTACAAAGTCTTTCCAATGAGTCAAGAATAACAAATTCGAAAATTTAGTAGAAAGAGTTTTATCCACCAAGCAAAAAAGATAAAATATGAAGAAATCAAACCCTTCCATGCAAGAACTACATGCTGCATGTGCTAAAATTTAACTGGAAGACATAAAATGAGCTATGAACAAATCGAGGGAAAAACTGTTCTTGGATGAGAAAACACAACTTTAAAGATATTACCTACTCCAGCTTGCTGAGAAGCAAGTAAGTATGTAATAAGTGGTCAAGGCTAATTCGAATTCTACGCCTTGAATAACTGTGGTTGGTGAGGTCATTATATGGGTTTTCTACAAGAAAAAGTCACAGAATAGCTAAGATGAAATATATTGGATCCCAAATTAGAACACTGGAAGAAATGTCAAAGGAAAAAAATTGGATAAATCTGAACTCATCAAAAACATGCTCTGTCAAAAGAAATAGTGAGCATAACAAAAATAATAAACCAGATAAAGATTTGGAATATCCAAAGGGAGAGAATCTATAGATATGTTTTGACTTAAATATTTGTCCAAATTGATACAATTGCAGTTCATACTACTATCCTCATTCATAATAGAAAATCATGAACTGCTCTATGTGAAATTTAATTAAAAGCTGTCTTTGAGTTCAGACTTAGACATGATTTGAGGTGATTCAACAATTTTTCACCACTGGTCAGCAGCAAAGTAGAATTTAGGAATGAAGAAACGTACACAGAAGAAAATCGATGTAATCCTCTCATTTTGCACAAATTTATTCAGATCATTACCTAACAGTCCCCTTCTCAGTTTCTCAAATTTTAAAAAGTTGTACCCACCCTCCCCTCGACCCCCAAGGTGAAGGTATGGGAAAGCACTGATGTCAGTACATTTCTGCATTCTTGCCATTTTTGAGTGCCTCTCAACTTTACCTCAAAACTGAACCTCACATTGCAGTCACTAAGTTATAAATGTTTGGGAAAATTCAGGCTGTTCCCATAGAAGTAATCCAATCAGTGTAATGATTTTTGAGGAGGAAAAGAGCTACCTGTGTTTACATCTCACTTCTGTAAAGAATGAGAGAACAGAGAACTTTCCTGGTGGATGAATGCCCTGCAGGTACTACAGTGGGCTGCAGACACAAGACAGGCTAGGTTCATTGCATAAAGAGAAAAATCGGTCTTAATTTGTACTTTCCCCTCAGGCTTCAAATCCATTTTAAAAATGGACTGAAGCAATAACTAAAGAGATTTGCACCCCAATAAAATCACACTTTGAATGACAGCTTTGTTGCTTGGGGACATTTTATCATAAATCAACTGTTTCTATAATGAATGGAAGCAAATGTAAACTCAGCTACCTGGACCCAACCATTGAATTTAGATAAGTATTTCCCGATCAGAAAGGAACATCCTATTTTTCTCTGACATGCTCTGCTGTCTGTTAGCTTTGCTTTTTATGGCTTTAATTGAAATTTCATAATCACAGAGTTCACATACAGAACAGATTTGATTCAGTACCCTGGAACAATATCATTCTCTTAAAGCTCTTCTAGTTTAAAAGAAAAAATATATATATATCCCCATGCTTTTATGAGACTCTGTGCTTCTGCTGATTCTCAGTGTAAGACTCCTTCCTCTAAGGATACATGCTATTAAAGAAAGCCTGAGGCTAAATTCAATGGGGAAGAGAAGCAGGTGAGCTCACCTAGATTATGGGTTTAGCAAGTTTATTGGAGAATTTAAAGGGAAAAAAATAGAAAGAAAAACACTTGGGATTTAGCAAAAGCCAAAATGAATTTGGTCCAAATCTGTCATGAAGCAATGTGTATTTTTAAAGGAAATGTAATCTGTGTTTCTGACTCATTTACAATGACCTTATCAAAATGTCATGTAATGAAAGTTATTCAGGGTCCGATAATTCTTTTAAGCTTCTAAATAGTATTTCCAAACATCTTTTTCTATTTTGATTATAAATGAACTCAAATTCCAAAAGGTCCACCAAGGTCAGTAAAATTCTCAAGAGTCATCATATTGAAACAGAATTTAAACTCTGCAATTTTTCCTTTCTATACTAAATTTTTTAAATGGTTATGGGATGCTAAATTCGGTTGAAGACTTTGGATTGCATAAATATAGACAAGCAAAAGTCATAAAAAAGACCCTAGGAATAGATTTTTAAATGTTATTTTACATACTTATTATACGTTGCAAAAAAAAAAAAAATAGCTAACAAAACATCTACTAATCTTGCTCTAAAATGTAATAGTTTTTAAATGTATTATTTTTTGGTGGGGAGGGATTTAGTAGGAGATTGACATAAGACACTCCGATGTTGTACTGGATGCCCGATGTTCACATGTTCATACATTCTTTGTGTTCCATATCTTTTATGTTATTCCACAGGGAAACACAGAAATTCATAAGTGGATGCTGTTATAATTTAGTTCAAGCCCCGAAAGTTGAAATGGGAAGTTGAATTACAGAAAGTTTACATTTTCTTTTCTTTTTTTAAAATTATATCGTTATTGATTTCAGAGAGAGGAAGGGAGAGAGAGAGAGATAGAAACATCAATGATGAGAGAGTCACCAATAGGCTGCTTCCTGCACACCCCCACTGGGGATTGAGCCCACAACCCGGGTATGTGCCCCTACTGGGAATTGAACCCCGATCGCCTGGATCCTAGGTCGATGCTCAACCACTGAGCCACACCTGGCTGGGCAAGGAAGTTTACGTTTTCTACACAAGAGAACATTAATATTTGGTGGCAGAACTAGTCTCTACTGACCCAGATCCCTAGATGTTTCCAAAACTGCATGCATAAGCTTTTTGTAATGTGCTTACCTCTCTTTTGAGGATTTTCAAAACCTGCTGTCAGTAATGCCAATAACTGAAGTAGATCATCTAGCCCAAAGCATGACAATCTCTTGCTTAGACTATTGAATTTCCTCATAACTTGTTCTCTGCTTCACTCTTGTTTCTCTACAGTCAATTGTCCACCCAGCAGTGAGACTGACCCTATAGATCTTGTCAACCTCTGTTTAAAACCTCCCATCAACTATCAACTGGTTTCCCATCCCATTTTTAAGAACATCCTTAATCTGACCCATAAGACCCTATAATGATCTGGATCCTAGTACATTAACAAAGTGATATTCCATCACTTTAGCATCTGCTGGCTGTACTGTCATCGTACTGACCCCCCTTGCTGTTCCCAGTGACCAACCACATTCCTGCCTCAGGGATTTTGAACATACTGCTCTACTGGCCCAAAGTACTTTTCCCTGAGATATCCACATGGTCCACTCTCCCATGCAGGTCTGTGCTCAATGTCAGCTCCTCAAAGAGACTTCCCTAGCCACCCTTCGCTACCTTAAAAAAAAAAAAAAAAAAAACTCCTCTTGCCCTTTCTCCCTTGGCTTCTTTTAGTTTCTTGCAGGAATTCAACACCAGCTGACAGTATATCTGTCTTTTTTTACTATTGGATTTTATCTGTATCAGTCGCTGGAATGTAAGTTCTATGAGGAAAGACATTTTCCCCTAGCACATTGAACAGCATCTAGTAGTTAGATTCACTCCTAACTACTTGTCAGGGAAAATATACCTCAGTAGAGACCCATAATATAAATGTGATTAAAATACTCATCTGCTCCTTTGAGTGAATGCATGCTCAACATTTTCCCACATAACTACTCAGGCCAATGCACTGAAGAACTAGAAGATGATTGGTCAAGTTGCCTCTCCTCTTGACCAATCAAATCATTGGACAGTTCATCCTGATGCATCTATCAGTGGTTACCAGACAGATTTTCCTCATTCCTACCTGCTTACAAAAGAATTAATTCCTAGTTTTTCCACTTCTCCTAGCTATTTCAGTCAAATTGCCCTCTTCAAGGGTTTGCTAATGTAAAATCAATTACAGACATCTGTTACTAAATCAAAAGAAGACACATGCTGTTTTTACTAAAATGATACATCTTTTAGGAGGATACCATGCAAGTGACAAAGGTAAAGTCTGTGAGAGCTGGGAGTTCAGCCTCACGCAGAACTGGCCCTCACCCTTCTATGCGTATTGCTTGCTCTAAGTCAACTATGGTTCTGGCATCAGGCCTATCAAGACAGGTTTCTGGGAGACTCGTGCTCTGATGGTGCATGGTTCCAGTCTCTGACACCTTCATCATCATGTTCCATAAATTTAGCTTTGTAATTAAATTTAGGATCATGTTACACAAAACATCAGGTAGCCACTTATTCATCAGTCACTTACAAAGACAGCTACGATTACTCCTCAGATCACCAGCAGTCAGGGACAAAGCAGTTAACCTTCAAGAGCAGAGAAATTCGAGGATCTGCTTCCATAATCATAATGACTTTTTGTAAGATAAAAGACCAAGAAAACAAAATGTGGGATTGAATATGGAGATGGCATCAACAAAAGACTCATAATAATACATTTCACATTTAAAAAAATTCATTTCCCAGTTACCTGTTTTTGAATGGGAAGTCAAGCAAGGCTAAGCCTGGTTATAAATCCACTAGAAGTAGAGCAGAAAGTCTGGGTGCACTCGAAGATGATTAAGGAATACAAAGTTCCCACACTATACAAAAGTAGTGTTCCTGTGAAACCTGTTGTAAGCGCAAATGGCATAGGGTGAAGAAGCAGTTACCATTAACTTATATGGAAAAAATTTTGAGCATTCCCAGACCCAAAATTCAATGCACACATAATGTCTTTATTTTATACACCATGATCTAGACATCTAATTACATCCAGCTTTACACTAAGCATAATACTAAGAGCTCTTTTTCTGATACACTAGGACACATCTTGCTAATGAATGCGCAAAATAAATTGAGGCAGAGCACAGATGCTCACAGGCACAGTTCAAAGCTCTGGGGCTTTGTGCTGCGGTCCTGAGTGTGGTTCCCAGGGAGCGCTTGGCGGGGCCACTCTCAGCTCCTGGTGTGTGCTGCCCCAGTACTGGCTCACCACAAAACAGATGCTGAACACTATTTTCACATTTTGTATTTTTTTTTTAAAAAGGACAATCCTCTTTGGATTTCTTTTGTTCAGCAAAAACAGGTATTAATACAGGTCTTTCCTAAAAGCAAAGTGGTGTAATGCAATCTTTTGAAAAGTGGGGATACTCGCAGTTGCTGATCTTGTCAACATGATAATGAGGTAATGATAAATGCTTAAAAGAGGTATACACACAGTACTCAAACTGAAGGGCTTAAAATAGGAAATAGCAGCTTCCAGTCAAAATGGCAGCTCAGGTACTCATATCCTCCCTCAACCACATCAAAATGACTACTAAACTACAGGAAACCATCATTGAGAACCACCTGAAATCTGGGTGGATAGAAGTCCTATAACTAATGATATATAAAAAAAGAAAAAGCCACATCAAGACTGGTAGGAAGGATGGAAAAGAAGAATGGATTGGTCCCTAAACCACATGTGGCCTTTAAAAATTGGGAGAGACCAGCCGGAGTGGCTCAGTGGTTGAGCATCGACCTAGGACCCAGGAGATCGAGGTTCGATTCCCAGCCAGGGAACATGCCCGGATTGAGGGCTCGATCCCCAGTGGGGGGCGTGCAGGAGGCAGCCAATCAATGGCTCTCTCATCATTGATGTTTCTATCTCTCTCTCCCTCTCCCTTCCTCTCTCTGAAATCAATAAAAACATATTTAAAAAAAATTGGGAGAGAGATTGTTTGGCTGCAGAGATGCCCTGAGGAGTGAGGTATTCCAGCCCCACACCAGGCCCCCCAGCCCAGGGTTCAAGTGCCAGGAACAGAAGTCCCCATAACTTTAGGCTGTGAAAACCAGCAGAGATTGCAGCTGAGATGGAGGCTGCTGGAGTCCCAGGTGATCCCCCTAAAGGGCTGCTAACTTACTCACTGACGGACTCACTTGCTCTGAGTTCCAGTGTTTCAGCGCTGACCATATTGAAGGTTTAAATTTTCCAGTGTTCCTTTAAACCAAAACACATGGGGGGGGGGGGATTTATAGGGATGTTTCTTACCCAGTTTCAATGGCATTTACCTATGAAATATTAGCATACGATAACACTAAAGAGCAGCTGGATGTCAGCCAGCTACCAGTTTGGAAGCAACCCTGAGAGCAATTCACGTTTGTTAGTTTAGATATGTAGAGTTGATGGATGATGGCAGAACACTTGAGCAGCTGGCCATATAGGAAACTACAACAAGTCTAGTCAAAAACAGAGGACCTGCCTTAAGAACACCCTGAAGCACAATTCGTAGCCTAACTCTGGATTTCTGGAAAGCAGAAAGAGCAAAACAAATTAATTTTTAGAACAATAATCACAGAGAAGTCTGTGCAAGCCAAGTTACACACAATTAAGTATCAAACATAAGGCATTATTAACTTAAAGCCGAGCAAGGGCATACATCTATGCCAAACAAACAAAGTCAATGAAGACTCATCACACAGGTGAATAAATCTATCAAAGTTCTTTTAATTCTTCCTGGTAACACTCAAGACTGACTTTTAGAAATAGAGCTGTAAAGCTAGTAGCATAATAGGGAAAATATAACATCCTAATTTTTTTGTTTTGTTTGTGTTTATTTAACTACCAGCTTTTGTCATATTTAACATGCTAAATTGACTTTAATTGGTTAAACTTGTGAAAATGTTGGATTCCAGATTTTCAAAATGCTATTCTATGAATTAAGGAATCTGTTTGAGGTATGAACCATGTTTGGAAACTATATTCTTAATATTTTAAAAGTGGAATGTTCTCTAGAACATGGAGAGAAATGCACAAGTACTTTACATGGAGTTGTAAAAAAGATAAACTATGTAGAATACATTGAAAGTTACTTTGGAAACTGTACATACAAGGGATCAAAACTGAAATTTCAAATATAAATAAATCTGTATTAAAAATTTTGATATAGATGACACAGTCAAGTGAGGTAATTCAGGACATTTTATTAAAGAGGCTATTTCTGGGTAGCTATAAAGGAAACCAGTACAAAATGGGGCTAGCGACAATGGGAAGCACTTGATATTCTTACCTTCAAGAGGAAAGAGAAGGAATCATTCCTAAAATCTAGCACAAGTACCTGTTTGCAGGGGCCCCAAAACCCAATCAACCAGAGCTGTGCTATTAGGTACAGATATACAAAACTGTGCAGCAACACAGGGAAAGGAATAAATACCCAACATCATTCTCCTCCCACCCTCTAATAGCCTGTTGGGGCCTTTCAATGATTTTGTTCTTATAGTGATCACCTCCCCTTTCTAGGGCAGCATGAATGGGAGAGACGAAGAAGGAATTTGGAAGAGCAAACAGAAGATATGTAGTAAACAGTTTGTCCCAGGATAGGATTATTAGCTACTAAAAAATACAGAAATGGATCACAGCAAAACACTCTATCAGTCTTAGTTAACATTTGAGTGGTGTGAATACTTAATAAAATAATTAATGTAAAGTTCTTCTCCCAGGAAAGTCTGGTTCCTTTTCTTATCCTTCTTTATAAATTATTGGTGTCACTGTAGTTGTTGATTTATCTCGATTTCTTCTGCATGGCCAGTTTGGTATTTTATCAGCTTCATCACAGTGGAGGAATATAAAGCCATACATTTTTTACAATATATGTTCAAGGAAAGAACAGAGGAAATAATTATGGAACAGCTACTTGTGAAAAGCACTCCACGTATTCAAATATGAAATTTGACTGTTTACAATTAGAGTCAAACATTGTAAGTTTAACTTAGACCAAGTTGTTGCAGAACAGTCCAGCAAAATATTATCCATGCTAACTTTTTCTCTTAACATCTAAATATTATTTCTCTACTGAATAGTTTCTGTTTATATTTATTGATACTTTGTGTATAATGAGAATTATAAAAGATAAAATACAATATAAATTATAAACAAATAATATTTTGAAATATCTCATTACCCCTACTTTGGATTATTTTTTTTAAATCACCAATATTAAACTTTAATAACATAATAATTAAAATAATTTATATAAAATTAAATTATATAGTATTAAGGAAATAATCTACAAATAAAATATAATTATTTTCCAATGTCAAAATATAAAATAAGTAAATAATTCGGTTGCAAATAAAAGCTTTAGTAGAAAAGTATCATTTAAAAAACTGTATATAGAAAGTACTGCACTTCCGCTTTTAAAAACATGAAGTAGAATTTTTTCCCCTCTGTTATTCCCAATAATTATAACTAGGACCCTGAAGACTGGAAGTTGCATAGAAGAAAGTCTGGCTGGGACTACAGGAGGAAAAATAGCAGAGTTCTCTGAGTGTTCCTTTAGCACCAAATGTTCCAAAATTGGTGTTGGAAAAGTAGGTGACCAAAAAACAGCAAGTACAGACAGAAACATGTTCTAATAGAAGTCAGTGTTCTTGAGAAAATGGACCAGGAAAGCCCTAGCAGGAGAGAAAACTGTTAGACAATAAATGTTCTACTTTAGTCAAACACTGCAGAAAAAACTGTGGCCTCCAACCCCAATGCCACCAGCAAAGGCTAAGTGGAAGGCCTCAATGCCAACCCTAGCCAGGCTCTCATAAGGCATATCTATTCCCTGTGCTGCTGGGTGGAATCAGATAAGATCAAGAGAGAAACCAGGACTGTTTGGGCTGTTATGTCTCCCCAAATTTATATGTAGAAGCCCTAACCCTAAGTACCTCAGAATGTGATTGTACTTAGGAATAAAGCCTTTAAAGTGGTTAATTTAAAACAGAGTCTTAGAGCAGTTTTATTTTTAATAGCCCAAAACTAGAAACAACAAAAGTATCCCTTCATTGGTAGCTGGTTAAACAAACTGTGGCAAATACATACCACGGAATATTAGTCAGCATTAAAAAGGAACAAATTATTGACACATGCAAAAATTTGGATGGTCTCAAAGGCATTACTCTGAGTGAAAAAGCCAATGTCAAAAGGTCAGACACTGCATGATTCCACTTATACAACATTGTCAAAATGATAACAATTATAGAAATGAAAAACAGATTAGTGGTTGCCAGAGTTCACAGATGGTGGAAGGAAGGATGGAAGCTATGACTATAAAAGGCGTGGCTCGGCAGAGGTCTCTGTGGTGATGGAATAGTTCTGTGTTTTGACAGGGTGGTGGTTACACAAACGTACACATGTGATAAGATGACATAGCATTTTGTTATAGTTATATTTGCCTCATTAACTGATATCCCCTAATACCTAATACACCGAATTGTATAGTGTATATATTCAAATGTGTGAAATAAATTATTTTCCCCATTCAACAGAGTAAAATCTAAAACTCATTAATTAAGGAAGGTCTTATTGAGGGTCACAAACTAGCAAATTGTCAAGGAAGTTCAGAAGTGAAGATAAAAACAAGAAGTTAAAAGTGAGGTTTAAAAGGTAAAAAAAGGGGGAAAGGATGGAGAGATTTTATTATTTTACATGTAGTTCCATCCAGCACACCTTTATTACCTGTTTATTATGTGCAAGCCAATGTGTTTGCTGCCTGGTCTTTTGAATTCTGTAATATTACAGATGTTAACTGGCAGGGGCCGCACCAGAACCAGAAGCAGTCATGATTTCTTACTATGTGAGAACTTGAGGAAAAGGAATGATTTTGGAGTTGACATTTAAATAAAAACAAATGCTTGTGTATTTATTTATATGTCTTCTATTTCTGCATGTGGGTTTGTCTCTTTTTAATAAGTAGTGTAGAACATACAAATAGTTTTTTATATAACTTAAAGCCTAAATAATTAAAAATCATATGTGCCCTACCTGGTGTTTAGCAAATAGAATTATGTTTCTACCTTTAAATTCAAGGTATATAATAGGAAGGTAAAAGGAATTTTACTGGGTGCTATTATGTCCTTTAAAGAAATCAACTATGTATCCTTATTCTCTTACTTAAAACGGTCAAAATTTTCCAATGAATAAGTGAAAACTGAGATGCTTGAGTATGAATTCAGACAAGGCAACTCAGCAAAAATAAGTCTGCATGAAGAGTCAGAGGCCTAAATTCTATTCTGTAACTGTCAAGGTCATGAAGAAAGCTCCATGAGAAATGTAAATTGGCTTTTCCAGGGTTTCTAGTTTCTCAACTGCACAATGATGGAATTCTTGCTTAATCTTTCCTGTCTGAATCCATTGGGTGTAATGAGGCACAGGAGAGCTGAGGAAGTAAATTACTCTCCATTCATCATTCATTTATTCACTTACTCACATATTCATTCATTTTTCACCAAACATTATCGAGCAAAGTATATTTGCTCAAAGGTTAATAAAATACTTTTTTCTAGTGATACATATGCAAATAGATAAATCCCACTAAAAATCTGTACAAAGGATAGAACAACTAATTTTGAAGCAGTTAGAGAGGCTTCTACTTTGAAACTTAACCCAAGATCTGGACTGTGGTATTTAGTTATTATTTAATTCCATAAGTTAAGCAAACATTTATTGAGTTCCAAATTTATGACAGGCACTAGGCCATGTGCTGGAGATACAAAAATTACTGCATGCCAGCCTCTGCCATTAATAGTACGACCTATATCTAACAACAACATATTATATATTTGAGCACAGATTGTTATAGAGACATAGAGTTGGATCATCCAACTCAAGCTAGAAGTCAGATGTCAGAAAAGGCATCACAAACATGCATTAACTGTGTCTGACCAGTCCAAGATTAGGATTAGCTTGAGAGATTTCTACTTCCTTTTATAATAAAGCCTCAGTTTAACTTGGAAGCCACTTCTCTGCCCTATCAATCCATGATCCAGGCAGTGCTCCTATCTAAACTCCACAGGGATATATAGTGCCTTCAACCAAGCCAATCACTGCATGATATCCTCTGACATACAGTGACTGACTTTCAGTGGTAAGTCTATTATCCAGGCCTATAAGTCTAGCAGCCCAGTTATACTAATTGATTCAGGGATGGGCATAGGAACAAAATTAATTCACATACAGTGACCCTCAACATTTGCACAACTGTTACCAAGAAGAATCTGAATTTGAAACTATTCTAGTATAAATTAGAACCTACCAGAAGCCATCCTGTTACCACATGGACTTGTTTCTGAAGGTCAAATGGAGGAAAGTACAACCAAGAGATGGAGTGAGACAGGGAATAAGTGAGAGCAACGTGAAGGAAGCATCTGACCTAGAGAAAGTGTTGATAGAAACAATTTAGGAGGCTGCATGAAACAACCTTTTTTCTCCATAAATGTTTAAAAAATTACATTAGAGGATAGAAGCAAGATTATGGTGCAGAATAACTTTTGGCAGGAAAGTGACAAAATGGCTTTTGAAATAGAATGGTCTTCGTGTAATAAATACAGTGAAAAAAGATTGCAGATAAGTAAATGAGTTGAAGTGCTGTTGATGTCACTGAGAAAAGAAAGATGAGTGTCAAAAGATGAGAGAAAGAAAAGGCAAGGGGAGAAATGGCCAGTGTCAGAATTAGCAGGATATGGAGATTAGCAGGATGTGGATATTGAAAATGATAAGATACAGGCTGAATTCCAAGTTGTCCCTTGAGGGGAAGAATGAATAATTAGATCAATCACCAAAATAGGAAGTATTTTTTAAAAAGGAGCAATCTTGGGTTAAAAAGATATTAAGTTATATTTCAATCATGTTAAACTTAGAAGAGAGTCTCAATAGGTAATTCAAAAGTTGTTGCCAGAGGTAAGGTTTTCCAATATTTTACAATTCAGTTTTAAATAGTTATGCATGTAAATGTTAAAATGAAGTAATATAAGAGAAGTTAAGAATGTGACTTCAGTAAACAAAGCAAGGAAATATGGTCCCAGAGCCAAGAGAACCTTGAGTCCTGGAAGCCAAGGGGAAGAGAAAATTAATGGTTTCCAGAGGGAATAATCAATACTAATAAATTAAATCAAATGATTTTTTAAAGATAAATAAGTAACCATTGTATTTAAATAAACACACTTTTGGCAATCTTGATGAAAGGTTTTTTCTTTTTTCATTAGAAAGACATTTTTTTTCATTAGATTTGGAACTATAGGTGGGATGAGAGAAATGAAGACTTTGAGGTTAGACTGATAATTCAAAAAATATGATAGTAAAAAAAGGCATGGAAGGTAGTGGCTTGAAGAATGATTTTGGTTTAAAATGTTTGTTTGTTTGCGCCTGGAAAAATCTACTAGGAGAAAATATAGTTGAAAATATGGGAAAGAAAAAATATAGCTGATAGAATGAGATCCATGATGAGCAGGAGAGTATGGATTTCAAAATGAGAGATTAGAGGGGAGAATTAAGGGTGAAAAGTGGAGATGTGGTTATGCTTTACTGAGTTGAGCTAGGCGTTGGTATGGTGGTGGGGAGGGCATGGTGATGAGATGGGCACGGTAAAAATGTGGAGAAATGGAAAGGCATACCAACACAAGGAATTGAAGATAGTTCTGGTGCAATGAAAGAATTTAAAGAGTGAATAATGAAAGAAGAAATGAAGTACTCTTTGAACTGGAGATCTGGGGACAACTCATGTACCCAAAGTGAATGAAGGGGGTTTTAGACAAATATAAGAGGGCAGGCAAATATGAAGAAGAGTAACAGACTTTAGATCTAGCTGGTGGTACGACATGCAAAGAGTTGAGTGTAGCTTAAGGTAAATGATGAAAATAAGACTGAAGAATGTTGCTAGAGATAGATTATAAAAGTTTCTGGAGATAGATTGCTTTGCACTCGGAACTAGATTGTGCACATTTTCACCTGTTCTAAAGAATCTTTAAACAGAGGAGGGACAGGGTCAAATTTCTTTTTAGGAGCATGATATTAGCAGCTGGGCAAGAAGTGATGAGTTGGCATGAAGGAAAAAAGGCTAGATTTCCAAGGCACTTAAGACAGATTCTACATTTGATAACTGAACAAATGTGACTAAGAAAGAAGGGGATCAGTAGAGCATGACTAAAACAGAGAAAGAGAGCATTTTAGAAAGTGTATATTAAATCAAGTCTCCCTCTAAAGCCCACCTAGATGCTTTGCTATAATAAAAATATGCTTATTTCAAACAGACAGTTCATAAGCTAAAATTATTGTGTATGCCATTTATTTAAAAATTGTTTTAAGTGTCTATGATATTCCAGACACTATGAAGCACTGGAGGTATGAATAAAGCCAACATCTTCATACCCCTCTAAGAAAGGGAATAAATAAGAATGGAATGAAGCAATATGAGAAATATGCATTATCATGTGCATAGTATGAGAGTAAAAAGAGAGTGCTTGACTGCCTGCCTGTGCATGAGAAAAGGTTTCACAAAGTGAATGTGAATGATGGCTTGAAGGATAAATTGTAGTTTTTATAGGCAGATAAAGGGAAGGTATGAGAAGAATAGCAGGGAGAGTAGACATCCCATTTGAACTGAATGAAATGTCTTTAAAGGCAAGAGAGAGTTAGCAAGCTTTTTGAGGGTTTATTTATAGGGGAATATTTATAGGGGAATAAGGGATGTGAAGCTGAAAAGCCAAAAACAGTAGACATGAAATGTCTTAAATGCCATGCCATTGTCTTTTTCCCTGTGATGATTATGATAACGGTATTGGTGATGGTGATGACATTGTGGCTACAATTAATATTTATCATGAACTTAGCATGTGCCAAAAGTTGTGCTACAGGTTTATAGAAATTAATTTATTTCTCCCAGTCTTGTAAGTCCAATGTTAATATTTTATAGAGAAGAGAAATGAGGCACAGAGGGGTTAAATAAATTGACCAAGTTCACCAACTAATAACTGGAGAATCCAGCATTTGAGGCCAAGTTGTCTCCCTCTGTAACAATCACTCAGATTGTTCCTGCTGAAACAGGGAAGACTTTATGACTGTAAGCACGAAGAAAATGTAACTGACTAGCCTACTTAGAACAGTTATTCTGCAGTTGAAAAGATATATTAAATATTAGGAACTCATTATTAGAAAGCGATTGCAGTGTTCCAGGCAGACAAACATAAGAGCGTAACTGTGGTTATGGTGGTGAGAATGAAGGGCAGATTTGAGACTATTTGAGGGACTAGAATTGGTGGTACTTGTTGATTGATTAGGGTTGTGAAAGTTGGGAAACAAAGGGAAAGGAGGGTGACATTTAGGTTTCAAAATAGGGGAAAAAATAAATAAATGTGGTTTAGTAGGAGCAGATAAAGAATTTGGGACATATTACCTGTGAGCAGCCTGTAAGATACCCAAATAAAACTCAGTAGGACACAATTAAATTAACAGGGTGAATCTCAAGAGAATGGTTAGGGCTTTGTAAGGAGACTCAATAGTCATCAAAGGAGAACAGGTATTTGAAGATATGAGTGTGGACATAATTCTATAAACAAAAATGAAGAATAAAAAATTTGCTAAAAGCAGATCATTTGGGGGATAACTAAAAAAATGAATTAGAATTTCGAGGAATATCAGAGTTAGCATGAAAAACAGAGGAGAGAGACATTCCAGGAACAGGACATGGCAGGAAAAGACTGGCTGATGGTGAGGTCTAAGGTTCTAGGATTCCTACACTGTGTCCTTTTGAATTGGCCATGATGATGTCACCAGTGACCTTAAAAGAATCCCATGAAATGCCCTAGCTGGAGATACTCTTGGTAGTGAGTTACCAAAGTCTCTTCCATGAGCACCTCAGTGCTTTGGATGCAGAAAGCTAGCTGATTAATGCACAAAGATTATGGCCAAGTGATCAAGAGACTAGAGACTTCCAGAAAATGTTCCCTTCCAGCCTTACCCCCAGATGGAGCTGTGTGCTCATCAGGAGAGCTACAAGGCAGTGTAGCATGAAGTGGGAAAGTATCTCTTTAAAACTATTCAAAAGTTTTTCAAGGCATCATTTCTCTATAGAGAAAAGTATCTGTTCTCTATTACAACTTGACAAGTATTAAGTGAAAGCCTACTCTGTGCCTTATTCTGTGAAATACTTTCCAGGACTCACTGTAAGAGAAAGAAAGATATAACCTGCTCAAAAATTCCCCATATTTAAATGACTTAGAAAAAAATCCCTAGAATTTCCCATCCAATATGTAATCAATGTAGGATATACAGCTTCATGAGAATTCTAATACTCGAAATACCATTCTTTCCATTGAAATGGCGGAGAGAAAGTACAATTATAAAATTATATTTTTTTCTACAAACCAAACATGGAATTGGTCTTAGTTGTTCAAGGTCATATGTAACAGTCAATTAAGTGTTTGGATTAAGGAGGGTGTACCCACTCATATGCATATAGTCAAAGAACTAAAAAATTCAAAACACATAGAGTGTATATAAATTTTTCAGAGCTATTAATATTTCATGTGAAATTTTGATCTTTACCCATTTCTTTTACAATCGGTACTATTAGATCTCATATTTATGTCTTTCATTCTCTTTTCTCACTTTGAAATCTTTGACATATTTACATGAAAATGATACCTTTGTTCCTTAGAAAATCATCTGTGGCTTATTCTCTGCCCAGAATTACAATACTCCTGTATTTGTCCTATATTTGTGACATCTTAATCACCTCCACAGCAACCAATTGTGAGATTTTAAACAGAGGATTAAAACTTCAAGTGGAAAATAAGAAGCAGGAATTGATGAGCTCTTAAAAAAAAAAAAAAATCAAAAAACAAAAAAATAAGGTTGTTTTTTTTTTTCCCCAAATAAATATCCTGAGGATTAAGGAAAGATTTTTAAATAAGAACTTTGAATAATACAGAGAAAATGCAGCAGAACTGTTATCCAAAGTTTCTCTTGGTATGTCAGCAGGGCCTTTGGAACTGACAGTGTTGATCTAAACATTTTGATGAGAATGGAGGTATTAACAGTTATAGGAACAAATAACATTAAATGCTTTTGACTGTAACATATTTTTACTGGCCTGATGTCACTGCTACAAAGAAAAATGAAAGGAGAGAGAGATTTAGCTATTGGTCATTGGAAATAAGACTCTAAAAATATTGTGAAATGTCACGTGGACATTGAAAAGAGAGAAAAACAAAGAAAAAAGCAGGGAGAATAGAAGAAAAAAAGGGAAGGAGGGAGGGAAGGAGAAGGGGACCTTGTCATGACCCCTGTCTGTTACAGTGATTACACAAATGTGTAATACACTAAAAATGTTAATGTTTGATATTATTTAAAAAGAAACTCTTCTTACAAAATGCATAGGAACCAGCTGTTGATTTTAATGTTGATCCATCTTTTCACCCTCATGGACCAAATTAACAGCCTACCCAGCAAAGAAAAACCTTTGGTCTTTGAACTAGATTTCTCAGGCTTGTCCTAGTGGAACTTTACATTAACTACATAAGATTAATGTAATTTGTGGTTGAAGAACAATACAGTGGCACATCAAATATTTAAGTAACTTGTGATACTACATTGAGCTGTAATATCCATTATGAACATGTCTACAATGTTGATAGTTAAATTTTTGTATTTATTTTTATATGTCTTTATTTATTGCATTTCACAATCAGTGTAAAGTAGAGTACAAAGAATCAAAGATTTGTTCCAAATATGTGGATATGAGACTGACTTTTTCTCTAATGACATAATCAATATACAATGTTTTGGTCCAGTTTAAATGTGTAAATTTTAAAATACCGATAGAATAATGGAATATTTTATACATGTTGACTTTTAAAATTTAGGTACATGCTCCTATTTTACAATCATGTACTGTATAAAATAATCTAATTCAGACATATACAAAAAAATGTATATGCACTTTCAATAATTATGAAGCCAATGTTTATTAAAATACATCCATTTTCAAAATGTCATAAAATCAGCTAAGTGTGTGTACATTTTTTGGGACACTCTGTAGTGCCCATTCTTCATGTTTTAAAAGTTGTGTGTCTTTTTTAAATTTGCAGCCATCATTATCCAATTTATTGACATCTGAGAGAATCCCATGCTCACTGTTATCATGCTATTTAAGATATACTAACTTTAGTTCAAATATAATGTTCTCCTAGGAATTTTATTCTAAACCACATGTATGTGATTATGAGCATTAAGTAATTTTAAAACATTTATCCTTTAGGTTTATATTTACGATCTCCTCATAATCATTTAGTTCTATCTTCATGATATTGAACAATTACAATGGGGTATTTTTGTTAAATTTCTAACCTCCCTTTTATTTTTTTAACTGATTCTGTTAGGTGATCTGTATAAACATACATGACTACCTTTAATTGAATTAATTTCTTACTAATGTATTTTCCACAAATGTTAAAGTATTTTAAAAATTAAAAAAAAAAAGAGTTGAGTGCTTTGAAATTTTTTTAGAGACTTAAATTAAGGCCAGATATTCCTTTCTGAGATACGTCTTTGCAAACAAAAATTCCTGATATTAGTATACCATAAGGAGAAAGCCTTAATTTTGACTCTAAACTTTGAACCCAAATAAAGCAAAGAGAGAAACAGTCCTAGATTTATAATTCTTGAAACATAAAAACAAACAGTGGTGTGAGAAAAGCATTTTTGAGTTTTCATGCTGAACACATATTCTTGATGATTTTCTGCTATGTGATTTACATATTCTAGAATATGGAGGCTCATTATAATTTTCCATTATGTTCCAATATGTCATTAGTTATCATTGAATGCATAATAATTGAGCTTCTGCCATGTTCTTAGCACTGCTTCTTATCTCTGACCTCTAGAGAGAGTTCATTTTCTAAGATTCAGAGCTTCGTCTGACTTTGGGGTCATGGAGACAAGAGCAAGTCGCTGAACCTCAGGGGGTAGGATGGTCTCATTCTTTAACTTCTGTCTTCTCAGCTGAGTTCCTCTGTACCTTGCAGCAATGGCAAGTTAGATGTTGTTCCAGAAGTTATTTTTCCTTTACTTCCAAGCTAGTCTCTGAAGATATTCACCAGCACAGAATGTGCATATAAGGACAATAGTTAAACACTGTAACTCCCCAGCCGATACCATGGAGAAGCTGAATTTGGTTCTGAAAGAGTCCGGTTCTATCTAATTTAGTTGAGCTCAGGGGGTCCAAGCAAAAGAATACCACAGTGTTTACTAACTCTCTCAGTCTCCAGCCTCTTCCAGAAATTCCAGGCTCTCCACAATGTATGCCTTGTATTGAGGTAGATATCTGTACTCAACCCCAGAGCCCTGAGGGCTCATTAGAGGTCACATACCAGATGCTGCTCATCAAATAGCTGAAATATGATAGTGAATGAGCCTCACACCACATAGCATGTTGCTTCCTCTCAATCCACAACCTCACAGGTCCTTCAACTTTTAGGGCAGCCTTTGTTTTCTTTTACTTACATGTTTTCCTGAACTTTTTTTTTTTTTTTAACTTTATGATTCCTCTGAAGAGAACAGATAGGAGGAACATGTTATAAAAGTCAAGACATTTTCATGAATTCCCCGGCCACGTCTCATGGAGGTGGAAGTCTATCTCTCTATTGCTCCTACAAAATCAGCAAGGCTGGAGCTAGATTTGGAGATGATGCTGTAAGCTATTATTATTAATGGGAGAGTATAACTTACCCTAAGGGTCAAAGAAGTCATTTTTGTACCCTAAAGAAAGATGAAGCCATAACCAGACCAAGATGTTGGAAATTCGATGGGGTAGTGGTAGGGAGTGGCAGAAAGAATGGAGAGGGAAGAGAGCTGAGGAATTAAGCATTTCAGGGCATCTTCCCCACAAGGTGCTTATTACTTTTACAAAGAGAAAATTTGTAGTGGAGAAACTTTGCAGATACAGTCTTAACCAAGAGGTCAACATTAATTTCAAAAATATTAGAACAAAACTATACCATATGTCAATCTTTGGATTTAACTTGATTACTCATCTTCAAAAATCTTATTTCTATGTTTTTTAATTTTTATTGAATTTGTTGGGGTGACTTTGGTTAATCAAATTTATAGGTTTCAGGTGTACAGTTCTATAATATATCAGCTGTATATTATATAGTGTGTCTGCCACCCAAAAACCTTATTTCTAAATAAGGTCAGATTCATAGGTACCAGGGATTAGGACTTAACCATATTTTGGTGAAGATACAATTCAGCCCACAATACTGGATATGGAGAATATGAAAACTTTCTGTAATATCTCTACAACAATTCTTTAAATCCAAACTGTTTTAAAATAAGTTAGTTTAAAAACAACACTAAGGAAAATTACCAATAATCCTGGTATAAATACTAATTTTCCACAAAAAACCATTTCTTAGTTTTATATTTTGAGAGTAATCTAAGAGGCTTATTTACTTCCCAGAGATAAAATTCTTCAAGTTCATGTGACACTGTAAATCAAAGTTGAGACCATATTGCTTTACTTAACTTCTTCATTATATCTCCACAACCTTTGTTTATATCGAGAACTCCTCAGGGATAAAGGGTGTGGTAGACCAGGAGATAAGGCACCCAGAACTTCCTTGAAGAGAGGAATTTCTCATTTCAGTTAAGGGAGTGTGTTTAACCAGGAGCCTTCATCCCTCAGCTCCCTGAGAGTTTGTCTCAATTTCTAATATCCCTTCTCCTGAGACTGTCCTTCCCTGGCCTGATGACACACATTGACTGAGCAAGACAAAAATATAAAGGAGTAGTAATTTTAACTCCACAGGAGATGGACATGACTCACTTCCCTCTGGGCTAGGCCAAGGCTTTATTGGGCCTGCACTGAATTTTTTTCCAGTGCCAGATTCTGTTCTCCCTTCCCTTCACAGATATTGATCACTAATAAACAAGGTATATCTCAAGCTTTGTTTTAACACATGCTTCCAGAGAATCTAACTTCTGGAACACAGAAGAGTAGAATGAGAATAGTCCCTAGTTACTCTATTATTACACAGAGTCACATAATTACTCATGTTACACAAGCAACAGTTTCAGTACAGGCTTTGTTTCAATAACATTTTATTTAATGCTGTTAGCTGAGAATTGCATTTCAGGAACATTAAGAATTCAATAGATTGTTGCAGATTTGCCTAAAGACCATGTCAGTACACATTTAAAGACAAGAATATAATTAATACACATAATAAGGTGGAGATAGTTTACAGACAGAGCTTACCAAATATTTGCAAAATAATGTGAAACCATATACAGAAATATACTAAATAAGTAATACATCATAATCCAGTTGAGTTTATTTCAGGCATGCAAGGGGAGTTTAGCCACTAGAAAATCAGTTAATGCAATTCACCGCATTAATATATTAAAAAGTGACATCTCATAAATATAGAGCAAATATTTGGAAAAGTCAACAGCCATTCCTAATAAAAGGCATCTTTTAAAAACCTGTAGAAACATGACATTTAGCTGTAAGATGTTGGAAAACACCCATTTCCTTTTAAAAAATAAAAATGATTGCATTCAACCCATTTCCTTTTAAAAAATAAAAATGATTTCATTCAAGCGTGTGCTGGAAGTTTTTTATCAGGGTTTTTCAACCTCAATCCTATCAGCATTTGGGGCCAGAATATTCTTCGTCTGGGGGTTGTCATGTGAACTGTAGGATGTTCGTCAGCATCCCACCCTCTACCACGCTATTAGAATAGTACCCTTCCCAGCTGTAACTAGCAAAAATATCTTCAAACATGACCAAGTGTTCCTGGGATGTAAATTCCATTACCAGTTAAGAATCATTGTTTAGATAATATTGAATAGAATGCCAGTTGAGAATCATTGTTTAGATAATATTGAATAAGATAAATAAATAAATAGTGCTGAAAAAATTTAACAAAATGATATTATCAATATGAGTGCCTGTATGGAAATTCAAAGAAACTATATTAATAATTATGAGAATCATTTAAGTGAGGTTAGAAATTTTATAAAATATGTTAGTATTTAATGCACTAAATCAGTATAGTAAAGTTAGTTCTATTCTTAAACACTAACCACAATTACAAAGTGCACTTTTTGAAATATCATTTAAGATAGCAATAGACATTGACAAAAGATATATAACACTTTTATTTAAAAAATTATAAACTTTTTTCAATGACTTTTATAAAATTGTGGAACTGGAATAAACAAAAAGACCACATCACAGAATAAACAGAATGAAACATCTGTACATTTACAAGACTAATATTTTACAAGGGGTGTAGTGCAGATTACTGAGGAAACATAAACTTCTAAATGGTGCTAGAAAAAGTGGTCATGCTTATTATAAAATTAAATAAAATATTTCTTCCTTATACCATACATATAAAGCAATCCAGAGTAGATGAACTACCTCAACATGAAAAGTTAATATTTAAAAAAAATTAGAAGAAAATATAGTGAATAATGTTATGACATTGACAAGGAAAGGCTGCTGAATTAAATTACATAAATATTGAAAACTATGCATAGAGGTAACATAAAATGTAAGAAGCAGAAAATAGGGAGAAGATATTTGCTAATCATATAGTCATACTAAAAAGATAATTAGTATATGGAATACATAAAGAACTCCCTATAAATAAGAAAAAGAGAAACACCCTCTTAGAAAAAAATGGACAAAATACATAATCAGGCAATTCAATATAGAGAAAACTCAAATGGTAAATAAACATAAAAATATGGTCAGGCTTAATAGTAATAAGGGAAGTGCCAATTAAAACCACAGCCATAACTTTCTAATTATCAAATGCTGGGGGAGATTATAGAGCAACCTAAAATTATATATATGATACTGTGGAGATGGGGAATTGGTTCACCTACTTTGGAGTATCTTATATAGTTAAATATTTAAATGACCAGAAATTCTATGCCCATTTTGTATTCTAGAATATAATTCTATTTTACAATAGATAAACTGGTCCTAGGCCAAACCTGACCACTTATTTGTTTATGGCTTTCCTGTTTGCTTGTGTATTATAGTAAAATTTTGTCATTATTCAAGTACTGGGAAAATCCTTCATGTTGCCTCTTGGAAAGGGAAACCTAAAACACTATTTGGCTTTTTTCCATTCTAGAGAAATGCTCAGAACTAGGGAAATCTGTATAGGATTGTGCATGAGCTTTATTGTTTGTAAATAGTGGAAAATTAGAGATATTCAAAACATTCATTAATAGGTAAATGGAGAAATAAAATACATTACTGTAGTGGAATGCTGCAAGCAGTGAAATAAATGGGGGAAAGCTTTACATGTAAATATAGATGAATTTTTAATGCTATACACCATGCAAAATAAAGCTGTAGAAATATTTTACCATTTATATAAAGTTAAAAATGTAATATAAAACTATTTGAAAAGATAAATGTACTTTCAATAAAAGCATAAAGATATGCATGTAAATATTAAAGAATATATTTTAATTTTTACTACTGTGAAATGAATAAAGATGCAGTTCAGGAGCAGACTTCACTCTACTCATGATATACAAAGCATGGTACATTTTTCAAAACAAGGACCTGACCCTGGCACATTACTATTAACTAAACTCAATATTTTATTTTGATTTTACCAGTTTTTCCATAACGGTCTCTTTCTGTCTGAGGACGCTATTCAGGGTGCTTCATTTAGCTGTAATTGGTTTTTACTTGTCCTCTCTCCTCGGTCTCTGGTATCAATTTACCTTTGTTTCCATGACCTTTACAGTCTAGAGGAGTGCTACCCAGCTATCCTCTAAACTGCCCTGCAATCTGGGTTGGTCTGATGTTTTCCTCATGATTAAAACAGGGCTGTGGATTTTTGGAAGAAGTACAGGTGAAGTAGCCTCTGTTCGCGTTATACTGGGGACACAAGACAATTGGTATCACTGATTCATGCAGTTGTTTCATCTCTTGGTGAGGGTAGTTTTGCACAGGTTTCTACATTGTACAGTTACTCTTTGCTTTCCGCACTTTGTTGTTTGGAAGTGAGAACTCAATAAACCTAGCCCACCCTCAAGTCTGGTGGCAGTGGCCTGGGGGGCAGAGGTTTGTCTCAGCAGGGAATTAAGTGCCACCTCCTGAAGAAAAGGGTGTCAGCATATGCAGAAAGTGCTTTTGAAAGACAACTGAAATTAAAGCAACACCGTTCTAAAACAGTGGGATTGAATATTTTATTTCCATTAATTAAGCATTGTTATTACCAATAATAGTATTAATGTATTAAAATAATATTAGGTATTCAATTTTTAGTCCTCATGGAGCAATTGAAGTGGTAAAGTGTAACATTAATTGACATAATCCTAGGTAAGAATAATTGATGTTAAGCGTGAACATATTTTGAATGAAAGGTATTTTAAGTAAACCTATTACTGTTCCACTTTCTTTTGTTGATAGTGACCTGTATAGTTAATTCAGTGGTCCTTGAGGTGGTTTTTCTTTCCTCTGGAAGTAACACAGCATGCAACTTACAATACATTGCGTCTAGCTACATTTCCTGTTTAATACAAAGAACTTTTTTTCTAATGAGTATTTCATGTAAGCTTCTGTTTGTGAAAATATTGGCCAAAAAAAAAAAAGATGAAAACTCTTAAAGTGCAGTATTACTTGAAGCTTAATAGAAAAAGAACTCACCAAACTGTATTGTACTTTACTGGAGGTATTGGAGGGCTCAGCAGTCTTTAACAGCTCTATGAATTGTTTTTATTCTCTTGTCTTTAAAAAGTTATTTATTTCCTATGGGTTGTTTACATTTCAATGTATATACTCAGCAAGGGGGGGTGTGGGGCAATCTGTTAGTGGAAGGAGCACAAACTTTGAAGTCAGACATTCAATTTCCTTCTCTGCCAATTAATAGCCTTGGGATTTGAGGCAATGTAAATTAATCTGCATTATTTTCTTTATCTGTAAATGAGATGAATAGTTACTAACTTTATAGAGGAGTTATAGAGACAGAAAACAATGCTTGCAAAGTACTGAATGAGCACACGCCGTAGTATCAGATAGGCCAGTGTGCAAATCCCAGCAGAGCCACTTAGCTTCTCCTTGCCCTTCGGAAAAGCTCCTTGCCTTTGACGTGGGTCTCCTCTTTCTGCAGGCAACAATGTACTACCTATGTCTCACTGGTGGAGACATCAATCTCATCGTTGGTGACAAAAGGGCACCTAGCAAAATTCCGGGTTACGTGGCTGCTTACAATTTCATTTTCTCTCTTCATCCAGAGTGCAGACTATTCACAATTTTACTATTATCTCAGGAATCTGGCAAAGTGCTATGTACCAATTCACAATTAGTAGTAACTCTTAAACTAATGGATAAATAAAGACAAGGTAGAACTAGTTTTATCATTGATGCGTTAAAACCATGGCATAATACAAGACAGCTGTGCCGGAGAGCCAAGTAAAATTGGCTATTTATTTTACTAACTCATGTGTGTCCTGTCTGCTTAGAAAGGATTTAAAGTGGACCCTGGCTGGGACTGACATTAGGGATATCTGTGTTTCAGTCCTGGTTTGGCCATCTACAGTCTGTATAACCTACAATAAGGCGCTGAACCACTCTGAGCCACGTTCCTAATCTCTAACTAGCAATATTGACACAGACTTTACAGGGTTGTTGTAAAAATTAAATTAGATACAATATAATATATAATTAATATATAACCCCAGGCAATGCGTAGGGTAAGTGCTGGGTAACTCTAAGAAGTTGTTCACAATTTCTGATGAGATTAGTTTACCTGGGGTTCTTTCTGTTTTATGTGACTGTAGGATGCAGAGCTAAAGGCTAAAGAAATTTTACAAAGGAGGCCCTTAACACTTCTGCTTTTGAGGCTTTGTTCCTTTCCAGCAAGAAGTTTCAGGTGCTCCATCTCGCCAAGCCCTCTGCCTGGAGCGGTGCAGGCCGCACTGACAGTGGCCTGGCCAGCCACCAGCTTACCAGGAGGGGGACTGGCTTAATTGCCTGAATTCTGGCTTCACAAAGCAGCTTTCACACCTAAAGCTGGAGAGCTCACATCTGTGGCTGTCAGGCTTCTGCCTTGCAGATGAAGAAATCAGCTGTGCCTGGTCCCGGCAGGATACCCAGGGGGTCCAAGCCTCATGCATAAAGTCAAAACACACGGGCTCATTTCCATATAGAATACAAATAACATATTCATTTAATAAGATAACTCCCGAAACTTACTGCACACATTATTTTAAGCTCCTGTGCAGGTAATTACAATCCTGCTTAGGAAAAATCGATGAAACCATTAGATCAAAACCAAATTCCTTTCCATTTAATTTGCACATGTGTCTTCTCTATGTGCATTCACAGTTGCTTAAATACACTCGCCCAGAACAATTTTTCTCTTTAATGTGGAGGTAATTTATGGTATTACCTCAGGCTATATTCTGTGTGCACACGTGTGTGTATGTGTGTGTGTGGGGGGTGAGTGTGGGTGTGTGTGCACGCATGTGAACACAAATGCAATAGAAAAGAACTGGGAGGAGTGAGGAGCGATTAGCTTTTACAGATAAAGGCACATTCTTCATTTTATAGCTATAAAATGTATATTTTTATTGCTGCGCCATCAAAAGAATCACTCGCTGCTGATAAGGTGCAGGAATCCACGAGGCACTCCACAATGAAGGCCCATGCTTGACTTCACATCTGAGAGCACCAACAGTGTTCTATTAATGACACCTCTGATGGTGAGATTTTAATTACTCAGCGACTGCTCAGTATAGCAACTGCATAAGTAGGGGAGAATGCGCATCCTGGGCAGTGTTACAAATTTCCATTATTACCAATTGTGGTGGGTTTGTACTGTTTCAGCTTAGCTAAGCTGCAACTACATTTCCCCCAAATTTCCTTCCCTGCGTGGTTCCTGGTTAGGGTTAGCCACATGAAATATTTGTGCAAGATATGGGATGTAGAAATAGAAGTAAACTAGCAGTCATTTCACCCTGAGGGCCTGTGAGGGTTGTCTGAGCTGCAGTGACACTCACACACAGTGTCACTGATGGGCTGGCTCATTCTGAAGGTGCGAAGCAGTTTGGGTCCACAGCTCCTGCCACTTCCCAGGGGTCTCCTCCTCCAGCCTACTCAACTCCTAGGTCAGAAATTTGTGTGGCTCTGTGGCCCCAATAAAGATGCTGTTTCTAACTACTTTGAATTGACATCCATTTCCAAATCCATTTGACCTAGGCTCCTAGTATCAGTAGTCTATACCAGAGGTTGAAAATCAAAGCCAACATAATAATTATAATTTACTGTCTCTTGAGTATGCTTCACAAATTGCTCATAGGTGGTTCACAAGGTCATCCTAAGTCTGATCCTACTACTAACATTTTTTATTGGCATGGAGTGCTTCTATTACTGGTCATTAATTCTATTGTCTTTTTAAAGTCTTGTCATTGTTGTTATTTTAAATGTAGGAGGAGGAGGGCAGGGGTCCCAACAAAGTAAGACATGAATTAGCAATGTTCAACTTGTAGCTACTTCAGTCAAGGCCTGCTTGCATGTAAGTATTAATTATTATGTGATATGCTTTTCCAGTTAGAGCTGAGAAATCCTCCTGACCCAACTCCCAGGTGCTCAGGAAATATTTTCAGAGGAGCTGTAATATCTTTACTGCAGTCTGTAACAATGCCTTTTTCATTATCATTAGCGATGCCTCCCTTTTTGTTAAAGATTTATCATTCCTGAAAACTCCTAACTAAGTGCCAAATATGTTGGCAGAAGCAAGGCTGGAAGCTGCCACCTCCTCAGTAGAATTTAATTATATAAATTAATAGTTTTTATTTTGCAAAAGCTGACAGCCGGGCACAGAAGAACTGAAACGCAGGACAAGAATGTTGATTGAGAGGAGAAATGGATGGAGGTGGGACTTTGCTCACTGCCCAGACAGTGAGTCCTGATAAATACTGGAAAGCTTAGACTTGTAGGGTTTATAGGCATTAAACTTTTTCAATATACGTTGGTCCTCCTTGGTCATTATGGGAAAGGCTTGTCTTAAAGTATCAGGATGGCAGGGGGAACATTCTTTTTAACTTTCATTAGCTCATTGCTTTCTCAGAAGCCTAAGTGGTGTCTTCACTTTGCCATCTCCACATGGCTCAAGTGGGGTGTGCCATAAGCCATTATGGAGTGGAAGGGTAAGGTCAGGCTTGGTGGTAGTGGTGAGTGGTGGCTGAGGAGTGATATTTATTACTCTTTTGCAAAATTTATATAACCATGGCCAGTAAAGCAAAACTCCGTCATGAAAAGAGCTTCTTAATAAGCTATTGTGTCTCCCACCAGGTTCCTCTCTCACAATTAGATGTTTTCTTTCTAAGGTACAAACACTTCATACTCCCCAGAGAGCAATGTATCTTTTTGATGGCGCACTGAATATACTGAATCTCCTTTTGTAAGGAGTGGAGATGCTGCTTTTCTTTACTTCTGTAATTCACAATAACATGCCTTTTCCAATATGCTTGTGTGCATTCTCAGTACCTCATGGAGCAGATGGGACTTGAATATCCACGATGACAGTGGTATAGCTTTTTTCAGACCCAATAAACTTCTTAATACTGACTTCCTCTTTTTGTTACCCCTGGCAACTAGTTTAATTTTTTTCTTTTTACTCATTATTTTTGGAAGTTTTTACAGACAAATAAGAATTTGTTTAGGCTATGTTATTTTTTAAATCCATGTAACTCTGATAATTCCTAATATTCATTCATTGATGGATTATAGATAGATGATGATGATAGAGACAGATGATAGATAGAACAGATGGATGGACTGACGGATGTGACAGACAGAAGGGATATAGATGTAGATATAGACATAGATTGACGTTTAATAAGGTTCAAGAGGACAGTGAGTAGAATGGAAGTATTTGTAGCCTGGAGAATCTGCCTTTCGGCTCTTAGAGAAGATCAAAATTCACACATGCTAATTATAATGGGGGAACAACAGGGAAATGAGGGCTGAAAACAGGAAGTAATGGAAATCCTAATCAGATAAATTCCCTTCCACAGCTCCTATTGCCAAAAATAAAGAACATCAGTGAAAATACTTCACACTGACATTTAGGGTTTCCTAATAATAATTATTGACTTTCTGACTAACATAAAACTAACTGCTCCAGTGCAACAATTCCCATCCACACACAAAGAAGTTCCATCAGCTTTTTATAGCCTCATTTTTCCAATACAGATAGAAAAGCAACGTGTCCAAGCATGTCAGGAAATCCTATAATGGTAAGAAAAAATGCCATGATGAAGGAGAAAAATCATTCTGGCATAAACAACTATAATGCATGCTTAGAAGAAAGCAATTAAATACTGTATCTTAAAAGATATTCAAGAAGACACCAAATAAGAAAAAGGTGCTGTGAGAAAGTGATACCGAGAGAACAGGATGATCTCTAGAAATGCAGCACAGGAACATAAATTCAAAGAAATCCTTTTTCAAAAGTAGATTCAAAACATAGAAAGTATGAGAGATTTGGCACAAATACATTAACAATTAATTCAGAGGTGTCAATACTCAACTAATATGACTTTCAGCAGAATAGAGAAAATGAAATAGTATTGGGAAACAATTTCTAACCCAAAATAATAAAATACAGTTTCTCATGAAGGGCGCGAGTATACACATTGAGAGTAGAGCAAAATGAATGAAAAGAAACCAACAAACCTCGACATATCTTTGTGAAATATTATGAGAATTGCAAGCCCAATAAAAAGTCAATAAAAATGTTTTTATTTACAGTTTCAGCTCCAACATGTAACAATTTTAAAATGGGAAAAAAGCTGAATAGACACCTCTTCAAAACAGATAATGCAGATAGAAAGCATATGAAAAGATGCTCAACATCATATGTCACTAGGGAATTTCAGATTGAAACAATAATTAGATGCCACTATAAACCTACTAAAATGGCCAAAATCCATAAAACTGACAACCACTGGAGGGAGTGTGGAGCGAGAGGAACTCTCATTTGTTCCTGGTGGAAATGCAAAACAGTACAGACACTCTGAAAGACAGTTGGCAATTTCTTACAAAGCTAAACATAGTCTCACCATATGATTCAGTAACCATGCTCCAAAGAATTTGTCCAATTGAGTTAAAAGTCTATGTCCATACAAAAACCTGCATGCAAACATTTATGGCAGCTTTATCCATAACCATCAAAAGCTAGAAGCAACCAAGATGTCCTTCAATAAATGTGTAGGTAAATCAACTGTAGTACATTCATAAAATATAATTTTATTTAACAACCAAAAAAAACAAAACGAATGCTCAATTCTTCATTCCACAAAAAGGTATGGAGGAACCATAAATACATATTGCTAAGGTAATGAAGCCAATCTGAAAAGGTTATAGACTACATGATTTCAAATGTATGGCGTTCTGTGAGAGGCAAAACTATTGATGCGGTAAAGTAATCAGTGGTTGCCAGGAGGTCTGGGGTTGAGGGTGTCATGTAAGGGGTAGAGAAGTGGGGCTAGCATAGAAATCAGTAGTAGGTGAAGCACAGGGGATTTTTAAGGTGGTGAAACTCTTTTATATGATAGATGACATTATGCATTTTTCAAAACCCGTAGAAACGTAGAATGCAAAAAGTGAACCTTAGTCCAAACTGTGGACTTTAGTTGATAGCAAATAATGTTCATTAATTCACTATTAAATGAATGGTGTTAACTAAATATTTTTATTAATAATAACAAATGCCCCACACTAATGCAGGTTGTTAAAAACAGGGAAAACTGCATGGGAGTATATGGGAGGTCTTTGAACCATCTGCTTAATTTTTTAAAAATAAATCCAAAATTATTTTATAAAAACAACATACATTTTTTAAAAGAACAATAATAACTACCAAATACTAAAAGCTTTGAAGGAGCAATAAAAAAAAGCAAAACATTGCTTCTTACCTATAAGGGTAATTATCAGCCTAGCCTTGGATTTATGTTTAGTTTCTATCCTATAGAAGATATTAGAAAACCGTCTTCAAAATTCTGATTAAATGTGTTTCCATATTAGAATTCTATATCCAGCTGAGTGATAATTCAATATGAATGTAGACTAGAGACACATTTGCATGCAAAATCCAGGATGTGTACTCTCTACTCTGTTCTAGAAAGGTACTTAAACAACTGTGGCAGTTAGCCAAAATAAAGCAGGGTGTAAGGAAATGGTAAATCTACACTTGGGGAAAGAGAGGCAGGAGGTCCCGGGATATCAATAGTCAAGAGGGTCTTAAAAACAGTGAGTCCATAGTGAGGGCAGAGAACAATGGGAGGTAATCAGAAAAAAGAATACCTGATTGGACAGAGAATTGGGGAGAAAAGTGAGTTAAATAATAAAGACAAGTAGAGTAAGAAGAAAGAAAATGCAATTTTATTTTTCAGAGAAACCACATAGATATAAAATAAAGGTCATGATAAACTACTGTATTCATTTGTAAAATAAATAATAATACAGTATATAGTCATAGAAATGTTAGCACTGCTTTTTAATGATTTAGTTTAAAATTCAACCTTAGAGCCACACATTAAAGACTTAATTATGCTTACAGTAAAAATATAAATGTGATCATCTTAAATTATGTAAAAGTAAAAATAAGTTGTCATTATCTTAGTTCAGGCTTCTAGATAACAAAGTATTGTAGACTGGGTGGCTTATAAACAACAGAAATGTATTTCTGCTAGTTTTGGAGGCCGAAACAGTCTGAGATCAGGGCGCAAGTACAGTTGGGGTCTGGTGAAGGCCCTCATCTGGGCTGCAGGCTACCTAATTATTCTATACCTCACATGGTAGAGAGAAAAGAGGAAGCAAACTCTCTTTTGACTCTTATCAGGGCATAAAGTCATCAGGGCAGGGCTCTCATGACTTCATCTTACCCTAATTATCTCCCAAAGACCCAACCTCCTAATACTATCATACTGGGAGAGTTTCAATATATGAATTTTGTGGCCATACAAACATTCAGTCCATAACAACAGGAAAAAATAAATGACTCAATAACTTTCCAAGTTCTATCTTAAAAGAAAAAATGATCTTTGATTGCATTGTATCATAGCACACACTACCATTTTCCGTCTCTGCTTTACAGCAAATGCCTCTTGAAAGAAATATTTAAAATTCCAGTTTCCATTTTCCACCTCACATTGTTATTGTCACATATTTTTCAATCCTCTTTAGTCAGACTTTGCCAACTTTACTGAGTCTGATCTTGAAAAGATAATCAGTAACATCCCTGATACCAATGTCTACTGTGTCAACTGAACAATCCCCCCTTACTGAAAACTGTTTTCTCCTGGCACTTCATTGGTTTTGTTCTTACCTCAATAGGCCTCCTTCTTGGTCTCCTTTGGGGGTATGCCATCCTTTGAGGGATATACTTTCAAGTGATCTCCTTTGGACCCATTACTGTAAATAACTTATTTGTGCCAGTAACTCTCAAAACTGGATCTCCAGTACCAACTTTTCTGAACTCCAGATGCACTTTGAAATATCTTTGGCTGAGCTTGACATCTTAATCTTAACATAGGAAAAAAAAAAAATTGAAATATTGATTTTACCTCCAAACTTACCCTTTTCCCAGCCTTCCCCATCCCATTTAAACAGTAAATAAGCCGAAATCTGAAATTAATCTTTGATTCCTCCCCTTCCCTCCAACTATTATTCTATTCAAGCCTTAAATCTTGTCAACTTGACGTCTTGTCTCAAGACGTATGAATTCATCATATTTTTTCCTGATATGAATTAAATTACTCCGGTATACCCTCAGATGGGGCCTATATTACTGGAATATTCTTCTAGCAGATCTCGCTGCTTCCTTTCAATTCAATTCCCTAAAAAGTAGCTAAAGTGACATTTTTAATTAAAAAGTAACTCAGATCATGATGCTCCTTTGCTTTAAAAGTCTCCAATTGTTTCCTAACAAACTTAGAATAAAATCCAAGTTTTTAAATTTAACTCTTCTGAGTCTGAGTTTTCCCAGAAAGAGCTCCTGAGACTTTTAAAAGATTGTGTGGAACATGCTTTGGGGTGTCCTATGTGGAGCAAGAAATAGGAACACACGTTGCTCTGGCCTGAATGTTTGCATCCCATCAAAATTTATATGTTTAAACCCTAATCTCAATGTAATGGTATTTGTAGGTCAGGTCATGAGGATGGTGCTGTTTAGATGGGATAGGTGTACTTATAAGAAGAGACAAAAGAGAAATGATCTCGCTTTTCTGAAAGGGGTGCGGGTATAGTAATATGGCAGCTTTTGGCAAACCAGGAAGACGGCTCTCACCAAACACCAGATCTACCAGCACCTTGATCTTGGACTTCCTGGACCCCAGAACTGTGAGAAATAAATGTTTGTTGTTTAAGCACACAGTCTATCTTATTTCGTTAGAGCAGTCCTAACTGATTAAGACACTCCTGTCATTTACTGAAAATGTATATTCTGACTCTCATGATTCATTGGTCAAAGGCTGCATGCACTCATGTGCTTTCAGACTGCTCAGCTTTTAGAGAGGAAAATCTCTCAGCAAAGAAGAATCTTAGGTACAGGGCACTGTGTATCCATAGAAAGACTGTGAATGTGAAGGGAGACATGGCATTTGAGATTGTCCACTACACCTGGTTTCCAAAACAAAGCATGGCTTGCCTCTGACTCTTTGACCTCAAATTTCTTGTATGTCCCTTCTTTCCCTGTCACCTTGACTTCTTTCTACTCATAAACACATGAGCTGGTTTCTGCTTTCTAGCCTAAGCATTAGCTTGTCTTTCTAAAAGACTTTCTCTTCACTTCTATAGACTTCTGGTTTAGTGTCTGGTTCTGAACCCTTCTCAGAATAGCTACTTAGTTTCTCTATTAATGTTTCCCTTAATACTCTGAGCCCTTTGTTTATTTATCTTTATTTCTCTACTAGAATAAAAATTTCCTAATAGTAAGGGCTTTAGGCACTATTGTTTCAGAGCGAATGTTAAATTTAGAGATGAATGTTTGTAGAATGATTTTACATGTTCATTTTATGAAGGAAGAAGTTAAGAGATGTTGCAGATTAAGAGATGATGGCAAGAAGAGAGGGCTTCAGTAATCAACATCCTGGCCCCACCATCTGCTGGCTATTGATATTCAGCAGAACATTAACCTCTCTGCACCGCAGTCAGCTGGATGGGATAATAACAGTGCCCACCGAATGAGGCTGTTATGTGTAATTGATAAGTGTCAAGTGCTTAGAATAGTCTTATTCATAACAAACACTTTAGACATAGAAGCACCTATATTTGATAATTGGATTGAATGTAGAGAACGTTATATTCTCAAGTATCAAAATAAGAAGTATAGATAATTTCAAACATTGACATATTGGGACATAAACATATTATTTTAGAAATATGGAATTAATCAGCCAAAAAAACAGATAAGAAAAATGCTCCAAGGGATACAATTGGGGATAGGAAGATGTAAGGCAGAAATTAGTTGATTTATATAACATTATACAGGTATAATTTAGATTAGTATAATTTTTAAAAATGTAAAAATGTTTTAAAATAAACTGAATACAATGAAGAAAAGACACAGACTGGAAGGAAACATTTGCAAAAACACATCTGATAAAAGTCTGTTATCCAAAATACACAAAGAACTCTTAAGACTTAATATTAAGAAAACAAACAACCTAATTTTTAAAAAATGAGCCAAAGGCCTTAACAGATACATAACCAAAGAAAATACACAGATGTCACACATGTGAAAAGATGCTTCACATCATATGCTCCCAGAGAAATGCCAACTAAAACAACAATGAGATACCACTACGCACTTGGTAGAATAGCCAAAAGCCAGAGAGCTGAGAACAGCAAACGCTGACTAAGATATGGAGCCACAAGAGCCCTCATTTATTTCTGGTGGGAATGCAAAATGATAAAGCCATTTTAGGAGCAAGTTTGGCAGTTTCCCACAAAACTAAACAAACTCTTATCATATGATCCAGCAAGCGTACTCCTTGGCATTTTCCCAAAGAAGTTGAATACTTATGTTCATACAAAAACCTGTACATGGATGTTCATAGCAGCTTTATTCAAAATTACCAAAAGTTACAAACAACCAAGATGTAGGTGAATGGATAAACTATGGCACATCCAGACAACAAAATATTATTCAGCACTAAAAAGAAATCTCAAAACATGAAAAGACATGGAGGAAACTTAAGCATATTACTAAGTGAAAGAAGTCCATCTAAAAAGGCTACATATTGTATGATTTTAACTATGCAATATTTTTGGAAAAGGCTAAACTACCCAGACAATAAAATGATCCATGATTCCCAGGAGGTAGGGGAAAGGAAAGGATGAACAGGAGGAGCACAGAGGATGTTTAGAGTAGCAGAAAATACTCTGTATGACAGGGTGTAATATGATGGTGAATAGATGTCATTAAATATTTGCACAAACCCATAGAATCTACAACACCAAGAGTGAGCCTTAATGTAAACTTGAGACTCTAGATGATGATGTGTCGATGTAAACTCATCAAATATAACAAATGTACCTCTCTGATAGGGAACCGTGAGAGTGGGGGACACTATGTGTTGGGGGGGCACAGAGTACACAGCAACTCTGTACTTTCTGCTAAATTTTCCTGTGAACTTAAAACTGCTCTATAAATAAATTCCATAGTTAGATACATAAATAGATGATAGAATTACAAATATTACTATCTTCTGTCCAATTAGATACACAAAGAGATCCCAGAAAAAAGTATTAGACAAACACCTAGAAGTTTTTGTAGTTTCCTAAATTATAGACTTACTTCTTGATCTTGAAGTTTTAAGTCCTCATTTGCATAAATAACACCTATGAACAAAAGCATCAGCCCAACTTTGGGATTTAGTTTAAACTCTGTATAAGATGAACACTCTAGAAATTTACTATATTAAAATTCTTAAATAAACCTATTTTACTCTTTTCTGACATGATTAGTTTATGCTATTACTATTTTTCCCATAAGTATTCTATATTTGAACAAAATGAAACTTCAGTCACAGGAAACATTTCCTCCATCAAGGATTAACAACATATGGGTCAGCATCAACATTTCTAATTAAGAAACTAGTTTACTGCAAAACACAGACAGGTTAAAATTTTACAATAATGAAATGCATACTATACAAAATGAGGCCTCATTAAAATGTTGATTTTAATATAATTTTGTTAAAATATAGTCTTTTAGATTTTTGCTACTTGTATACTGCATTCATTTAGCAAATATTGAGGCTTTTCCCCTCCAGGTATTGTGCTAGACACTTGAGTCAAAACAATAAGAAACAATAAACATTTTCCCTACCCACATGAAATGTCCAGTGTGATGAGAATGATGTGTTAATTTAATAATAATATTCATAATGGTGAAACAATTTGATAGTTGTTGGGAAGGAAAGGTACGTTACACTATAAAGTGAATCATTAGAGATATTTGCCATAATTTAGTATGATCAAAAAAAAGCTAAGCTATTATTACTGCTCAAAATTATGATTAGGTACTGTTCAAAAATGAAAATTTTCAGTTCAAATAATGTGGATACATGTCCTACAAGTACATGTAAGTCTGCCTCGTTTTGTTTAAATTCTATGAATTCTCCTTTTTATATCCTGTATAAGTACAAATTTTGGATATTAGCAAACTACTTTGAAATATGATCTTTGATTACACCAGAATTATAAGAATCCACCTCATTTGACATCCACTACCTGTATACATCCTGACTCCTGCCTGTTTCTCAGTTTTGGTTATCTGCCTAATTATTCTTGACCCCTAGTTATCAGACCAACATCAGGAAAGGCTCAATATAACAGCAACCTTCATATTTTACAGTCTCACAACACTCAGCTGTACACACTGTGCCACTTCAGATTACTATATTTCACTCTTGTTGCCTCTGCTCAGAATGCTTGCTCTTCTCTGCTCATTCTGGAAAATGACCATTCAATTTTCAGAGCCACAGATGTGTCTGAATTATTCTGTGCATGGACTGAAGAGGGGATGAAACAGGGAGAAGAAGGCAAGGAAGTCTATAAAAAGCACTGGAGCCAGATTACGGTGGGCTTCATATACCATTTTATTTTTATTTAATTTTTTTAAATTTACGATTTGAGATAGACAGACACACATACACACACACACACACACAGATTTGTTGTTCCACTTACTTATGCATTAATTGGCTTATTCTTGTATGTGCTCTGACCAGGGATCGAGCTCGCAACCTTGGTATATAAGGGTGATACTCTAACCAGTTGAGCTGCCAGCCAGGGCCTCATATGCAATTTTAGGTAGAGATCTTAAATTTTTGTGAGACTGGTAAAGAGCTATTGAATGTTTGTAACCAGATGTGATATTTACCAATAATAAATCTGGCATCAACTTGAACAATATATTGGAAGTTAAAAGGAGGCTACAGGAACTCTAATTGCAATCTCTCAGCAGTTGGACAGAAAAGAGTTGACCAATTTGGTAGAATTAAAGCAGTGACAAGTGAAGGATTACATGGTACATTCAAGAGACATTCTACAGTAGTATTTTCATATCTTGAATTGTTTGGATGTGTGTCATGTGGTTGAGGAAGGCTTCAAATATGTGTGATGTAGGAAATTATAATTGATAAATAACATGGCATTTGAGTGTGAAGTATGTTTTCTGTTTCCTCTTAGGAGGATATTAGCAAAAACTAACTCCAATTCAAGAATGGATTCTGAAAGAGAGTTCTGCAAAAGAAATAAAAATATCATGACAAGAGAAATTTTTTAAACAGCTAGAAAGCATTTGAATTTGGGGACATCAGATGTCATTTTCTTAACAAAAAGGATGACTTTGTTGAGTCTTCAAAGGTAAGCGAGATTTCAGGGTCAAGGAAAGAGTTAAAAATGCATAGAGACCAAGAACTTGGCTATGTGTCAGTAACAAGGAATCATTCTCATCACAATTAGTGAAATAATATTCATGGGGCATACCATTAAGTTTCCAAGGCATGGGTTTTGAAATAAGATAGATTGAAGTACAAATTATGAGTCTTATATTTAAAAAAAAATTGAACAAGATTCTTAAAGTCTTAAAATCTTAGTTTCCTAATACAAGATAATAATACATATCTATGATAAATAGCAAGCACTGAATAAATACTATAATTGTATATAACACTGTAAACTGTCAAGCTCTAAATAACAGTATTATTGTTATTAACACATTAAAATATTTGATTCTAATAAAAGACAATGAATTTTTAAAAAATATTGTTGCTCTCTAATTTCAAGAAATACCAGGATTGATATATCTAATTGACTATAATCACTATAGAGTTAATGGTAATGCTTCACTTACTTTTTCTTTATTATTATGTAGATGCTACAAACCAGGTAAATAGGAGACTGTTAAACTGTTGCTGTCACATAAATGCAAATATTTCAGTCCTCCATTCAGCTTATTTCAAGATATACTAAAAATATTTCAACTCACTAAAAGTATAACTCGCTTAAAAACATATATAACTATCTTTACCTTTTCTGAAAGTATATTTTGTTTAAAATAGATGAATGTTTATTCATGAAATAATATAGATGGACTATGTAACATGATTTTTTTCTCCCTACAAATTCAACCTGAGCTTGACAGGAGCAGAGTTATTGATTAGATATCATCAGTGCTGACATATACAGAGAAAACATAATTTCATTTTATGGGCTGCTATGCTGTTAGATAGAATTCATTTTATGAAATGGCTATTTCTAGGCCTTTCATTGTAACCACTCTGAAGAATTTTGTTTTTCATTGAAATAATATTTTTTTATGCCACGTTGGTTTTCTAATGACTTATCATTTGTAAATAATTTAAAAATGACCTGCTTTATGTACTGTAGTATGGGACATTTGGCAGAATTTATTAGGTCCATCCAGGTATATATTTAATCTCTGTACTTGAAAGATAGTTTTTCTTATATGTGTATATATATGAATGTGTGTGTGTATATATATGTGTATGTGTGTGTATGTATATATGTATGCGGAAATACACACACACATACATATGTGTATATATATATCTGGGATCACTATTTGGGGACTTTATATCATTTGGCATTATTTTTAATTGATTGCAACATATAGTATCAGTGTTCTATTTTATTTGTTTATATCCTGTCTGTTCACACTGTCTTTGAAGTAAAATGGTATATACCAGGCAATTTCACATTTATTATCATATATATACATATATGAAAAAGACCTTGTCCCAAAATGTCTAGACTCAGCTCCAGCCAAAATCATGGTGCTATTTAAAACATGGAATTAAATTTTGCTGATTTAACATGAAGGAAATACTAACTCCAACCACCTTGGGAAGAATACCAACGTTGCCCAGAGGCTAAATGAACCCCTCTGCCTTAAGTGACAACAAGGCTGTTGCATGGGCTATACTTAGTGTGACAGTCATCTTCAGCCAGGTCCTGGCAAATCAAAAACACCATAGGTCCCGGCCTGGTAGCTCAGTTGGTTAGAGCATCATCCTGATAATCCAAGGTTCTGGGTTCCATCTCAGTTCAGGGCACATAAAGAAACAACCAATGAATGCACCAGTAAGTGGAACAACACATTGATGTTTCTCTTTCTCTCTCTCTCTAAATATTAATAAAATTAAAAAGACACGATGATGCCCTTCATCTTTTTTAAAACTATTTTGAATTTTTCACTCAATAAGGGAAGTGACTGAGTAATAATCAACATGCCAATGCCTGAAATGACTTATTCTGCCATGTAAATTTTAATTTATTTTGGATCTCTACACACCAAATCCAGTAACATTTTCAGCTGAATTGCTTGCCAAGTGAAGGCTGACACTCTCTCCTGTTTATCCTGCTCACTGTGTGGGAGAAAATATCGCATTCATTTTTATCAAGGTATAATTATTACATAAAATTTGCACATGTTTAATGCATACATCTTGACAAGTTTCAGCATATTCATGGACCCGTGATACCATTACCACAACCAAGGTACTAAACATCTATCGCTTCCCCAAATTTTCTAGTGTTCTTTTGTTCTCCCCTTTTCCATGTTCCTTTCTTAACCCTCCCTCTGGTAAGCTCACACACACACACACACACACACACACACACATATGCATGCACATTTCCCTGCTTACTGTTAGATCATTTTTGAGACTAATGTGATGATTACTGACATAGCCACCACTTAATTACCTACCTGAAAGTAAATGTTCTAACATGTATTTTGCAGATGTTAAAAAAGAGTAAGATGTAAAGAACTAAAAAAGTGGGTGATTTTGCTGATAAGAAAGGTATTAATTTTATATTCAAGATTACATTTAATGTTATGTATACACATTATTTTAAAAAGTATTCTTTCTCTCTTAAGTCTATATGACTTCAATCCTGCATGCACAGGAAATAAAACACACATTCTAGAATTTCTTTCTTCTGTTTATGTTGAGTTCTTTATGGAAAAACTAAGCCAAGAACATAATGTTCTCTCTTTTTGATGAATAGCTGATTCCATTTTAAAAGGAAAATCCTTCCTTTCAAAAAGCTGTAAAATAGAAGTATTTTAAAAATAGCTCCATCTGGCTCATTGTGCAGTATCATTTAAAACTGTATGCTCAGTCTAAAGTATTTTACTTGGTCATGAAATGCATATGTGTACATCATCTCAATTTCAATCTTTATGTCTGGTATTGAGCTTGAGATTTGAAGGTTACATGAATATTGATACTGACAATGCTCTCAGTAGCACCAATATTGAATATACATTATCTGTTTAGAGCCAGAAAATAATGACCAGGTGGGCTTGTTCTTGATGTTACAGATTAAGTCCTAATTATGTATAATTAATATTTCACATTAATTTACTCTTTATACATCAACTTAGCCCTATTTGCTGCAGCCTTGCCTTTCATTTGAAGCCATTGTCTAGTAGAAATAAGCTTGAAGAACAATATTAGAGACTTCTGGCGATATTCCCCTGCTTCTTACTACCCACTGTTACTTGTATATATGACATCACCATGAACTCTCCATCCAGTAGCATGCACAGTACATCCTTAACCTTGGGGCGCTTGTAATTGATGAGGGTCTGGGATCAAGTAGTATATTCTTTGACATGGTTAAGTTATCTGTTGGAGGTAATAAACCAATAAAAATATACTGTGATTCCTCTGCCTGGAATCTTCTTTGGTCTGAGCATAAGCTATTAAGAACTCGGTTTTCTGACTCTTTATTTCTCATTACTTGACATAATAAAGAAAATGAAATATATTGAGTGGATGCCGGTCTGTCTCTTCTGCTCTCTTTATTTTTCAATTTCTTCTGTGAAAGGGGGAAAAATGAGAGCCCAATAAATATAGCTGAGGGAATGAAGCCTGTATTGTTGCTACACTGCACATATTCTTATAGCCTTCCAAATCGTAAAATGTTAACAGCAAAACTAAATCTTGACATGTTGATAGCTAAAACCATACTGCAATATGGCACATCAATTGCCTGTTATGTTTTTGAGAACCAAAAAATATTCTCTTTTGTACCATTAACGTAAATCACACTGGTTAAAACACTTTAATGCTCCAGGTGTTTTTCTTTTGTCATTGTGGTGGTGGTTGTTGTTTTGGTTTGTTTTTAGATGGTATATTTGCTGATTTCATTTTGTGAGGGGGAAGGGGAATGAGATAAACCATAGATTTGCTGTGGGGTTATGTACACAAATCAAACTCAATAAGCTTGTCAGATGAACATTTCACATTAACCAAAATAATAACCTGTCATATGACTTTAAACTGTTTTTTCCCCATGTTCCAGAAGAACAATGTAGTGCTGTAAGTACCACAGCTGCATGTTTTGATTTTCTTTTTAAGAACAACTGGTTTCTAAAGACTTCCATCATCCTATAGGTCTCCAGATGCGAGTTATAGAGCTGCTGTGAACAAGGAACATTACTAAGTTTAACAGAACTTAAAAAATAGCCCATTGAAGAAAAAATTTTGAAACACTGAATGACTGGAAAAATACTGGAAGTAATATTTGATCTCAGGAGGCAGATATCAATTAATTTTCAAAACATACACAAATTGACAATTTTCCTATTTTTAATGTTTGGAAGGCTAAATGAACATGGTACCAGAAGCAAACAAGGTCAAGACCTCAACATCCTCTCTGTTAACCACAAGTGGTTGATTTTGTTCAAAGCTGCTCTATCCTCTCACTGGCATGAATATTTTAATCCTTAAAGGTGGCAGCAGCCTATGTTTGGAACTCTTTTATTTTGAAAATGAACAGAGCTCTAAAAAACCTCATGAGTTCAAATAAGGTAATGAAACTTTGAATCTGTTTCTCATGTGATCACTTTCATATGTTGTTCCAGTTCACTGGTGACATGTTTATTTTCTTAGCGCCCATCCGCCCCCACTGGTACTCTTGTGTTCCCACAGTCATCTCATTCTACATGCCCTGTTTTCTCTTGTACTGAAATATGTTTTGTTGCTGGATATTGATAAAGCAACAAGGAGTTCATGCATAATTAAGTTCAAGGCTTATGCGTAATATCTCTCGATTGCGGTTCATTGAGACTCTCATTTTGATAACTTGAAACCCTTCCTTATGCAACTTTAGGCTTTGGAGATAAAAACAAAGGGCTTGCAATCTTTAGTTATATAAAGAAAGTTACTCAAATATTCATAACCTGAGGGCTATTAACATAAATGCCACATAAAATGCAAATAAAACCAGACTCAAAGGTGGAATACTGGCCGGTTAAGAAAACACAACATGACAGAAATATAATCAGTAGTGCACCTTGAAGAATGGACTGATTTTGACATGGAAACTGGGAGCACAGAGAGGAATTTCAGGCAGAGAGACATGAGGAAAGGGCATGGGAGTTCATCAGAATCCCATTTGAGGCAGCACAATTAACAACAGTGAAACGTGGGAAGACAACAGCAAGCAGCAGAAGACAAGTTTGGGAAGGAATGTTAGAACAATACTACAGTAGAAAAACAGCATGCCACAGAATGTATTGTCATTCAAGATTATTTAGATAACCAATGAAATTTGAATGAAGGTTTTAAGGGGGAATGAATGTGATTCCACATGAATTTAAGAAGCATAATCTGACATCAAAAATTGGCTGGTAGAGACACAAGATGCATAAGTTCTGCTTTTTCCTCTGAGAACTGAATTTTAAAAACCACCCAACTCTAAAGAATAATAACAATTTTTCTGGTCTTAAGCTGTTTCACTAACCAGTTGCATGATGGTGTTGACCAAGTCACGTGTCAATATTTATCTACTTAGTACAACTAGTAATACTGACAAATTTCTAGACTTTTTCAAGAGACATACTTTTCACACTGCATCTCTATGTGAATGAAACTGAAAACTATTATATATATGTTACATATACATTTTATATATACATATAGTATACATATGTATATATTATAATATTTGTACATACAAATAAATCTACATAATTATATAACCTTTTTGGCCATATCTGGTTATCTTAATTTATTCCTGGGTATATGAATTACCACCTGGTATCATTTCTTTAGTCCAATACAACTTTAATCCCCTCATCTCCCTTATTACTTTGTTGTCAAATATATTTTTCATACTCTTGTAGGAACAGCAGTACAGTCATATAAATTTTATTTTTTACAGAATTCCTTTATAAACCAGTGAAGAAAGAACAAATATGCATTTATGCTGTCTTTTATAATTATATAATTACCTTTACCGGTGCTCTGTTTTCCTCATTTGAAATATTTAATTTAATCCTGAAGAATTTACTTTTAGTACATTTTAAAGGCAGAAGTCAGGTCTGCTGATAACAAATCACTCCTGTATTTTATTTATCAGGCAAAGTCTTTTTCAGTCTCATTTTTGAAATGTAGTTTTCCTGGAAATAAAAATGTCGGTTGACTTTTTTTTCTTTTAACACTTAAATATGCCATCCTACTGCCTCTTGCCTCCATTGGTTCTGATCAGATATCAGTTGTTAATTTTACTGAAGGTCCTTGTACAAACTGAATTTACCTGTGCTTTCAAGATATTGTCTTTGACTTTCAACCATTTACTATAATATGTCTTGGTATGAATCTTTCGCATTTATTCTATTGGAGTTTTTAAGATTCTTAGATGTGGAAATGAACATTATCATCACATTCAAGAAGATTTCATCCATTATTTTTTCAATATTTTTTTCTGCTGTTTTCTCTGTCTCCTCTTTTCCTGGTGTCCCAGTTGCATTTAAGAGTGCACCACATTACTCCGAGGTTCTTTTATTTATCTTCCTTCTGTTTTCTCTCTGTTCTTCATATTGCTTAATTGCTGTCGGTCCATTTACAAGTCTGGTGACTCTCTTTTTAGTCCAAATATACTCTTGGGACCTTGTAATGACTTTTTAAATTTATATAATTATTTTTTCAATTCCTGAATTTACTTTTGATTATTTTTTATAATTTCTATATTTTGTTCATATTCTTTGATGATATATTGCCATCAGACTTTATTTCTTTAAACATGCATTTATTTTGCTTTCTGAATATATTTATAATGGTTGTTTTGGAGTCTTTATCTTGCTAGACTATCATCTAGGCCCTCTTATAGGCAGTTGCTATTGCCTGTTTTTGTTCCTGTACACAAGCCACACATTTTCCTTTCTCCAGAACCTGTTGATATTGCTTGTGTGTCTATTTACTCAGTGATTTAGCTAGACTATATTAATGAAATCCATTTTCTCCAAAGTGTCTAATTTCTGATGTCATTCCTCAGAAGGCATATCTTCATCCTGCAACGACAATGGTTTTAGCAGGGCTCTCTTTGACTCTCTCATTCCCCTTTCTCTATTTTAAGCTGTGTGCCTTTTTTTGGTATCATACCTAGCTGTTATCCTCTACTAACTGCCAATTATAGCTTTATTGTTTTTGACAATGCCTTAGAACATAAATTGTAGGGTATATTTCCTAGCCAGTTTTTGAGGTTTGTTATAACCCCAGGATGACTCTTCTCAGCTGTTTTTCCCCTTGTCTCTGTTAAACTTGCTGGCCTAAAATTTAGCCTATTGCTCATAGAAATTCTGGCTGCTTCTTAATTGTTTACCTCAGAATCTCCCTTTGTTGAGGAAACAAATTAGATTTGAATGTTCCCCACATTCTCCAAATAAGATCAGTTTCTTGGGGAGAGCTTTGTAGGTCTCTGTTTGTATAGCCTGCCCCTCTCTATAAGCAAAATCTCTGAGCTACCACTTCAGAACTGAGAATGGGGGTAGTGCCCCCCTTGTGTTGGGTGACGCCCCAGCTTTAAGAGAAGCACTCTGGTCTGGGGTAGTGTGTCTGGTATTCTGAGTTTCCATTTTCCAAGATAGAACCTAAACTTTAAATGTAAACTAGGACAAAGGTGGGGGCCCCACTATTCTCAGTCTATCATTGAGAGAGAGTTTAGGAGTTAAATGGAAAAGGGACCCCATGTATTTGACCAAAATTTAAAGTCTGCGGCATAGCACTAGAAAGGATGAGAAATGCTCATGGCCTACTCCTCCTGGAGAGATACTGAACCCTGGCTGTAGCTGAGTGAGAAGTGAGTTTCTGGGTCACGTGCACCCAAAGTGGAGCTTTCATCACAATGAGCTGGGTGTTTAAGAACTGAGGCAGCTCATTGTGGCCCAAGTGCCGCAGGCTCTTACTCTTTTTACAGATTTTTTTGATTTTCTTGAATAAATAACTCAAGAAAATTTATTTGCAGCATATCCTTAAAACAACTTCCAGATACTTTCAATGGTTGAGTTTTTTAAAGAAATAAATATCATCAGTTTTGGTTGTTTTGGTTGAGAGTGCACTTGCAGAACTCCTCAAACCACTATTTCAGAAATTGTCCTTTTTATGGGGAGTTTGAAAGTATTTTGTTTCGTATTTTATCATTATCTTCCTATCCTTTTTCTTTTTTCCCCTTTTTATTGAATTTATTGAGGTGACACTGGTTAACAAAATTATACAGGTTTCAGGTGTACAATCTATAATGCATTATCTGGACACTGTATTGCGTGTTCACCGCTCCAAGTCAGGTCTCTGTCCATCACCGTTTATCCCCCCTATAGCCTCCTCCTGGCCATCACCACACTGTTGTCTGAGTCCACGAGTTCTTTCTCTATTTTTCCTTTCTTGTTTAGAATATGAGTGTAGAATAGAGATGGAGAAGCCATCCTGTATCCAGCGGGTGACCAGAATGAGAAAAATAAGCAAAACAAGATAATGAAAGGAATGTGGGTCCTAACATTATTGGGCAGCAGAGCAATGCTGGCCACTTCTCATCTCTGGATTTACTGTTATATAAGAAAAATATACCAGTGTGGCTTAGACAGATTGTGGGTTTTCTATTAAATGAAGACAAATAGAATAGTAATGTATACAGATCCATATTTCTTACTTTCTTCAGAATATAACTTATATGCCTTAAAGGCGTTAGGATCTTAGCATAAATAAACCCAAATTATTCTTCCTTCAATTTCTTTTTTCCTTTTTACTCTTGCTTCCATATAGGCCTCAACAACTCATCTCCTTAATCCTAAATGTCTATCATGTCTAATACTCTTCCATCTCCTACATCTATTGAGTCACTAAATCCTACTGTTACCTCTTTAAAAAGTTCCTTAGGTCCTCTCCTCTCATAGCAGTGCTATCTTAATGTAAAGTTCATCAAACTTCACTTAAAATACCTTAGGGGTCCCTTAAGTGTCCTTCACTTCTTCACTTTCATACCATGCTACAGATGAGGTAACCAGTTTAAAAGGCACTTTTGACATGTCCTTTCCCTATTAATATGTCTTCAATACTCCCTTTTTCTATAAACTATACCAAGCTCTAGTCTTCCTGAGCACAGCAGCGAGGGGCTTCATGAACTCACCTATGACCAACTCTTCTGTCTCGTGTTCTACCACTCCCCACACAGACTCTGTACTTTGGACAAGATGAAGGTGGTGCCCTCTTGAGTCTTTGGGTCTATTCTTTTCTTTGTCAGAAATACCTTCTTCCTTTTGTCTGCTTGCTGAATAACATTAGTCTTAAAAATCCTGCCAAACTATAACCACAAAAAAAGGCCTTGACATCTTCTTTTAATATTGTAATTGATACCATATTGCAATAAATGTATCTTTATTATTTTCCCCTTCTTAGACTATAAACCCCAAAGTTCAGTTTCTTTGTGTGTATGTGTGCTGTGTGTTTAATTATCAGGTTCCTGATAGAGTGAGTGGCTGAAATATTGCTTATTAAATTGTTAAAGAGGGGGGAAAAAGAAAGAAAGAATGCAGGAAGATGGTTTGAGTTTATGCCCATAAGAAAGAACATGTGAAAAATAAATTTTATTGTAAAATTAGCACATATACAATAGATTCTTGTAAGTACATGGCAGTAGCCAAAGAGCCATTATATCTCTTATTATACTAGCATCTAATAAAGAAGTTTCAAAAGCTTCCACATGAAAAACAGCCCTTTTCTTAACCTGGCTGGGCTATGACAACCCCAAATTTATCCCACATTTTACACTACACCACTGAAGTAAATAAAGTAGAAACATTAATTTTTCAAACTATTGAATACACATCTCCATGTGCATTCTAACCAGTATTTTCAAATTCTAATAATAAAGCCATATAACTATTCCCTATAGATACAAAGAATGCATCCAAGAAAATATATTTTTAAAAACCAGGATGCCTTCAAAGGCTGTCTATGAATTAGAAAGAATGGCTTACTTTTTCAAAGGATGTTCCCATGAAGTCTAATGTTGATGTCAAGCACATGAGCTCTAATTCTCAAAGAGTTGAGAATAAAAATAAAACTGGGACAAGAGCATTTATAACACACATAATTATATATAGCAATAAAAATGAAATAGGTGCTGTGATAGAAGTATAAGGCAGTGGGCACAACAGAGTAATCGCTTCTATCTTGCAGAGGTAATGTGGAGTGAGGAGAGGAGCCAGAATGCCCTTGAGGTGACACCTCATTGTGGTTTTAATTTACATTTCTCTGATACTGATGTTGAGGCCTGTGTTTGGGAAAACACTCTGTAAAGTATATGTTTGTCTAGCCACTATGTTGTACTTCTGAAACTGATATAAAATAATATTGAGTATAAACTGTAATTGAGAAAATTTAAAAAAACAAGAATAATTTAAAAAAGAAAAAGAAAAAAATGCCCCTTGAGCAGAATGGTGCTTACGATAACTCTAAAGGGAAAGAGTTCATTAGAATTCCCCACAGGAGGCAGACTAGCCCAGAGAGTGAAAACAACTTGAACAAAAATGTCAAGGGTTCCTCTCCCTGGTACTTACAGAAAGTGTTGAGTAACGTATTCAGGGGAAAGGAGGTCAAGGTGATCCAGCACAGGTTTAATATGATGATGAGAATTGAGGCTAGAAGGAAGCGGAGGGTAGACTAAAAATGAAGGGCCTTCAATGCTAAGGATTTAGGTAGAACTACTAAATTATTTTAAATAGGAGAGTGTAATCATTAGCTTTGGGTTTTAGAAAGATTCCCCAAGTTGCATGGCAAAGAGATCCTGGAGATCAGTCACACTAAAGCAACAGAGGAAAAGCAGGAAGACTGTGCCAATAGTGTAGACAAGAGATGAAGGTCTATATCAATTAATTAGAAACCAGGACATAATTACATGTAGATCATAGTCATATATTGTATTGATCTAGACTGACTCTCAGTTTCCTGAGTGTGATGCCTAGGAATCTGGATGATATCATAAAGGATGATTTGATTTTAGATCTAGAATGGATCATTTAGTCCAGCCTTTATTTCAGCAGTGATAAAAGTATATAGAAGTTAAGTGATTTGCCCAAGTTCTTGCAGCTGTTTGCCTAGTCCTAGAACATGACTCCCAATTACCATCTCAGTACACTTTCCAACACAGAGAACTATTTTCAGATATTCAGTGCTCTTTCAATTTTCATGCCAGGCAAGATGACATAATGGAAAATAAAATCGATGGTGTTCCAGCTTCCTAATTGTTATAATAGGATTTGGGGACTATGTATCAGACAGTGACAGATTTGCCATTTGAGGATGTTATCTAAAATTTATGAGACAATTATTATAATCTAATCATTTTATTTTTAGGAATAAAAGTTCAAATTTCATCCAATTTTGTAATGTTAAAAAAAAATCATGACACTTTCACTCAGTGATATATCATTTATCATCAGATGTAAAGAATAGTGAAGTTTTATGTTTAATAAGGCAGCTCTCCTCCTGTAATGTCAGGTAAGGAGTTTTAAACATCAAATTGGGTTCAGTTAATTGCTTTGGCAACTTTGCATATATAAAAATGAATATAGGTCAAATTTTAAAATAAGAAGGATCTGTTCAGTGTAGGCATTTTGGAAAATATTCGGATAGATTTATGTCTGTGTACACATGCATGTGCTTTTTTTTTTTTTTTTTTGTCCCAAGAGAATTTTACAGACCAGAAAACTAAAGATAAGACAACTTATGTTTGTCACTGATGTATCAGAACCAGCAAGAAAATATGACACTGTGCATGAAAATAATGCAATCCAGGCCAAATCTTGAGCACTCTGCAGCTATCCTACTAGATGGAGGCTGGGGGTCAATGCCAACTTCTCAACTATCAAACTGCCTCAACCAGGCCTGCTGATGGAACAGAATGGAAAGGGTAGAAGGGAGCATTTTCTATATTTTTAGATTTTAAAGTTAAACCCATTATTGTAATAAAATTTCATTAAAAGTGCTCACTGTGTTCATAAACCTTCCACAAAGAATAGCTTCTTCTACTTCTTGGACAAAACTGCTTAGTCTTCCTAAGCTTACCCTTCCTGCGATGTGTTCACTCATCTGAACTTAACCACAGGCCTTGCACTATGACAATATTTGTCTGTAGAGCTCCTTTCCTTGCTCCAAACAAGCAGCTCCTTTCAAAGTCAGTCTCTTTCCACAAGCTTCTGTCAGCAAACATATCTTCCCAGCTGAAGTCAGTCCTCTTTTTTTCATTAGCCACCCACCATAAAGACATCAGCTGACTATAAAACACTGAGGGTCTTCAGTAGCCCTGTGTGTCTTGATTAGTCTATCTTGTGACCCCTTAACTCATTAAACATTGAATAATCATAGATATTAATTTCAAATGAGACAAAAATTTCTTCTAAAGGTAATGAATTCTTTTCATTTTGTTTCTCTACTCCATTTTAATTCCTTTTGTGATTGTGTACTGTCTGACTCTGGCATTTTCCAATATAAAGTTCAATACAAAAGCACAGTGCATCGCAGGCTGGGTGTTGGACCCTGCTGGCCCTAAAAAGTCATGGAAATAGGTTACTTTCATGCTTTGCGGATGGAGTTATTTGGCTGGAAAAAAAATTATTCTTAACTCTGATAGACACTATGATAGAAATAATTAATATTTCAGTACTGTATAAGAGCAGATAAATAAATACCATAATATGGCTTGCAACAAAATCTCAAACCTAGAGCCCCTCTGGAGGGAACCTGACATGCATAGAGCTAGATATCCCTGCAGTGCCCTCTCTCCTGCACTGTTGAGATGAACTGGTCTGAAATTACTTCTAAACAACCTTCAGCTCTATCATCCTATGATTTCTCTACAGTACATCTTACATTTAAATACAACCCATTTATACTCACCATTACACTGATACTATTAAATATCATTGAAAATCCTTTCATATGTAGGAACATTAATGAATTAATTATTCCATTAATTCACTCCACAAATATGTACCATGTGTCTAATATGTGGCAGGTGTGCGCAGAATAATTTCCAGAAGGTTTCACGGATTAAACAAAAACAAAGCTGAAAAAGTTAAATAACTTGCCCAAGGTCACATAGCCAGTAGTTAAACACATGGTCAGATCATACCCAAGTCCATGTGTTTTTCATTCCATTCCACTGACCTCAAGGAGCTCCTGGTTTAGAGGAGGAAATGTACAACCAAATAAATAATGCAAAATACAACACAAGAAGGTGTTTTTCTATAAAGCCCCTTGGAATATCCTCTTTCTCTGAGACCCTTATAAATCCAAGGAATACACATAAGTGTCTTCGAAAGTAGATGAAGTCTGAGCAGCTCATGACACTCACATGTAATATAGTTTGGATGTAGATTTCTTTGCTGATGGTTTAAAATGTAAATATGTATTGGCTTTAATTTTGACTTTTACAAGAATTAGTATTTTTACTTAGAGAATCTCAACATGTAAATTTCTGGGCACCCCTCTGGCCACCCCTGAAGCAGGCAGGAGGCCTGGCCTCTGCCAGTTTGATCACTTTCAATTAATAGCCAGATGCTATGAGAGGAGAGAAGGTTAGTTAAGGCTTCTTTCCAGGGCAGCCTAAAAAAACATGTCTCATCCTTGGCTGTGTTGCTGCAATTGTGGGTCTTGAGCCCTACGGATAGAGAAGAACTCACATTTCTTTTGCTTAAAGATAAGATTGCACCTTTCTCCAGAACAATCACTGTCAGAACAGCACATCCTGCCCCTGCTCCAATGTTCTTATTCTCATACTATGCACAGAGTGGTCAGGAATTGAAATCTTAACTCTCTGCTTTGGCTTGAAAGTTTCTCATTTTCATTCCACTGGTTTGCAGAGGGAAAACGAAAGGGGATTAAGATTTATCTATTTTTATTTCATTCTATATATGTCTCTGAGTCTGTATAAAGTTCACTCACTGAAAAGAAAAGTAGCCTGCACAAGTTTTACTTCTAAAACTAAAAAAATAAAATAAAAAATCATTCACCAGACATGCCCAAAGGCTATAACTTAGCTAACTATAAAAGGCAAAGAAGCCTGGAAAAGAGAGGATGAGTCATGTTAAGAGTAGGAAAGTCCTGAAGATGTCCTAGAGAAGCCAGAGTTTCATGAGAGATCAGAAAAAAAAAAAGAAAAGGAATTTTTAAACTAAGAAGGGCTGGAAAGGGAATTCCAGGCCCATTAAATGGCACGGGTGTTTTAAAAGTGCCTGCTGCAATTTGACCCCTATGTACTCCAGGAAGGAGAGAGTGAGGTAGTTGAAGACTGAGTTGGTCAAGACCAAATTATAACTACCATTATATGGAGACTGAAATTTTACAAGACAGGTCATTTTCACAGATTTCTTTTTCTGATTTTGATCACTCAGGAAGAAAACATGAATGAAGTCGAAGCAGTAGCAGAAGAGTGTTGTTGCTGGTTTTATGACTAAAAGCATTGATCTTTATTTATTCATTCAAACAAGGCTTTGCTTGCCTCCCTCTTAAATATTTGCTTCCGGAAGGAAAAACTCTTTTTAATTATTTACAAGTTAGATAGTTTATCCCAAAGGTATTTTGGTGCATAGCCTCACACTGTCCCTCTTTTTTTTTTTTTTTCCATGCAACTTTCTCATAAAATTAGAGGCATACTGCAAAAACAGCCAAGCACCCAAAACAGAAAACAGGAAATTCTTCTCAAGCCAATGTATCATTAACTCATGAAATTCACCACTGCCTGAGAACATTGAAGTGGCTTAGAATATTTTTAAATGAGGTCATAAATTCATATAAAGTAAATTATATTTTAAAGTTATTATAACAACTCAAACAAAACATAAATCCTTAGGCAGCAATATCGAAGTTGATCAGCAAATATATCAGGCACTAAATTGCCTTCTGAAATTATACTATAATTTAATAGCTTTTGCATAAAAATTGGAAAAAACATCTTTGAAAGTAGCTTATTTATGATTCCTGATTACCTTCCTATTACTTTATTAAAATTACAGGCATTTATGCTGTAGTGTTTATAGTCTATCCTGTGATTTGTTTACATATGTTGTAATATATGACCTATAATAAAGCTGATTTTTATCATAGCACTGAGATATTATCATCATTTCTATTTTTAAAATGATGAAACTAAGACTAAACATGTTAATGTCTTACTCAGATGTATATACCAGGGTCAAAAGTGAAAATTTTGGAAACAACCTTAAAACCTAACATTTTATTTTTTAAAAATTGCAAGTCATTTTATGAAAAGAATATACAACCTAGATTAAGTTTCTATATTCTTAACTAATTCTGGAAATCCAGAAGATTATGTATGAAAAACAAATGTAAATAGATAACATTTTAATCTGAAAACCTCATTCAGAATACAGATGACAGATTAAGGATTTATATCTATAATAGAAATATAAACTGTGAAGGAAAAGTTTAACACCTACATTATTGTACACATTAAAGTGACGACATTTAAAAAGGAATGAGAACACCTACTGCTTATAAGGCACCCAGTCTGTGAAGACCAAACTGGATACCAAATCTATAGCAGCCCAAACTGCTTAAGACATCAGACCTCTTATTGCCTGAAATTCAGAGGCAATGCTATGTCGAATCAGGTCATGTTTTCTCTCTACTACTCAATCTGTGCTTACTCTATACAAGTCAGTTACAAAACAGGCTCCCTACAAGTGAAATCTGCAAAGTTTGCCCGGAATATACACTAAAGGCTTTGCTGCTATATTTTTACAAGATAGAAAAGAATTCTGACCTGAAGAATGTGGGTATAATGAATAGAGCCAAATGTTCTAACAATTTCAGTAAGATTCTCTTCATGAGATTCTCAAACTCCCAAAAAGATATCCCACTGTGCCTCAAACATACTGATTAAATTGCAGTCATGAATTAAAATAAAAATTTATTTTGATTAAAGAGAATGAAGTCACTACATTGAAGAACTTCTAGTCATAAAATAAATTAGTAGAAGTCCCCAGGCAAAAGAACTTTGAAGTCTCTAGATATATGGTCAAATTGAAGACCACTCAGTTAATTTGTTTACTACACTAAAATGTTTCTATAAGTCTTAATATAGAAAAACAAAAGTGACCAGCGGTCCATTACACTTTTCAAGTCAATGATTAATGTGTAGAATGGAAAGAATAATTTATGTCAAAATAATTACTTTCCATTTCTGTTCCTTCTCTTTACAAAATATTTAGATATATTCATTTTTGTTTTATGCCATACAGTGAATCTATGAATACCGTGGAAGAATAGAAAAAGCTATTCCCTTAATCCTTAATTACTATAGAACAGTGATGTCTAATAGACACTTAAGATCATGAATATTAAAATATCTGGTCAGAAAACCTATCAAATGGCTTTCTTATAAAATATTAAAATAGCTGTTTCTGCAAATGTGTGCAAGTGTAGGGGATGGATGTGGGTGGGAGATGCATGGTAATTTTGACATCTGGCTGCTTCCTGGTGTGCTGACTGGACCAGTAGATTCAGGTGTTAAATAAAAATACAACTCATCATGTGCACATTTCTACCCGAAAGAAGGTGACAGAACCTCTGCTTCTCTTTTTCATTGCATGAAGTTTGAGGCTGTTATCAGTGTACCACGAAGTTTCAAGTACAGTTATCACTCATGAAAGAAGTATGTATGCCCATGTCTCAGACTGAAAGCTCAGAACAAGGACTACGTATCCTGGTGCATCTGAATGGTGTCACCCTGTTTCTCAATTTGATTTTCTTCTGCATCCCTAGCAAGACACAGGTCTCAATGAAATCATTGGCTTTTTACCTACAAGAAACAAAAGTGCTTGGTTTTCAGAGGTTTAAAAGATATCAGATGGTTAAAGCTAATTTCTCCAAATACATCTGTTAGAAAGTTTCAGTTCCTTCACAGGAACAACCAGCTTTTAAGGAGAAAAATGCATGACATATATATTTTGGTTTATCTTAAAAGCCATAGTCATTGCAGCCTTTGGACAATGAAAAATCTTTATGATTCAATTGCTAAAATGTCTTCTTTTCCTCCAATTATCTTTAAAGTATTTCTATATTTACTATAATACACTTTAGAAAACACACATATGTTATAATACAGAAATACTTTTAAACAACATTAAAGGGAATTTGAGAAAATCCCATGATTTCACAATGGAGATATTGATTGTATAAAAGAAAAACCCACCCACAGAAGGTCAAAATGGATTACTTAGTTCAGATCATTTTACTATGAAACAAAAAACTTCCCTGAAGCATAGTAGAATCCCAAATACGTGACTAAGCTATTTTCTAAAAATAAATGTGGCTTCAATTAAATTATCAGTGAGGCAGTAAGTTAGAACATTCTTAGAATTCACGAACATCATATGACCTGTGTGTACAAAGGTTTTAAAAATAGAGATTTGATCCAAGATAGGCAAACTATTTCCAGAGCATTTGTTTATAAGTATAGCATCGAGAGGAATAATCTCTGTACTCTCTCCTGCTGCAAATTTTTTGCTTTGAGTATGTGTGCACTTGTACATATGCATATGTGCGTGCAAATTTTGTGTATGTTTATCTTGTAGACCTTACTTAAGTTTGCAAAGATCAGAGATGAACAGTTACTGAGAAATTTAACAGAAATATTTTCTTTTATGAGAACTGCAAAATTAGATAAAAGAGCAATGACTACCTTTTTTATCCAGTTAACCGCAGCAGAGCCCTTTGTAAATGACTGAAATATCCATCACTCTTATGGTCTGAAAGTATTCCTATTTTTGAGCATGGTATTTTGCTATAATATCTGCACTATTGCAGTACATTAACTGTTAGGCAAGTTAGCATGACCTTATTTTTGGATGTATTGATGGAATCTATTTTATGTGTAGAAATAGAATGAGATTAATTCATTTTAAAAGGAATGAAATGTAATCCAGGTGAGATTTTTTGATCATTAGATAATATATGTCCATTAAAAACAGGAAAGTAGATTCTTCTGAATAATGGTAGTAGGTACTACAGAATTCATCATCAAATCCATTAAATTTAAAAAAATTAGTTGATAATTTTCACTATTCATTGTGTGTTTATTTTCATAATTAATTTGATTTACTCAAGTGCATGTTCAGTATAATTTGGGAATTAGAGTCACACAGTTGTGATTCTAACAATGTTAAGTCCTGGGAAATAACATCATTGTAACATAACAAAAAACGATTCAGGAAGGAATGTCTTAGGGAGGTTTTGCTTCTGGGTGGAATAGAATGCTAAGAATACTGCAAGTTTTCCTGTGAATTTAGAGAAAAATTAAAATATGTTGCAGGCTTATAGCTAAACCCCTTAATATAGCATTTAAAAACCAAACATATGCTCAACAAACTTTGTATGTTGTACTAGAGAAGACTTAGAGATTCTCTCTGAGATGAGTCTTAGAGTCAGCACTGTTAGAGCTTCATTTATTATCAACTTACTAGCAAAGGAACATATTAAACTATCATAATTTATTTTGAAACTCCTAAAATAGAATTTGCAGAGGCTGAATTTTTAAATGAGGAATGATAGCTCTGAAAGACTGGATTTCAATTTAACTATATTAGAAGATTTCTCCTCAGTTTTACTATTCTTGATTGTAATATATGCTAATTCCAAAGAAAGGCATTTATAAGACTTGCTCTAGAAAATTGCATGAAATTCTGAAAATCCATACAAAACTTCTGCACACTACTACACACTGAAGTTAACATCTTAGAAAGGAAGTAGACCAAAGATTTGCCATTATTTGTTTGTTTTTAAACATTAGAAACTAGTTAAGGGCCTCAAACCCTCCAAATACTATTATTATTATTTTAAATCCCCACCCAAGGATGACATGTTTTGAGAGAAGAGGGGAGGGAGAGATATAAACATTGATTGGTTTCCTTCTGCATGTGCCCCTACCAGGGATGGAACTGAAACCCAGATATGTGCCCTGACTGGGAATCGAGCTGGCAACCTTTCAGTGCATGGGACAACACTCAACCAACTGAGCCACTCTGGCCAGGCCCATACTATTCTTTAAATATGAGCAAGTTTTATGGGGTTAACATTAAGCTAAATGTGTTTTTACTTTTTGTCTTGACTTCTCTCTTTGCAGCATTCTTCCCAGTAACTTTGGACCATACTTTGCTGGAATTAATAAAACTACTAAGTTAAGTTTCTACTTCTTTGGTATTATGCAAATTCCTTCATCTGAGATTTGGGATATTTTGAAAGTTTAAAAGAGACAACCAATATTTTACTGTTTTATACCTCGATGAAAAAAATCTCACAGAAAATCATTTAGAAAGTTATTTTGTTAATGCTCTTGTAATTTAAATATTGAAACAGAGCAAGCTCTTTATAAATGCCTGTAGTAAGATGTTATTGTATAATAAAGAATTTGACTGTCCTTTTACTCTAGTTCTTGGGAGGGACTTCTAAACTCTAGACATTTTCAGAATGATATGAGTGTTCTTGTTTTTCATAAAACCCTTAGATCGCATCTGAGTTATGCTACTGAGGTGACTGACTCTAGGTGGGCCTTTAGAGAGCTTCAGGATGGGACTGGTCACAAGGAACATCAACCATGTAATTAGAGGGTCAGGATTTTGAGCCAACTTAACCTCCAGGAAGGGGAGAGGAGTTGGAGATTTAGTTCTATCACCTAGTTAATGGTTTAAGCAGTCATGCCTATGTAATAAAACCCCAATTACAACTCTGGACATTAATGCTCATAGGAGCTTTCTGGCTGATGAGAATATTTATGTCCCAGGAGGGTGATATGCACTGACTTTATATGTCTTTCATTCTCTTGTTACCGATTTGTATCCTTTGTAATAGAAATGTAATTGTGAGTATAGTGCCTTCCAGAGTTCTGAACAAATTATCAAACCTCAAGGGGATCTTGGGAACCTCCAGGATTTGTAGCCAGTTGGTCAAAAGTGTGGGTGGAGTCCTCAGTTGTGTCTGTTGTCTAACATGAGCGCAGTCTTGTTGGGTACCATGCCGGTTAACCTGTAATATCTACAGTATGGTTAGTGCCAGAACTGAATTGTACATCAGTTGATGTTGAAACACGTATAATATACAAGGACTGTTAAACAAATAAACTATAAAATTCTGGTAAGGCAAGGTTTATTTTATAGACATATTTTAACTGCAATGAAAGAAGAAATTATAGAAGATAGGAAATAATACCTAAAGAAGTGTTTGTGTTTTTAAGTGCTAAGAAGCCGTTTTCCAGGCAGTACTCAAATGAGAACCATTAAAAAAAAAAAAAAATAGATCTATTTCCTGGTGATGCAAAAGACACTTAGAGGTAGACTTTGCATCAAATGATGATGGTACAATTGGAAACTCATATGCAGATAAATAAATCATCACCATTCCTCATACCACATGCAAAAATTAACTCAAAGTTGACTTTGGACCTAAACATAAAATCTAAAACTATAAAACTTATAGATGAAAATAAAGGGGAAACTTTTGTGACCATGATTTTGGCACTATTGAGATACAACCCCAAAATATGATCTATAGAAAAACAAATAAATTAGTTGATCTTTGTAAAAATTAAGAATTTCTGCTCTTTGGAATACACTGGTAAGTAAGAAAATAACAGACAAGCCACAGTTTAGAAGAATATTTGCAAATAATACCAATAAAGGTTCTGTATTTAGAATTCATATGAAAACACTCTCAAAACTCAGTGGTAGAAAACAATCCAATTACAAATGGGCAGAAATTAAATTTCAATGATGATAGATACATAAAATGCAAATATACACCTGAAAAGCACTCAGCATCTTTATTCAATTAGGATAATTCAAATTGGAGAGTATTATGCTAAGCGAAATAAGCCAGGCAGAGAAAGACAAACATAACATGATCTCGCTTGTATGTGGAATCTAAAGAACTTAATAAACTGATGAACAGAATAGATTCAACGACATGGAAACATAGATTACACTGACAAATGTCAGAGGGATGGAGGAGGGTGGGTGGGTGGAGGGGGAGAGAGTAACCAAAGAATTTATATGCATATATGCACAACCCAAGGACACGGACAATGGTGGGGAGAGGGACTGGGGGGGGGGGGGGAGGGTCATTGGAAAGAAAAAGGGACATCTGTAATAATTTGAACAAAAATTTTAAAAAATTTAAAAATTTAAAAAATAAAACCATAATTAGATACTGTTCCATCATACAACTGTTAGGATGACTAACAACTGTTAGAAACTGTGAGGGCTGGATAGAGGAGGGAAGAGTGGGGAGGAGATGGGGGACATCTGGAATAGCGTCAACAATAAAGAAAGAATAATTCTTTAGTGGCAAATGAACAAACGGTGGTATATCCAAACAATGGAGTACTACTCAGCAATTAAAAAGAATGAATAAGTATTCATATACCACCCCAAGGATGAATCTCAAATGCATCATTCTAAATGAAAGAAACCAGTCTCAGAAAGACACATTTTCTATGATTCCTTTTATTGTATTCTTTTCTTTAAAATTAAGAGTATTTTTAAAGCAGATTTAAGCTCATAACAAAATCGAGAGGAAAATACAATGATTTTTCCCATATACCTCCTGCCCCCACACATACATAGCCCCTCACTCCCCACTATCACATCCTTACCAGGGTTGTAGATTTTTTGCAATTAATGAACTTACACTGACACATCATAATCACTTAAAGTCCATAGTTTAAATTAATGTTTACTCGTGGTGTTGTACTTTCTAGGGGTTTTAAAAAATGTATAATTACATGTATCCACCATTATGATGTCACACGGAGTATTTTCACTGCCCTAAAAATCCTCTGTGTTCTGTCTCTTCATCCCTCCCCTCCCCTATGATTCCTTTTACATGACATTCTGGAAAAAGCAAATGGAAATTTACACATATTAACTATAGTTACAGAGACATAATTTTATAAGGTGAAACCAAAATAATAATAATGAAAACAAATAATTTTAATAACACCACCTTTTATTTGTGTAATGTATGATTCTTAAAGTAATTTATTTTTATTATCTTATTTACTCCTCACACCTCTGGGAATTTGTGTCTATATCTAAATCATTTGTGCTTTAACAGAATTCTACTATAAGTCAACAAGTTGCCTCCACTGCTGTATTTCCATTTTTATATGCCTGCAATCTATCGGCCAGTAGAATCTGATGCTATCAGCAATGATTTATAGTAATATCAGCAATAGGGATGGAACCAATAGATAGTATCAATATGTCTTATTCTCTCACTGCCCAACAACTAATGAAAAAGCACCTAAGCATAAAGAACAAAAGCTATCTTTGCACTTTGGCTAAAACATAGTCATAGACATAAAACACCAAATTTAGTAATGTTGTCCTAAGCAAGTATTAAAACTTGGGACATAATGCCATGATTAAAGCTAGGTGGAAAATAAAGAACCATATGTTTTTTACAGTCTATACATATGAGCTAACCTCTGACTGACCTATTCCCTGAAACATATTTATTGTAATACATTTTCACAATGTCAGATTTTCAGTATCGTATGGGTTATTAGAATTCCTGTCTGCAGCAACCCAAACATTTGAGGACATACTGAAAGAAATATATTAAGGAGAGAGTGAAGAAAGTTCTTTCTCATTTATAGTTACAACCAGTCCCATTTTTAGTTATATTCAGCTACTTTGGTTGCAAGATTTTAAACTTGCCCCTGATTTATTTTAATTTATCTGTACTTTTGGAACACAGTTGCTACAAAAATATTGAGATATAATATATATGAATATGTCTTGCATTTCTTCAAATAGATTTCACAAATGGATCTCTACCCAAAGCTGGAAAATTGCATGAATATATACATACACATGAATATAAATAACACTGGTACACTGATACATTCATGTTACATGTGTTTCCATCTATTTTTTCCATGAGCTTCTTTAGGATTTCCATAATGATCATGTTTTAAGGATAAAAATAAAAAAACCTTTTCTAGCAATGCAATTAAGTCAGCCAACATGATGATTCCTAAACATACCATTTGACAACAGGGCATTGCTATGAGGTAACTGTTCCAACAACTGCAGCTCTAAAGTTAATCATGGCTCCGGCAAGAACATTCTCCTAGCGTGCTGCATGAGAAAGGCACTAATTAATCATTAAGTGGCCTTCTATCAGACAGGGCTGCCGCTTCTGTTTCAAATCAACTGGAGTGGTGCAGAGCGGTGCTAGCAGTAGCAACAGCTCCAAACATTGAACATGACAGGGGAAGTATGGATTACTGACATTCTGAGAAGACTGCAGTTTGGAAATGATACTTGAGTTGTTTAATAAATAAGCACCCAAACTCACTTTACTGATTGATGAGCTGTAGTGGCCACATGCCAGAAAGTGTTTTCTAATTCGCACTAAGGGGAGCTAAATTTTCCTTGATTGTGGAGATATGAGCTTTCGAGACTCCTCCTTGCATCATGATGGAATCTGATATGCTAAGATCAGGACTTTCCAGCAGCCTCACCTATATAATTCAGTATTAGAGATGTACCTCCAATCACACTGCAAAATATCTGCACCCAGAAATACTTAACTAGTTTAAACAGACTATCATGATGATAAAGTATACACCTAAAAATATTGTCACTCGCTCCTTTTATGTGCCCATTGTAAGAGATTTGGAAAATATTAAAGAGATCACAGATAAAAATAAGAAATTTTAATATCTGCCAACCAAGAAATCCAGTGTTAACTTTTTATATATATGTATGTGTGTGTGTCTATATATATATATATATATAATATATATATAAAATTATGTACATATATATACACACACACATAATTTAGTGTGTGCATTTTTCTTTTTATCTTACAGAAATACCTAAATTTTACTGAGGGCTGTAGTCTGCCAGACAATTTCTAAGCACTTTACATGTATCATTTTACTTAGTCCTTACAACAACCAATAAGACAGGTATAATTATTGTTATTATTATATTTTACATATGGGTAAACTAGGGCACAGAAAAGTTTTATAATTTTCCCATGGTCATGTGATTATTATATGGCAGAACTTGGACTTAAAACCCAACAAATATATCTTGCTATAGAAACTCTCATATATCTATGTGTAAGAGATATAACTACCCTGATCAACACCAAGGCAAACATGGCAAGAAATCTAGCATTTCCCAGAACTCTTCTTTCCAAGTATTCCCAGAACTGTTGTAACTGCTTGAAGTGGCCCATTGAATCAGTCCTCCTTGCTGCTTGCTGCTTCTACTTCCTGGGTAAAAGCAAGAACTCGGGTCTGTTTCTCAGTCACTGGTGACTGCTGGACAGCTCTATGCTTCTGGTTTCTTTCAGCAATACCTTTGGTTACCCTTTAAGACACCTATGGGTTTGCTCTTGGAAATTCTGAGATCAGCCATAACTCTTTGATTGCTAAAAGAATTGCTGAGGAGCCTGAAGAAATCAGAGGTCCCCTCCAGGCTTGTGTAAGACCCTTTCCAAGAGGTTACATGTAATGCAGTGGCCCCTTAAGAAGTGAGAAAAGGTTGTCACTTCTTCAAGATTAAGGTCACTTGCTTCAGTTTCTTGCCAAGCTTGTCATCCCCAATATTGCACTTTTGGTGACATATTAGTTCAGATTCAACAGAGATAGTTGAAAAGAGAATTGGTAAATGAGAGCCTGTTTGCAAAGTAGTCTCAGGCTTATTTTTATATGGGTCATTATCTAAGAATGTTTTTTACATTTTTGAAAGCTTAAAAAATGCAAATGAAGAAAATTATGTGACACAGACCACATACAGCCATCAAACCTTCAATAGGTCCTCTTACAGAAAGTATTTGCCAACATCTGGTCTAAAGGAATAACAGTGTGTCAAGGCTTTACCATCAGTCACAAACCGGGCCACAGCCAGGTCTCTTCTTCAGTTGTCTCACTTCTTGTGTCACTGTTCAGTCACCAGTACCATATTTCCTTCCTTTAAGACGAGCTGGCACTTGGAGACCAACACTGTCTTTTCCAGAAGTTCCTCGATCTGGGTTGACTCAGTCCATCAGACATATAGTAATAGCTTTGAACATACAAAAGGAAGGGCTCAGGATCTTGCCCTGACCCCTGGAAAGGATCCTTAGGCCTTAAAAAAATAGTGATGCAAATGAATGCATGGTGGCACTAATTTACCCAAGAATTTTACTCCTTCAATGGGGCCTAACTCAGGTATCATTTTGTCCATGAAGTCTTCCAGGACAGCTTTCAAGGATATTGTGAACATTCCTTAATAGTGTTCTATACGTCCACCCTATCCCCCAAATGACTCATATTGTTTTGTTTCCATGTTTCTTTGTACTCTCTTAAAACATATTACTACATAGAGCTGCCTCTTCTGAGGCAGCTACAAATTTTCCTGTGTAGGTAGTAGGGTTCTAGGTAGTAGGGTTCATGAGAGCAAAAAATATTTGGAAATGAAGTCTGATAAAGGTCCTATATCCAGAATATATAAAGATCTCATAAAACTCAACAGGAAAAAAAATAAGCCAAAATTTTAAACAAACATTTCACTAAAAATGTCAAATAAGTACATGAAAACAAGCTCAGTACTGTCTGTCATTAAGGAAATGCAAATTAAAACCATAATGAGATACCACTGCACCCAATTAGAACACTCAATTTTTTTTAAATGATAATCACAGTGTTGGCATGAATTTGGACCTTCTAGAACTCTAATATACTATTTTGGGGAATGTAAAATATATAGTCACTTATTAAAACAGCTTGGAAGTTTCTTAAAAAGTTAGGTCCTACGCATTCCATTCCTAAGTATTTACACAGGAGAAATGAAAGCATATCTCCATTCCTGGCTCCTCAGCTGCCCCCTCAATACTCTCACGAAGCAGGAAGGAAAGCCACGCTCCTGCCCATGTGGGTACTACTGAATCTTCTAGTTGTTTTAAGTTAAAGTATTGATAGACTGAATTAGCTAGCCTATCAATGGAGAAAGATAAACTACTTTTAGTAACCTCTTAAAAGTCAATTTTTAATGAAGCATTATATATATGTGTGTGTATATACATATATATGTGTGTGTGTGTGTGTGTGTGTGTGTGTATATATATATACAAATCAAATACAGCCTGATTAATTCTCACACAGTGAATAGACCCGTGTCACCAGATCAATAAATAAAATGTTTCCTGCACCTGAGAAATTCTCCTTATGTTCTCTGTACCCCTACTCACTAACTACTGTCCTAATTTTAAATTGTTATAGATTAGTTTTGCCTGCTTTTGAAATGTTTAGCTCAGGGCAAAATATGATTAAGAGAAAGCCTGACACTCTCAAGGTAATTCCCTTTATATCAAGAGAGACAGTTATAAAGGCAGAAAGGCAGAAGACTAGAATTGATCTGAGAATTGTGGCTATGAAAATGCTGTAGCATTGTTCTTAGCACTTGGAATGAACTGGAATCATAAAGAATAAGAAGTCTATTATATATTTGAAAGAATTGACCTGCCAAACCAAATACAAGTCTGGACTAAAAAGTCCTGTAACTGCTCAAACTTAACTTCATACAACAGGCAGTGAGCTGAAAATGCTGCTCAGCTCCAAGTTGGCTCATTTTCCCCACTGCTCATTTTAGATAAAGCATAAGAAACAAAACAACATCCATGCAGGAGAATAAGAGGCCATTAAGGAGGGTAGATAAGTGAGCAAGATTAGGTCCTCTTTAAGGCACATATCTAACCCTCAGAGCGAGGAGTCTTCGCCTGTCTCTCCAGTAGGACCTGGGAAGTGCGCACCAGTGATGGCTTTGTGCTGCCCGGTCTTCTTCCCACATGATCCCGTTAACTGTGGAACTTGTCCTTGGATTACCACTCTGTAGTGTTCACTATACTATTGTGGGAAGACAACGTGGCTTTAGAATTCATTCATCTCCAACCTAGAGATAACCACTTCCAAACTTGATGTAAAAAACAATGCACAGCACCCTGAGATCCTAGAGTTTTGAGCTCAGCATGTTGACTGAATTGACTTTGGGTTGATGGGATTCCTTTGCAAAGGGATGAATATGTGGTAAGTGTAGAAGGAAAGGAGCAAAGGAACATTTGGTGACCAGAAGAGCGTATCGTGACAGGGACAGTGGTCCTCACCAAATTTGCCACCCAGTATCCCACTTTTTTTACCCGTTTTGAAGGGGCCATACACCTGGGTTTAGCCAATGTCACGTAGGTGGGAGTCATATGTTACCACTAAGACAAAAATATAAAAGAGCTTGATGTTTTCTCCCTTGCTGAGGTGACCCAGTAAATTCTGTTTGGTATGGTGCAGTTACATAATAGCAGAGCTTCAATCACCCTAGGTTTCTGAGGAAATATATATAAAGTACATCTTTTTGCTTTGTTAAGACACTGGGATTTGGGAGTGAAGTGTTACCACAGTACTATTTAGCCTATTTTTTCTAACACAATTGGAGTACAAAACATGTCTCCCATGGCACCTAGAATTTTGCCTACCAGTTTTTCAGATATTTCCAGGAAAGTATTTTCCAACATGTTTATAACCCAATTCTCTAGAGTGTCTGAGATGAGATGAAGGCGAAGTCAATGTATCATAGATTTTTTTAAAAAAAACAACACACCTTTATTCACAAAGTTGACACATCCCGAGAAACTGGTGATATGTAACATGATAAAAAACAGAGGGATAGATAAAATATATTCATCTCCATGTAGCCAGAACTCCCCCTTTTAAGGTGTTGTAGAGAACCACCTCATTAAATTACAGAAAGTGTCCTGAGGTCACCGGGTTTATCCTTCCAAATTGCATGATATAATATTTACAGGTTGTTGTTTTTTTCCCAAATGGTCACTGCTTTTGCTCGTTCTAATGATTTGCAAGGTTGGTGACATTGTCAAGGATCAGAATCAGGGTTTTTTATTTCAAACATCTATTATCTTCTTCACTTATTTTCTTATTTATTGTCCTTCCCACACTAGATTGTGCACACCTCACTGTGCCAGCACTGAGGGATAGTATGTATAGCAAAGAACATAGACGTCCACTCTAGCAGGGTTTGAACCCGGGCTTCTTCGCTTCTGCAGCTCTAGGGGATAATGTGTAACCATTGGCTGCCTTCATTTCATCCTCTGTAAAATAACTCTAATGCTAATACCTACATCATAGGGTTGGGCTGAGAATGGCAGGAGTTAACACATTTAAGGCATTCAGATCAATGTCAGCCACATGTTCAGTGTTCTATAAGTGTAGCTGACCCCATCTGAGCTTGGATCTTATCTATGCTGTTTACTAAGGTACCCCCAGTGACTTACCTATGGCCTTGTGCATGGCACCAGAAAAGTCGAGAGAGAGCAATGAATTCATGTACTTATCACTGTAACAGTAACTATCTTTGCCCACAATCCTGAAAATGACTTCAAACACATGTGAAGAGTCAGTGTTATTGATCAGTGGACTACACCACAATATAATAGCTTTTTAAAAAGCTGTTTTATGCTGATATAAGTTAAATAAGGAAATCTCCATTATCTAGTATTGAATTATCCATTGTGTGAAACAACTGAACCCTATTTCACCTACTTCTAGCTACCAAATTGTTATGACTTTCAACCAAACAAAATGACGATGAAAGCAAGGAAGAGGGAGACAGCCAAGTCAGCGGAATCCTGCTGCTCATGTAAACTGTTGAGATCCAGCCAGAGGGAGAGCAAGATGACAAAATTAGGGTTAAAATCAAATGCTAAGTGAGGCATCAGTTTTTCTCTGGCTTCAAGTTATCTGGCTCTGAAAACCTCCATTAGCATAGCCAATTAAGAGTTTCTAAATTGAGGATTTTTGTTTATTTGGTGGAGGATTTAAGATTTCTTAGGTTTTAAATTCTCAGAACTAAATGTTCTCCTCGTAGAGGCGAGAGAATGTAGTCTATTCTGTGGTAACAATTTGGGACTTTGCTGGAAGATAAATGCCAAATGAAGGAATCATTTTCTCAATACTGTTAATGGCTTCAAGGAAAGGTGTAATTACAAGAACAGGGGTGAATGTAAATATTGTATAAAGCTTCTTGGCTAGAAACAAGAGCAGCCTGCAGAAAACATTATAATGGACACTTATCCTTGTTGAGGAAGAGGTTAATGTTAATATAATAGAATTTTTAAACTCTAGGGTGAACTACAGTTATAGATTTCAAGGTATCTGCTACAGTAACAGCTACAAACTGTAGGTCTATCTTGCTCTTATTTACTGAGCTTTTATGAGTTACAAGCAAGTTGGCCTTAGGCCAGACTTTATCACACACAAAAAAGTTGTCTTGCTAGTCAAACTGCAGGAATGAGACTTAAATGTAAGTCCTGAAATCATAAAATTCCTCAAAGTAAACATAGGCAGTATAGTCTTTGACAAAGGTCTTAGCAATATCTTTTTGGATATATTTCCCTAGTCAAGGCTACCAAAGCAAAAATAAACAAATTTTACTAAATCAAACTAAAAAGCTTTTGCACAGTGAAGAAAACTATCAACAAAATAAAAAGACAACCTACTGAATGAGAGAAGATATTTGCAAATAATAGTTTCAATAAGGGGTTAAAATACAAAATATATAAAGAACTCATTCAATTCAACATCAGAAACAATCTGAATAAAAAATGGGCAGAGGATCTGATCAGCTACTTCTCCAAATAAGACATACAGATGGCCACAGCCCTGAAAAGATGCTCAACATCACTCATCTTCTGGGAAATGCAAATCAAAACTACAGTAAAATATTGCCTCACACTTGTCAGAATGACTATTATGAAAAAGTCAATGAATAACAGGCATTGGCAAGGATGTGGGGAAAAAGGGAGCCCTCATGCATTGCTGCGGGATTGTAAATTGCTGCAGCCACCATGGAAAACAGTGTAGAGGTTCCTCAAAAAATTAAAAATACCAGCCAGCAAGCCCCCTTCCCTGCCTTCTCTCTTATCATTTCTATTTCCCTGCTTTTTCACTTGTCTTTCCTACAGTCTCACATTCTCACTGACGCCTGTGTGAGTCAAATTATTAAGTGAAATGACATGCGCCACCTCATGGCACCTCCTCACTCACTCCCGCTGCTCGACCGTCTTCATCGTGTATTTCACTCTCTGACTTTCTCTATGATTATGTCATGTGCTTACGGCTTACTATCTATTTCCTCCACACCCCCACCTGGAGTGTAAGCTCCATAAAGGCAAGTCTGTTTTGTTCACTGATGTTTTTGAGCCTCTAGAACAGAGCCCAGCACATAGAAGGCACTTAGTAAATGAAACTGACTGGTGTAATGAGTGAATAATAAATAAGTGAAGGCAGGGAGCCAGCAGGTAGTGTGAAGGCACCTAATTTCCTCTTTAAAGATACAGCATTTTCCACACATATGAAAGCTGGTGAAGAATGGAAAGAGAACTCCAGAAAGAGCCTGTCAGGTATTGTTGGCCAAGGTGTTTATCAGCCTTTAGTCATTCAAGGAACTCAGGGGCCATGTTTATTTGGAACTTGTACAATAGTGGATAAAGAAATCTGTCTAGCCAAGGAGGTTAGCTAGTGAGTAATAAAGAAATTCACACTGAAATGTTATCCTAAATAATCCATGTTCAGTTTGTTTTAGTTTCTTCAAGCAGCCCGGCTTGAAGAGCTCTGATCTGATTGCAAGCTCTCGGTTTTTACACTTAACATAAAATAAGAGAAGATCAAATATACACATAGAGATTAAATCTCTCATTTCTAAGAATCCAGAGCATGTACAATTAATCTCAGGATGTGCTTTGGAGGTTGTAATAAAAGGAATATGTTCTGTGTTCAAGGTGAGAATTACTCCTACTTAAATAGAAAGCAGTAATAATCATGCCCATTGTTCATGTCCAGCTCTGCCAACTAGTGTTACCAATCCATGGAAGGTAAAAGAAGTGAAAAAGATTTTTATCAAAATGACTAAACCAGAAAGGAACTGAGAACAAAGAGAAAGGGTCCAAATTAAGTATCACTGCATGAATCTAACCCATTCTGTGGCTATGGGCTCTTCCGATTCAAGCCTCTTTCTGTTCATTTTAGTACCTTGTTCGTTTTTTTGGCTTTCTCACTCTAAGGCTGTCCTCTTTTTTTCCCCCCTTTGGTTCTCCGTTTTCATCAATAATCCAATCCAAGTGCAAAAATAGCATGAATGTTAGATCCTTATGCTGAGTACAATGGGCTATACATCCTTGGAGTATTCACTCCGGGACCCTTTCTGCTCTACTAGGCCTTAAGTTTGGCACCTATATTTTATATCTGCAGGACATTTCAGTCAACAAAAAAGAATGTCTCTTTTTCCCTGACTAGCATTGTAATCAAACACAATGGAAAATGTGACAATGGCCACTATGACCAAGATTCACTCATATTTTATTTGAGATTTGGAATAGCATAGTGACTGAAAATTTGTCTCTACAACACAACTTATTTTCACCTATTCATTTCTTAATATTTATCATTGTCCAATCAGTAAGTCACTTTGCCAATAGGAAATATGTCTATATGTAAACATCAACAATTATATATTAGTATCCAAAAATGCAGAATAAATCTATGCCTATGCTTAAATTTCAGTTAAAAATTTTCACAGTATACATAAGTCATGCCAAGTCCAATACTCTGTTGAGAATACATTTTTTCTAGTAGAAAAAATAATTTTTGTATAACAATTTTTATCCCCTGTGAAATATGAACTAATCACTTGGCATTTTCTTCACATGTAAATATAAAAAGAATAACCCAGAAATTATAAGTACGACAGTTATTATTTCAGTTAAAAAATCTTTATTGATACTTCCTGTTGTTTTGTAACAGTGTAATGTAATTGCTCACGTAAGGAAGAGAATGGTGATACGTCCAGGGCAGCCACAGAGTTCAGCATTTAGAAACACATAAATCAACAGTCATGTCTAAGCTACAGATAAGGAAGCTGGAGAATGTGTTATGTGATGATCCTGAATATACCTTTGTATCAACTTGAAGGCAGTAAACATGAGCAGGACAAAAAAGAAATACAATATATTGCCTGGCCGGGCGTGGCTCAGCAGTTGAGCGTGGACCTAGGATCCAGGCGATCGGGGTTCGATTCCCGGTCAGGGCACATGCCCGGGTTGCGGGCTCGATCAATGACTCTCTCATCATTGATGTTTCTATCTCTCTCTTTCCCTCTCCTTTCCTCTCTCTGAAATCAATAAAGATATATTAAAAAAAAAAAAAAAGAAATACAATATAATATAGAGGAGGTAGTATTTCTCTCTGGTAATCATGTCTCCATTTCCCATACATGACCCCTAAAACTTGGTCACCCTTGATTCTCAAGCTGAATGGCATTCTATCTGCATATGTAAGTGATTGATAGAAGCAAATTTTTCCCAGGAGCTGCCTGCTCACCCAGCATGTCATGGTCCATGGAGGAACTCCACATCTTGTTCCCATGGTGTATATAATACAATATTACCTGTATGGGAAAGAGCTTCATCACCTTCTCTGAAAATTCTATACTGACTTGAGAACCCTGGTGATTTTAGAACCCTGTGTATTGTCTCCTAGATATTTTTCTTGCTTCTTTTTCTATGATATTACAATTACCTAACAATTTTAAAGACCAAGAGCACATAAATATATGGTTATATATTTCCTAATCTGGTTAATGAAATACGTTTGGAGAGACTTATGTTTTTAAGGTCATGTAGACTATAAAGCCATGATTAAAATTACAGGAACCTTTTCATAGGAGCCATTTATAAAATGTACTTTCTCAATTAGATACTTTTAATTTTTTTCAGACTCATTATGGTATAAATAAGTAAATAAATAAATAAATAAATAAGTAAATAACCAATCATTAGATGTAAATAGTTCCCTGTCACTTTTTGGCAGAGTGCAAAGCATTGTTAATGCTAGGCTTTGATGATGTTTTTTTAAATCCATTTCCAGAGAAGGAATATTCTAAAGTTTGAGAGAATAGTTATGGCAAGATCATATATAACAATAAAGCACTAGCCCACAACTTTATCACAAATAAGCTCAAGAATTCAAACCCCAAATCTCTGCAGAAATAGGCTAAGAACAGTCAGGACTTGGTCAATGACTGACAGGTTTCCATTTTTTGTCTAACTCCTAACTCAAGACCAACCAGAGAATGCCAAAAGTGCTCTTCGAACAATCCTATAGGAGTCCCTTCTTCTAGATAGTTCATGGGCAGCTTCCCAATGCCAGTAACCACCAATCGGAGATTACCTAAAGGCTTCTCTTTTTATCACTGTAAAGCCTTTCTCCCCTCCTCCGACCCGTCTTTGAGTCTGTCAAATCCAAATGATTGTGGTTGACTCACTTGCAAAAAAATAGCAAGCTCTAAATAAAATAACTAGCTTTAGTTTTTCTCTTTGGGGTGGTCTTTATTTATTTCTACAAGGTAAAACATTTAAGAAATGACTAAACTTCACAGTCTATGATAAAATTTGAAAGAATAATTTTTCTCAGAAAAACTGGCCCCACTTCTAAAGCCTGATATAATCAAAACTTCAAAGGCAAAATTTTCTTAGCTATAATTGCAGTAAACTACCTAGCTAAGTGTCCTTGGCCCATCTGTATACATGCACAGTTTATATGAATGTATCTCAGGATGAATTTGACTCAGTAGACTGAGGTCACACCAATACTGAAAGAAAAAAAGATGAAAAAAGCTCTTGAGAGTCAAATGGACTTTTTAAAAGTACCCAAATTACAACTGGAATTGAAATGAACCAAGAATGCCTTTAAGCATGGAACAAAGGCCAATAAAGAAAAGGTCTCAGCTATTGTAGAAATAAAGGTATCCCTCTTTAATGTGGCAGACTTTGGTGAAATATTCAACTCCTGGAACAATACAAAGCAAAGAAGAAATCATTTTTAGATAAGAGGACAGAACTAATGGATATTCTCAGCAAGCCTAAAAGCTATGTAACCACAATAGTGCAAAGATAATGGTTTCCACTTCTACAATTCCTTTTAATGATTGTTTTGCCAATATACAGTGTAAAGGAAACAAAGACTAATAATTGCTTGTCAGCATTGACGAAGCATGACTGGCATCATGAAGGGGAAGGGCTGGGGGAAGGCGGATGCCACTTCACAGCTACAGCAGATACTAACAGCCTGAGCTATGTTCACACTAAAGGAATGAGAAAGGAACATTTGAAGGTCAAGTTAAATGAGCTGTTTATATAATCCGGTTTACAAAACACATTTCAAATGCCAAAGGATTTGAGTCATTGAGGAAATTTAAAAAGGTGAAAAATAATGCAAGAAATCACATTAAGAGTTAGAACTCTGGGTGCCTGTTCCAATTACATGTGGGTGAGCGAAAGTTTGACTGTAGAATCTTATAAAGCAAAATTGTAAGCCATCAAACCACTTACTATAGGGGAAAAAAGCCCTACAATACAATGAAGTCCAATTCTTCAATGAAATGCAATCCAAAAGACCCAAACAGATAAGAGGAACTAAAAGGGGTTTCTGAGATTCCGTAATAAAATGAAAATACAGTAGATAAAAATTAGCATGTTCACTTTCAAATAAAGTAGCCTTAAGGGAGCAAATATTAAAGAGTGCATTACCTTTAAACGTGCATTGAATTCTTACATACAGCCTGGAACTGGAGGAACTTGCAGTGCGTGAAGGGTAAAATAAGACAATCACAACCGTTAAACGTGTGCTTACAAGCAGTCAGTAGATCTGAACTCAGTAACGGGATGAACAATTTGTGCAGCAAGACCTCCCGACACAAATGAAGATCTGAAACAAGATGGATGGATGGGGATAGAATGTGTACAGAAATAGGAGGTTTATATCCACATTTAAATGAGTTCCATAAGGATTTAAAAACAAATTCATTTTTATATCTTCCCTTGACAAATAATGTAAGAATTCCAGTAGTACCTTGAATTGAAAAGCTTTATGTATTTCTCACTAGGTTTATCTAGGCATGTGCTTGTGTTGACAATAATACACAGATTCCTTGAATATGAAAAATAATAACATTTATTAATGTCATGGTCAGGCTTGTCACACACTGGCTTTGCCATTACCCGCCTACATTTCAACAGTAAAGCTTCTTTAACAGGTGTTTTTCTGCTGGCTCAGCCTAGTCCCAACTTGCTCAAGGACAGCAAGGCAAAGAGAATGTTAGCAAACCTCATTCTCAGTAAGCAAATTTAAGGCTATTTAAATTCATGTTTTCTTTGTATGGTTTACTTTGTGCTTAAGCATCTTTCCTGTTAACCCTTGTAGGTTTTCTGCCTGTAGAAAATTCAGCAGTAAGACAGTAAGATTGTATACTCCAGGAAATGGTCCTCCGATGTTAACTGGAGATTCCTCTCTTTTCTAAAGTTTGAAATAAAACATTCACTTTATTTGCTGAATAAACCCCAAACACATACATTAATCTCCTAATGCTCTTTTTCTCTTTCTCTTAAATTACTTTTCTATTTTTTTATTTTATTTATCATCAGTTTTACCCAAAGACTTTATGTATTTGGTATATTTTTCTCTAATTGCATCTAAACAATCAAAATTTATTTTCTTGTATTTTCTACTCTGTCCTTCAACAGGAAATTTTCTTTTTAGCTCTCAGTGAATGACCCACTGTTTTTAGTAACCTCCTATAGACCTCCTTCTGTAAGGTCTCCCCCACCCAGGATTTAACTGAGGTCCTCAGTATGTCTCACAAGCACTTTCAAAACTGGCCTTTCGCTATTGTCTGTGTCTGTTAAAGTCTACACTTACCACCGCTACGTAACTTATTTCCCTAAGCCCGACCTCTGATCATGTTACTTTCTGCTCAAAAAGTTTATCGTTGACTCTTTTTTATTACCTACACAATAAAACCAAAATTTCTTAACTTCACAAAGAATATCTCCAGGATTCCATTTTAGTCATTTTCCTTCCTTCTTTCCTTCCTGACAGACCACAAACTTCAGTCAATTAATTCCTCACTATGCCTGTCATTAGACAAGTTGGAGATGATAGGAAATAGCATGGTATACTCTGAAATACCTCTCATTTCTCTTTCACATGGTAAGTGTATATTCACTTTTAGGATGAGCTCAAATTTCACCTTCTGGGAGCCCTGACTTTCTTAGGAGAAATAATATTTACCGTCCTCTGATTTCAGAAAGAACTTTGTCCATACAACTATTATAACATCTATTTCCTGTAACTTTTATTTACAGGTGTATGTTCCTATTTACTGATTGTGACCTTCTTAAAGGGAGGATTTGCTCAGTTTTGCAATTTTAAGACCTTCCTTAGGATATCCAACACACAAAAGTTGTCAAAAATTTTGTTAACTTATTGAAATGAATGAGCACGTGAATAAATTGATACTATTCTATACTAGACACAATGCACTAGTTTTACACAGCCTTTTCATGATCACAGAAAAAACTGAGTAGTTAAGGCAGATGGAGCAATATAAGTACATTTATATTTAAGGATTAAAAAATTGAAGATGACATCTGAATATGTACAAGAAACAAATAGACTATATAGGAACTCCTACAATAGGGAAAACTACCTTTAGTGTCCTCCTGTGTCTCTTGAAGGATCTGGCCCTTCTTAGCAGGAATCCTACATATTGTATTGTCAATTTTCAAAATCCTTTCATAACATTTCCTTTTTCCCTTGGTGTACATGGATAGGACATAGTTCCCCAACTTCATAAACTGCAGATACTCTAACACCGAATATATATGTATTGCAACATGAATATGTTCTAGAAGTTATCCTAACTTTAAAATTCTGATTTTAGGAGATTATTAATTGAAGATGAAAATTACATAAACAGGATATGACTTGTTTTACTTCAGAGCTGATTATTCTCATACCATACGGAATTTTATGTTAGTCAATTTCTTGTCTCATAATTAAAGTAGAAGAAATATAACGTTTTGTATAGGCAGTTTTTAAAAAAATCACTTGAGTCAGTGATTTTTTAGAAATCAACTAAGGAATAGCAATTCCTCTAAACAACAACAAAACAAAACTATGGTGATTTTTGAAATATATATTTATTTACATGCTCTTTTAGATTTCCTTAAAGAAATAGAATACATAGGAAATATGGTTGTCACATCAAAGGAAAACAGGGAAAGATGGTTATCAGGAGTACAGAGGGGAAAGGGGAGAACAAAGAAAATGTATAGTATCCAAGATTTTAAAACCAAAATGAAAGGTCTGCCCCAGGACCTGGTAGGCCTCCCTGGGGAAAGTGCTTGTATACTTTTCTATATTTGGAACACAGAATCTGATAAAGGTTGTTTGCTGAGTCTAACAAAAACTCGGCTTCAATTTTATTTGCCGGAAGTTGAAATTTGTCATTTCTGCTTTCATTACCTTTCATTTTCCCCCCATTTCACACTCTGTTTATCCTATTCCAACATCACAGTGTTAAAGATAGCAATATTAAAGTTCTTTGTAGGTCCAGAATTATGTAAAGGAAATATTTACTTAGTTTCCTACACAAACTTGTTTTTGATGGTGAGTTTATCACTATTGAAAACATTAAGCATTCAAGCTTATCTCCTTTTCATAACCCTGCAATAGTTTGTACCTCTTCATCAACATCATATCACTATCATTGTGGTATCTCCCAAAGGGCTTGAGAAAGTGGCTACATGAACAATTTGATAATGATGACAAATTAGCATTATTCCATACTCTCAATATGGAAGGGAATATGCAGGAGAGATTTGCTAATCACAAAATGCCTCTGCAATAAAACAGATAAAAACTCATAGCCATGTTCACATGTATCCTGACAACCAATATACATATATGTGTGTGTGTGTGTGTGTGTGTGTGTGTGTGTAAATATAGCCAAATATTAGTGATGATTTTTCCCTCAATGGGAAGCACATTATTGATTTAATTGTTATTTGTATCATGTAGTACATTTAAAAGTAGTTAACTCAGAAAGCTCTTATGAAGTTTATTGTTATTGTGAAGCTCAACTAAAATATAAATGAAAGTGGTTTATCAAGTATGAAATATAAAAGAATGTGAAAGTTTTAAATTGTATTAGATTGCATAATAAACATTAACATTTTATCTTTTCAATATAATTGATTTTTGTTGACTTAATAACTATAAGGTATATCCCTTTTCTGTCAACATTTTTTTCATAGTATTTTCTAGACTGCTTGGAAAGTTTCCTGCTACTTCAAGGCTATCTCATCAATCTTTCTCTGAAGATGGCTTTCTCTTCTGCTTTACAGAGAAAAGGAAACTCTCAGACAGATAACCCTCCACACCACACAACATATCCTGTCAGCCTACATTCATGGGCACCTGTTTACTCTTCCATCCTCCCTCCTTTTATATTATAGGGGATGCACTTCCTTCACAAAGTTATTCTGCTCCCCCTTTTTAGTAGATTCTGTTCTCTCCTAGCTTCTCAGGAAATGATCCTTCACTTCCCCCTTAAAAAGACATTCACCTTTAGCTTTAAAAATACTCAACTCTTCCCATTTAAAAACAATCTTTATTTTCACTTTTCTCTACTTTCTCCTTCCACCATAGTTAAGTTTTTTCAAAAATCTTTATTGAAAGGATCTCTGTTTCCTTAACTCCCATGGTTCATCCCACTGAACCTAAGGTTTCTTCTCCTACCCATTGGCTCTTGTTAACATTACCAATTGCCGCCAGGTTCCTTAAAACCAATGAGCTTTCTTTTCCTCACACTTATTTTGTAATACTGTGTTTTGTTGACATACACATCCCTGGACTTTTGCATTACCACATTTGGCTTCTCTGACCATCTTTAAACTCGATATTCTTATCTCCAAATTTATCATTTGAATTATGGAGCCATACATTGAATTACTTGCTCTCTTTGGATGCCCAAAAGGTGTCACAAGCTTCATATGTCCAAGTTAGTGCTCTCTCACCCACTCCATTACCACCTTTCTTTTTAAAAATGTTTATTTATTAAACATTATGCATAGTATTTAAGAACATGAACTCTTAGTCAAATAACTGAATTCAAGTGCCAGGTCTACCATTTAAAAGCTGAAAATGTTGGGCAGCTTCCTTAATCTCTGCCTGATTCTTTATCTGAAAAACTTTCAGAGACAGTCTGAGAATTAATTGACTTAATTCAAGTAAAATTTTGAACATTATTTGATATAGTAAACATTTAATAAATATTAGCTATTTTTATTTCCTAGCTCACCTTTCTCATAACCACTTAGCTAGTTATGAAATATAAATATCAGAGTCATGCTTGAAATGTACCTATTACTTACTTCCATACCAATTCTACCACCAGGCTTAAGTGTTTAAGCTCCTATAAAGCTCTCAAAAGTGTCTACTTTATCAGTCCTACTATAGTGCAAACAACCATTATCTCAATTTCAACCTTTATCCATATTCCACATTTAAGTCAAAATAATTTTATTAAAGCAGCTTTGAACAGGTAATTTTTCTACAAATGTCACAAATTAATTTGTGCTCTGGGTGGAAGCAAGAATAGGCTTTAGATGAGAAGTAAAGTCACATTTGGAAGAGACAAAGTATAAAGGGAAATCAAGAAAACACTTAAACCAGATTCAACAGATGCTAGGGAAATGTCACAAAAGAGCGTTGTGAATATTGACATTCTAGAGGAAGTTTTATAAAATTTCTGTCTCCAATAATATTCATACATATTCAACCCTACCATCACTTCATATGATAGTGCTTCCAATCTCAGGTGTTACAATGGTACCAAGAGCAGCTTCTGAGGCTCAAAAACAGATGGACTTCATTGTTTATAAGATCCCTTCACCCAACAATCAAAGTCCACCACACTCTAGCCAGAGTCTATCTTTTTGTTTTATATTTCCACAATGATATAGCACACATGCCTTTAATCAGTTGTATATATCTGCTGAATAGATGTGATAGAAAATTCTAGAATATATCCATATCCAGTTCTTCTTTCATTCTTGGCACCTTGGAGTATTATACTTCCCAGTGCTTTTGCAAATAGGTGACTCATTGCAACAAGTTGTGGTCAATGGACTCATTTCACTGCCAGAGCAATACCTTTCAGATTTTGCGCTCTCTCTCTCTCTCTCTCTCTCTCTCTCTCTCTCTCTCTCTCTCTCTCTCTCTCTCTCTCTCTCTCTCTGTGTGTGTGTGTGTGTGTGTCTCGCGCACCCTCTTTCTCTTTCTGCAGAGACTGAGAAAGACACCCTTCTATAAAGCTCAACTACAAGGTGGTGGAATCTTTGCCAGCCTGCATCTATGAGCAACTTGTAGATCAAAGTCCCCCAACTGACATTTATGGGACATGTAGGATCTGGAAGAAATACATTTTGTCCTATTCAGCCACTGAGATATAAGGGTAGTTTGTTATCTCAGTGGAACCTAGCTTACCCTGACTAACAGAAGAACTTTATTAACACCACCTCTGACTTTTTACAAGAAATGTGACTACAAATTATTTTCATCCTTTCTCTAGTAAAATAGGGTTATTTTATTTGGAGTAAGGAGAAATAAGATATATTAGCTCAGAAGAGAAAATATAACAAGCCATATTAAAGGAATCCTAAGATTACACTGGGGAGTAACTTCTAGTAAAGGTTAGTATATCAGTAGAGACACATGTAAGTTTTTGCTGTCTTTTTCTGTCTTTTCGGTTATCATCATACTATATGGCTAAAGAGAGGACATCAATCTTAAGAACAGCAATCAATTCTGCACATTTTATTACAGTCATTTCACTTAAAAAAATAAGTTACTTCTCAGGATAAAAATTTCTGAAAGAAAGAACATTCACAGGAGACACATCAGAAAAATATCAAAGAGTCAGACAAATGAAGAAAGAATTCTCTTTGCACTTATAGGAATAAAACGTGCTCCTTCTTTTCTGAGCTTATGACAGTTTAAAGTCAGTATGTTATTGTTATCAAGGACAGAAGGCTTGGTTCTTTACCTCTGGTGATGTTGGTAGTGTGTTGTCTGACATGAAAGAGATTTCTTCCCCTTTTATTTGTATTTACCTTCTTAGGAACTCTTCCTGTAGTTAGTTATTTGGAGTATTTTGGGGCAGAGTGATTTCAAAAGGATTGCTACTCACTATTTCTTCCTTTTGTCCTACGACTCGGAGCTCTTCTCTATGATGAAATAGCTTCATGCCATTCAAGTATGGATGATTCTCAGCCAAATTAATTTTTTTCCCCTTTGCTTCATCAGAAACACTATTTCCCAGTTGTACTGTTGCCATAACATTACATTCCACTATTCGAGCTTCCAAGAAAACTAGCTGGGCCATGCCCTAGATGAGATAAAGAGAGATCATTGCATGTTCCCGCAGCTTCTCATTTAAGGATTTTGGAAATCAAGTAAATCTGTAGCAAGGACATATAGGCAGATAAGTTGGGGAAAATCTCCTCTTCTGGTGCCACAGCTCCACTTTTTCCCCCACATTCTGATCCTTTCAGTTCACAAAAATCCAGGGCATCTCTCTCCTCCCTCATCCAGGGAAGAACTGGATTGAATTATTTAAAAGATAAATTGTCCTCACATATGAATATTGAAACAATATTGGATCATTTTTTAAATTTCATTTTGCTTGAATAGCCCTAGGATAACAATGAAAATGTAAAATATGGCCTTGGTTTGACCTTTGCTTTCTTATTTCAGATGGTCATTGTGGAAGGTTTTAAATAAAAGATGATCGTATTAACTGAGTCTCTTCAAAGGTCAGCTTGTCTATTTGTCTGAATAGTTTCGTTATTTTAAAAGACAGTCATGTTTACCTTTTGGGGCTATCCAAATGCATGGCTAAATACTATTCATTGTTTCATAATCATGAGTCCATAGTTTTGTTTAAAATGCAAAACATTAGTTAGAAAATTTCAAAATGCATTTCCTGCATTCCTTGCTTTGAGGAAAGAACCTAGGCAATGAGGAAATAGTGGCTTCCTTGGGAAACAGAGGGACATGCTCAAGGGATGTGTGGGGAAGACACAGTCTGTCTACTTCTCCATTTTTACCAGGAAAGTTTCTCTCCGCATTTACATATAAATTGAGATTCCCATGATAAAGAATTACCAAAGCAAAGCTCAACCTGAAAATTAACTCCATCTTAAAAGAAATAGGACTATGAATGATCCTAGAGGAAAACAAGTTGACTTTGAAATACTTGGTTTGTGACTACTGACCAGAAATATGTATTCAATGTCCCCTTGAGCATGAAGCTGTGGTCAGTTGAATGTTGTCTTGGGGAAGAAGAGGGAAAGACATAGTTAGCATGGTTTTCTGAAGAATTTCCTTGAAAAGAGGAACTTGAAATAATTCTGCATTTTAACCAAAGGAAACAAAATGATATAAGTTAAATAATACTATCTTAAGTTGAGAATATTAAAATTTTGGTTTTATATATTTATATTCCATTTAGGAAACACTCCCCATTGTTGTTGTTTGACATATAGATCAGGAATAAGAAATATACAGAGATGGCCCCTGTTGTCAACGAACTAAGAATAAGTAGTACCGACAGCAATGTAATACAAGGCTGTTATTTGCAGGTACCTGAAAATCCACTTTTAAGGCTTGCATTACTGTGCTAGGAACCCTGTATGTATCTTCTTTATAAAAATGTAGTAACCTAATCATTCTAAACTTACCTTACTTGACTTGAAAGAGCTTGACATTACAAGGTGAAAATGAAAAAGACCTGTAATTTTATACTGTTTCAAAGTACTTTTTGTGACTGCAAAAGTGGCCAACGTGAGGAGTTACAGCTGGTTCCCAGGTGACTGTATATCATATCCTTCTTGTGTTCACACATATTGTGATTCACCAGAAGGGAAACAAAACTTGTCAAAACAATATTTTAAATATCTATCAATGTTTAGTTGTTTGTTTTTGTTTTTAATTTTTTTAAATATACCTTTATTGACTTCAGGGAGAGGAAGGGAGAGGGAGAGAGAGAGAGAGAGAAACATCAATGATGAGAGAGTCATTGATCGGCTGCCTCCTGCACGCCCCCGACTGGGACTTGGGGATGGATCCCCACAACCTGGGCATGTGCCCTGACTAGGAATCCAACCAAGATCCCCTGGATCCAAAGGTTGATGCTGCAATGCTGAGCCATGCCCAGCCGGGCTCAATGTTTACTTTTAATTGTCTTCAGGTAAAATAAATTCTACTCCATTTTTAGGCAGCTATCAATCTATAGTTTGTGAAAATATCTGTTATTAAAAATAAAAAATATATGTTTTAATGTGAAACTAAAAATGAAATAACTTCTTGCATGCCATTCTCAGACTTTATATAAGGTGTTTGCTTTTTTATTACTAGAAAATAGGGCTCAGGGAAAATAATCTGAGCTTCCTAACTTATACTAGAACAATATAAATGTTTGGCTCAACTTTTATTTCAATCCCATTATATTTTCATGTTACGTATTTGTATTATACCTTATGCACATTTACGAAATCGTTGCATGTGAGTGAATCTATAGCAAAGTGCCATTCTGCAGAATAGAGCTGTTAATCAGTTCAGGAAAGGTCATGCTTTGTTTGCTTGTTCCATAAATCATGCACACATTTCTTCTAAGTGGCTTCAAGATTTGCAAAGTCTCAATTCCACCAAGCAAAGGAACTGCATATTTCTGAATGAAAATTTTCAACAGCTATAATGAAAGAAGTGACACGGTTCACATTCTACATAAACACAACTAATACTACCTTCAAGGGCAGAAATCAGCCTGTGGAAATAAAACCCAAAATGACTAGAAACAGAAGGCACACACTAAGTTAGTCATTGATTGATTTTTTTGGGGAGGGTCCCAGGAAAAAGCTGACATTGATTTATCTTTTAATCTAACAGAATAACAACAAATCTTAAAGCAATCAGTTTTAATGGTCTTAATAACTCCAATCAAATTATTCACCTTCCACATTAATATAGGAGGTTGGCTTCATATTTATTCATCAGATTTGTCAAATAAATATCACCATTTGCCAAACTAAGCCCTAGTCCTTTAGTTCTAATGGGTTCTATTAGCATTCCTTTTTTAATTGCCCTCCTCTCATAATTAAGGTGACCGTAGGTCCCAGTTTTCCTGGCATGGTCACGGTCCTGGTTTATGCTTTCTGCACTGGCATAATTGTTAGGAGAGTCTCTCTAGTTCCTGAAATGTCCTGGTTTGAAAGATCAGGCATGCAGCCAACATGCTCATAACTCTGCTTTTATTATTCCCTGTTTCTTTGGGGCCTATTAAAGCTAAAAGTCTTCTTTAAGATCAGTATGAGCAAGTATATGAAAAGACCACGACTTAACAACTCTATATGATATTTCCTCACCTACCCAAAGAGAGATCTTTTCCTCAGCTATAGCACATGTCTGAGCTCTAAAAAATAGCAGCTTAGCAAGATAAAACTTTGCTGACAGGCTGCTCTATAAGCTTTTCTTTTCAAGGACTCTATTTGAAAAAAAAAAAAAAAGTTTTTCTTTTGTCCCTCTGACAATAGCAGAAACTGAGATAGTCCTTGTGAGTGAATTTAACAAGAAAAGCTGCTTGATTTTGTTTATTTGATCTGAACTTTCCTAGAATAAATTTTATATGTATAAGGTGGTGATGTAATAAAAACTTAACACTGTTTACCACTGTTGATTACATTTTGCAATGGTTTTATGTTCTGTATGTAACTACAGAGTTCTATTGGGGATGAAAATGGTGAGCACACAGGAATTTTCGGGACACTGTTGGAGCCACACAGAAGCTTTCACCATTTAAGTAATGGTTCTACGTAGAACTGTGCTACAAGGGCCACCTGGAGCTCTCCATGAGGCCATGATAGGTGAGAAAGATGGACAGATGGTCAGGAGGGTGTGCTCAATGGATACAAAGCAAGGCTGATCCTGGGAAAGAGAAATCAATGTCTCAGCAGAACAACTCCTACAGAGTTTCTAACTAATGGATTTCTCATTTAGCTAGACTGTAAATTTGATCCTGTGCAACATTTACTTTCTTTATTTAGATCAGGATTAAAACGGAACACCTAAAAAGGCCACATAGGATAAAGAGACTGAGATGCCTTCAAAGGGATGAACATTTCCCAGTGGATATAAATAGGTTGTTGTTTTGATTCATTTAAAAGGTCATTAGTCAAATGTTCTGTTTTTTTCTCTCGCTCTCATTTCTCTCCATCTCTTTCTCAAACATAGAGGCATACACTAGAAAAAGTAATTAAATCAACAAACCAACCCATCCCTGGCTCTAACAACAAAACACAAATGAGAATTAAATTTTTAGAGGTTTTAAAATTCAGTTTCCACAGGCATTTTTGATAGAGCGAGTTTGTTTATTTTTTAATTATTTAACTAAAATGTACTTGAAATGATTCCAAAATTTAGGAAAGATGAATTCAAAAGCCCTCTTTCACCATAAAAATATGAGAAACTTTGTTGGCAACTTTTGTCCTCTTTCTAAGATCATAGCCAGATAAAGCCTTTAACTTGATGTGTTATGCTTCTCTTTTAAAATTTTATATAAAGGATCTAACAAATTACTAAAAGCTGATAATCATCAGGCTTTACCAGGTTTACAGGGCCAATCTTGAGGTGCTAATAGGCCCTTAGGGGGGAATCAGTCCTCGGTTAAATAAATAAATCATCAGGTTTGCAGTAGAATATTTACTGTGAACACAGAGTGCAAAATGGATAATCTCATTTATAGCCTAAAATAATGTTCAAGTGAATGCTACGAAAATTATCCGAACAGTATGTCAGGCAAGATGAGCAACACCAAAAAAGGAAAAGACAGTCTTCAACCTTGAGTGATTTCTATTTAACTGGAAAGAGATAGATGCGTAAAACAACCAAGAATGATTCCAGGCATACCACACTGCACTAACATTTGATAAGCCCCTGGTGTGCATGACCTAGGTCTTAAATAAATAGCACTCAGTATTTAACAAATATTTATTAAATGCTGATTTTCAGCCATCGTATAGGCCACTGGGATCATGCCAACAGCAAAGATACATTCCTTCTTATTGATGACTTTACCTAATCTTGGGCGGGGGGGGGCATGAATAAAAAGATGTCTTCCCTGTGGTGGTGACACACGCGTGGAAGCCCAGATTATGGAAGGGTGTTTGTCACGGTGCACATGAACCGCATGATTCCCCAGATGTGAGACAGAGCGCTACTGGTGTCACAGAGAACTGGGCACATCTTAGAAACAGGACTGAAGGGACGCGATCCGTGTCTTTACTTTCACTGCAGCTCGGAACAGGAATGGTGACATAAGTAGGCCCTCAACAAACATTAGTTTGAATTAAATTGTAAGGCTTTTTATTAAAAATAAAAAGTTTACATTTTTAATTTTTTTCAAGGCAATGTCCTTTATGTTTTTCCTAGATTTTTTAAATTAAAAAATTTTTTTTTCTATTATAGTTCACAATCAATATCATTTTGTACTGGTTTCAGGTGTGCAGCAGAGTATACGAGCCTTTAAATTATCTTTATCCTATTCTGTCTTGAAGAGTGACATTCTCAGTTCCCTCTCCTTTGCTGTCCCTACTCTGAAGCCACTTTGTTTCCTCTGATTCCTCTGCAAACCACACATTTCCTTCTGAATGTCCCACAGAAGTCCCAAACATGACCGGTCTAAAAGCTGGGCTCTACATCCATTACTCCAACTTTGGTCCTTCTCTTGCACCCCACATACTAGTGAAGGCAACCTGCATTCACCCTGAGTCCAAGCGAAGAGCTAGGTGATCTTCCCAGGCTCCTCCGTCTCCCTAATCTTGCCACACCATTGGATTAGGAAATCATCTCAGTTCAACTTTTTTTACTTTTAATATCTCTAATTAGGTATCCTGTTCTCCATCTCCATTGACTACCGTGGTTCAACCCCGGTATCTGTGATCACCTCCTAACCTTTAATTTTTCTCTATTATCTTGCAAACTGCCCTGCCAGAATAATCTTTTCAAAATGCAAAGTCCATCAAGGTACTCACCTGGTGAAATGAGCCGGTGGTTGTGCAAGATCTAGAGGATGCTATGCAGCCTCCATGATCTGAATGCCCCAGGGTATCAAAATGTTGTTTTGCACACTGAGGTCCCTTTGCCTAAAATACCCCCCATAATGAATAAGACTTCTTAATTTTCTTCCATCATAACACTGACCAAACCCCATTTCTTTGTAATTTAAATATTTAAAAGAGTGTTATGGCATAATGTGAAAATATAAGGAAAAGAAGAAAAGTACAACACTCATGAACCTACCAACCATACCACCTAAATTTCAATATTTTGCCATATTTTGTATTAGTCTGAGTTCTCCAGAGAGGATTTCTGCTGGCCTCTGCTTAATGGCAGGTGGTGTCCCCAACCAAACACCATGTTAATTTAATATCTCAGCTTGAGGTTTCCCTCACTAAATGGTTAGTGTAAATTTGAAAACCAGACTTATATGAGAGCAGGTTAATGACTACAAATTGCCTGTAAAGAGTATTATTAATTACATTTTCCCCTGTAGCAACCTAGGAAATGACAAGCATCCTGGTGGAATCTATTTTTTGACTGGCAATTTTGATTTTTCAAAGCCGATTGTTTCACTATGGAAAAGCCCAGCCCCACTGAGGATCCAGGTTGATCTGAGGATTCTCAGGCATGGATTCCCAACTATGCAGAGTCTGCAAAGCTTAATCTCCAGGTCCTCATGCTTTTTAAGTCATCTGCAGTTCATGGTTCTATTTTCATCTGCCTCTCCATTTACTTATTTGCATGCTTACTTGATTATTTTGGCCTATGGAGTGCCAATATATTGTTTCTAGCTCAGCATTGAATTAAAATATTATCCAGCATATATTGAGGACATTTGTAGAAAAATGTAGCTTGCTATGTATGCCATCAAAAGTTGAAGTGCTCCACTGAGTTAAGCTCCTTGAAGTGGAAAGTATGTTTTGTTTTGTTTTGTTTTGTTTATTAATAGTATTTCTAGTAATGTAGGGCACAAGGCGAAATCAAAATGAGCAGAAATACAAAAATCTAAAAATGTATCATATTTTAAAATTCATTTTATAAAAACTTTAACAGCTTAATGGAGGTATTGTAACTGACCTAAAAAACTGCATTTATTTAAAACGTACAGTCTGATAAGTCCTGATGCATGTGCGCACTCATGAAACTATCAGTACAGTCTGGAGAAGAAACTTATTCATCATATCCATCGCCCCTTAACATTTTCTCATGCACTTTATAATTCCTGCTGCTCCCTGTCCCCCAGCCATCCCAAGGAAACCACTGGTCTGTTTTCTGTCCTTATATATTAATTATATATAAGTTGAATCATCCAGTATGTAATATTTTTTGTTTGGCTTCATTCACTGAACATAAGCATTTTTAGTTTCTTCAGTGTTTTCATTTTTATTTCATTGTCACCAAAAGTGTCCAATAATTTTCATTACTTCACTTGCTAGAGAACTCTTGGAATGGGACATTTATTAACTTATAAACATTGTAATAGATGTATAGTTGTGCCTCTTTGTAGTTTTAATGTTCATTTCCTAATGACAAATAATGCTGAGCACCTCATTGTATGCATTTGCCATCTCTGTCTTCTTCAGTCAACTTTCTGTATAAATCTTTTTACCCATCTCTTAAATTGTTTTCTTATTACCGAATTTGAGAAGTTCCTTTATATATGCTGGTATAAGTCATTTATCAGATTTATGATTTGTAAATATTTTCTCAAAAGAGTCTGAGAAGAATTCCAAAAAGGAATCACATAGCACTATGCTAGGAGCTCCGGGTTCATGAACAGGCTTCCTGGGTTCAAATAAAAGTTAATAGATCATTTAATGGCCATATATCTTGGATGGATTTAGAAAGTTACTAAATTTTTCTAAAGTGCAGTGTTTTTTACCTATTAAATGGAGATAATAATAGCACCTCCATCATTGGACTTACTAAGATTAATAGGACAATATATATTGAGGATTTAGTATAGTAAACATTCAACAAATACTAGCTATTATCATTAAAAATCAATTTACAAAGAACAGAATTCCAAAAATGTACCCTGAATTTCACATATTAAACTATTTCTTTAAAGCCTTCAGACAACATAGTCATATCATTATCAATTATTGAACTCTTTAGTGTTTATGAAAAAGTATGCTTCTCTCACAATACAAGCACTTTATCCACAAGTAAAGCAGGATTCGGGTATACATTTATTTGTATGTCTAAATTACTTTGATCATATAGTCACTAACTGAGATAAAGATCAATGGTAAGCCACAGAAAGAAAATATGATAAATAATATATGCTGAAATCCCACTAGTTTGAAACAATAGAATTTATTTTTAATTTTAGTAACACACATTTGTAAAAATGACTGAGGCACAAGGCATTCAAGCACCTAATCCATATTCCATATTGACAGGGTATATAATTGCTATGTACAAAAGAAACAAAACATCTTGCAAAATGCTAAATACTTAATTTCTCCTGTTTCTTCTAAAGAAATATAATTCCCAGCATTGGGTATTTGTATACGTTGCTTAATTACAGAATAATCTTCAATTGAGCAAAAATGTAAGCTCTTGGAAAATGATTAAATGCAAAGCAACGTAAAAACAAAGGAAGGAGGGATCCAAAGAGAGAGAAATGAGTGTTCCCCTTACTCCTCCCCCTCAAAGATGACCAACTCAACATCCCTGAAATGCTTTAGTCATTTGGGTAGGTACTTTAGAATGAATATAAAATATGATATTTTTCACAGTGACTCTTCAGAAAATTCTATGTCTATTCTTCAATTTAATTTGGCAAAGCAAAACTAAAGTGGTGATCACATTGTAAGGTATATAGATGTAGAATCCCGATGTTGTATACCTGAAACTAATAAAATATTGTATGTCAACTATATTTTACCAATAAAAAACTCCAAAGCCACAATGCCTGTCAAAACCAAAACAAAATCTAATTTGATGTAGCTCAAAAGAAGCATGGCTTTAAATGACTTTTCAAACAAAAGAATCATTTTATTTCTTGAAGCCTTTCTCATAGTTTTAGCTTCACACTCCTGAATCTTTCGATTCTTACAAGCAGCTCTAATTTTACCTCCCAGGGAAGATCCAACAAGTATCCACATTCTAATTTACTCTTTTTCTCACTGATGAATGCTTTGAAATAAAGACTGGGGATTGTGCTTTCAATTTTCATTATTTCCAACTTTCAAAACATGACTTTATTTTATTTTTGTAGTAGGAGTCAAAAGACATTGTCTATTAAGGCCAAATTTTTCCCTTGCCTTATACTTATTTTTATTTTGTGAATAAACCCTGGGGGAAATGCTTTCAAATTCACCATAAGTCAATCCTATTATATATTTAAACATTTTGAAATAAGAAAAGAACATTTTAGTAAACATAGAAATTTAAAGCAAGGTGGACACTTCACTGGTAATCATGCTGTGAAGAAAAGGGTGAAGACAAATTTCAGTTTGTCACCTCTCTTCTCTTTAGCTGCCTGACATGTCGTTCTTGCCCTCCCCTTCCTGTCCTGCATCAACCAAGGCTCTAACAAACATTAAGGTCTCTTTATCTCTATCCCTGTCCCCCCTGAAAAAATATATCCACCAACCTTCTCCCCACCTTATAATTTTTTCAGGCATTTTCTTCATTTCTTTCTCCTGTGGAGCAAGTTTTATTCTTTCTTTTCCAATTTGGTGGACAGAGAATCTACCTTTGAAAGAAAGGGTGTTAAATAACAGGACCTGTTATTTTTCTGGGCATTGTTAGACATCAACAATGCCTTCTGATTTTAACAGAGTGGTGAATGAGGTTTATTACCAGGAAATTTAATCTCACTAAGAAACAAGTAGTTAAATATAGTATATAGCCCTTCCTTTCCTGATCAAGCAGAAAGAACACCTATCCCCACAGGGTCCCCAGAGTTATATCTGGGCATTACCGAAAGTAGGCCGCAAAAAAGCCCACCAGGCAGGCGTTTTTTCAACATCAATTTGCAGTTGAAATCCACGGTACACTTTTACTTTCTTTCCCATGTGTGACAAGCACTGCCCTTGAAGCTCTTTGAAGAAGACTTATCATTAGCCCCCAGTGACAATCACCAAAATACCAAATTCCATGCCCACCAAGATTGCTCTTTCTCTATGCTCTTAAAACCGGCAGCAGTCAGAAGTCAGAGCAGCCTGTCGTCTCCAGTAGACTACTGTGGAATTTCGAAGAGCCAGTGAGACCTTAGATTTGTTGTTAAAAGGCACATCATTTGTAGCTTTATTTGGTTTTATAGCAGCACTCTGTGGCTATAGAGAGGTTGAAGAAATGTAGAAATTACATGTATTTCAATTAGTAAGTCACAGTACAGAGACTCAAGACCATGTTTACCATTTCCAAAGACTGTGTTGTTTTTCAACTTTGAGTAAACTAACATTTATTGCTGGATTGAGTAACTCTGTTTTAAGCTTGAATTTTAGTGAAGTTGCTTAAGAAAATTAATAGACGTTGCTAATTTTGAATAATATAAATGTATCACATTAATATAAATTAAAATTTCTCAGGAAAAAATTATTGACGTCAACAATTGATAAGATATTTTGCCAATATTGGCATTACTTCTAGTTGATAATTAGGTGCAAAGAAAGCTCTAAATTGATTTTCAGGGCACTTCATTCCCAGGACTAGAATGCTGTGCCTGCTATTGCTATTATGGATCCCTAGGCTAAAGGACATGGAAGGGGCCGATACCTGCTAGAAACACATCATTTAGGGATAATCGAGTTTCTGGCATTTTGTTCTATGAAATACGGCCATAACAAGCTAGGTCCTCAGTGAGTTCACATGAGCCCTGACACAGGAGACTCACCTTCACACTTCCTAAACATTCAATAATAAAATTGTTGGGCCCTAAGTTTATAATTGAAAAATTTTAGGGTTTATTAAAAAAAAATTATGGTAAAAACTTTCTACTGTTTCAAAGTGACTACATAACTCAAACAACTCATTATTTGAAACCTAAGTCTTACTGCTTTTATTGACAAGTTTTATATCAACAAATAATTAGAGCTTACTATAAAAAATAATACCATGATAAGAGAAAGTAGGAGTGAAAAGAAAAAAATGCATTTAGTTTTTTTAAATCCCCATATAGTAATAATATGCCCCCAAGCTTGAAATCTGGACTAGAGGCTCAGGTGAAGAAAAATCATGGATATGGGTGAAGAGAGAGAGAGAAAGGGGAGACGTTTTTGTTTTGTTTTGTTTTTTCTTGCTGTTATTGTTTTTCTTTTTCCTAAAGAGCAGAGACTCTTGAACATAATTTTAGCCAAAAAGGAAGGACAGAAAAGATGAAATACAGGACAAAGAATGTGTCATTGATGGGGCAATGCACCTGGGAAGATGAGCAACAACACATCAAGAAAGCCATTGGAATGATTGGTCTTGAGCAGCAGAATAAACACTACTCTCCTGCCCAGGAGGAAAGGAGCAGTAGAAATAGAAAATTATAACTGGGGAAAAGCCATGAATTTAAAGAAGTTCAGTTTGACAGATTCATTTTATTAAGAAATCAAAGCAAATTTGAATGGTCAAAGAATAGAGGTAGAGGTAATTTTAGAAGGCTTTATATGAGTAGCAAAAACATGAAATAGCTGTTGAAAGAAATAAGAACGGGATATGAATAAAAGATTTGAAATCTTACAAAATAAGCCATATTGATATTTGAGGGTAAAAGATTATAAATGCAAAGAAATATATCTGCATATAAGTAATTTAATCAATGTTAATGACTGAGTAAATATTTAGGTACTGGAACTTCCCGCATATTAGGAGAGGGTGGAAGAACAAATAAGAAAGTTATTTAAAGAAAAAAATAATCTCAACATTTGAACCAGGTACATTTGCATTTTTAAGTTAATATATAACAAGGAGAAGCAGATAATTTTTACAGAGGGTAAAATATGGAATTTGGACAGAGAACACCTGGATTTTTTTACATATTTTATTTTCATAGGTTTTTAGTCTAGTTATATCTATAGCTAGTTATTTAAATTCCAAGGTTTTCAGGTTCTTAAGCTATAAAATTAATGAAATACCCACTCTTCAGCCACTATATTGAATTATGGAGAGAATGTTTCTATGTTATTATTGGTGCTTCACAAAAACCAAGAGGAAAATTACTATAGGCTAGCTCTGGGGTTACAGCTAATTTGATATTGACTTTTGTATTAGGCTCTTTACTGCTTGAGAAATCTGCTTAAAAGATGTTGTGCAGCCTGGCCAGGCATGGCTCAGCGGTTGAACATTTACCTAGGATCCAATGATGACTCTCTCATCATTGATATTTCAACTCTCTCTCTCCCTCTCCCCTCCTCTCTCTGAAATCAATAAAGATTTTTTTTAAGATGTTTTGCAAATTAATTTTATAACATGATAAATTTACAATAGTAAGCAATTAATTAAAATGCAAATACAGTAAAATTTCAATGCTTTATTATTAGCATTAATGCTCCTCTGGAGTTATTTTTTGAAAAGTACATTATAATTTATGTGTATCAAGCTATCTAGGAGAAGGATTTTCTCTATGACCAGAAAACAAAAGAGCTTTGAAAAATTGTTCTCTCTCTCTCCTTTTTTCCTATTAGAGCAGAGTAGAGGTCAACTCTTTATTTCAATCATGTAATAGGGATACAGCTCATTGGCTTTTATTCAGGTATAATTTACATACACTAAAAGTTACCCTTTTATTTATTTATTTATTTACTTTTAAATTGAGGTATTTTTAAAATTTATCTTTATTGTTGAAAGTATTATAGATGTTCCCCCATTGACCCATTGACGCCCTTCCCCCGCCCCACCCCCAGGCATAGAAATGAAGGTGTGGATCTCAGAAACCAACAGAGACCTCTCCAAATTATTTTTGGTTTCTGCTTTATCAACCATGTAGTGTTATACCTCAACGTCATTGCCCTAAGGAGTACAAAGGCTGAAATAGAAGAAAATGTCAGAAGATGATTGAAAGATTACAGTAACATTCTTAGCCAAGATTTGTATAAAGAAAGTTGTGCCAGTACAAGCAATCATCTCCCTAATCAAAACCAGACATCTAACTGTCTTACTCTATTCCTTGAAGATCCTATTAGTGAGCTCAGTGTCCTGCTCCTAACCTCTCCATTCCCAGTCAAACATTAGCTTTGTTCTGCCTCATGGAAACTGAACAAATGAAGCATGGATCTTTAAGACACTTAGATAAATGCTGGTAATCTTAGAAGACAGCAAAAGGATAAAATTTTGAAATTGTGCAAAGCTAAAATAATCACTATTGTTTATATTTCAGAGGAAGAAGAGCAACTTGAATATAAACATATTTGAAATTACGGGGTAAAACTAAAATATAGCATAGGTAAAAATTCCAACTGTTTTAATTTGATCCCAAAGGATCCTTGGCCTATAAATTTAAATGATTTTGTTAAGAATAACTGTAAGGATAACTGTAAGTTATGGAAGAGTATAGGAAAATAACCCCATATCTCTTCATTTTGATACAGTAGTGACCATATTTACATGAATCTTTTATGTACATGTACATGCACATGTACTCTTACATAAGTTATATATAATGATTTCCATATGGGATTTAATTGTATGTGATAAATTTTAAATAACTAAAGTTCACAGCTTCCATGTAAAATAAAATGAAAACTAGAAGAAAAAGAACAACAATTACCAAAAATTGCCAGTCATGAAAGCTAGTCATACAAAGATACATTTATCTACATAAAATTTAAAACCCTTTAAACAACCAAATATTATGTTAAATTTTAACAGATAAGTGAAAAACTAAAGGAAAAATAATAACAATATAGGTATACTGTTAAAATAGAATATGTATAATATATAAATATTTTAAAACAAATACAAAACAAAAACTAGTAAGTAAATTTCCAAGGTGCAGTGGAGCACCAGACAAATAGTGGTATGTGTCTACTCACAGATAAAGACACTAACTGGCTGTGTTGGTGATTATGTGGTAAAACACACATAATTAATACCATTGTTGAAAATTTACATTGGCACAACTACTATGGACGGTAGGTTAACACTATCTGTAAAACATTTAAAGATACCCTCCAGTGAACCAGAGAGCATAATTGCATGAATTTGTCCAACCAACAGACATAATTACCCATATGTTCAAATACATACACACATATTACCACAGCATTGATTATGATAAAAAAGGAAGGAAACAACTTAAGAATCTATGAATAAAGAGGCTACTTAAATTTACACAAGGCTGTTATAAAAAAAAAAAAAAAAAGAGTTCCTCTTACACTTGTGAAATATAAAACTGTCAAGATATATTAAATGAAATAAAGGTTATTAATATGCTCTAATTTGTGTTAGAAAGAAAGGAATATATATAGATACACACACACACATACATACCTGAGCCTATGCCTAAGAAACTGGATAGCCCTTTTCTCTGGAGACTAGGCCTGTAGGCAGAGATGAGAGCAAGTCTCTTTTCATTGCATGCCCTTTAAATTTTTTTTTTTTAATCCTCACCGGAGAGCATGTTTTCATTGATTTTTAGAGACAGAGGAAGGGGGAGAGAGAGAGAAAGAGAGAGAAATGAGAAAAGAAACATTGGTCGATCGCCTTCCTTCTGCACTCCAACCAGGGATCGAACCCACAACCTAGGTATGTACCCTGATCCTGATCAGGAATCGAACCCACAACCTTTTGGTGTATAGGATGACATTCCAACCAACTGAAACACCTGGCCAGTGCTCATTGCATTCCCTTGTGCATTATTCTTTGACCATGAATAAAATATAAAAATAATTTTTAGAATAATGAAATCACATATATTTAAATACCAAAATACCACTGTAAATTTTAGTAAGTATGATATAGTAATAGCCAGTCTTTTTTTTTCTTTTCTTTTTTTTTTTAGTAATAGCCTGTCTTTATTGAGATTTTCTATGATTAACACTGTCCTAATGGCTCAGATACATAAATTTATTAATTGCAAAAATAATCCTATGTGGTTACTTGTAACTAGTAGTTATATATTTTATAGTTGGGGAAACAAAACATAAAAAAGCTGTTTGATCAAAGTCAACAGCCAGTAACTGGCAAATAAATAATTCTAAACGAGGTAGTAAAATCCAACATTGAAGTCCTCAGCTACAAAGATAATCATTAAGCAAAATTCTGGCATATGTTGGACTGTCAATAGACATTTGTTTGTTTGTTTGTTCTGTCTTTATTTCATGACTGAATTGATTCATGGATCAATGTCAATCTAGAAGGGAAAATCTATCAGTAAACCACAGTACTCTCCAAATTAACACTTGCATTAACTGTTTGGATAAGAGCAGTTAATTGTGCAGGAAGATATTAAAGACATGCAATGAGAATAAGTTTATTAGAATGATAAAAATATATATTTCTGTATAGCCAATGTATTATGTCATGAATGAAAATAGATATAGAATTTTTGGTAAAAAATCATAGGTTAAATTGAACAGATATATCTAGACCCAAGGTCACTAAAAAGAGATTTTAGCTTTATTTACACACCTTTGGCAGAAAGATTAAATGAAACCCGACAGGGAATTTAAATAATCTCATTAATCACTCTAGACATCTTTGGTAATAATGTGACTAGTGAGAGAAACATTTTTCCAATTTTTAAAGATTTTATGTGATTTACAGTACAGTATATAATAAAAGCAGAATTAGTTCCTGTTCTGTTGAACTATGTGACATATTAAATTGAATTCATAGTATCAAAAAGTTCAAAATCAAAACTTTACAGAAAACTCAGCAAATTAGATTTGAGAGATTTTAAATAATTCTGTAAGAAACCATTAAGAAATGCTGTGAATTTAAAGAAAAACAGTAATCGGATCCATGTTATTCTAACATTTTATTGGCTTTTGCCAAGTAAGCCAATGGAGTCAGGTAACAGTGTGGAAACCTAGCTTGACTTAGGTTTTTTCAGTCAAGTCATTCATCTGGAAAGTTAAATCTTAAATAAACTAAATTTTTTATGAAATTTTTCTTTAAATATATTTGAATTTTTCAATAGTGGCTAGCTTTTGGTTTTTCCTTTTATACATAACAGAAGCTAAAATTAATGATTTTTCTATTACTCTATGAAAGACCTTTGAAAATAATAAAAAATTACAGGTTAATGATCTTGTATAGGGAAGGTCAGATGCCAGAAACTTTTTATAGCACTCTCTAAAAACAACTATATATTATTTCAAAGCACAGTCAATGAAGCCAACCCATAAATTTGCAAGGTGCCTAGGTTCAACAGACTGAAAATCAATAAAGTCATTGAAATCAATACACTGTTCTCATGAATACAGTCTGTTAACTAATCAGGGTTTAAATGATCCTGCCTGCTGGAATATAAATGTCTCACTGCTTTGGATGTAATATGTGGATCAAACCTGCATTCATTAAATACGCCAGATTCATTAGAAATGACCTATTGATACTACAATCAATGAAATATATTCATGAATTCCTGAAAGGATTATTTATTAAAATCCTTATTATAGCTAAATTCAGTGATCTCCGGCTATTTGGGTAATGTGTAAACTGAAGGTTTTCATACTTAAAATCGCTATGTAATTTGTTACTAGGTCTTAAATGTCTTCACAAAAACTATTATTATATGATTATAAACTTAACAAATATTGACTGCAAATTTTTTTTAAATATATAGCAAACCATAAAAGGATACAAAGTTTATGAATGATCTCATCATATTCCAAATAAACACACATACATACTTATGCCTAAACACATAGTTTATGTGTTGATATGTGTGTATGCTTATATAGATTCTAAGATAAAGCAAAATTCAATTTTTATTTATTTTTTCTAAAATTAATCCATAAATCTGCAGACTTGCCTCTAATTGTTCCTAAACAGAAATTAAGGCTGGCTTAAGTTTAACTTTCTATTAGGTAAATTAGCTTTAAGATGCACAAAAGGAGCAAGAACAGTGTAATAAGCCCCTGGTGCCCATCGATCATACAATCTTAACATTTCTCCAATACTGAATTACCTACCACCACCCTTGCTGTTTTTTGGTAGTGCACTTACAAGGGGACCCCAGATGTTTTATCACTCAGCATATCTTTTAATGGGATTAGATTTTATAACTATTTTTAATTGAATGTGGTAAGTGAATTCTTCTATAAGGAAATATTCTTTCATAGTAAAATTTCTTATGGCTGTGGGGTATTTACACTTATGAATGTAATGGAGTTTATTTAGCCCTTCCCTATTGTCGAACATTTAATTTGTTTATTTTCACTCTTCTAAATTCAGTTTGGCTCTATATTCTTGTCATTAGGCCTTTGCATATACATATTATGATTTTCTTAGACTACATTTTTAGAAGCAGAATTTCTGGTCAAAGGTACTAACACTCAGGTTTTTTAAAATACATATTTGACATTAGACTATATTAAAAAGGAAAAGGTTAATATTAATGGATTAAATGTTGAATTATTCATTAAAGAAGATTCTGACAGATAACTTTCAGATTGAATATCTTACCTTTTAAAGTACAGCATCAGCTAACGATTTGAAAAAATGTTTGCATTTTCTTTATGACATGTGCATTTATTTGGAAAAAATAGACTATTTAAATTGCAAGTATTAACTAATTAGTTTTCCCAATAAACCTATTAGCTAGGCAATATTATTTCTAGTCTCTCCTCTTGAAACTATGTTAATGAAATAGTAAAGTTGACTATCCTGGGGCCATGTCCTATTGATCTTTTAATGAAGATGATCAGAGTGTAGAGGTAGTCACGTATGGATAAAGAGATCAGAACTGGTTTTAGATGGGCTTTCACCAAAGAGAAAAACAAAAAGAACAGCCAGAGCGAGAAACTGAATTGGATTTGGTTATCAGATTATGATGAATCAATCCATGACTAATAAATTCTCCAAATGAATGGAGCCCTTTTAAGCAATAGCCCACAGGCAAATGTAAGAAATGTCCTCAACAGCTAAAAACATACATAAATAAAATAAATAAAATATAAATAAAGCAACATGAATTTTGGCAATATTAGCTTCAACCATTTTTTCAGAAAATTTATTTAACAAAGTAATTTTTAATAAAAATAGTGTTAAATTTTTAGTCCCCATAATGTATGTGTAACTATAAAATGTAATTATTAAATCATTTTCCTCTATAGATTAGAATAATATTTAATAAACCATTTATTTTACTAGAATTTTAGGTTTGCTTTTGGTATTTATTAATCAGTATTTGGTGATATGATTCAGAGCAATAACAGAATGAATGTTTGTGCTACTCTCTGTTCTTTGCTAAATTTTTCTACAGATTTCTTGCAGTTCTACAAATATATCTCCTTAAAAAGCAATTAAAAACAACAACAGCAAAAACACCACAGAGGCAAAATGTTCTTTGCAAAATTTGGTGTACGAGACCAGTAATAGGGAGCAGGTAGTTGATTCAAGTAGCCTTACACTTGAGTATTAAACTATACGGAACTGAAGTGGAATGTAAACAAGGGGGGGGGCAGGAAAGAGGGACTTCAAGAAAGCTAAAGGAAAGAAGTTACGAGAGGTTGTCAAAGCCCTCTTGAGCAGGTGACTTGTAAGTATATTACTGTCTTCTCCTAGCCACACAAATAGAAGAAAAAATAGCCATTTATGAATAGAGATTAGCACAATTCTTTAATTTAAAGAAGTATGAAGAAGTGTGGGAAACTGAAAGCCAGAAACTTATTCATTTTTTCCATCTTTGGTGAGAACTACGTGACAAGAAGAAAAAATCTAGTGAGTCTGAGAGAAAAGGTCAAGGTGTGGCCATAGCTGTGATTTCTTGAGAGATACTGGAGATTAAGGACATTTCCTCACATAAATATCACCTCTCCCATTAGCCCATTATAAATACATTTTGGAAATGAATAAATCCTTATGAGAACATTCTTCAAAGGATTGAAACTACATCACTATTATAAAGATATTCTAATTATTTTGATCAACCTTATTGCCATTCAGTATGAGTCACTATAATAAGACTTGAGAATTCAGATTTCATTCCAAAGAGTTGGCTACAACCTCACTCAAGAATCCAAGTTTGAGCTTTGGATAATCCATTGTTAGAACCTTTAACTTTATTTTATTTGTGTTGAATTAACCTAAGTTAATTTGAAACCTTGAACAAAGTAGAGTAGGAAAATATTGAGTTTTCTGTATTATAATCGGACTAAAGACCTTTCACAAGTATCTATTTTAAAACCATAAATAGAGATGAAATACAGTATCTATCATACACATACACAAGTTGGAGCTTCTATTACATCTTACGTGCACTATTGCAATAGTTGCTAACTTTGCCCTGATCCCCTTGTCCACAGGGCAGTCAGAATGATGTATTAAAAAGTATAAATCAAATCAGGTAAGTCCCTTATTTAATGTTAGCTACTCCATAGGATTATTGTTAAGAGAATTGGAATAATATGTAGAAAGTACTGAACAAGGTGCCTAGGACTTGGTCATGGTTGTAGCCAAAGCTGCAAGGACAGAGGGAGCTACCATCACCATCATCACATTATCATCATTCCTGACACTGACTAGTTGCTGACCCTTTTAGGCTGAGAGTGAGCACCTAGTGTCAAGCAATGTACAAGGTCTGAGGTTTTACCCTACTTTCAAGCTAACAACTGCCCAGTTACTGTTTCAAGGGTACTGGCAAAGGACTTGAGATTCCTGTAAAAGACAAAATCCTTTATTAGCAAAAGCATTAGTCAAGGGCTTTATTTTTGTTTGTGGCAGTTCCCCAAACCTCTTGAGCTCAAACTCCATGGGACCAATATAAAGGGCCTGTATTAGTCCACTCAGGCTGCTATAACAAAATTCCTCGATCTTCTGGGAAGTCCAAGATCAAGGTATCAGCAGGGTTGGTGCCTGGTGAGAGCTCTCTTCCTGGCTTGCAAATGACTGCCTTTGTGTGTGTGTGTGTCTTCACATGATAAAGAGAGAAAGATTTCTCTTCCTCTTCTTACATAGGCACCCATACTTGTGACCTCATTTAACCTTAATGTCTCCTAAAGACCCAGGTCTGGGGGTTTAGAGCTTCAACAAATGAATTTTGGATGGACACAGTTCAGTCCAGCGCAGAGTCCATGGTGGCTATCTGTGTATGCAGTGGGCTACGCTGCAGGAGAGAACCAGTGATTATGGGGAGTCGCCTGCTTTTTGGAAGAGTGAAAAGAAGTCTGCTGTCTGCCTGGGTAAAGATGTCACCTTGTGCCACAAGGCTGCTCTCTGCAAACACAACCCTGAAAAATGGTCCAGAAAGAGTTTAGTCAGTGCTTGGCATTCTTGGCATACCCAGAAAGAATAAGAAGTGAAGCTCAGGCCATGACAAATGGCCTTTTCCAATACTAAGGCTGAGTTGAAGCTCAGTGCTTTTGATTCTGACAACCTAGGATTACCAGTATTTGCCTGACTTCACTTGAAACCTTTGTGCCAGCAAGGCATGTCATCAGTGTTTTATGGAGGAAGGAGGAAAGAAGCATTCCCAAAAAGCTACCACTTTCCAGTGCTGAGTTGCTAACAGTGATTCAGAAAACAAAGGATGACTCAGACCATACAAGGAACAACAGGGGAAAGAAGTGTGCTCTTTAGTCTCCAGAGGTTTTTCCACTAAACAGAAGACTTCTCTTCAATGAGAAACCCATTGTTAAAAAGAAGAAAAAAAAGATATCTAGCCTACAATGGCAAATTTGGTTTGTTACTTTCCTTTTCATGGGTGTTTTATGGTGAGTCATAGATTCTGGTCTCTAAACACAAGTGATCATCCTTATTAGGATGTGACAGGATCTTGAAAGATACAGTACAGGTATATCTAAATTAAATAGATTATAGAAGAGAGAATTAAATAGAAGAAAGAACCAACCATTTTCATATGTTATGGGTTTATTCTTAAGAATGCATTAAAAAGCAGTCAGCCCCACCAGAGTTAAACCAATATTTGAAGGTTTTGGAAACATTTTAAAACCTAAAAACATTTTTTAATTCAAAAATTGTTTTCTATAACAAGATCTTATTGATGTATCTTTAATAAATGTAAATCATTATTTATTAGTTAATACTTATCTACAGACTAATCTTTATACAGATAGAAACAGATTAGTGGAATAAAGTATAAAAGGGTATCAAGAAATTGGAGTTTCTTATCTGATATCTTTTAGAAATTTAAGCTTTTTTTACTTGTGATTTTTTTAATATTTGAACATTCCTACATTTTAATAAATTTTATTTACTTTTTTATGTTAATGAAAATACAAAAATTCATTATAATTATATTATCATTATCATAATGGTGATGTGTCTATGGCATTAATAGAATAATTACTCTTGTATGTTTATAATTTTCTGCTATAACTTTACCTTTGACTTAGTATTTCTGAGCTATTCTTACCGTTACAGTATCTCTGGGCTCAGTAATCAATATTTGATTTGGATGCTTATTTTTCTATCCATTGATCACTTACAATGTTTCTCTCTTAGACTGAGAGCTCCTAGTTTTGGTGGTCACTCTATGTATAATCAGAGAAAACACAAACTTATGTGTGAACTGTAACATGGGTTTAATTTTTTTAATTCTTTTTTCTTGCAGTGTATTACTGTGTTTCTAGAAATTCTTCTATAAAAACTGAAGTTTATGAACCTCAAATAATTAAATCAAAGTCTTTAAGGAAACAAACAAAATATAGGCTGATCACATACAGGTAACATTTGTGGGTACGGTATAAGCATGCAATATGAAATTGTTCAGTTGTATAATTTACTAGAATTTTATATTTTTAGAGTTAAAATTAAGTGAGAGACATTATCTTCATAAGTATTCAGGCCCACTGTATTTAAAGTTTATCTATATCATAGTACCTTTAAAAGAATTTATAAACACAATTTATAATAGCTGAAGGAGAAACAGAATACAGAAGAAAAAATTATCACTAGAAACAAAGAAAACTTACACCCAGGGATAAAAAGGTCATTTTTTCAAGGACATGACAATCCTAAGAGTATATGCATCTAAAACAGAGCTTCTGAAAACATAAATTAGATAAAAGAAAATTAAGAAATAGAAACTGCCCAAGAAAAACACACAGAAACATGGAATATATAATTTACCAATAAATTTAAAAAAAGAAAGAGAGGGTAGCACTACTGATCCAACAGACATTCAAAATATAATGAAGGAATTACATAAACAACTCTATGCACACAAATTCAACAATTTAGATAAAATGGACCAATATGTTAAAGGATACAAACTATTAAACCTCATTGTAAAATAAGTAGACTACTTAATAGTAAGACAGATGGGTAAATAGGTAGGTAGATAAAACAAATTGAATTCAGAGTCGAGTATGGTATCACTGGTAAAATCTGCCAAGCAATTAAAGTTAAAATGACCACCCATTCCACAAAGTTTCTTTCATAATATAAAAGAGGGAAAACATCCTAATTTATTAAGGACAAACTATAAAAAGGGAAATATGTACAACAAAACATAGCAAATTAAATTCAGCAGTATAGAAAAAGAAATATATATTATGAGCAGATAGCAGTAAATCTAATAACATAAACCTGGCTCATCATTTGAAAATCAACCAGTGTAATTCATCACATTAACAGACTAAATAAGAAAAAAATCATCATCAAATCAATACATGCAGAAAATACATTTGACAAACTTCAATATTTATCTCTAACTTAAAAAAAAAAAGCAACCTTTTACAAAATTAGGAAGAAAACTTTCTCAACCTGAAAAAGAACATCTACAATCACATCAGGTTTTACAGTGAAAGATGAACAGACAAAATATTAGAAACTCTTCATAGATGTTCATTCTTTTCACACCTACTCAATAATGTACTAAAAGTCATAGCCAGTGCAGTAAGGAAAAGCAATGAAAGATACTCACTTTGGGAGTAAAGCAATGAAACTGTTTCTATTCTCAGGTGACATATTTGTCTTCATAGATATTCCCCTAAGATCTACAAAACAGTTCCTACAACTTAATCAGCTTAGCTTTGTTCCAGGATATAACATCAACATGTAAAAGTTAGTCATATTTCCATACAGTAACATTTAAAAAATGGAAACTACATTTTTTAAATACCATATAATTTCTAATACCTTCAAAAAACTGAAATTCTAATGCATTTCTTTTAAAAAGTATGTTCAGGATGTATATACTGAAAACTATAAAACACTGATCCAAGAACTAAGAAAAAATCTAAATAAATGGATAGACATATTAAGTTGATGGACTGGAAAACCTAATATAATTAAGAAATCCATTCTCCCCAAGTTGATCTACAGGTTTGTCCAATCTAATCAAAATCTAAGCAGAATGCTTTGTAGATACAAACAAGCAGATTTTGAATATTATATATACAGATAAAGGAACTGGGATAGGCAAAAGAAACTTTGGGGAAAAAATCTCACTAAGGTGGAGAACACACAATGCCCTGTTTTAAGATGTTATAAGATAGAGTACTCGAGGCCATGTAATATGGATAAAACAATAAATACTCAATGGGTGGAAAAAATAGACATTCTACAAAGGTACAAAACATTCAAACAATAGTCTTTTTCCAAAGTGATGTCTGAACAGTTGGACACCTATATACCAAAAACAAACAGACAGAAAACACAAAGCAAAAACATCATGCTATATCATAGCATATAAAAATGAACGCATAGGGATCATTGGCCACATGTAAAATGTAAAACTCTAAGCACTGTTAAAAGAAAACAGAGGAGAATGTCTTCATGACCTTGTCTGATAATGGTGTCAGATAATGTTGACCTTCTCTAAATAAGGGAAGTTTTCACTTTTTCTATCATACTCTATTTTCTGTAAGAGTGGTTCATTTGGAACAAAAAATTTCAAGATTTTTTCATTATGAATTTCATCGGACACACTCACAACACACCTGTTGTGCTTTAGCTGTATCCCTCACATTTTTAAGAAGCAGAGTATGCGAGGTCAAGAAGGCACAGAAATATGTCCAACGTGTTCACAGATACACACTCAAGGAATCTGGCTTGGCTGGAGTGACGAATCACTATTAGAACACCCGAAACTAATTTAATATTCAATGTTAACTGCAATTGAAAAATTTTAAAAACAATTTTTTAAAGAATCAGTGTGAGAAAAAGTTCAGATTTGAAAGAGCCTTTATCCTAATTGAAATGGGGAATGGGGACACCGTTCTGAGCTCAGTGGCGTGATGAAACAAAACCAAAAACATCAAGCAAGAAGAAGGGTAATTTGCTAGCGTGCGAGCTGAAGCGCAAGGAGAGACTGCAGTTAGGAAGAGGGGTTCAGGGTTTGCAGGAGTCTTTACAAGTGACGGCGTGAACTAAGAAGAGAGAAGCCAGTGTGCACCCCATGCGCCCATGGGTGGGCGCTCCTCCAAGTGCCTCACAGGCCCGTCTGCTTTACACTTGAAACCATCTTCCGAGGGCACCTGCACTCGCAGAGACCTTACAAAACCTCCTGAAAGACACATATTTAGCAAGTGGCTGAACAGAGATTGGAACCCAATTCTACATACAGAATTGCACCTAGAACTTCTGGAATGATGATGTACGGATGCAAATACATAGCTGAAGAAGAGAAACGTCAGAATATTTGAGTTACTAGATAAACTCAAAAGGCTAGGGAAAGAAATCAGACAACAACAATAAAGGGTAACGGAGAGGAAGTCAAAAGAATGGGGAGTTTTCAAATTTGCAGTTTAAAATTTTTCTTTTAAAAACATGAACTTATTTTTTTAAAGAAGGAAGGGTGCTTACTGTTGGCAGAGACCAAAAAAAATGAGTAGTTTAATTTTGGATCTTTGAATTTGAATTAACATAAGACACCCAGATGAAAGTGTCTGATGCATAATTGTATACCGTCAGAACTAGAATTCAGTGAAAACAGATATTACACAGCCTGAACTACAGAAGTGTCTCCACTGCAGGGAACAGGGTTACTCGGTTTCTTCACCTTTGTGTGTACAGTGTCTGGCTTTGTATCTGCCATACCTAGATCTTAGCAGATTCTCAGTAAATATTTGTTGAAAAAACTACTAATTTTCTAGGAATTTTTATTTGATGTTTGTAAGTATCTAGGGATATTTGCTTTACAAATAACAACACAACCTACTGGAGACATTTAACAGAAAAACTCAAACCTTCAAGGTTAAAAATATGAAAAGTGCTTATAGATTATTTGGGGAAAAAAAACTCTTCAAAGTATACAAGAAAAGATTTGTAGACAAGAGTAATTATTAAAATCTTTGAAGATGAAAGATCTTTTCTAAACAAAACACATTAATCTCATAAGATGATTGTGCATAGCACTTTTTTATTTATTCTTAAAACCTCTGACTAATTCTTTACAATACTTGCTTGAGAAAAAAGTATTAACATAAGGTTTGGCTTTTAATTTTTTATTGACACTGCAGAATTTTTAATGCACCATATTAGCCCCAAAGGGTTTCCTTAAATTATACGTCAGAACACAAATTGTTGCATATTGTTTTCTAAGTATTTTACTTTTAAAACTAATGCACATTATACAAGTTGCTTTATTGAATCAGCTTTTTACTCTGGGGATGTTAATGGATTTAAGCACTGTGCCAAATTATATAGAGAAGAAACTATCTGTTCCTTCCACTGCTAAATTTTTTCATGGCATCACTTGGACACTAGAAGAACCTAGCTCATTCTATTAAACATAATAACACCCAAAGGAAGGGGTTGGTAAATTCCCATCATGCCGTATTCCTAAACAGTTTTCAGGAACATCAGGAAACTGATCTTCCTTCCTCTAATTCTCCCACATCCCCAAAGGAGGGCCAATTAGCTAACCAGTCACCTGGAAACTTTCCAATATTTCTTTAAGTGAGTCCAGCCCTGGTTGTGGTTATGAGTGGTAAGGCCTGGCTAAAAAAAGTCTCATGCCTGGGAACACATGTGATGACACATAAAGCATGTTTACATTCCTTTAATTGAGCTTTTCTCCTTGTGGGAGACTAGCATTATTTTTATGCAACCCCCCAAAAAACACACACCCTTCCATCCTCTCCCAAAACCATGCTGGAGTTGCCATATTCCAGAAATTACCAAATGAAAGCAATTATTAACATTCTTGAATCTGAATACAACTTTACAGTCTTGTATTTCTTTGGACACTTAGTTGTGGTTTTGATCTAGGCTACAAGTTTTTCTTTCTTATTTCAACTGAACTTCTGAAGATGACATCTCATGATAATATATTACATTACAGAGAAATGATTCTCCTAACCTTAACTCGATGAAAATAAACATGCTGATCTTTTTCATCTGGTTTAAATATGATGTATCTGTCAAATGCGTTACATTATTGGCACATTTCTCTTTTGCATGGCATTGGGCCACTTCAAATCCAATTCCCCCTTTTTATACTAGCAGATGAGAGGAATAAATCATATTTATATGAATCCAGAAAAAAAATCTGGCCAATTTTTTTGTTTTTGTCAACGATTTCAAAAGACATAAACAGTCAAGCTTTTTGTTTACCAAATCATTATTCCTAAGATTATTTCTGTTTCTATTTTAGTTGTTTGGTTCTTTGTATCTTATGAGTTAAAATCTTTGATTATATCTAAAACCATCCATGAATATAAAACTTTGTTATAAATTATTTCTAATAGGGTAACTGGAGGTAAGTTTACTGGAGCCTAGTTTTTGGAAGGCCATTGATTATTGGCTGCTGCTCAGATGAATATTTCAGCAACAATTTCATCAACAGGTATGTGAGAATGCTATTGTTTATGAATGTAGAATAAGGTCAAGTTCATCGTTCCCAGGACAATTTCATGGTGTTCCAAAACCGTGGGAGAACGGAATTGATAATAACCTAGTATTAACAATGTTACAACACAAAGAGAATAACTATAACTGTTAACCACTTCAAATCTTGTGAAATCAGGTGCAAAATAAAACGCAAACAGAAAGACTGAAAGATATGCATGAAGTGCTGGGGAAGAAAAGACAGAAAAGAAAAAAGATGGAAAAGGAGAAAAAATAGAAAGAAGAAAATAATATTCCATCCTAATATTTATCTGTGTTCAAATCCAAAATATTTTTCACCATAAACCCAGCCTAAATTAGAAACCTCGTTGTCATCTCGACACACCTCCTTATACACATTCCTATTTTCTATCTTTAAGTCCCAACACTTCTATCACTGAAAACCATGTATAACTGCCTTCTTTCATAGTTTTCAACTTATCTGTTTGAATTCTCATAATTGATTACTGCACACTCCTAAGCGATCTGCTCTTTTTTATTCTCTCCCCTTCTAAGGCAAATTCCACCCTGTCACTGCAGCTGGAACATATGTATCTGATCATGGTATTTCCCAGACCAAAAGATTTTGAGAAGTTAGCATCATCCTGCTCACCCTTTCCATCTTTTTTCTTTTGTCCAATATGTTTTATGAAAACCACAACATTTTAGACTGAATGCTAAAATGGTCCCATCTGAATGGTGTTCTTGTCCATACTCTTCCTCGCTGGAATTTCCTGGTCATCTTTCACAACTTACTTCCAGTGTCAACTCTTTGCTGACATTTTCTTGGATTCATCCCCCAAAATCAAATTCTTCTTATTTTGTACCTCAAATCACTTTGGTTATTTCACTAATACTTCTTTTTTCATCATTTGGTAAATGTCACTGGATCATCAAACAGCGTGAATTTGAAAGGGGTATAAATATAAAACATTTTTTCTCTAAGTATTGTTCAATGCCACATGCTCCTTTCCTGTCTCTTGACAATGCCTCAGACATCTTTCATATTTTTCTGGTCACTTCTGTCATTTAAAAAAAAATCTGTCTAGTCCAATTCAATTCTTTAAACTCATATGTGATTTCATTGCCATCTGCACCCCTAACTCTCAGCCAGATATTGGCCCAAGAAAACTCAGGTGGGTTGCAGAACTTGATCTGCAATTTCACTTTTGTCTTCTTCTTCAGGTTCCTGTGTAATTTGAATCTTTCCAGAAGGATGAGATGAAAAGGCCGAGCACCAATCTACTGTTACAATTGAAATCCTGTTGGCTCTTGCTTCTCAGCTATCATTGATTAATTATAATATCTTTTTTAGGGGGATCTTCCCTATGGTATGGCTCCTTGTCAGGTGATATTTCCTCTCCTGACTTGACCTCCTGCACCCTTCCCTCTAAGCCGGTACTGAATTTCTTTGCGATAATGGGAACCCAGCCCAGGACTTTCTGAAGGAAAACTTATGCATCCTTGTCATGACAAATGACAGTGCAGAAGTGGAGATGGGCTGACTCTTGTGATTTTCCTCTATTTCTTACTCCCTCTCTCTCATTGGCCATTCTTCTTTCTAGTGTTTATATAGGCTCGTGGCATTTTATCAGGTTTGCTAAATGCATGATTAGGGCCTGAGATGCCAATTAAACTTTCCTGCATGAATACATAATCTTTACAGATGATTATCCTGCCTACTCTTTAATGGTTTTCCATTGAAGAGGCCACTATCTTCCTCCCCTCTTCAAAGTGCCAGCACTGACTCCAATTCAGTAACTGAGAAACTCTCTTGTAATCTGTATAAATTTGCTTAGTCTTCTGTTTTAGACAGAGGAGAATGAAACAAGTGGGAACTGATGAGAGTTTGAGGAGCAGAGTTTTAGGAGATAGCTTTCCTTCTTTAAAAAGTAGAGTACTCTTCACTTCCTGCTCCCCCAAATTTGAACCTTATTTTCCATTTGTAGGTAAAAAGGAAATTTTTCATTTGACGACCTCACTGTAGGGAATACGAATCGATGAATGAATAAATCAGTCGTCCTTCTAACTTTCAGTCCTTAGAATTTACACTTGCAGAATGGAATTTACTACAGAGAATTCAGCAACTCACCGAGTTTCTGAAATGGCCAGAGAAAGAAGTGTGAAGGTTACACAACTAGGCACAATACAGACATAAAATACACAAAACTGCCCTCGTGAAATTGTTCTAATAGAAAACCCACTGACAATCTGAAGTATTTACCACAAAGGAAATCTTTGATTACTCCCACCCAAACATACCTATCTTCCCATATTCAAAAGCAAAACAATAGTTCTAGCAAAAAACATGTGATCCTACATGATAGTTATAACTATTCATCATACAAATGAAATGTGCTGACCTCTCACCAAACAGTAGATCTATAGTCTTACCATATACCTCATCCATTGTTAGGTGATTTTTTTTCTGTCTACAGTTCAGTCACAATCTTAGTTTGCTATCCCTAAGTCTATGTACTAAATTAGATTTAACTATTGTCCACATAAATATAAAATAATAAGAAAAGAGGTCTGGGGAAAAGCATGCATACACCTAGATATTACACATAATTAATAAAGAGAAGTTATAAGTACCTACTATATCTGTAATTTTTGGAATTGTTCATAGGCTGTGGTTCATGTTTATAATGCCTTTCCACTACTATTATCCATTGATATTCAATTTTCCCTTAGGTAACATCACTTGCTAACTAAGTCTAGACTTTTTGCCTGTTGGTCCAACCATCCAGTGGTGTGAAGAGCAAAAAATGGCTGGTTGATTTTCTCAGCTTCCTGTTCAATGGCAACAATATATCTATTGTTGGAAGTATTGATTCTCTGTCTTCCAAGAATTCTTAATCAGCACTGAATAAGTCACAGAAATAGAAGCAAATGTTTAAGGAGTGGGTTATTGTGGTGCTATAGTGAAATTACCACTCTCACTTCTACCCCTGCATTCCCAGACCCATGCATTCTGATGGGGAAAGTATCATCATGCATTGGTAGCTCATTAAGAACCAATTGTGCACTCTACAGGACGGCACAAAACACTTTAATGCATTGTTTCCTATCTTGCTCCTTACTTAGTTTTAAATAAACATTTAATTTTATATAAGGCAATTGGCTACATGGTGATAATTTTTTTTAAGTTTAGCAAAATGAATCCCATGAGCACTAAAAAAGCACCTTACTTCTTTTGTTGTAAAATAAATTCCTTGGTGAGGGTCATGTTTTCTTTTGTTTTGTTTCGATTCTGGTGACAAAATTAAAAAAGCAGTAGGTTTCTGAACAATACTGTTGGCACAAACAAGTAAAGAAGGCAGAAAAAAACAAATATTCAGAATAAGAATAAATTCAAATAGAAATCACTGTCCTTTCAAAATGTAAGGACCCACATAACTCACCTCCCAAGTTCTTGATTGGTCCCTTCAAATTGTGGTGCTCTATCAGGAGTTCTGTATATGTCCCTGCTCTGCAGGGGTTGGGCACTCAAGAATAGTACTATCAAGGACACTCATCAGGAGGGGAGTCCCATGTTCATCAGCCTGTCTCTATCCTTTGCCCTGGCCATCATGAAAATTTGTTCATGACCACATGGAATAAGAACTGGAATGAGTGCAGGAAGAGATTGCCTAACCAAAAAAATATGAAATGTTCAGCTGAATACTGAGAGATACCTCTGCAGACAGGACCATCTGCTAATCATACACATGGGGCACACATATTTCAAATTTGGGACCCATTTACATAAATTTCCCTCAAACCTTGTCATGAATTTTTAAATAAATCTTTCCAACTCCCTGATCATCTGGTCAAAAACTAGCTGTGTAGCTCATGAATTTTGATGGAGCCACACCCTGTTCATTGCTTCTTCCAGTCAAAGTGGAAAAGTCATCTGTATTCCTCAAAGTTTTGCCTACTGGGAAGATTTCTTTATGCACTGTCCTTCAGGGCCAATTGTGAATTGTATTTATAGAGCATTCTACTCTTCACTGGTACCGGAATATCACAAAGAGCTAACTACGTCTAGTTTTCAAGTGTATCATCCTCAGTAATTAGACATAGGGAACTTCCTGAAGCTATAAGTACAGGTTAAGAAGAGATAGCAATGCCGCAGGAATTGTCACATAGAGAAAGTTATCACCAGCTCATTTGCCTTTCAAATACATTTTGTATTTTCTTGAGTTGGTTCTTATATATACCACTTCCAAGTATGCCCAAAAATATGGGTTGTATCTGTGTGTGTGTGTGTGTGTGTGTGTGTGTTGTGTGTGTGTATTAAATAACACAGGACATAACAGGAAGCTCAGGTCATTTGGATACTTGGTTTTTTATAAATGGCCTTAGAGTATCTAACAAAGACAAGAGCTCGCTCTCTAAAGATAGTGTAGTACTTACAATAGTTTTGCTTCCACACCTAGGGGACAGTATTATGATTCTTTTATTGGGGTTTATCACTGCTTTCTCCCAGCACTGTAATCAGTCACAGACATGTTAAACATCATAAAATCTGTTGGGTCATAAGGGCTAAGTGGCCAAACTGCTTACACTGCAACCGGAATAAGGTAAAAAGTCTTTTGTGTTTGGATTCAATTAGAAGCTGATACTCGCTATCTAATAAATAGGTTGAGATGTCATATATGTTGCCTTCAATATTTTAATTAAACTACTTTTCTAATACTATACAGAGCAAAATACAGTGGTTTGCTTTGAAAACAAAATGCTAAAATGTTCCAGATCATTATATCCTTAGAAAATTGCTATGCATTTAAGACTCTGAATTTTCTTAGAGTTTACCTCCTACCCTCTCACATGTATCTTATCAAAGCACCTAGGTACCTGTTATTTCTTGCTTCCTAGACTCTAGTCACATGTGTCATCAATGAAAAGGACTGGCGTTTTTTGTCTGTCTGTTTTTTTAAAAAATATATCTTTTTGATTTCAGAGAGAGGAAGGGAGAGGGAGAGAAAGAGAGAAACATCAGTGATGAGAGAGAGTCATTGATTGGCTGCATCCTGCATGCCCCCCTCTGGGGATCGAGCCTGAAACCCAAGCATGCGCCCTGACCAGGAATTGAACCTCATTCTCCTGGATCATAGGTTCAATGTTCAATCACCAAGCCAGCTGGGCAAAAAGGGCTGTTTTGATGTTCTAGGGGAAGTTAAAGTTCTCTGCAGGTGAAATTATGGCCCAGATTTAGGGAAATGACATAGATAAAGTTAAAAACTGAAGGTTTAGTATTTAACCAACTAAGTGAAATAGATTCTAGTGTTCTAGACTTATTGGAATAGAAAGTTAGCCAAAGCAATAACTGTGTATCAAGTGCCAAAGTGCCATGGTGATGCTCATTTCATTAAAGAGTCATATAGCACAGATGATATTAAATGCATCATTTACAATAACCTAACATTATTCTGTAAGACCAATCTGTTTCTTATATGGACAGGCAGGAGATTTGAATTAGAAACAATAGATCAAGATTCCTGCATCTTTTAAGTCTGGAGTGAACTTCATGAGTTACCTCACTCTCAATAACTCTCCCTGAAAAGGGCAAAAATGACTTCCTTGGTACCCAGAAATTAGCAGAAACTCAGTGTCCATTGTCCAATAATAAAAACCATTCTAGTTATATCCCCTTCCCGCTACATAATTACTTTGGCAAATGGTCATAGGTTCTTCTGAGAAAGACTAGGAAGAAGTCTAAGTTTAAATACCTGTGATGTTTCAAACATCCTCCTCAAGCAGATTCAGCTTTGAATTCTGTCAAGCAGCACTGTGCCTCCAGGCGTACTCAGGTTTGGCAATAGAGTAGGTGGTAGAATTGACTTTATCAGCTCAATTCAGGCCTCTGTCTTTTGCTATACCTAAAGTAGTTTCTTTTTATTTTCTTCCTTCCCTCCTCCCTCCCTCCCTCCCTCCCTCCCTCCCTCCCTCCCTCCCTCCCTCCCTCCCTCCCTCCCTCCCTCCTTCCTTCCTTCCTTCCTTCCTTCCTTCCTTCCTTCCTTCCTTCCTTCCTTCCTTCCTTCCTTCCTTCTTTCTTTTTCTTCTTTCTTCTTTCAAGTAAGAGAGGCACTTATAGAAATCAAGTAGAACCTTGGGGGCCTATTTATTTTAGTACCAAAGACTCCATAATAAATTACATGGCAAGAAAAACCTAAGTGGACCAAAATATTTTGCTCACCATTCTTCCCCTACTGCCCGTCATTATAACCATGCATCTTGTTTGTCAGCAGAATACTGATGTTTAGTCTCCCACCTTCACCCCAGGCTACACAGGAGAGCTACCTAGTACTTTTCAAGGATGCCAGTGCACTTCCAAATGCCTTGGAGAAAGGAGCACTTTGGGATGTCCTGAGGACTGTATTTGAGGGTAGATCAGTGAGATGCACATAAGAAATTTGATCTTCCTAAGCTATTGCATTCCTTCTGTTTTCTGTTTCAAGAAGATTCTGTTATTTACTTTGCATTAAAAACAAGCCTCTTCTGAGGCCTAATATAGGTCATCTAATTAAGACAACAGAACCCCTCTCAGCTGCTCTTTCTAGCATGCTGAGTCCAGAATCTTTGGTAAATTATCTGTATAAATAAATTAGTCAACAATTATACTTCTTCTATTGTTTCAGAACCCATTCAAACTTATATTCAACAAAATTTTTTCACCATCTTTCTTAATTAATTCTCTAACTTTCCTAAGGTTGTAAATTCAACCAACTAAAAACTATAATTCAGTAATCTCAAAAGTAAATACCGTATCATGTTTTTATATTATATCAGTGTTGTAACTTTAGGAAATAAAGAGATTTATTTGTCTTCTTTCTTTTTTTTTTTTTTAAAAAGAAAATATTTGGTTCAGTCACAAGAAATTATCTGACAGTTACTTTAGCCAAATACTTAAAACCTAAATCATGTCATTTTTTCCCCATAAGATCCCTACTGCACTTAGAAACAGCCATCTCATCTCACAATATTTTTATTCTTCCTACCTTTTAAATGAATTATCACAGTATCCACTCAGTCTGCTCAAGTCTTGGCTTTAAGAAGGAATTAAATAAGGGGTATAATTTAAATAACTACATGACCTTGCCCATAGTGGACTATCAGTGTTTCATTCCCTAATGCTAACTGGATCCTGTTTCAAACACAATTCAGATTTGAAAACCAATTCTAGGTTCCATATTTTTGAGATTATGGCAATTGAAAGCTCTTCTATTTTGATTAGGGTTCTTAGTTGCAGACAATAATATGCACTCTTGACTTTGTTTAATCTAGCTAGAGGTTATCAGAAAGCTAAAAAATGTCTTAGATGCCCAGGAAAATCAACTTACTTTCTACACAACCAGAATTTTGAAAATTCCACACTAGTCCTGTGACCCATAGTTCAACATCTATACCACTGAGTTTGGACAGTAGAAATGCTAACAAAGCTGCCTAAAATCATATCTCCTCATGTGCTTACTTATATACCAACTTAGCTAGACCAAGGTGCCCAGTTGTTTGATCAAACACTAGTCTAGATGTTTTTTTGAAGGTATTTTTTTAAGATGTGATTAACACTTACAATCACTTGTCTTTGAGTAAAGCAGATTACCCACCATAATGTGAATGAACCTCATCCAATCAGTTAAAAGCCTTAAGAGCCAACATAGGCTTCCAGAAGAAAAAGAAATTCTGACTCAAGATCCCAATATAGAGATTCTGCCTGAGTTTGCAGCCTGTTGACCTGCTCTGCAGATTTTGGACTCAAGTCTGCAATATCAACTCTTATATGATTTCCAGCTGCTGCTGCTGACTTGCAGTGACTTGTGTGAGCAGATATATATACATAGGCTACTGTTTCTCTAGTGGCCTTAATATACTAGTTATAATATACTAGCCTCTCTAGAGAGCTTAATATACTAGTTATAGCTGTCATCTCACATCGCTCACCTCTGCCTTGTCTTCTGAAAATATTATAGGTTACATGCTTTGCTAGCTGCAAAGCAATGTAGAAAAATTTACCTACTAGCTTCCAAAGCTATATAGAAGAGAAAAGCATGTAGAAAGGAATTGGAAAAGGTATTTAATGAGTCAACCTACAGAATCTGCAATACAGATATGATTATTTATTTCTATAGTAGCCTTCTATGACAATCAGCCTGGGATCAGTAGTTGTAACCTCATACCATCCATCAAATTAGGACATATGCTTTTTTAACCTACAAATAAATGATAAAGATATATTAGCCCTTGATTTATCATTTACAAAGGAATTAAACAGGTATTTAGTTTTGTTTGTTTACTTCCTTGATGATATTAAATATGTCTATAAGGAAAAAAATTAATAAAGGAGTTTAGAATATCTGTTTTGAGGAAACGGATGAACAATTTAACCTAAGTCACTTGGCAATCTAACTTAAGGAAGTGGCAGAGTCTGTCCTTAAAGGCAGGTCTTGTGAGTTCTCAATCAGTGTCCTTTCCACTCTACTGTGCACAAATAAACATTATAATCCACAAGGAAATATTCACCTAACTACAGCCTGACTTGCCCATGTGTAAATAAACCAAGGCAACAGGAAGAAATGTGGAGCTAAGACAGCAGAGACTGCTAATAGACAAAAGCTCTCTGGCCAAACTTCAAACTTCAGTGTTTTACATCGGGATGAAACCCATAGAGCATATTCTTTTCCCTGAATGTTTAATTTGTTAGCCTTTTATATGTAGAAATTAGAAAACATTCTAAAAATCTAACAGCAGTCTGTGCTCTTTCACTGAATTCAAATAGTCCACTTTTATTGAACATTTTACTAAGCTTAGATAAATCAGAGAGATTATCCAAAAGCATTCAGCTCATTGTATAAAACACCAGAGAGACCTTTAAAAGGATTGTAAAGACTCTCAATCAAACTCGTTCTCACAGAAAATGTGCAAAAGGACATAGGACACAGTTAAGAAGCTGGAAGCAGGCTTCATTTCCAGGGCTACCATTTAAATTCAGGCCCTTTGTTAACTCCATCTAGAATTCTTTAACAGCACTCCAAAAGGTCTCTTTTTTTCTAGTCTTTCCCTTCAAATTCTATGTGAAAACACTGTTTCCAGATTAGTCTTGAAAAAAGTATGTCATTCTACCATTTAGGCAAAGTGATGAAGGACTAAAAGCCAAAAAAATCTTGGCTTCATTTCCTGTCCTGCCACCTAAAATCTGGTCTTAAGAAAAATACCCTTTTCCTAAATATTTTTTTCTGGTTCTCTGTCTGCCTCCCTGACTCTATCAGTGAAACGATTTCATAATCCCTGACTAATACACTGTTCATATAATCAAATAAAATCATTAATTTGAAAAAAAGTTGAGCAATTTTAAATATTACAAAATGGAAAGGAGTTAAATATTTTGAGGCTATCATCCCAACAATCTAAGCTCAAATTTTAAGACAGGCTATAAAATTTTTATTGTGACCATACTTACATTGCGATATCTTTTCCTTTTGTCAAAGAACAGTTTGTGAAAATAAAATTAATTTTGTCCACTTTAAAGTAAAACATGGTTTATTAGTTCAAGGTCAAATTCCTCAAATTGTTTATCCATTATACTCACTATTACTTACAAGTTTTATTTTTAGAATGCTTCAGCCATTATGTTAGTGATCCTATTTTTCTTGCTTTTTTATTTTCTTCCCAAACACTTACATGTACACACACACGCACACACACCCCTACCATGTTGATCATAGAACACTTTACTGAACATATAATGATATAATCAAATGACTTAGAGGACAATGGTAAGAACTGTTTCAAATGTTAGTTTTAAAAAGAGGACTTGATTGTTGTATAACATAATGATATTTTAACAGCCCCAAGTTTTTCAGAGGGTGAAAATGATTGCACTTTCTTAGAAGTCCAAAAATCAGAGTTGATTTTCCAATGAAATAAAGATTGTTCTAAATCCACGTTGTCAGTATTATTATTTCTCTCTTCCTATTCTTCCTTAAAGGGCCGAAGCCACATTGACAAATTCTACAATTAGGAATGTATCCTTAAATACACATTTTAGGTGGTTAGCTATTATTATGTAAGTCAAAACATGGGTATACTTACTTACTGTCCACTCCATCCCCACATAGGCTAACCCGGAGTTAAGGAAAGTATGAAGCCAAGATAACCATCCCCAGAGTCTTATGTCAAATTGACTTAGAATAATATTAGTTCAAGCTACTGACCAAAATAAATGTTCTGCTTCAATAACATGTCTTTATTTTTATACTATGCAGTTGTTTCCAACTATTTTCTCCTTTCCTTAAATAAGATAAAAATGCGCTAATGAGATTTACTAATGTAATTGTATATAGCTCAAACACATTGTTCACAGCTGAATAATGTTTCTTTGCACTAATACACCACTATTTACTGATCTATTCATCTATGGATAGACATTTGAGGCATTTCATTTTGGCCTTTATGAATCTGCTGCCATGACTATTTTTGGAAGTGTCTCCCAGTACAAATGAGCAAAATGTTCTCTAGGATGAATATGTAGGCATAAAGTTGCTGGGTAATTGACTACATACATGCTCAATTTTACTAGGAACTGACAATTTTATAAATCCTGCATTTTTGTATTACACTCTCAAAACTTTGTATATTCATTTCAGTTCAAGTTTCATGGGGTATGGTAGAAGCTTTTGGGGTGAAAAAAGATTTTGACACTTGCTAACCCCCAAGTGTGCCTGGTTTGTTTTATTTGGACCTGTTGATTTCCTTACATTTGGGCAGTGGATTTTTTTAAAAGTCTATTTATTTATCCAGTATGTTACATGCTTTATTTGGAGAGCTTTGGTTTTCATTGCTTATTTGTTTGTTTATCTTAGCCACCATGCTGAAATAAAAATTTAGTTATACTCTACTCATCTTCTCTTGATTTATTTTCCACAATTATTTTCCCTTATGAATTATCTTGCTTACTCTTCTACTCTTAGTTTTATGATTTTAAAAAATTACCTCTTTTGTCTCATATTCCATCTCTGTCTCTCTTTTATGAGTTCAAATGGTTTCTATTACCATTTAATGTGTATTACGTAAATTGTGGATTTGCCATAACTCTGCATGACAAGGAACAAGCATCATAGATTATGTAGCAATAATTGGCAGTGACAGAACAACAGTCATTAAAAACAAATACAGAATGTAACATTCATAGTCCAAACCAGACACAGAAACCAAGTAATAATTTGAACAGGGAAAGTATAATTGAAAGAATTATTAACAGAGCATTGGAGTAATGAGGGCTGGCTACGAAGGAGTAAAGAGATTTCTAGAGAGTAAAGGAAAAGCAGATATGAGAACCACCCACTACTCCTAGGGTTATGATAAAGCACCCAAAGAAGAGGCCCACACCCTTAAGAGAGCACCAGAGATGTTGAAGAGGGCATGGCTCTGATACCTAAGTGACGAAATTGCTGGCATAACCACCAGAGAGACTTGCTGAAAATATGCCCTCTGGATATAACTAAAATTCCTGCTTCCATGGTGCAGGAAATGCTGTTTGGGGGGAAATGCTGTTTTGGGGGGAAGGTATTCTGCTACAAAACTACCCAGGAAAGCTGCAGGGGGAAGCTCTTTGCCATTGGGTGCTGCTGATTACTGTGCACTGAATTCTCAGACAACTAGCTCAGTTTGCAAGATAATCCTGAGCTCAAGAATGGAAGGTAGCCAGCCAACAGCAAGACTGCAGCCATGGGCGCCCCAAACACCTCACCCAAAGAAACTACGATATGATACATATATGTTTGTTTAAGTTGCAAAGTTGGGATAATTTATTATGGAGCAATAATTATTCTGCAAAAGTAGTATATTGACCATCAGTCGTGACATTATTCCTGGGGTCTTTGCTAGTGGATGTAGCTGGTGGATTCGAATCCAGGTTTTGCCAAAGCAGCAAGATGTTAAGTGAAAAAATGAAGATATAAGGGTATCAGACACATTAGAAGAACTCCTTAACATTAATAGTGATCTGGGAAATGCAAAAATTGCACAATGTGGTAACGCTACAAGTACATATGAATGGATAAAATATAAAATATCTCCAATACCAAGGATTGGTGAGAAGGTGAAAGAGAAAGTTGAAGCAACAGCATACTTTTTACACAGTGGAGAAAACTTGTTTGACAGTATTTACTAAAGGAGAGTCTGTGAATGCCCTTTGCACCTAGGGAAATGCCCAACAGAAATCATTGTTTATGCTCACAAAAAGACATGCCAAATGTTGATATAAGAAAGACAATCTAAGCTATAAGACTTGAGTTAGGTTTACTTAAGCATGCCATTGAAAGGGGTCTAGAAAGATTGTCATCAAAATCTTAAAGGTGATTTTCACTGTCAACATTTACATGATTTTGATGCTATCATTATACAGTTTTTACTATATTAGTTATATATGGGCCATGTGTAAATTTTTATCATTTGGAAAATAACTATTTTTACTATATATTCACCCTGTAGACCACATCTCATTTTTCAGCAACTAAGTTAATGACATGGCTACACAGGAAAATTATTTCCACCTCCTTTTACCTCTTCAGTGACACTTATTTAAATTTCTAGAAATTGAATTCTTTCTTTCAAGGAATATCATCAGTTTAAATAAAACTGGTTGGCACCTACCCAACCACATTATACTTCCATTTTAAAGACTCAAAATATCGGAGGTACAGAATATTTTTGCTAGAGCTTAGTTAATGTCAGATTCTGATGCAAAGCTTTGCACATATTTCTCTTTCTTAGTGTAAACGTAAGTGATGCAAAACATTGGATAACATTGGTTCTCTTATAAATGGGAATAAGCTGAAGTAGAGCAAAACCAGTGGTCAAAACCTTGTAAGTATTCCGAGCTGAAGTAGTTTCCTCTCTATAATCCTTTACTGATAGGTTTATATATAAGTTTATTAGGTTTATCAATCTTCTTTAACACACTTACATGCTGTAAAACATCTGGTGAGGATAAACAGAACACAGTATTTGGCTCTGTGCTAGTATAGTCAGGATATATATTTCTTATTATATTAGTAACAGACACAATTCCACAATACGATAAGTAAAAATGCTTCCTCTTAAAAGCAAAGTACTCCCTTCTTGGAAATAAATTACCCTGGCCAGGGCCATCACGGGGCTCCTGAGAATAGGTAATTCACGTCAAATGAATGAACCTTCAACTAAAAGGAAAGTGCTTCTACTGGCAAATTTTAAGCTTCTGCTTAACTTTCTGCCTCAGTTTCCTTATTTAAAAGATGATGTAATATACATTTTTCTTTTAAAAGCAAAGCTAATACTAGTATATAAGCTGGAAGGTTGTGAATGTACTGAAACAGATTTAAATCACTTTAAATAGCAAATCCCATACAAGTGCTGAAAATGAATGCTCCGGGGTTAAATTTTGCCATTTCCCTTTTACCCAATCTTCCTCCCCAGCATTGTCTGAAATATACCTATGTGCTCCAGGAAAATGTTCCCAGTCTCAGCACTTTGCTAACATCATTAGATGAGTGTCTCTTGAGCTGACGACAATCTGGGGGTTGTTGGGGCTTTTTCCCTACTGTAAAAGGGCTAGAACTGCTGTGGCCTTTGGTTAGAATCTGCAGTTAGTGTCTTTTCCAATTGTGCAGGACTTACAAAAGCAAACATTTTATATTCATCCAGGAGCTTTGTTTATTCACTTTTGTGTGAGCTATTTTCAACTGGAGCTTTAAAATTTAGTTGTTTTTTCCCATTCTTTAGTAAAAAAAAATTTGTAATTCATGCTTCCTACACGTTACTCAAAAATATACACTTTACCTATTATTGGACATTTGGTGATTTCTTAGACACTAGTTTATAACATTTCATTTTGAATTTTGGCTTGAGTTCAGGCACTGCTGAAACTCTGATTACTGACTTGCATGTCCAGCATAAGTAGGAGTAAATGAACACCTCCCTCAGACCTGCCCAGCCACTCAGTTCTAACCTCATTTCCCCTTTTCTTGGCTTCCATTTGAACATATAGTCAGATCAGATCATATTTGAATATTTGGAGGTTAATGATGTGTTCTGTTTGCTTTCACACTTGGCACTACTTGTGGTATCCAAACAGGTTAGCTTTCCCCTCTCAGTCATTGTAAACAAAACACAATCCCTCAGAATGCCATTTTTAAAAACCATTACTGATATAAACAATGCATAAATCACTTCAATAGAAAAGAACCTTTATAAGTCCTTCCTCAATACCTTTCTCTCTGTCTTTCCCACTCTCCCTCTTCCCCTTTCTCTATCTCTCTCCTATATTGTGTATAAGGAATACTGCTGCGCCCTGACCGATCTTTTGGTGTGGAAAGAGAATAGAGAAAGAATCTACCCATTACTAAGTGCTAAACACATCTCATTTCATCAAAAGGCTGCAGTTGGTAGCAAAAGACTGTAAGGTATGGCATATGGACCAAGAATCTTTGAGCAGGACAAAACTGAGTTGAATCTCAGCTCTGCTGATTATTAATTATATGACCTAAGACAAATTCTCTTAAAATCTACAAGTGAATCTCAGCCCTCTTATCAATAAAATGGAGATAATAAACTCTGCCTTCAATCATTTTTTTCTGACACAGAAACACAACTTTTCAACATAAATGTTCCTCAAACAAGATCTCTTATCTTTCTACCATATATTCCAACCTGCTGAATGGTATTACCCACCCATGTGGTTTCACCTCAATCTGTATGTCAATAACTCCAAAGTGTGTAACTATAGCCCAGACCTCTCCTCTGGAACCCATATATGTATTCTTCTCAGCCTACTCCACATCTCCTGAAATGCTTCATTGTACTTCAAATTTGTCATTCTAAAGCCAAACTATTGATCTCCCAAAACCGATGTATCTGTTCTAACAAACCGATTCCCAGAACCATTACTCTGTGCCTTCCGAAGGAAACACAATAGATATTTAACTGATATTTCCACAGAGCTGAGTACGTCATACAATAGGCAGAGTGATCTTTTAAATTGTAAATACAATTATATTATATTGTATTATACCTTAAAATCCAATTATAATATAGTCGATGTGTATTGAGTGTTTACTAAATTCTAGGCCTTGACCTAAAACTTTATATATATCACCTCATTTTATACACAAGATGGATATTATTATTATTCTCATTTTATGGCTGAGGAGACTGGAACACCAAGAGGCTAAGAAACTTACTCATGGGTACACAGCTACTGAGTGGGAAAGACAGGCCATCTCTTTCAGAGTTCACATTCCTAACAGGACACTACACTGCTTCACAATAGTGTCAGTTCATTCTTGAGAAAAGAAAAGAAAATTAAACACATCTATATATCTGGAATGTTCTTATTATGCCTCACCTTTGGTGTATTTGAGCTGGCTTGTGCTAGATTGCAAGAACCCATTGTTAAATTTTCAGGTAAGTTGCAAGCTCATTGTTAAACATGGTCATTATTAAAAATTAAATTTTAAAAACTTGCAATTAAGTTTTATTTAAAACAACAGTAATAACTACTCAAACCTCATCACTTTCTATTTTTTATGTTCTTGAGGCTATTTACATTTATTATATCAGTATGGTGAGAATATAACATAATGGTAAACTACTGTACATTCTGTATTTAGGAATGCAATGTTGGTAGCACATAAAATGTTTGTGGTTGGAGTATTTCCTGCAGGAAAGGCTTCAAACATTTCAAATCAGGGCTTCATTTATTATTTTTACATTCTAGACTTAATAAAGTGATGAGGAAATATGCTAATGCAAGTTAACTTAAAGTATTTGATAACTATTATATTGTGACTAGCACAACATATTTCAGAAAACGTATTTCCAGTATTTGAAAACTATTATTCAATGTAGTGAAGAAATCTCTTACACCATTGATGAGTGGGTGAGTTCTGACATATATATTAGTTTTATTTTTATCTTACTATTTTGTGTAAACATTGACCAACATTCATGTTGGGATTATACTCTTTTATTAATCACAATGATTGCTTTTGGATGCACTAGATAGGCAAAATTCAAGAGTATTCTATGAGAATCAATTATACAAAATTAATTTTGATGTTATCTGTAATTGGCTATCCTATAACAATCTATACAACTTTGTTATATATATATCAATGTTAATTATATATTATTTTTATCAATTCCAAAATATTGTTCAAGTAACTAAGGAAATAAAAAAATCTTCCTTTTAATAATTTTTTAAAATTGATGAACTCTTACTCTAATTTATTTAGAAAGTCATAAGTTATGCTATTTTTAAATAATAGAGAATCTTATTTTTCTTTTTATATAGCCCACAAGTTTTTATGCAACTTATAAAACTTAATAGCTATTTTATATGTTCCAAGGTATTCTGTAAACTTGACATGTACTTGATTGACATTGATCTCAAGCAAGAAACTAGGTAGACTACTTAAAAAGATAATTTATAAGTATAGAAAAAGTAAATGTCAATCCCCAGAAAACAGCATGTGTTCATTTGACTCAAGTAATGGCAGACCAACCATATTTACACTTTCTGAATAAGAGACTCTTACATTTTTGAAATGTAATAGACATGTAATACATTTTTGTTTCAATAAAGCATTTGACCGTTTCAAGATACTGTGTGAACAAAATGTTGAAATATGGATTGAATGGTAGCATCAATGGGCATAATTACATGAGGCTGATATCAGCTCAACAGTGAGAACTTTCCATTAATTAGCCTTGTGGCAGAAAATAGAATGGACAGACTGGATGAATAAGGAGTATCTGTCATTCGATGTATACTCAACCAACTGCTGACTGTATACTAGACATCACTGTATAATGGAAGCATCCAGAAGATGTGGTTGACCTAGAATCCATTTCCAAGGGTCCCTTATACATATTTTGAGTGAGTTCCAAATGTTTGTGTAAACCGTAAGGCATTCATTTATAAATATATTTTAAATTTTCCTGTAAAAACACGATGGTAGCTAAAAATGTTTACAAGTCCCTTCTAGCATTTTGACAGTTAGTCATTAGTTTTGGTGGTTTTTTTAAATGCTAATTAATGCACCTGGTATCCCAAAAGTATCCTAGATGACTAATATATTATCCTCAAAAGACTAGGTGGGAATCAGATCAAATGTTATTAAGCTTATATAAAAATAGGCTTATTTTTACCCTCTAGGATTCAACAGGGGACTTGGAAGTTGTCAGTAAGCTCTACTTTTGTTTTGTTTGAAGCCCTTTCAACCCTTTGATTTGATCATCCAGGAGCGTAGTAGTCTTGAAATAGTTCACTCTTGGAAATGTTCACATCAAATAACTAACTTGGAATTACCAAACATTTATCACAATCTGCACACAGTAAGAGAGAGGAACCTGGAGGACATTGAAAATAAATACCAAACGATACGAGGAAGGCCTGCCAATAGAAGATGATTACCATTAAACTCTAAATGTGGAAATTTATCCATCATAATCACTAATCCTAAGTGAAAAAAATAATAAAAATGAGCACGTGAAACTGAAACACAAACATCTCATCAATCACAAGAAAATATTAAAAGGCTGAAATAATGTGGCGGCTCAGGGGTGATTAGCAGCGAGATTTCATAGTTCTTAAGCCTCATCTGATCCTAACATGTGGGTAACTCTAAACCTTGGTTAGTTAGAAGTGCTTTCCGTTCTAGTAATGGAAAACCTAAGCAACTGTGCATACCCAAATAGACATATAGTATTCTCATATAACAGAACGTCCAGAGGAAGGCAGTTTCTTGTCTTGCTTTTACTGTTCAATATCGCCATCAGAAACTCTTTCTAGTTCCCTTCTCTGCATCCTCAATGCTTTGGCTTCTCATTCTCATAAATCATATCTTATGATCACAACCAATCAACCACAAACTCCTTCCTGTTCTGTGATGAAAAATCTGTGCTAAATATGATCAAGCATAAAGGAACAGGCTATCTAAGAATTCCAGGGCAATTAGGGATTCAGTGTTTCCTATTAGTAGTGAGATAATAATTTTTTTATTATTATTAATAAAAGACAATGAGTTTTCTAGTATCTGTGAAAACATTCTTATATAAATGGAAGAATACGTGATTATGACCAATTTGATAGCAGTTGTTTTAAACTGCACAGTAGTTGCAGTAAATCATAATTCTCAGCTACAGAATCAATATGTTTTAGTTCTAGCATGGATCTCATGGGTCGTCTGACCCAGCCTTTTACTATATACATAAAGAAACTAGGAAACAGACACATTCATTAGATGCTTTGCTCAAGATCACGTGTGACACGAGGTTGTGGGTACACAGCAGGCGCAGGTTGCTAGTAAGAACATATTTTTTTAGGTACCCATAGAGATGCATACGCAGGCATATAAAAAGCCTTGCAGTGCAATGGCTGGATTGGAAAGCATCCAGCATACTGTGCTGCTGCTGTGATCTGTGTGGGAAACATATTCAGAGTTTCTTTTCTTCTTCATCCAAATTCTAATTCTAGATTTAACTGCTCTGCATTAAATAATGGATTCCCAATCTTTGCAGGTGGAATTAAATACAGTAACACAAAATAACTGGGAGATATTTAGCAGTTAACAGCATCATCGTTACTTGCCTTTCAAATATTTTTCACTCCGGTTGGTCAGTGCTTTTAAATTTTATCTTTGGAAAGGCTGCCTACAAAGGACTAGAACAGGGAACTATATTTAAATGGTATATTTGTCTAGGAATCCGTCTGTAATTGTGCCATACCGAAGTAGGCAGTATTTGGAGTAACATTAACAGATGACATTTTTAAAAAGGCATTAAGAAATGTAAAAGTATGTAGATTTTTTTTTTTTTTTTTTGGCAGCAAATTGCCTTAGGTTGTAGGAGATGATTGGTGCAAAAGAATGAGGTCAATTCTGCTTGGAAAAGGTACCCACCCCATAACACAGCCCCAGAGTGAAGCACAACTGCTTTATGTGTGAACCTTGGAGTAATAAGTGGTATTTTAAAATAGGTAAAGTAATTTTATAAAAAGTCATTGTATACAAGATTTTAGCACCCTAGCTGTATTACATCTGAGAGCTATAAAAGTAGAAAGGCACAGTATAGAATCCAAATAAATGACTTGAGAATGGGTTGACAGTTTTAGCAGCCTTGTGTGTAAGATGTGAGTAAAAACAGTACTTACTCCATTGTGTTGTTGTGGGAACTAAATGAGATGAGGCAAAGCAAAGCACCCGAGTCTGGCGTATACAAAGCACTCAGTGACTGTTAGTGAACTATTATTACCAAGCCACATAGTCTTATTGCCAGTAATCAACTACAGACCCGGGAAGGGACAGCTGCTATGAACTCACAGGCATGAAAACATGATACATTGAATCGCTGTACTTTTGGCATGAATAAAGATTTCTTATACTTCTTAAACAACACTGCCTTGTTTCCAGAGCACGTTGGGGGATAGTCATATTTAAATGGCTTTCAAAAGTGTCATATTCCTGTTATTCTATTAACTGTCTTTAAACCAATATGATTTATGAAAGAGAACAGAGAAGTTTATTACCTAATTATCCACAATACTCCATGGATGTGTAAGTCAAATTTACAATTTGAGCATCACATATTGCTGGCTATTCTCTATTCTCATTTTATTCCAGTGCAGAGGCTTTGACATTACCCCAGATATGCTAAAAGCATTGGCAAGAAGAGCATTCTATTTAACTGGCACTGTCATTGGAAATAGTCATTCTCTAAATATAGCTCTGCATTGATTTTTACTACCACAATAAGTCATCAACTGTCAGTGCCACTTAGGGAGTGTGTGTGTGTGTGTGTGTCTGTGTGTGTGTGTCTGTGTGTGTGTGTGTGTTATTGAGAGAGACAAAGAGAGAGATTGGGGGGAGAACCTGTGTGTATGATATTACTGCTTCTGTCATCTTAAGATGATTCACCTGTTGGTGTTGTGAAATATGTGACAACCAAGATGCAAAACTATAATTGCCACAGAGAAAAAGTCCTTAGATAAGCAGATGCAATTGCTTGTGTCCGATATGTTATTATTGATACAATGGCTGTCTCCCTACCTTTGGGCATTTAGCATTTTTGCTCAAATTGAACACTCATATCTTATTAATGCAGCACAAAATAGCAACTTGTATTAATTGCCCTTTAGTATTCCTGGTGGCTTCTAATAAATCATCCTTCTTTGATCATGGGAGGGGCCATCTCTTACTCATCTTTGCATCTGCAGAGCTTGACATGATATTTCTGGTTCATAATAGACACTAAATGACTGATGATTATATTGAATTGAATCATACCATTTAAAATTGTCTTTAAGCAACTGTTTTTATATCTACCCCCTCTGGTTTTTCTAATTGAATTCAGATAATTTGAAGTGAGGTTTCAATTGTTGTAGATGGGTGGCCTTTCCAACCTTAATTACCAGTGACCTACTCTTACCTATCCATGTTAACTCTGAGATCTTAATGTCAAGCATTACATTGATCCAGAAGTCAAATGTGATCCCTTTAGTTTGGATAAAGGCCTGAACCTATATTGTTTTGGATGACATTATCACACATGAATCTTATACTTTTCATGATAATGCAAACTTGATAGTCTAGAATCTCTAGCATACATTCTGTTTTAGAGACAGGATAAAAACATCATACTAAGTGTTATAGCTCTAATTCATGTATAATCCCCCCAATTTTTTTCTTTTCAGAAAAGGGATTGTGGAAAAGTTTTGTGTTTTCTTTTAAAAAAATATTTTCTGGTGAAATTTATAAATGTTCTATTAATTCTAATATATATCATTGTTGTAGTAATTTTTTATAAATAAATTGGATCAAATGCAAAACCAATAATTAATTTTCTCATCTAATTTATTAAACTATTAACAAATTATAGTTCACTTGACCATTTTGTGTCTTAAAAATCCATCCTTGTTACATATTATAAAAGCAATTATATAATAATGAAAATCTGGGCTCATTATGGTATAACTTGTAGCCTTAAAGTGTAAATTCTAAGAAACTGATTATGATTGATTTGGGGATTTTATAGATTAATGAGATTTCAGAAATAAATTTCCTTCAGTCCTTCGTTTTACAAATAAGGAGACTAAAGTTATATGTGAGTTAACAACTATTCCAAATTATAGTTAGTTAGTAAGATAACTGTATTGAAAGCAGACTTTCTCACTTTAGGTCTAAGTAGTTAATTCTTAATTCATATGGCCTCTTTGACTAATCTCTTTAGAAAATAATTTACCAGAAAATATGTATGGTGTCATTTATGGGAATTTAGACCTACATTACTAATTTTCAGCAGGTACTATCAATTACTATACAAATGATTGTATATTGTTACAATATAACATTAATCCAAACATTTGCAGATAATATAAACTCAATGTCTTATTTAAAAAATAACTAAATGTTACAAAATAAAAAGCCTATTTCAGCAATTAAAATGATGCTAGAATGAGGCATTGAGCATGAAAAGAAAATAGTTTGGGGGAACATTTAATTTTTAATACCAGAATCAATACTAAATATTTGAGATATAATTATTTACATTTTCTTTATAATATTTTCCACATAATACTGCTATTTATTAGCAACACTAAAAGTAATAGCTACTATTTGTGAGAACCTAAGAACCAAGACTTACTACATCTTTCAAGAGATTTACAACAATCTTGCAAGATAGATGTGATTGTCTTCATTTTAAAGAAACAATATTTATACAAAAAGTTGAGTTGCGGAGCAGAACAAATAGGATGAAAATCCAGACATGGATAACATCCCCTACCAATACAACCACCCAAAATAAATAAATAATGTGTTTTCTTCTGATATATAATTCTTCCTTCCTGAGTCAGACTGGATCCATTGAAAAGAAAATGCCAAAACAGAGATTGCAGTACAAAATATTTATTTTAGGTAATGTGTGTGAAAGTTAACAAAAGAGGGAGCAGAAGAGGGCACCTCAGACTGTGGTGCAGGTCTGACACCTGTGAATGAAAGAGACTCATACAGCAGTGTAGGTGTGAAAAGGTCTGAAGTCCAGAGGAACCTCTAAGGCAAAGATCGTCAGTAGAGGACTCCTGCACTGAGCAGAAATGACTATGCTCTGTTCCACTATTTTGCTTGGACATTGACTGAAGCTGCCCAAGGAGAGCATGTCCTCAGCTACACTGCTGCAGGAGTTGCAAAGACACTGCAATCGGAGATATCAGTTGAGGCAGGATCTCAAAGGACGACTAGAGAGCTATACTCCCATAGCTGCCATACTTTGCACAAGTGCATTAGCAGCTCTGATTCTTAACCTCCTTGACTACAGTGGGAATGTTATACTTAAAATAAAGTTTTAGCCTTTGTTTGCTAGTAAATAATTACTAGACAGACAAGCATCTAGGAGTTGACTTGGTACATAATAAACACTCTAGAAATATTTCCACAAAAATAAATGTTGGGCATTAAAGAATACTGCTTTCAGTATTTTACATTTTATAAACATTTTATATTTTATAAACATTTACAAACAGATGTTTGCCTGATTTAGGATATAAAAATATGGAAAAGGCCTTTCAGAACATATCATTCTAAGCTTGTCAGTCTCACTCTTGATCTGCCTTCACTTGTGCTGGTTTAACCCTAATCCAGATGCATTAACCATTAAACATTTATGGCCAGTCACTAGTACTATGGAAGAAATAGCATTCCCAAGAGTAATATTCCTGTTACAATTTTATATTATCACACTCAATTAAAAAATTCTAAACTGAAGTTCATTGCAAAAGGATTGCTCAACTCCCAAGTGAATTGATGACTGCTAATTTAGCCAAATGAGATAGATCTGTATTTTCCAGTCCTTATCTGGATAATTCAGACAGAAAATAAAACCAATGAAAAAGGACTGAGAGACTGTTTATTTTAGAGCTGAAGAGATGATGGAATGATTAAATTAAAAAACTATTCTGTGTAGCAAAGAAAGACATGAAAAATATAATGACCATATTTCCTCTATCTTCACTAACAGTTAAGCAAAGGAAAATTTATACCCCTATAAAGAATCTATTTAGAGTATAAGGAAAGTTGTCTTATATTCAGAATTTTTATACTGCAGAATAAGTCACTCAAGTAGGTAATTAAATTTCTTTACATGAATACTGATTGGTTTAATTTATTTATGCATTCACCAAAATTATTGTTCAATATTTACACAGTGTAAAATTCTAGGTTTTATAGTGGAAAATTATTAAAGGTAGTAAAAAATAAACATCTAGACCACAAGAAGTATCCATTTTATCTATAACTTAAAATCAGTATTAAAAAGTTAGAGTGACATCAGAAAAAAATAGCACAGTAAGAATTTTAAAACTTTGTCACATTGCAAAAACAAAAAAATAAGCTCACAAAAACTCAGAACTCACTTTTTTGGAGTTTTAAAATCAGATTAAAAACTTACAACAATTAAGAGAATGTTTAAAGAAAGAAAAAAAAACAAACTATTGGGTTTTGGCAAGAAAGCTCTGAAACATTTTAAATTACCTAGTTGCCACTTTCATAACCCACTTTAGCAGCAGCCTTGAGATGGCAACTTGCATACTGGTACAGGTTATGGGTAACTGAGGGACCAATGCAGACCTTATTCTTAGGGAGTTGGGCTGTGTGTTTAGACCTACCTTGTGGGTCTCTAAAGAATCATCTCAAGGGCTTAATGTACTGCTTCTGCCTCAGAGCTTCCACCGGATTGAGGCAGCTTCCTCAGTGGTGTTTGTTGAAAGCATTTAAAGATAAATGTATTTGCCATCAAGACTGGGACCAAAGTATAATACTTCAAACAAAGAATAGACCAAGAAGCTTGGAAATGAAGAAGCTGGAGAAGGAGAAACATGGGAAGGAAGGGCTTTGAAAAGCTCCCACATATTCCAGGAAATGTAGAAGGTCATGCAAATGGCCAAATCTGGATGCATTCTCAGAAAATGGCTGAGAAGAACCTATGTTCTCACCTCTGGCTTAACTTCAGGCTCTGTGTGAGCAGAAAGTGAAAGCGAAAAAGTAATTACAAATTGCCTGGTTAGCATTGCTTAAGAAAATCTCTATCAAATCTTAGTTGACTTCTAAGCTGAAAAAAACAGGTGTCAGCAGTCAACAAGGAAAGAATACAGACATACCAAAATTAATTCAGAAAAGGAACTACACAAACAATAGGTTGTAACAACAAACTATGGGGAAGGGGGAGAATCTGATTTCTAGAGTTGCCACATTACAATGTTCAAAGTATCTAATATTCAACAACAAAAAAATGAGGCATGCAAACAGATAAGGAAGACCATCCCACTCACAGGAAAAATGAAGTTAATAGTAACCTTCACTAAGAAAGCCCTGAAAATAATTTAAAATAATGCCAACAAATTAGGTAACCTAGATGAAATGGACAAATTTTTAGAAAGACAAAACTACTAAAACTGACTCAAGAAGAAATAGAAAATCTGTAAGAGGTAAAGAGATTGAATCTGTAGTCAAAACCTTTTCAGCAAAGAAGGCCTAGGACCATCTGGATTCACTGGTTAATTCTACCAAACATCTAAAAAAAATTAATACAAATCCTTCCAAATATTTACAAAAAAATAGGAGAAGTGGGAACACTTCCTAATGTGTTCTATGAGGCCAGTATCACCCTCATACCAAAGCCAGGCAAAAGCATCACAGGAATAAAACAAAACTAAAAACAGACATCTCTTACAACTATAGAAGCAAAATTCTCAACAAAATAAGCCAAATAGCATATTAAAAGGGTTACACATAATGACCAAATGGGATTTATCCCAGAATTACAAGAGTAAGTCAACATATAAAAATAAGTCAACATAATACACCAAATTAATATAACAAAGGATAAAAAACACATGATTATGTCGATGCAGCGAAAGTACCTGACAACATTCAACACCCATAAGGGTCTATCCAGAATATATATACATAATTTCTCCAAAAAATATATACATATGTCCAATAAGCACTTGAAAATGTGCTTAACATCATCAGTCATTAGAGAAATACACATTAAACCATAACAAAATACTACCATAACTATAATAAAAATACAAAAATAAAACCAGAAAACCAGAAGTGTTGGTTAGCATGTGGAGAATTCAAAAACCTCACATTTTGCTGGTAGGAATGTAAAAAGGGGCCACCACTGAGTAAAAGTGTTGGTGGTTCTTCAAAAGTTAAACATAGCATTACCATAAAACTCATCAATTTCACACCTAGCTCTGTATCCAAGAGAATTAAAAACACATGTTCAAACAAAAACTTACATACAAATGTCAAAAACAGCACTATTCAAAATAGCCCAAAAGGTGGAACCAACTCAAATATTCACCAGCTGATGAATGGATAGACAAAATCTGATAAATCCATACTACAGATTATTACTCAATCACAAAAAGGAATGAAACAGTGAATTTTGAAAACATTATGTTAAGTAAAAGAAGGCCAACACAAAAGACCTCGTATTGTATAATTTCATTTATATGATATAACCAAAATAGACAGATTTGTGGAGACAGAAAGCAGGTTAGTTGTTGCATGAAGCTAAGGCAGGAAGAAAGAGGGGATGACTATTAATTATTGAGAGGGGCTGGAGGGAGGGGAAAATGAACTGGTAAGAAGTTTCCTTTGGGATAATGAAAATATTCTTGGACTAGAGAGTGGCGATGTTGTACAACATTGTAAATGTACTAAAAGCCACTGAAGTGTATACTTTACAATGGTAAAGTGGTGAATTTTATCTTAAATTAAAAATGTAAATTAATGGGCAGAACAGAATGATTATATTATAGATGTCCTGCAGTGGCATTAATGCCTATCAAATAGTTGGGACACAAAACATTCTGAAAGAATGCAGGGCCTGAGAGTACCATGAGCTTCAGCAGCAGAAAAGATTACTAGAAGAATCAAAACTTCCTCTAAACTTCCATTTTGGAAGTTGTGGGCCAGCTGGCTAAAGGGGAGCTTGAGTGAGCCTCAAGGAAGGAGGGGCAGACGTTCCTAAGCAAATGATACTCCTCGCGTGGAGTGGTTTAGCTCTGCTACCACCAGATAGGAGAGTCATTTTCTAAAACAGAAATGGCAAATAGGTGCCTTAAAAGTCAAATATAGTCCATAGGTAAAAACTGTTTGGTATACACAGTTATTAAAATGTGAGAAAATCCACTTAAAATCTGGATTTTGACTTCTATTTAAACAAAGATATAGAAATGGGCTTCCTATTCTTACAACATTACAAATGGACTGGAGCAAAGCAATGGGGGCCCTTTCACAGGGAGCCTGCAAACAGTTGCATCACTTACTTTTTAGACATTTAAATTTGAAACAGTTACATTTTTTAACATTTCTGTTTTACAGCACAATAATTCTGAAATAAATTCACCTAGAATGACCTTTCCATGAACCTTAAGGACTTAGATAATAATTTAAAAATTTGGAGTCATCGCACATCCCATAGAATCCAAGGTATTTTGTGTTATAGACATCCAGTTTTAATTTTATAACCAAGCCATCCAACCCTCCTTATGAAATGAGCAGATTTATTCTTTCATAATCCCATTTTAGGAGTTTATAGACCAAATGGGACACATGTCCTAGGAAATGTTAACGTGGAAAGGATTTGTTCAAAAATATGAATTTCCTGTGTTTAAAATAAAATTTTAAAGGAAGGATATCTTGTTTCAGTGTTTTATAATAGAACCCTAAGCATATTTTTCCACCTCTAAAATATTCCAATTTTAAATATATATATATATATATACACACACACACACACATATATATATATATATATGTAGCTGAACATATTTTTGTTCTGACACAGCTGGAAAAAGCCTCAATTTAGCAATTTAGATTTAGCAAACAATTTGTGCATAATATGGCCCATTTGCTTTTGGTGTTATTTCATCATAATTTTAGAGCCAAAAGTACTGCAATATAAAAATCAGCAATTGAGTGTGTGCAGTGACTCTGATGAACTGGATTTTCAATGGTGTTTTGTTGAAAATATTATCCAGACTGCTTGGAATGTATAATTTAAAAAATGTCATGGCTTAAAAGGTAAGATGCCCCTTACTGTGTCTAATTTCCATTACAAATCAAGAGGACACATGTTGTGATATCACTCACAGGCTATGTGAGAACTTCACCCTCTGACCCACCTCACTTCTTCATTCTTCAAAACACTGAATCGAGGCTATGCCTGATAAATTTATAACTTCATTTGTTCTCCAATGGGAAAACAAATTATACACTACCCTCCAAGACATCTATCCTCCAAATAATAATAAAAAAGAGGAAGACTCAACTGCATCAAAATTAATCAGTGTAGGCTTCTCAGGATCTTCTAGGTGTGGCCAGTGGCTACACGGAAGCCTCATCTTATGCAAGTGTGGTTCAGCACTAGCAGAGGTTATAACACACACTTCACCCCCCCCCCCACACACACACACACTTGAGGGAGGAAAGGTGATCTCAAAATCAGGGCCTCCTGCCTTGAGCTTCCAATGGATATTTGAGGTTAACAACCACTTGATTTGGGATTACTCATTTTCTTGCGTTCAGGATGAGTGTCCTTCTAGTGCCTCCCTGATTGTAGCTTTGCCTGATTTACTAAAGAACAGTGTTCTAGAACCCAGTCAAGCCTAGACTCCACTCTGTATCCTAGTATCTGCATTTTGAGGAATAAGATCTTTTCCTTTCTTCCACCCATCTGCCTACCCTCCTATTCATCCACCCACTTACCTAGCCAACTGTCATGGTCCAAGCACCTGCTATGTGTCATATTACACCGCAGGCCAAGTGAAGCTGCGTTATTCACAGCTAAGTGAGGGAAAAGGGAACGTTAAAGATATAATTATCATCAATGAGGGAAGTGTAATAGTTGAGTAACACTCAGGATGTGATGAAGCCTCAGATGTGGAGGTGGAGCTTATGGGAAGGATGTGAAGAAAGGCTGTACGAATAAAGATATGTATTAAATGAGTTTTAATTTACAGGAATACCCAGTGAAAAAGGATGGTGAAGATGAGGGGATGAAAGGAGGTAAAGAAGAATAGTATTTGCTACATCAAGGAGGTAGCAGGATAAAATCATGGGATGAAAAGGAACTTACTGTGTGCAGGGGATTACATGCTTCGGTGTGTTGCTCAATTAAAAAGTGTGAATCAGAGATCATGAGAAATGAGGATGGATGTGTGAGAAGGGTTCAGATATCTGCATACTCTGGACCCCAAGCTACCCACGGACCTTAGAATTCTACTAGATGACAAAAGTAAGCTTCTACACAACTCATATACTTACTGCTTTTCTTTCTCAGGCATTACCTTAAGCATTATTTCCCATACTTCCTTGATAAAATGAATTAACTAGAGTTGTTAAAAAGAAAAAAGAGATACATGTTATGAGGGCCTTCTATTTGGAATCTGACACAATATCATTTGGGAGGGCACAGGAATCTGAATTCTTAACAAAGATTGTTATGATCAGGCAAGTGTTGGAAATAATTCATCTGATGGATTTCCTTAGTAGTGATTTCCATGGGAACAGAATGTGTCAAAATTCAATGTTTTTTAAATTTTATTTTAAATAAAAGAACATTTAGGCTATTGTATACATTTGCTAGAAATCAGTATTGTAATAAAAATATTTAGTATGCCATAGTTAAGGCAAGATTTAAATTAGCTATTTAAGAATCATGTCAAATCATTTTATGCCATTGAATGACCCCTAAATTAATTAACTATAAAACGCTGATAACTAGTTTTCCTCCTACATTTTCTTTTTAAAAAGAAATGAATGAAATAGAAAGAAATGATAATTTTATCATTTTATAAATCCCAAAGATTAATTTCCATGTCCAGTCTAATTTGTGTGATAATGACATTCTGTCAACCTTAATTTTTATTCTCAATTTTCAGTTGGCTATGGTATATGTACTCACATTTTTCTTTGTGCTTTGCTAGGAATTCTTATAATAGGTGACATTTTAATCCAGAGGTGATGGACAAAATATATCTATGATATAAGCTGTGTGATACCTTCATATAGCTCCCCAAGTACCTTGCAATTCATCTACATGACAGCTGTTATTGAAGCTTAAGATCATTAGCACAGGGAAGTTGGCAACGACATAGGACTGGGTTATAAATATTGGCTTCAGATGTCATTTTAGGACAGAGTTAAATTCTCTCAGGATGTAGTAGCAGGGATTAGATGAGAAAACTCAGCTGAATCCAGTTACTGGTGAGAGTAATGAATTAGACCAAGGGAAAAGCATAAAATAAAATTTGAATTCATGTTGTTTTTGATTTATAAAGTTTTTGAAGCAAAGTTGAAGTGTTAAAAAAAATTTTTAACTTACAAGTTGTTTAACATAAGGCAAGTTATTTCACTTCCCTAAGATTCTCTTTCTTCCTGAGTAAAATTCATGCAGATGATGCCCTCCCCCCCCCCCCCCATGCCAGGAACACACTAAGCTCTTCTCTTTCCTCTTCTTTCTTTACCCTTCTCTGCACTTTCCCCTCAGGATCCTCCTCTTCTTCGTCTACTAGTGTTAGTATCATCATCATTTTTACACATTCCATAACAGCCCCTTTCTTCTCTTTTTGAAAGATTTTTCAGGTACTCTAATGTTTTAAAAAATGACATTTTAGCCCGGCCGGGCGTGGCTCAGCAGTTGAGCGTCAACCTAGGATCCAGGTGATCAGGGTTCGATTCCCGGTCAGGGCACATGCCCAGGTTGAGGGCTCGATCAGTGACTTTCTCATCATTGATGTTTCTGTCTCTCTCCCTCTCCTTTCCTCTCTCTGAAATCAATAAAGATATATTTTTAAAAACAAACAAACTAAATTACTGATCATCATATTAAAAAAAATAAAAATTAAAAATGACATTTTAGCTACAAGTAGCTGTACATAGACAAAACATTTTACATCAAAGCACTTTCCCCAGGGATGTACATTTTGAATAATAAACACTACTTATTCAAGCATCTATTCTAAAAATGATTTGAGGTTCCTTATAAAGTTACATGCATCCTGACAAGCAAAAAAAAAAAAAAAAAATAGTGATGGAAATACGGAGAGAAAGAACGAGATGAAGTCAGGGGAAAGGTAAGACACCAATGAATGCCATAAAGTAATGGGAAAGGATTTGAACTGCAAATATACCTTTGTTTCTCCTAGAAGTGAATGCATGTAGTAATAATGATAACAACAATAAAAATAATAACAAAAGAGAAAATAAGAAAAATTATGTTTCATAAGTTGCAGAGTTGGTAAAATTGAATCACGTAAGAACAGTAGATGAAGACAAGCATAACCACTGCTTTCCTGAAAAGAGAATATTCTCCTTTAATCCCTATGAGGTGAGTACTAGTTGCAGAGGACAATGGCCTAGGAATTTATCCAGTAAATGCCTATGTTCCAAAGGACTCTGGCTACAAATTACTTTGACCTTGAACATTAGCATTAGACCAAAGTAAGGATCAATGAATGCTCTTATATGACTGGTCAAAACAATATAGCTCCACTATAGACCTCTATGATGGTCTGACGTGATATAAGAGTAAGGGTTAGAGTGTCTTAGAGAGATGGCTTCACTGCATATTTTTTGACCCTCAAAAATCCCACAAACTCTGGTAAGAAATATGGGGCAGTAATCAAACCTATACCCTGATTACCTGGAGAGCAGAGAAAATTAAAAAGGCATACTAATATTACAATCATAGACTGACATTTCATCACCACCAGTTAGGAACTAACCAGAACATCTGAACAGTTAGAAACTCATTCCATTGCTACACACATATGCACAAAAGAGATACACATTGTCAGTTAATATTAGCCTCAGAAAAAAATTCCAACTTTGCTCTAATCCACAGGAAAATGGCCTATAATCTTTTTCAGTCTAATGTTGATATTTTCATAATGTGAAAAATGTTCTTTTTAACAACTGATTCTAATATATATATATATATATACATATATATGTATATATATGTATATGTATATATATATCACCTTAATAATTAAATATTTATATAAAGAAATACACTTCCCAGAAAGCCACAGGTCTATTCCCTGCAGATCTCTGGCAGAAGGAACTGGGCAGGGGAAGAATAGATGAATGCCCAGTAAAGTCTGGGAGACAAGGAAGGTACTTGTCTGTCAGTTACACCTGGGAAGAGGTCATTGAACAGGGTAGATGTGACCACTGCAAGGGCGAAAAATTTGAGGTATTTAACCCCTAAATAAGGAAATTAGCTCTTGTGGTTTGGGGTCTCTTGGGACTCTTGTTGCAGAGGATGCACTCTCTTGGTTCCCCTGCATTCGCCTACATGGCCCACAGCCATATGGACCCCACACAATGGTCTAATGAACTGCAACTAAGCTAATGCTAAACCAGACCCAGTTCCAACATGGAATGGTGATTTTGGACACTGGCTTTGCTTCTAGTTCTACTGAATCCCCAACTGCACATCTTCCAGGACTGGATTAAGGGAAATGGGACTTTGGGAACCCAGGGATATAATTCCATGAAAATAAAAATCACTCATCCTCCCGTGCAAGTCTCAGAAAATCTTTTTTTTGAGATATTGTAAGGATCAGACCCCAGAACTCAGTGGGGAAAGGGATACCCCACTTTCACCAATAACACTTATCTCTGGAGAAAAGGGAGGCAGAGAGGAATCTGAATGAGCAGCTCTTGTTAAGTTTCCCCAGGTTTACCACACTTAGCTCACACCTCCTTTGTTTTCTATCACACTTTTCATTCTTTCCACTCTTCATCCAACCTTACACAAACACATTCAGGGCTAACTGTTTCTTCAGGTCTTCATTTCTTATGAAGGCTCCCACGTCACTTAAAATTTATATTAAATAAATTTGAATGCTTTTCACTTGACAATATGTCTTTTGTTACAGAGACCTAGCTAAAAACTAAAAGGTTAGGGAAAAATATTTTTTTTCCTCCCCTACAGCATAATACTTTCAGACTTCAGTTTGTTCATTTGTAAAATACAGAAATTGGTCAACATAGTATCTGAGGTCCTTTCCAGTCAATCACATTCTAAGATTTTAGGAAAAGAATTAGTTAAAAATAGTTATAAATAGAAGAGATACAGAAAAGAAGAGAGAAAGGCTAGGGTAATACTTAGAGGGGAAAAACACATGTTAGAATAACAGTGACTCTCTTCCAGGATTTTTTCCTTTGGAGGAAACACATCTCAGACTACCAGATGCTGGCCCCAGTGTGAGTGAGATTTAACACCTGTCTCTTTCTTGTGTCTTATATCACCTTGGATAGAAACCATGGTAGTTTAATAATTTCCATTAGCCTAAAGTAATAAGGATTTGCAGTTAAACATATGTGCTATAAACTTTTGTGAGTTATGCTTTAAAATTGGAGTCAATATCATTACAGAATTTCACATACAGAATGTGAAAGAAATGAACTGCTCTACATTTTAAGTGATATCTTTATTATGAAAATGAAGATCTAAATGCTCAGTGATACTAACCTGTTTCTTAAAGTATTAGAAAGAAAAAAAAAATCAATATCTTAATGTATTTCCACAGTTCATTGTTGCACTTGCAAAATATTGCCTGATCAAACATGTAAATTATATGTTATTGAAAAGGATATCTATTTTTTTCAATCTTTATAAATATAGTAACAGTCAAAATAACCAGCACCTGGAACAATTCAACTAAAGCACTTGAAAGTGGGAGGCTGAAAATATTTCATGTTTGTTAGGTTCTGAATATATGCATTTTAAAATAATATCCTGAAGATTTAAGGTCAAAAATAAAACTAAATTAAATTAAACAACAACTACAAAAATCCATAAGCATTCCCATCAAAGACTTTCAAATGGTAATTAACACCACTAATCAACATAATTCGGGGTTGGAGAATCCATGACCCACAGTAAAAGGTGTGTTTATGTTAAGAAAGTAAGTTTGTACACTATTATCTTTAAAAATTTGTAAAGGACAATCACAATAAATTCCTTTTGATAATCATTTTCAAAGTTCACGTTTCAAAACATTTCAGAATGAAATATTTATGGAACGCTCATTTACGCTAAAGGTTATTTGGCTATTTATATTGTTGCAATTTCATTCAGTTTGTAACTAGGGTTGGGGATAAAACAGAAAACTTGAAACTGGACATCCAGGCTTCTCTGCTAACCACAGACTTACATTCTTTTGCTATTTATACCATTTGTTTACTTTTTGCATTTCCTCAGCTTGGACAGGAACTTTCTGCTTCTAGTCAATTTCACTCTTATTTTTGGCACATAAGTAAATTTTCCAGTACTTCTGGAAAATGTTACATCTAACAAATTTTTAGCAAAGAGATGATGGAAACATTCCCATTGGGATTTAATAAATTGGGTGGTGACAATTATCACTATTGTCCCAGGAGATACCCACAGTAACCCAAAACATGTCTCCCAATTGGTTCTATCAGGCTAGCAACAGCGATAAATGGTACCTTGTCTCCTGCAGGCCTATCCAACACCACTATCCAACACTACCATCCCATTCTTTAAAACATAAATGGCCTCCGAGGTTATCCTGGAACCAACTCATACATAGTCCAGCCCTCCACACCCTGAGTTTCCTGAATCATTCATTGAGAATTTCTGTCAATACTGCAGCCTGGAGAACTGAACGCTGGTCTCTAATAAGAACACTGAACTCTGGTCTCCTGTCAGTTACCAAATTCTTTTGTGTTTAATCACTTCATGCTATTTAACACTAAACTTTGTATTCCCATAAATGTACGTTTCCCCCCCCCCAAAGACTGCCAAAAAGGAAGAGAATATTTTGTTCATAATAAGTTAGTGTTCTTATGGTTTAAAGATACTTTGTTAAAAGGGAATCTAAGAATTAATTTCCAGGTCAGTTCTCATCCAACACCTTCATTTAGTATGGTGCAAAGAAGGTGCCTCATTGAAATTCCAGCTCTTTCTGCAATCATTTTCGTTGGTGCTTTCAATTTTATCTACCAGCTGGTTAGAAGTAAATTTTACTTGTTTTATTGCTCAGTCAGAAGAAAATGCCCACGCCAGTGTAGCCGAACTAAAAATGAATGGGAAATTATAAATACAGCTTGTGGAGGAAGGAAAGACTATTTCCTTTCAGTCACTCTCAATTTGGCCCTGACAGTATCATGACAAATAACTTGGAGCCCCAATCTATAGAAAGTACTAATACTGAAAAATACTGAGTGCTGCCTTTAAACAGAGCACCAAAACCCAATATTTCCACCAGTATTTCTGAGAAACACCGGCATCCTCAAAGTGGCTTTCTATCTCAGCAAATTTTGATCTCAGCCAACATCTTTAGTTAAAGGTTTGCAATTACTGCTGATAGCGCAAACATTAAGATAAACAAGATCTTTATGTCATTATAAAGGAAATACCTGTGATCACTTTAGTGTCTGTTTTTAATGCCCTTTTGCATCAAAGAAACTCTCATCAAATATTGTTAAAATTTCCTAATGTGCCAGGAAGGGTACAGGCTAAATAAAGATTATGATTTACACTTTCATAGGAATCTAAAATAATTCACAATTAATAATTTTGCCTTTTTAGTTTATATAGAGAAGTTAAAATTTTTTTTGCATACCTGCATTCTCAAATCAACTTTAAACTGAAGAGGAAATAAAGCAATTTTATATTAAGAGGATAAATCTTTCATTTTATATTCTAAAAGTTTTATAATTTTACATTAAAGTCTGTGATCCATTTGAGTTGAATTTTGTGTAAGATATGAGATTTAGGTTGAATTTTAGAGCCTGGTGAATAGATCTGTGACAAGAAACCAAGAGCATGATCTATAAAAGAAAAAAATAAATTGGGCTTCATCAAAATTAAAAATGTTTGCCTTCCAAGAGACTCTAATAAAAAAAAGTGGAAATATAAGCTATATAGACTGAGAGAAAATATTTGCAAACCACATAACTGACAAATAACATATCTAGAATATAGAAATAACTCTGAAAATCTAATATTAAAATAATAATCCAATTAAAAATGGGCAAAAGGCATGAAGAGACAGTTCACCAGGAAAGGGATACAGACAGCAAACCAACACATGATAAAATGTTCAACATCAGTAGCTATTAAGAAAATGCAAACTGTGATGACAATCCAGGGTGAGAAATCACAACACACCTACCAGCATGGCTCAACTTTTACAGCACAAAATGCTGGCCAAGATGAAGAGAAAGTAAATCTCTCGTTTATTGCTGAGGGAAATGTAAAATAATGGAGCCACTTTGGAAAATAATTTGGTAGTTTTCCATAAAAGAAAACATACATATACCATAAAATCCAGCAATGGCATTCTGGTGCATTTATTCCACAGAAATGAAAACTTGTGTCCCCCACAAAACATGGACATGCAGTTTTATCTGTAATGGCCAAAAACGAAACCACAAAAACATCCTTCAAGAGGTGAATGATTAAACAAGCTGTGGTGCATCCATAGTATGGAACACTACTCAGGAATAAAAATGAATGAACTATTGATAGATACAGCAAGCTGCATTGCTCTCAGGGCATATGCTGAGTGAAGAAGAAAACAAGCTTTAAAAGGTCACATGTTGTATGTTTTCGTCTGTTTAACATTCTTGGAATTGCAAATTATAGAGATGAAATACAGATTAGTGGTTACAAGGAGTTGGGGATGTTGAGGGGAAAGGAATGGGTGTGACTATAAAGGGGTAGTATTAGAGAGATCCTTGTGGAGATGAAATAATCCTGTATCTCAACTGAGGTAGTCATTACACAAAACTACACGTGTGATAAAGGGACACAGAACATATTTATATGCACACATTGTGCTCATGTCAAATTCCTGTATTCTATGTTGTACTCTAAACGGGTAAGATGTAACCATTGGGGAAAACTAGGTTAAGGATTAGGGTACATGGGATCTCTCTGTGCTTTCTTTCCAATTTCCTATAAATCTATAATCATTCCAAAATTTAAAATGTATTTTAAAAATTTTATTAGAACATCACATTTTTCACAGGCTATTGGACAAACTAACTCCTCTTTTAGACTGGAAGTAACTCTATCAAAGTTATTACCTAGGTTTTTATGCTTTGCTTATCATATTTTATCCTAAAGATGAAATCTTTAAATGATGTTATTTAAAATTAAGTGTAATACTGGACCTCGCTAACTTATGGTTACCTGCAAAGTACACAACAAACTACACTGAGGGAGGCGGGGAGCACTCTGCCCCCCGCCCCAGTTAACATGGTCCTCATAGGGCCTTGCTCCACATTTGCCAACATCAGCATCTGACCTACGCTGGCCAGTAAGAAGGCTTTATTCTCCTGACCAGAGTGATTGATCTAGGCTTGAAAAATGTGACCCATACAGATTAACCTAAGTCTTTAAGAGATTAATTTATGGACCATTTTTAAAAACTGCTCTTTTTTTAATTTTTATAATCATTGACCATTTGTTCATAGATTTGTAGCTTCTCATCACTTGGTGAGGGTTGGCCAGAGAATTAATCAACAGGCTACATGATCTTAAGTTAAAGAATCTCTTTGTTACCATATTTTTTGTTTAAATTAATGTGGGTTGGGGCTCTGTCACCTTTAGCCTAGGGTTCTGATAAATACAATGATGACTAAATATATTGACAATATTCTACTTTCACTTATTATAATATTTTCACTTGAAGAAACAAAAGGAAAAGAAATATGCCTATGATTCTTATTTATAAGTGAATTGAGAAACAGGATAATACTAAATTAGATTAAATATTTAAAATTGCTGATATTTGACTGTTTTTTACTTACATAATTGCAGTTTATATGATCCAATTGAATAGGTCAACCTGATGAGTAGTCACTATGTATTTAGTTAATTAATTTGTTGTTTAATTACTTATAGATCTATTTATACTTGTTTCTTTCCACAAAATTTTGAGGCCACATTTTCCTAAATATTAGGAAATTCTGAAATCCTATCTATTGATTACCTGGTTTAAAACAGAGTATATTTCAGGAGTCTTACTATATCCTCAACATAGATGTCAGTATAAATAAAATTGAGAACTTGAATTAGAGTATTATTTATCACATAATATCATGGTGATAAAAGATTTCTTTAAAAGAATTGCAAAAGCAAATCCTTAAATCCTCTATTATCATATGGGCATGTTTTGACTTCATTTACTCCCACTCCAATAATACAGTATTTTAATTCAAGAATCTTTTAACACCTGTCAGCCTATGAAGAAAATAGATACAGCATAATTTTAAGAGAATGTTTTGCAATTTGCACATGAAATGTTAGCTTCAAGTGAAGATAAAATTTTAAAATATTGATACTATATTCACTGGACTTCTTTTTATTTGTATTGACAAAATATTTCCAAGTATAGTCATTTACTTCATTAATAGAGCCTTATTTTTTTTAAATAACTCCCTCTTTTCTTCAATATTTTGGGCTTCTGCACCATTCTGTCTTTAAATATGAAGTATCTTATGATTAAGTTGCATTTCTTGCAACTTTCTCTCTGTGGGAAAAACAGGAAGAATTTAAAGGAAAAGGAAAATGTTTTCCTGAATAGTCTTTAAGGTTCAGAGCTATATCCCTATGACAGTTTAAAAACCCAGAAACACAGTAAGGACTTTTTTTTAGCGCATCATAACATGTATAAAAGGGTCCTTTTATTTTTATCAAAGTTTGTTATGTGTGTGTGTTTAACACAATTTATTATCCAAACTTAAATCAAAAACTAGAATTAGTATACTCAGAAAGGAAATTGCCCAGAAAATGATGCATTTTACACTTTTCATTTTATCAGAATTTAAAAAATTGTAAATAGAATGATTTTCTTTTCATTGAAGTGAAATCCACAGAACATAAAATTAACCTTTCTACAGTTTACAATTGAGAGGCAACTTCTACATTAAATTCCCAAACATTCTCATCACTTCAAAAGAAAATCCCTTGTCCTAGCTGGTTTGACTCAGTGGTTCGAGCATCAGCCTGTGGACTGAAGGGTCCCAGGTTTGATTCCAGCCAAAGCACTTTTCTACATTGCAGGCTTGATCCCCGGCCTGGTTAGGGTGCGTGCAGAAGGCAACCAATCGATGTGTGTCTTTCTCTCACATTGATGTTTCATTCTCTCTCTCTCTCCCTTTCTCTCTCTCTCTTAAAAGAAATGGAAAAAAATATCCTCGGGTGAAGATTAAAAAAGAAAAAGAAAAGAAAACCCCTTATCCACTAAGCAGTCATTTCCCATTCTCCATTACCCCAACCCCTATCCAAAGCTACTCTGATTTCCTACTCTATGGATTAAACTCTTACGGCTATTTCACATAAATGGAATCATATACTATGTGACCTCTTGTGTCTGCTTTCTTTTACTTAGCATAATGTTTTCAAGGTTCACCCATGCTGTAGCATGTATCAATATTTTATTTTTGTATGGCTGAATAATATTCCATCACATTCATGTCCCACATTTTGTTTCACCATTTATCTGTTGAGGGATATTTGGATTGTTTCTACCTATTAGCTACTGTGAATAGTGCTGTTATGAACTTTCACTTAGAAATAGTTATTTGAACACATTTTAAAATTACTTCGGGTCTATACCTAGGAGCAGAATTGCTGGGTCCTATGATAATTCTAATTTTTACTTTTTGTGGAACTGCTAAACTGTTTTCCACAATCGCTACACTGTTCTACACTCCTACCAGCAATGGATGACAGTTCCAGTTTCTCCATTCTAGCCAACATGCTGTTGTTGATGGTGATGATAGTGATGGTTAAAGCTATTCCAGTGGGTGTGAAGTGGTATCTTATTGTAGTTTTAATTTGCATTTCCTTAATGACCAACGATGTTGAGCATTTTTTCATGTGTTTGTTGACCATTTGGAGATCTTTAGAGAAATGTCTAATCAAGTCTTTTGACCACTCTTAATTGAATTGTATTTTAGTTATTGAGTTGTAGGAATTCTTTGCATATTCTGCATACTAGACACTTATCAGATATATGGTTTGAAAATATTTTACCCTGTTTTTTGGTTCTTTCAGTTTTCTTTTTACTTTCTCAACATTGTTCTTTGATGCCTAAAAGATTTTAATTTTGATGAAATCAAATTTACTTATTTTTTATTTTGCTGCTTTTGCTTTTGCTGTTCTAGCTAAGAATCCAAGACAATGAAGATTTACCCCTATGTTTCCTTCTATGAGTTTTATAGTGTTAGCTTTTACATTTAGGCTACTGATTCATTTTGTGTGAAGTTATATATATGGTGTGAGATAAGGGTTTTGTAGTCTCTTACGGCAGACCTTATGAATATTTGAGCCACTGGAGAAATAATTCTGATAAAATAAAGAAACTGTTTTACTGAGATGTGTAGCCCTTAAATAAATAAAAAAAATTACTGTCTATTTTGATGCACATATGGATCTTATGAAACTTATAATTAATTGATACTACCCTGAAAATATGCCATATTCAATTCAGTAGGTGCATTAGAGCTACTGCGCCTCCCTGATTTGTTTATGCTGTTCACTTTAACAACAGTCCACCAGGTCTGGCAGTGACTGGGCTGTATCTTAGGCTGTAACATCTAAACACGTCTGTTGATCTTCCTACAGTCCTCAAATATGGAGGTAAAGGAGTGGAATTCTAACCCTCCCCAGTGATTATAGCCCTTCATATTTATATAGGGTTTTCCATTTCACAAAGCATTTTCCAGCACAATGTTTTATTCCATCCTACTTCAACCTTTGAGGAGATGTACTTTTTCATTGTCTTACACATAAGAAGCTGAATCTCTACAAAACTAAATGATCTTTCAAGGTCACATAACAAAAGCTTCAAATCAGTACCTGAAACTCAGTTTTTGGGTTCTGGGCCAGTTTTGTGTTTTTTTTCTTCCCCCACTATGATGAGAAAGTGTGATTCTGGAGAAAAATTATAAGAAAGGGGTTTTTTCTTTTTTTTAATATATACTTTTATTGGTTTCAGAGAGAAGAAAGGAGAGGGAGAGAGAGAAACATCAATGATGAGAGAGAGTCATTGATCGGCTGCCTCCTGCATGCTCCCTCCTGGGGATCAAGCCCAAAACCTGGGTATGTGCCCTGACTGTGAATCAAACCATGATCTCCTGGTTCATAGGTCAAAGCTCAACCACTGAGTCATGCCAGCTGGGTGAGGAGTGGTCTTTCTAAAAATTATTTTATCTCATCACTGAAAAATCATTTTTAAAAAGTGATAAAAAGCCATAAAGTGCTAGTTTGTCTCTAAATGAATGTGCAGTACATATTTATAAGCTTTTAGTACAATATTTTATAACCAAACAGCTGCCGAAACAATGAATTTTTATGACCAGCATCTTAGTTGGTGTTTTTCTCTTCAACATAAAATAAATGTTTGTGATATAATTCATCTATTGCATCTGCATTTAATATAAGCATCAGCAAGGGATAATCAAGAAGAATATCCATGAAATAGAGTCACATTGTCAGTATAGTAAAATAAAAACACATGTTGGCTATCTATTATTTTTATTCATGTGTATGCCTGATGATAGTGAGCAATAGTTTTTGAGATTCTTTCAAAGAGATCACAGCTAGGACTGTCTTTTTAGAGCTACATGGCATAGACAGCCATCCTTAGCTCATCACCAAGTCACACATATTAATTGAGCAGCTTTCCTGTGGATAGCCTTGTGCTAGATGTTATCATTGAACAACAATATGAATAAGACTCAGTCTCTATCTTTAGTTTATAATCAAAGAAAGGTGACACACATGTATGCAGCAAACTAGATTATAAAAGAATATGCCATGGCCAAGGTAATAAGCTGCCCTGCAAGGTAATGAATTTTCTCTGCCTGGAAGTGTTAAGCACATACTGGCCTTCCACTCAATGGCACTGTTATAACAGGGACTGATGCATGGGTACAGGGTGGCAGTGAATCATTTCTGAGAGCACTTCCAATTTTAATATAAGCTCTAAAATAATACAGTTTACAGTTAAAGCTGTAAAATAAAACCCTTCTCAAAGCATTTGCTTGCTGTTGTATTAATGTTTTTTTCCCTGCTTATGATTTTCTTTATTCATTATTGATGTGTGCTGTGAAACATTTTTATTACTTCTGAATGGAACATTTTCTACGACAGAAAGAGCCCGGCATGCTTTTTTGTAATAGGAGTTCAGTTCAAGATAAGTCCCATAGTTATTCCTAGTGACTTTCTTTTGTTTTTTCCTTAAATAGCCCTCTAACATCTGATAATGCTGATTCCACCACCAGATAAGCCTGCAGATAATGCTATCACATTACTATTATATACTGGATCAAAGGATTCTATAAAACTAAAATATGTTGTAATTAGTAGATGAAAGCCTAACTAACAAATGTAAAATAAGTTTTAGGGAAATTTAAAGTATTATTTGGCACTGATTAGTACCATATAAAGTATGTCAAATTAAATAGCATCCCAATATGCTAACAATGTGTTTTCTAAGAGGTGAAAAGGTTAATTGTGTTATAAAAGGAATTTCCAAAAGAATGCCTCATCTATTTTACATTGAAATCTCAATTTACTATGGCAGGAGGCCATATTACTGAACTTTGCAGATTAGCAAGTAATTGACCAAACATTTGGAAAAAGTTTTTCCTAATTGTTGGTTGTTGGAGCAGTATATATTATTATATTTAGCAATCCCAATTAAGGGTAATAAATTAAGGTGATCTCTGTTGTGAAGTAAAAACTTCATTATACACTTTTAAGTTAATAAACGTGAGTTTGCTAAAAGATTCTTATGATTAATTTTTCATGGTTGATATAAAACTGCTCAGCCATCGGAGGAAATGAATATTTTTAAAAGTGTTTTATGTTAGAAAAGAAGAAATACTAATTATTATTCATCCTAACATATACACTTCTCAAACTATGAACTGAATACATCTTGATTGTGGGTTATGGTGATATGTATAAAATTTAATTAGTGTATACAGTGGGTTGGGCTCGTTTTTGAAAATCCACTAATTTTTTTGTTTGCCCTGAAAGGTTCTATTTTTCAATTTGTCCAGCTTTCAAAGCAATAGGGAGCCCAGTGAGGAATGATGAACTCCATGTGACGACCAACATCAATAAATACTCTCTCTCTTAAGTATGACTTCTCTTTAAAATGCATCATCTCTTAGCTAAAGAATATCAAAGTGATTCTTAAAATTTAAGAGTACTGATAACATGGACAACATTACAAAATGTGTGTCAAGAAAGGCAGGTCTGTGAAAGTTCTATTTAGCCAACACAATTTGTATTTACTCCAACTTTCTTAGCACCCATCTCCCATCTTTCACTGTTTCTACACCAGAACAGTGGCAATAACTTAATGTAATCTGTACTGGCTCAGTCTGTCCTAGATAATGTGTCATAGGAATAATCAGTATTTGCAGATGTCTGTATATATGTGAAAGACTAATGTGAGGTTTGGGCAAAATTTAAATTGTTCTTATATTTAGAACCTGATACATATCACTATTTTAACAGGCAGACTATGATTAATTAGTTCACCGACATTTTAAAAGTCGTATTAAATAAACAGCAGATCAAACTGAGGGAGGAAGATACTAAAATTTAAGTTGTTATTTTGGTTCTACTCTTTTATATCAGCCTATAATCTTCTGGTTGCTATAAAATTCAAGTCAAAATACCCAAAGCTATAAAGGAAATGTATCTGTTCATGTGACCAAAATGCTTTGAACTTCCTTTTTTACTTTCACCAAAACTTACTGGGACAGTTCAAATGTTTTGATCAGAACCCTCTCCTCGCTAGTACTCATTTCTGCCTCCTTGGTGCCAGCTCCATTCTTAGCACTTTTCTGTCCTTGTGACCCTACATTGCCTTCCAGACCTCTCTTTCTCACACATGCCAAGTAAGGAAGAATAGGACGCATCTTTTTCAAGAAATCTTAGAAAAGATCACCATTCAGTGCCTTGGAAACATCTGCAACAGAGGCCCAGAATCGAGCACTCTGGCCAGAGAAAGGGTGCAGAGGGTAATCGTATAATTTATGATCCAAAGAAGGAAAGCTTTGGAAGTGAAAAAAGCTCCATTGATACTTAAGGCAAGAAAATAGATATATACTAGGATTGCCCACATAAAACAGAGACATATAATCAACCTAGGAATAAACAAACTTCCCAAGAGCAAAGCATCTCGGAGCAAACCTGAGCTCTTTAAGAACTGATTGCTTTTGGTGGAGACAAGGAGGTTAAGCGATACGGCCAATTATGTGGGAGTGGGGAAAACAAATAACGGGTTATTTTTTAACATAAATTTGTAAATGCCAAGATAGCATTGATAGTACAGGACCAAACTCATGGTCAGTGGAGTGCACAGGATGACAAATATAGATTTAAATCTTGTTAACATAAAGAATGAATCTGTCCTACCAAAGAGATAATTTCCGTGACAGAAATTCCTTCCCTCTTAACTATTTATGTCTGTGAATTATTTCCTCCACTGCAGCCTAAGATCCTCAAGGGCAGGGCCAGCTTCCGATTCACTTTGGTAAATTACCAGGCTTAACACAGTGTTATATATCTACAGATACGAATAAATGTTTGTTGAGTTAAAGACTTGTTTTATTTAGGCGATTTTAATAGCATATCTATTACTGTGTCTCTGTCCTGCCACCACCACTCTGCCATACCTCACCCTTCACCAAACAAATCTTGCTGCTGCTCAATCTGGTTTGCAGTCTAGAAATGAGAAGAGCCTAAGAATCGGTGTCTAGCCAAGAAATAAGCTGTGGCAAAATTCTTACGTTGCTTGAGAGCAAACCAGAACATAAATATAGATTAACTGTGTTGTACATACAAGTCTGATGTCTTGTCTGGGCAATGGAATATGCGATAGCTTCATTGTAGCACTGGCTAACATATATATATATATATATAGAGAGAGAGAGAGAGAGAGAGAGAGAGAAAGAGAGAGAGAGAGTTTGTTTTTGTTTTTTGTAGTACTAGCTAAATAGTGTATCTATACAAAATTTTTGTTTTGTTTTTTTTTGTTTTGGTTTTCAGTTACAGTTGACATTCAATATTATATTAGTTTCAGGTATATGACATAGTGGTTAGACATTGATATTGTTATGTATTTAAATGCTGTCTTCCTTATTCTCTTCTATATATTTGTGAAGAGATATTTTTGAGGTATTAGAATGTTATTCTCTTTCAATAAGATAAATGGAGAAAAAATTTTATACATTCATAATATCTTGATGACTAAGATCAATATTTGACCTCTAGCAAGGCAAGTACACTCTAGAAATTAACTCATGCCCATGTTTTAGCAATTGGTTTTATAGAAAAAAGTAATGTCTTTCACATTCATTTTAATTTTTTAAAAGGAGCTGCCATTTCTTCATTTGTCATAAAACATGCCTCCTTGTTCTGCATCCAATAAATATGAAGTACATGCTGATATAACCTTTCATTTATCATTTTGCAAAACTTTACCAAGTGTTTGAAATGGTGCTAAGTGAAAACATGAAGTATGAATTTTGAGGGTAGGAGTTAAAAAAATAAATTAATAAAATGTTGTCCCTGATGTCACAGAGCTATAAAATTTTATGCTGACACACTTATGTGATTCTTTTGCCACAATATTATTTGACAGAACTAAAAATGTATTAAATGCTATAGGATTTCTCTTTCTCTGTTTCCCTCCTGCCCTTCTTTCTTGCTTACACTTAAGATATCTATTTTCAGAGCATGTCAATACTGAATATTCATTAATTTTCAAAGTCCTGGGTTTTTGCCAGTTTAGATTTAGTTGATGTTCCATTACACTGTTGAGAAGATTTCATGGCTCTCTAATCAAATTAGCTTACTTCTAAAGCCTAAACACAAACATTTTTATAAGACACTTGCCCAAAGCAATTGTGACTTAGCTCCCATCTTATTTTTTAAATAAAAAATTGAACAGCGGGTTATTAAGCTCAGTACATCACCTGCTGTGCAAAGAGACCAACACACAACAGTTGCAGCCAATCTTCCTATAGCACTTCTAACACACACTGTAGATCAGAGAATTGTTATACCACTAATATTCAAAGCCTCCTGGATTTCAATTATATTTTATTTATTATCTTGGCTGCTACATCATTTGCAACGCATAGTAATCTTCTTCCACCTTAATGGTTCTGAAGTATCTTCTATGATGCATTTTGTCATTTAATATTAGGTTTGCTATGCAAAACATAGCTAAATCTTGACAAACCTCATAAAAACCCATCCTAAAGGAACCATTATACAGGGGTGGGCAAAAGTAGGTTTACAGATGTAAGTACACGAAGCAGAGTTTATTCTTGTTTTATTATTTATTAATTTGTATTTTTCCATACAAACAACTGTAAACCTACCTTTTCCCACCCCTGTATTGTATAATATCAATGCAGACTAAAAAATACAGGGCCACTCCTCCAAGTCTGCAGAAGGAGTAGAAAATAGTGAATGATGTAACTTCTGAAAAGGAGGCTGCGACCACAGGCATTTGACAGGACATATCCCCAGTCAGGATATGGTGAGAAGAGAACTGGGGAAATGGCAACAATTTATTAAAATGCAATTCAGTTCACAAAGTAGTTTTTGAAGCCTTAGAGGGGAGTAAATTTTTAGCAATACCTGAGTCCTGCTGTCTACAAGTTTAGTCAATGCAGGTACATACATAACCATAAGTAAGGCAAACTATAAACATGATGTTGCAGAAGCATAAACATCAGGCTGTGGCAATACCATGGTTGAAGTTAATTGAGCCCCCGGGGCTCTTGGTAAGTGTGCTCGTGATTCACAAGACCATTAATTTCTCAAGGGCTCTGAAATACAGTGCTGTGAACCTACTATATTGGAACAGGGAGCAGCAAGTTCTGGGACCTTTGGCACCTGACAAGGTTCCACATGCACAGAGATGTTTTCCTATCGAATCTGCATTTCCAAATTTCTATAAGCATAAAAAATAAACAGATTCCTATGCCCTGTCCAAGAACTGTTTTACTGAATCCCCAAACAGAGTCTGTTTTTCACAAGTGTGCTGGGTGCATCAGATGCGTAGCCAGGCGTTGAAAACACAACTGCTCTGTTGTGACTTTTCACATGTTGGGACCTTGCCACCTATGATCAACATTATGATATGTTTTCTGTTCCTTACAATCCCTGGCCCAATAAAAATCATCCACTTTTATCTCACCCACGTAGCAACCACGTTTTATGTCCAAACTAACAACTAGGCCACTAAAGCATAAGAGCTACATACTTCTTTAGCTTTCCCACAACAACGCTCTCATCTTCCCCAGGAACTTCAGCATCTTCAATCAAAAAAGGCAACACATGCATTAGATGTAATTGGTTATTTTCATTATTAAGAGTTGAAGCAAAGAATTATGAATTTGATTGATTTTATTTTCCATAAAAATGAGCTGGTTCAAAGTTATGAATGGACAGATATAATATATGCAAAATATATTATATAAATATGTTATAAAACATATCACATAGTGGACTTGATGATAGTGGGGTTGTGGAATGTATTTTCCCTGGAAAACAAAACTGAACTCCTATGAAGTAACTCATGGAACTCTAACAGTCTCTTGTGGATAATGTCAGAATCTTTAATATCACACCTTTTAAAGTAAATCTTATGGTGAGGCATTTACATACAAATTGTAAATCTACATTTAGTAATCTGGTCAGATGGGATAGGGACTCTTTCAATCTCCTTGGGCTTCAGTAACATGAAGATTGGAACTTTTGCCATAAATTTAACCTATATGCAGACTTTAGGGAATACCCTGTGGTCACCCTGCAGTTGTGTACTGACACATAGCCATTGCCTTCAAAGGGCAAATTTAGAACTGAAAGGGCATCTTTAATATCATCTTATATCTAGTTTATGGTTTTATTTGGGACTAGACATTAAAAATCTTCCTGCTACAAAATACCTAGATATGCCAAACAAGAAAAATAAATGTGCTTTTTAAATGAATAGAAGAAAGTAAATAGTTTAGACCTTCTTGTTTAAAAATTAAAAGATATATATATTTTTTAAATATATCTTTATTGATTTCAGAGAGAGGAAGGGAGAGGGAGAGACAGAGATAGAAACATCAATGATGAGAGAGTCATTGATCGAGCCCACAACCCGGGCATGTGCCCTGACCGGGAATCGAACCCCGATCACCTGGATCCTAGGTCGACGCTCAACCACTGAGCCACGCCCGGCCAGGCATAAAATTGAAAGATATTTTAAAAATATGTTTTTTGATTTGAGAGAGAGAAGGAGAGACGGAGAGAGAAAGAAACATTAATATGAGAGAGAAACATCAATTGGTTGCCTCCCATATGCACTCAACCTGGGTTCAAACCCACAACCTGGGTATGTGCCCTGACCAGGGATCAAATCAGTGGCTCTTCAGTGCATGAACTGACACTCAACCAACTGAGCCACAATGGCCAAGGCATGAAAATTAAAAGATTTGAGGAGGCCAAATTGAGGATCTGCATTGAAGCCACCATAGTCCTATGAAATTTACTGATCCAAATAATCTATAGTCTTGATAGTTAAAAGCAAAGCCAAAGAAGAAAAAGAAGACATCAGGGCCCAAACATGGAGAAGTCAAACCAATCATTTGCATAAAGTTGGATCATTCAAAGGCCTTCAACCTCAGTGTATAGATAGACTAGGGAAATCCACCTTCTAGAAAGGAGACATAACTAGAAACTCATCTTTCTTAGAGACAACTCTGGTGGAAAAATAAAATAGAAAAAACTCTCCCCTAAATGTTATAACTTGGGCCTGCCTTCACATGGATAGGGAGATTGTATTTATATTCCTTGCAAGTATAAGTTAAGGAATTAATAAATCAAGTTTAAAAATTAACTTAAGTTTTCCCTGTGTTGGAAGGCACCAAGGCGCTCTCTATAAGGATTCATAATTACTCAGAATTCATATGACACAAAGGATAAAGCCCAGCTGGATGTGCACTCACAACACAGAAAGAAATATGTCAGCATGAGGAGGAGTAAGCAGAAATTAGACAGCAAAGGAGTTTAGACATACCACCTACTGGTTACAGATTTTGAAGTAAGCATATTTAAATCCTTTTTAAAAATGAATGAGAAAGAAGATATCAAGTAAAACTAGAAAGATTCAAGGAAGAATAAAATAAAATCTGTGTGAATATATGAAATGTATATGCCCATGTCTATGGAACTACTTTCCTTTTTTGTAGAAAGAACATTTTCAGAAACTTGGAGGATCCTTACGTGATCCTTGCCAATCAGGATTCTTCCCACCACACCATAGAAACCACTACCTTAATTTACAGAATAATTATTCCCTTAACTTTACTTACTTTTTGTAAACAATACAATATTTACTTTTGTTTATATTTGAACTCTATACACATAAAATTGCACTTTATTCATTTGGTGGTGGTCTTATTTTGCTGAAAATTATTATTTTTAAAATCCATTATGCTCATAGTTATAACTATAATATACTCATTTTTACTATTGTGTATTAATGTATTATATTTATATACAAAAATCAACCTGTCTATTCTGTTGTTATGAACCCAAACAGAATTGTAGCAATAAAAAAATAAAGATAAAAAGCAATTAATTAAATTTCATGTTAAATAAGTAAAAGTAATGTTAAGCAGATGATTTGATTAACAAAAATAGGAAATTTATGAACTGTAAGATAGACCAACAGAAATGATGTAAAAGCCATCAGAGAAAAATACAGTCTGGGTTAAAATCCATGGAAGACAGAATGAAAGGTATGTCATATATCTCTAAACAAATATCTTGGAAGTCACGATAAAGACAATGAAAGAGCGGTAGAATGTTTTAAATAAAGAGTCAGAAATTTTTAAAAAAATGAATATTTGGATATAGGGTATACTTAAATCTCTCTCTCTAAACAACCTAAAAGAGAGAGCACAAAATGAACAGTAAACAAGAATCTTATCAACCACAGAAACTTACAAAAGGGAAATTCTAAAAGATATAATTTAAAAATTCTAAAAGATAATTTAGGTAAAATTCTAAAAGAAAATTATTCTAGAAGAAAGATCTCAGTAACTTGAAGGAATAATGAGAAAAAATATTGATATAAGGGTAATCTAAAGAGACATTTAATATATGACAATAATAGTGCTTATAATATATGGAATAAAGAAAAAGATAGATTAAAACACTGTACAAGATTAACACATATGAGGTATAGAATTGTGGTTAGAATTTAAGTGTTCTTAATCCTTGCATTATTCAGGAAGAGAATGAACTTAAACTTTCAATTAACTTTGTTTAAGTTGCAATAATAAAACTTTGTTTAAATTGCAATCTAAACCAAAGTTGGTTTAAGAAAGGATAAGTGTAATAATTATAGCAACAACAATGGCAGCACCAGGAATAATAAGTATAAATAACCCCAAGAAGGCAGAAAGTGAAACAAAATGACAAAAAAATTCATATAAACAGAATATAGTAAAAATAATTCATAATATACCAGAAACCACAATGAGAGTAAGTTGACTCAAGTCAAGTAGTCAAGTATTAATAAACAAAAATAGTCAGATTGCAATTAAAAATAGGAAATCTTGCTCTATACTAAATTAAATAGTTAAATCTAAAACCATTACAACAAATTTTAGTGTAAAGGATTGAAAAATGATATACCGGGAAACACTAAAAAAGAAAGCTGATATAGTATGGCATCAGCTGGGATACCGAATCTCATTTTATAATGTAAAGGATGTATTCACCAGAAGCTAAAATAGTTCTGAACTCAACTGAAGTAATAACATAGCCTCCAAATACATAGGGCAAAAACTGATGAAGTGTAAAAAATATTAATTGATTTACAGTTTTAGTGAGAGAATTTAACACTCTTCTAGTATCAACATTTTAAGAAAACAAAAATTAATAATAATATAAAAAAAGATCTGACAACATAATTAAGTAGCTGGGTATAATAGACGTTTATAAAATTAGCATTCTTATTCAGCACATGCAGAACATTTATGAGAATTGACAACCTACTAGGACATATGGCAAGTCATGTCTCATACAAACCATGATCTTTAACAAGAGGAGTGAAATGAAAACCATCACCATTGATATAGTAAAGGCAACAACCATGACGACAACCCTTAAAGAGAGGGAATATTTTAGTATATTTTAGAACATTTTCCAAATAACAGTTGTCAACATTTCATAATGAAAATGTGAAAAGATTTAGACGTCAATGAAAAGAGAAATATTGTATATAGTACCTTGTGGAACAGGGCTAAAGTAGCTTTCAAAATCAAATACATAACAAAGTACTTTCCTTAGAAAACAGAAAGGCCACAAAATAATTAAATATCTGCCTTAAGTACAGATATTGGCTGTTTTACCTAGCACCCAAATTCATTCTTATATTTAAATGTCAGCTTCTGTTTTCTGTTCTCAAGCTCCTCACCCTGGTTAGACTTACCTTATATCCAAACTACTTCCAGCTGACCTGAGATGGTCATCAATGGACTTCAGTGGGCTTTGCAACTCAACCTTCAACCATTTGCACCATCTCAACCTTTTACTGTATAAATTTAAATGCAGTTACCATTTGCCCAATCAATCTATATTTCCTTCCCAGAAATTTGCATCTGTCCCACCCCATCTTGGGCCTTAGAAATCTAGTAGCATTACTGACAGCCCTGTAGAAAGAAGCCATCTTCTAATGAACAAAGAGATAAAGAAATGCACCACCTGAATTTGTGTTTGTTCATTTTACGCAAGAGAAGTGAGACATTTGTGTTTAGATGTTTGCTTTGTGGAGATAAAAGTGAACATCTTTCTTAGTCTCTAAGAAAAATTAGAAGACCTTGCCTGAGATCACTGTGCTTACATCTTAGACTAAATTCAGAACCAGAAAAATCACCTCCCTACATTTTCACCCACCATGTGATTGTTGTGCTAGCAGGTACACACTTTTCCTTATGCTGCAACTATGGGAGGACAAGCTGATGTGAGATTTTTTTCTTTCTTTTTTCAATTCCCAAAAGAAACAAATCTACTGATCAGTCAGTGCAAAAGCTCCAATAGATATTTCACTTGATCTCTGAATATGGAAACTTATCCTGCTTTCTCAAACTGACCTGAAATTAAACTGGTGCACTAAAGCAGTTCCACAGAGCTCTGAGCAACCTTCTCCAAGATGAGTTTGTCTGAGGACATAGAATCACACTCCCTGTTCAAGTTCAATGTTACATTCTATCTCTTATGGAAATCTAGATAAATTTCTGGTAAGGACATGTTGTTGTGTTTTGCAGCCATGTATATCAATCATGCACATTAGCCTTGAGAGGATTTGATAGACATTATCAACAGAAGAATCCCCTCCTAAGGGCTCCAAAAATATATATTCTTCTACATTTAATAATGATTTATATTTATAGACCAGTTCAGGATTAGCCACCACCCTCAGTATTCTGTATGTATTAGTCTTATTTACTCTTCAAAGTAATCCTATGATATAGATTCTACCACCCTCATTTTATAGAGGAAACTGAGCAGGGAATAGTTAAGTAATTTGACAAAAGTAAGTGGAAAGATATGAATCCAGAAAGCAGGGCTTCAGAGCCCATATTTCAAACTTTATTACTTCTACCTCCACTTTGAATTTCTGTGGGCATTTTAATTTTTGACAACAAAATATGGACATTAATGAGTTATCTAAATTATAAAAAGGTCTCTGGGATTCATCCACTATCACTTTCATCCACTATGTTCCAACTGCTTCCTCCATTTCTGTATTTTCATCCTAAACCACATAGCACCACACAGTAGCCACATAGTCTTTGCTGTGGAACTCTAGGTATTTGGAAACTAGTTGCTCAGAGTTAAGAGTCACTATTATGTAAACCATAAAATATTTTATTGATTCCTCGAACTATATTTTGAGCACTGTATGAATAAAGGCTTGAACTTTGGAATGAACCTCTGTAAGTTCAAACCCAGCTCTCCATGTTCTAGCAGATTGTGGAATATAATAGCCTCATTAAGCATCAATTTCCTTTTTTATAAAATACTAAAATTAATAGTACTGATTCAACAGAGTTGTGATGAATAAATTAGATAACACGTAGAAAGAATCTCAATAAATTTCATGTGACTCATTAAGTGCCCAACGCTTGAAAAAATTAATAGTTCAGGGATGCAATTGCTGAATGATTTGCAAAGAGTACATGATGATGAAGATTTCAGAAAATAATTCACATTAAAGTGACTTACTGTTTAAATTTCTTTTAGAATATCCAACTAAACACTTATATCCAACCAGAATACATTTACTGTAGGAAGCCAGAATCACTTTCTCATGTGTCAGGTTTCAGACATCATACTTTAGTGTTTTATACATCTTAATATATTCGGGAAAGCCCAAGAGAAATTGGTGAAAGTTCAAAGAAATCAAATGCAATAAAAGAAAGTGACTTTTAAAGTACTAAGGAAAGTGGGGTTATTGAATCAGCATCACCCTGACCCTGCCCTATGATTCTACTGAAGCTTCAATGAAAACATAAAACAATACACTCTACAGAACTTACAAATTCTTTGGGAAACGACTAAACCCAGAAAGTACCATAAACCCTGGGAGCACACTGCATTTACACAATATATAAAACAAATAGATTATATTAGAGATGGCAGTAGCTTAGCCAAACTGATCCAATGTAATTTTCTAGTAAACACAAATTGGGTCAGGAAAGATCTGTCATACGAGAAAATTGTAGGCATCTGTGTTGTTGAAAAACATTACTTTTCAAGCAAAGGTATGACTTAAAGGTGTTCCTATTAATACACAGTTTAGCTAAATATTAAATGGACAAACAAAGAGTGAGGCTGAAATCACTATTATAAAATGAGTTTTAAACAGATCTGGATTTTTATTTAAAAATGCATTTTTCTATTATAAATAGCACTGCTATGAACATATGTGTGCATATATTCTTTCTGATTGGTGTTTCTGGATTCTTAGGCTATATTTCTAGAAGTGGGATCACTGGGTCAAACAGCAGTTCAATTTTTAATTTTTAAACTCCATACTGTTTTCCATAGTGGCTGCACCAGTCTGCACTCCAAGGGTTCCCTTTTCTCCACACCCTCGCCAGCACTTGTTTGTTGACTCAAGAAGGAACCATGAGATCAAAGTCTGCCCTTCTAGTTTGTGTTCATTGTGTGAGTCTGTATAAATACCTTAGTCTCCCTTTGTTTATATTTTATCATTTATACTACTGAATGAAACATTTTCTTTTCTTTCTTAATCTATGGAAATTGTAAAGAGTTATTTTTTCCTTGGAGAGATCTTGGCACTAGATATATACTACATAGTAATACACAGTCTTGGGAAGCATTCTAGCTATCATGGAGTCAACCATTATTGACTCTGGATCAATGAGACATTAGGCTAAAATCCAGGAACCAGCCAGTTCTCAGTGTCACTGATGAACATTCATAGCTTCCACAGCTTTGTAAAATCAGCAAAAGAAACAAGCTTTGGTTCATAGAAATAATGAGAAATTATGATTTGCATTTTTGTTCTCTGAACTGTTTTTTTAAATCACTTGACTTTCTGATGTCAAATTCAATTCATATGGATTATACAGACCACATGGGATTTTTATGTAAAGCAATTATTTAACAATTGATCTGTTTTTTCTACATTAATGGCTTTTGAATATTAATGATACATTTTTTCCCATTAAAGTTAGGCACCTATAAATAATGGTTTGTATGTGCTCGGTCAGGTTGACAAAGTCTTTAACTAAAATTTGAATTGGACATCTAATACTGGGGGCATGATCTCTTCAACTCAGCCCAGGTCCACTCCTTTCCATGTCTTTTTCCCAGATCTAATCCATACACTTAAATACTGGCCTGACTCTAGCTTGGAGTTTGCTCATGATTTAACACAACTGCCAAAGTGACAATATTAAAAACCAGGAAATTAAGCATGCTACTAAAATGACCTGAGCAATTCTAAACTATATATTTTCAAGCATACCTGCAAGTAGGTGAAAATTACTTTCACTGATTACTGAATCACAAAAAAACTTGTGCACAGTAAAATAACATGATTGTGTATTATTCTTGTCAAACATCTACACTCACTTCATGTGAAAGTATCAATAAATTTTAGCCAATAAGACTGTTGTACAAGCAAAAGGTGAATCTCGCTGCCCCCAAGTCAAAGTTAGTGGCAGATGCAAGGTGCCTCATTTCCAATATCTGCTAAAAGAAAAAGAGCTGACACTATATAACTTGATTCACAGAGTCTTAATTACAGGACATAAAATGTTCTGTAAATGAGCCATTATACATTTTGATTATTTCAGTGAATAAAAAGTTTAAAACTAAGCAACTTTTTAGTTAAAGCACAAATTACATTTGCTGAATTAGAGTTATTATCTAAAAAGCAATGTACTGGTTTGGGAGCCCCATATCCTAAGTCCTTTTAGTTCCATGGACTTCCTAAGTGATCTCAGGCAAGCCTTCTCTCAGCACATAAGCCTTTGTAGCTTATAAAACGAAGACTAATACCTGCTGCAGATTAATCCCACTGATTATGTAGATTTAAAATACTGATTTGTAAAGAACATTGGGCTTTGGGGAAGCAAATAAAAGATAAAAACAAACACATGTTTTTATTGTTATTGCTACAAATTCTATAACTATTTTGGTTGATATTTTTCTCAGTGAGGGATCTGTACAGGAGATTGTTACCAGAAAAAATTGTATCCATGCTAAAATTCTATTCATTTGTTAAGTTAACCATTCACATGATACTTGATTTTTTCTGTAATTTGTACAGAAACAAATTACAGAGTTCTGTGGAGTTACTGAAGGGAAAAAAAATTCTCTTTTTTTTTCATGCTTAGGAATATCTTATTATAAATCCTATTCCACATTCCTCCTTTAAAATAAAATTTTAAAAAAGGAAGAGAAAGTAATAAAGGAAAGAGAAACAGGCTCCCTAAACAAGGGCATATTCTAAATAAGATGACTTAGTCTATAAACATCCATTAAAATATTTATTTCATTTTTATTTCCTACATTAAATTGCATAGGATATGGCCCAATACATTCTGATATTCAATGACTGGAAGTGGAAGATAGTGTTTTTCACAGAAGAAAGTAAACAAAAGCCTTAAAACCTAATTTATCCTGTGTGCAGAGGAAGGTGTACTTATGTGCAGATTCGGAATGTGGTATCCATGAAGTCCCCCTCTCACTAAATACCCTACATTACCCCACCATCGAGACCAATCATAAGTAGTTGCAACAGCTTAGGCTTTAAAACATATTGTATCTTTGAAGTAAATGACCTGGCTTTTTGCTTTTTTGCCTTTTTATTGGTTTGTCACAATGAAAGATAATTAAATTTGCATGTCATAAAAACCCTGTACAAGCACAGGTACAGAATTAGCATAAAAAATTCAAGGCATTATAAAGTAACTATAATAGCAAAATAGTGGTGTGCCATAATTCACACCCACAAATATCTAATATTAACAGCTCAGAAAAGAGAAAATTGATTTCATTGTTGGAGAGTCCTGGGTATGTCATGTGTACATATGAATAAACTCTTAAGAGAAGTGTGGAAGGCCAAATAATTTAGTAGTGATAGAAAATAATAATCAGTTCAGCAAGTGGATCAAGCTGAGTATAAATTTAAGTCACTCAGTTCTTCCCTTTGCTGCCTTACTATTTCCTTTTAATTTATATTCACAGACTAAGAAGAGCCCTCAAAAAATCATCTCATCAAAGCCACTCTGAGATAATATAATCAAGATAATTCTGAGTCAGTATCCAGTAATAAAATCTGCTAGTAAGTATATTCATTGTTTCATCATCTTGACTCATTAAATGGTTTTCCACATGTCACCTCTGAGAACGCTCTTTGTCATGTCGGAACGAAGGACCCCAGCTCACATTCTCCCTTCCGTGATCATTACTTTCTTTTATCTTTCTTGTGGGTTAAACTGTGACCTCTTCCCAAAATTCACTTGGACTGTGTAAGAAAACAGAAAGTCAATAAGATTAAGCATTTCTTTTGAAAGAAGTCCTCAGAAAGTATAGTATCTGAGGTCTAAGGGTAAAGGCCACAGGCCAAAGTGTACAAGAGGCCCCCTATGAAACGACTTATATGGAGAAATCCCTCACTCTAGGGGAAAACACTATGGTTTTCTTAGTAATTTAGTAAAAGATCCCTTAATCCCTAGTGAGTAAGTAAACAGGTGTCTACGTCTTCTGGGTAGGAAGAAACCAAAATCCCAATTCTCACTCTTGGACACTTAATATATTGATGTCAACATTGGTAGCTCAGTGAAGGCTCACATGGTAAGAAAGGGCAAGGAAGCCCTGAAATTAAACAATCTCAGGAAAAGAAGAGAATTAGCTTGTTCAACACAAGAGCCATGAGGTTTGAGAAGTGAGGCAGGTGTAGAATGAAAACTAATTCTGGTGTAACTTGTAGATTGCAGGCCTTCAGGATCCAGTCATTTGGACAAATAATTTACTTTGGAGAAAAATGTCCCACATGTAATTCTTGACCTAAGGCCGTTCCAACCTTGGAACTCATGCATGGAACACCACTATTACCAGTGCAGAGAGAGACCCGAATAAGGGCATAGCTTGAGAGGAGGCAAGTCTCCATGGAGAGAGGAGAATTTCTCAACAGGAACATGTGTCAGCAAGAAGCAACAGAAATAAAATAAAATAATTCCAGGTAAATGGCTCTTAAGCATGTGGCTACCAGGGATGATTGTCTCTGAAGCACAAGCCTCAAGGTAAATTAAAAATCATTGCAATCCTAAACTGCACCCCACACCATAAAATACTGTATCACTGCCCAATCCAAGTTCTAGCTGCACTGGGTGAAGTTAATCATGACACAGGAAATGTAACAATATCTAAAACGAGAAAGTAGAACACATTTCTCTAAGGCTTTACATAATTCCAACAAGAGCCTCTCACCTGCCATAACTTTCTAAAACAGAAGTTATATTTAAATCCTCACACAATCACTCAGAAAAGAAGAGAAACCAGACCTTAAAAGGAGGGGAAAGAAACCAAAGATAATTTAGGCCACACAGTATCAGGAAAACAGAGCTGCTCATACTAAACATAAAGAGGGTAAGAAAATAGTATGATTCTATGATACAGAGAAAATCAAAAGTTAATCAAAGGAAAAAATGGGGGAAAATAGTTAAACCTTATGTTGAAGTATAACATTGCAATTATTGTGTGGTCTTATGATATTTTTTAGACAATTAATTATAGAAAAGCATACAGTTCATAATGTTATGCAAGTTAAAATTAACATGAGTCTATTGCCAGAAAAGTCTTATTGCATACAAATTTTATAAAAAACATTGTATGTTTAGATTTATTATAAGCAATACAAATAATAGTAAAATTGGAAGTGTAAATGGCAAAAAATCTTTTGTATTAATAATAAATCTTAACAAATTATCTTAAAAATCATTTTAATTTTCTACCTCCCTTTTGTTTTAATTATATTTGACTTCTTTAAATGTACCTTTTTAAATGAAAAGCAAGTTCAAATAATAATCCAAAAATAGTAATCCAATAATAATTTGCAAAATAAAACTCAACAGCAGTTGTGCTGGTTAAGGCTGCAACAAATTATTTTAGGAAGCTTTATTATTTAAAATCATTTTCAGTTATGAAAAGATTCAAGTCTCAAACTCTCAACTATTAAGAATGTTTTTCTTTATTAATTTCTGCCTGCTTATAAACAGTGATCAAAGTTTTATTCAAAAAAGAGGCTAATAACTCCCTGGAGAATGCATATTGGAGAGTAAAAGTTACCATGAAGTAACATTTTCTTGAATGTGTGAGGGTTTTTGAGAGAATAAGAGTTACCACAGGGACAATATTCACAAAAGAGTTTGATTGCTCTCTGGAGATTGCATACAGGGAAATAAACACTTTTATTAAGGAACATTTTCTTGAATGTTTAAAAAATTTTGAGGACAGAATAAGAACTACCAGGGTATAAAATTTGATATGCATTTTAGTAGACTTAAAACAGAACCTACTAATCATTAAAATGTCTTTAAACATTATTTAGGACTTCTGCTTTCAATCCTGACCTATAAAGAGCTTTTAAGTTCCAGCAGGCAGAAATCAGTACAGATATATTGGACATAAATAGTACTATTCAAATAAGAGAGTCTGAGAGAGTGGTCTAGTTAACATGTTAAGAACTGTGGAGTGGAGTGGGACCTCTAGAAAGGTTGTATGAGTAGCTCATTGGCTAACCTCTCACCCGGAGAGATGTCTAGTAAGCTAGTCAAAATTAGCAAAGATATTGTTCAGAGACTCTGGAGACTGATTAAATGGCTTATGAAATTTGAAAAGCGTGTATTCAACAGAATCAATAGACTCTATTCTCCCAGTCTGAGCTGAGGAAGATTCACACTGAGTGGTGGCAGAAGCTGGACACCAGCACAATTTCCAACCACCTACAACACACATCCAGCTCCACAGGAAAGTTACAGTAAAGAGTTAAGTTCCCTGTTTTTCACCATGCACAGCTCCTGGCTCCATAGCCCAGAGGTTCTGCTTAAGAGAAGATCAAGGCAACTTCAAATACTTGCAACACTCTACCTACCCCTTCCAAGGAGACTGACTTCAATAAGATCAGAATGTGAGCGGTTTATGTCCCAGGGCATCATTTAAAACATTAGAGCAATCAGCTAGCAATTAGTGTAAGCTAACATCTGAGTGTGATACCAAAAGGAGCAGTAGATCAAGGAATGAGGCAGTCAAGGAGCCTAGCTGAAACCACCATCATCCCTGGTAGTCAGGAAAACTGTGTGCATGCCCAAGACTGAGATCTCTAAGAGACAGCAGAGGCTGCATCCAGTGGGGGAAAGAGACTCTACTGAACAAGTGCAACCAAGTCACTAAGCCAATTAACAAGTAAACAGACAAGAACAAGGAAACTCCCCAGGTGAAGATCAATATCTAGAGTTGCTGCAAGATATTATCTAAAATATCCGATTTTCACGAAATAATTATGAGACCTCTAAAGAAATAGAAACATATGGCCTATACACAGTAGAGGGGAGCAGTCAGTAGAAACTGCCTTTGAGGAAATAGACTTAGCAGACAAAGATTTACAATCAGCTATTATAAGTATGTTCAAATATCTAAGGGAAATATGTTTAAAGAATTAAAGGAATATGCAATAATAATCTCTCAGCAAAGAGAGAACAGCAATAAAGAAATATAAATTATTAAGAAACAAATGGAATTTCTGGAGTGAAAAATATGAGTCAAATGAAAAATTCACTAGAGACTTAAGAGTAGATTTGAGTTGGCAGAAGAAAGAATCAGCTATCTAAAAGATAGATCAATAGGGATTATTCAACTTGAAAATAAAAAGACAAGTTAATGAAGAAAAATAAGGAGAGCATTAGAGAAATGTGGGAGATCATTAAATGCAGTAAAACACAAAATGAGGGTACCAGGACAAGAGAACAGAGACAAAAAAGCAGAGAAAAAACTGTAGACATTGTGACTAAAAATTTCCCAAATTTGATGAAAAACATGAACCTATTGAGTTTAATTTCAAGAAAGAGGAAACAACCCACAAAATAGGACAATACTACAAGTCATATATCCAAATAAGGAATTTGTACTCAGAACATATAAAGAACACTTGCAACTCAATAATAATAAAATGATAACTCAACTAAAATATAAAAAAAGCTTTTTCTCAAGAAGATACAAATGTAAATAAGCATATGAAATGAAGCTAAACATCATTAGTCATTAGGAAGATACAAATTAAAACCACAATGAGGAACTCCACATACCTACTAGGATGACTAAAATTAGAAAAACAGGTAATAAAAAGCTCTGGCAAGAATGTGGAGAAATTGGAAGTTTCATACACTGCTGGTAAGAATGTAAAATGGTGAAGTCAATTTGGAAAACAATTTGGGATATCTTCAAAATGTAAAACATAACTTACGACCTAACAATTCATCTACCAGATATATACACAAGAAAAATGAAAAAAGATGTCCACATTAAAACTTGTACACAAATGTTCACAACAGCATTATTCATAATTGCCAAAAGTGGAAACAACCCAAACATTCAACAACTAATGAGTGGGTAAGTAAAGTGTAGTATGTCAACACAGTGGAATATTATTCACCCATAAAAATGAATGAAGCACTGATACATACATGATACAGCTAAACCTTGAAAATATTATGCTAAGTGAAAGGAATCCATCACAAAGGACATGTATTATGTGATTCCATGTATATTTCAAATGTCCAGAATAGGCCAATCTATGGAGACAGCAAGTAGATTAGTGTCTACCTAGGGCTGAGGGTATGGAGAGGAATGAGGAGTGAAATCTAGTGGACACAGGTTTTCTTTGTGTGGTGATGAAAATATTCTAAAATTTTATTATGGTGAAAGTTGTACCATAATATACTTAATATACTTATATTGTGTATAAGTTTACTGTGTATGCATATATACTTAATACACATACTGTGAATATATTTAAACCACTGATTTTTATCCTGTAAATGGGTGAACAGTATGGTATATGAATGATATACATAAAGCTAATACAAAATTTAAAAGGAGAAAAGAGAATTATGGAACCAGTTAGGCACATAAAACACCTGGTGGAGGTCTGCAGCAGCTCCTAAGGCATTGTCCAAGCGGCTCTGGAGGCTTCAGTTATAGGTGTGTGGGATTAGAAACTGAGGTGTCAGCGTGGACATATGCCACCTGATGGTCTTCCTCAAGAAGAGTCTCTCCTCCTCAGCTCTTTCTCTTTCTGGTTTCCTTCACATCAGCCTGATTCCTGCCCTTATTTCTTGGCATTTTTTTCCCAGCATGACAGCATTATTTCTTACTTTAAGTACAGTCTCCCTCACCTCAGCAAGCAATCATTTCGGTTTCTTGTCATTGTTACTGCCCTCGAACTCCACCAATCAGAGCTGCATTGGTAGGAATGTTGCTTCAATACTATAGTATTTTTTTTAAAGCAGCTTTGTTGATTATTCTGGTTGCCAGTCTTTCCTAAGCATAAGTTGCAATGATGTCAGTGGAACATTTCAGGAAATTATATGTCAATCTTGGTATGCTCTGAGTTTGCCAAAGTTAATATGGCCTCTTCCTGCCAGAGAAATCCTTGAATTGTTCTGGAGCTGTGCGGCACATTTACACAATCTCCTGAAACACCAAGGGACGAATAAGCTTTCTGGAATTGCTTTCATAATGCTCAGTGCATAATCAGACAGTATAACTGAGTATTCTTTTTCACATTAGTTTTATACTGATAATCCTACATAACGTTTAATGAACAAAGAATCTTGAAACATTAAGTTTAATGCCTTTTTGGTGTTCCATCTATACAAAACTAAAACAGGAAGACATTAAAGTTTAATTTTTTTCCCAAACACTAATAGATAGTATGAAAGCAAAAAGTTGCCTTTAAGACATCAAATATCATCTTCAAGGGTATGAAGCAGTATTTGTCATGTGGGTATTGAAGCCTAGAATACATAGAGTCATTAGAATGCTAATCAAAATATTTCCAATTCAATTTCATGGTGACTATTGCCTTTGACCACCCAGCATGACTTTCTTATTTCATTTCATGACAGACCTGACCTTACCTTTTCTTGCCATAAGCATTGGCGTGGTTATTAATAATAACCCGCACACTGTCCATGGTTTGGTCCAAAGACAAGTACATAACACAGTTGAGTCAATGGCTTTCAACAAGATCTTTCTGCTGGAATGTTAAATAATCATGAGAAATATTTTATTCCCCCAATTATCATGAGTATAAATGTGACTGCAGAGCTGACAAAAGTCATATCATCATTATGTAGGTAAGCTGAAAAAAATTAAACAAACACACACAGAGAAACAAAAATAAGTGGTAAAGAGACTGCTTCTTTGTATTCAGAGTTCCTAAGATCCTAGGAGCTATATGCACTCCTGCAACTTTTTGCTTGACCTGTGAATTACTGTTGTGTTTTTAGAGGGAGAGCAAGAAACAGACACATACATACATATGTACATACATACATATATACATACATACATATAGCATATAGTCCTATTTGTCATACATTGGGGAATATTGAGTTGGAGTTCAGTCATTGACGAGTGAAAGATTCAGGGGATATATAATTAACTACGGAGTCTCTTCCTTGTACCAGCACTGTCTAAGATATGTTGAGGGAAGTGGTAAGTAAGTGCTGACCTGACTTCCATAGAATTCTCCTTGTTAGGAATATAAGGAGAACATGAATGTAACAAAAGAGAATATAATTTAGAGCATACCAAGAGCTTTTCTATGAGGAAATATAGACTGCTCAGGGTGAGAAAACACCAGTGAGATTTCGATCTCAATAAATAATTTGGCAGCACAAGTTTTAAGACGTACACAATAGTCCGTTCTATTGATAAACATATAATTTGGTAAGTCAATTTATCATTTAGGATATTTTGGTTGTTTTCCTTTTATTACAGGGTTTCTCACCTTCAACTCTATTTTTGTGTGCTAGATACTCCTTTGTTGTGAGGGACTGTTTTGTGCATTGTAGGAGATTTAGCAGCATTGCTGGCCTCTGCTCACTGAATATCAATAGCACACCCTCTCCCCCACGTTGTGACAAAAATGTCTTCAGAAATTGCCAAATGTCCCCTTGAGGACAGAATCGCCTCTGATTGAGAACCACTGCTCTATTAAAAATACATTTTCTTTGTTTTTCTGATTATAATTAAAAAGAAAACACTATGATAATATTTTTTAATTATTAAAAATATAAAATGGGAAATTAAAAATTATCTGCATTTTATTTTACTCTGACAGTCACTTTCATCTGATTAGATTTCAGTACATTTATTTTTGTTTGGTATTAAATTTAAGACATATATTCTGTTATTTGGCACCCTACAGTTTTTATTCAATATTCTATGTGAGCATTTCCTCATGTCATTAAATATTCTTTTAAAGTGTAGTTTTGAATGGCTAGGTATTGTCCAATTGCTTGGTATGGTTCTTTTACTTGTTCTTCTTCTTTTTTTTAATTTAGGGGAACTCTCCTGAGCTTAAGTCAATCTTTAGGGGATGGTATAATGAGTTCTTTGTCTAATAAGAAAATGATTCTGAACAAAGGTCTTTTCATCATTTTGTTTAGTAAAGAACATAAGGAGTCAAGCAATTGGCCCTGTAGTGATTCAATACAGTCTTTCAATTTTCTGATTTTCAGTACTACCCAGTCTGTAAAATTTCATCTCAAAATATTTCAACTCCAAGAACACCTAAATTTTTATTTAACTGGTGGAGGAACCAATACTAGTTTTATAATAATTATTTTTATAATATATAAAAATACTTTTTATGTATTATGACACTGGATAAAGCACTGGATTCACAGATTTATCAAACAACTTAACCACTGTCAAGGTGCTTAAAAGAAATAAGACACACACAGAAGTAACTATAATATACAGCATGATGCGAACCAGGACCAAGAAAAGTGTGCCGAATGCAACGGAAATTCAGAAGGATAGACTACAGCTGAGAGATCAGGATAAACCTGGGTGAGGAAGCAGTATTTAGAGAACACCTTGGAGAAAAGGTAGAATCCTGACCCGCCAGACAAGGCAAGGAAACAGAGGGCCTTCTTGGCCGAAGGAATGGCTTGGCCACCAAGAACACTAAGTGAGCAGCCTGGAGGGCAGTGAGCCAGGGTGAAGGCCAGGTGAAGGAGCCTGAGTGAAGGAGAAAGGAGTAGAAAAGCGAGGGAGGAAAGGTGAAGGAACGTCACAGAGGTTCATGAGAACGGGTTTCTTGTCAGGTGCTGTGCTTTCAGTTTCACTCACAGCGTTTCAGGATTCACGCCTCCCTGCCCCAAACGAGGAGACCAAGGCACACGGTCACCCGGCAGACATGGCCACCGAGCTGCAAATGGTAGACATGAGGTTAAAATAAAGGATTTACTCCGATTGTCTCTAAATTACTCTGTGCTGCCTTTAAAATGTCCTATATTCTCTCGCTTACACTTGATCCAAATAAGCCTACTAATCCTCTCTCCCAAGCCTTTGCTCTTAGTGAAACCCACCAACGTCCTCAGGGTACCCCGGGCACTCTGGGTGCCCCCGCCGGACGCACACTGCTGCCCACTGTCCTCAGCCTGCCCCCTGCAATATGAGAAGTGTCCTGAGCACCAAGGAAGTGTCTCCATCATCTCTATGGCTTCAACGCCTGGATCGGAGTAAATGTCCCAATACATTCACCGATTCAATAAAACAGAATCTAAGCAGGGGTACTGAGACTAGCATTTCCACCCACACCAAAATTGGTGTCAATCTGCCTCTCTTACAAAGCAATTATAAACACTGAGGAAATGCCTCTTTTTAGTTATTTACTCCACATATCTTCCTGGTAGCTCCTGGCTTATTAGAGGCCCTCAAATACAAAGGAAAACCTGCTGATAATGCGTTACATGTGGAAGAGTATGTGTTAAGTTTACTTTAAATGTTGGGCTTAAAGTTGGATTGATTTTTGCACTAATAGTGTAATTTCCAGGTATTTGTTTTAATAACAAACAGTACTTGAAATGACTGCTATTAGGCAGTAAGTTTATAGCTAATTAGAGGAGCATCTCACTGATGCACGCTAATGAGAGGGAGAGCTATTACTGATCAGAGTGTGAAAGTTTCAAGGATAGCATCATAAAAATGTAGTTTGCTTAGTTCTGTAAATATATGTTGTTTACTTTATTTACAACAGCCCATAGATTACTCAAGTGCGTAATACGCCGGTGTACTGGGTGAAATAAAAATCTCACTAACACGAGCTCTCACTAAAGTGCTCTATCTGCTATTAAACTTTTATTAAGAACAGAGATAAAACAATTCTCTTTGGAGTAGGAATTAGAGTGCCTGCTGATGATCACTGAAGTGAGGAAGGATGGGACAATAAGAGGGGGAGCCTTGTTCTCAAGGAAACCCCGACTGATCCTGCCCATTGTGCTCCGACCTTGCCCTTCCCATTCCCAGAGGTACTTCAGGTCACTTCACATAAATGGATAACAGAACAGCTAAATGTCTTAGAGTGAGTGCTGCAGTGTGTGAAGATACAAAGGCCACTCTTGGGATGGGCGTCTGAATGTAGGTTTTGTTGTTAAGACAGAAAGCAGCCTCAGAGCCAGGGAGCCAAGTATAACATTCCTTGGTGAGATGTGAGCTTCAGGGAAAGCCACGTGGTCCCCCCCTTCCACGCGTCTGGAAACAGTGCGCATGGACAGTGAATAAGTAATGTGCGGGTAGAGCCTGAACTGGACGAGCTACTTAGGGAGGAGCTGGAACCTGGGAAGGTGAAAGGAAAGAGATAATTTCATAACCAAAATACACAGTCATGTTCTTAACCGAAACAAAGAGAGGACATTTCAATAGGGTAATTGTTTTCACTGCAGTGGTTCATTTTCTGTTTTACTGAGAGTGATCTGACTGAATCAAACAGTTGTTCCAGCTTTCAAAAGATGTGAAGATATGTTTAAGTTTCTCATTGAAACACACAAATGAAAACTTAAAGTAGACATACAATTAGAATGTTCATTTTCATATGCAATATTCATATTTAAGTATTTCTTACATATCACATGTCAAAAACAGCACAATTGCTGAAAATCGAGTCCATCTACCAATGTGCATCAGCTCAGCCCAAAATCAATGGTCTGGGAGGCCAGGCCATAGAGAGAAAAGAGCAGAGCAGCCCTGAACTTAAGATTTACCAACAGGCTGTGTGAGTTTCATCAATTATCAAGCTCTCTGACCTGCATATTCCTCATCAACATCTCCTGGATAATAAGATGGATTACTAGGTATTACTTGTCTTTGTCCATTTGGACTGGTATAACAAAATTTCATAGACTGGATGGCTTTATTTATAATTTTTGTTTACAATGATCTGTTTCTCAGTGTTCTGGAGACAAGAAGTCTAAGATCAAGGGGCTGTCAGATTGAACATCTAGTTGAGGGCCAGCTTCCTCGCTGATGGCTGCCTTCTCACTGTAAGCTCACAAGGCAGAAGGGGCGAGGGAGCTTTCTGGGGCTTCTTTTATAAGGGCACTAATCTCATTCATGAGGGCTCTAATACTGACCTGAGCACTTCCATCATAAGGAAATACGGGACAGTAGTAGGAATGGAGAAGACTCTTTTCTAGAATACCTACTATTACTTTTAATAGCTACTGGATCAATGAAGAATAAGAAAAATAAAATATTTATTTTGCCTTTATTCATTTCTTCTCCAATGTTCTTCCTTTATGTAATAAAAATTTCTGATCATACCATTTCTTTTCCTTCCCCATAAAGAATTTCTTTGAACATTACTTGCAAGGCACAATCTGTTGTGATAAAATCCTGCCATTTTGTTTGTCTGAGAAAGCCTTTTTTGCTCCTTCATTCTGAAGGGTAATTTCTCTGGGAGTAGAATTCTAAATGGGTGGGAAACTTTTTCCTTCCCACTACTTAAATAACTCACTCCATTCATGTCTTGCTTGCATGACTTCTGATGAAAAAGACATTGCAATTCTTATCCTTACTCCATTAGAGGCAAGTTACCCTCCCCAAGATTATTTCAAGGCTTTGTGTTTGGTTTTTGCAGTTTGAACATATTGTGCCTCTGTTTAGGACTTGGGATATTTATCCTGTGTGGTGTTTTTTCTGAAACTCCTGAGTCTATGGTTTCATGTCTGTCAGTATTTTTGGAAAGTTCTCAGCCATTATTATATGAAATATTCCTTTTCTTCCTTTTTCTCTTTTTTCCCATTCTATTTCAATTATATATATTAAATATATATATATTTACAACTTTTGAAATTGCTCCAGTTTCTGGATTATGTCTTCTCTTTTTATTTCTACATTCTTTTTCCTGTTTGACTTTCATTTGGGGAAGTTTCTAAGGACGTATCTTCAAGCGCACTGCTTTTGCCTTGGTCATGTCTAACCTACAGGTGAGCCCATTAAAGGCATTCTTCATTTCTGTTACAGTGGTTTTGACTTTTAACACTTAATTTTGATTATTTCTTAGCATTTCCAAATCTTTGCTTTTATTAACCATCTGTCCTTGCATGTTGTCTACTTTTTCTATTAGTGTCCTTAACATATTAATCATAGTTATCTTAAATCCCTATCTGATAATTCTAAGATCTATGTCTAAATAATTTACTTCTTTCATATCAATTACTGTACTACTTGAGTAACCTGCGATATACTACTGATCTCATTCTCTAGCCTGAGTTTGCTTTTCTGTAAAATTAGGTTAAGAATAGTACTCATCTCCAACACTTTTCTGAGGACAAAATCTAGGAAGGCATGTGAAGGACTTAACACAGGAACTTTCACACAGTAAACACTTGCTTAGCATTAGCTATTACTATTATTGATGAAATAATTGATTTTTCATATCTGCCAGTCCCACTAGACTCTGAACTCCTTAAGTGTCTAGCATGGTATCTGTCAAACAGAAAACAGTAAATATTTGTGGAACAAATATTGAATGCAAGTATAAATTCTCATATTTTTTCTCTTCCCTCCCTAGATACTCTTCTCATAACATGACAGAAATAAATCCCCTGCTGGTTGGTTTAATTCAGTGATCAGAATTCACTACAATATCACCATTGCATGCTCTCTTACTGAACTCCTCTCCACCTCAGACCTTGAAAGAAACTGCATTTCATCTATCATCCTAGAATTCATGCCCTCTATTCTACTGCCACAAAAGAAATCTAAACTGCAGAGTATATAGTTTTTCAGCCAGCACATCTTTTGGAAGTCAAAACTCTCCTTTTGTTGAATTTCTAGCTTTATGCTCAGTGAGAATTCTCAACTTGCCTCTAGATAGAGATTTTTTTCTTAATGTTGGACAGTCTTCAGAATTAAAATGGATAAATTGCAGCTGTGGGGTGTCTGATTAATCTGGAATCATAAAATTTGCAAAGCAGAAAAAATTATTTAACCACTCAGGATTAATTCAATAAAGTCATTGAATTTCAAGCTAAAAAGATACATAAATCATGCATAATCTTAATGTTAAATTACTTTCCTGAAGATACATAAGCGATGATTACTTTCAAAGCCATTTTTCCTTTTATTTATTGTTCCATACTCCCCACCTCCTCGAACAATGGGTGATTAAGCCTATATTCTAGTTATTATATTTCCTGCTCATTATTTAAATAGCAGCATAAACATAATTCCTCTAGGAAAAGTCTGGTGCATGTGTGCAAACACACACACACACACACACCTGATTTGGTGCTCCTCCTATGTGCTCCCATGGCACTTGTTCATCTTTTATCAGTGCACTTATGACATTTATTTCCATTTCATTTTTAATTTTTTGTCTTACTTGCTAGAGTTTAAAGTCTATGTTTTTTATTGTATTTCTAGTTCTAACTATAGTAACAATGTTTAATTCAACACTAAGTGAATGAATGGATGAATGAATGAGAATAATTTTTATTTATTTTTATTTTTTATTATGCATTGGTTTCTGGTGTACAGCTTATTAGTTAGACAATCATATACTTTATAAAGTGTACCCCTCAATATTTCCAGTATGCCAACTGGCACCATACCTAGTTATCATGATATTATTGACTATGTTTTCTATGCTTTCCTTACTTCCATGTGACTATTTTGTAGCTATGGGTTTGAGTTTCTTAATCCATTCACCTCTTTAAATTTAAAATAATTTTTAAATCATATTAAAGCTGAATACCTGGCCTTAAATATGTATACTTTGGAGTTAACTTAAAAATGATTTTATAGAAGTGGGTATTTGTGTTTTTCTTCATATGTTACATGATCTGAAAGACAAACATGTACAAATACAGCCAGGAATTTGCTATTTCACCTCTATTTCCAACCTGTCACATGCCAATTTATTGTAGACACTTGATCCAGATTTCAGAACAATATTTGACATCCACCTTTTCTATCACTGAGGTAATTCCACAAACTGGTAGGATAGAAAGATGCTATCATTTGAAAAATTGCTATGACAAAGATTATTTACTTCCTTTTATTATCCCCACCCAGTGAACCCAAATTTAGAAATAATTTATTTCCAGAATATATTTAATCCTTAAAAATCATAGGAAACTGGAGAAGCTATTTTTTAAATGTATTTAAATAAAATATTTTAAAATAGGAATATCTTCCAAAATGTTTTTAATAAGCAACTCTATGTTAACATGTAGTGTTTTTCATTAAAAACACTGTAATTGAGACCAGTTTTCATACATGTGTGGGTGGGGGAAATCCTGCTTTAAGGCTCTCATCATGAATATGCTGTATATGATTGCAAAATTTTCCCAAGCTTACTATGATTTGTGGTTCTTTCTCTTCTTGATTCTTTCATATCCTCATATATTGGCCAAAATCTTTAACCACATCCTTTTATGTCACTCTCTAGTGCAGTCTGATCTTTGTATATGAGCATCAAGCATTACACTGCTGGTGGTATCACGGAGGAAACCTTTCCTGCTACTCAACAGCAGTAATGACAAAGTGAAGCCTAGGCACTTGTACATCTGTCCTCCAAACTAAAAACCTGAATATGTTGAAAAGATGAACTATTCCCAACTTCCTCCAGCTTCTGACACATTTCTGCAAGCATTTATTATACTGCAAAGTAATTATTCATATATGGACTGATTTCCCTGCTAAATTAGAGCTCCTTGCATATATACTATAGTCTGTATCCCCTCTTTCTATATATCTTCAGGTTCTACAACAATGCTCAGAACAAAACACATTTTCAAGAAATGCTTCTTGAATGAATGTACATCACAATCCTAATAATGTCTAAATGCTATACTAATTTTGTAACTACAGTATATCATAACTAGTTTACTTTGTGGTTACCTATAGCCCACAGTGTGACATTTCCATAGGACCAATTTCCTTCCACCTTCCATTTTTGCTTGGCCTTTCTTCTGGAACAGCCTACTCATCATGTGTTGTCATTCATCTAGTATAAGATAATTAGGTATGTGAAACCAAGGACAGATCATTGGATCTGCTAAATCCACTGCTCCCTTTTTAAGGTATAAATTGAAAATAATTTCATAATAAAATTAAGATTTTTTTTCCCCAATGGAGTAACACAAATTTTTCAGAAAATCTTATAAAACCATTGAAGAAAATAAGATAGCATGAATCCCTTCAACAGGAAAGAAGTAAAACCACTAAGCCAATCAAGATTGAAGATACTTTTTTTTTCTAACCTTGATCAAATCACTCTCTACTTGAAGAGAATTAATATCTTCTATTTCTTTACCTCTTTCACCACAGTGATGGGCTGCATAGGTCCCTCCCATGCATCAGAAAGACAAAGAAATAAATCCCATTCTTTCTCGCTAATTTTCCTTCTTTGCCTTTTCTAATTATTTTTGTATAACATTTTCACCTTTAGACTTCTTTTACTATACTTTTATAGTATCTCCCTTATAAATTGCATGAATTAAGCTCTAGTGCTTTTGTAATAGCCAATTAAACCACCTGTTTTCTAAAATTCATTACCACATTTCTACATATATGATGAGCACCACCTTCTGTAGTCCTTCTGGAAATTCAAGTCTATTATATCCATAATGGCACTCATCATTTTCCATCTGAAGCCTTCTCTTCCTTTTGTGCTCTTTATTTCAGTGTATGATACCAACATTCGACCCATTGGCAAACTTTATAGTCATAAATGGCATTTCTCTTTTATTTGATCTGTGGGTCCAATAAGTTTTCAACTTTTCCCCGAACCTGTGTAATAACTTACCCCATTTCTCCCTCAACTTTATTCCTACCTTTACTTCTCTAGTTTGGGCTTCATTATTTCACCTATGTACTACTGCAGTATTCTCCAATCTACCCATCATATATCTAACACACTGCCAATTATTTTCTATTCCATTATTAAAACCATGCAGGGGAGTGGGTGATTCTAAGAAGGTGGTATACTGAATGTGACCCGGTACCTTTGGAAGAGACAATGCCATGTGTTCACTAAATCTAATTACTTGACTTACTGGTTGAAGAAAAGGCTACATGCCTCAGCTCATGTGGAGTTAGGTTAAAGAAAGACACATGGGTAACTTCTGGCCAATGAAATATAGGTTAATATAATACATGTGACTTCCAGATTGGCCTAAAAATCTCTTATATAATCATCTACTCTTTTTACTTTCTATGTTTGATTGTCACAAGAAAGGATCTCAGGTCTCTAAATGACTCTGTTCCACAAAGCTCCCCACAGTCCCTGTTGACCACAGTAAACTTCCATATGAATGAGAAATACACTTACTGTGCTACACTCCTAAGATATGGCATTTGGGACTGTTTTCCAGCATTTGCCTACCCTAATACTCTATTCCTCCACCTCCATTTCTAATACACATGCTATCTTGTGGCTAAATGCCTATTGAGGTAGAAAGAATGCTGGATGTCAGTAAGAATTTGGGCACTATATGTGCCTCAACAGAGAGAACTTGTACAGGGCTTTCTCTCTTGAAGGTTGGGAAATGTTCAGGAGACCAGCAGGAGAAAGCATCAAGATAAGAATCAAAATCTGTTAAATCATTAAAAGAGCTTGATCCTGAGAAATGCACCGGTAAAAAGTGGAGAAAGTCAACATCAACAAACATTCCTGGACCCAGTGAGAGGGGCTGAACACACCCACAATGCTTAAAGATGAAAGAGTGTAAGGAAACCTGGGAGGAGAGACAACACTCCTTGGTGGCTGTTAAGAAAACTGGCATTCTGACTTTAGCTGTACCTCCAGCCCAAAAGGGTAGAGACTGCTGTGTTTTTCAGTATTCACAGAACTAAGCCACTTGGGGAAAACAGTCAACTAGACCTATTCCCACAGAGCAGACAGAGAAAAATAACAACCCACCTAAGGAGGCACCGAAGCTATAAATAGGAAACTAGGCTAAAAGAAACTAAGCCCATGCTTCATATATTACAGTTGGTGGAACAGATGCACAGGGCCACTGTGTAAAGTTATTCAGATTGCTCACTGCACAAGACACCTAATTAGTAGAGTACATAGGACCTGAAATCCAGTCCCAATGTGTTTGCTAAGCAATGCACCCAATTAGGGGCCACACACCCAGAGGAAAGTGCGCTTTTTTAATTAACAGAAAAAGCACTCTGCTAGACAAGTTATGTAGCCATGAAACTGAGCCACCTGGAGGAAGTGGCCTTTTAACTAAGTTATAAAAAGGCACTTTTTTGGACTAATGGGCCACTTTGTGGAATGACAGTGGCCCCTGAGTTAGACGGCAATTTAAAACACAACACGAGAAAAAAGGATGACAGCATTGCCTTAATTTATAGTGCAGCGCGCACACACACACACAATTCTGGAGTAAAATTATGACTTTCCAACTAAATATACTTTACATTTAAATATGCTACTAACTCTTATAAAAGCAATGACCTGAAATACTGAGTATAAGAAATATCTCAAAACACATAGCATGTATATATACGAGAAAACTCATGACTCCCTAAAATTAGACTTAGAGAATATACCCTGAAGAAATAAAATTCAAATGAGTCCATTCACTCATTATTCAACAAACAATTCTCAATACTATTATGTATGGGAAGCTTTCCTAAGAATTTGGAATAAATCAATAGACAAAAACAAACAAATAATCCTTAGGATCTTGGATGTTACATACTAGTGAGGAGAAACATACAAGAAACAGCTAAAAAAATAATAATGTATATAGTATGTTAGTAGGAATGAATTGGGGGGTTACTGAAGATTATATAATTTTGGAAAATTCAAACTGGCAGCTCCTCCTCTTCTGCTTCTTATCCTCTTAACTGCCTTTCCTGAATAAGTTAGTCTAACTGATTAGGTAGAGCTGAGCAAGATAAGTAGACACGCATAGGGAGAAGGGAGTATATATCCAAAAGCAATAAGCACATTCAGCATATAATTGTGGACTCTAAGTACCTTTCTCCACTGTTATGAACCAGAATTTCTTAAAGAAATGGTTAGACCAGAGCTGAGTCATAGGAAAATAAAAAATATGCCAGGAATATCTTATTGGGGGGTAAAAGTACTTAACAAATGCTCAAAGGACAAAGAGAACTCAGGAAAGGTACAATACTGTGAGTAGAAAGGGGCTCTCACTAGCCAAAAATTAAACAAGTTAAGCATCAAAATAAATAATGTTAATAAACAAATATAACCAATTCTACAAAATAAGAAATCATGAGTCCATATAAGTACTGATTAAAAATAGGTCTTAAATTTTCTCCTTGAAAAATACTTACTAATTATAAAGAGAAAAGATTAACTGTCCAGTGAAGGAGCATGTCAAATGCCAAGTGATCAACAATATCATCAGTAGGAGACAAAGCACAGCTGTGTCCACATGACAGGATCCAATAAGAATAATATCACTAATGTGACATTGCTTCTAAGAACTCTTAACTATAATCTGATTACAAAAAAACAGACAAACCAAATTGAGGGATATTCTACAAAATAAATGGCCTATAATCATCAAAAGTGTAAAGATCCTAAAAGTAAAATTAAAAGAAAAGATGTGTAACTGATCCCAACTGAAGGAGATTGAAGGACATATGGCAGATAAATAAAATGTTATTCTGAACTGGATCATTTTGCTGTAAAAGTTATTATTGGTACAATAGGGAAAATTGAGTGAAGTTTGAAGATTCAATGGTAGTAATGCATTTATGTTAATTTGTTGATTTTGATCATTGCATAGTGACTATATAGGAGAATGTCTTATGTAATAAATATACATTAAAGTAGTTGGAAATAATGTAGCATAATGTCAGCAATTCAAACGATTCAAGAAAAATAAAGTATTTGTGCTCTAATTTCAACTTTCTATATATTTGTTTTTTCAAAAGAGAATTTCTTTTAATTAAAAAATACTAAATTATTATGAAAGTGAAAATTTAGAATGTGAAATTAATCAAAGGTATAAAAGACATTATATATAAAATACCACAGTAATTTTATAATTAACTGTATTAAGCTCTAATACTTTTTTATTTTTATTTATTTATTTATTTATTTATTTTTTTTAAATATATCTTTATTGATTTCAGAGAGAGGAAAGGAGAGGGAGAGAGAGAGATAGAAACATCAATGATGAGAGAGTCATTGATCGAGCCCGCAACCCAGGCATGTGCCCTGACCGGGAATTAAACCCTGATTGCCTGGATTCTAGGTTGATGCGCAACTGCTGAGCCACGCCCGGCTGGGCCTAATACTTTTTTAAAATCTGCTTTAGCTTCATATTCTTTGTCTCCTCACTTAACAATTTTTGATATAATTTTCATAGAATATGAACATAAATTTATCTTCTAATAATGTTGATAATTTTAAAAAAAAATAACTGACAGTAAAGAAAGCCTCTTTCTTTTTCTTTCCTTCTTTCTTTTTTAATATGTTTTTATTGATTTCAGAGAGAGGAAGGGAGAAGGAGAGATAGAAACATCAATGATGAGAGATAATGGATTGGCTGCCTCCTGCATGCCCTCTGCTGGGATTGTGCCCACAACTTGGGCATGTGCCCTGACCACGAATCGAATCATGATTTCCTGGTTCATGGGTTGATGCTCAACCATTGAGCTAAGCCGGCTAGACTAAAAGTTTCTTTCCATTTCAAAACTTGTTATAAATAATTAGAAACCATTGTCAAATATTTTTGACAAGAAATTTTTGACATTTTAAAATACAATGTTTTCTTTTGGGGAGTGAATTTTTGGCTTTCTGCTATATTTTAATATTCGTATAATCAATAATTTTGAGAAAATGTATGCAAATAATCTGAAATTAAGGCACGCAAAAAGACATTTTAAATACATCTTGAAATTACCACAATATTGTACTAATTTACAAAAATATGTGATCAAATTACTTTTACTACATTGACTCATTAATAGGTATCTGTGAGATTTTGGTCATTGGAAATATTTTAACTTCAGGCCAGTTGACTGTGTAGGTGACATCTGCATTCCATTTTATCCAGATCCACCAAAAAATATGTTATATAATCTAAAAAACATTATAATACTTTGCAATGGCTATATTCAACACCCATTTTCTCACACAAACATACTACTGTTTGTAGTCTCACTATAAATTTATGCACCAAAATACAGAAATTAATAAATTCTATCTTGTGTAATTCCCAGCAGAATAAAAATGATTGTTTTATCAAGTATACTGCTCTACTTCTAACCAAAACAACACTTAATTTATTCCTAGGTGTTCAGGAGAAACAATCATATTTACAAACACACTTATAATTAACCCATCTAATGATGTAAAGAAATGCCCACAGACAGGCTCCTTGCTCTGTAGTCTTAAACATGACTTCCCTCTCACTGCCAATAGGGGGCTAATAACAGCTGTTGAAGGACACATTCATATTATGGCATGAACTATGAACTTTGGATCACAATGATAAATAGGTTGGCACAATCATATAGCAGCTTCTCATTCACCAGGATGGCCAGCAATAATATAACAAAAATGAAACTGACTGCAGACCACATAGATATATCTTATGAATCTCAAACTAAATGTGCCCAACTCAACTTCCCTTTGGACTGATCCTCCAACTGCCACAGCACCACTGGAATTGTGGATAATTTTGACAGGAGAAATACCTTTGAGAGATGTCTACAATGCCCCAGGCACATAGATAGAGATGGGTAGATTGATATAGATGATAGATGATGATTGATGATAGATATAGATAGGTAGATGATAGATTAGATAGATGATAGATAGATGATAGATAGATGATGATAGATAGATAGATATAGATAGATAGATGATAGATAGATAGATAGATAGATAGATAGATAGATAGATAGATGATAGATAGATAGATAATGATGATAGATGATAGATAGATAGATGATAGATAGATAGATAGATAGATAGATAGATAGATAGATAGATGATAGATAGATGATAGATAGATAGATAGATAGATAGATAGATAGATAGATAGATAGATGATAGATAGATAGATAGATGATAGATGATATAGATAGATAGATGATAGATAGATGATAGATGATGATAGATAGATAGATGATAGACAGATGATAGATTAGATAGATAGATAGATAGATAGATAGATAGATAGATAGATAGATAGATGATAGATGATAGATAGATAGATAGATAGATAGATAGATAGATAGATAGATAGACAGATAGACAGATAGATAGATAGATAGATAGATAGATAGATAGATAGATAGATAGATAGATAATGATAGATAGATAGATAGATAGATAGATAGATAGATAGATAGATGATAGATAGATAGATAGATAGATAGATGATAGATGATTGATAGATAGATGATAGATAGATGATAGATAGATAGATAGATAGATAGATAGATAGATAGATAGATAGATGATAGATAGATAGATAGATATAGATGATAGATGATAGATAGATAGATAGATAGATAGATAGATAGATAGATAGATAGATAGATAGATAGATGATAGATAGATAGATGATAGATAGATATAGATGATAGATAGGTGATAGATAGACTAAGCTCTTAATTTAGAATAAAATAAAAAGGAAAGGGCAAAGAAATCACAATAGACTGTCAGGGATGATAAAAATACACATATGTAGTAATAAAGGTTTATGTTACAGAAGGAACTAAGAATTAAACAATGAGAATACTCTGTATGGAAAATTTTAGTGATTTCCAGAACACACTACCTATTCTATCTTAGTAAGACACAGGAGTTAAACAGTAGGGTTCAGGGTACCAGGGAGAAGGATATACTGGAGATGTTCTACTAAAGCTGATGGGAACATGTAATTATAGTCTTATACAAACTCTTTCAGGGAATAGAAAAATAAGAAATAGTTCCCAAATCATTTTATAGATGCACGATAAACATGATATAAATATTAACAATGGAAAGTAATAGAAAAGAACATTATAGTTCATTCCCTTACTCATGAACACAGAATCATAAAAATTTAAACCAATTTAAGCAGAAATAATGCATCAATTTATTTTTAAAATGCATTATGACTAAGATGGGTTGATCCAATGAATATAAAATGCTTTCTATATAAGAATGTCAACATAATTCACCACATGAGCAGATTAAAGGAGAAAAATTATTTCACTCAATATATTAAAATCATTTGTTTAAGAAGTCAGCACCTATTCATGATTAACCATCTTAGGAAACTAGGAATGGAAACAAAACAATGTACTAAAGTCTATTTATTAAAAGTTAATTGCTAAAAAACATACATAAAAAAGAGTTCTAAAGAACTCTTGTTTTTTAAATCAGGATTAAAATAGATATTATATAGAGAAAAGATTAGTGTTATCTGTGATTAGGAGGTGGAGGAAGGGGAGGAAGGTGTGACTACCATAAAAGAGCAAATGAGGGATACTTGGCCTGAAGAATATGTTCTTTATCTGGGCTATATCAATGACAATATCCTGGCTGTGATACTGTATGTACTACAGTTTTACAAAACATTGCCACTGGGGTTTGAAACTGACAAAGGGTAAAGGGTTTTGTCTATATTATTTTTACAACAGCATGTGAATTTACAATCATCTCAAAATAACAGGTTTAATTTCAAAATAAAAAATAATTTTAAAAATCAGACATCATCACTTCTATCCCAGATTTTCTATGAGAATCGCTCTGATGAGGTAAAATTAAGTAAAGCATAAATAAATAAGAATTTAGAAAAGAAATAACAAGACTGCCATTACTTGATGATAGTTACAGAAAAAATAACATAAATTAATAATAATTGAAGAACATTAATAGAAGATAAATTTATAAATTTCTACTCCAAAGCAATACATGTTAGAAAACATAATATGTAAAGGATGCCATTTACAATAGCACAAAAATAGACCATACTGAAGCAATCTAATTAAAATATAAAAGAAAAGTATTTTATACTTTAATACTAATAAACTTATTGAAAGACAAATAAATCTATAAACAGAAAAGTAAACTATGCTCATAGGTGAGAAGAACCAATTAATTAAAAAATGTCAGTTTTCTCCCAAATTAATCTATACATTGAATGCAATTCCAATCAAATTCCATATAAGATTCTGACTGAAGATTGAAAAATCAATTCCAAATTTTATGTTAAAAGGCCAAGAATAATTTTAACTATTTTGAATGACAGTGAGGTGATTTCAAGACTTATTTTATAGTTGTAGTAGTTAAGATTGTAAGCTAGTTACAGCATAGAGTATACTGACACAGAACCACATATAAAAGTAAACTTGGCTTATAACAGAGATGATATTGCAGATTAGGATAAATTATACAATAAATGTTACTGAGGAAAATGGTTACTCATAGTGGGGGAAAAAAGGACATAAAACCATGTCCCTACTTCATACATGCACAAAAATCAATTCTAGACTAAATATATTTTTGAAAGTAAAACTTAAAACCTTTAGAATATAATCAAGAACATATATTTATGACATTGTGGCATGGAAGGGATCTTTAATCAACTCCCCAAAAACAAAAATCATAAAGAAAAAGTTGGAAAAATATACCTACTGTAAAAAATAAAAATCATTACTCTTCCAAAGACACTTAAAACATGAGAATACACTTTATAGGCCAAAACAAATTGTTATCCAATGTAGAAATTAACACAAACAAATATGAAAGCAAACTTATTAAAAATAGGACAAATGATACAGCAATTCACAGAAGAGGCCTCCTACAAAACCAATAAATGTTGAACAGATGCTCAACCACCTCAGTAATCAGAAAAATACAAATTAAAATGACAAGATATTATTTCTTATGCGATTATATTGGCAACATTTTAAACATCAGACAATATCAAGATATGGTGAGTACATGGAACAAGAAGAATTCACACAGTTGGTGGTACCTAGTAAAGTTGAAAAAAACACATCCATCAACCTATCAGTTTAACTCTAGAGAAAAATCTCATATATATGCACAAGGAGACACAGAAGCATTATTTGAAACAAAGGAAAATAATGGAAATCACTTAAATCTCCATTAAGGGTTTAAAAGAAAAATAAACCATAGTAGTCATGCATGGAATACTCTAGATCAGTGATATATAAAGGTAGATATAGGACTGTTGCAGTAAGCCACTGACTTTTAAATTGTTTAATTTCTGAACAGATGTAATATTGAGATCAAATCTATAATTTATTTCTTATTCCATTAGATTGTAACTAACAATGTTGGGTCAAACATATAATCAGCAGAGCTAATTTTGTTGTTGAAGTACTGAGCTACTGCAAATCCTTACACAGAAATGCTCTTATTCAAGTGTTGAATAGACAACATTGTTTGGACTTGGTCTTTGAATTAGATTCTGTAAACTCATAAAGAACTTAGATGAGTCTGTGAGAAACAGTGAATGTGACTCTCAGTGATGCAGTGATATACAACATTATTAAGAGGTTGTGTGGCTTTCTCTGGCTCGAGAGAAGCCCACAGTTATGCTTGATGGCTTTGATATGGCACAAATGCTCTTCCCCTAACAATCCGACCCCTGCCAACACAGAAGTACACACACACACACACACACACACAACACTGCCCTGCTAAAGAACCAAGAGCAAATATTAAGAGCAAATGCACTAATAAGTCTGCAACCCCAAGAAGATCAAAAGAGGTTAGTTAAAATAAGAATGTGAATGAAATCTGCATCCAGTTTTCCTGCCTCTCCACCTGGCGTGCCAACTTTAGCATATCAATAGGCAGCATGCATTTTGAAAAGGGTAGGAGTCTTATTTTACACTCAAGAGTAAGGTAATTTTATATCTGCTCTAAGAGTGGATTAAGTAGTTACAGGCCATTGTTAAACTACTAAAATAATCATGAAGAAGAATGAGTGGAAGAACAGATCCTTGCAACAAACCCATGTTAATTACCCTTGCGGCTGGGAGATCAATTTGCATAGAGGGTCATTGAAGCCTGTCAGGTAAGCATTGAACCACTGGGCTCTTCCATTTGATAATCCAGCCCTTGAGTTTTTGTTTTTTGTTTTCCTGAAGATGTTTCAGCCTACTAGGCAGTTTTCCTCATATAAAAGTACTCATTTCTAATTAATTTGCTCTTGTATTTAACACATACCCACCCACACACATGTTGTGCCTTTTAAAAAATTATTAACAAAATATTATCAAAAGCATAGACGTTATTAATTACATATATGAAAGAAGTGTCCTAGCACATATATAGATTTGCAGGTAGCTAATGATAATGAGGCTGTGCTATAAAAGGTTTTACTTAAATTAAAACATTTAATAGTCACAACAACCATATGAAGTAGGTAAAACACTTCCCTCACTTTACTCAAATGAAAACTGAGGCACAGAGAACTACTGTAAACTGACCAAAGTCAGTCAGTTAAGAAAATGGCAAGGTTAGGGTTTGAATCCAGAGATCCAGGTTCTCAGCAATTCTTTTTTTTCCCCTAAAATCTTTATTTTTTAAAAAAAATTTCCATCACCATTTATCCCCTCATGCCCTCTTCTACTTCCACCACCACCCCCTACCCCACAATCACCACACTGTGGTCCATGTCCATGAGTTCTCTTTTTTTTCCTTTTTTGCTCAATCCTTCCACACCCCACTCAACACGCCCCCATCAGGGATGTCTGCCTGCTCTCTCTGAGTCAGCACATTCTTCGATCCACTCTACCTTGCCTCTCCTAAAAAGTCTACACTATGCTGCCTCTCCCACGGAATAAGAACCTTTCTATGTAATATTAACTTAAACAGAAACAGAAGTATTGGTACCCATGGTGCTTAGTAAAATGTACCCACTGGTATAATTTGTCCAATTCTATAGTTTGGAAATTAAAAAGCTAAGAGAGGTACCTTGAGAATAAGGGAATACAGAAAACCTTGTGAGAGGAAAACACTAAGAACCTGAATGGAACTCTACTAAGGTTAATGATGTTATTTATAAAATGTAGCAAAAAATGGCTTAGATAAAAATAACTTAAACAATTTTCTAGTATTGAGAATCATAAAAAATAATACATAACTTAATGTAATCTATAGTCTTTTACCAATATTTTGTATTTCTTACATATTCCTATGTCCATGTCACAGAAACCTAACTCAAGTAAGCTTAAAGTTTAAGAAAATTTTATTATAGCAAAGAACCTAAAGGGTAGGGCTGGAGTTTGCCACATAGTTGGCATAATATAAGTAAAGATGGTCAAAGATAACTCCAGCCAAGACAGACAGAGCACAGCTTAAAATGTGACTACATTTGGATAATTAGGAAGAACCCTTACAATCTCAGAAAAAAAAAAATTACTATGTACACTCTCTAGTGCGACCTCATGACACATTATTTCCTGTCATTTACATAATATTCTATTAAGTTTCATAATTACACATGCAAGAATGTTGGCATATATGTGGGGGAGGGGAGGAATCCAACTGACTCTTGGTCACAGAAGTCACCTGGTTGAAGCGTACACATGTAGGGAGGGGTGAGTTTGTAGTAGAATGGCTTGCTGACCATGCGCACCTGGTGCCCACCTGCGATCATACTGCAGAGAGCTTTCTCCACATGCAGAGCACTGGGCTCCAAGAGTTCTGCCTCACATTCTTGCAGTTCAAGCACTCTGAAATTTCAAGAATGCTAGAAAAGGGTTTACTCACCTAATATTGGGCTGAATGTCCATCAGTAGGTCCAACACCAAAGTCCCCAGAAAGGACTTCTAGTTTGTTAACCTGGCAAATGTTTATAAATAATTATAATAGATATACAGTTGTATCTCCTGCTGGGGCAAGGTAGGTTTTGCATGGGAAAAATTAAAAGTTTGCCCACAACTGAAGTTTTAATATATATGCATAAACATAGGTAGTTTATTTGGTAAGAGCCTAACAAAGTCAGATTAGTGGAGCCTCAAGCCAAGTCACCCTGAGTAAAAGATCACACAGTATGAGATATTCACCACAGGAAGGATCTGCTGTGAAAAAACACATTGTGACACTGGACTTAAAGCCACAAAACACTAGCCCGAGGTACCAGTACAAACTAAACTAGCAATGTGTTTGTAGTAAAGTGGGAAGAATTCTAAAACTTAAAAAAAAAGTCACAGCAAAGACTGAAAGACTGACCCACCCAATTTCCTTCAGGTTATAGAATTTGGAATTGGTATTACAAATCAGCCCTCTAACATGAAATCTAAGAGGGTGACTCTATGCAGCCCAGGTAAACAAAGAGAAAATTCAAGGAGAACCTAGGCAATTCCAAGGAAAGAGTGGAAGTATCAGCATTCATTTGGGAAGATAGAAAGACACCTATGTGAACCAGAAAAGGCAAAGATAAGGTTATAACAGGCCAAACTGTTTTCTATAAAATATAGACCCCATGATTCAAGATATAAATAATGAAATGACAAGATTATGAATTAAGATTTTAAAAAGTGAGATGTCTGAGCAAGAGGTAAAATTTCATCGTGAAATAGACATAACAAGAAAGGCTGAAAAAGAAAATCAGAATATAATGATTTGAATAATTAACTTTTGATTAAATAGATTTTTTTTTTTATTAAACCCTACATCCTAACAGATCATCTTCCCCTAAAGCAGCCTTTGGAATATTTTTTAAAACTGTAAAAAAGAAGGATCTCATACCCTTCGAAACAGCATGGAGGGACCGGGCAAGTATTATGCTAAGTGAAATAAGCCAGGCAGAGAAAGACAAGTATCACATGATGTCACTCACATGTAGAATCTAATGAACAAAATAAACTGATGAACAAAATAGACCCAGAGACATTGAAGCATACAACAGACTGACATATCAGAGGAAGGGAGTGGGAGTGGGAAGAGGTTAACCAAGGAATTTATATGCATATATACATAACCCCTGGACACAGAAAATACTGCAGTGAAGCCCTGTGGAGGAGGCGGGAGCAGGGTCGAAGGGGTCAAGGGGGGGAAAAGGGGACATCTGTAATATTTTCAACAATAAAGATAAATTTTAAAAGCCAGTCTTTCAAGACACAATGAAACCTATAAAACAAACAAAAACACAGAAAGCAGGTATGATCATCTTTGTCCCAAATACAATAAAATAACAAATTGAAAGTAATCGAAACAACAACAAAAAAACACAGCACAGATTTTTTTTTTAATTTTCACAAAAAATCCTAAGGCCAAAGGAAACATCAAAGCTAAGTGTTTACAATTAGAAAGACTATTATGGATCATATTATTCATAATTCAAAATACTTTCATTATTAAACAATTAAAATTAAAATAAAATAAATTATTTTGTTACCTAAAATTATATTCAATTCAATAAATGATAAAAAGACAAAATAGACATATAAAGTTTAGGATTTTAAAAAATAATATATAAGAAATTATTTTAAATAATGGGGTAAGAACAAATATTTTGAAATAGCTATAAAACAGACACATCTAGAAACAGACAAATAGAGAGACAGCTGCCTTGGAAGAATATTTAGTGGGAAATAAAAGTTTATAGGTTAAATGTTAAGTGAAAAATAAGTTGGTTATAAAAACAATATGCACAGCCTAAATGTATACATATATGCATAAAACGGTTTAAAATATTTCTGTAATACCTGATGGGATACATTTCTTACATTTTCCTTTTTTGCATGTCTTCTACATTTTCATGACACACAGGGGGAGGCTACGCTACAGGTGAAAAGGTGTGAGCAGAGCACTAGATCGTGGAGCCATGACCCCAGCCCCTGAAGTTGTGTGACTCAGCTCGCCCCCCACAGGCAATGCATTGGGAGGAGGGAGGAAAAGCACCGAGGACTAAACTGTGGGGAATGGGAACGGCAGGGGAGAAAAGGAATGAAAAGGAATGAAGAGACAGATGTAAATGGCAAATGGTCCAGCTGTTTTGTTTATCTGCTGCCGTGGAAGACCGCAGGCATTTCACCTTTCCTCACTATTCTGTAGGTCCGCAGTGCCCAGCACTGTGCTGCGGTCTTGCTTGGGGTCTGTGATGAAACTGCAGTCAGAGGCAGACGGGGCTCACGTAGCTGAGACTTGGGGGAAAGGGCTGAGCCTCTGCTCAGCCCAAGCATTGGGCATCTACTGGAGAGCTTGGCCTCTCTCTCTCCCTCTGCCTCTCCCTCTCTCCTTCCTGTTGCTTCTTCCCCCAATGACCTCCTCCCATCTTCTCTCTACATGGTCCCTCCAGCAAGGTAGCCAAACTTTTCAGATGGCAGCTCGGCCTTCCTAAAACCACAGAAGATGACATTTCCACCACTTCCTAAGGCTTAGGGGCAGGTTGACAGTATCACTACTGCTCTAGTTGCCTGCCGGGCTTCCTATTATCCCGCAAGCACGCTCAGAATCACCTTTGTGGCTCTTGCTGACGGTCTTTATCTTTCCTAAAATGTCCTCTTAACCTTTTTCCTCCTTTTAAATATTAATTGTGTCAAAGTGCATCAGAGGGCCTTTCCGTATTCAATGAATAAGGGTGTTAATTCCAGGAGGCATTGCTCATTGGTGACTATCTTTGGAATCTAGCTGTTATCCCAACACATAGGACACTTTCAATAAATATTTAGCCCACTAATGCTTCACAAAAGCATATGAGGGGTGAATTATTATACCCATTTGACAGATGAAAAAACTGAAGCTGAGAAAAATTAAGTGGTTTGCCTAAAGTCACACAGCTAACAAGTAGTAGTATAGGACTTCTCAAACTCCTAAAGCTATAGCACATTATGCAAATTTGTAGGGATAAAAGCAATAAAGACAAGGCTAAGGGTCAGGAGTTGAGTGTATGACACTTTCCCATACTCTTACTTTAAAGCAGAGTAGCTACAAGAATAATAATCTAGAGGGAAACATGCTATAATGACGCCGTAGGATTCTTTAAAATAAAGTCTCTTCAAAAACACCATTTCCAGCTGAGCCTTTAAACAAGAAACTTAGTTTTCACTTTACAAATGATAGTCACAGACCATGAACACCTTTTTAAATGCTATTTTTCAAGGCTGAGAGCAAGAGGTCCAATTATAAAAGAATTGATCTTGTTAAACTTATTCTTAAATTTTTTATTTCCCTCCTTGGTTAATTCAATTTCCCTTCAAATGCATGAATCATCAAGACATAATGTGAACATTTAGCCACAATCGAAGAGGACGTTACATTATTTGGATGTACTTGACAGAATTCAGACAGAACAGATTGAGCAGGGTCAAATGAAACTCACCTAGCTGCCTATCTACAGCAACCATGATTGTTAGTTACTGTTTTCTTGTCAGAGAAAGACTAATACCATATGATTTCACTTATATGTGGAATCTAATGAACAAAATGAACTAACAATCATAATGGAAACAGACTCATAGATACTGAGAACAGACTGACAGCTGTTAGAGGGTAGGGGTGTTGGGGGCCTGGGTGAAAAAGGTGAAGGGATTAACAAAACAAAAAAACCCATAAACACAGACAACTGTACTGTGGTTACCAGAAGGAAAAGGGTGAGGGGCAGATAGGAGAGGGAAGACAGAGGATCCAAGGAGGTTTGACTTTGTGTGATGAATACACAGTAGGATATACAGATGATGTATTACAGAATTGTACACTTGAAACCTACATAATTTTATTAACCAATGTCACCTCAATAAATTCAATAATAATTTTTTAAAAGACTTTACCAAAGATTTGTTACAATAAAAGAAAATGCACATTTATCTTTGCTTGTTCAAATTTGTTGTTACCAAAATGATAACAAATTTAAAAAGCACAGAAAGCTGACATTTATCTGTGCTTACTACCACATCCCAAGAATTGTGCTAGGAACTTTCTCTTCATCTCAAGCAATGTTCATGACAACTCTACTAGAAAGTGGAGTAGCAATCCATTTTTACAGAAGAGGGGAAACAAAACTCAAAGAGTTAGGTGACTACCTAAGTATACAGAGCTGATCAGTAGTAGCAAATTAGGGATTTGAATGAAGATCTGCCTGACTTCAAAGCCCTTCCTTGTTCACTACCACTGAAGCTTTCAGTATCATCATCATTTGTAACCACAGGCAAAAATAACCTAAGTATTCATAAGCAAAAATTTACCTGATAGTATCATAAAATCCAATTTGTAGAAAGACTCAGAAAGGTTAGAATTTGGAGGCTTTTGAGTTGTAGAGTTTTGAGGGTAGAGGAAGTAGGGAATGAGAGTTATCTGCCCTTGTTTCTTAGAGAAGGAAATGGGAATGAACCAGCCCCCAGAGACACTCCTTTGCATCAAGATTTTGCTCATGAAATATTTTGGAATTGTCTTCTTCTTTACCCCCTACCACTTTAACCCAGAAATTTCTGACTGCACATTCGCCAAGGGGGTTTTACTATGGTAACCTTCAGGCCTACACAAAGAACACAGTCAAAACAAATAGCTCTCTTTAAATGTCATTATGGGGAGTAAAATTCTATGTGGTGTATTAATGGGCCTCCCACAGCTAAATCCTAGCATACCACTTTGAAAAATGTCCCCTGTGGGTATCGCTTAAACCAACAAAAGTGAGGGAATTTGAGAGTTAAAAGACAACTCAATCTAGGTCTGGTGGAAATTAATAGAAGACAGAGTATATGAATAAAGAAGTCAGGAATCAGGGAAACAAATTAAATTTGCTTTGTTTTTATTCTTTTTAAATGTTATTTTAATGTGGAAGGCCTAAAGAGAAATCTAGCTTTTATTTTTTTACATGCAATTTCCTTATTTTTGAATTTAATAAATCATTAATGGAAGTGGAAATCTGCCTTTGGCTTAAATATAAAAAAGAAGAGAAATATTTCTTCCCCAGCCATCAGACAGTATTCATAAAAGATCAGGGCAATGCCCTAAGTAAGTAATATACACATAGTGTTTACCCAGCATGCACTGTTTACCTGATAAATATGTTGGCTGCTCAATATTTAAAGTACTTATTAAAGAATAAGCTAATTTCCAAAGCTTATTAAGGAATTAGTCGGCATACCTAGTAGATTTCTAGAGACAATTTGATTCACAATATAAGTGTATCTTGAGGATAGAACTGATATATGGCTAGAAATCTTCATGAAAATATGTTAAAGCTTTCACCAGTTCTTTATTAAACCTCAACTTATTTGCTTTATTGCATCTTTTTCAAGGCAAAGGAATTAGTTCTTGTTTTGCTTCCCCCTGCCTGGAGCCTGAGGCAGCTAGCTTTCATCTATGCTCTGACTCCCTAGGAGAGCTGAAAAACTTCACCATCCATATCCAACAGGAAGAAAAACTGACATTGAGTATAATCAGCACCGGCTATAACCAGGATGTTTATGACATGGCTTTAAGTCTAAACTATCTTTCCTTTGTTCCCACTCTCTTCGTTCTTCCACACATCTCTCCACCAACTCTATTTCTAAAGGACCTCTGCAAAACCAAATTAAAAGGCTAACATAGTTTAACTATGTAATGCCCAGTACAATAACAAAAGTTCTGCTCTTTTGTTATTGGATGCTGAATGTGAACTTCTAAGTCCTATACCTAAAAGGTCAAACAATAAAAAATTTTTAAAAAGACGGACACTGACTTCCTAAAAGATAGTCTGTGATTTCTTTTCTGGAACTGTCATTCATTACCAGTTTCTGAAAGAGAAATGTCTGAGAAAACAAAAGTAACTACCGTATTATTTTCAAATTGTCTCATTAGATTCAATACTGAACTGTTAACAATGCGTTTGGAGTAGAATCCATGCCTAAATTTTATCTACCAATAAAAACCACAATATGGTATGTCAAAGGCAAGGGTCTATGAGTGTTTTTTTGTAAATATTATTATATTAATTATTTAAGAAAATGTTGAAAAGATTCAGAAATAAAGCCAACTTTTATATATTCATGGTATACCTCTCTTAACAGTAAGAAAATGGGTTAAGTTCATCTCTCATTGAAATAAGCCTTAAAATTGTGTTAGCAGGTACTTAGTAGAAAGAGTACTGGATCAATGTCTGGACTTTAGCTGTGCCATATGCTTAAGTTGATTTTGGTCATTTCATTTCTTAGAATGTTTTCTTCTCTCAAATGCAATAATGGTAGTATATATCTTATAGAATTTCCCATTATAATTCAATTATATAATATTCATTTATTTAACAAGTGCTTATTATGTCAATCAAGGTCCAGAGGATAAGGTAATGAAAAAAATCTCTATTATCACAAAACTTATATTCTAAAGGTAGCTAAGAAAATAAAGGTGGAACAAAGTGAGAGAGAGAGAGAAATAGAGAAGCTGGTAGAAAATTACATCATAGAGGTAGCCAGTGACAGACCAATGTTGAGTGGCTTTGAAATATATTTCAATATGTTGGGAATCATTTGAAGTTAATAATAGCAGAAAAGTCATATGATTTCATTTACCTTTGAAAAATCCACTCTAACTACTTTGCAAAAAATAAGATAGGTGGATCATGTGGGAGTCTATTGTAAGAGTAAGAACAAAAGATGCTGGTGCCTTGGACTACTAGTGTTAGTGTCAAAATTCTTTAGAGATTGTTAAATGTGGATTATTTAAATTGTTAAATGTGGAGTTTTTAAAGGTTGAGTCAACAATGTTTGCAGATTAATTAGATCTGGGATAGGAAAGAAAGAGAGTCAATCACTCTTGGCCTGATCAAGGGAGTGTATGCTCGTGTCTAGATACAGCTAACCACTGACACTCATGAGGTTTATGCTCCTCACTTGCACACAACCTCTCCAAGGCTCTGAGACTCTAGTCTAGGTCCAAAAAGTATATTCACAAGGTCATATCTATTTTTACACTTTCCAAGCTGAAATAGATTTAATTCTGACTGGATAAAACCACTATCTCCTTACCCTGGGTCACACTAGACCATGGGTCAGGTGGCATGGCAGCAGTCATAAACATTTCTGGAACCCAGCTAAAAAGAAGTTGAGTAGGGATTGTGATGGATTGTTAAATATGGCCCCCAGTGAAACACTTCTTCTTGCTCTGGCTGGGTGGCTCAGTTGGCTGGAACATCGACCCGTACACCAAAGACCTGATCAGGGTGTGTATGGGAGGCAACCAATCAATGTTTCTCCCTCTCTCTCTCCCTTCCTTTCTCTCTAAAATCAAGAAACATATCCTCAGGTGAGGATTAAAAAAAACAACACTCCTCCCTTTGTCTACGCCCCCCTGCAATGTGACTGTACTGCTCTCCTTACCAAGAAGTCGAGTCTATTTCCCCTGAGACCCCTTGAATCAAGCTGGTCTTGTGATTTGGTTTCACCAATAGAATGCTGTAGAAGTGAAGTCTTAAAGCCCTACTTTAAGATGACTTGGAGTTTCTACTTTTGATCTTGGTAACCAGATTGAGACCACATGGAGAGAAAGACCACAATGAATATCATATGGAGAGAGAAACCACACAGAGGACAACCAAGGTGCCCAGTTTAACAGCAGCAGCAAAGCCCACAATTTCAAGAGAGAGGCCACCTTTGGTCTTCCAGTCTCAGTAAAATAACCCCAGATAGACACCACATGGTGCAAAAAGGAGCCATCCCAAGGAAACCCCAAATACCCGCCACATAGAACTGTAAGCAATAAAAAAGTTAGTGTTTCAAGTCACTATATTATGGGGTATGTTTTTTACGTAGTAGTAGATAGCTGATATAAGGGTAATTTAGTTTGGTTTCAGTAGAATATATTTTTGTGGTTTGCAGTCACTTGAATACATTGCTAAGTTATTGCTTTCTCTCCATGTGCAGCACTGGGCTTCAGGAACACTCCTGCCACCCAGTGTGCTGACGCTCCTGGCCTTAGGACACCAACGTGCAGGGCCAGAGATGCCACTGCACAATGAATGTGTCCTGTGGTGTCTGGCACCCAAACTACGTGAGCATTGGGAGACAAACAATGCTGAAATCTACAGAGCCAGAATAAATATGAGAAAAAAATCTTCAAAGCATCAGTTGTGTAAAATTCAAAGTAGAGTATTAGGTTTTTATTAATGTCAGATCAAAATGGAAGTTCCTGAAAATACAGCATATAAATTATAAATTCACCATGTACTTTTTCTTTTTTAATAAAAATTGCCTATAATGCAATTTATCTGTAATCTTGTGCTTTTGGGGCACAAACCTGTATTGGAAATACAAAAGCAAGTATATTTGCGAAGTCTCATCTTTCTTAAAAAGCCTCATTTAAGTTTTATTTTTGTGACCATACTTTCTAAGTGTGACCACAATGTTTAAAATTTCTATGACATTAATGACAATTGTTAAGCTGAAATAAGCTTTTCTGAACTATAATAAATTTAAATTTATTTTTAACTTAGTTTTTTAAAATTTAAAACTAGAGTAATTTTTTAAGACTTTGATTTTTCAGAGTAATTTTGGGTTCTCAGAAAAATTGGGAGAGAGGTATAGAGATTTCCCATATACCTCCTGCACATTACATGCATAGCCTCTCCCATTATCACATCACTCACCAGAGTATTGTATTTGTTATAATTAATTAATCTATATTGACACATTATTATCTCCCCAAGTCTATAGTTTAACTTTCATTCTTGGTGTTGTACATTCTATGGGTATGGGCAAATATATAATGACACATATCCACTATTATAGAATCAGACAGAGTGTGTTCACTGTCCTAAACATCCTCTGTGTTTTGCTGGTTCATCTTTTATCTACACAAACCAAACGCCTAGCAACCACTTATCATTTTACTGTCTCCTTAGTTTTATCTTTTTCAAAATATTATATGGTTGCAATCATACAGTGCGTAGCCTGATTGGCTTCATTCACTTAGTAATATGCATTTATGTTCCTCCCATGTATTTTCATGGATTGGTAGCTCATTTCTTTTTATCACTGAATGATATGCCATTGCCCAATGTACTACCTTTTATTTATCTACTCACTTCCTGAAGGAAATCTTGCTTGCTTCTAAGTTTTGGTAATTATGAATAAAACTGCCTTAAATATGCATGTACAGGTTTTTTTGTGGACAAAAATTTTCAACTCCTTTGAGTAAATACCATGTGATTTCTGGATCATATGGTACAAGTATGCTTAGTATTGCAAGAAACTATAAAACTGTTTACCAAAGTGGCTGCACCATTTTTGTTTCCATCAGCGATGAATGAAAATTCTGTTGTTCTACACCTTCACCAGAATTTGGTGTTTTCAGTGTTCTGGATTTTGGACATTCTAAAAGATGTGTAGTGATAGTCTTTATTATTTTAATTAGCATCTTCTTAATGACATGACGTGGAGCATCTTTTCATATTCTTATTTGCCATCTGTATATATCTTGTTTGGTGAGGTATTGATTAATGTGTGTTTGGCCCATATTTTAAGTCAGGTATTTGTTTTCTCAATGTTGAGTTTAATTTTCTTTTTAAGTTTTTAAATGTTTAATTTTTTAAAAAATATTTCACCACACTAAAGGAAAGAATGAATTATCTTCTTAATGTCTCTATAGGAAATATTACAGACTACTGCCATATGCATAAGTAATAAAAATATGCAGTGAAACTATAAAATATATAGAAATATTTGGGGTAGCTGATTCTTAAAAATGCTAAGTTACTTCTATGGATTTTGTAATTTTGGAATATTTTCAGCCTTTTAAATTTTGTAATTTGTTAAAATGTCTTCTCCTAAAGAAACAGTCATTTCGTTATTTTGAAAGTACAACTTTTTATATTTTTCTTAAATAAAAGAGCTCTTCAAACTCTATGTCTTCCAGGCCACAAAAAGTCAGACTATATAACCTTGGTATATAATTGGAACACTGAAGAAAGTACTAAAGGACTTTGAGACTTGTAAGATGTGATCTAAACATAAAGTCTTGCCATTTTTATATTTTCTTTCCAAAAGGCAGAGAGTGTATCCCCAATATATAACTGTATAAAGTGATTGAGGGGTCACAACTTTCCACCCCCTTAAAAGACAAGCACTCACTTTGGCTGTCAAGGACCCCACTCCCATACCTGGGGAATTGATAAGTGTGCTAGGCTACACTATAGAAGGGAAAAGTACAAACAGGGCTGACAAAACCTTGGAACCCAAGCAGCCACCAATTTTGTCAGATTACGCACAAGCAATGGTCAAAGAGCCCCTGTTGGCAAGTCCTCCCAGCTATGGCAAGAGGAGCCAGCAGAGACTCTGCTGTAACAGGTGCTCTCTTAACAGACTGATGGTAGCCAGAGGGAGGGACCTTGAAGGACTGGGTCAAAATGGTAAAGAGATTGAGAAATACAGAGCAGAAATTACAAAAGAGTCCTGGGGATGTAAAGTTACAGCATAGAATACATAGTCAATAATATTGTAATAACTATGTCTGTTGCCCCTTGGGTACTGGAAATATCAGGGGAACACTTCGTAAAGTATATGACTGTCTAACCACTATGCTGTACATCTGAAACCAATACAAAATAATAGTGAATGTGCAGAAATGCACTAGATGGTGAGGAATAGGCTTTCCATTACTTTCTGCTTCTAGCAATAATTGTTGCTCCACAGCATGTCAATGAAGACTTTGCTCCACTCCTCTCCCTCTCCTCTCCCAATCTTGAAAAATTTTAATAAGTGCTTCAAGAGCCTATTTGGAAGTTTGAAAACAAAAGAGGAAAACAACCAATTAACCATCAGAAAAATGATTGATGCTTGCTCTTTGCTTTCTTGCTAATTTCTATTTCTCCTGGAACAAATATAAAACTCTTCTTACATAGACAAGGAAATGAAGGATAAACCCAAAGTTTGATATATCAACGTAAAAAACTATTCTGACTCCCAGAAATGCATTTCGCCATATATAAGGTACAGTTTCACTTTCCATGGTTTCTCTTTTAGCAGTTTCACTTAACTATGGTCAATCATCGTTCAAAAATATTAAATGGAAAATTCCAGAAATAAACAACTCCTAAGTTTTAAATTGCATGCCATTCTGAGTCGCATGATGAAATACGATGCCCTACCTCCAGCAGACTCTATCCGACCCAGGACCTGAATCCCTTTGTCCAAAGTATCCATGCTGTATATGCTCATTAGTCACTTAGCAGCTCCCTTGCTTGTCAGATTGACTGTAGCGATATTACAGAGCTTATGTTCAAGTAACCCTCACTTTACTCAACAATGGCTCCAAAGCACAAGAGTACCAATGCTGGCAATTCAGAGAGAAGCCATAAAGTGTTTCCTTTAAGTGAAAAGGTATGTACGTGTAGGGAAAAACACAACATACCTCTATATAGTTTGGTACTGTCCATGGTTTCAGGTGTCCACTGGGCTTCTTGGAACATCCCCACTGTGGATAAGAGGGTTGGTACTGTAATTGCGCCAGCATCAATTACATCTACAAAGCAAATTTCTGAATTTGAGGTGCCTTTTTATACAATTGCAGATGATATAATTTTAACATTCATTCCCCCTTTCTCTACTGGTTCCTCTCCTCCAGGACAGTGAACTGATTTCAACTGTTTTTGGTCTCATTTCTCCTGGAATCTCTATCCAAGTTTATAAGCATCTTTGGCTATCTTCTTGTTTCAAAGAAATCCTTCCCTGAATCCCTATTCAATATTAACTAACTGAAACCTACAGGATAATGAGTCTGTAAAAAATGGAAAAAGTAAAATATCCGAGTTTTCTAAAATATCATATCAGCCTGAAATACAATTAAAGACTTACATGACTTTTGAATATACCTTACAATATTATTGTTAGATTTAAATATGATTTTTTATATGTTTGAAGTTAAACAATTTAAAAATATTTTGTCCTCAGTAGTTCTAGTGTTTTTATTCCTGGTCATAAATCTGATTGCTCATGTGCATTTTAATAAAATTTGGGGCTTCTTATAATAAATGAGAAGATATATTTCCCTGTCTGATTCTAGGTCTTTTCTCTGAAGCATTTACTTCTTTTCTGAAAGCAACTCAAAAATGCAGGTTTGTTCAGAATATAAAAATTAAGTTCACGAAATCCTCTAACACAAATAACATATTAGATTCTAATCAATGGCTATATTCAAGTAAAATACTGAATTATATTCAAAACCTGAGGTTCTTTATATCCTATGCCTAGCTCATTCTGTATAATGTAACTCAAATTTTACTTGATTTCCTCACTTGTAGGCCAAGAAAAAAGGTATTCATTTCTTAAGAAATAAACACAATAAATGTTATTAATGTGGCAGTTTTATATTTTCACAAGATTTTGCTTTTCAGACCAATCTTTAAAGGTTCTAACAATTATATTACATAATTAGGTTAGCATCCATATGTGCAAAGTCTATATTTCTACCAAATCACTTCAAAATAGGCAGACAGATGTGTTGTCTAAGTTAGCAAAACTATGACCATGCCTTAATTTAAATATAAGATAAAAACCTTCTGTTAAACACTTGTATCACTTCGTATGAAATTGGGCTTTCAATTTTAAAACAAAGATTTTTAAATATTAAAATCCACAAAAGAGATAACAACAAATCATTAAAATCTGGGATGAATTAAGAGAAAACACTGTAGAATAAAGGTGAATCATCAGCTATCATTAGAAAATTTTCACTTTATTTTTTTGGTCAGTTTCAGTCATATTTTACTTCAAGTTTCTAGAAACTTCCAAATACATTTCAATTACTAAAAGCATCAAAATGTTATTTATGGCTTTTTCAGTCAGCTATATTGTTCTAAACATTTGTTTTTTAATGGTATCTCCTACTTTTTTCCCTGGTTTATGGAACAATTATAACATGGACCTTCTGTTAGAGCACCAAGGCTACCAACCCAAGACACCATGCGACTCCAAGTGTTGACAAACACTGGAGGCATCAGAACATGAGTTGTGCATAGCTAGAAAATATGGAAGTCTGGAGGTCTCATATTTTATTGAAAAGTTTGCTCTTCCATTGTATTTTTCTCTTCAGAGTTATGGAATTATGACTACAAAACCATGGCCTTAACTTGAGCAAGATTCCCCAGATGAACAATGGATCCCTAAGCAACTCATTGTAATGAAAATATCATTTTTTTCTGGCAATAGTTTATCTCTGCTTCAGCTCACATTAAGAATTATGATTCACACCAATATAATATACACATCTACACCTGCTGGCATGGTATCTGGGGAAAAACATGGAATAGAGCAGAAAGTACATTGTCTATCAATGATTCATTCATAATCTTTAAATGGATTTTTTTCCTTTATACCTAGATTTGCATAGCCCATATTATATGACAGCCTAACTTCACAACCTTAGTTCTTTAAACAATAATAAAGGGGGTTTGTTCTGCTGTTTTGTTGCAAACATTTATTTCTTTAATGTTCTTTCCCAAATTTCAAATTACTTATATGTAAATTCACACCAACTTTTTGATCCTTTAGAATTCAGAAACTGAAGATGAAACTCTAGATTCCAAACTTCAGTTGGATGAACAAGGGGAACTAAGGCAAGAGTAAAAGGAACAGAAAGTTGGATCTCTTCCACTCCCAACACCTCAGCCAGTCTCCCACATTCACATGAAGTCCTCAGCAAGGTTTCTAAGGCGATAAACATGCTTCCCATAGAAAAAAAACAGCCTTAATACTTAGGTAAAGTTGACACACAAAAACTGTTATCATATTTCCACTCAGGGAAGTTTTTATCTTTATTTTAAACCTGCCATTTTAGAGTTCAAAGGCAATTATAAAGGAAAAGTAAATTATTTGCTCCCCTTATCTAGTCACAATCAGATTGAGATTATTGTTCTTCCTAAACACTGAGAATCAAGGTGTTGGAAATAAAATAAAAATTAATTTAACAAAAACGACTACACACACAAAAAAATTAAAATTTACATTTTAGTTATAGAGACCTATTGGAAAATTTACACCTTACTTAATTAGTCTTGGTAACAATCAGAATCTACCCTACATTGTACAGTACATACATGTCACTCACTTAGCTGGAACCAAACTTCCCATTGTGTCCCGCCCCCCATTCAAATTCTTTGTAGAGTTTCTAAACAACCCTGTAAATGAGATTGGCCCTTCCAGCAACCCACACTTACAAATAAATTAAAATATAATAATGCTTGGCAGAAATGGATTTCCTTCCCTAGAAATCAGTGGGGAGGAAAAATATCATTTTGTATGAGTGTGTGCCTTGTCTCAAATTTTGAACTAGAATGTGGGGAAATAGATTGGCTCTCTTGACCATCAGGACCATTCATCAGAATTAAGATCCTAGTATTATAGAGCTGAAAGCCTCCTCGAGAGGTCATCAAGTTCTGGCTCTGCCCTATTAATCAAAGGGAAGTCCAACATATACCCCAGCATGCACTATGATTTGTAATTGGAAGTTGACATAGTATAGATTTCTGGGAAACTGTGAGTAAATTACCTTACTATTTTCTGCCTTAGATCACATCTGTAAAATGAGGACAAGAATAACTATCTCAAAGAACCACTGCAAACTGCTCAAAGACACAGATGAAAAGACATATTGATAAATTAATGTAATGAATTTATTTGTGACTAATAACCTTAGGACAGAAAAATGCTTGAAAAGTACCAAGCACATTTAGTTCAGTTTTAAAAAACAAACAAACCCAAAATTTAGAAAAATATAAAAATAATATACAGAAGAGAAAACATGGAGTCTCCTTGATATTTTATGATATTTCTTGATACATCTCTAAATTGCCCTTTCTGTCATCTGTTTGGTCTCTGTTTCAGAATATTCAACAGAATAATAGGTCTCCTATTGTAGATGTTAAAAATAACACTGAATATTATAGAAAGTTGGAGGGTGATACTGAGAATATTGATTAGCCAAAAACTGGCAAAGGAAGAGGGCTTTACCCAGAAAGATGATTGTGCATCAAAGAGACCACCCATATAAAAATGATGTCTTGACACTTAATCCAATTATGTAACTTTCTTCCTCCCCTCAAAAAATTGCCCTAACAGTGCCTGAGTATCCCTTGCTCATCAGCATCAAAGCTGATAGCATGATCCCAGAGCAAGAACTGCTTCAAATTCTCTGGGTTCCCCACCAAAAGAGAGAAGGAACAGTTATCTGGAATACCTGAATGGTAAATATCTTTTCAGATTCAGAGCTTTTCCTTGGTGAGATAGCTGAAGCCTCTCGGGGCTTGATTTAGCAGCATTAAAACCAGCCACTAAAGTGCATCAAAATGAAAAAAAGAAAAGAATGGCACTTCTTTGCATTATATCTCCAAAAATCAAGAGGAAAGAATCTTCTGAGAATGCAGGTAATGTGAGGTAATATATTACTATTCTCCCTCCCTTGGGCTGAGAGAAGATGATTACTATAATAACCATCATATTTTGCTGTCCATTAAATATCAAATGACTCCTTGAGGTCTAAATTCTGTAAAATGTGGACATCAACTCTTTAAGTAGCTGTGCTGTCTAAGCAGTAACCTTATCTAGCTTTATCATTTTGTCAAAGGAACTCATTCACTAAAAAGTAGCAATTATAGATGCCTCCCTTGACTCTACCCCCCCAACAAAAAAATGTAAATACAACTCAACTCTTTATTTTTAATTTGCCTCATAATTTTCACTTGTATTTAAAATTCTCTATTTGGTCAAATAAAACTCAAGAGAATTAAATGAAATAATTATAAATCCAACCGAGGTGATCAAAGTAATAATCCATGAACAATTTGATTCATACCCAAAAGACATTTTTTGAATAAAATAAAAAAAATGATTTAATTTAAGGTCAACATACACAAATGTCTGGCCATTTGCTACCCTTTGTCCAGTAGATATCACAAAACACTCCTCACTGCAGAATTCTACTATTCCTCCAGCACCTGTCTTCACCCAAAGGCCTAGTGATTTTTTTTTTCTTTTTCTCAACGTAGCATTCTGGATTATTACTATTCATCTTTAAGGTGGTTTGGAAGAGAAAACCAATGTGAACCACTTGTAAGCTTTTTGATCACCAAGGCACATGGGCCAGGTGAAATCTAACAGGTTCTTTACGTCCTTCAAAGGAATCACCAATTTTTCATGTTCTGTAGAGATTTTTTTTTCTTCTGATGTCCTTTGGATAAAATGCTGACCCAGTGTATTAGTTTTCAAGGGTTGCCATAACAAAGTACCACAAACTGAGTGGCTTAAACAACAGAAATTTATTTCCTCACAGTTCTGCAGGATAGAGACCAAGATGAAGGCTTTGGCAGGGTTGGTTTCTTTTGAGGCTTTGCTCCTTGGCCATTTCCTCCCTCTCTCTTCGCATGTATTTCCCTCTGTGCATATCTGTGTCCAAATTTCCTCTGCTTATCAGGACACCTGTCATACTGGATTAAGGCCCACCTTACTGATCTCACTTTAAATTAATTACTTCTTTATAGACCTTATCTCCAAATACAGTCACATTCTGAGGAACCAGGGGTTAGAAATTCAACATGAATTTTGGAAGATACAACTCAGCCCACAACATCCACATTACTTGAAATTGAGTCATTTTTCAAATTTAAGCTAAATTCTACAAGATTATCAAGCATTTGTCTTCACCTCTCAAACAATGCATTTATATTGCTATGACTATATTCTTTCAGTCATCATGGTGTGGCATCTGTGATAAATTGTATACTTAAACATTCGTGTTATTATTTTTCTTTTGTGACTTTTAAAGAGGATGTCAAAGTTGGCAATTACTCGGCTAGCTGATTCAGATTCCTATTGGTAATGACCTTTGACCTTGAATTTCTGCCTCTAAAGTTTCTTCTTCCTGCTGTTCTCATCTTCCCATGTATCTAGTTTCAGTATAGTTTACACTATTACTAACCATTCTCCTTCTGTTCTCTCTCTTTTTTTTCAATTTTGATCTTATGCCTTAATATTTATCACTATTACTAATAATCTCTCTTCTTTAAATCGTGTTTTCATTGAGCAAAGTCTTTCAGGGATATAAAATACTATTCCCGGAGAATATACTGCAAGAACTTCAATGAAACTAGTGAAAACTGGAGCATCAGTTATCCAGAAAAACCAACAACCTGAGAACTATATGGAACAATTAATAATAAAATAATAGATGAAACCTAAAGTAACCTTTAAAATTAATTATTCTAAAAACAAAGCAAAAAACTCATGTGATTGGCAAAGTATATTTTGTTGTATTGTTTCTTAGAAACAATTCCTTCTGTACTAAATCAATCTGGTAGTAGAAGATATACAAATATTATGGTAGTCTATAAAACTGAGGAGTAGATACAAAGTAGTTACTTTTAATATGCACCTATTGAAAATTTCTTTTAAAAAAGTCAAGTCACTTGTTAGTCTTACTTTTTACTTTTTATCAGAGAAATCAATTGTTAAAAGTTCTCTCTTCCCATTTGCGAAGTAGTTATTATCCTTTTCTGCCAACAATATCCAACACACATAAATGTACCAGAACCTTGGGGTATCTGTTGGAAAACGAAATGCAGTCTTTTCCTGAGTCACCTTGGGCTTGCACTGACAGATTGACTCACAGTTAGACTTGATGCTTTATGGTTTTGTTGGCCAGACTTCCATCTGCACGACTGTTTGAGGTATAAGAATATCCCTGCCTTGGCCACTGTTCTTTTCAGCACAGTTTTACTTGTTCAATGCCCTTTATTTAACCTTGATTTAAAAAAAAAAAAAAAAAAAAAAAAAAAAACTCATTCTTAGGCATTTTGCCTTTGACCAAATAAATTTTGATTAAATATATGCATGTCTGTGTGTGTGCTGTTCGAACAGCCTAGGAGCAATGCCAAAAGGAAGAGCCTCAACACAAGTTTGAACAGCAAGTGTCTTTGACTTATTGCTGTGATTATACTAATTGCTCATCTACTTGGTGGGAGGTTGCAGGAAGCTGTTTTGAAGTAATCAAGCTGAGATAGGCCCTTCTATTTATAATAATTCTGAAAATTCTTACATCTCAAAAAGACGTAATTGCATTTTTCTTCTTTTAAAAATAGGCTCATTCTCCCTTCTTCTCACCCTTCTCATTACCTCAATTCAATAATAAATATTTGATAGCTTGTTAGTTATTATAAGAGTAAGCAGAAACTATCCTTCATTTCATAGATCTGAATACAAAGTCCTCAATATTCATTAATGGATTTGAAGTGCAATACAAACATTCTAGAAAAATAACAATTATTGCTTAGGCAATGTCTTATAGAGGGTAAATTTTATGTGCACATCATTTTTGTGGAAGTATTTCTGTGTTATGAGAAAAGACAATGATGGCCTTAGCTCAAAGCGTGGGTGCTTATTTATTCAGTCAATATTTTAGTATTATGATTAGCATTTTTATGTCAATGACTAGTATAGAAGCAACTAACAAAAGTCTTTTTTTAGCACCATATATGGACTTCTATATTTTATTTCAATTTGTTCTGGGTAAGAAATTATTTTAATAAAAATTCAAAGGTTAATAAAATGTATCATTGTTGAAGCTATATGGGAGCCTGGACATAAAGCTCTTTGTTGTATGCACTATTCAACTATCCAATACGCACTTCTCTTCTGCTATTCCACACTCATAAACAAAGGCCCCTTTGTCATCTAGTAAGAGCATGTTAGCATCTTGGAGTCAAATCCAAATACCCCAGCTGCATGGCTTCCTAACTGTATGGAACTTGGGCTCCACTGAGCTTATAAATTGGATATTGATACCTACTTTAGAGTTGTAAGAATTAAATAATTAGCACCCATAGAATGCATGGCACAAAATAGACACTGAAAATTTTAGTAATATTCCTGTTCCTCAAACCTCCCTCAAAAATTGTATTGCCCAAAATACTTTTTAATTCTTTGGGCCTCAGGAACTATGTCTTATTCCTGCCTCTTGCCCATTTTCCGCTGTCTTTATTTCCTCTCTGAATGCTAAGGAAGCACAACAAAACTCAAGGTGTAAGATCATTTTTAAAAGAGCCTTTATAAAAATATGTAGCTTTAAGTTGAAAAATTAAAATGTGATAAATTTCTTAAAATGAGTCACAGAATCCTTTGATACTGGAACCTGAAGAAACCCAAGAGATACCTAGCCCAGCCTCTCGGATTTGCAAAAGAGGAGATTGCCTTCATAGAATTCATTGACTTACTTAAGAGCACAGAGTTGCAATATATCTTTATATGCAAAGTCCTCATGGCATATATAAAATACTTACATTTTTAAAAATTCAACTTTTTATTGTGTTTAGGAAAAAACTAATGTGTAAAATCTATTTTTAGACATAACCCACTTAGTCAAAATTATTATTTATATGTTCATAGGGTTTTAAATATGAGTGCATTGTTTTATCTTCACAACACTTTCTAAACTTCATTGTCCTTTTTATTTTTTATTTTTTAAATATATCTTTATTGACTTCAGGGAGAGGAACGGAGAGGGAGAGAGAGATAGAAACATCAATGATAAGAGAGTCATTGATCGGCTGCAGCCCACAACCCGGGCATGTGCCCTGACCGGAAATCGAACCCTGATCGCCTGGATCCTAGGTAGTCGCCTGGATCCTAGGTAGTCGCCTGGATCCTAGGTAAACACTCAACCACTGAGCCACGCCTGGCCAGGCGTAAACTTCACTGTCCTTTTTAGCCTGTTCTTCTCAATGTACCTTTCTCCTTTCTCCCCAAAAGAGAAATACACACACACAGTTGAACTCTACCCTGTTTTTTTTAAGATTGCTCTTGGTAGAGCAAAACAGATATTTAAGCATCTTAATAAGCCTTCTAGATGGGAATGTCTCCCAAAGTAAGACCCGGTCTTTGAAAAAAAATGGAAAGGTATCTCAGAAGATGAAAAATAGTATCTGTAATGAATATCTGAATTGAGTAGAAGTTGGGAGAAAAGACAATTCTCAATCTTTCTTCTTAAAAAAAAATATCTCTCTACTTTCCCGAAGGGAGCACCATTCATCCTAAAGGGATGAACAACCCTTCATGATGAGCTTGATGGAAAGTTCATGTGTTAACACCAAACCCTTCAAATAACTTTATTACTAAAAAAAAGTATTGGCAATGTTTCTTAATAAGCAAAAACTTTGTGAAAATTTCCTTAAATCAAAATAGCATAGCCCTGGCTGGTGTGGCTCAGTGGATAGAACTTCGTGTTGGCCAGCACACCAAAGGGTCTCGGGTTTGATTTCCAGTCAAGGACAGGTACCTGGGATGCAGGTTCAATCCCGGCCCCAGTCACGCATGTGCAGGAGGCAACCAATGATGTTTCTCTCTCTGTGTCTCTCTCCCCCTCCTTCCTTCCCTTTCACTCTCTCTAAAAGTCAATAGAAAAAATATCCTCAGGTGAGAATTAACAAACAAACAAAAAAATAGTATAAACATTAAAGCACAAAGGGCTGTTCCAATCATACCTTGTTGAGACATATTTGGCTGAAATACAGTTATATAGTAATACTATCCTAAGTTCACTAACACAGGACATTTTTAATGGATTTGAAGTGTATTTAAAAAATAAAACAGAAAGAGAAAACAGATAAGAGAAAAGTTATGCCATTCACATAGGAATATAAGCTGGTATGCTTCATGACTATTAAGTATGATATTTAATTGGTCTTCAGAATAATTGTATATCAAACCATCTAAACCTGATTACAGGTGATTTCTTCAATAATAATTCTACACATAGTTCATTAGTTTTTTGACCAAATGGCACTCCTTTAAGGTCAAGGAAAGCTCTGAGTTTATAGGAGGGAGTTGAGGCACAGAGAATAATTTTAAGAAAGTCCAATCTTTTTTAAATTTATGCTTATCTTAAATTCATCATTTTACCTTTTGGATAACAGTGCTATTTCATTTCAAACTCCCATGATAACTTGGACAGAAATCCACACAGAGTGGATATTCAGAATCTATGAACTGGGTTATTGGCAATCTATTTCTTCCTCTTTCTCCCTAATGGTTGCTCAATAAGTCATGGAGTAATTACTATACTTGCTGTATTGAAATAGTCAAGTGAAAATATTGTTTCTCCCTTAAATGTTATTTTCTGCTAACACAGCACACTTGTCAAAGCCCCTGAGTATTTCAACAATAAGCATAATGTAAACATATAGATAGCTAGATAAATAACGGACAAAACACTCTGGATTATTTGAAGATAAATGTAAGCACACCGCAAATTGCAAGATTAATACTTAGGATCTTTTAGAAGATGCTTCTAAGCTAAGAAGAATGTATCATTAACATGAGCTTACGTAGGAGGATTTTGTTGTACTTAAAAGTTCTGTCAGTGAGTATTTTCTAATTTCTAAGTAATAATAATAATATGGCATGATTCAATTCTGTAAGAAGACTAATTAAATAATTATCAGAATCAAAGACTCTTCTGTTTGTGTTATGAAAAAAATTAGGTTTCCCTGTAAATAAAAACTGGAAAGAACATCTAAAGCTCAAGTAGCAAACAAGACCCATGAGTATCATTTTGGAGATGCTAAAATGATTGAGATTGAATATGAAAATCAGAATGCCCAGTTTTCTGAGACAAATGTTATAGGTGCCAAAAATAAGACACCTATGATTGAGGGGAAAAAAGATCAAAATAAAAACTTGGTCTCTGAACCATGACAAGTCAATGCAATAGTGTGCTTTATATTGGAGGGGCAGTTCCATATGTTGGTAGACCAGATTTGTGAGGCCATAGGCAGACTATCCTGCTGTGCTTACCCTCAGTTGACACACGGCACGCAGGGATCATGATGTATAGAAGCCAGGAATATTTCCACTATGTGTCATGATCATGAGGAAGGCAAGCCCTGGCTGCTGTTGACAGTCACTGATGGTATTAGCCGGCCTTCTGGAACGGCAGCAGCAGAGAATTCAGTCAACATATTTTAACCTTCAGAGTTATTCGAGCACATTCTGATCTCACCAAATGGACTGATAAAAGTAAAGTACAAACTTGGCCTCAAACAGCTGTTTCCAAACAACCAATGGGAGGCGGGGCAAAGGAGTTGTTCTTTTCTCTTTTTGGGTACAGTCCGTGCCTTTCAAGGCTGAGACTTCAACAGCGATTTTTCCATTGCATAAAACACAAAGAGCTATCCTTTTAAATGTATCAGAACACAGCAGGGCAATGAGGGGAAAAAAGAAAGAGACAAAAAGAAAGAATAACAGATGCTATGGGGTGAAACCAACCAGGATCTGAGGCCAGAGCACTATGTGAACATTAGATTATGCAGTTGATTCAATTCTAATTCAAGTCAAACTGGCTCAATGTTTCACTTACAAGCTTTTGTCCTTTTATGCTTGTTCCTTATCATGAAATCTGATCTATTTGTAGGTTTAATGCAGGGCACAGGGAAAAGGCTGACCTAACCTTAAGTATTATGGGGGATTGCACTAAATGTGGGAGTGAGAGCAATAATTCCACAGCTTCCTACTTGGAAATGGGCCCAGCTTGGAGAAATAAAAATAGAAGTGTCTGAATGCAACTAAAAAGCTCAGCCACATGAAATTAAAATACCAGTTGCCTTCAGTCTTTCTTTCTTTTTCTTTTTTTCCTCCAGTCATCAGAATTCCAAAGCCCACAAATTAAAAAGCTCCTGTCTTCTGGTATCTCTTTGATAACCCATCACTTGAAGTTACACTGGTTCGAAATGACTCCATATACTGCATATACAGTAGACAGTGGTTTCAAACCACTCCTTCCCTTAAAGAATTTATCAATCTTGAAATGTAAATAAAATGCCTAAGGGGCAGTGAAACTCTGGGATAGTAATTGATTAGCAGATGGTCCTCCTTATAATTCTAGAACGCACTTCTATTAACTTTCTTTACCTTCTAAATAAACACATTTTAAAGTGAAATAAGAAAAAAAAAAAATGTTTTTCTAACATTTACCAATCTCTGTTTCTAATTTGCCGAAGGGCCTCATTTAGCAAAGTTTCAGTATCATATATTCATAGCTGAAGAGATGGAAACACAAAACAGATTTAGAAAACCAAGATTTACCACTTGGAGGAGACGATAACTTGCTATATCTTGTGATCACTATATGCTGTACATTAATTGCTTTTATGAATATATTCATATTTTAACTTCTGTCTTCTAAATAATAGGTATGCCTTGATAGTCTCAGAAAAAAACTGTTCCTCTCTCCCCCACTATTCATTGGTGCTTTGCCTGAATGAGATCTCTTTGAAATTAAGGGGGACACTTTGTTTAAAAGAGGTATTTAGGTTGCATGGAGGAATAAGAATCTGTCCCAGGACATTTTAAACTCATATTTATCCAGCCTTCATCATTTTCTTTTCTAACATGTGAATATAGTTTCCAAAACCACAAACCTCACAAGTGTTTAGATCCCAGACTTGTAAACAGGTTTGATTTCCTTTTATTGAGCGTCTCCCTTCCTCATCCTTTATTGCATTCAGCTGGCTCTAATTCCTTCTCATGTACTTAAAGAAATGAAAAATTTTGTCTGAATTAAGAATAATCATGTGTTTGAGAAGATCAATCGTGAAACAACAGAAAAGTGAATTGTTTTCAATGGATCTGTTTACAGTAACTGAGCAACTAAGGGTTTAGATGAATAAATAAAAAGACCAGTAATTTTATTGAATTATATTGTTCAATTTCAATTGTGTCTCTTAATGTAAACAGCTCAGTGATTGATGTATTATTGAACATTTGTGGAGTGTGTCCATAATGAATATGTTTATGAATAACCTTTTGAGAGTAAATCAATGTTAGAGAGAGACTTCTGGTGATTTGGAGTTTAGATGACTGCAAATCAAACTTCAAAATGTCCAGCTTTTAACACTGTGTACTTCAAAATTTAAGAGGAAAAATAAAAGTACCCAAAAAGCAAAAGAGCCAATGATTTATGGGGCGGGGGGGAAATAGGTGAAATCTTATTAACCTTTCTATTTATCCTAGGCCATTATTTGGAAGCACCTTAAGAACATCATAATATCACTATGACATAGTAAAATACACTACTGTCTTAAACTAATCTTTTTCTTATAAAAATATGCAATTATTAATAGTCAAGCAAACTCACTTATCACTCTACCCAATGGTTCAATTCTCTATAAGAAATGCTACTTTCCACAAACTACTAAACTGCATTTTCTCTTGAGCTTCATAGAGGTCCAGATATCCGAACTGATTGACAAGGCAAAGAATCAACATATTTTTTTGGTGTATGTTTTTTTGTGGGGGTTTTTTTCTGGATATCTAGCTGCAGAATCCCTCATTTCTTCTTCCTTTTATCTTTCAGAAATTTCATGATCTCCTTCAATTGTTGTACTTTCACAGTGCCTATAATTAGGCCCAAGACACTAATAAATCCTAGATACAAATCCACCATCCGTGAAACAGCTACTTATAAACCCTACGCACAAATGGGATGTTTCCATAACATCCAAGTAAGGGAATGCTAGAAAACTCAACCAAGCCCTATACTCAATCACAATATAAAATCTGTTGGTACAGCTCGGGGCTGAACAAGTCATAAAATGACATGGTGCTAAAATATGTTCCATCATTTGGTGCTGCCTCTTCCTTCTCATATCTTCCAAAAGTTATCTCTTTCCCAGATTCTAAACCTAGCCTCATTCCTTTCTGCAACCCACATATTCAGAAATATAATTTAATCATATGTGAACAACTCCTAAATTGGTGTCTCAAGGCTAATTTTTTCTTCACTCTTATTTCTGTTTTATGTTTTCAATGACCTGCCACTTTTTCCTTAAATCAACATTTCTCTTAAATGATTTTTCCTGACTTCTATATTTCTATAAATGTGCCCAAATTCTCCTAGTTAGTCAGCTCAAAACTCAGAGTTGTCTCTTCCATTTCTTCTCACTAACAATCTACTACTATCACCTTACATTTACATTTTGTTTCACGATTTGCAATTTTTTTTATTTATATGCTTTTAATTCATTGTAACAATACGCATGAGAAGTATGAACAAATAATGGCCTGGAAACTTACTAATCAGAGTCTGTTTCATGGACCAGCAGGGTAAGTATCACCTGGGAGCTTGAATTTATTCCCCATTCCAGACCACCTGAATCAGAATCTGCATTTTAACAAGATCCCAAGTAACTTGTAGATGACCATATTTTATAGATCATCCTAGGAGTGGTGATATTTTTGCTTAAGATATCACAGTCAGTAAGTAGCAGAACTAAAACTGAAAACAAAATATTCTAACTCCAAGTCCCAAACCCTGAAGCAGTGCTATTCAAAATGCATCAGAGCTACCAGGGAACTTGCTCAAAATGCACATTGTTGGGTCTTGCCTCAGATCACTAACAGAGAATCTCAGGAGTGAGGGCCAAGAATTAGTGTGTCTACAAGTTCTCCAGGTAATTCTTACACGTTATAGTATGAAAAGAACTACTTTAATGTTATGTATATATCTTCTCAGTTTAATCAGGGGCCAACTTGTCCCTCGTCTCTCTTCCATTTCTATTATTACCTCCCACATCTAATTCATTATTGTCATTTTGGATTTAAGCCAATAGCCATCTTATCCTTCTTTAACCAACAACCCAGCTACATCTTTCTCTGAAGTACTTATTGCACATTAATTCCTTAATTTTTTTTTCTATCTTTACCCGAATTATGTTTTTTGTTTGTTTGTTTGTTTTTTTAAATATATCTTTATTGATTTCAGAGAGAGGAGAGGAGAGAAAGAGAGATAGAAACATCAATGATGAGAGGGTCATTGATCAAGCCCACAACCGGGCATGTGCCCTGACAGGGAATCGAACCCCGGTCGCCTGGATCCTAGGTAGACGCTCAACTGCTGAGCCACACCTGGCTGGGCCCAAATTATGTTTATTGATTTTTCAGAGAGAGGAAGGGAGAAAGAGAGAGAAACATCAATCGATTGCCTCCCATACATGCCCCTACTGGGGATTGAACCTGCAATTTAGGTAGTGTGCTGACTGGGAATCAAACCCACAACTTTTTTGTGTACGGGATGATGCTCCAACCAACTGAGCTACCAAGCCAGGGCTAATTCCTTCATTCAGCGATTCAATCATTTGTTCATCATTTTAAAAATATTTCAGTGTCTCAGATAATGGGTTCATTGCAAAAATGTCAGTAGCTCACCACTGCCTCCTAAACATCATGAACTTTCTGTGTATCATCAAACTCCTCTTCCTTTTATCTTCTACTGATCTGTATGAGGTTTTACTCCAGATAAAAGGCCTGGAAGAAATCCAAGAAAATCCACTAAAACAATAAAGGACATACCTGTAGGTGACACCTAGATGTCTAGTATCAAGAACTGAGCTGGTGTTGACTGAAGGCCTTTGTAGCTCTTTTCCCACCGAGGGCCGAAATTCATCTCATAAAATGGTTGGATGTGAACACACTGGCAAAAGAAAGTAGCATGAATGTGTGGTGAAGAACCAGGGACCAAGGTAGTTTCTTAGTCTAGAGGGAGTTTTTGAATGGTTGACAATCATTTCATGTAAACACCATTATAAAGCGACATAGGTGAAGAACCTTCACATGACTAAGAAATACAACAGGTAGGGGTCCACTTTCTTTGAATTGCTGAATGTTAAAAATTTAATAGGCTTTAGAGATCTTCAAGTGACTCTACCTTATTATATATGAGATAACTGGACTTCATTGAAATTAAGTCTCTTATACTAAATCCAGTGTCTTGACAGCAATAAGCTGAGATGTTCTGATGCCGATTGAGGATTTTATACTACGGCAGTGATTCTCACTCCCAGATGCACCCTAAAATCATCAGTGGGATCTTAGGAAAAATCAGTAATTAGTCCCCATATCCAGAGATTATATTTAAATGATCTATAAGTGAAGACCAGTCATTTTATTTTATTTTTATTTCCCCAGGTAATTCTACTGTGTGTTCAAGGTTGAGAACCATTGTACTACGTAGTGAGCCTCAAAATGCATCACTAGTGATCTTGTAAAGTGGCAGACTGATACAGCAGGGTCCAGGATGGAGCCCATGTGTCTGTCTTCCCAATAATTCCCTAGGTGATGCTGCTGCTGCTGACTCAGGAGCCACACCTCAAGTAACAAGGCAGTAAACAACTTCAGTTTCCATTTTTGTTTTCTCTGCCTTCATTCCTTCCTTGTGTATAATCAAACATGGAATTCTCCCATCTTTTATACTGCACCCATTCATTCAACAAAGATCTGACTTTCTCCTATGTGCCAGACATTGTCATAAATATTGTCTAAAGAAGCTGTAACTTATCACAATCAGCTTATTTTATTTAAAAATAAAATTCTGAATAAAATAAATCAAATTATTCAAAAACAAGAAGTTGATATCAGTAAAACTACCTTGCAAATGCATAGACCCGTGGTTGTCTTGGAAATGAGCACCAAGGCAAAGGGAAGAGGTGTGATACAGTGAGAGGATTACATAACACAGGGGGAAAGACAGAAGCCTAAGGAGTATGTCCCTGAGTCTCTGTTACCTCATTTCTAATAGGGATGATGATAGTAGCAATGTCACACAACCATTGTGAGTCAATGCGAGTATGCATTTAACAGTGCATTGTAAACAGAAATATATTCTGTTATTCTCATAAACTGGCTCTTGACATTGAAATCCTAAAAAATTTTCCAAAAGATTAACTTCTCATTTATATGTAATTCCTCACAAATAAGTTCTGCAAATATTTCTTTATCACTTAACAGCTTTGTAAATTTAATCTAATTTTTAATAGTAGAGGAAAAACCCATAATATATTTTCCTATAATAAATCCTTCATAAATATTCAGATTAGATAGGCAGATCCTTAAGTATTTTCCAAATAAGTTCCTTATACTTTCTTAGAAATGAGATAATAGCTTCAAAGCAGTGAGGGGAGGTAATAAAATATGCAAAGCCCTACCACATAGACAGTTACCAGATACATACTTATGAAAAGATCATCTCTCTTAACTAAGACACATGTATCCTATTAAGAAAAATCCTTTACAAGTGGTTTCTTTACATCTTTATTCTTATAAAGAAAAGGGGATTGCTGTCATACCCATCAAAAAACAGGATGCTTCTTGTTTTATAGATCATACACATTTTCTGTGATTATCTCCATCTCTTTAGTCTGAGAAATTCTCCAACATGCAAAGTTTATCAGAAACAGTAGCAAATTTAGGTCGTTTCCCCTTTCTTCAAGTTTAGCAATAAAAAACAAAATGTAAAGGAATATTTTTAAATGCTCATATTTTAGTAAAAGATAACTGTTAATACAAAATTCCCCATTTGTATTGATTTTTCTTATCCTTCTGCATACTTTGACTATACTTGCACAACCTTTATTCTAAACTAAATTTGGCTTTAGCTCTTAAAAAAATAAATAAATAAATAAGCCAAACAACACAAGTTCTAATGTCTATCAGGGTCTTGGTAAAACCCAGCGGGATATTTCTGTCTATTTTATAACTTCAATTGAGGGCATGTGGGTGCTTTTTTAAAGATTTTCATGCTTAGCCTTTATGTTTTGATGAAATCAATAATATTTTACTATGTGGTTGTTGTTTTTTAATTACCGCTGACAACTAAATGTTTCTCTCTCTTTTAAAATAGTCTCAAAATAAGCAAACAAATAATATCTAAGTAATAAAATAATAGAAACAACCAGCTCTGAAAAAGACAGGTGACAAGCAAAGTTGCCCATGTCACTGTACCATGATTAGTTCAAGAGACATAATGTTTATGAATGAGAAACATATTTTTGCTAATGATCAAAATCATATATTCTAGAGACTTGGAATTACAAACATTTGCTTTTCTGCCTGCCAGGGGGCAAATACAGGCAACAGTTAGAGAATAATTAGAAATATGGTGCCAGGGAGTAACATCAAATATTATTAGTTAAAATGACAGAAATGCAAAATGTGAAAACTCAATATATGGTCAGCAAGGCATAAATGGAAAAGATTTTGCAAAAGTTTAGATCATGACTCAAGAAATCTTAATCTAGAAATAATATCTCTTAAAGAATTCATTCTAATATATATCACACCCACTGCATCTTCACAGGTCAAAATAAGTTGCCCTTTTTCCTGTGATGGCAAATGATGATAGATCTACAATATGGCCTAAAAATCCATTTAGGTAACAAATTATTTGAAGTAATGAATTCTAGATTTCTTCCCTTTGCCATCAGTCACTTTGCAGATGAAAGTGAGAAAGTCGGTAGTTGTATATTGCCTTTCCAATTCACAGCATCGATAGACACACACAATGCATGCTGAGCAAAGTGAATTGACAATATCTCCCTATGCTTTCTAGGGCTATAAACTACAAACTAGTCAAAAGCAAATCCTCAAGACAATGATATTGATAATGGTCATTCATTTATATGCTTTGATGGAAAAGAGTTGTAAAATCCCTATCTTCCCTAAATTATTCTTCTTGCTTAACATAACCTTTCATGGATATGGGTCCTCTTTGGTTTAAACAGAATTGTTAAAGGGTCTATTACCTATGAATATTCATATACAAATATCCTATATTACCTGGAAGGGAATAAAATTTCTGGAAATCCCCAATAGCCTTATCTCATTAGTTTAAAGATGCAGATTAATGTAACAAATTGACAAATTTTCACTTCAGTTAAATACTGGCCCTAAAAATGAAAATTACAAAGCAAAGAAATGGTGATTGAAGACCAGAGTTATGAGGACAGAGGCAGAGAGCAACAATTAACCTCACAGAATGGTAGTCAAGAACGAGGGGATCAGATATGACTCAGGATACCTAAGAATGAAACAGTGTGTATGGATGGGGTTGGGGAGAGAAAACTCCCCTTACTCATTTTACAGTATTTTACAGGCCAGCGCCATACTATCTTGACTTCCAAAAATGATATCTAAGTCTTGTTAAGTGCCACTATGTCATAATTAGAGGATTGCTCAGTTTGTCTTTCCACTTAGGATACCGCAGTTTATGGAAAAAGAGATATGGTGGACTCTTGCCATTTATGACAAATACACCTTGAAACATCTATCATTTTCCATTTCTTAAATTCTATTTTATAACTAACCTCTTTATAAAATACAATAAAGTTCAACTTAAAAATTTAAGCAAGCCCTTCAAACTCTTAATGAGTTTAAGAATATAGGACTAATAAAATACACAATTGTTTTTCTAGCTAAAAATCATCACAAAGATTTTTTTCACTTTCTCTTCTCTTGAATTCTCTAGAATTATCTTTCTATTCCTGCTCCCATGCCTGATCTGGGTAAATTTAACAGAGAACTGTAGTATATAACACTTCAGGCTAGTTATAGCAATGTTTCAAACAATATGGAGGGAAAGAGGACCCCTGGTGAGAGCCAAGGCTGTTTGGTCAGAGATACTTTGTAAAGAACATTCTTTTTTTTTCATTGAATTTATTGGGGTGACATTGGTTAATAAAGTTATATAGGTTTCTGGTGTGCATTCTGAGTACATCACCAACGTGAGCACAGTCATGCCTCAGTAAAATGCAAACCATGGCACATACCGTCTAACGTGGATGTCCTTTTGTTCATGAAAAATCCAATACATGTTGAAACTGTGAATGTCAGCCAGCAGTCCACACAGGTATGAAACACTGCGTAAACTTCGTTATTCTCACTTGCTGTCTCTCACCTAACTGAGCAATTTGGGAAACTGGCAGCTAACGAAGGCATCTCTTTTAGGCCTTCGTTTTAAATGGGTAACCCATGCAACCTGCACCCACCAGTTTTCTATAAAGTAAGTGTTGCTTTTGCCATAGTGGCAAACCTTTATTAGGGCTAATTTTCAGTTCCTCTACTCTCAGTTCTAATTGATCAAAATGATACTTTAAATAGTCATCACCTTTTACATTTCTAAACCACTTTTCCTTCACCACATGTGACAGCTGCCAACTCTCCCTTGGCATTGTTTGCATGGCATTTCAGCTTTCTCATTATGACATGAACAACGTCTCATCAGCATCTCTGTACCTGTCCCTTCAGTGAGACCATCTCTCTCATATACTCCAACTATTTTATAAGAGATTTTCTAAAAGCCCCCAGCCACAAGGGAAAAGAGAACACACTGAGTTCAAACTGGGGAAAGACCACCCTCACTGAGCAGAAATTACTCGCTCTCTGATTGTTACCATCTGATAGTCACTAACCCTCGCTCTGGTTTTCTAGTTGCCTAGTGTTTACTCTTTAATTATGTTATGCTCATTATCATGTAGTCCAGAATAGCACTAATGAGACCAGAAAACACACACAAATGTAGAAGTAATGCCTGCCGCTTAGTCTAATTAATGACTAATTTCCTGTATCTGAAGGTGAAAGCAAGAGCAGAGTCTTTTTCTCTAACTTAGTAGGACCTTAGTAAAGGCAGACAAATAAAGAAAAAGCATGTATTTACACTCCCTGCCACCCTGAGGCTAAGAGAGGAGATAGAAGAGTGTTGGTCTTATAGGTCCATCCCTCCGGGCAAGCTATAGCCACCCTGCAACTAGCTGGGTGTCCTGGGTCTCCTAGAAGGGAATGTTCCCAACTGAATTTGCTATAAGAAATATAGGTCATTCCAAAATGTCTATAAGGCAAACTGCTTTTATATTGAACCATCCCTCAAAGGCTTCCGAGAGCTAAGAATTTAAATCTCTTCTAGGAGCCTCATCATTGCAAATGTCTTTGGTTTGTGATGAGTCCTGGATTAGAAGTGGGTTCACTAAGGAATGTCTAATATCAAATAACTGATGTTTCAATGACATACATATTACTTATCAATGTTAATTTACTTCCAAGCAAAAGTCTATATATCATCTGTCCTTATGAGTTGAGAGAGAAAATGTTATCCAAATTCCATTACAAAGAACTTATTGGATTGATCCTGAAGTAGACAATTCCAACCTAAGTCATTCTTGATCACTGAGTAGAATTAGAGGGTCAGCTTAAAAACTCAGTGGAAGTTTTCACAATTTAAAGCAGATTTTCTGGTTTTGGAGTTCAAGCTGTGATTCTTGCCTATAACATTATGGAATTTAACATTCCAGTTAAGCTGCCTAGATCTCTATGTTCTGTTTTGTCAGACTCCTAAATGTATGAATATTTACATAATGCCAGGTTTAGGGTTCACACCAAAAGTGTTTACATGGGGTTTTGATTCAAGTAGAAACACTAAACCTGGTGTATACCTCTATTATTTTACTTAATGATTCTTTTTTTTTTTTCTTTTTGGAATGTCAATCACCTACACCTAGACTTTGACTTCAATGAGAATAATAATAATACCTACTCATTTCTTTCTCTGTGGCTCAGTATGGCCCAATAAGGCTTGTTAAATGAATAATTGCTGCCAACAAATGCCTGTTAAATAAATGAATGAATGAATCAATCAATCACTGAAGAGGCACTGAAGAAAAATCTTCCCCACAGAATCCTCTCAAGAACATAGTACACAATTGCAAAACCAAATGAGTAGCTAACAGCTTGAACTCCTGTATGAAACCAAGCAGCCTCTTTGGATAAAACAGCCTTCTACTTGGAACAGCAGTGTAACAGTTAAATCCATTTTATCATAAGCATTTAATTATCCATTACCATCTACTCATTTAGGGAGGTGCTAATCCTGCTGATTGCATTACAATTAGAAGAATTCAGACTTATGGAGGAAAATGGAGAGAAATTTAGGCTTTTAAAAAGTAACTAACATTTTGTGCAACCACACAAACCTCTGAGTCCTATAAAAATTACTGATAAGCAATCTTGGAAAAACATTCTCCAGAAATGGCTAGCTGGGCTCTCGCAGCAAAGCAAATTGTTTTTTCTTGGCAAACGTCCCACAAGCAATAGGCAGCAAGAAATTGTTTGTTCTACACATACAAGTTCTCATGTGTATCTGCAATTCTAATGCCAAATTTGGTTCTATCTCCGAAGCCACTTTCACTACAAAGAAAATTGCCAGAGACTTTACCAGAATAGGGAGTTGACCCTTAGCTGAGGCTCCAAGGCCACCAGAATGAATTCCCCTGTGTTACTGTGGTCAGTACAGAAAATCACTCTGTCCATTGGGCTCAAGATTTCTACACATTTTCTTCCCCCTTTCCCCTGGCAAAGATTTTTGTTTAGTAAGAGACATCTGGTTAGTATGCAGCACACAAAAAACATACTGCTTACCCTTCAGAAACTTAAAAAAACACATTTCTATCAAGTAAAAGGAAAAACAGAAGAGTGCATTGGTGCATTATGAGGGAGCACTGCCTGGTTTGTGGTGGCCAAGCCAGCTGGGCTAAGCTATAAAAGATCCATGAAGATCAAGAATTTGAAGCTGCGTTTTGAACAAGAGACAGACATAGCTGAACCATTGGAAATTTAAGTAGATCTTTCATAGGAAAGGGAGGCCTATACAATAACTTGGCAGGAGAGAAGAATACTGCCACATATAAGGAAGGCGCTACAAGTATTCTTGAATAGCTGTGTATGGGTTACACACACACACAAACACAACAGGAACACAACACAATACTTGGTAAGAAATATATTTGTTAAGAAATGGCCTTCAGCTGTTCTGATTCACAGAGATAATTTCTGAATTCTTAAAGAAACAACCCAGTATGTCTGAAGTTAAGCAAAACATAAATAAAAATGTTCAGGTTTTGTTACCTTTCTAGATAATACTTATATCTTAAAACTGAGTCATGTGTCTATTTTTATGCACAGACAAGAGTTAGGCAGCAGAAAGGGAATAAAAGTTAGAGAGGGGTTAGAGAACAAGGCAGGAAGGCCTTCGGGATCTATACAGCTGCTCAATCACATGGGTTCGGGGAGATCATCTAGACTCAGAGGATGCGTGGAATATGACAGTTGATGTCAAGCTGCCATTTTCTTCTGACATCCATCAAACTGTGTTACTCCATAACTTATACATGCCTCTGCTTCTTCTGTGTCAGAAATCACACTGAAAAAGAGCTTTTCTTTATTATTTATTTATTTATTTAGTCTATTAAATGGAGGTTTATGTGGTGATAAGGCAAGAAAAATGAGAACCAGATCGGCACCCTGTTTCCAATAATTCTTGCCAAGAAAAGGAGCAGATTAAGCAAAAGTTCTCTTCAATTTTAAAACCCATAAAGTTTCCTTTTTATGAGTCTCCACATTATTTTAATTCTTTTATGACATTTTCTCGCAATTTTTTAAGTTACAGGGCATATACACACACAAAAAAGAAAGCAAGATATAAAAGAGAAAATATATTGAAAGATTAAAAGTGAGAATATTATTTTGAGGTTAGTAAGTCTATATAACAGCAAAATATCCAGATAAAACATAAGTAAAAATTTTACTGGTGACTTGTCTACATGGCATATTTTACTATTGCCAGCTTTCTTGGAATTGCCAAAATCTATGTTCAAAAGTTCTATGTTCAAATGTTCATGGAGATATTTTTTTTTCTATGGTAAAGAAAATAGTCAGAAAAATTATATTGGTTTATAATGATTTTGAGACTCAGAGCCTGATTTATACTTATTCCTGAATGAATTTTATTGTCAATTCATATCATTCTTATGTTATAAACTTGGGATGGAAATTACCCATTTAATGTCCTGAATTTATAGAATTTCTAAGTGTTTGCTGTTGTACAAAGAATATTTGGTAGAACAGGTCACTGTTTCAACGCAGCTGTATTAGCAGTTTATAAATGCAATAGAATCAAATTTGGTATTGGGAGAAACTGCAGTTCTTTGGAATATGTCACTAGTTAAGGGAGTGTAAGAAAAAAATAACATTCCGGGAGTTATATGTAGCAATAAGGAATGTTTAAATGTGGAAAAATTCCAAGGAATAAAATCAGAGACGAGAAGAGGTAAGAAAAATAGTGCTAAAATATCTTCAAAAGAAAAACTTCTATGGGATACTATAACAACTAGCAAGCATACTTTGTAAAATTCCGTGCCCTGCATATCCTCGTGACCCCACAGATTTAGCCCCTTCCCACAAAAGCATAGCTAATTGCTAAATTTACTGCACATTTTCTCCATAGGAACACTGATCCCATTTTATAATGGAAGAAATACAAAAATAGAATTAGGTGCCAGGAGATTCACTTTGCAGTAACACTTACCATACTAAAGATATCACCGGGCTCCTGAGTGGACATTCTGCACAAGTATCCTGATGACTTTGTTTTTCAGCAAATCAGGCTGCCACAGTGCCGCTGACCAGCTTTATCACAGAGGCCACTTGAATACTCCAGAACCTGGCCTTAGGATAAAAGCAATTAGACAATTAACGTGCTATTGTTGGAGCTGGCTCAGGAGGATCCCTGTCCAAACCCAAGAGGGAGAAAGGATAAGAAGGACTGGGGTCCGAGCCCCATGCCTGGGCCTCTCAGTGAAAACTACTGAGGCTCCAAATAGTGCAGGCTTTTTCAAAGACACAATCCTGCCCGACACAAACAATGAGTGTGTTTTCCCAGACCCCAGGTGGTCCTGATATAACCTGAGCCTCTAAATAGGCAGGGCGAAGCCCAATCCACTACTTCCACCTATGAAAGGAGCATAAGCTTTGGGCATTACCAAAGTAACTGTTCCTTAAAAAAACAAAACACAAACTTCTGATCTTTTAGGAAAACCTGTTCTAATAGCCCTGCTTCATCCTCTGGCTTCCTGCCTGGTCCTGTGTGCTTAAAACATCACCTTAGGCCTTCTTTATAGATTGGAGTATTGGCTGAGTGCAGTATTGTTCTGGGTTCTGACCACCTGGGTTGAAATTCACTGACCAGTTGTGAGACTTTGGCAAACTACTTCACCTTTCTTTATGGTTTACCCTTGAACAGTGAGGACCCCAGTGCAGTTGAAAATCCACATAGAATTTTGACCGCTACAATTTGCCCTTCAAATGCATGGTTTCAACCAACTGCAGATTGAAAAGAGTATTTTCGATCCTCTGCTGGGAAACTGCAGCTGGGAATGTGAAAATGCTGTTTTCTATTCAGGATTGGTTGAATCTGGGGATGCAGAAACCATCTGAGGTGAAGGGCTGACTGTATTTATTATAAAAAATATCTGCCTATAACTGGACCCCTATAATTCAAACCTGTGTTGCTCAAGGGTCAACTGTACTTTAATTTCTTCATCTGTACAATGGAGTAGAAATTGCTTCTTCATAATAGCATTGTTATGAAGTTAATTTAGTTACTATTCATGAAGCTCTTAGCACAGTGTCAGAAATATAGCATGTGTATTGCAAATTGGTACAGCCACTATAGAAAACAGAATGGAGGTCCCTCAAAAAATTAAAAATATAACCCAACCATTTCACTTCAGCGTATCTATCAAAAAAACCCAAAACACTAATTAGAAAAGACATATGCAAACCTATGTTCATTGCAGCATTATTTACAATAGCCAAAATATGGAAGCAACCTAAGTGTTCTCAGAGAGATGTATGGATCATGAAGATGTGGGCGATATATATATATATATATATATATATATATATACGCACACACACACACACACACATATATATATATATACACACACACACATACATATATATATATGATAGAATATTACTCAGCCTTTAAAAAAGGAATGAAGCCCAGCCGGGCGTGGCTCAGTGGTTAAGCATCGACCTAGGATCCAGGCGATCAGGGTTCGATTCCCGGTCAGGGCACATGCCCGGGTTGCAGGCTCGATCAATGACTCTCTCATCATTGATGTTTCTCTCTCTCTCTCTCCTCTCCTCTCTCTGAAAATAAATAAAGATATATTTTAAAATAAAAAAATAAAAATAAATAAATAAAAAAGGAATGAAGTCTAGCCATTTGCAACAGCATGAATGGCCCTAGAGGCTATTATGCTATGTGATATAAGTCAGATGTAGAAGGATAAGTACTATATGATTTCACTTACATGTGGAACCTAAAACACGCCAAACAAATAAACAAAGCAAAACACAAACTGACTCATGGACAGAGAACAAACTGATGGTTACCAGGTGGGAAGGGGGTAGAGGGAAGGGCAAAAAAGGTAAAGGAGAACGAGATTTACACATTTCCAGTTATAAAGTAAATCATTCACAGGGATGTAACGTCAGCATAAGGAGCATGGCCAATAATATCGTAATAGCCTTGTGCTATGTCAGAGGGTTACTAGGTATTATGGCGATCCCTTTATTAGGAATATAAACTTTGAATAATGAGGTTGTATATGAGAAACTAATATAATATTGTATATCAACCATAATTTAAGTTTAAAAATCTGACATGTACTAACTAAAATTTAGTAAGCGATATTACTAACTCCACACTGTGAACTGCTGAGAGTTTGGATGTCGCAGCTGTCTGCCCTTCCAACTTGTTACCTTGTGATTCTTAAGTGATGCGAGTTGCTAGATTTGGGCCTCGGTTGCCTGTGTCTATACTCTGGGGACTCAAGCAATCCAACATGTCACAGATGTGATAGTTGTATACCATTAGATTTCTACTCTAACCTTACTACGAGATCTCACTCATCTCCTTCTCTGTTGTTGAGTTGCTCCACCTGTGAAGTGGTTTGAGCTTTCTAAACGTCCCCCAGATCAAAAGCAGACATATTGGTATTTATACTCCAAAGTATTCTTAATTATAGTTCTGAAAACAATTTCCAAACAATAAATTTTGAAATATAAGAGACTATTTCAGATATTGCTGTATATCAGTATATAATTCTATAATGTCTAAGTAGCCTGCTCTTAGTTCCCAACTTAGCATGTGTATAAAACTTCCAAGTATCATGTCCAAGCTAAAATAAAAGTCTGTAAATGACGACTAGAATCACCTTCATGTTTAAAACATCTAAACTAACCTTGCTGTAGGAAAAAGGTTACAGATTAAGAAATGAGAGAGTTTCTGCTGACAGCCAGGTTCTGGAGTTATGTTTCAGTTACAGCTTGCTCACAGTTCACAACAGAAAAAATTTTTTAAAAAGGCCATATGCAAGTTAGCTAATATTCTAACAGGTATAATTTTAAGTTTGAACTTAGACTATGAAAGTTCTCAAGGAATGTGATATAAATAGTTAATGGTTGGTGCCACATGTCTTCAAATCAAGCTCCCAGTCTTCTGAGCTTGTTCTGGAGAAAGAGAAAATTGAATGCAAACAGAGGTTGACTGGCCTCAGCAGTTGCTTTCCATAGATGTCCAAGGGCTGCAGATCAACCTTTGTCAAAAAGAAGGGCTTGAGAATATGTGGTATTTGTCTTTCTCTGACTGGCTTATTTCGCTTAGCATAATACTCTCCAGTTCCCTCCATGCTGTCCCAAAGGGCAAGGTATTCTTCTTTACAGCTGCGTAGTATTCCATGGTGCAAATGTCCCACAGCTTTTTTATCCACTCATCTACTGATGGGCCCTTGGGCAGTTTCCAGGTCTTAGCTATTGTAAATTGTGTTGTTATAAACATAGGGGTACATAAGTTCTTTCTGATTGGTGTTTCAGGTTTCTTAGGATACATATTCCTAAAAGGGGAGAGATTAATCAAAGAACTTATATGCTTATATGCATAACCTATGGGCACAGATATTGATCTGGAGAAGGCCTGGGGGTGGAGGGGGGTGAAGGGAATCAATGGGAGGGAAAAGGGGACATCTGTAATGCTTTCAACAATATAGATAATTTTTTTTATAAAAAAAAAAGGGGGGGGAGAAAAAGAAGGGTTTGAAACCTGAAGCTCTTAGATTCTTTATTAATGCTGGATATAATTCACTATTTGGAAGATATGTCATCAGTAATATGCACCAGAGACCTGTAGTTTAGAGCTTCTAAGCAGCAAAAGATACTAAAGATCAGGGCACATGTATAAACCAAGAGTTTGGTATCTAGTGTGAGCACACATCTTAGTTTTGTAGTCTCACTAATAAAAGAAATATGCCCCTTCTATCGTAAAAACTTTATCAAAAAACATTCATCTTCTGAAATCCCCAGTAAAGGCCCAAGATGAACTTGTGGGTCTCCTTCCACCCCCTACACAGAAACAGAAGAGGCTGAGGACAGGGCGGATGAGCGAGAGAGAACATGGCCCTCTTTCCTGAACATACTAACGAGCTTTGCCATGGTAGAATTACAAATATTTGTATTTAAATGCCGACAAGTTCACTAATGAATTAAAGGCTCCTATTGGAACTCCTAGAAAAAGCCCGTGGCAGCAAGCAGTTAATGGTCCTTAATGCAAAAGTCAAATGTCCTGAAATCTCTTCATCTCTTTTCCAAATTGGCATGTTTGGAAATTGCTATGCCTGCTTCAGCTCAGGAAGAATGGGACAAGAGAATTCACACTGCCTTGCCTGAAATGAGAATCTCAAATGTTCCAGAAAAGTACATATTGTTAGGTGCAATATAAAATACACCATATAGTGAAAAGTCAACTTCCCTCCCTCCCTCCCTCCCTCCCTCCCTCCCTCCCTCCCTCCCTTCTTTGTTTCTTCCTTTCTAACTTCCCTCATTTCTTTCTTGTCTGCAGTCATGTTTGGAATTGTTTTTCAGAATGTTTAGACTATTTTCCTCACATTGTCACCAGCTCATTACCACAGAATTACACTTCACAAACAAGAGCCGGCTGGAGAGCCAACTTGGCTTAGCTGTGCCATCTAAGGGATTATTAAAGGGATGAATTTCGCTCTTTCTGAAATGACAAGCACAATCTGATCAGCGAGCAGGCAAGGCCACTGCCTACTTCTCTCCTCAGTACTGTCTCGCGGCCTTTTCCTCCCTGAGAGTCACTCACTGATGAAGTGAGTAGCAGCAGTGTTGTTTATTACTCGGAACCAAGATCCCATGTGCTTTGTTGCAACAACACATTCTTCACAGCTTTATGGTAATTGGCTTTACAATGTCTGCTGTTGTTATATCTACTAACAACTACAAGTCCATATTTCACACCGATGTTAAACGCTGAACTTTACACACACACACATCAGGGAATAAGAATCGCCAACACATACTCTTTTACATAAAAAAACTGAAATGCAATTTTCATCATGAATAATATTAAAGTGTTTCTAAAGCATGGTACCTATCCCATGATTTTAGACATAACATTGCTTTCCTGTTCAGATAATTTTAATGAAGAAAACAATCTAAAATATCTTGTATAAATAATATTTGAGGTATGCATATAAGACAAAAATCATAGGAGTTGTAATTTAGAAAATCATTCAATAAAAAACTTTTATTTTTGCACATGTATTTTCAAAGGTAGAAAATAGAGCACCTATAAAGTTTAGAAGGGTCTTACATGTTTACTCTGTCCAATAGTCTGTTTTTCATAGTATTATCAGCGAACTTTCGACAAGAGGCTGTGATATCATCTGTGATTGACATTAATATAAATATAAATATACTTATATTTATTTTTATTTTTTAAAAAAATTTTCACAACTCTAACAAGAGTCAGTTTATCCCCCTCAAAGAATCAAAAAATTTGGATAGGAGGTCTCTTATTTTAGATAAATTATTTGGCTTTTTGTCAATAAAATATCTTGAGTTATATTACTTTTTTATTTCATATTCTATTACTTTTATCAAATATGCAAAAAAGAATCTCTAGTATTACCTAGAAAAAAGAAAGAGAAGATAAATCATGTTAGAAAAATCAGGGCAGATTGTGGTAAAGCAATTGTGTATTCTAAAAATTGTTGTGGAGATACCGGGATAAATGTCAAAGGAGGCAGGCCCAGGAATGAGAACACACTGGCAGATGATCTAAGTCAGCCTTTTTATAGACCTGCATCCATTACAACCATGGCACATAAAGGAATCCCTCCCCTTCTACCCATCTCTCCAATCCATGGCCACATGTGGCCATATCCAGACCTTACATGCTCTTGACTTCTGTGATCAAAGTGCATGGGTCATTTAAAACATAAGAATGAGTGGAGTAAATGTGCCTTCAAGCCCTGATACAACCCAGCAGGAGGCTGCCGAGCTCAGCCTCCCTTCCCCACGTCTGAGCTGAAGAACCGTGTTGGGCGTGGCCCATTGACCAGGGAGTGGTAGAAAGTATTATGCTTCCTGCAGGCCAGAATTTCCAAGGCCGGCAACAGGACCATGGTGGGCTACTGCTGACATACAAATGACTTCTGTTTGTGACAGTAATTGGCTCATCCTAGACCAGAGGAAATGAAGACTAAAATACAGCCAGAGGGACTGCTTTCTGCTGAGTCTATGAAACACCTAATAAAAGATAAAGCCCAAATGAAAATCACCTTGTATGTTTGCTTTGGCACTTTCACACAGTATTTATTCATATCTCATTTGTCATACCTTAGTAAAGATACCAGTTACTTTTGAAATAGACTTTTGTCAGTTGCCAATATCTAGAAACCTTAGAAACCCGCTGCAAATATAAGCACAGATTTTGAACAACCTGGCAGCTGGCCAAGCAATGAAGATCTTTAAGATGAGAGTAGTCAGCCACCCCATTCAATGTTTTCATTTTGTGCTTGAAGACAGAAGACGGGACTAGATAACCTCCCAACTCTGAGGTTCTTTGACTCTGTTTTTCAAATACTTCATTTTCCAAATAGTCTATAAACAAATATTCTACAGGAGAAATTTTAAAACAATTGTGGTTTGGTTTGTTTGTGCTTCTCTCTTCCTCTCTCTCTTTTTCCCCTAACTCTTTTTTTTTTTTTTTTACACCCATCTTAATCCCAAATATGGTGCAAAAACAAATTTCCTCACCAAAGTGACAGAGTTGTTAGTGATTACAATACATGTTTTTCAATTCTCCACTCACTGATAAAAATATGTGATACGAAATACTGAAGAAACCTCAGGGACATTCCAAGCATTTATGGACAAAAAGTCAAGACTTGTGGTATTTTCCTTCAAATTTCATGTGAACTGAATCAAAGGAACATAAGAATTTCTATTTAAGACTACTTAACCAAAATTGATGCATTCTGTCATTGGCAATTCCTGAATATTGTGACTCTGAAATAATATAAATCTACCCAGTTCTTTCCATCTCCCTTGGCATTCTTCTGGCCCAGGGCCTTCTAAATTCTGGTCTAGACCATGAGTGCAGCCTCCAAATAGGCCTTTTCCAATAGTGCTTCAGGCTGTCTTCCTAAAAGTGCCAGGTTAGTCGTCCCTAAGTCATACTGTAATCCTATCACACCTTGCATAAAACTAACATTAGCTGTCTTCTACCTACATTGACATATAAATATTTCTATAGTTATACCTTGCCTTATTTTCAGCTTTATTATCTGTAATCTTTCTATACTATATTCTAATAATCTAGTATTTCTTATACTCATAACTATTGACATTTGGGTCCAGATAATTTTTTTCAAATGGACTGTACTGTGCACTGGGGAAAGTTCAGTGGCATCCCTGGCTTCTACCCAACAGATGTCAGTAGCACCCCTAGGGTAAAGCAACCAAAACTGACATCAAATGTCTCCTTGGGGTGGGTCACCTCCCGATGAATCACACCTGGTTCAAAACCATCGATAGAATCAAATCAAATTGCATCACTTATTGTTCCTAAACCATACTCTTCTCCTAACAATATATTCTTTCTTTTTTAAAATATATATATATATATATTTATATGTTTTTATTGGTTTTAGAGAGAGAGGGAGGAGAGGGAGAGAAAGATAGAAACATCCATCCCCTGCTGGGGATCAAGCCTACAACCAGGGCATGTGCCTTGACCAGGAATCAAACTGGTGACCCCCTGGTGCATGGGTCAATGCTCAAACTCTGAGCCACACAGGCTGGATACAATATATTTTAATTGCTCATTATTTCTCCGGAAATACGTCCAGAAGTACACATATACATACAAGCTTTAGTTTCATATGTTGGTACATCAGGAGGCATCTAGAGCATCCCCCATGAAATCTTTCACAATTCCTACATCCTGATGTGACCACTCCTTCAAATCCACCCTTTGTGTCCATCTCATTCATTACACATCCATCCTCTTTGGCCTTACAATATTTCCATTTGTCTATTTTTCAAATTGCCTTGAAATGTTTTAATTAATTCATTCAGTTTATAAGTACTGTGCTCTTACAATGTGCCAGGCATTGTTGTATGCATTGGGGCTAGAATCATAAATAAAGCAAGCTCTCTGCTCTGTGAAACTCACAGGTCAAGGAAAAGGTGGTAGGTAGGTATAATGAGTGGGGTAAGGGACTGATAAGTGACTAAATTTAAATAATATATACACTATTTAACAATTTCTATGATGTTTCTTAACAAACAGGTGGTGCAACAGACTATAAAATGTAGAAATCCTTGATATATAGCAATCGGGGACAGGCTTACTGAGGTGTGATATTTAGGTGGAGGATTGAAGTATGAGAGTCATGTTTGTATCTTTGCCTTTGGAGGTAACAGAGCAAAGGTCCTGAGGCAAGACTAATTTTGACTTATTTGAAATAAATTCCTGGGGCTAGATTATAGTGCTCAGAGGGGAAAGCTGTAGGAAATTATTGGGAAAGGTAAGCAGAAATTAAACTGTGGAGGGCCTCTTAATTCAAGGTAAAAATTCTGGATTTCCTTTGAAACATTTTAAAAAGCAAGTAAAAGAATTTATGAAGAGGAATGACATGATCTGATTTACACCATTACTACATTCCTCTGGATTCTGTATAAAGAAGGTAGAAAAGGAGTGTTTCTGCTTAAAAAACCTCAAGATTAAAGGGTATCTTAATTTTTCCTGTAGTTAAGAGTACAGAGGGATTGAATTTCCCATCCTAGAACATTCCACATGCTGTGTCAATAAAGAGTTAAGAGGGAATGAGGTATTGATCCATTCAGCCCTCAGAACAGAGTGTGTCTGGTTGTTATCTCAATGTGCCATAAAAGAGTAACATTTTCCACGCCTGCCATGGCAAGAAAAAGAATAGGAAGCATTGCTGTAACATTGGACTAAATTAGTCATGCACACAACAGTTAAACACCCCCAAAGGGCTGGGAACTAGCTACCTCCAAAGAGAGTCTTTTCCAGACTTGGAAATTTCTAACAATTAGAAAGTTCTGCTTTTCATTGAGCTGACTGAGTCAGAAACGTGTGGGATACATTGATGAGGTCATAAGTAGACCAATTTGGCTCAGCCAAGAGCACTTTTAGAGGAGGCTCATCTAACGCAACAAGCCTTCCCTTTCACCTACCTCTCATTGAAAATATAACCCTCCCAAGAGCTTGTTCCCTTTACACTTTCTTTTCTGCCTTATGGCCATGAACACTCTAACCTTCTTTCCCTGAATCATTCCAACTGGTCTCCCTGCTTATAAAGCATGACTTTAGTACAACCTCCTTTGATAAGCTTTCCCTGATTTCCCAGCCCCAGCTTCAGGAAGTTAGCCATCCCCTCCCCCTCCTGTTTTTCTTCTCTATTAGACTGTGGACTCTTCGAGGACAGGAGCTTGATCTTATCTTGGCACCCTGAGCGCAATGTAAAGCATATACTACACTACAGATGTCTAGTGAATATCTGTTAACCATAATGGGCGGAACAATTGGATTTTGGAGTAAAATTTTCAAATATTAATTCAACCACTTACTAGTTATAGGGGTTGTTTACTCACACATTTGCTCCACAAATATTACTGAGTGCTCATGTGCCCAAAGATGAAAGTGCGTGGTCTCTATCTCATGAAGTTTATGATCTAGGTAGAAAGGTAAACACAAAAGATATATAAACAAAATAATAAGAATTCTATGAAGGGAATATATAGGGTTCCATAAGAATATATGTCAGGGAAACCCAGTTTTGTCTGGGTTGTCTGGAAGGCTTCTTTGTTCTGGTAAGATCTGAGCTAAGACCTCTCTAAGCCTCAGATCCCACACCAGTGAAATGAGGATAATAAGGCCGTCTCTTTAGGGTCCTCCCAAGGATTAGTCAGTTAACATATGTGAAGTGCCTGCCACAGAGAAGGAAATCAATAATTGGTATGTTCTTTCTCCCATAATGAATGAGAAATGAAGACAGGCTGAACTGGCAGGATTATGAAAGGACTTGAAGTCTCATGGAATATGTTGAATTGTTTCCCCCAAAAGATACATTGAAGTCCTACCTCCCAGTTCTTCAGAATGTGACCTTATTTGGAAACAATGCAATAATGGATGTAGTTAGCTATGCTAAAATAAGGTCATACTGCAGTAGAGTAGACCTTTTATCTTATCTGACTGGTTCTTTAAGAAGAGGTAGATTTGGGCACAGACAGAGGAGAGAATACCATGTGATAAGGGAGGCAGAGATTGAAATCTTGCAGCTGCAAGCCAAGAAATGCAAAAGATTGTTGACAAACCACCAGAGGCTGGGGAGAGGTAAGGAGGGATTCACTCTGACAGGCTCCAGAACTTCTAGCCTCCAGAACTGGGAGACAATAAATACTTGTTGTTTAAGTCACCCAGTCTGTAGTACTTCCTATGGCAGTCCTATGAAACTAATACACATTGTAAAAGTGTTTGGGTTGCGTATTTCAGGCAATGATACTGCCTTTGAAGACTGATTTGGAATACAGGATTTGAGCAAGAAGATACATTTTGAACAGATAAATCTAGTATCAGTGTTTATCATGTTAATGTATTTTCTGTTCCCACTTAGCCCATAGCTCCATGGAAGGCAGAACCTAAGCCTTCTATGAAGGGCTGAACTCAATATGAACTTGTTAAATAAATTATTTCAAATAAACATTTGGGTATATCAGCCATGTATGGAAATTTTAGAGGTAAAACATTTTAACACATTGAAGTTTTACTCTTCTGAAGTAAAAATCATCTTCTCATTTTATTTAATTGAAGAGGCAAAGCATGCAGTAAATTAAGTCCAATTTGCACGCAATTGTGCATGCAATGTGGATCTTGGCTTTAACTAGGGAGCAAGCTGTGTATAAACTCAAATACCCTAGGTTTGAAGTTAGCATTAATTGTTTGCTTAAAATTTTCAGTAGTTTTCTTCCCTTGCTTTCAAAGAAAAATATCGTAGCATTTCTCTTTCTAATTTAAAGCCCACAAAATCCATAACTGATAATAAGAATGCATCCCTTGGGGGCTAATACATTTCTCTGATGTTATACTAGTAATGTCTCCAAGCTCTGTAGCAAGCCTGTAATTCTATTTTTTTTAAAAATTGTCATGGCTTTAATTCATATGGTTTTGCTCCATTTAATTATATTTATCATCCAAAAATATTCTGTACTTAGAAAAATAGTGAATGGTGTGTAGAGGAAGCAATGTACTGTATCGTATTTTTTGAAATTTCATACGCCATGTGTATTGATCTTATATAAACTAGAGAACACAGTTTGTTTAAATTAAGGCTTTAAATTCAATTTTATACCAATTCCTTCAACTCATTATCCATAATATATTTGTTTACATCCATGGAAATGTTACCTGGTTAAACTAGGCAATTTTACCTATTTCAGATTGATTTGTGTCTTCTCTCAATTTGAGCAATTTCATATTGTAATCATTACATAATTAAAGAGGGGCCCTTAGTCGAATAAAATTTATATTTTTGCCCATGAATGTTAAATATGCAAGGAAAAAAATAGCAGAAACTGAGTAAATGAAAATGTTGGACATGCTTGAAGATACTGGACTGATCCTACAACAGTTTTCGATCAAGGCAGTTGTCAGGGGTTTTCATGTACCCACCACTTCTGGGGCACAGGGACCATTTGATGTACTTATTGTATTTAGCATCGGTTTTAGAAATTCCCCTCAAGTTCCTCTTTCTGGGAATTATATTCTTCTTTAAACAGTCACAGATTTGCCCAACTACTCCCCATCAGTAGTTCTTAAACTTGAATGGTAATTACAAAGATTCCTGGATCCCAGTAAGACCTACTGAACTCAGATTATTGAAGGGCAAGGCTTAGAAATTTGCATTTTTAAAAAACACTCCAGGTGACCCAGCTTCAGAAGATCTCAAAACCTCAGATAGAGAAACACTGTCTCCCAGCATACTTTATTTGAACTGCTGGATGCCCCTCCTCCCTGCTGTGTCCCAACATACCCTCCTCTGCCCTTTCCTCCCCCTAAATGTCATGTAGCCTGGCTAGCTCAGGCTAATGGGAGAGTGCGGGAGGATCTCCCGCATCCCCTTAGATGTATCTTCCTAACGGCCGGCCGCCGGCTGACGGCTGTGGCCAGCGCCACTGAAAGGAGCTGTGACCTGAGCCAGAGACTACCGGTGGGAATACCATCCCGGCGGTAGTCAGGGTCTCACCATGTCCCTACCTAATATTTTGTGGTTCCACCTGAACAGTGGTGAGGAATGGCAGTGAGTGTCCCTGAGATGGACATTCCTACTGGACGGCCCTCAGCGGGAAGCCCAGGTCTGCCATGTGCCGCCTGTGTGGCCTAGGACGAGTCATGTGATCTTTCTGAGCCTGGCAAAAGGAGATAATTTATACTCTCCAGAATTTTTCAGAGTAACAATAATGTATGGTAAGTACCCATAAGTACATAGTATTTAATAAATAGAAGGAGCCCTGGCTGGTTTTCTCAGTGGTTAGAGCGTGAGCCAGTGGACTGAAGGGTCCCAGGTTCCGTTCCAGCCAAGGGCACATACTTAGGTTGCAGGCTCCACGCTCAGCCTCAGTTGGAGCATATGCGGGAGGCAACCAATCAATGTGTCTCTCTCACATGGATAAAATATCCTCAGGTGAGGATAAATAAATAAATAGAACACATGGTAGTAAAAAATATATGCCAAAAAGATATAATTTCTACAAAAACATTGGTCTCATTTCCTTTAGTGTCCCAGGAACCCACACAAGCCTTGCATTTTGAACAAAGCCTATGAGGGTGGGGTTTGCTCTAAATTCTCAGTTGCAATCCCAAGGTTAAAGGTCAAGGTAAGAATAAAGGCAAGACCATTTAAACAACCTGAAGTTCCTGGATTTCTTCTCTTTAGGGCACAGAGTTGGGAACTGGTCAGAAACAAGGATGTCTCCTTAAAATGATCTTTAAATTGAAAACCAAATGTCTTTGGTTAATACCAAAAAATGGAATTCAAGGTGAGAGAAAACATATTCATTTCTCTGTCCAAATCACCATATTTTAGAGCCTATTTATTGGTAGTTTTCCATCATCTATTTCTGGGACTGAGGCTGAGAGTTTGGACTTCTGGTTTGTTCATTTATTTTTTTTCATTTATACGTTTACTTTTCCGTTATGAGTTGGGCATGAAATGCATACCAAATTCATGCATTAAATATCCCTGCCATAAAGGACATGCATTAAATATCCTTGACATAAAGGACATCCCCAATGTACTCAATCATTAATGAGTTTAGTACTCAGTTTCAATCTCCCGAAGAGCAGCGGCAAGTTTCACTATGTCCGACAGCAAAAGCCTGAAGGTTTCTGCCCTCCTGTAATATGAAGAAAGCACCAGCCAAGTTATCACCGAGCCCTGGAATTAACATGTGAGTGGTTTCTGTGTCTTGGGTGCTAGTGCCCTGAGGTAAAGGGTAAAATTACAGGATAGGTTTACAGCCCAGGGTCCTGGGCAAACTTACCTCAGGCTTTTGTGAATTAATGAGAGCTTTGGAGCATTTCAAACACATATTTTCAAAGCTTTTGATACCTATTTTATTTAAAAGAGCATTTGGATACTTTAGTAAAAATATCTAGACATACAGTTGGGTCTTTTCTTTTACAGGTCAAAGCAATTTAGGTGAAGATTTTTTTTTTCCCCCTCAGAACTCTGCAAAATACAGTACAAGAATAGTGGTTTTTTAATTTTGTGGACCAACTAGAGAAAATTGAGCTATGAAAACAGTCTAGAGCAGAGGTCAGCAAACTCTGGCCCATGAGCCAAATCCAGCTCACCACCTGTTTCTTTAAATAAAGTATTATTGATTGAAGCACAGCCAAGTGCTTAGATATTATCCATGGTTGCTTTTGAGTAGTTGTGACTGACATTTATGATCCACAAAACCAACAATATTTATTATCTGTCCCTTTACAGGAAAAATTTGCCAACTTCTGCCCTAGAGAGCAACCCTAAAAATATTGTAAAGGCCAATGTCTGTGGTCTTCTCCAAATTTTCATTTGTTGACAATCCCTAGACAGTGGATGGAGAATAAACATAACCAATCTGGTTATGTGTATGTTCTTAAATATAAGACATTACCTTAATTTTGTTTTCTTAAATGTCAGATTCCTACTCAAAACATATTTGATTATAACATATGATTTCGGAATAGGTTTCTGAAAACTAGTATGGTAGTTATTATCCCTCCTAAGAACTCTCTTTGAGCACACTTCCAAACATAGACAAAATAAAAAATAGGCACTGGAAGTGTACTTGGACAGGAAATGTATTATTGTGGTGATAGTTACAAGAAAATAAAAGGACAAGAAGCCAATGCACAGAAAATGCCTCTAGGTTTTATTTTATATATATATAAATATATATACACACACACACACACATGTACATATATATATAAAATCTAGACAATCAAATCAGAATCAGAAACAATAAGATAATAAGGTTTTATATATAATACATATGTATATGAAATCATATCACTTTTGGTTATGATTTGTTTTTTTAGATCAACAATTAATATAAATAATTGCAAATTATATATCTATTAATGTTTTGAGATAAATACTTTTAAAGTCTAGCACCATATAGGAAAGACTGATAAAATCAAATTTGGCAATTTGGCGTGAAACTGCTTTGTTTGGAATTTGTTTTTTGTACAAGGGTCAAAGGTTCTTAATAAAAAAAGAGAGAGAACTTCCCTCATCCTCTCAGCCTGCCACAGTAGCAAGAAGCAACATTTTTTTTAAATAGACAAGAAGTTTGAAACCTATTTTTCAAATGTTTACTTGTCCTTGCAAAGTGCCCTGGCTGAGATGTGTATTGAGCAAGTTTATCTGTTCTTAATCCAAAGCAAAATCAGAGTAATAAAGAGGGATTAAGACTAAAGCTACTACACAGAGTTCATCAAATCATGCAAAAGACTTTCACAACATTTCTGACTCCATGTGTATGTTCTCCTAAAATAGGAGCTGTTCTTGGGGCAATAGAGTCCTTGCACTGACCTGGAACAATGATACAGGGACCGAGTGAGTGACTCAGAATTATACTACACAATCATTTATTCATAGAGTACATCCTTGCCAGATGACTCAGGGGTCAAGCACTGCACTATGCACTGAGGGCTCAAAGTTGTAAAGCCTCCTTCAAGAGCCTGCCTTCATGGAGGAAAGAGAGACAAGTTCAATCTAGAAGAGTATGGAGAACACTATACTCTACTGGAGTTCAAAACCATGAATCTCACCCACTTATAAAACAAACATCTTTTATTCAGTGAATGAATCAGATCTTACGACCAGATCAAAGAGCATTTCAGAAGCTAGTCAGTTAGAAACAATCTCAGGATAAGATTGATGGGTAGGTAAAAACTGGTTCATGTCCAATAGGGCCATAAGCCTTTGGAGTTATCTGTTCTACTTGGCAGAAATAATTTGCATATCTATTATGCAAAAAGCTACAAGTAACGTGCAACTTCACAATGTCTGGAACTTTTCATTAATAGTAAACAATAAGGTGACCTAAGTGCATTACTCTAGTTAATCCTTGGGGTCTTAGCTTCTAAGGTATTTTTGCATTATTTCTAAGCTTCAGATATATTTTCTGAAGCACAGAGGACACTGTCATCAGTTGGGGTTAAGATGGGGCAATAACTGAGCTGAGATTTGGAAGGTAAGTGGAGGCAAAATTAACGAGGATGGGAAGACAGGCATCCTAGGAGAGAGAAAACGCGACAATTTTATATTTATCCCTATGCTAGTCTATGTAATCCACCCATAGACTGGTACATCACAAAACCACTCTGGAAAACAGAACACACAGGCTTCCCCCCCCCCCCCCCCCCCCAGAATGCAGAATAACCTTGCCAACTTTCTGTGGGCATGGATTAAGGAATAAACTCTCAGAGTGGCATTATCCAGAAGTTAGAGAAGGACCAGGAAGCCTCCACAAAGCCTAGGGCATGCTCTATTTTGGACACGAGCTGAGAGGAAGACTAAAAGAAAGAGAGAAAAACCTGTAAATCATCTGTTTACTATCCACATGTGCTGCTTGTCTGAATCGGTTTGTGGTCTCTCACTCACTCTATTTAGAATTCTGTACATCTGGGTGTATTTTTTCCAGTGTTTCCCATCATATCAGTGACAGGATTGCCAACACAGAGGTATCCATAAATTACACTGCAGTCTAGTAGTTTCTAGTGTCTGGGAAGCTTGGAACAAAAGACTCAAATGCAAATGTGAGCTGCTTAATTCAGTGAGTATTTGTGATGTTACCCAGGTGCCAATGACATGTTTCTGACCAGCTCAGAGGCACCAGGGACCAACCCAACATACATTTTTAATGTGCTCAGCTGTGACAGCGTATACACACAGAAGACCTTAAGGCCTTAAAGTCACCCTCTTGGAAACCACTGCACTTTTAGGGACCCAGAAGAAACAGTTTAATTAATCTTCTTTTCCAGGATAGCTTTTATTGATATAAATTATGTACATTGAAAACCTGCCAATTATAGCAAATTAAGGGACTTGGCAAGTGTGTCCCTTGGAGGCAGATGGTAAATAATATTCAGATTCTGACTTGAAATAGGACCAGAGATTAGCTGATGCAGAATGTAAAAGCAATCCAGATATGAGAAATCAACAGAGTTAATGTGAGCTCAAGAGGAGGGTTTTGGTTTAGGGCGGCCATAGTGATGTGATTAAAACAGATGATTCATTATCATTACACAGAGATGAGCCTGTTCTTGTAGTTTCTTGCTGTGATTCTTTGATGAACAGTTATTTATTGTGACTATCTTTGCGATGTTACCCAAATGCCTCAGTTTCCTCACCTGTGCAATGAGCATAGAGCAGGTTAGTTAGAGCCTTTAATGACATCATGTCATTATATACAGTTGACCCTTGAACAACCAAAGAATTAGGGGAACCCACCACCAGTGCAGTCAAAAGCCCAACTTAACTGCATAACTTAAGGTGGCCCTCCACCTATGCAGATTCCCAGTGGCAGATCAAACATATAAATCTATGTATATGTGCAGTTCATGCCCATGTTGTTGGAGGGTCAACTCTAATGTGTTTAGTACAGTACTTGGCAAACAGCGAGTGCTCAAAAGTTTTAACTATTTTGGTTAGTGTTGTTATGACTGCCAAAATAAGGGACAACTCTCACACACACATCCACTCTTCCCTTTTTGTCCAAGATAATAGCTAATGCTTATGAATGTTGATTATGTGCCAGGGACTGTTCCACAATTTTTATTTTACGGGTAAGGAATGGAAGCTCTGAGAGTTTAAGTACCATGCCTTTGTCTCACAGATAGTAACTGGCAGACCCTGGATGCTTAATTACCTTGACACTGTTGTTACTCAAAGACTGACAGCTACTTAAAACCCAAAGAAACCCTGAAACAAAGTCTTCAGTTGATTCATCCTTGAAAGTGCCAGAAGGGCACTGAGTATGTCAAAGCTCAGGTGGTTTTCTGGGGATAAGGTAAGACAATAAAGAGTTGGCTCTGTGCTCATATTTACACTCTTCTCAACTCAATTTGCTTCTGGTGTGAGTCTCTACAGCAGGTATTCTCAGCTCATGCTATGGTCTTAATGGCTGTGTCTACAGAATTTATATGTTGAAATCCTAACTCCCAAAAATGACGGTACTAGAAAGTGAAGCCTTTGGGAAGTGATTAGGTCATGAGGTCCCCACCCTCACAAATGGAATTTGTGACCTTATAAAAGAGAACCCACACAGTTCCCTAGCACCTTCCACCATGTGTGTTTACAGAAAAAAATTTTAAAAGGAAGGGTGATCCTATATGAAGAAGTAGGCTCTCATCAGACACCGAATCTGCGGGCACCTTGATCTTGGACTTCCCAGTCTCCAGAACTGTGAGAAATAAATTTCCTTTGTTTATAAGCCATGGCCCAAGACAGTTTATTTGCCTAATAACTAAACTTATGTTTCTTTAGCTCACCACAGAAATTATTTAGAACACTTATTAGGCTCAATTACAGAATTTACACTTTGAAAAAAAAAGCAGTGGGTTGGGAAAGGGAGCAGGAGGAAAGAAGTGGGGAGACATCAACCAAATGACAAGGCAGAAAAAGCATAAATTTGAAAGGAGATAAATCAGCAGAGCTATCAGGGCAAAGCTCTCAGTACCTGCTTACACAGGGCCACCTCCATTCCTGCAACTCTCAGAAAATACCTCCAATCTCAGCCAGTCTGACAGCTGGCATCTTCCTGGAGTCTGAAGTCACAGATAGGACAAACTCAAGTGCATGTTCATTGTATAACTCATGTTCCGCCTAGGTTGCTAAAATTAGGGAATGACTCTGATCATACAGCATTACAGCTATTTTCAAGGCTGTAAGTGATGCAGTGCATCGGCACTGATGCAAAAGCTTTCCCCAATTAGCTTCTGCAAACCAAACGCTCTTCCTGCAACAGGCCTTCGTTTCCTAGGAGCCTTCAATCTAATTACAAGGCTGATTCTCCCGCTGGGCCTGCCTGGCCAGATGATTTCATTTTACTTTTAGGCTAACCTTTTCCATCAATGACGTCACCGCACTGTTCCTTCTCTTGAGAGGCTCCTAGGAACACACTAAAAGGCTGATTTGTTTGATATTTGGTTAAAGAGACTTCTCTACTGGAGGGGCCTTGTTTTGCTGTAGGCAGGTAATGGCACATAGCAGGCATCTTCAGAAGAAGGCAATCTGCCCCCAGCCAGCACCAACATAGCTTTATGCGCTAACTGCCCAGGAGCCACTCAGATGGAAAAATCACTGCTGAGAAAAAGTCGTGGATCCTTCCTACAATTCAGATTACTCCTCGAGGAGACCCTGCACATTTCTTAGTGTTTTTCCTCTTAAAAACAGGAGCGACAAAGCTCAGTAAAAAATGTAACTAGTTATGCCACAGGAAAAACTTGTGTTCAACCATGTTAAACATTAGAAAAATAAAGGGAAAAAGCACAAGTAACCTATAGGTAACAATTCCATCATAATTATTCCCAGACTTGAATTGTATTTCACTGCCTATGGAGATCCTCACCACATCTCCCTGCCCTGGCCCTAGTGAGCATGTCCCTGGACACTGCCTGTGGCCCTTACTACATGGAGACATATGATCATGAGGGTGCAAAAAGCCAAGGCCACCAGTTGAAAAATTGAAAATCATGGCAACTGGACCTGGCCAGTGTGGCTCAGTTGGCTGGAGTGTCATCTGTGCACCAAAGGTTGAGGGTTCGATTCACATTCAGGGCATATACCTAGGTTGCAGGTTCAATCCCCAGTCAGGGTGAGTATTGCAGGAGTATTGATCTATGTTTCTCTCTCTCTCTCTTTCTCTCTCTCTCTCTCTCTCAAATCAATAAAAACATATCCTTGGGTGAGGCTATCATGACAATGTAACATGTTTTATGAGCTACATAATGAAAAATAACTGACTCTACTAGTTTTCTTCATTTACTAATATCATTTAACATAAACATTCTAACATTAACTATCTTTTCTTCTGAAACCAATGCTTAGCATTCCTTTTATATATTAGAGCTTTCCATTACACCATCCTTTGCCTTTCAACAGCGTGGTCTAAATCATTATTTTTGTTTAATTAAATAAAGTCTCATCTCCTCTCTATCTACAGCATTTTAGTGTCTATTATTTCACAGAATAATGGGAAAACCTTTATAACATAATGAGAGAGTTTGAAGCATGATATGAAATCAGCATATGAAAGCAGCAAATGAAAAAGTGTAGGACTTTTCAAACAAAGAATAGCAGTGCCCATGATCAAATTTGGAAAAACAAAAAACCATATGGACGGACTACACAGGGACTTACACAATACGCCCTGAATACAACAATGAGTTCCCATAACATTAGAAAGCTGTAACACACGGGTAAGTAAAAAGGAAAAATCACTTTATTCGACATGCAATAAACAGATGACTTGTTGTCTAAGTGGTATTTTTGGCTGAAATTTCAAAAATAAGTACATGTTTAGATAAATCTGTAACTGATAAAAGTGAATTGTAGGAAGTTTGGGTAAAGATAGCAAAGTGAAGCCAGATCACTCATTTCCATTTTCCATTCTGCCTTCTCAAATGAACAAACTTTAAAAAATGCTTTTAATGAAATAAAACATTATCAGGAGCAGTCAAAAAGAAAAGATGTACAATTGGAAGTAATAAACATTGATAAGAAACTTCTACAGTAGAGAAAAACAGTGTGGGTAACTTAGTTGGCTCCTAAACCTTCATTAATATTCTAAAAAAAATGATGCTCAGTCAGATACATACCGATGACATTTGACAGCACCACCAGACTTTGGAGAAGCAGATTAAAATTGCACCCCGAATTCTTCTTCTAACCGCCATGTAGAGGAAATAGTCCGTGGGAGGGAGGGCGAAGAGGAGAGCATATGAAAAATGAAGGTAGTTAAGTTTACTGGTTCACTATGAGCAGAGGGTCATCTGAATGGAAAGAAGACGAAAACCCTGCTCTGTACAGAAAACCATCGTCTGAGGTATTCAACACAACCTCGGCTTAGCTCACGTCCATCTCCCACACTCTCAAGTTGTAGCTCCAGAAAAAGGAACCAGAAGAGATGTGAATCATGGTGGGAAAGGAGCAAAAATAATTTTTTTTAAATGTATCTGCATTTTATCAGCAAAATCAGCAAATCACATCATCTGCACCAAATATTTCACATTAAGCATAAGCAAAATTAAAAGCACCTGCATACAGTAATTCAAAAACATTAAGGGAAATCCATCAATAAATAACAAGTAAAAAAACAGGGGGGAAACATGCACAAGTGAAGAAAAAATGTGTATGAGGGAAAGCACAGAAGAATGAGACAAAAAATTCTCCACAAACTTACTGGTGTTATAGAAAAATGTAATAAGATTATTGTGATTTAAAAAAGAAAATGAAAGGACATAAAAAGAGCATTAAGAAAAATTGATGTCCAGAGCGATATGATATAATACATTAATACATTTTAAACAAAAAGAAATAGAATATCTGAGTCTAAAAATAAAATTGCTACCCTAAATTAAAAGATTTTGGGGGGTTTCTAAATAATCACAACAAATATAGAGAATGCAAAAAAAATTACATCAAAAGATGGAGAGAGGAAGAAATAAGGAGTAACAAAGAAAGAAAAAATGGGTGGATGGAGGAGGGAGGGGGGAGGGAGGGAGGGAGGGAGGGAGGGAGGGAGGGAGGGAGGGAGGGAGGGAGGGAGGGAGGGAGGGAGGGAGACACAATGTTTAAGACATAAAGATGACCCTACATGAGACAACTGGCTTCCTTGAAGAATAAAGTCCAACCGTAAGATCAAAAACATATTAAAGGATATAAAACAAAAAAATTCTATAAGATGATGGGGGAAATAACTAAAGATAAAGACAAAGCACTCTGGTCCAAGCAAAATTAATTCAGAACACTGGTGGCTACCTCCAGATGACTCAAGTCACACACCAGGAGATAAAAGCAGAGTCCCCTGAAACTTCTCCACAGCAACATTTAAGGATAAAAGATTAAAGGGAAAAGTCTACACGGTTCTGAAAAAAAGAGAGCATGTGTCACATGAATTGTGTATCCAGCCAAGTTTCAGATACAAACATAATAAAAAGGGTATTGAGAATCATACAAGAACTCAGAAAACACAGTATCTGAATAGCTAATGTATAGAGGCTACAGTAAGCCATTGGAGTCCACTGTATTTTTGTCATTTTTAAATAGGACATTATGCTAAGAGATGAGATAAAATTGAGTTTAAGTACCAGAGAGAAGTTGGTTGTAATTATGAAAAATGGATAATGCACTCTAAGCTGGTGGCAATACAAATGGAAGGGAAGAGACACTGTCATGTGTATAACTACAAAGTTTGCAAACAATTGTAGCTAAACTGGTATTTTCTTGCATGCACACATCTCTCAGCTTCACAGAAGGTTTAGCTATCCCAGCATTTTAAATAACACTTTATATTTGTATATATTCTATTCTAATTTTTGTCACTTTCTAAAGCTTGTTTTGTTTGCTAAAAATATTTGCAAGTCAAATTATAACACTTTTTCCTTCCAGAAATTTAAAAATTTATGCAACTTTTAGAATTGGTAATGTAATTCATACTAATTTGTATAAATTCCAATTAATGTATTGGAATATCCATTATAAATTATGAACATTGATTTTTAAAAAGTTTGAGCATTATTCCATATCTATTTATGCTTCAAGGTTTAAAACTGCATATTTTAGAATGGGAATTCTATATTGCCTTATCGTTGTATTTTTGATGTAATGCCATATTAACCAGGCCCCTGAGGAATTAGCCTAGTTTCATATAGGGTAAATAGGTACATTAATAGTCTCTGCAGAAAAATTTACTTTCATAAGCGTCTGTGGATCCAGTGTTTGTACATCAACAGGGTGCTAACAGCTGCATTCAGGATCCTTACACAACTTAATTTCAACCACAGCTGCCTTTATGCAGTAAGGCTACTTTAGTGCTTGACTCAGAATGCAGAATTCAGCCCTGTCACTAATTTCCATGAGAAAGTTACTCTTACAAAAGTATTTCTCAGCACTGATCATGGGACAGTATGTCACATCTCAGATTCTTTTCTCTTGCTCACTTTTCTGCCATTCTTTTCTTTCTTACTCATTCCCACAGATTCCCAATCTTCACCCTCTGCTTTATATAGAGTGACTCACTTTGAACATTGGAGGCCACCTGCAAGCCAAATCCAGCCCTGAGAAATGTTAATCAAAATATATTCTTACAAAGGTGGATCCTCACAAAGATTTCTCAGCAAGGAAAATATCATTTTCCCTGTAATGCGGCACAGGGTAAAGAGTATCTCCTATGGTTAATACCCAACCCATTCTTTAGTAATTCATTCAATAAACGTCAAGTGAACCTCTACTGTACACCAAGCCAACGGCTATAACTTCAGTAAAGATCTCTATTTGGGGGATCTTCATTTCTCTGCTCTTCTCTTTCTCAACTCTGGCTATACATGTGGGCCCATGCATGTGGTGTGTGTGTGTGTGTGTGTGTGTGTGTGTGTGTTGTGCATTTAGTTCCCCAAGTGATCCTACTGGGCAAGAAGAGATGAGAACCACCCCACCTGGGCAGTATATTGTATGGCCTCTCTTCTCACCCTTACCCATTACCATATTGTAATTTACTTGTGATAGTATAATTTTAGACTAGGAAAATCAGAATTTTAAGAACACGTGTGATACAACTCCATTCTTTCTCTGATTTTAGATTTTTCCTCTCATAAAGACATACATTCTAGAGCTCCTGCTTCTACATAGTAGGCACCCCTGGCTCAGGGCCAGGCTTGTCTTCTAAGGATGGACCTGGAAACTAGTGTCTTTTTCTGTCCCAAATTTGGCAGAGATATAAGGCAGCAAATCTAGGTAAGTATGTCTCTTCCAAAGACAAATCGTCCCTCAGTTGAGTTGTATCAAGATCAGGACTGGGGGAAATGATTGAAAGTCATTTTTCAATTCAGCTTTGACAGTAATAAACCTAATAATTCATCTCTATCTTTCTGACTTCTTTGTCGACTTGCAAAAATTGCTTCCTAAAACATAGGAAAGATATATGCGATTATCAATCCATAAAACACCAACAATCTCTAACTGTCATGCCAATTAAGTTTAAGGAAAAAAGAACACAACATTTTACCTAAATGACTTTCACTTTGGCCTGAGAAATCCATAAAGTTTACTAAAATATCCTTTTCATCTCTCCTTCCTTCCTTCTTTGCTCCCTCCCTCCCTCCCTCCCTCCCTTCCTTCCTTCCTTCCTTCCTTCCTTCCTTCCTTCCTTCCTTCCTTCCTTCCTTCCTTCCTTTTCCCTTAATTTTCCCACTCTCAGATTATATAGGGATGCATAGATTAAAGAGAGCCCAGTCCTACTATCTGATGGTGCCTCAGCCACCCCAACCACACAGAGACTGTCCTTTGCAGTAGCTTTTCTGGGACAGCCATGCATCGCCTGGAATCAGAATGAAAGCCTTCCCTTGAAGACCTGTTTGCAGCTGCTCAGACAACTATCAGGCCATACCTACATTAAGAGCTATTGTTTCCCACACTCATATCCCCAGTTAGGATTCTATTAACATTCATTAGCATGTGTGTTCTGTGGTAAGAGACTTCTCAAATGTGTGATTTGTTTTATCTAACTGACCAGAGACCTCGTTGAGGACAGAGACAAGAGATTGCTTCTCTTTTTCTTTGATGTCTTGCCCTACTCACCCACTCTTCACAAAATATTCTGACTACAACTGATCCTCAATAAAACTTGCCATCTGATTGATAACCATGCTAAACCAAACCCTCTCTTGAGCTTATAGTCTAAAATAGAAGATACTACTGCAGACATTGACATTTACAAAAAAGGCAAAATGATATGTGTTTAAAATAATTTTCAGGAAGCTGAAAGCTAAATTTGATGCTCCATTTCAGGAGCTATCTTTAGCCTATAAATTCTGGTATAGCTATCTTGACCTAGCATGGCCCATAATCACATTTATCTGCCCTTGCTCAAATAATTTTAGCATATCTGTATCTTTTATTCTAAGCTGCCTCCAACATTTTTGGAGGAAAGAGGGGTTAAAATTAATAAGTATAGTTTATCCTAACAGAATCCATTAAGAGTTAAAAATTATTCACATGTAATGAATAGGGCATAGCACACATGCAGAAAATAAAAACAATGAGTGAAGATGAAAGGCAGTTTTTTGTAGCTCACATCTATTCTGGGGAACCAGAGATGAGCAACTTGATCACCTGAACTGAGAAAGGGCAGAGCACCAAGGTTATCATCTTAGCTGCTTGTGAAAATGATTGCACAGTCTTTAGCAAGTGGCCTGGAGCAGGATCTGTGCTCAATGACTCATTCAAGAAGTGGCCCTTCCATTAGTTCCCCTATAACATGGAGACGTTCATTTAATTCTGACTCACATTGTTAAATGCCACACACTGAATCACCAATCCCACTACATAAAGTACCTGGATCAAATGTCTCTATGAAATACTTATCCAGGCTGAAAATCTCCACTTAGGCCTGAGAGACTGCGGAAGCTGTGGTTACAGCTAGTTGCCTTGGAAGTCGCAGACGAGTTGAAGTGCACTGGCTCTCTGGATGCAAGACAAAGCCCAAATGGTCAATGGATATTATTTTTCTGTGATGCTTTACGATACCACTTACACTTTTATTGTGTGCAGTAAAAATTCTCATTGATAATCCTATGTCTAATAATTTTGGCTTTAAAAAAATATTTCTCTTTTAGTGAATGTTGTTTTCCTACTTCTGTTATTTTCCAAAGGGACATTTCAAATATGAAAAAATATGCTACCAGGGCCTCCAAATGAAATGCATTCTCTAACTGTCCAGATGTTCATTTCAATGCACGCACCATATAAATCTAAACTGATGAGAACAGTAACGGTCCAGCTCAGGCTGTCTTAGTGAACTCTGAAAAAAGAAAAATAAGAAATGTGCTATTTAGGAAGTGAAGAGTTTTAACAACTCAAGAAAAGAAAATATTTCTTACATTTTATTGTTCTGATTTTATGGACAATAAAGTTGACTTCCCATAATGGTCTTCTTACTATGTAACAGACAAATATCAACTCTGTCTCAAAAATTATGTCCAAAAGATTCCTCTGTAATGAAGTCAACTTTGTAAAAAGACAAATAAAAACCCAAGACAAATCCTAAAATATGAGCTCACTTTCCATTGCTTTTCTTCCTGAGCACTTTCATAGACACTCCGTATTTTTTTTTCATTGTTGCTCACACATCTCAAGTGTGGCATACGGGCTAATCAATTATTCCACCTTTGAGAATTTACAATAAAATTATACAAATGGCATATAACAACTTCATTGGCTATTTGGTATCCTTTGAGAGACTGGAAGAAGGCTTCAAACAAGGCCCAATATCAAGGACCCACAGCACCCTATTGCTCTGTTATCCACAAAGCCATTTCCTCAGATTCACAAATATGGTGAGGAATCCTCACAGCTGGGTTCTAGAAGGGGCAAGTGCCCTTGATGCTACAAGCCGCAGCTTTGGGGAGAGAGATGCAGAGCATCATCCGCCTGCCCACTGCTTTACTAAGGCAACCCTGAACAACTACAGGTGGACGTCCTTCAAGCAACATGAGTTCCTGGGCCATCTGAACTGTGTGTGGTCAACAGAGGTGTGGTACTGCATTGCTGATGTCTCACTCACTTTCCCCCAAAATAAAGTATTTCCTTTGGACATGTTTGATTGAGGAGGTTTTTAACCTTGCACATGTATCTGCTTAAATCACCTCCAAAGTAACAGCCAGAGTTAACACCTACTCTGACTCACAAAGCCCCACAGCTGGCAGGCTAACATCATACCCTAAGAGAAGGATATTTTCAGGGATCCTACTTGTCTTAGTCCATTCAGGATTCTACAACAAAACACCATAGACTTGGTGGTTTATAAATAGCAGAAATGTATTTCTCACAGGTCTGAAGGTTGGAGGTCTGAGGTCAGGGTGCCAGCTCTCATCTGGGTCTGAGACTTCACTTGGCAGAAAGGCCTGGGGAGCTCTGTTGGGCCTCTTTTAGAAGGGCACTAATGCTATTCATGAGGAGTCAGCCTTCATGACCTAATCACTTCCCAAAGGTTCTACCTCCTAATATTCTCATCTTGGAATAGGATTAGAATTTCAACATACAAATTTTAGGGTAACATAAACATTCATATCATAACACTACCTTACATATGTCATCAACCGCAAATACTCATTAATTCCAACATTATGTCAGGTATTAAACTCAGCTATCATTTGCAATACTATAGGAACATAAACACATCTGTAAGATAAAACTGTTTTCCATGGACATGTTCTTCAGGCTTTTCATTTATTTTTCCTCCTCTCAGCCCCACTACTCTATTATAAACTCCCCCAAATGCAAGTACTGGCCAGAATCTATTTCTTTTATAGCTTTTCTATGGCTTTTAATATAGTGCCCTGGACACCTTAGAATGCTGATGACAAACAGCTAAGTCAATAGAAATAAAAACAAAAGAAGGTTCTTTTTAGCAAGATTAGCTAGTATTTTCTTGGCTCAGGGAGAAGCAATACATTCAGTATTTATAATAGTAAAGATTATTTACCATGAAGTGCATTTACTGTCATAATATAACTTGATTTAATTCAAGAGTTAGTAAGTGAAAGGACATTTATGGTTGTATATCCTGCCAAATTAGTTCTATCATTTACAAATTTAAATATTTCTTGTGAAATGTCCTGAAACCACTGAAATACCTTGAAAGGATGGAGTTAGTAATTTATCCTGTGGCATTAAAAACGTGAAATACATGGTTACAATCTGGCACGATGATATTTCTCTGGATTAGTCTCTACCTCTTTGGGACAATTTCAAAGGGGACTGCCCAAAGGCAAGATGCACTGACAGCTCACAGAGTTTTCTCTAGCCTGATGATTACACAACTTGCAAATGCTGTAAAAAGATTGTGGCCTTGGCATTTTTTCTAGAAGTACTCCAGCAAAGTCTGGAATTCAAGAGTCTTCTCTCACAAGTCCACAGCCCAGTGACCATTCCCTTTGCTCTTAACTCATGCACCATTTGGTCTGCAGAGACTGACTACCTCTGAGAGTGTCATCAGCACCCCTTCCCATACCCCCTTCTTGATTCAAGGAAACACTAGGATGTTTTTGACATTTTCATTTTATTATCTTCTTCTACATGTCCAATGCATGATATTTTATTTTAAGTGTTTTTAAATATCTGAGTCTACTTGTATTTCACAAAGTCATCTCATTAACACTTCTTCTGACAACTCTCCATATATACATGCACTACTTAAGCAAAAGGAGCCACTATACATTTTCACATTTTTTCATGGAGTGATAAAACCTATCCCCAAATACCCAGACTTACTCATGAACTTGGGGAACATCTTTATCTTCCCAAATTAATAACAGCTGCTTATTTTCAAGATAACATCCTGTTTACTCCATAGAATACTGCTGGAATACACATAATCTCACCACTATGAATAAAGCAACTGCTTGATATGCTTCTGGAAACTTACATGAAGAAACAATTTTGTCTCTCTTCCCTGAACTGACCAAGTTGTTATCCTCTATGGTCCAGAGGTCTGTGCACATACCTCCAGGGGCAGAGCTGGGTCTATTTGCAATCTGTCTCTATAAATATTTAATAAAGAGTTTGAGAGGAGGCTGACTAGAGATCCATCTGTTAAACTACTGGAGACACACCAGACACTGTGAATTAACTGCAGAATAGGTCCAATATATTGTCAGGGTTTGATAGAGAGCTAAAGATATGCAGCTGATCCCACACTCTGAGTAGACCAACACTGCAATAGGAATGAAACAGTCCAGAGTGGATGAATAGAAATCCTGCCACCAAATGAGGCTAGTTCCTTGTGAAAATCAGTAAATAATGCTCTAGCCAGTTTAAAACAACAGAACTGACTCTGAGATACATATAAAATCTTTATCTCTAAGCAAAGCCAACATTCTCAAGGTCTGCTTCCACTTGCCAGTAGCTCCCTAATATTGCCATTACTCAATAAATGAATACCAAGCCAAGAGAAATGCAACAAATGTAAACTGGATGTATTTGTTCTCTGACATGTATTCAACCCTCAATACTTTATAAAGTTAATAAATATATTTTTTAAAACCAAACACCCAAAACAACCACGAGGCAGGCTGCCACAGTGTTTTGTCACTCTATGAAAGATGCTGTTTGTGTTTTGAAGCATGAAGAATGTCAGGATTTTTCATAAATGAGTGCTAGTTAGGAAAGGCTATGTCAACCTCCTTTAGAGCAAGCCGGCCTGCATCAACATGGCAGGTGAAGAGCAGAAAACACTGCTGGCAAGTTCTCTCTCAATCTTTGTACCCTGTTTTTCTTTCCAGGGACAGTTTAAAATTGAAATGAATGGGTTCAAATAAAAGTTTTTGTGCACGCACATATTTTTTTATTTTTTTCCTCCCTTCACACCCTCACTTCTCTTCCTGGCCCCTCTCTCAAAGATTGAAAAGAAAAAGTGCTTCAGAGAGAGCGGCCCCAGCAGGTTCTTAGTTCTGATCAGGCCTTCCATGCCTTTGCTGCCATATATATACATACAATTTGCAGCCTTGCCCTTTACACAAAAAAGGAGTAGCATCTATAGAAGAATCCCCCGGAGGCAATTATGTTGGAGGGGGAGGAGAGGAACCAAAAAAGTGCTTGACACTGAGAAAATAAGGAGATGATTTAAAGCTCTTGATTACATTCAGATTCACATGCCAAGAAAAAGAAATTTGCTTATTTCTTTCCACCCCCACGCTAAGTGTAACACATGTGCACACACTCACACATACACACACATAGCAAATACACACACATAGCCAATACACACACATGTATACAAACTCACATTGGTACTAACACACAGCACCTCCTGTTTCAGGTAAAATATAAGAAACCTATGTATCTCAGACATGCGGTGTAGAGAGAAAGAGAGAGATGGGAAACTTTATTTCAAATCAGTAAATCTGTGTTCCCAGCAGAGCATCCTGCCTTTGCTGCTCTGCTGGTATAAGCCTAACCAAAGCATCATCAGTAAACAATCTATTAGCATTTTGTACAATGCAGTAAACACACTTTTTCATGCCATTTTGTGGTTTGATACTAAGACAATGGGGAAGTACAGGAATTAAAATCCCTAAACAAAAATTGTCTATATAGCCCTGGCAGGGTGGCTCAGTTGGTTGGAGCATCATCCCACAAACCAGAAGGTTGCAGGTTTGATTTCCAGTCAGGGCACAGACCTAGGTTGCAGGTTCGATCCCTGGTTGGGGCACATACAGGAAGGAGTCCATCAGTGTTTCTCTCTCACATCAATGTTGCTGATGATATGGCCTGTACCTCCTTGTAAGCTTTGCTTTATAAAATCCTAAATTGAGAAAGGGTTTGTTATTATTCTTTGGAACCACAACCAAAATGAAGCTGTAATTATTCTTTAAGGGTGGAATCAGTTTCCATCTGTAATATAGAGCATTAATTCTTCAAATAGTACATTTGAATGTTAAGTGAGGACTTACTGTATGAGAGCAAAAAGGAGACAGGCCATTTAGGTCAACACCTTCACCTTAGAGATGAGGAAATGACTTGTGCATTAAGTGACATGCCCAAAACACAATAAATTTTTGTCAAAGTCTAGATGGAAACACGTTTCCTGGCGATCTCTTTTCTAGCATGTTGCTATACAAAGCACAGTGTGTAGACCATCAGCATTGGGAACTCATTAGAAATGCAGAACCTCAGGACTTGCTCCAGACCTACTGCATTAGTCAGGGTTCCTCAAAGAAACAAAACTAACAAAGTGTGTGTGTGTGTGTGTGTGTGTGTGTGTGTGTGTGTGTGTGTGTGTGTGTGTGTAACGAGATATATTTTAAGAAATTGGCTCATGCTATTGTGAAGACCAGCAAATTTGAAATCTATAGCAAAGGCTGGTAGGCTAGAAACTCAGGCAGGATTTCTATGTTACAGTATTGAGGCAGAAATCTTTCTTCTCTGAAAAACCTTTTTTTTTGCCTTTAAGGCCTTCAACTGATTGGATAAGGCCTACTCACATCATTGATGGTAAATTCCTTGCTTTAAAGTCAACTGATGGTAGATGTTAACCACATCCAAAAAATTACCTTCACAGCAACATCTAGACTATTGTTTGATTTAACAACTGGGCACCAAGTTGGCACAGAAAATTTATCTAGCACATTTCCTGAATCAGAATCTTCATTTTAACATGATCCCTGGTTGATTCTTATGCATATTAAGGTTTGAGAAGCTCTGATGGAGCCATTTGTAAATTTGGGGAGTATCACAGCCCCAATTCTGTAACAAAGAAATCCAATATAACAGTGCATTTAGACATTTATTTCTCTCCCATGGAAAGTTTGAGCATTGCAATATGGGACAAGGAAAGAGACTTGACAGGCAGAAACCCAGGCCTCTTCTAACTTGTCGCTCAGCCATCATCAACACATGAAGCCCATCTCATGGTCAAGATAACTCTTTCAGATTAGCCATCATGTCTTTGTTCTCATCAGCAGAAAGAGATTAAAAAGGCAATGGAAGAAGCATCATATTTTCCGTAAGAACATGACTAAGAAATTACACTCATTTATGGTTAAATCCCATGATCCAGAACTTGGTCATATGACAAATATAGCTACAGAGGCTGGAGAATGTACTCCTTTGACAGAATCATCAATTATTCAACAAAACTCATTTAGATTCAGAATTCTGTAACTAAAGAAAGAAGGGGAGACTATTTACCATAGGATAGCTAACCATTTCTGCCACTTGCCTTTCTGCACCAGGTTACCTGCATGCAGTTCTGGGACTGCAGATGAGGAGGTGGGAATGTAACAGAAAAAAAGAGTATCTTTCCTGCTTTCTTCTGTAGTAGAAAGAATAGAACTCAGCATGTCACTGGTAGGATGAAAAAACAAAGAATGATGGCAGCTCATATAACCATTACATCGATTGGCTACTTCTTCAACATAGAGTTGATCTTGGCTAACACAGCTGGAGTGTAAGTTTCCCTTGTTTCAGGGAAGTAGAGGATTCTTCACTCTGACTCTTTTTATGTTTCATCAGTTCCATCCTTCACTGTCCCACAGGAATGACTCACTTCTCCCTGTTCTCATGGCCAAGAAGGTACATAAAAGAGGAAACAACTCTAGTCAAAGCTTCTTCTTTTGTTCAATCCTCATAATTCTCACATCCCATAGCTGGGAATAGAAGCATGTAGAGCCACTTTCCATGTTCATGCTGAGCACAAAACTCCTTGAACTTTCTTTTCCCCAGGAAAAAGCCTGTGTGTTTGGGGGTAACTGAGAAATATACAGAAGAATGCCTAGGGATGCTTTTCTATAGAGGAGTGATGTTTGCGTAAGCATATTTTCATTTAATTGATTAAAGCAGTTTTACACACAAAAATACTTAATAGCATAACAAAAAAATCTGTAAAAATATATCAACTTTTCTGTACTACTACCTTCCAACATAAACTACATCCATACACAGTCCCTTCAGAGACCAACAAGGTATATTGTGCAGAATTTTCTGTAACCAAGGTAACAAAACACCATTGCTTTGTATCAACTTCTAAGACAAATAAAAATCACTGTTATATTGAATGTTTCTTTGTAATAGTGTTTATTTCTATAATGTCTACAACCATTTTCAAGATCTAGGTTATATCAGGCTGTTTGTTTTCTTCTAGATACTAACTACAACTTTCAACAGGTATTAGAAGTACCCGTATTATAGATCAAAACTATTTTTAGGCAGTAAATAAATAGGAATATAGCTGCGGCAGGTTCTACTTACATTCACTGTAAAGTTTCTATAAAAATAATTAATATAACAGTATCAGTTAAATAATGACTATACATCGATTACATGGTCCACAAGCATGCATGCATACCATAAAGAATAATATACATAGTATGAGTTGCTATAAATAATTTGCATGTATATGAATAATTTATATGTGTATATAAAATAATTTGATACCTTTCTTGGCAAACATGACTCATTAATAATGTTATCTTCCTGAATTTTATGTACCCTTATAAGAGCACCATATCCCTCAAGTGCTTATACACCTATCTTTCTTAATATAAGTACTGTTTTCAAAGGTTTCTTTTATATAAGGGTTTCACTTAGATGCTCAGTGTTTCTCTACAATCAAAAATTTTTTAATGTGCACAAGATCAGAGCTCAGCAGCATCTAAAATTCTGTGACATCACATTCTTCCAGTATACTAATGGTCTCTGTTTGATATGACTCTCTGGTGTTAAAACTTTGAAACTAATAAATATTATTATTAATAGTAATAGTTATTGCCATTAATGGTGAATGACAGCTGATGATATGGCTGTTACCAAGTCCCTAAAAACTTTTTTACCTCCTGTGTAGTGTGTGAGTGTATGAGTGAGTGAGAGTGTGTGTGTGTGTGTTTATAATCAGCATATCTTATAACTTATCAAATCATGTGATTACAAATGTATATCATCAATATTGCTACTATAATGATTGAGTTTACACTTCTAATTTAAACAATGACCATTTTTCCTTTGGAAATTGGTGATTGATTATAAAAGATTTTGCAACCAGCTACAATTTGAAATTAAAAAAATAATAAAACAAAAAAAAACATGCAAAAATACCAAAGAGGTCAAGTTAAAGAATCTCAGGCCATGAAAAGGGACTTTTCTTCTGTATTTCAGAACAAATAAACATGTTCCTAGAGTTTAATGAAGTAAAAACTAGGTTGTTATCACAGTGCTCACAATTTCCTCTGGGAGTGTGTTGCAGTCAATGTACTTCTCATATTTTTTCTTACGTTATGGAGAAATTTCTGCTAAGGATCTGGATTTCTATTCCCTGGGACTGTGTTTCCCAGATGACTTAGTTTGATGGGAATAATTTCCATTCCCAGTCAGGAAATGAAAGCATAGGGCAGCGTAATGAGCATGTGATTGAACTTTTCCAATAGTATAGACATATTAGCTCTAAGAATTTGCAATGTACACTAATGTTCTCCTACCTCATGATATTTGCCCTGTAGCTCTTGAATTGGATTTCTTTAATCCAACTTCACACATGTCATTTGGGTTTCAGACGTTTTCTAGAGACTCAGCATAGGGTCTACATTTATATTCTTAAAGCAGGAATTTTCATTCCTTTTTGTTCTTCTGAGCTAATTTTAAGAAGAGAGGCAGTCACAGTATGATTTCATCCATATTTTCAACTATTTAGAAGAAAACATTGATTAACAACATTAAAGAAATATTTCTAAAAATAGAACTGCATAGAACATTGTTCAGTGGTCTCTAAAAAGTGTCAGGGTTTGTCAAATATATTCTAGTTCTGGCCTTTACTCTAAGCAATGGTTAATAATTTTCTCATTGATATTAAGGGAGAGGATCACATGTTTTTATATATAAAATCAAACTATATCTAGTTCTGTGCCCACCAGCGTGGATAGCAAAAATGCTGTCATTTGGGGGAGCCATATGTGCCCATGTAAGAGTCTCCCCACTTTAGCCATCATGGTCTAGGGCTGTGCTGGCAGCTCCAATACTTACAACTTCTGCTCTCTTCATAGCTGTCTTGAGCCTGGGACCATAGCCCAGGTCCCAAAGCAGTGTCACTTGGGAGATTGTCCCAGGCTACTTCTCCACCCACATCAAAGTCCCACCATCAAACAATGGTCTTGCTAGGGAGACATGAACAGACTATTGTCTACGTACTCTTCACCCTCTTCTCTCCTCAGGACCAGGGAGCTATAGCCCACAATTGAGCCATGTTCTACTTATTCCACTTCTCCAAACAGAGCCCCACCATCTTCCAGAGCCAGAAAATCTAGGCTGTAGCCTCAATGAGCCCAGGTGTTCAAAATAATAATAATAATAGGAATAGCAAAGCTTGATAATGGTACTTATATGTGGGCACTTCAAATGTATTAACTTGTTTAATAATTGCAACATGAAGATGTACTATTGTATCCATTCAACAAGTGAGACTATTGAGGCACAGAGAAGTTTGGTAACTTGTCATTAAGCTAGTAAGTGACAGACCCAAAATTCAAATCCATGCACTCTGGACCCGGAGTCTATGCTCTTAGCTACTACATTCTCCTGCCTGTCCGTATGACAATCTGTTCATTTCTCCTAAAATAAGTAATCTACTTCTTCAGTCTACACAGGCTAGATTGTATAGAATGGTGACTGAGGTTGGGAAAAATTGATGTGTGAACAAAAATACTTGCCATATTTATTCCTTTATAAGCTACTTCCTCTGTAAACCACTGTTAAATTCTCAGTCATGTTATATTCCCTTACATATATAGCAAATATATACTCAAATATACTCACATTATAACAGATGTATAATATAAAAAAATAATATTTTATATCTAAATAGCTGGTCTTCCACGTGAGTTACATCCACTAGATAATGTGCTGGGAAAATTATCAATACCCAATATAGATACCAATTTAGTTTGATTTCATAGTTTAAACCCTGTAGATGTGCCCAATCTATTTGGGTTAATTAGCCAGATTCTCTTAATTTTGAACCATCCATCTTTGGCTCAGGGTGTAGAGGGCTTAGAATCTCCTATCTTTGTGCCGTGTTTGCTCTTCAGTAGCTAATCACCTTTGAGATGTTATTGGTGCCATCTCTGAATTATTTTGTAGCATTCACTGGTGATATCTATAGCAAGAACCACTCATGGTATCATTCCCTCTCTCCCTCTATCTCTCTCTTTCTCTCTCTCTCTCTCTCTGTCTCTCTCTCTCTCTCTCTCTCTCTCTGCTGGGTTATAGGGCAGAGCAGCATCCTGGATACCATGGCCTCATGTGGCCCTTTAAGCTCCTCTGAAACTTTTCCACATTTTCCATTATATCCTTGGCCTGGGTGGGCCATCCTTAAACTCTACTCTGGTGTTGTCTTGCTAAAACCATTGTGGACTCCAGAGGAGTCCTGCTGGTTCTAGCTTCAGTGGTCAGGATCTGCCCAGGTCCTTCTTCACAAGGCATCAAACTAATAGTAGAACAAGAACTGCCATCCACGTGCTCAGGTCTACGTCCCCTTATCACTAAGCCAAATCATGCAAGGATAATTGGAACAAACATCTGATCACTTTCTCTCCTTCCCCTCTCATTACATCTTCCCACTTCACTCTACTATCCCCACAATGAACGTTTTCATTCCTTGGCATCAGAGCCATTTTCTACTCATGATAACAAGTATAACGTATGCAGCCTTTTTTTTAGGTAATGTTATTGCAATTCAATTTTGTACTTTGAAAATCTCACTTGCTAGGTAGATGATAAATGGATATTATAATAACTGTTCTTAGCTTTAATCCCCAACTCCCATTCTTCAAGAAGGCAGAAAATTAATGTTCCAGTTATTTATGGCTATGTAACAGACCATTCAAATACTTAGTGATTTAAAACAACAATCATCATTTATGTTGCTCACAAATTTACAGATTGGGAAGAGTTTGGCAGTAAGGGTTCATCTCGGCTACAGGCTGAGTTAACAAGGGTAGCTCACTTGGGTCTAGAGGATGCACGTCCAAGATACCTTGCTCATTTGGCTGGTAAGTTGATGCTCTGCTAAGGCTATTGGCCAGGTGTCTTAGTGACTTTCAACCACACCTCTCCACAGTGTTACTTCTCCTTCACAGAATAGCACCTGTATTTCAAGCAAGAAAGTGAGATCTGCCAATATCTTAAGTTCCAGGCCCTGAAATTGGCTGAGTCACTTTAGTTGTATTCTGTAAGTCAATGTTTACAGAGCGCATTCTAAATTCAAGGGACTTTGGGGGTGGGGGGAAAAAGGAAAATTACAAAGACTCCACCTCCTGATGGGTAAAGTACAAAGAATCTGTGGCAACTTCTAACCAATCATACTTAGTTTAGTAATTTTCATTTAAGTTACCATTCCTAGACTTTTGCAGTTAGTTACTGTTTAAAAGCAAGTCAGATGTCAGATCTTCTAGTGATAGTAGAATAAAGAGGTCAGCAACTTCTCCTCAATTAAAAATAATAATAAAACTGACAAAATTGTCAAGAACATCAGACTAAGGGTTATGCATATCAACCAAGGACACACACAAAATTAGAACTGTTTTTTAAAAACTACTGACCATCAAGTAAGAAGATTGGGAATCCATAGCATTCTTGTGTTAAGCTGCTCTCATCTCCTTCCCACAGCTTTGATGGTATAATACCAGAGCAAATCTGGCCATGAAAATAAAGAACTTCACTGTTGTGAGAGACTGACTTGTTTTTAAGCACAGGGCAATAACTTCATTCCCAGTTGCACTGTTCACAAAAATAGCAAACTTGATAGAAAATGAAAGCCCTGTTCACCTGAGTCATGATCCCCCTGGTGCAAGAGAGTAGTGCAAAGGACTAGAAATTTAACATGGAGATCCTAGAAATGAGAGAATCATAAATGGACTGGGTAATTTCTCCACACATCCCTGGCTAAAGTGGCATATACATGCAGGGGAGACCCAAGAGGGCCTAATGCAACCATATACTCCTGACTGATTTAGAATCTGTGTGAATACACAGAAATGACCAGAGAGAGCCCACAGTCTCCATACACTTATGGCTGACAGAGGCTGTGCATTTATGCAAGAAATACATGAGAAAGCCTAGTGAAAAGCTGAAACAACTTAGAAAAAATGCCTGAATTTTGAATCCCCTCAGCAACCCACACAAAAATCCATCAACATTTGGAGGAAGCCATTTTAAGTCAAGCCAAAAAAAACAAAACAAAACAAACTGGTAACAAGAAACTTCAGGGAGAATATTGAAATCCAAAATTTCTTATAAATGACCTAAAGTGTCCAGCTTCAAACAATTTCTGCAAAGAAATAGGAAAATGTAACCCATAGGTAGGAATTAAAAAGAAACTAGCCCAGCCAGCATGGGCATCTACCTATGGTCCAGGAGACTGCAGTTCAATTCCCGGTCAAGGCACAGGTTTTGGGTTTGAACCCCAGTAGGGGGAATGCAGGAGGCAGCCAGTCAATGACTCTCTCACCAATGATGTATCTCTCTCTCTCCCTCTCCCTTCCTCTCTCTGAAATCAATAAAGACATATTTTTTAAAAAAGAAAGAACCAACTCTGAGTGAACCCAGGTGTTGGATTTGGCAAACAGAATGATCAAAGCAACTATTATAACTATCCTGAAAAAATTAAAAGAAATCTTGTTTAAAAAATTCAAAAAAAAATATGATGACAATGACTCAGCAAATAATAAAAGTGAATGAATAAATAGATACTATTAAAAAATAAACAAAATCTAAATTTGAGAGTTGACACAGAGAAGTCACCAGTGAACTTGATGATAGCTAAATAGAAAATATCCATTGTGAATAATAAAATAATTAAAGAAAATTTAACAGAGCCTCTGAAACATACAGTACAACATCAAAAATATCAAAGTATTTGTAGTCAGAGTACCATAAGGAGAGAAGATATAAGGTAAGGGAAATATTTTTTAAAATAATGGGTAGAAACTTCCCAAATTTGATTGTAAAATATCAGTCTATAAATTCAAGAAGTTAAAAAATTCCCAATAAGGATAAGTACAAAGAAAGCCTCAATTAGATACATCATAGTCAAATTGTAGAAAGTCAAAGTAGAAAAGAAAATTTTGAAAGTAAAAGGAGAAAATTCATCGCACACTCAGAACAACAGTAAGATTAATAACCTCTCGACAAAAACAATAGATGCTAGAAGGCAGTGGAACAGAATATTTTAAATGTTGAAAGAATATTATAGTCAACAAAGAACACTATTTCCATCAAAAAGTATCCTTCAAAAATGAGGGCAAGATAAAGTCATTCAAATTTAAACAAAGTCTGAGAGAAAATTGCTACGAGACCTGCTCTACAAGAAATTACAAAGAAAGGAAACGATACCAGATAGTAACTAGAATCCAAAAGGAGATATAAAGAGTTGCCAAAATAGAGAAAATGTGGATAAATAAAATGCATTAAATATTTTCTCTTTTCTTCTTACAATTTCTTTAAAAGAAATGACTTTGTATCAAGCAATAATTTTAACACTCCATTTTGGGTTTATAACATATATATAATACATCTAAAAATAGTAGCACCAAAATAGTGAAGAAATCAAACTATACTAAAGAAAAGTTGCTATATATTATTAAAATTAACTTGCAATATTTTACCAGAATTAAGACACCCGAGTAGACCGTGATCATGTAAAATGTATATTGTAATCAGTAAAGCAGCTACAAAAAAAATAACTTAAAAAAAAATCTTTAGTGTTGAAAGTATTAAAGATGTCCCCCTTTTTACCCCATTGATCCCCTCCACTTTTATCCCCCCCACATCCACTCCAGGCCTTCCCCACACTATTGTCTGTGTCCATGGGTTATGCATATATGCATGTTCTTTGATTAATTTCTCCCCACCCACTACCCCACCCCGCCTTCCCTCTAAAACTCATCAGTTTGATCCATGCTTTTATGTCTCTGGATCTATTTTGTTCATCAGTTTTTGTTCATCATATTCCACATATGGGTGAGATCATGTGATACTTTCAAATTAAATCAACAATGAGATATCACCTCACATGTGTCAAAATGTCTACCATCAACAAATTATCAAATGACGAGTGCTGGCAAGGATGTGGAGAAAAGGGAACCCTAGGACACTGCTGGTGGGAATGCAGACTGGTGCAGCCACTATGGAAAACAGTATAGAGTTTCCTCAAAAAATTAAATATGGAACAGCCATTTGACTCAGTGATCCCACTTCTAGGAATTTATCCTAAGATACCTGGAACACCAATCAGAAAGAATATATGCACCCTTATATTCATAACAGCATAATTTACAATAGCTAAGATCTGGAAACAGTCCAAGTGTCCATCAGGTGATAAGTGGATAAAAAAGCTGAGGTACATTTACACAATGGAATACTATGCAGCTGCAAAAAAGAAAGATCTCTTTCCTTTTGAGACAGCATGGATGGAACGGCTAAGTAAAATAAGCCAGTCAGAGAAAGACAAGTGCCACACGTTCTTACTAAAAATAACTTTAAAGCATATTTTAAAAATCAATAACAAGCAAAATAGAGGCAGGCTTATAAATAGAGAGCAAGCTGACAGCTGTAGTGGGCTGCCGTATTGGGGAGGAGGTGGAGGGGTTGAGAAAAAGAGAAAACATCCCAAAAAATCAAAAGGGTAACTAAAATAGGACACTAAAAATATTTGCTTATACAAAAAGTAGCACTAAGGAACAAAAATATAAAACAAACAGAAGACATACATAAATCTACCCAGATTAATAATTGCATTAAATATAAATGGACTAACACTCCAATCAAATGACAGAGATTGTCAGATCAGGTAAAAAGAACAGAGCCTATCTATATGCCATTTATAAGGGAAATGTTCAGATTCAAAGACACAGAGAGTTTGAACATAAAAGCATTGAAAAAGATATACTATGTAGACTTTATAGTTTAAATATAAGGGGCTGGAATGACAAAAGAGGAATCTAAGAAAAGAAATAGTAGCAATAAAAAGGAACACTTCATAATAACAAGAGTCAATACAGCAGAAAAATATAATAATTACAAATGCATATCCAATTTTACTAAGCCCCATAATACATGAAGTAAACCCAACAAAATAAAAAAGAGAAATAGATACTTCAACTATTACAGTTAGAAATTTCAATATTCTATTCTCAACTGATACAACAACAGGGAAAATCATCATAGACAAAGAAGACTTGACTAACATTATCCACCAACTTGACTTTAATTAATTTATTTATTTTAAATACATCTTTATTGATTTCAGAGAGAGGAAGGGAGAGGGAGAAAGAGAGATAGAAACATCAAAGATGAGAGAGTCATCATTGATTGGCTGCCTCCTGCATGCCCCTGACTGGGGGATCGAGCCCACAACTGGGGATCGAGCCAGGCATGTGCCCTGACCAGGAATCAAACCTCGATCTCCTGGATCCTAGGTCAATGCTCAACTGCTGAGCCACACCCTGCCGAGATGTGAGAGAAACAGCAGTAAAATGGGTCTCAAGTAAAAAAAAATGCATAAATTGTCATGAATCAAAGTTGTGGGATTGAAGACAATCCCGAGAACAAGCAGAGAAGATACTGGCCCAGAGCACTAGAGGTCACCCAGTTTGAAAAACCATAAGGATGCTATGCTTCTCAGACACATCCTAAACAGAAACTATCATATCAATTATAAAATCTTCCACCTCTACAGACAACTTTAAAAGTCTTATTTTAGCAAAAGTAGAAAAGAAAAGAAATTAGCTCCGCACCTCACAATCAGTTTCAGAAGTTTGGAGGAAACCTGGATCAGATGCTGTGGGCATCCTGCCCAGATACACCAGCCCTCACACTTCAGTTCACACTGGCTGGACTCACAACTTGCAGCACCTGCATTTCTTTGCCTGAGAGGCTTTCTCAAGCCTGCAAAGCCTCTGCAGCATTCTGGGTATGTTTGGGCATGAACTTCCCATGGGAGTAGCCTTTAACAAATTAATGAAAGGAATTGGTGCATAAATATCCCAGCAACCTTATTATCCCTTGGGTAGAATAACTCTGAGGTATATGTTCTGCACTATCTTTCTGGGTTTCCCCGGTAGGATTAAGCTCCAGTGGGCCACAGAGGTAGGTGCCTTGCTAATATGCACTTTATTTGCTACTTTTCCTCACTTACTTCCCAACTCTCCTACCGCTATTTTCTTCCCTTCCCTACATAAACTACTTGCCCATGAATCTATGGAGATTTGAGATATGAGATTAATTTATTAATAAAAAATAGAGGTTTATGATGGCAGAGGAGAAAAATGTTTAGAAGCAACTGTATGGAGAGCCAAGGGGAAGTAGGCCTACAACAAGGTAAAGAGAACTGAGTAAACCATGACTGGTAATCAGAGATTTCATTTTTGTTCATGCATGAGGTTGACTAGGATAAGCGCCACAGATGAAACTGGCTGGCCTCAAAGTCCTCACCTTTCTGGTAAAGTTGCTGTGGTGTTAGAATAAGTTGTGGGTAGGTTAGGGTTAGTGTCGGTTTAAATTTTGTCTCCTCAGATGCTGCCTACAAATCTGTCTAAGTTAATTAGAACTACCCTGAGGCTAAATCAGGGTCATGGTGAGGTCTCTGCCAGGGAAGCCCTAGGGAGAGGTGCTGAACTGGTTCACTCAAACAAGGTCTGCGGTTGCTTGGAAATCTAAGATCGTATGTTTCTTATATCTTTAGAAATAGAGGACGAAAAAGTCATCTGAAACTACAACTGCCTTGAAAGAAAGCTGTAATCTCAGGACTCTTCCCTTCCTTTCTACTTCTGAAGGAATAAATTCCCCCTTCTGTTCGCTGAGCACAGTGATGGGCTTTGTATATGGAGAAGCATTGTCCCTTAGATACCTGGAGACATAGGTCTTTTCACCCTGCATCTTGGATCTTCATGAGCCTTTCTCTGTTTTTCTCATATTTGTTCCTTAATTTTCTGTTCTTTTTCCCTCAGGAGTCACTTATCTATTAATAAAGAAAATAGGGAATATAATGAATTCAAAAATGTCAGTAATACCCTCAGCTTTTTCAATATCTATTATTACCTTTTTCACTGTAACATTCAGAAACATTTTCTTGGAATTACATAATGAAATATTCACTCCTATTCTTCAGTGTTTGTCCCAGAAAATCCTATAAAGTTATATTTTTAATTCATTATCTGTTAGGAATAACCATAAGGAAATGCCACCCCTCAGCCACATCCGCCCAGACATTGCAAAAGAGGAATCAACCTTGAAGACAGAAAAAGGCCAAGACTCTGAACTACTTAATAGGCAGAAGCCTTACACTGTACACTGCATGCTTGAGATGAAAAGGCATTTTAATGTCTGCATTCTTGGCTGAAGATGACTCTTTATTCAGAATGAAAGATTTTAAATTGGACAGATACATGCAAAAAAAAAAAAAATGAAACTAGACACTTCCTTACAGCATACAGAAGAATAAACTCAAAATGGATTAAAGACTTAAGTGTAAGTCATAAAACCATAAAAATCCTAGAAGAAAACATAGGCAGTACAATCTAGGACATTTCTTGTAGCAATATTTTTTCTGATATATAGGATTTCCCCCAAAAAATGTATACACATACATTTTTGCTAGCTTAATTGATATTTCTTTCTCTTCAGATTTAACCCATTGGAATTAGTAATTATTCAAGGTGTGTAGTTGCATTTTTTTGGAACACCTTATATTTCCTCAGTCAAGGGAAACAAAAGAAAAATTAAACAAATGGGACTAAATCAAACTAGAAAGCTTTTGCACAGCAAAGGAAACCATCAACAAAATGTAAAGACAACCCACAGAATGCGAGATCTCAAACAACTCAATACAATAATCCAATTAAAAGTGGGCAAAGGACATGAATAGACACTTCTCCAAAGAGGACATAGAGATGAGGAACAGACATATGAAAAGATGTTCAACATCACTAATCATCAGAGAGATGCAAATTAAAACCACAATGAGATATCACCTTATACCTGTCAGAATGGCTATCATCGAAAAATCCCCAAATGACAAGTGTTGGCGAAGGTGTGGAGAAAAGGGAACCCTGGTGTACTGTTGGTGGGACTATATCCAAAGAAACACGAAGCATTCATTTGAAAGAATACGTGCACCCCTATGTTCACTGTGGTGTTACTTACAATAGCCAAGATCTGGAAGAAGCTTGGGTGTCCATCAGTAGATGAGTGGATAAAAAGACCATGGTACATTTACACAATGGAATACTACTCAGCCATTAAAAAGAAGGAAATCTTACCCTTTGTACAACATTGATGGACCTGGAGACTATTATGTTAAGTGAAATAAGCCAGTCAGAGAAAGACAAACACCATATGATTTCAGTTATATGTGGAATCTAATGAACAGAAGGAACTAACAAACAAAACAGACATGGACTCCTAGATACAAAGAACAGACTGGCAGCTGTCAGAGATGAAAGGGGGTTGGGGATGGGAGGTTGGGTGAGGGGGAAAAAAACAGATACAGACAACCTTATGGTGACTGCCAGAGGGAAAGGGGATGGGGGAAGGTGAAAGAGCACAAAGGCGGGATAACAGGTGGCAGAAAGAAACTTGACTTTGGGTGGGGAGTGCATGATGCAGGATGCAAATGATACATTACAGAGTTGTACACTTGAAACCTGTATGGTTTTATGGACCAATGTCACCCCAATAAATTCAATAAGAAGTAAAGTAAGAATGACTTTACATTTCAGAAAGAAAACTGAAACTGCAGAGGTTATAGGTGCAAATACCTAAAGTGACGATGTTTGGTAAATAAATTCACTTAAATTTCTCCTCCAGGGAATTATCAATGGGGTAGGGAATACAGAGGAGAACAGGCAGCTTTTTCAAAGAAATGGTTATAAATAGGTAAGAAAATGAAAACAATATAACCCTTATTCAATCAATAAGGAGGTTATAAGATAGTGCATAGAGTGTGGTTCCTCTTCTGTTTCTAAGATTCATTCTGGTCTTTGCCCTGGGAGAAAAGTCTAGTTAGAAAGAGGTAAGAATTACAGAGGACTTTTCAGAGGTTAGTACACATGGCTCTCTTCGGTGTAATATAAAGTTGATTTCCCACAAAGTTTTAAGAAAGGAGGAAGGAAAAGATGAGACAGGAAATACAAGTCCCTAATGACTTCTCTTTTGACCCACAAATACAAGGAGAGGATGAGAATACAGAAGTGCTGCTCAAGTTCAATCACCATAGCTCAAACTTCGGCTGGAATTAGAAGTTCCTTACTCAGTGGAAAAAGGGAGAGCCGTGGGTTTATATTTAATCTTCTGAAAGCCTAAAGAGCCTAGGAATATAGTTTGTTTATCTTCTTTTTTCTTTATTTCTACCTTTTCTTTTTTTTTAATGTAACCTAGACTCATGATCTTTTAAAATAATTGTGTATTTTTCTCCCTCTTCTTTTTCTAGACATAGGAAAAGTACCCCACTGGTGAAGAAAGAGCTGATGCAATTTTTCTTTTCTTTAAACGTTTGAGGAAAGAAGTCTTCCTTATGATACAAAATTTGCTTTCTATGTCAGAGAAGTCAAATTAAAACCCTGTATGCAATATATGTGTTCCTATCCTCTTAAATATTAGAAATTCAAGAGATCAAAACAACCACTTATTTTCTCCACTAGACACAGAGGTCAAGATCCAATGGTGTCACAATCTGTTGTGAATTCTGTTGCAAGTAACTTGTTACTATTAATAGTTCAAAGTTTGCCAATGATTTACTTTTGTTTGTAAGTTACAGAGAAGTCAAGGTTATCCTGAAATGTCAGTCTCACTCAGCTGCCTTCTGATATTCTTCTCTGAGTGGGAGAGAAGGGGAGGCTTTATAACCAGGATGCCAGTGATTGAATGTCACCCACTGTTTGCTTTCAGAAGTAAAAATGTTGAAACCACTTCATCAGACTGAGGGCAGGTAGCAAAATAACCTCACAGATATTGGAAACAAGGTGTCATTGAAAGTTAAACTAGAAAATCAATGCAAAACAGCTATGATCAGAGACATGAAAAATCATTCTTAAGGATAAGAAGGTGTGTGGGGTCATGCACCTAGAGAAACCCCAGGCACCTTTCTTATGGAGATGAGGGCATCAGGCCCAAAGCTAATAAATACCTGAATGACTCAATGTTCATGCTCTGAATGGCATGCTCAGAAAGTGTTGTTCTGAGTCTTACTTCATTTCACATGTTTTTTTCTTTCTTCAGAGAGTGTAATATATTTTATATAAAATATATAAAAATATATATTTTTATAATCAATCAACAAATTAGCATCATGGTCTTAAGAGCAAATGAAATGTATTGAGACTTTATTTTGTTCCAGGTCCTTTTGCTAGGCACTAGGTTTACCGAGATATTTAAGAAAGTCTTCTCAAGAAACTTCCCTTGTGAAATTTTAATGTGAGTTTGTTTCTGAAAGGTTGATGTACTCTGTGTGCCCAGAAAATCATGTTTTATGAGTCTACAAAATTGAGGAGCAGACTGGATTGTGGTGAACCCATCAAATGACATAGCATCTTATGAAGCCTCATAAGGACCAAACAACTGATCTCAACTGCACAAAATCTCACATAGTAATTCTCTTTCTGCATATATAGTTCTAGTCATCCTGGAAAGTCATTGTCACTGAGCTAAAAGTCAGATGACCTAAGTGCACCACGGTTAGCTTTTTTTTTTTTTATATAGGAAGTGCCCTTCTTTTTTTTTTTTTTTTTTTTTTTAATATATCTTTATTGATTTCAGAGAGAGGAAAGGAGAAGGAGAGAGAGAGACAGAAACATCAATGATGAGAGAGTCATTGATGGGCCGCAGCCCGCAACCGGGGCATGTGCCCTGACCAGGAATCGAACCCTGATCACCCGGATCCTAGGTGGATGCTCAACCGCTGAGCCACGCCCGGCCGGGCGAGCTTTAATAATTGTACATAAGTGAACATCTTTGACAAAGCTTTTCCTACCTACAAAATGAAGCTAATCATTCTTCCTGTTACTCCACACAGATGTTGTGAGGATGGCATGGATGGGCAGAGCAGGGCACCAACTTCTCTATCCAGCAACTACTGTGTGCCAGGTACAGTGTGAGGGATTTCCCCATGCTCTTTCCTGTAACCCTCACAGCAACCCTCACTTTAGGCATTATTGCCTTAAAAGTTGACTTTCTAGGTCACATCATGTGGTGGTGAAGCTAGCCTTTGAAAACCTGTCTGCCTCCAGGGTCTACGCTCTCCATCCCTTCAGCCTGCCTCTGTCTGTCTCTGTCTACCTCTATCTGTCTAAATCTGCAAAATAACATGGAAAATAGGAAACTATTCTACCATTATCATCCAAGAGTGAGCTAGGAGTGAAAGTGTCTCCTAACTTTCTTACTCCGTTCCTTTGCTCATGGCAGTCTTTCTACTTGAAAGGTTCTTTTCTTCTCCTGTAACTAATTTGTACCCAGTCCTCCAGGTGGCTATACTTTTCTAAGAAACAGTGATCTTCCCTCCTAAAAAATATGATATATCTACACTATTTCACTCTCTCATACAGCTGATATCTAGTATTTTTAGTTGTTATTTCACATGTCTTGTTTCCTCGGCCAGATTAAAATTTCCTTTGAATGAAAGAGTCCTTTGGCACTCCTCAAGCACCATGCCATTCTAGCACCACTCCATTAACAACCTAGGTTTTTAAATACAATTTGTATTGATATATTTAAAAATATAAGACAAAAACTGAAAGATGGTTACTAAAATAGGTAGTCTAATCTACCATTAAAAGAAATTTAAACACTTAGGTTTTCACCTTAATCCTAAAGCTTCTGCCTAGAAATAGAGGAATGAACAGAATGACCTGTCCTCTCCCTTAAAATTTGTATGTTAATAGATACAGCACATCGTGTAAGAGAATATTTAAATAAATAACATACAATATTTTAATTTTGAAAAACAGTTAATAAATATAGCATTAGAAAGATGCCAAGTACATACTAGACTGTTTTTCTTTAATTTCAATATCACATCTCTGAACAGTCAACTGCAGTGGATGAACCATACCTGGAGGAGATTTGAGAGAATAGATGTGAGACTCGTGTGTGGGCTTTGCAATTGTTAAAGCATTAGTGAATGGATCTTTTTCCTGGAGGAGAAATGCAATTTTGTTGGGAGAAAGAGGGAACTGTTTTCTTTTTTATGAAGCAGAATTCCTTTCTAATTCTCTGAGCCTTTTACTATAACTGCTGTGGCATGTGTTTTAAATTATATTGTATGCATGTGTTCCCCATAAAATTAGCCATCATGACCCATTGTTCCACAGTCCTTCCTTTCATCACATTTTAGGGGCCTGTGTTCCATATTAGCAAATAACCCTTAGGGAAAATTATGCATTTTCCATACACCAGCTTGGTTATATATTTGATAACACTTATTGTATATTTAAGGATATGGGTCAATGTTTAAAATTTTTAAAATAATAAAACAAGTGGCTGATTGTTTCCTCCTGGCAAACAAACTAGGAAGTCAAAAGGAATATATCTAGCATCAATATCAAAACAGAATTAACAGCTCCATTTTAACCCATATGTTTGGGAATATATAACTCCATCAATATGTTAACTAGGGTGAAGGCACATTGCCAAGTTTAGAACCCACTCAAATTCCTTGGGTTCTGAGTTTAAAATGAAATTTGAAACTTTCCAGGTTCAAGGTCCTTTTTGGTGCTGTAAAAATGTGACCTCCTGGTTGAAAAAAACTAAAAGTTTTTGGATACCAACTTGCTCACAAAAACAATATGATAAGTGTGAATGAATCAGTAACATATGGATTACATTTTCTTTTTAAAAATCTGATTTTTAAAAACATTTTAATGGAAAGTGCATGGTAAAAACATGCTTTGGATTTAGCCAACTCTAAATCATTTGAAAAATATTTGTAAGGCTTTTTTTTTTCTCAATGGATATGCAGCAGAATTTCCAGCTCATAAGGTTAATGTAACTGCATTCTTTTCCTCAACCCCCCCCCCCAAAACCCTCAAATAAATACACAAGAGAAAACAAACTGTGAAGTTCTCCTCTCTCTCGCACTTTTTCTCTCCTACTTCCTTGAGTGTGTCCTGGAAAACTTTATGTATCATTTCTATTGCAGTGGCACAGATGTTTTTTAATTAAATTGTGCTCCAAACTATTCTAAATGTAAAGCTCTAGGGAACAACAGCAAAGAATATACAATAATGATGAAAAGGAATACATTTGTTTGTAATTCAGAAAGGACATCTCAAAGATGAGATGTGCTCTTGTCCTCAATCAACAATCTATTAATCCATTAATCAAAATTAACTACTACAAAGGCATTTTCTCAGAATGACCTCTGAATACCCAAGAGTGGGAAATAAAAATGCAAGAAAATAATAGTATGTCATAATGACTCAAACCTCAATATATTTTTGTGGTGTGTGTGTAAAATACTACTTTCTGTATTTGTACCTCTTTATTTAAAATGTTTTTTGTCTTGAAATACATAGAATTTGGCTTTGACACTAGAAAAATTTTTAGGCTGTAGTCAATCCCACATGTAAGTTCACTTAATTGTCTGCCTGAATTGTTTCTGAAAACAAGATTATATCATCCATGTGAACTTATGATTGTAATTCTGTTCAGTTTTCCAGAATTCTACATGTTCATTTCCCTGAGTTGTACATGTTTTCTGAATTTAGTCAGGGCACTTTGCCAGTTGCACATTTTGAGAGTTATACTATCTTACTGTCTCAGCTCGAACATTGCAGTCTGAGCAAGGATTGTACTACCAATCAGAATTGATTACATGATGCATTTCTAATTTCAGAGTACAAAAAACAATATTCTATTTCTTTTAAACAAGAATTATCTTAGCATAAATGTGGTAGACCACCTATTTATTTTAGATTCCATTCAAATAATATATATAAATATATCGGTATTGGGTAAGAAATAATACTATACTGTGTAATATCCATTTAAGTTATTTGTATAGAGCAAAAACCAAGGAGACTATGAAAAAAAAACACAAGAAAACCATAAGTTCTCATATTTTATGTAATAGTACAAATTTTACATTACATTACATTTTTCTAACATTATATTTACCTAACTCAAAAGCCATGGATAGCTGCAATTTTCTGAATTGTGGCAGATTAATCAATGAATGTTGATTAATCTAACTCTCTAATTACAATTAATGAATCTAATTACTGAAATGGTTTGACTATTACACTTTTGTCTTAGAAGCTACTGTCTGTTGTCTGTTATTGTTTCCCATGTAAAAGAACGTCATCCTATAATTTTCAAGAATGGTGAGATCACCCTCAACCTTGCCTGTTTCACCATGAAAGTGCATGATTTTAAGAGTGTAATAGGCACTGTGATACTGGAAGCAAATCTACAGAGCCAGGTGCACTGGTGCCATTCGTGACATTTGGTGCTACCTGGACCCCCACCCCTCCCTCCACACAAGTACAAAAATTCAGCAGGAAAACTTTACTATTGATTGTTTCTATGTCAATATTCCATTTCTCAACTAACCTTTCAAAAGATTTGAAATATCCTCACCAGTGGAGAAGAAAAAGTCTACAACACAAAGACTCTTTCCCTCACCACTGGGTGTGGCACCTGCAAATTAGCCAAGAGACAGAGTCAATGAATTTCACAAAATCCCTGTATTTCTTTACTGAGTGTTGAAAAAAGTTAGAAGTCAGGCTCTGTGGTTTTGTTTGTTTGTGTGTTTCACTTTAGAAGCCACAGGTCAATGAGGTGGGGCAATGGATATAGGTAGTTATACCAACTAGTAGGCATCCCTTGGCCAAACACAAGACTCTAGATGGCAGCATGTCACTGATTAGGGTTAAGAGCTAGTTGGTACAAGGCAACTCACATTGAGCACTGAAGTAGGTAGAGATGGTGGTTGTGATCACAAATGTATATGTAGAGCTTAGCACTGCTCACCTAAGTAGAACAGTCAGTGACCGTGGTGGCAACAAACATTCACAGCTGCACTCCCTGGACCCATGAGCACATGAGGGTTCCCGAAGGGCTATAGAATCCCAGAGACTTGTGTGAGTAGGAAAATACCTAAGTTAAGAGCTGACTGGAATATTTGAAGAATCTCATTTGGGAAGAAAAAAATGTTTCCATGCTAGGGACGTAGACATCACCTCCACTCTTCTGGATGTGCACGCATGCAACTGTGCACATAACTACGACAAAATATTAGGTCTACATCTCATAGCCCCAATTCTTGTGCCCTCATTGGGCAGCAGAAAAGAAGTATTAACTAAAACACAACTAGTGGGAAAAGACTAGATTTTGGCCCAGGAACAAAAGAGAGAGAACATGTCGATCAGCTCAAAGAGTTTGGGAACATTGATAAATATTAAAAGGAAATACTTGACACTTGACTTGGTATAGGTACTCAACTGAATGATGTTAAATGAATACTAGTAGAAAAAATAGTGCAAAACCATTTACAGTCTCCCACTGCTCCCAATTCCTATCTTAGCCCCCTATCTCTTGCTCTAATTATTTTTCATAGTCCCTCCACATTATGAGCTCATTTAGTTTTGGTCAACTAAAATTCCAAGACAAATTTCATATTCATATGCATTCTCTTCTAGCTATCTCTCTGCTCTCTTATAATATGAAATTAATAGCATGAACCTAAATGCAAGTCTCGGCTTTGATTCCTTTTAAATTTAATCTTATTCACTTGGATCCATTATTTAAGCTTATTGAAATAATTTTTTCATTTTGATTCTCTCATCCATTATATTATTTCTCACTCTCATTATTGTATAAATTAGTTAATAAGTAGTATGCTTTATCCTTGAAGTCCAAATGGGCCAATAACAAACAGAAAATGTTCCTTAGGAAGTGATTTTATTCAGTCTATTGACTTTTGAGTGCAACCCATTTGCCTATTTCAGATTTAATAAATGTACAGGTTATGAACTGAGGCTACGCTTAAAGACTAATATATATAGCTTTGGGACAAAGCATCATTAACCATGATTTTTAGAATGATCATCAGTCAAAGTCTTCTCCTTATTTACTTGCATGTTTATTAATGGACTTAATTTTTATTATTTTTTCCTTCATGTACTTCCATTCTTCTATGAGGTACTCTGAAAGGTTTACTAGTTCAATTAATTTAAAGGGGAAGACAGCTACATTTATGATTCCTCCATATGATCCAGGAACTTTGCCTGACATTATACTTGATGTCCTTCCTCCCCACAATCCCATGCATAATATCTTACTCTCATACTTTTTATGGGGAAACTAATATTTAAAAAAAAAAAAAGTGCATTGGTTAAAACCACAGAGTTGGTAAATGGTAATTCTGCCACAGAACTAGTTTGATCTGCTTCCAAAGTGTGCCTGGGTTGTTTTAAACAGAAGATATATTTAGGCCACATAATGATGTGTTGTAAAAAACTTTGTACAAAGAGCACCGGAACTACAAATACAAAACAAACACACCATGGCAGAATGAAGGATAGTAAGGATAAGACAGGTAGAAGAATCGCTAGAGTACAAGCTACATGAGGTTGGCAACAGAAAGGCACAAACGCTATGCTTGGAAGAAGAGAAGGATAGCTACCTTTTACTGAGAAAGTTGTGTTTGTTTCATGTCACCCCTTTCATTGGGACTTGCATCTCTGATTGCCTGGATTATTCTAGCTTCTTCTCCATTTTCTTTGCACTACTATGGACAACTGCTTGGTTCAGGAAAATAGAACATGCAACTTTGTCGAGGTCACATGGCTAGTAAGTGAGTAATCCAGGACAGAATGCAAGGCAAGGCAAACTCTCTCCATAGCTTGTTCTCTCAGCATTACTGCAGAATCGAAACTTGTACTACTTCCTACCCATCAAAGGAATCCCTGAAAGGTGATCAACTTTGTCAGGCTGGACTGAGTACATGATTAAAGCCTAGCTCACCCCATCTGGGCTTCATTTTTCCCAAATGAAAGTCCTTGATGACAAACTTGGGCCTCATGCACCAGCTCTCCCACTGAAGTTGGCCCCTACTATAGGGGTTATCCCTGGTGTCTGGCAAGCCCAATTGGAAAGCTCTTGTAGCAGAGTCCACCTCGGTCTGCCTCATTCCATGAAAAGGTAAAACCTTAATTTAAATGTAAGTGTGTGCAATCTAATCAGAGCACCACCCTACATCTTCACAAAATAATACAGAATATGTATATTGTGAGTGCAACAATTTGCTAATCCATGCGTACATGTTAGCACAGATATTGAGTAGCATTACAATTAGATTGCACACTATTTGACTTCAGAAAATTTACATTCGCTCAGTACATTAGAAAACACTGAGTAGATAGTAGGTGATAGTTCGGCGATTATTTTTCAAAACTAATAAGGAAACAAGCATAAGTAGCCATGGTAGCAGCCATAACTTCAATTCATCATCTCTGTATAAAAAGCTAAGTGTCATGTTCTATCCATTCTCTGGAATTCCCACATTAAAAATGCAGAAACAAAGAGCTTTTGCTTCACATGCCTAACCACTGACAGCACACATGGGCAGGCTTATATACCTGCACATCCACAGGCCTGTTAGGAGCAAAATCTGAAATCTTCAATTGATTTTAGGAGAGTTGAAAGAAAAATGTTTCTAAAATAAAAGGATCTTAAGAATCAGGGGGGAAAAGAAATTAGAAGATATGATGAAGAGATTCAATACATGACATCTCCAAGAGTGGATTTAGCAAGGGACACTGGTACTACCTCTTTCTGCTATATAACTCTGAGCAATTGAGCCTCAGTGTCGTCAGTGGTAAATTGTGAAAAAAATTTATAATTACTACAACATCTTATGGAAAAGATAAAAAAGACAAGTATACGAAAACATCTATTGCCTTTGCATTGCTATATAAATACGTCTGTTGAACTTTCGCTTAATTTTATTTGCACTGCAAACAATGTTATCTAAAGTATCACCTTATATTCCACAAATTTAAATAATCTGAGATATACAGTTTGTGTATATACACATACAAAGTTAAATAACCCAGTACATTAAAAAGTTTTTTTGTTTTTGTTTATTTTTCAATTATTTTAAAGTTTGTGTGAGGCGTAAATACTTGGTGAAGTATTCTCTTTATTTGCATATATAGAATCAGCTATAGTCAACTCTCCCAGCTCAGACCACAGCCTCTGGCTCTCAGTAGTTCTTAGACACAGTGTTCCTACTGCATGACAGTCACCTGAGAAAAGTACACTTTGTCACATCTCCATCCCTAGGCTAAATCTGACAAGAGTCTCTCCTCAAGTCCCTTCATTTCACTGCACAGAAATTCAGTGTATTAAACCACTCATTAAAACATTCAAGCAAAAACAGCATTTGCATGCCTTTTTTAAAAACATCCACATTAACTATTTTCTCTTCAGTTTTTTTATTTGATAGTGGAATGGTCCTGAATACCTGAAAACAGTACTACTCTGATTACTAGAATAACTGTTTAATTGTTTTTTTCCATTGCATACAGGGCTAGGATTCCATCTTGAGTCTAGAATAACTCTTGACATGGATTATATAAGCATAAAAACACATTGTCATCATTTGCTTCAAAACTTCATCTGAAAATGTTTTAAATCCTAGAAAATCAGGGAAGTGTCAGCAAAACCTAAATTTAGTATGGCATCTGAGAATCACAAGACTAGAGCCCTCTCTTGAAAAGACTGAGAATGCGGTTGTTGAGAGATGTATGTGCTGTGAATGTGGTAAGAGGCTGCAGCAAAGGGGCTTGGCCTTGATGATGAAGCAGCAGAAACATGAAATGCCAAACAGGTCTGTGCGTTCACAGGACTGGTAAGAATTACAAGAGATCACAGGCAAGGTATTGTAATCTTGTTTGGCACTTGAGAGTATTAAGTGAAATGAACAGCGCTGGTTTTATTGTCTAGACTATGCTATAAGAAAAAAGAAATGGTTGAATAAAAACAACAAATTACTTGTTTGCTCCATAGCACTTTTATTTGAGACCTGTATAAGAAAGATTGCTTAGAAAAATAGATATAATAATTTAGGGACTGTTTTGCTCCTCCATCCTGGGACAAGAGATTGGACCCTGATTCATGGAATCTCAGATCTACTATCTTTATAGCTGAATTAAGAAGATAAGGCATGGTAAGTTTTTCTTGATACAGTGATTTTATATATGGTTAAAGCATGCTGCCAAAAAGTAGTAAAACCATGCAAAATTTTAATGGAGACTTTTCCTTTATTGGTGGCAAAAGGAGGTACAATTTTCCCGCTTAAGTTTCAATTTCTGGTGGCCATTTTCAAGCCTCCAAAGCTTCTTTAAATCTGGCTCACTACAAGGAAAGAGAGGAAAGAGAACTGCCTCCACGGTACTCATGGGAGGCTGCTGAGCTTTACCTCATACAGTAGAGAGTTGTGAAATCATTGTGTCTCCTCCAAGTATAATAATCAGGGAGCAATTTCATTAAGAAGTACCATTTTGGGACCCATCTGGCCCTGGTTTAGCCACATAGAGATAAATATTAATCAGAATCCACCTATTTAGATATTCCTATCAAGATAAGCAGAGGCATAATTCAGCTATGAGGAAGTTTTGCAGAGATAGCAAGCAATATTTTTTTTTAAACAGTAAGCAAATGCAGGCTCCATTGCCAAAGCCAGTTCATTAGAACACACTAGCCCATCTTCCACCTCCCTGGCAGCTAGGGGGCAACCACAGTCGCCATGAACAGATAAGAGATGGAAGCTTGCATTACTAAAATTTACTGATGAGCAATTGCTACCAATTATGAAAATGATACAATCCTCGCACAATGTCCTATAATCCATATGGCATCAGGAAGGGCTATTCAAGGCAGCCTCCCTGACAGCAATCGTGAACTCTGGATTCAATGGTCTTTCTAACCCACATAAGAAACGCCAAAACGTTCAGTCCTACCTGATCTGAAAGAAAATGAAATAATAGAAAACAAAAGTATCTAAGACTTATATCTGTAGACTTTCATCTTTTCTATATATAATAAAAATGAAGTAGGCCCTCGACTCCTATTATAAAAATGAACCAGAATATAATTTGAAAGAGAATCCAGCTAGTTATAAAAATGAAAATGAAAGCATTGCTATCCTAAACCTGTTCATGAATTTCTTCTCCAAGATATTTCTTTCAAAAAAGATGTAACTAGAAAATAGGAGAGGGTGTAGGGCTTTTTGAAATAAAATTTAAACAGCAAAAGACACACAAACATTGTAGACTATCTTAATGAGCTGAAATTGTTGGCTTTGGAATGACACCACCTGGATTCAAACCATAGGTGGTTTGCTTTGCAATGATGGGTATATTACCTAACCAATCTGTACCGGTTTCTTCATTCAAAAAGGGAGTGGTAAGAGGAATTAACTCAAAGATTGACTGAGATAAAGTGAAATGCTGTATGTAAAAGTGATCAGAATGTTTCCCATCATATTGCTAATGCTTCACTCATTTAGTTATTTAGCACATATTTATTGAACTCCATGCAAGTACCATTCTAAGTGCTTGGGTTTCAGCAGTGAATAAAATAATGTTTCTGTCCTCACAAACTTCATATTCTAGTGGAATTTATCTATTATGTTATTAACTTGTTATCCAGTAATCTATGAAAAACACTTCATTTCAACATGTACAAATAGCATCATGTATTATATACATAAAACAGAGTGCAGAATCCACTTTAAAGTTCCTGAGGCCTAAGGAGAAGTGAGAAAAAACTCTAAAATAAACAAAAAGGTCTGCACAGATGCCCTAAGAGCAATTTTTTTTAATTTTTGAATGTAAAGATCCCTTTGAGAGTTTATAAAAAAACTTCAGATCTGCTTCTAATAAAAGTTGAAATATATACTTAAAGACCCGGCAATTTCACTCCTAGGTATCCTCACAACCAAATGGTATGTCTACAGGAATACATGTACAAGGATGCTCATAGCAACTTTATTCACAACAGCCAAAACAACTCAAAGGCCCATTAACAGAAATGAAGACAGCCAGGTTGCGATCTACACAGAGAATGCTGCTCAACAGTGAGGAGAAAATAACTCCTGATAGATGCAATAGCATGATGAACCACAAAACATTAGAAATTAGACACAAATGACTATATACTGTATGATTCCATTAAGATGGCTTTCAAGAATGGGTAAAACTAATTTATAGCGCTAAAAATCAGTAAATAGTTGCAATGAGTGGTAGATGGGAAATTGACTAGAAAAGGCCCCAAGGGATCTCTGGGGGTGAAAATCTTTTATGTATTGTTTTAAGTAGCAGCTACACAGGTATGTACAATCAGTACTCACAACTCAGAAATTTACTTTTAAGATCAGTAAAAAAAGTAAGTCATTAAAAACTATAGACACTGTCTCTAGATATCCATACATTTTGCATAAAGAGTCAGACAGTAAATGGATCCCAGGGTAAAATTCCCTGATATAGGAACTAGTGACAGTTAATTTAAATGTTACTCTTAAAATATATAGATAGATGATAATAGAGGATGATGATAGATGATAGATGATAGATGATAGATGATAGATGATAGATGATAGATGATAGATGATAGATGATGATGAAGATGATAGATGATGATAGATAGATAGATAGATAGATGATAGATAGATAGATAGATGATAGATAGATAGATAGATGATAGATAGATAGATGATAGATAGATAGATAGATAGATAGATAGATAGATAGATAGATAGATAGATATAGATAGATAGATGATAGATAGATAGATGATAGATATAGATAGATAGATGATAGATAGATAGATAGATGATAGATAGATAGATGATAGATAGATAGATAGATAGATAGATAGATAGATAGATAGATAGACAGATGATAGATGATGATAGATAGATAGATGATAGATGATAGATAGATAGATAGATAGATAGATAGATAGATAGATAGATAGATAGATGATAGATAGATAGATAGAGATGATGATAGATAGATAGATAGATAGATAGATAGATAGATAGATAGATAGATGATAGATAGATAGATAGAGATGATGATGATAGATAGATAGATAGATAGATAGATAGATAGATAGATAGATAGATAGATAGATGATAGATAGATCAAGGGGAATCTTCTAGAGAAAAAGATTGGTCTAATTCACTGACATTTCCTATATATCAATTCTATTTTGCGATGCCTTTCCCACAAATAGACAAAATAGAAGGTTGCACTTGATCATAACATATTTATCATAAATTATTTTACCATTTATTTTGAAAGGCGTGGATTTTGGAGTCATATACTATTTCCTTGGAAAGGCACACAGTTAAAAGAAAAGTTGTTAAGTGCACTAACTATGAAAAAATCAATTCACATCTGCTTAATATTTTATTAAGCAATATTAAACATAGAATATCCTTCTCTGAGCAATATTTTATACTTTCTAAAATAATAGGTGCTTGGGCCCTTTAAAAAAGAAGCAATTTTCTGTCAGGGACCTGTGACCCAGGCCAAAAAAAAAAAAAAAAAAGCCTATAGAGGCTAATAAGGAACTCAATTGTATACTAATTTCAAATTAACTTTTATACTCGCTTCAGGCTTCAAAGGGTGCTAAGAGAAAAGAAATAGTTATATGGAAGAAAATTACTCTTGATTAGAAAAAGACCATCGTGAGAGATCCCCATTTCTCTCGCACCTCTGATTGGAGCTAGAAGCCAGGGGCAATAAGAAAACAGAATTTTTGAGAAAAAGGAGACAGAAGAATAATGCTGAATATGAAAGTGGCAGGCAGCCTCAGAGGAGGAAAAAATGATGCAGACTGAAAGCTTCTACTTAGAATGGGTATTAACTAATTATACTGGTATGTTTATTTAAATAGTTCCTAATTGAGTATTATTTGTATGATTTATTAGTTAGTAGTGCTGCTCATTGACTTAACAAAGAGTTGGGTTTTTGCAGAAAGAGCAGTGTTCTATCCTATAAATGTCTATGGGCAGTTCAGACATTTAATTACTGCCCTTAATTCTACAAGCTTCTGTCCCCCTGAGGGAGCTAGCCTTTATTGTAGGCATAGAAACTAAAACAATAATCTGTATGCATTCATCCTATTCCCCTAATCTAAATTTTCAAAAAATGACTAATTTGATATATCTTGCCTAAACCATTAGTATCAACCAATATTTTGGACCAAGACACTCAGAGATGTTTTATTTATTATTATGACCCAGAATACACATCTATATCACGGAAATAAAAGTCCACAAAATAAATCTAATCCTTACCAAACGTGATTCACTTTGATATATATTTACTCTGTTCTATTCTAATTTTTCTATTCCATTTTAATGCTAATTGTTACCCACCTAAATGATTTCACTATCACAATTTAAAAAGCACATATTACAAACGAAATTCTTAATCTACTCCTCTTGACCTAAATTATCTCTATGCCAGGTAAAATGGCACTAAACTTCTTTTGGCAGTGAGCTAGGTCCTGAGGGCTTTAAGAATAACTGAGGCCTCACAGGGGTAAGAAGGCCTGGGCCTTCAAAAGAGACCTCTAGAGAACTCTTCAAAGCAGCTGAAAAACTAGTAGTAAGATATCTTGCCCTTTCTTCCACAAATTCCGATGCTCATACTGTCCCCCTCTGAAATATGATCAGTCTCCATTCCTGGTGTTCAAGACCAGGACTCAGCATCCTGCTTTTTCTCACCTGGGTAATTCAATGTTGGCCTACTCAGAAACTAAGATTTACTGATTTACTATATCTATATGTCTTAACCAAATTGTTATACCTTTTAGCCCCTTAACAAAAAATGTGTTATTCTTTTTATTAAGTGTGTTTTGCCCTCTAATCCCTATTGCCATCTTAAATACAAATGGTGAGGGTGGAAACAGAGGAAAGGAAGGGTTTCCCCATAGAACCTATGTGTAGTAAAAGGGAGACAGAGCACTCTCTGAACCAAGCCTACACCTCTAGGAGTACGTCTAAGAGAAGAAAACTCAATCTCCCTGTGTGTTCACTCACAGCAGCACAAGAAGGATTTATGACAGTGGGAAATATAGAAGGAGAGACAGGCAGACAGCCAATTAGCTGATTGTGAAGCAACAGGGGCCAGGATACCCTTTATATTCACAAGTTCCAGTCCAGGGATTCCACTGAAGTGTGCATTGGAATCACCTAGGAGTCTACTTAAACCACAATTAATTGTCCAGTGTATTGCATAATCCTAGACCCTCACACGGAGTGAAAGGTAAGATAGGGAAAAGGCAGATACAAGGAGCCCTGAAAAAGCAGGACACGGTTGCAGGCAGACAAGGAATGCATGAGCCAAGGCCTAGCAATGCTTTCCCGACAAGATGGTTGTTGCCCCAGGATCATAAGGTTGAACAATCACAACATAGACCAAACAAAAAAAGTTGATGCTGAAAGACTCTTAGTTCAGCATGTATATAAGAAAGGTGGGGAAAGTTACCCCAAACCACATGAGCTGATACTTGAGCAGACCATGTATATATTAAAATCATATACTACCCTAGTTTATATGCCCGTGTCACAGTCCTTCCTCCTTAGGTGAGAACCGTGAGAAGTTCACTGCGGCTGGCTGGGTGGTGCTATCATGCTTGTGATGCTACCAGTAGCCCTACATCCAGCGTCCTACTAAGTGATGTAACCATAATAGTACCCCAAATGACCACAAAACAGTATGAATAATGCAGTGTTGCAGTCCAGTTACTTCACAGGCCACATGGCCTCAAAGCACTGACCTTAGAACTTGACAACCATTTATAATGTTTCTTTGAAAAATATGTTCCAGGCTCTAAACAGCATTCTTTCAGGCAAACATTCAGAACACGGTCTGCTAGGAACTGTCTCTGCTGGTCTGGGATAGGTTTGTTTTGTACATGAAGTTTGTTTCAGAAGCTTTTCAGAAAGAAATTTCCTGCTCTTGGAAGGTGACTTCAAATAATAAATTGACACCAAAAATGGCCATGAAACTTTTAAAAACCAGCTGGGACATGGAAAGGAAGAACGAGCTGAAAACAAGTCCATTTTGGGAAGGTTCTGGAAGTCCCGGTTAAGGGAGCTTTTGCTTTAAAGGGAAGAGGGCTCATCTGATGCATGTTTCTTTGTCCATGGCATTTCATATAGATTTCCACTATGTGCAAAAAGGAAGTTGGATTTATGTGGCTTTTGCTTTAATGATACTAAACTGCCTGGAAATAGCAGTGCATGCCATAGCAAGTTTCAGATATTAAAAGAAAACCTACATGGCCAAGCCCCTTTCTAAGGTTTTATATGAAGTCCTAGGCTTTGTGGGCATTCACGAGCAATTCAGGGCAAATACAGGAAATTCATAGATGGTTTAATGGCCTCAGGCTTCCCAATTATATTAAAAAATTGAGAAGATGCTCTGGCAAATTCATTCCCTCTCCTTTTACATGTCATAAATTCCAAAGTGTTGGTGTCAAACTGTGTCCATTGCACTCATTCATTAATGTTTGGAATTCTATAAATGAGCTTACTACGCATTAAGCATTACCCATTTACTCCTTTACAGCAGTCTGATACTAACAGCACCAAGCACAGTTTTCAGTCCTCTCCGTGAAACCACAGAAGCACCGCCTCGGGGAGACTTACATAAGCCCGCATCTGGGGAGAGGCCGGCAGGAGGAAGCAGCAAATTGCAGGATCTGCTGATCTGGATATAGGTCTCTGCAGGAGCTTCCAAATGTGTCTTTGTTTATGTTCTGGGCTCTGCGTTGTTGTGGGGCACAGATCTAAGGAGGAAGGAATTTGTTGCCTCAATAAAAAAAAAGTGTAATTAAGATGTGGAGAAAGGTTAGGTAAAAAAGAGCAAAAAGACTATCTCAGTATAGTTTTAAAAAAATATTTACACATTCATGAATTTCAACATCATCTTTTGCTTTTTTAATAGCTGGTTTTCAGTCTTGGATATAGAGGTTAATAAATCCCGATGCCTCCACACAAAGTAAAAAAAAAAAAAAAAAAAAAAAAGTATGGCAATGAAGCATATAATTCAAGTAGAAAGCTCACTGGCTCTGGGTCAGAAATGCCTTCATTCTATTTCCTAGCCATGCAGTGTGTGTAAATTAGCCTCTTTGAGCTTCAGTTTTGTTTTCTTTAAATGAGATTTACAGGGAAATATTAAGTGTGATGATTAGATAAAAGAAAAAAAGGCAAGCAACCAGCACAAGACCTCTGCAATGCAGCTTTCTCCCCTCCTTTCCCTTCTCTTACCTCTTTAAGGGCTGAGTGTACATTTTTAATAAGAAATGAGATAATTGATCAAAACAATTATCCAGAAAGCATAATAATCATTGCACATATTGGTAGTGCACTCTACATCCTACTGGGCATGAAAGTGTTAAATGGGACACCACTTCTGCAGCTAAATGGGGGGCAGTGGCAGGGAGGAGGGTAATGGTTTAATAGTGTCACACAGGCAGAGTCCTGGTGCTGTGGGAAGCTCCATGGTGTTTCTTCTCAGACTCCAACCAGTCAGGAAGTGACTCTCTCACTCCAAAGAAGTTTAAATTGCCCTGCTCTCCTTATATTGCTGCACAGTGGGAAACCAAGGACACACAAGGTTCACAAGAAAGAGAGCAGCATTGCTCTGAATAATATGGAAAGCAAATGAGTCACATGTCACACAGATTATTGGAAGGAAGCGAAGCCTCCTCAACACACTGCATTAAAAGGACTCAATTTATATTAAGCTTTGAGCACTTGCAGATGTAAACACCAAGAAAGTAACGCAAATAGCAATAAAACCTCCAATACCTGTCTGTGCAGTTCCAGCTCCCAAACTATGAAATACTTAAAGAATTACACAAAAGCACACATGCACTCACTCTCTGCTCCTCTGTGTACCACATCAGTGCCCCTATTGGACAAGACAAGAAAAGAAACTTAGGCTATATCAGAACACAGACAGGGCTAAGTGTCTTCACCATAAGCTTAGTGGACATAAATAGATAAGGTATAAAAAACTTCATCACATAACATTCTAAATGTGTTACATATACAGGGTGTCTCCCAAAAATGTATATATACTTTAACAGCTGATGGCTCAATTGATGTTTCTTTCTTTTCAGATTTAACCCATCAGTGCCTTTATAATTATTCAAGGTATATATACATTATTTTGGGACACCCTGTATGTCTGCTTTTCAAGTCTGTAACACTCACAAATTCTCTTTCATTCTTTCAACTGGGATTTATTTTCTCTTAGCTAGAGGAGGGTATAGACTTGATCTTTATTGCTCACTTTTGGACTATGTGACTTCATGGTATGTAGTAGTTGTTCATAAACACTTGCTGAATAAATTAGTGAACTTTTCCAGGTCTAAAGAAAACTGCCATTTTAGATAAGCAATTACAATACAGTATGTTAATTGTCATGAGAGTGGACTTGCTGCCAGTAGAAATGGGATTCTTTCATGGAATTGCAAGGAAAGCATTCTCAGAGACCCAAATATGGGATGTTGTGGTCTAGTTGTAAGATTCATTTAGGTGAAAATAAAAGGCTCCCCCCAGGTCCCCAATGTATCATCTCTGTCCATCCCACTGTGAAAGAAGTTCAGCCTTGTCTTCATCAGGTCCAGAAATAGGTCCAGAAATAGGGCCAATATCCAAACATTTTGCACCATTGTTTCAGTCCATGTCTGTGTCCCATCTGGTTAACTTAGTCTGTGTTCCCACATGCGCTCTAGCTGGCACTGTGCCCAGGCCTGGGAAAGTCGCCTCCAGCCCTGGAGCCCTGTGCAGTTTGCTGGGAGCCCCACAAGGTTGCTAGGGCCACGTGGCTGCTATGGAGAAAGACTGGGTGAACAAACAAGGCTAGTGGTGTTAGTGAACAAGAGAGAGCAAAAGCAAGAGAGAGGGAGCTAGAGAGCTCTTCGTTAAGCTTGGGTTATATTATCCCTGGCTTGGGAAGGACCAGGTGCTTTTCAAGCTAACCAATCAACTTCCCAGTCTCCCCTGGGCTTGTGCTGGGCCCGCCCCTTAACCAATCTATTTCCTAGATATTCTGGGGTTCTGTGTCCCTTATAAAATCTGACCTTTTTCTCAAGCTCTATAGATAGGCATTAATGGTCACCATCTTGGTTTCTACTGTACATGCCTCATAGTAGAAGCACCGCACCCTGCATCATCTTGACTTCTACTGGGCATGTGCCCAGCAGAGAAATTTTCCCTTAATTGTTTATTTCTTCCCCCGATAGTCTGGGAGAGTGAACCAGTTGTACCCTGGGAGATTGGAAAGGGGTCCTTTCTCCCTACACTGGGGAGAGAAGGGTATTAATCCCCTCCATTGGCAGAGCAATGCTGTGATCCCCTGGAGTAACTATGAATGCTGCAGCTTCCTAGCAAAGCAGCCTTATGGTCCCTAGTTGATTATGCTTAATAATGTCTGATTCCCTTCACTCCCTTTCTTTATTAATATCTAGCTACCTATGCCAGCAGACTCATGGAGTATTATCAGATCAAGAGTAAAGGAGTCTAGCCCAGTATATGAGGTTATTCCATATTGCATTTAATCATTTTGTGGTTTTTCTGTCATCATGAATTAAAGATTTTTTTTGAGTTTTGATTTATGTGAATATATAATTAGTTTTTCTTACCCATTTCAGACAATATTTTGATATCCAGAGCAATTCAAACCCTTTAATTGCCAGTTCCCTTTATAATTCCCTGTCTTAATCAGGCCTATTTCTATATGGCTTTGCTTGAGCTGACTCAGGCAATGTATATTTTGAAGGTTAGTGTAGTAGTCTGTTGAGTGGTATCTACAGGAAATATGTAGATATTGGTTATATTTTTAGAGGTATCTATACTATGGTATAAGTGAGCAAAATTCCATCTTCTACATATTAATATAGATCAGTAATGTGTGAATTTTCCTAAATTGACCTTACACTAATTTATGTTTTCAACTTATTATTCTTCCAGGAAATGAGTATTCACCTTTCTCCAGAATAATACATTTTTTGTTAGAATTCACTACAAGCAATTCAGTAAAATATCATTAGCCTTCTACAAAATACCATAACATCAAAATGTTTTCATTAACTTTTTTTTTTTTTTTTACTTTTTCTAAAGTGTAAAATTTATCTACTTCTTTTCCCTTTACATGACCTTACAAACAATCATGATTGTCTTAGTCATCCTGATTTCCTCTTACAGATACACATTTCCCCCCCATTAGGTCATTAGTGTTTAACCACCAAGTGACTCCCACATCATAACTTCCAGTGGGTGGTTGAACGACTTGAAGGAGAACTACTAGTGTTCTTACTGAAAGGAATTTCATTAACAATCCCCTGAATTTCCTTCTTTTTGTAACAAACATGTTGCAATTTAGTCCCTAACACCCAAACCACTTTGTGTTATTAAAATGCCATTATACATATACCAAAACCCAGAGAATGTACAGCACCAAGAGTGAACCCTAATGTAAACTATGGACTTTGGGTGATTATGACAGGTTAATGTTGGTTCATCAGTTATAACAAATGTACCGCTCTGGTGCAGGAAGCTGTGTATTGGGGGGTTGCGGGGGGTTGCAGGGTGTACAGGAACTCTCTATATTTTCTATTCAATTTTCCTGTGAACCTAAAAATGCTATAAAAAATAAATTATATTTAAAAAAAATATTTGCATAGAACATAAACACCAGACGCTGGTCAGAGCACTTTCTATATTTTGTGAAGCTTAATTTATATAATTCTCATAACAACATTATGAGAGGGATATTAATACTATTATCCCCTTTTGATGATAATAAGACTACAGCAAAGTCACCTGACCCTGAATAGCACAGCTGAAAAGTGTCAGAGCGACACCTGGCCACAGCCTATGTGTCCATCACTACTCTGCTGGGTTACTACTCAATCATGACAAATCAAGTCTTCGAGTCACACATTCTTCCCCTTCCTTAAAATATCAGCTGCAGTTGATTTCACAGTAGTATTGTATATGCTCCATAAATATGTTTTTAAAAAATATCTGCATGTGTCACTCTCAAGGATATGATTCATAAGGAAAAGTTGAAGTGAAAGAGTCTCTAATGGTTTTCTTGGTAAAGATAAATATAAAGAGTCATTCAGATGTTTCATTTTCATCCAGGTCATCAAATTGCCTCAGTGAATCTTTGGCTACCTGCCAATTCTGAAGTATTCTGCAACTGTATTTATTGATTTGGCACTTAATGCCTTGGTTATCCCATGGTTATTTGAGGATTTTGTTTTCTTCTTTTATATTTCCTGTTTTGCAAATAATCTTGATGACTTGTATAACTTCTAAAAAGAGAAAAGAATCAACATTTTTTAAAAGTTTAGTTAACAGAGGGACATCTAAATTGTTTAGATAGCCGTGGTGACATAGATGAGAGGAGAATTTCCAAAGGACATAGATGTTTGTTCCCAAACTTCAGATTCCTTTTTCATGAGTTAGTTGCATGAAAATGGTTAAGTATATATATTCTGATTACTTTTCAGAAGGAGTTGCTTAGATACAAGAGGAATCTTACAGAATATGTATGAAATTGGAGGAATTAGTAATACTTTGAAAACAACAGAGAAATGACACTAAGAGTTAAAAAGGTAATTGGAATCTGTCTTTGATGGGAATAGTATCTAAAAGGAATACTGTAAGAATCTGCTGGAAGCTCTTAAAAATATTAATGATTACTAAAATGGAAAAAATGTCAACACTATGGAATAAAAAAACTACTTCCCTAATGAGATTTCTTAAGGATGAACATTCATTTTGTACCTTTCTAACCTTTATTTTTATATTTATTTTTAAGTTTTAAAAACAGTGGGAGGAGTGTTTAAATATAAAAAGGATATTTTGTGGCTAGTTGAGAATATAATTGACCATTAAAAGAGAAATGCCTTATCAGAAAAATAAATAGGGACATAATTTGCATCCAGATCATCAAATTGCCTTTCTTACATCAGAATGTAAGAAAACTTACATTTTCTATGGGCTATTTACTTGAAATAATGCTGGTCTTCAATGTTGAAGTTTACAAAAGAAAAAAACATAGAAATAATGTGTTCATAAACAGCCCCAGGATACACACAGTACATGCATTGCGCTCTCTTGGGTTGTATAACTACTTTGAAAGGAGTTTTCTTTTCTGTGTCATCAAAGAAGAATTTTTGGCACTGTCAGGATACTCCACCATTTGGCCTTGTAGACACCAAGCATATCGAAAGAAATGTGCCGATTGGTTGTTGGTTTTTGAAGAGCACTCTGATCTCTGCTGAGTTACCCCCTTAGACTTGGAAGAGTCTGACCCACAAGTCACATTCCAGCTGTTTGTTTGTTTGTCTTTAATCTCAATCTAGTCTAATTGGAATAAGGTGAGTCACCTTCTCAATCTAGTTTAATTGGAATAAGGTGAGTCACCTTGCATGTATGTCAGCTGATGTTTCTGTCATGGAAACGGATTAAATGGGTTGAACTTGAAATTGAAAAGATAAGATTGTGATTTTATGGGCCTTATATGAGCTGTGTTTTGTTTTGTTTTTATTCCTACTTACCTTGTAGACAGGTTCCTTGGAATTTAAGCTAAGAAATCTTAATCGTTAGCATTTAGAGTCTTTCTCCTGTAAAGCACAGTTATTTAGGATGAAAAAAGTATCTGAACTCCCAAATGGATCTCTCATCATAATCATTCTCATCAACATCATAGCACTTACTGTGTGCCAGGTAATATCCAGAGTGCTTTCATGTATTACCTCATGTCATCATTGGAACACGCCTATAAATTTGGTACCATGAGTTTTTCCAGTTTATGAGAAAGAGATGGACACAAAAAGGCTAAATGACTTTCCCAAGAACATTCGGTTAAGGAGAACAGACAAGGTGCAGATGCAGACACAGTGACAGATACAAACAAGTTTTCTGACAAGAGAGACCTTGCTACACTGCCCTGCAATAGGAACTGCAAATGTAAAAAGTATTCATTGAATCAACAAAGTGGAAATAAAACTATTTTTCTAGCTAACTTGGTAACTATTAAAGGCCAAAATAGTTATCCAGTAGTTTTGGTTTAAAAAATTTAATTAGTTCTTAACCGTAAGTTCTATTTCCCCTAATATATAACAATAGATTCCTAATATTTGAATGAGCAAATAAAGAGAGGGAAAATATGTATGTATTTTAGTCATTTCTGCCTATGGTCTCAATTTTATATGCCATAACTAATAATAAGTTGTGTGACATTCACAGTAGTTAGAGCAGTCCAGGATGGGTGGACAAAAGGTGGATATTCTATGATTAAAAATAACAACAAAACAAAACAAATGAAGTTCATTCAAAACAAATATTCTTTCTTAAGATGTCACTGTACATTTTAATTTTTTTCTAATTAGAGAGATGTTACTGAATATATTTGAAGAGGCTTGCCATAACCAAAATACCTCCAAGGTCCTTGTATTGAATTCCAATTTTTTATATGGAAGTAGTAGAACTTCACTGAGACTGACAAAATCATGAAAAAAAATGAAGCATTATCTTTGATGCTTAAGAAAACACTTGTTCTAGAAAACCTTTTCCATTTAGCCTAGATTTATGTAGTAGTCAGACCACATATGCTATGATACAGAACTGATCTGAGGGTAAGAACGAAGACCCTTCTTTTAGACCTTGAGTTCACCATGGAAGGGCCCAAGAAAGAATCTGCAAGGTGGATGAAACTCAAAGACTAAACATCAGCAAGCTGCTTGAGGGCCACACCTAAATCTCCTAAAGGGAAAACAAGACAAAATCAGAGACAGGGAGAAGGAAGGGGGCAAGGGAGGGGAAAGTAGGAAGTGGAGTTTGAGGTGGGAGAGGAGGTGGGGAGAAAGCAGAGGAGCAGGAGGGAAGGGGTGGCAAAATGAGAGGGAGATGTCCAAAGGAAGAGAAAGGGAAGAAAGTGAGAGAGCAGAATATAGTTTCATTTTCTTATTCGTCAGTGAGTTTTAAAACCCTGAACTGGACGCTTTAAAAATGAAACTGCAGGAAATGAGAAATATACTTGTAAATAATTTAAAATTAATAACAGCTTCCTGCTACGATAGCAGAGGCTATAGGTCCCAACTATCTTTAGTAATTTTAAATGTCTCTTTTTAGAGAGTGAATGAAAACATCTATCTTCTCAAGCAAAAAAAAAAAAAGTCTCAACCTAAAGGAACTGAATGGGGTTGAAGGCATTTATTGTGGATTCTATCTTCTTTGAATCTTCAACTCCCCAAACCACAAACCTTTAACAGAGGCTAAAGATTGTGAGACTGTGTGTGGCTTGTTACTTGTAACCCACTTTTACACATGTGAGTGAAGGCTAGTATATTGTTAATGGCCACTTGTGAATGTAAAGAATTTATCGAAGAAAAGGGAACCGAAAATATGTTATCATGTAACTTAGGTGACCGCACTTAAAATAGTGATAGGATTCAAGTGTTGTATAAACACTAAACAATGTAATTCTGGTGACTAGGTGTACATGTGATATGTATATATGTATACATGTATATATGACATTTAAAAAGAAAGATGAAAAGAGCTTAAAATATCCTGACGATGCCAGCTGAAGAACTGATTGCTGCCTTCCACTACTGAAACAGGTAAGAGCCACGAGGAGTGAAATACCTAGGCTTTGGGAGGGAAATAGGGTTAACTCAATCAGTAGAAAAGAGGAGCATTAAGCCTATGTTGGGAAAACTGCCTCCCAATGACAACTATGAGATAATGGAAACACCTCCCAAGAGAAATGCTGGAAATCCTATTACTAAGGACATTTAGTACCCAGCTGGACGCTACAAGACATTCCATTGTCCCAGACTTTATGCCCTTTTATGTCCAAAGTGTTTCATTTAATGAAATATGTTCAAATCCCTTCTACAGGGAACTATATAGAGAGACATAAATGATATATATATGTATATACTCACACACGCGTGTGTGTGTACATATACACACATCATACACACACATATATATAGTCTATACATTCCATGTGCATATCTATGTTTTATATGAGTTTTATATATAAATATACAGGATGGGGCAAAAGTATTCAGTTGTGAGTACGTGAGACAGAATTTATTCTTGTATTATGATGTTTTCATAATTGTATTATTTTCCATAAAAACAACTATAAATCTGCTTTTGCCCCACCCTGTATGCCATATAGTTTGTGTGTATATATGGTACATATACATACATACAAACATACAGTGTATATTTAGTTCATGTGTATATATGTTACATATAATCCATGTGCATGTTACATATATACATATATGTATATATAATCTCTCTACATATAGACAGATGTGTGTGTATGTACATCACACACACAGACTATATACATATATGAGAGAGATAACTTTGAGATTTAAGGTTCTTTTGTAAGTATGTTTTTAAACTTACAGTTCACAAATGAAAACACTAAGAACTGTGATTGATAGATATTAAAAACTATACTAAGATAACAAGTCCCTTCATTTTCCTTATTACACTAATACCCTCAAAAATCACATGGTACCAGGTTTGCATTTTTTAGTTAGTATTTGCTGCCCTTGAGGATAAAATAAGCCCAACAATTAATCTAAAAATCCAATAAGTGCAACAGAGAAAAGTACAGATTACAAATTAAAATTGCTCAAACTCTCTCTGAGAACTTAAAGTTCAATGACCTAACTTTTGCTTGAGAAAAGAACAATCACATTCAGAAAACCTATGCCCCCACGGAATGACGCACCCACTTCCTCCTAAACATAGATCACGTTATCAGTGTTGCCAAATATATCAACAACCGCCTGGCTGCTGAACACCATGTTTATCTAATGGACCAGAACAGACAGCGAGAACAAGCACAGTGGGAGACAGTGATCTCTAAAAGTATTTTCCAAATCAGTACTGTTCTTTTTTTAGTTTTTAGTTTTCCTTTTTCAATTAGGGGGAAGAAGGTTATTAAGCAAGATAGATACCAGAACATTGTTTAGATATCTCCACTGAAACTATTTCTTTTGACCAAAATGTATAACAATTCTGGAGAGTCACATTTTTTGTCTTCACATAGGAACTAAACTAGGAGTGAAGTTTATATTGGAAACCCAACCAAATCTATTACAAATTGCATAGAGGAAAGTTCTAAGGACCCAAGATAAATTCTCAACTTTTCCCCTCTACATAATGAAACAATTCAAAGCTGAGGATCGGGATGGGGCCAAGGCAGGTTTTATGTAACTATCTGTAAAATATATATATATATATATATATATATATAATAAATAGAATTATAAAAATTGTTTCACATTGTTTAATTTCAAAAATAACACAACTTTTGTAAAATATTCAGAAAACACGGGTAAGTAAAAAGGAAAAAAATTAAATATATTCCTTCAATGTGGAAGTCAATATACATTATTTAATTCATATTTTGATTCATATTTTTTCAATCTATATCTTGAAAACATATTTTTAAACAAAAATAGAATCATTTTTACATATAATTTTTCTCTCCATTTTTTCATTCTGTTTTGTATTGTGCTCATATTTTTCATGGCAGGAAGTGTTCTACAATACTCTTTCTTTTTTTCTGTTTTTTTTACAATACTCTTTCAATTGCTATGTGATACTCTACTTCTGCACTATCCTTCAGTCATTTATCCAGTCCTCTATTGTTGTTACCAAATGTTTGTTGTTATTAACAGTCTGTGATGTATACCCTTATGTTATCCATTTTTCTACATCCATAATTCCCTAGAATAATTTACTTAAAACCTGTCAAAAGAGCCCAGCTGGCGTGGCTCAGCAGTTGAGTGTAGACCTAGGATCCAAGAGATTGAGGTTTGATTCCTGGTGAGGGCACATGCCCGGGTTTTGGACTCAATCCCCAGCAGGGGGCATGCAGGAGGCAGCCAGTCAGTAACTCTCATCATTGATGTTTCTATCTCTCTCTCCCTCTCCCTTCTTCTCTCTGAAACCAATAAAGATATATTTAAAAAAAAAAAAATTTTTTTAAATCTGTCAAAAGATTTAAAAAAACCCCTAAGACTTGTGATATAAACAGTTAAAGGATCCTTCAAAAAGTTTGTAATAATTTTTCTTTCTACCAGTGAGTTTGTTTATTGTGGTTTTTGACAGAGTACCTCTTTGTGTATTTGTATGATTTTTTTACTTACTCGAACCTGTCAATTTTCTTTTATGGTTGCCTTCATGGGTTCATGTTTAGAAAAGCTTTTTCCATCCAAGATTCTTTAAACACTATGTAATAAATAAATTATAAAAATAAATAGGAATTTTTAAGGTGAACCTTTATTTTCTTCAAGTTCCCTTATCTGTTTTTTATACATCTATATTGATATGAAACTTAGAATTTATGTTGATGTATTGTATGAGATAAATAGTTACCCAATTTTCCCACTTCATTTCTTAAATAAGCCATCTTGCCCTCACTGACTTAAGGTGCTACATCATAAATTACTATATATATACACTATTTTTATTTTATTTAATTTGTAAAATGATTATAACCACTTCTTTCTCAGTTCCCTAAAAGATTCAGAAGTAGCAATTATTTCACCTGTGTAGGAACTAGTTAAAGCTGAGCAATTTTTCATCTTTTATGTTTATGTATTTTTTAATTTACATAACTTTAATTAACATAACTAATAACTTACTGCTAACATATATTGTTTTCTGATGATTAAATATATATGTATATATGCATATTGTGTGTGTGTGTGTGTTTATATAAACTCTCAGCCAAGCCCTTGTAGATTATGGTGAAAAAAGAGCATCATCTGGTCCACATAAGTAAGTCCAGATACTACCCTTATCAAAGTGAATTCATCATAAGAACTATAATTTCACCTTTTCATGACAAAGGTTGCCAATATTGGGGTCTGGATAATGTGTGTATTATGACATTTATTTTATTTGTTATTGCCTTCTGTTGTGAGCTGAACTGTGTCCCCCCCTAAATTCATATGACGAAGTCCTAACCTCCATCCCCTCAGAATATGACAGTATGTAGTGATAGGGTTTTTAAGAAGTAATTAAGGTTATAATGAGGTCATTGGCTGGGCCTTAATCCAATATGACCAGTGTCTTTATAAGAAGAGGAGAGTGGGACATATAAGAAGAGGAGAGGGGAACACAGACACACACAGAAAAAGACCATGTGAACATACAAAGAAAAAATGGCCATCTACAAGCCAAGGAGTGAGATTTCAGAAGAAATCGACCAACTCTATGGACACTTTGGTCTTAGACTTCTAGCTGCCAGAATTGTGAGAAAATAAGTTTCTGTTGTTGAAGCCCCTAGTCTATGGCATTTTGTTATGGAAGCCCTAGAATACTAATTATTAATATGCACTCCATTTTTAAACATTTTAATTTAAACTCATGAACTTAGTATAAATTACATAATATCCCAAAAGTCTATCTGTTGATTTACTGAATGAGAAAAGAAGAAATAGTCAAAGTTATCAGCAAGTACTAACAAAGTAAAATGGACAGAGTGTTTAAAGAGTATTCACTGGTGATATATTTGCCTGGGAGGAAAATCTGGCACCAGACACTCGTTGTCCAAGAAAACACCACATATATTCTACTTTATGTAAACGGATGCCTGAGAACACACCATTTACACATACTGATAAAAGAGAAGATAGAACTGAACCTAGGTTTTCCAAAAAAAATTAGTACATTCCAAAAGAAATTATAAGTAATAGAGATTTTGCAAGGTAGAAAGAGGTGTCAAAAACTAAAATTGTTGAAAGGAGCAGGTGATCATGAAAATGACAATGAAAGAAAAAAATGTATCTGATATAGAAGTGATAGAAAACAAATCTAAAATGTGAAGGGGAGGCAGAAGAGCAAAGAAAGAGTTATTATTACCATAGACCCAAAGCAAGAGCACTATACCTTTTCAAGAGCTCACAAAAATATCTAAAGTTTTAAAATAAAATGCATTGAATCTAAAAAACCTTAAAATCAAAATTTAAAATATATAACGGTTTAGAAATTGCAATATTATGTTCTCTGATCAACTGTATCCTATACATATGTAACAGTTATATGTCAGTCTTATATTACTTGGGAAAGGGGAGCATGTTCACGTGTTTGATATGCTGTAAGTGGCACATGTAAATGAGGCGCGTCAAAGACCTTTCAAAGTCTTAAAAGTGCCCCAGGGAAAGGTGACAAGGCAATGCAGGAGGAGAAAGACATGATTAAGACAAAGTTCTCTGGCAAATTCTGCAGGTATCACTAGACAGTTATTCCTAGAAGAAAATATTGGGAGAGGTAATAATCAGCGTCGAAAACTCGGGCATTATGTAAGTATCTTACTTTTTGGCATTATGGTTGCTAAAATATAATCCGAAAGTATATTCCTCTACCAGCAATCTACTTTTTAAAACATACAGGGTTATATCTAAATGACGGCAGATAAACACTGATTTAGCAAACTCAATGAAAGAAATCTACCATCTGAGGAAAAAAACATCATTCACCAGTTGCTTGGTATTAGGAAAAGACACGATTTTTCCAGGAGATTAAATCACCACTTCCTGTAGAAATGACCCAGTAAAACATATTGGGTTGCTCACATCAGCATGAATGCATTGTTTAATAAAACACGGCCAGGTCTGACCATTAAAAAATAGTGTTTCCAGGGAATGAGGATAGCAGTTGTGTTCGTATCTTCAGAGGAACTTATATACCTCTTGAAATACATTAAAATCCATCAAGTAGCACTTAATTAAAAAGATAAAGCAACCCACTGCAATTCCACCCTTGAAAGAAGAATTGTGACAATTTAATGCCAAAATGTAGAGCTTTATTTTTCATAGGATAGTATAGGAATTTTAGGAAGGACATAACAAACAGAAATCAGGATGTTTATCATATTGGTAGGTTATAATAAATTTTTACAACATTCTGTCAGCATGTGCACCCTGAAAATAAATTTAACTAAAGTAGAAAAAAGCCTGAGTTTCAGTTCTTGGAGGCAGGAAATTGGTTATTTAAACCATGAAAATAAAAACATATTTTATAGTTTCCATTATTAAAAATTTTAAGACCTATAAGTATATACTTTCTAATATGCATTTTGGTATATTTCTTATACAGTAGGACTAAGTAAATCTGGTTTCTAATACTTCACACAATATGCATAGATTATTAGTTTTGCAGTTATGGAGTTTAATTATTAGATAAATAACATCTCCTCCCTTGAAAGTTAAGCTACTATTATTTGGTATAAATCTATTACCACATATTGAATTGATACACTTTAAGGGCAAGTATCATTACATTTTATCAATATAAAAGAGATTAACCTGGACGCTCTGATTCACAGATGAGTATTTCTGGAAAAAGAGATTATGGGAAATGAACCTTCACTGCTAATGTGGGCAACACTGCCAAAAGGCAACAATGGCCCATCATGCTTAATTTTACTTTTGAGCTTTGGATTTTTAAGCAGTGGATTTTTAAAAGAATAAAGGTAACCAAAACACACATGTGAAGCCTTAAACTCAGCCCTATTTCAGCAAGTACACACACTGAGGTTCACCGATGTCTATGTGTGGTATTACAGTGAGCAAACTGGGCTTGATATTCAATTGAAAAGTTGTAATCTGACTCTACATTTATTAGCTCTAGAATTCTGGCCAGTCCTTAACTTTTCAGAGCCTAAATTTCTTCAATCTGTGCAATGGGTATGATTATACTTACCCTGTTCATCTCACAAGAAGACAGGAGAAGCACAACAGAATTGTGTTATGAGTAAAAACTCTGAGCCAAATACTAACCAGATGCTTCTCTTAAGATATATCATGCTGGGCAAATAATTTCATCTTTTTGGACCTCAGTTATGAGATGAGAACAATAATAGCATCAGAGATGTGTATGTCACTAACTACATGGCAGGCATTATTGTGTGTTTCAAATTAATTAACCTATTAAATCCCCCAAATGAATGTAAAAGCTATGTCCCCACTGCCTAGTAGATTTCTAGACACATATAAAGCAGTCTGTTGAATGAAATTTGGATAAAGAAAATGGAAAAATGATTTGAAATATAAGATTTGGGCATTATTGCTACGTGAGTGAAAATAGGTAAGTTTTCGGAATTTAAAGAAGAAAAAGTAAAATCTCTGTATATGTAGAATGAATGTGACAGGATGTTTTATGCTTCTAATATTCTTAAAAAAAAACGAATTAAGGACAAAAGTTTGTGGGAAAAGAATAAGAAAAAGCGCTTCTGATAATTATATGAAACATGCTGTTAGCAATGTTATTAAACTTAACCTGAAAAATAAAACAAAGTTTAATATATGCTTGTAGGAGAGTTCCAGTTAAAGGCTCCATTCTAACTTCTTTTATTTAGTGGTGTCTGGTTGCTAATTAGTTAAAGACACTCTGGGAGTCATTCACAGCTGTGACTCTGTACATGCAGGAGGGGGCAGTTAACTGCAGGGCAAATTAGCCACTAATAACCTAGGGAGAGCATGATCCATTTTCAGGATTTAACATCAAGAGTGGCAAGAAGGAATAATTATACTGAAATAAACACACACACATAAACGCACAGAGATAATTTTAAAACATTTAATGGTAGTGAAGAGTAAATTATTTAACTCTAACCAGGGATAAGAGCCTTTTGGTAGCTATCACTTACTGCAGTAAATCTGCTGAAGTTTGCACTTCCTGGCTGCTGGCTCTGTTTATTTAAAGTCATTCTGAATGCTCTGCTAGAAAGGATTTCAGTGGTGCTGCCAAATTTTCACTAGATTGAAAATGTGCATTGCTGATAATATTTTTACAAACACTGCACACAGAACAAGAGCAATGTTCTTTAGATATCAGTTCACTAACTCTTCTATAGCCAGTCTTTCTGAGAGGTCTTCTCACAGCAGAATCTGTTCAATCTGGTTATTTCTGATGAAATGTACTAGAAAACTTACATCAAAGACACTTTATGGGTTAAGTACTGAAGTAGATGTCTCTCATTAACTGGTAAAGCCATAAGGACAATTAATCAGTGTGAATGTTGGAATGTCCAAATATTTGTGAGAAAAGTGTCCATGAAGCAAAGTCTTCTAATTCTAGAAAAGGTAACAAATGATGTATTGTCAAATGTGACTTGTACTAAAGTACTTAGATTAAATTATCTTCCCTCAACACTAAGGTTCAGGTAGAAGCTGCTTTTACTATTATTAAAGGAGTCATAGATAAGGAATTCTGTGGCTTTTCATTGCCCTCTTAAATTTAACCTGGGACAAAAAAACCACAGGAGTTTTATTAAAACAGAGTTTGCTCACAATAGGTTTCATGAGTGGCAGAAATGAGTCTAAACTGAAAACTTGGGAGTCAGCAAAAGTTAATGGCTAGAGCAAGGGGGAAGTCAAATTGTTAGAGAAGAAAGCTTTGACAAAGGAGTAGCAAAAGCTGAAGACAAGAATAGAAAATGCACAATAAGAAACGGAAATATATTTCTATAGGGTCAAAGGCAATAGAAAATCAAATGAAAAGGTCAAATAAAAGAAGCAAAAAAAAAAATCTGGAGGAAAATTATCAAAATAGGTAAATGTGGAAATAGTTATAATTTCTCCCTGGTTACTCTCTCTTTGGACCTCTTCCTTTGGATTATCTAAAATTAACTTCAAACTAGAGCTTCTGTACCCCAAAGGATATCTGAGGCCTTGGTGTCAGTACAGGCCAACCTATCTGAATCATAAATTTTGCTTAGAGATTAGGGTGGAAGAGTTTAACATTAATTAACTTTTTTATTTTTAAAAATAAAATAAATACAGACTGTTATAGAGAGCAAACATATGTGATTTTTAAAACTAAGATAAATTTAGACTTTCACAATTTCACTTTATGCTTTGAAGTCTCCTGTCTTCACCCTCATCTACTTAGGGGTATTTTGAGTAGCACAGAAAGGTAATTAAATTCCAGCCACTGAAAAGGAGTGAGGCTTTAGGGTAAAGTCAAGAAGGCTTTCTTAATTCTTCCCAGGTACTTAGGCTTCTCTCTGGTAGCTGCTACCAGCTTTTTAATGGGACCTCATTAGAGTAGACCAGGCATGGCCTTTTGACTTTAGCAGAGATAACTAAGAAACTAAGAAGCAGACATGTCTCTTATGTGTGTATACATATATATTATATACACAGAAATATATTTAGAAAGCAAATTAATTCCATTTTTCTAAATTTAAAAGTTGTGATATAACAGAGAGCAAGTGTGAAAATCAATTCAGGATAGTATTTTAAATGATAGTTTTCTTTTGATTTACTCAGTATATTACAAGTTATCCCTATTGGGCCTCAAAAGATTGAATATGGGATGTTGGTACTATACATATCTAACTCCAACCCAATTTTACCACTACCATCGACTTCTTTGGTGAAGGCTAAGCACCATCCTTAGAAAAGAACTGTAATTAGACCAAGGATCGGGGTTCAGACAGGTTTATTTGATTAGAAGGAATTTAACTGGGCCCAAAGCCAAGGGCGAGAGTTGAGGAAGGAGGATCTGGGTGTTTCTCTGAGGCCTGCAGGAGAATATGCACCATGAGGAGGCCTAGCACATTGACTTGGGTTCTGGAATGGGGGCTGAGGATGGCAGAAGCATCGGGTACAAATAGATGTTACAACAACCCTGCCACACCTGCCTCGAATAAGGCCAGGTAGGGAGTAAGACCGGGTGTGGATAAAGCTTAACAAAAGGAATAACCCTTTGAGGCCCAAGCTATACTGTCATGGAGACCCCTTGAAAGAGCCTAAGACAGAACTATTTCCCTACTCTTTTTCAGTCCTAGGCAGGTCACAGCAGCACTTCTTTGAGTAGTGGCCCAAGCTAAGCACCTCATACTCAGCCTTGCCAAGTGATCACAGCATCCCTGGGGAATAATGTAGCATCAGCCCAAAGCTGTGACAAAGTGACAGCAATGTGACTGGTAGCTGCTTATACAGCAAACTAGATTACAAGATAGCAAAGAGAGCAACTGTGATGGGTGGGCAGAATCTGGGTCCTGGTACTTTGATGGGTGAGAAATAGCCAGATAGAAAAGCTGGATATGCATATCTACGCACCACGGGACCCACAGCCAAGAGAAGTGTGGGAGTATTGAGAAAGGAGAGAAGAGAACAGGTAGAATCGAAAGGACTGAGGAAGGAATCGGACAATGGGATCAAAGATAATGTCGATGTCCTAAATCTGAGTCTCTGATGGAAGGTTAGGAAAATTCTTTTTATAACAAATACATTTAAAAATAAATACAAGTACTTATGGATTTCAATGTCATTTGTTTTTCTGACTGGTACATAAAATGCAATCTGTCTCAAAAGGAATCTCCTAAGCTTCCACCGAAGATCCATGTTTCCTTTATTCTTCCCTCTGTTCTCCTGGGCACTGAGATTCAAATTGTCATTGTCATCTTTGACTAGTTCACCCTTCCTAGCATCATGTTCAATATCTGATTTCTCTTGATTCTATCTCATCGATATTTTTTGTGTCCACTTCTCTCCATTCTTATTTGCCCAATATGCGTAACATGTCATCAGCACCTTTTGAGTGGCTTTAACATAGCAGTTACTTCACTAATTACCCACAAACTTCACTAAACCCTCAAGCAGCAATCTCTCTTCTCTAATCTCCTAAAACATAGGTCTTTATCTATACCTTTTTTATAGCCATTATTGCTTTCTACTTATATTAATCATATGGACATTTCATCTCCCCTATTAGAATATAAGCCTGTGGAAAGAATTCTGTAATGTTTCATTTTCAATGAGCTTGCACATGGTAGCTATAGATTAAAAATTTGTTTCAATGATGGGTGGATAATTATGGGTGGAAAAAATAACAAATGGCATTCTAATTACATGCAAGATTAAATATTAGATAACGTATTTTTAAAAAGTGTCCATTTCTAATATTTATGTTGACATTTACAAGCTTCTCATATAAACATTCATTGTCTTATCTTTCTCCCACTTACTAATGTCTAGAAGAATCCATGTACTTACAGCCACACATACATGTTTTGCTATGTAAGTCTAACAAGGCAGCATTTAATGGGTTAGACTTTATTAAAATACCCTGAGTTTTACTTCAGCTTTGCCAATTGTTGGCCATATAATCTGGCTAAGTTACTTTACCTATCTAAGTCTCCAACTTTTTTTATAGAAGTGATTTAATTTCTAGATTTGATGTGAGGTTAAAATGGTAAGATGAGTGAAAAAGCACAGTCCGTTCAGAATGGATCCCAGTAGTACTTTGAGGTCCTAAGCAAAAAATGTCTTCGAAATGGAAATTGAATGCATACTTTCCCTTTTCCTTTAATCTCTTCATTTTATTGTTTTCTTTTTTCTTCTCACTCTTCCTCTGTCTCTCTATTTCTTCAAACTACTGTTTAATGTACTAGAATAAATACTGGACTAGGAGCCAAAAGACTGTGTTTTAAACTTTAATAGTTACGTGACCTTGGGCAACATAGTGTTTATAAATCTCAGTTTCCTTTTCTATATAATGAAAAAAAATGGATGGGAAAAATGCCATGAAGGTTATAAATCTTTATTAATCAATAAGGTTTTTATTAGATTTAAGGAAAATAACATGAGGTCATTATGACTGCCCTCGTTGTTCCAAATACCATCCCTTGAGATCATGCTCTTGACCTGGAATGTAATACAAATTGGATTTTTAAGGGAGGAAGATTTTTATTCTTTCAGTAAAATATGAAATTGAAGTTTAGTTTTAAATATACAGATACCTTATGAAGCAATTTAATTAAGTGAGCACACATAAATTGGTAAGGCTAAGATAGTCGGCTTCAAAGTTACTCTCATTTGCCTTTGTAATGTTTTGGGTGACTTTACTTGGAGACTGATACATATATATTTTGAGAAGTAAAATAAATTCAGACCCTGAATAACGAATGTACCTTAAGAAAGTCTGACTGAGAAAAAATAGGAAGTTTTCCCCATTCCCCATTTTACTCCATAGCTCAGAATTTTCCATATTCCTTATGTATTCTAGAGACAGGTGAGCCTACATATGGTAAGAAAGCACCGCCCCAGTTGAGCCCTACCTTTGTGCAGTCTCAGAATTATTATAAATGCTTTCCTGCTCATGGCTGGTCCTGTGGGAGCACAAAATCAAATAAACATCAGAGAAGAGCCCCCAAAGTACTTGATTGCTTAGTATATTTAATCTCATCAATAAAACCTAGAAATAGGAGCTGTCAGATATGCAAATACTCAAGAATTGGCTAGTATTTTGCTTAGCTCTTCATTATAAATGTTTTGCATGTTCTGGCAAAGACTGTCAAATCATCCTAGCAGAAAGAAAACGAATTTCCACAAACTGTTATTTGCTGCATTCTTCCAAAAGTCTGTTATTACCACCTGTACACATTAGCTAATTATCTCCTGTCTGTTGTTTAAATAAATGAATTTTGTTTACAATTGTCTGCACCACTAAGTAAGAGGTCTTTAAAAATAATTGATCATGTAAAACTTGAATATGAAAAAAATAATAAAAATGTGTGGAAAGTAAATATAATTTAAAGGAAAGATGGTAGCTTAAAGAACTGTGGGGGAAAGACACGGGAGAGAAGGAAAGGATAGGGAGGGAACATACATTCACATATTATTCATTTAATATACTCAGCCATTATTAAAATGTGGAACCAGTCTCACATAAAAAAATTAAAACATATTTTTATCAGCTTATGACCAGTTAGGAGAAGAGCACATGGTATATACACAATTTTGAAAGAAAGTCCTTGATCTGAATTTGACTGTGATATGAGTGGAAGGAAAATGTACTGTATCAAGGCACTGAGGTATTTTGTTGTTTTTTTAACACAGCCAGAATTAAGTACTCTGATAATTACAAAAAAAGTTTAAATGTTATTTCACAAGGTAAAAAGTACAAGCACTATGAAAGTTTTTAAAAGATGGGTATCTGTTAACATCTAAACATGAGCCCTGGTACTCCATGGTCCTACTCCTTCACACCATGGTTTTAAATGGGGTGAGCAGTCAAGAGAAATAAAGCATGGAAGAGGGAAAATTCATGCTGAATTTTATTTTTTTTATTTTTATTTTTTTTAAAGTCACATATATATATATATATATATATATATATATATTTTAATATATCTTTATTGATTTCAGAGAGAGGAAAGGAGAGGGAGAGATAGAAACATCAATGATGAGAGAGTCATTGATCGAGCCCGCAACCCGGGCATGTGCCCTGACCAGGAATCAAACCCCGATCACCTGGATCCTAGGTCGACGCTCAACCGCTGAGCCACGCCCGGCCAGGCAATGCTGAATTTTAGAGGTAAGCATGTTATAAATAAATAGGAAGATGGCTATTGATCTAATTATATTGTTTTGTTTTAAAAAAAATTAAAAGAAAATTTTGACAAATATATCATTAATTTGAAAGGTAGCATACATTCAAGTCTAAAACCTGGGAACTACACTAATTTTTTTGAGATAGAAAAAAGGGAGAAGATGTAGGGATAAATGAGACATTTTCTTAGATTATGTTGGTGAATAGAAACTTGACCTGTAGGTTTTGTTGGGCACATATCAGGCATTTCTCAAAAGAACTACTCCAAACTGCAGCTATAGTAGCACAAATTCTGAAGCCTCGTAGATAACCAAGATTGTGCAAAAAAATAAAATTCAATGTAGGCAGCCCTCTGAAAATATCAAATCTCTGTGACACTCAAATAATCATTTCCAACATTGGCCATTTATGGGATGTGAGGGTTTCTAAATGACTCCATCACACCAGAAATCAATGTTAATTGAAATATTTAGGATGGTTTCTTCAGATTTCAGTCCATATTCATAATTTTATCCTCAGGCCCCTCTCTCTTCTCCCACTCCTTCCCCCAGATTCTTAACTCCCTTTAACATTTTGTGTAAATGTCTATCAGGTGAACCATACTTTTTGTAAACATTTCTATAGGATTATAAGAGTACAACTCTTAAATGTATAGCCTGAAGAATTTTTATGAATTAACACACCACAAGCACCACCACTAAGATCAAGCAGTAGAATATCACAAGTTGCCAAGAAGTCTTCCTCATGCCCCCTAAGAGGTAACCACTATTCTGATGTTTATCACAAGAATTTAGGTCTGCTTTTTATCTTTCTATGAATGGAATCATAGTGTGCATTCTTGTGTGTCTGACTTCTTTTGTATGATAATATGTGCATGAGGGAGATAAATCTATATAGTATTTTCCATTGTAACTATTATAATAAAAATATTCATCCATTCAACTGATAAGTGTATATTGGTGCTGACTTCAGCTTTCAGCTACTAGTAGTAATATAGTCATGAACACATTTCTCTTGGAAGTATACTGAGAGATAAAACTGCTAGGTTAGGGGATGTGAGTGTAGTGAGTTTTACTAGAAAATGTCTAGGATTTCTCCAAAGTAGTTATACCAATTTAAACTACCATTATCTGTTAGAGTTACAATTCCTCTACATCTTTGCTTACATTTGGTATTTCAGGACTTTTGTTTGCTCGTTTCAACTTCAGACATTTCAGTGGGTAGGTAGTAGAGTCTCAAAATGCTTATAATTTGCACTAACGATGTTGAAGAGCTTACTAGTCAATTGTGTGTTCTTTATGTAAAGTTCTTCCTGAATATTTTGTTGGTTTTTAATTGGATTATCTACCTTCTTTTTAATTTTTTTTATTTCTCAGTATGTTCGGCATACACGTGCTTTCTTGGATATATGTATTACAAATAGAGTTTCCCTCTCCATGTTTTGCATATTCTAATAATTGAATCCAAATTCAAATTCTTCAGACCATAAAAACTGCTTTTATATTCTGCATGTACATGACCAGAGAGACAAAGAGTCAGGGTCATGTGGTAAAGATATGGCCAATGTTTTGTAAGGAAGAACCAAGAATACATATCCTCATTTAAAAAACAAACAAACAGAAAAAACCACCTAGGAATAATATTCTTATAATTGACCATGGGCAATACAGATACTTTAACTTATCCATCAATTACAATTACCTGTATTACAATAGAAAATTCACAGAGTAATCAACTAGCCCAACATCTTCATAAAATGCTAACCTTTCCTCTCCGGCACGTCTCATAAGTTAACATGAAAGTTTCACTTGAACACTTCCAGGGATAAGAAACTACATTTTAATTTTGGACATTTTTTGTTAGAAAAACATTCATTAAATAATTCCAAAATCTGCATGTGTCCTCTCTTATCCAAATACGTAATTTTTCCTAGGCTCTCCTCCAGCCACATGTATTACTTACAATTAGGTTCGGTTGAGTGAAAGAATCAGAGTAGGGGGTGTGGAGGAGGCTGTGGCATAAACAAAATAGAATCTAAGGTCCCCTTCAAATAAACATCTGGGTGGGTGGTCCACGGTGTGAGGAGCTCAGTCTCCTTGTTTCTCAACATTCTATCAAGCATGACCCCCATGGTACAAACGGCAGCATCTATAGCCAAGGTATTTAGGTCGAAGAACAGCTAACACTTCACACATGCTGTCTCAGAAGGTAACTTCCCAGAGGCTGCCACAGGCCATTTGTGCTTAGCTCCCCACCAGCCGAAACTGACTCACCTGGCCATGCCCCACTGCAAAGGAGCGTGGGAGATGTAGTAAGCATTTATTTTGTAGTACTTCCCATATGTCAATCATTGTCCTTGACTCCAGGGACCCACTATTATGCTACATATAGTCTCCTTTTCCTCCTGCTGCCTTTTCCACTGTTTCTGCCACGGCTGACTAAGCCCTCTGTCTGCCGTGGCTGCTGAGTGCTCCAGGTATCTATTGCCTCATGACTTTCATTTGTTGGCTTTTCTCTCTGTAGCTCTTTGCATCGATCTTGCCACAATTCTTCTTCTTATATGCCTGATTGGAACTCTCTAAGAAAATAGATTTTGGGTATTTTTTACAATTATTACATTCTACTCTTTACGGTGTAGAGTGCCCCAACTAGGCAAAGCTGTCAGTCTAGTTTATACCCCAGGATCCTGGCCAGCCAGAGAAGGCTACTTACAGACTGAATTCAAATTAAAATTTCTTTCAGACCATAAAGACCGCTTTTATATTCCACATGTAATACAAAGGACATATTAAGAAGTACGTGTAGAATGGGTTTCGTTTAGTTTTCTAGACCACAGGTAATCTCCGTAATAGTTTTAGGATAGAAAATTGAAAAGAAAAAGACACTAATTTCAGCCTGTTAGAAGTCACTAGCCAGATGTTGTAAAAAAGAACCACTAATGAAAGGTCTCCCTGGAGATTTTAAAAGTTTCTTTATATTCAACCTAATGCTCTTAAAGAGAGTATCACATTTCATTTACATGCAAGGCATGCGAGTTAAATTAAAAGGTTTGAAAAATATCCTTCTCTGAATTAAAGTCTAAGGGACTGGTTTCGGGGTTTACCCACTTTCCTAAAGGACTTTGACTTCCCTCTGCCATAAACTGAACAATTTTTCCCAATTTCACTTGATGCCAGTCAACCTGTTTAATTAGACCGATAGTTGGATGTTCAGTTCAGGTGAAGCTGAGACAACAGCCGCACGTCAAGTCTGCTGGGGCGTAGGAAGCAAGCAGTTAAACTCAAAGTGAATTTAAAAGGCCAAATAAATGTCCTTTTTGTTCAGAAATCAGGAGTGGGGGGAAGACAAGGTAATTAAATATTTTATTTCGTATGCCTCACAAAAATCAGTGGTCAGTTGATTTCCATGTACTTGACTCAAGAAATAATTGATGAATAATATTCCGGGGAAACCAAGTTTATGAAGAAACAATATATTCAGTTTGTTTGAAATAGAGCTGGCATAGTTACCACCTTGTCTCCACAAGCGAGCCTACATTGCGGTTCCCTTTCTCCTGAAACCTGCTGGTTTGCAGTCAGGGCTTCACAGTGAGCTGGGCCTGCGCAGCGCACTGCAGGCGTTTCAGGGGAAACTGTTCCTGTCCCTCCCCCGTCCCATTCGGATGCGATGGGGTAACTCGAGCAGTTGTGTTCATAGCTCATGCTCTTCGCTGCTGGGAAAACATGAGCTGCCTGGGGGAGGGAGGAAATGCTTTTGTAAAAAACTCAACCCTCAATCTGCTGCAAGTTCATGTGTTAAAGGCAAATGAAGCAAAATTTAAATTTTCTTTCTCCTTTCGTTCATCTTCATAGAAAAGGAGGAAATTTGCTCATTGCTGCGGTAAACGTCACTTTAGAAGACTGCTATCGTCATACAGGAATTTGGGGAAGAAATGTTGGAGAGACTATGAATATTAAGAAAATTGCAAAGGCCCTGGGTGGTTTGGCTCAGTGGCTAGAGCATCGGCCTGTGGACTGAAGGGTCCTGAGTTCGAGTTCAACCAAGGGCAAGTACCTCGGTTGCAGGCTCCATCCCCGGCCCTGGCTGGGAAGCAACCAATCAATGTGTCTCTCTCATATCGGTGTCTCTCTCTCTCTTTCTCTCTCTCTCTCTTCCCCCCCCTTCCACTCTCTCTGAAAAGCAATGGAAAAGATATCCTCAGGTGAGTATTAAAAAAAAAAAAAAAAGAATATAAAGGAAGGTTACAAAGGCAGTAGGGCTGCGGGAGACAGAGAACTGGAAGCGGAAATCAGAGAAACAGCAACTTTAGTGAGAGCACCTAAAGGGGAACACAGGACCCATTGCTTGGGTGACTCATACAGAGGCAGGCAGGTTCTGGTACCGAAAATAATCTCTCTTGGTTTCCATATTGTTCCACTGCCTGGACCCTAAAAAGAATCCAGCTAGAGAAATAAATGACAGTAATCAGGATATTCAATGGAATTACCTGAGCTGACAACTCCCACTGGGAAGGTGGCAAATGGCAGAGCAAAAGCCAGAAAGTTGCATGGGCCTGTGCAGAATAAATTGACCTTTGTGCCAGGCCTCTGCTGATCTCATTGAGAGAAAAATCACTGAGAACCCAGGAGAGTGTTTTACACATGAAAGTCCACATTGGTTTCTGCGAACACTTACCTTCCTGCCTGTGACCCATTATACTCCCTCTCCCCTGACTTCACAGCTGCTGTCCCGTCACCCACCTGCTTGCTTGTTTTACTCGGGCCTTCCCTCCACGTCACCGACTGTTCTTCTAGTCCTTTCATGTATCTCATCGTCTTAGGTTTTTCCATCTCGCCTGTATGCTTTGTGCTCTATAAATGTTTCAGGGCTTACAAGTAATACGAGGAGAGGAGAGTTCTGGGACCTAACAAGTAATCTAATTCCGTATCTCTCATCTCCCTGAACTAAATGACATGTTCAGTGCCCCTTAACATTGGTGGAGTTACATGCCTTCCAAATCAGGAAAGATGAGCCCAGGCCACTGCGTCTGAGGACTTGACTTTTTCATCCATTCTTAAAAAAGTAAAATCAAGAGAGATTTTTTTAAATGTATATATCAGAAAGTGCCAAAAGAAAGTTAACTGTTGGGTTGCCTTCCTCTCTCTCCCTGTCTCTCTCAGATAGATAGATAGATAGATAGATAGATAGATAGATAGATAGATAGATAGATAGATATAGATATAGATGATATAGATATAGATATAGATATAGATATAGATATAGATATAGATATAGATATAGATATAGATATAGATATAGATATAGATATAGATATAGATATAGATATAGATATAGATATAGATATAGATATAATCTCCATTGAAGTCATTTAACTACTCATCTAAACCCAGTAATCAATAACACAAAAATACCAGGACAGTGAAATCTTACATTAAAGAATTGCTATTTCTGTTCCCCACAATTACATTCAGTTTTGGTTTAGGATATTACATGCTCATGAACTTCAGACAAAATTTACAACTTCCATGCTGTGGACCTTTACATTAGCTTACTATAACACTGTCAAGATATATATATAATTATTGCCAATTATTGCTTGATTCCTGTTTAAGAGGGTTTTCTGTAGCTTTGTCTCCTAATATAACCTTCTACCTCTATATAGTTCACTTTGCCAAGCAACAACACGGTAATTATAGCCAGAGATGCTAAAATAAAAGTTATACTGGGCTAAAATATGCCCAAGCCTCTTGTTTTTTTTTTCCTTAACAAAACATTGCCACTACTTGTGCCAAGGATTTGTGAAGAAAAGATGGTAAGAGGGGTGGAAAGTAAACATGTGGGACTTCAGATCAGGGCACAGCCTCAGAGGAGAGAACTTTTATTCAGACTTGCAGTATAAATTCTCTAGGAATCTCAGTGGTCAGGATTATTCATGTTAAGGGTACATACTGAATGTAAACACATGAAGATTACCAGAGTCCTGAGGAAAAGAAAATCAGTCTTGACAATGTCAGAATTCCTCCTATTAAAATTACAGTTCTCAATTGTGTTTCCAAAACCAATAGTGTGCCCTAAGATGTAATTAAATATTCTGTGGAGAAAAAGAAAAATTTGATGGTCAAAAAGAATTTGAAAACACCGGGTTAAACAAATCTCTACTGTAGAACTTCTTTGTACCCTTAATATGTAAACCCATTTTGAACCACCAAAAGGTGATAAAATGCAACTTTTACCAAGCTAATTGGAGTGTAAAACTCTTTGGTCACAGAAAACATTAACATTGCTCAAAACACCTAGTGTCCCAAAGAACAACCTGTTGGTGGTTTTTTTCAATTTTAGCAAAGGCTCTGTATTAGACAGGCAAGAGAGAAGGGGATCCGGTATTAGAATAGGAGAAAACAACCTACCGTGATGGTCAGATGTTCTTAAAAAAAACACTTCTGCAACTGTAATTGAAAAATTAAAACTAATAATAAAAATTATAAAGGACACTTCTGTTCTTAATAAAATCAAGCATTATAAAAAATAAATAAACCACACCTCAAAAACCTTCTTTTGTACTTTAAATTTCTGCCAATTAGCTCATTTTTTTATTGTTTTTTATGTTTTGTTTATTTTTCAATTACAGTTGACATACATTATTATATTAGTTTCATGTGTACACCCAAGTGATTAGACATTACATAACTTACTAAGTCATCATCCTGATAAATCTTGCACGCATCTGGCCCCATGCATAGTCATTAGAATATTATTGACTATATTCCCTATGCTCTACTTTAGATCCCCAGGACTATTCTGTAACAACCAATTTGTACTTCTCAATCCCTTCACCATTTTCACCAGTGAACAACGTGGAAAATGCTATATTTGAAGTTTAAAAGCCCTTGAAATCAAGGTCTTTATTGAACACCTATGGCTATTCATCAAAATGATGAATTAATATAAAGAGTAGCTACATATATAAAACATAATTTAATCATTGCTTTCTTAAAAGTTTAATTAAATAAGCAAACAACACGTTTGTTACTGTGCACATGCATTCTATAACATAATATGATAACCGCTTAAAGTTCATACCAATTTTTAAAATTTATATTTTACTTTAGCAGAAAATTTGCCTTTATTTATTCCTATGTGTTTGTTTTCATAACAAAATGTACTGTGAACAATGAATTTATTAATTATAAAGCACTTGCATCTTATCCTTCCATCTCTCCTAATGCTTACAAAATATTCCGGAGATTTTTCTCAGTTCAGTGAATGGATAGAGTGGCCCAAAATAGAAAGACTGTTTTGTGTCCAAATATTTATTAAGAAGCCACTCAGATCATTGCCTGTGCCATTTTTAAACTGGAGATTGACAAGTCACCCATGAGTAAGAAGTTTCTTGCTCACGTTTGATAACCAGGATGACTCCTTTCTGCATTTTTCCTACTCCACTCTGAAAACGCAGGCTCTCTTTCAGAGGCAGGGTCCTTTCCAAGCGCTGAAACTGCTGAAGCAGCTTATTCTCACACAATGAAGTCTACATGTAACATGTGTCATTCGCCCACCCTCGTGCTAATCCAAAATAGACAGAAATCATACATGACCTGCAATCTGACCTGTTTCCTGAAGCATAGCTCTGTGGAAAGGCAGCATTCTAAGACGTTTTCATTTAAAATAAAGAAAATAATTATTTTAACTTAAAAAGCATAGGTAATTTTTGAAGTTTTGGAGACAGTTAAATTTTATCCAAAGCAAAAATATCCATGTATGTTAGTTTTCACATCTCTTAAAAACACATAGATTTTTATTCAATCATCATTTGCTAATATCTGCAACTTTCTTTCAGGCTAAATAAATGAGGGTGCCATGTTGCTTTCCACACCCCGGGCCCTGGCACGCTGCAGAAGGTCACCATGACAACAGGAGCTGGCCTGCCCGGTGCCCACAGCCGCCTGGGCCTCCTTTCCCAAACGCATGTTGCCGCTGAAGTTGAATCACCAATTAAACGACTCCTTTCTGTCCCTGGGGACTGCAGATGTGCAAATGGTACTGGGGAGGCTGGCTGGTCAGCTGTACACCTAGTAACTCATCCTGATTCTCCAAAAATAAAGTGACGCTTGTTTAAAAAATTGTAAAATAGGTATTTCTGAATCACAATGAATAGGAGATAATATTCAAAACTGAAAGACACCTTTGACATTGTGAACTACTATCCTTGTTGTAACTTGTGATTACTCTTTAAATCAAAATATTATCCTTAATGCATTTTTCTAAGTACCTTATAACAATATTTTGAGATAAACAATAATGTTTGTTAACTCTTTGTCAATCGTTATGCAAACCACAGACTGTAATAATGAAAAATAATATAGATTATTTAAAGGATATGCAAATGTGTAAAATTTAAATTTTATTCTAAATATATTCCTAAAGAATGCCTTTTTAAATTAAAGCAAGAAATATAAAAGAATTTTCAAAGACCTAGATTCATAAAAGAGAATTTTCTTGACATTAAACACCCAGAGTACAAATGTTATTAGTGAGTTTTGACTTTAAGGAAATAAATGTATGTTATTTTTAGTGAATAAATAAAAAACTCAAAAGTTTAACAGAAGAATTTTTGAATAAATATAAGAAACTTTAAAAATATAGATCTGTATTATTTTTTGTGTATAAAGATGAATGGAAGCTAATGTTTGTCATCTATCTCCCTAGTGTGTTCTATTCTATGAATTTCTCCTTTCTATATCAACTTGCTGAATACATACTTCAGTTTTGACATTTTATTATCCTTATTTACAAAAGAAATACAAAAATATCCCAATTATGTTACTCAATATATTTAGTACTTTTATAGTAAGAAAAGGAGGCTATGAGAAGTACAACAACATTAATTTTCAAGTAAAATTACACATTTCCACTAATAAGCATATAATAAAGACATACGTTATTAAATGGTGCTATTAAGGAATTATGTGCACAAAATTAACAATACATACTAGCCAATTTTCTGTGTCATGTGTTTGTATATTTAACTGTTTCTTTGTACAGTTAATTAAATGTTTGTTGCAAAGTCTCATGGGAAGCCCATTTGCATATACCTTGTTATAATGGCTAAACACATTCTCACTAAGTATTGCCTGATGAATAGATATTTCACAAGTGCCTGGCATACACACAACAACAAACTATGGACACATGTCATTATTACTGTCGTTCATCAGCACAACTCACTGTGGTTCTCTCTTCATAATTGGCCTCATTTAGGAATCACTCATTTACTTATGAGTGGTTAACTAGTGTAGCATTGCATTTTAATTTCAAAAGTTTAATTAAAATAAAAAGTTCATTTTTTTATGTATTTCAGTTTAAACAGATATTTTAATGTGAGTTCACACACAAGTCTAATTTTTGAAGAAAATATTGCATCAGAAAACAAATTGTCAAATTCAGATATACACTGAAATAAAAATGAACAAACAAAAATTATCAACAATGTATCTTCTTCACACAGTTACAGTGAGAATTATGAGATAATAGTTTTAAATACAATGACCATTCACCACAGGTTTACAGTATTAATTTTCTTCCAGTTTTGCTCTAGGATGAAACAACTTAGAATGACCTAAAAAAAAAAAGTAGGTAACTTGTAAAATTAATTATTCTGAAACTCAAGAGGTACATTGTCATGGATATGAACGAAGGTCCCTTGGTTTTGGAGTGATCTTAGTTTTGAAGCCATGCAAAATTATAAAAGCAGAAGTCCTATGCCTTCTTCCACTTCTTATGAGTAATTGGTGGGCTGATTAATAAGCCTTTAACGCATTCAATTAAATTTTCCTACAATCTAAAGATCATTTTGCTATTTCTTTTACATATTTCTAACTTCTTTAAATATCTGTCCTCATAGATGTTCTTAACATCTTCCAATTTAGCATCATCTGTAAGTTTCATTAAGTGAATTTTTGTCCCTTCCTGTAGATCATTAAAAAGCATGCTTAATTAAACTATGACAGACTCCTACTAGACCCCACATTGTCTCGTCATGCAAAACACTTTACCTCACAAAGCACTAAAATTACCTATACTGCTTTAGAAAACACAGGAGTCGTTCAGGCATTCCATTTTTGCCAATGGAAAAAACCCTGAACATTTTGGCTAGGAGACTACTAAATTTTATAACAGTATGCAGCCATAATCTTGATATAAGTTATGTCAAATCAACTGCACTAAGCTTATTAAAGACACTCAAGCCAAGAGTTTTGTATACATAGATATGTATAAAGCTATTTTGTATGTACATATGTGAATAATTTTACATGTCAATGCCATGTGTCAATGCAGATACTCAACTGCTCAGAGGAATGGACTCTGAGGAACAGAATCTAGGGAGAGAACTTTTACTTTTTTTTGTATTTTTAATAATTTTTAAAGTGAGCATGACTTATTTATATGTTTAAAAATTAAATCTATTTTTATACATTTAGAATATACCTGCATGATCTACTCTCACCATCCCAAATGTGGCCCTTAGAATCATGTAACATGAAGTCACCGAAAGAAGGAGGTCACTTTTGCATGTTCAAGCAAATTATTATTTTAAAACATCAAATTTTGTTCACCCAGTCTGTTTGAGAATATATTACATGTGACACATTTTGCTAGGCAGTACATGGAATGCAGAGTTCATTCAGCAGGAGGCAGTGGATTAGTGGTTAGGATGAAAAGCAATAGCTTTATCACCTACTAGCTCTGTGGCTTTAAGCAAATTAATTGACATCTCTGAGCATCAGTTTCCTCAACTTACAAATGAGTAGCATAATATTACCTATCTCATAGGATTGCTGTGAGGGTTAGAGAGAGAGAGAGAGAGAGAGAGAGAGAGAGAGAGAGAGACATATGATAGATAGATGATGATAGATAGATGATAGATAGATAGATGATGATAGATAGATGATAGATGATGATAGATAGATAGATAGATAGATAGATAGATAGATAGATAGATAGATAATGATAGATAGATAGATAGATAGATAGATAGATAGATAGATAGATAGATAGATAGAGATAGATGATAGATAGACAGATGATAGATAGATATAGATGATAGACAGATGATAGATGATAGATAGATAGATAGATAGATAGATAGATAGATAGATAGATAGATAGATAGATGATAGATGATGATAGATGATAGATAGATAGATAGATAGATGATAGATAGATAGATAGATAGATAGATAGATAGATAGATAGATGATAGATAGATAGATAATAGATGATAGATAGATAGATAGATAGATAGATGATAGATAGATAGATATAGATAGATATAGATAGATGATAGATAGATAGATAGATAGATAGATAGATAGATAGATAGATGATAGATAGATAGATAGATAGATAGATAGATAGATAGATAGATGATAGATAGATAGATGATAGATAGATAGATGATAGATAGATGATAGATAGATGATGATAGATAGATAGATAGATAGATAGATAGATAGATAGATAGATAGATAGATGATGGATGGATGGATAGATAGATAGATGATAGATAGATAGATAGATAGATAGATAGATAGATAGATAGATAGATAATGGATGGGTGGATAGATAGATAGAGAGATAGATAGATAGATAGATAGATAGATAGATAGATAGATAGATAGATGCTAGATAGATAGATAGATAGATGATAGATAGATAGATAGATAGATAGATAGATAGATGATAGATAGATAGATAGATAGATAGATAGATAGATAGATAGATAGATAGATAGATGCTAGATAGATAGATAGATTAGATAGATAGATAGATAGATAGATAGATAGATAGATAGATAGATGATAGATAGATAGATAGATAGATAGATAGATAGATAGATAGATAGATAGATAGATAGACAGATAGATGATAGATGATAGATAGATAGATGATAGATAGATAGATAGATAGATAGATAGATGATAGATGATTGATAGATAGATAGATAGATAGATAGATAGATAGATAGATAGATAGATAGATAGATGATAGATAGATAGATAGATAATAGATAGATGATAGATAGATAGATAATAGATAGATGATAGATAGATAGATAGATAGATAGATAGATAGATAGATAGATAGATAGATGATAGATAGATAGATAGATAGATAGATAGATGATAGATAGATAGATAGATAGATAGATAGATAGATAGATAGATGATAGATAGATAGATAGATAGATAGATAGATAGATAGATAGATAGATGATAGATAGATAGATATAGATAGATATAGATAGATGATAGATAGATAGATAGATAGATAGATAGATAGATAGATGATAGATAGATAGATAGATAGATAGATAGATAGATAGATAGATGATAGATAGATAGATGATAGATAGATAGATGATAGATAGATGATGATAGATAGATAGATAGATAGATAGATAGATAGATAGATAGATAGATGATGGATGGATGGATAGATAGATAGATAGATAGATAGATAGATAGATAGATAGATAGATAGATAATGGATGGGTGGATAGATAGATAGATAGAGAGATAGATAGATAGATAGATAGATAGATAGATAGATAGATGATAGATAGATAGATAGATAGATAGATAGATAGATGCTAGATAGATAGATAGATAGATAGATAGATAGATAGATAGATGCTAGATAGATAGATAGATAGATTAGATAGATAGATAGATAGATAGATAGATAGATAGATAGATAGATGATAGATAGATAGATAGATAGATAGATAGATAGATAGATAGATAGATAGATAGACAGATAGACAGATAGATGATAGATAGATGATAGATAGATAGATAGATAGATAGATAGATAGATAGATAGATGATAGATGATTGATAGATAGATAGATAGATAGATAGATAGATAGATAGATAGATAGATAGATGATAGATAGATAGATAGATGATAGATAGATGATAGATAGATAGATAATAGATAGATGATAGATAGATAGATAGATAGATAGATAGATAGATAGATAGATAGATAGATAGATGATAGATAGATAGATAGATAGATAGATAGATAGATAGATAGATAGATAGATAGATAGATAGATGATAGATAGATAGAGACTATGAGACAGTAGCTGGAGAAATATGTTTATCAGGGGAACCCATGCTTTAAAAGCATACCAAGGAAGAAGTCCAGATGAGCCAGAGGAAATGATTCATGTTGGGGCCAAGGAGATGAGGCTACAAAAGGTGATTGCTGCTAAATTGAAGAAAATTAGGAACTCTGTATTAAGACAGTCTGTTCTCATTCTATAAGACATTAGACACCAGTATTTTTATGCTTGTGTACTGGAGAAGGGAACACCCAGTAGAATAAAATTGAGCAATAAATCCTTCCACCCTGATATGTTATGTTTTGGTAGGAAAACAATTTATACAGACTAAAAAGCAAAACAGTTTTAGGTGGATGGTTGATGAAGGAAATCATTGCTCATTTCTGCACACTGAACCATGAAAAACAAATACAGGTATGTTGATTTGACTGTGAGGCAGCAAAATCAATGAAAAAGAGGTTAATTGTTTTCTAAAGAAAAAAAGGATAATTGATGGGTGAATTTTTTAAATGCTTTAACATGTTAGTCCAACTCTCGGAGGAGAAAATGTATTTGCCATTTTGGTGAAAATAAAGAGGGTAAAGAATTTCCAAATCTCATGGGGGAGGAAATATGCAATTGTGCAACATTTTCATTGGTGACTCTGGTTATAAAAATTTTTTTTAAAAGAGTACACAGTGTTTTGTAGGAATACACTAATTATTAAAACTGCTATTATATATTTTGTGACTTGTTTTCCAAAATATGTTGTTTCTAATATTAATGGTTTTCTTTTACTGGATTAAAGATTAGTAAAAATTCATATTTCCAGGACAGATCTGAGAGCAGGTCTGAACACTTCTGTGGTGTGATTTTGATGAGTGCACCACAGAAATTTCTCTCACTTCAACATCAGGCCCTGGCCTATCATGAAAACCGAATATCAACCATGAAAGATCATTCCATTGGGTCTTGAAAGGTTTCTATTTATTGGGATTTCCTATTCAAATGTAAATATTCTCCAAAATGTAACCCTTTAAATCGATATCAGCTGGGATATTTTAGCACCCATTCATTCAAAGCCAGCTGCAAAGTGGAAGGTAGAGGATCTGTAGGCACCTCATCTAAAATTAAACAAAAGGTGAGTAGAGGGTTGCTGTGAAGAGGGGTGGAACAGAGACAGACAAACTTCACTCTGCTTAATGACCTTACATACACATGAAAGTGCATTCCTGAAATGCCAGCCCCTCTTCCCTTCTTGCAGTACCTGGTTTCACAGCAAACAGAGTTGACCCTCAGTTAATCATAAAGTGGCATAAACCAGAAGCCTAGATCCCTCATCCATGCCTGTTAATTCCAGTACTGCCCAGCCTGATCCTATTGACTCTTCATACTTTCTCCCTTTTAGAAACTATTTTAGATTCCAGAGATTATATTGTAGAGACACTTACCAAAAAGCCATATACCACACTTAAAAAGATATTTATTTGTAACTAAAGCAGTACTAAACATCTATAAACATGTGTTTGCATTAAATTAGTGGAGGTGGTTCCTAGAAGTAACACCAGTAGGTTAAGTCTCCATAAATCTCTTAGCTCTGTTCATGTTAACATGAACTTCATTATAATCTAATTACATGTCAATTAGATATTTAGTATTAATGTAACTGCCTCAAATCCATGTTGAAACCAAGAGGAATAAAAATAAATAAATTTTGCTTTATAAAATTTAATTCAAGGATCACTCATAAAAATACGATCTATGTTTTAAAGTAAGGACTGGCTGATCTGTCCAATCACTTTCTTATATAGATTATGAAAGGCCTTGAAAATTCTTATGTGAATTTATATGATTTTCAATGTAAATGTTTCTCATCGTCCTCCATCTCACAAATGCAGATTTTCATTATATTTTCTTCTGGGTACATATATTGAGCACAATGTCATGCTCCCCATGGAGTCTGAATAATTTTGTGATAATAACATGGGACTAGCAATAAAATACAGTCTGTAAATCCTAGAGAAATCTCCCTCTCTTTCTCTTTTTCTCTCTCTCTATCACTCTCTCTTTCACTTTCTCTCTCTATCACACACACACACAGAAACCCTGCCAACATGTATAATTCTCTTCACTCATTTACATCCTAACCTAATCCCAAAAAGAAATAATGATGTGTTATTTAAAAATGCATAGATCTAGCAAGATCAAAAACTGTTGCAGTAAAATAATGATAAAAAATAAATGCTGAAGGGGAAAACCAGAGGAAGAATGTGGACAGGAAGTCCTACCTGAGGAACAGTGCTATTATTGGGCCAAGTCTTAGAGCATTGCTTCCTAACAGCCTAAGCTAAAAGACAGCATGATGGATTACAGGGCCGTCATTTTCTACAAAAAGAAAGCACACCAGTTCATCAACAGAGGCAAACTCTCCTAGCTCTGAGTTCAAAGATGAATTTGTCAAAACGATCTTTATAGAAGGGACAGTGAGCTCCATAATGTCCCCCCGTAGCAATTTTACAAGCAAGAAGAGAGACGTTCCACATGGCTATTCCTTCTATTGCTCGGACACTGAAGCCAAGTGCATGTTAAAAGTTGTGGTTTTATAAAGGCAGTGTGGGAGGGGCAGTCGGAGAGTGGAGAGAAAAGGGAGAAGCTGGCAGAAAGAAAAGGCACAGATATGCATGTTTCTGCTGCATGGCTTAATGCAAATGTAGGACTAAACAATACTGAAAACTGAATAGCTAATACTTTCTCAGGATATCTTGCTTGGATATGAGTGTCTTCCCGAGCTTCTGGTGAAAGTCACATGCCAGATCATTTAGGCACACATACTAAGTTGTCACTCATGCTGCCAGATGCAAAGATAATGAAAACGGAATATTATTATGACAACTGAATAAATTACTATGTGTTTGCCTTATCAAATAGTCCAATCTCTTGCAGATAAAGTGGTCTGTGGACATGCCCTGTTTTTTTGGTTTGGTTTTGTCTTGTGTTTCTCCAGAAAATAGCTCTGTATTTTGAATAAGGGCTCAGTGAGCCATCAAAGATCTTTCCTATAAGTAATGTACACTGATATGCATGTAGTTTATGTGAACACTTAAACTCTTGCTTTACTGGCTTCATGGAGATTTTAGAACATCAAACTTGTAATTCAAGCTCTATAATTTGCCTACAAGAAAGACAAATGTAAGATATGCAAGCCATAAAAACGAGTTTTTCCCCTATCACTTATAAAAGAAGCTATTAGTTGAAGATGGAAAACTGTTCTTTATAATAATAAATATAACTGGACATTGTATGAGCTTCTTGATAAGACCTGGATTTTAATCTCAGCTCTAACAAGTATTAGGTAAGTGGACTTAAGCTTTGTTGGCTTCAGTTTCTTCATCTATAAAGTGGTGATGGTCATACCTCTCTTGGAGGTTGTCTGGATGACGAAAGAGCATCTAGTGAATGCACCATGCCTAAAACACAATGCCCACAGCACTAAGTCAATCAATCAATCAATCAATCAATCAATCAATCAGCCACAGCTAGTAAAGCATTTTGAGTATTACAATCTCAGCTTCAGAACTGAGTCCCCCTTTCTTTTCAGAGAAGCAGAGACTCCAGTTCAGTTGACACATTGTTTGCTAAAAGATTCATGGTCTCTAAATGCGAAAAACTACATAAAAATAAATACACACCTAAATGAAAGGAGGAAGTAAGTAGCTCAGGTTGCAAACATACCTCTCACTAGCTAGATATGTGTGAACCATAAAAATCATGTGTTTTTTTCTGTCCAAAACCTTATAGGACCTACAATTTTGTTTTAATTTCAGATGTATTTTTTTTAGAGTTTTCACAACTATCTATAACAATTTCCTGAAGAAAAGCATCGCTAATATTTTTCTAATTATTTTGTGTAGTGAAATTTTTATTTAAATTAAAATCTGGTGGACCAATCGATCCAGGAGCTCATGAAGTAGGTGAATCTATTGCTTTCTCTATTGCATGCTATGCTACCAATCACCTCTTAACATACCACCACCTGACACTATCAGCTCACTTCCTACCACTGGCAAGCAGTCTCAAACAGTAAAATGTAAAACAATCTCAGAATGCTGAGGGTATCCTAGGAGAAGAGCACTTCGCAGGAGTTTACGATGAAATTGGTTGACTTTGAGTGTGTGTGTACCTATATATACATGTGAATGAACAATGACTGCACTCTCTCTGGCAACTGTATAAATGAAAAGGTCTATAATTCTGCAAATCAGCTATTGCTTTCCTTTTATCTTGTTTATTATGTAGATGAAGGAGATGGTTTTGACTCACATATCTGTTTATCTTCTCTCATGTAAAGTGATATAGCAGAAAAAATGTGGGTTTCTGAGTTAGACCAGCCTATATTTTCATTCTGGTTTCTCCTGTGTACTAGTTGAGGAACCTTGAGAACACACAAACCTCTTTAAACCTTGGTTTCTTCATGTGTAAATAGGGTTGATAACAACTATTTCATTGTTTCAAACCAACTTTCCTATTCTAGGGAAAGTAAAATAACTATGCAGAGGCTGATACAGAGTATAAATGAAGGCTCAAGCAAGCTTTAATACCATCTTTCACCTCCAACATTGAGTAGGTAGGGAAAGGGAAGGGATTCCAGTCAGCTAAGGACGTTAAGGGTTACACCTTTACCACTCCAGGCAGGCATGAAACACGCCAACAGCAAAGAAAAACTAGGGTGTTATCTTGACAGCTACTTATCCTTAGAAACTCTGTTCTTTTCTCACAATGCAAAAGAATGACAGAACTTCTACCAGGAGATGCCAGGAAGGACATGAGCAGAATGTCAGGCCAAATTCATGTCCATGGCCTCAGACTGTCCCAGAGAAAGGCCATAAGTAACCCCAAATCTTACAGGTCTACTGGGGCTGGGTAGAGTCAGGCTCTTTTGTGGCAAGGAGAAATGGGGAGAATAGGACACAGCCTAATCATATCTACAGTGAGGAAAGTTTAAAGAATGGAGTTTGTCCAGGGTGGCCAGGAAGACAGGGCCTATGGTTTTCCAGGCAACCCTAGTCAAGCAAATATTTTTAAATGATAGCTAAAATCCAATCCCAAATTTTCAGTGATTCCCAGAGCAAACTGTGGTATCAGTCAAATGCCTCAGACACTTTTCTATCTACAGTCTATAGCTTTTAAATTCCTTAAGGGGTGGTTTTGAGATCATATAAAATCTCATTACTAAGTGGCTTCTCTTTGGAATAGTCTAGACCCCAGGAAGAATAAATTGTCCCAGAGTCCCCTGACCAAGATAAGGGACAAATGAAATGTCATATGAAAAGTGTCTAGCCCATAGGAGGCACTCAATATATTCTAGTTCCTTCCTGTACTTAGATTCATTTCTTCAGTCTTATTGAAAAATATATATATTCATTGAATGACTCCCATGTGCCAAGCATTGGACTTGATTCTGGGGCTAAGCAGTGACCAAGAAAGGCAAATCCAAATCCTCATGGAATGTAAAGTCTGACTTTGCACTATAAACTATTTCTTCCAGACATGGTCTTGGCAGTGTGATTTATAGGAATGAGCACTTCACTGAGAGTTAAAAGAAAAAAAGGAGAGTTCTAGTTCTATCATTAATTAGCTATGACTTTGGAAAAGCCATGTAATATTCCTGCATGTCAGTTTGTATAGAAAATAAAAACCAAAACCTTGGGATAGATAAGCTCTAAAGCCCCTTTTTTTCTGAGCATAGGTAACCCATAGTTATCAAACGCGTGTCCTTGGATTTGCACGTGCCATGCTTCAACCAACCAAGCTCACTAGCTCTCTCAAGGGTGCTGTTTTTCTTGCCTGATCTTGTGACCCTCTCTTTGTGCCTAGCTTGCTAATAATGGCAACAGGCTTCTTTTGGCCCAGTTTTAGCCATGTTCCTGTAGCACAGCGGTTTGCAGATCAAAGTGACTCTCAAGGCTTAAAGTGCAGCCATTGACAAACAGGTCTCAGGACACCCTCTCCAGCAATGGACAGCTGCTCGGAAGCTGTCTACACCATGATTTAACACTGTGAACTTGTTTTGAAACAGCTCTCTTTGACACCAGATGTCCAACAATGGCTATTTTCACAGGCCTTACACAGTCCCTGCAATGCTCCACGCATGTCATTTTGCTCCAAAATGTGCTATATCAATAACCTGCCTGGACATCATCTCCTATCTCAGGTTTCATGAGAAAAGGAAAGGGCTGGGTGAAAAGCAGAGGCTCCATGAGCTGCTGGGGAAGTTTCAGCCTTATCTTCCTTCCCCCACGTTTCAGGGTAGTTTTGTGCACTTTGGTGATGCTGAGAACAGATTGATACCAATAAGCCATTCGAGATAAGAGCTAATTGGAAACAGAAGGCTGAAGAATGGTGATGCTGGGAATGAGCAAAGGGGACAGACAAGTAATTATTCAGGCAGAATTTCTTTACACAAAAGGCAGATGGAAAAGGGAAAAAATGCCAAAGTCCGTGGCAGACGTAAGCAGCTGCACATTTCTTTTTTGTGGAAAAGCAAACAGTGATTCCCTGGGTTGGTAATGGGCTCCAGGGACCCCTAGGGACTGACAGTGCGCTGGCAGCCAGCATGTAAAATCACTCCGTGGCCTCAACCTCGCGCACCTCCCCAGCTGACCCCAACTGTGGGGCCCAGGAGGGGAGGTTTGAGGGAAGGACCAAAGAGAAACAGCCTCCTGTTTGCCCGTGAATCGCAGAGGAAATGCCGTGTGGAGAAGGCCGGATGATCAGCACGCACCCATGCTCCACATTTGTAACGAGCCATGGATCAGCTTGAACTGAGTGTGTCCATTCATAAACTCGCTACAAACAGAAATCACGAGAGAGTGGACTCCTGTAACATATTCCTCAAAATTATCAGTCATCAGGCTGCAGTTAAATAAAGCTGTGTGGTCTCAAAACTGAATTTGAAAGACAAAGACAATAATAATTAGTAATCAGGGTGGGAAACTGAGCCTCACAACTGCCCCCTAAAGCAAAATCCATTAGCAGCAACCTCACTCAGCAGGACTAATTTAAAAGCTGTTTGACACTGTACGGTTTACAAAAAGGAATAATAATTAAACAAAATAAAGACCCAAACATTCTCCATTCGTTTTTGTCTAGGGCTCAAACTATCTGTCTATCTGTCTATCATCTATCTATCTATCTATCTATCTATCTATCTATCTATCTATCTATCTATCATCTATCCCTATCTATCTATCATCTATCATCTATCTATCTATATCTATCTATCATCTGTCTCTATCTATCTATCATCTATCTATCATCTATCTATCATGTCTATGTTGACATCAATATATTTATATATGTGTGTATCTATATAATATTCAAAAGTGACTTAAGAACAAATGCTTTAAGAGAACACTCCTCAAGGACATCTCCTTCCAAATAATGAGGGTATTGAAGGGAAGTGGTGCCCCTGGGGAGTTAGGAACTTGAAGCCAGATCACAGGCATCACAGTAATGACAGAAGGCTTTAATATGTAGAAAATTATAAAGAAAAGAAAGAAGAAAAGAAAAATAAGATCTCATACAAGGTAAGAGTCATAATTGGGTACTAAGGGCTAAAAAGAAAGGTAGGTGCAGTAATTAAAGAAAACCAGAAATGGCAATAACAGATTTCAGAACAAGAACAATAATAGATTTCGGAACAGTACATTTTAGGATAGGGTGAGGTATGAATTTTACAATGCTTGATTGGTTTGGGGTATTTGCAAATTGCAGTTGAAGTTCATCCAACTGCGATCACTTCTCTGCCCCAACTCCCTCTTCTCTTCTCCCCCCTTGGGGGAGACCTGCTCCAGTCCAGACCCCACAGTTCTTCAGCTGCCCTGGTTCTTCTCAAATTTTCCCTCCAACTAAATCACATGCAACCTTCCAGCCTCAGACTCAAAGTCTCAGAAAGGCCAACTTAGACTGCCCTCTTCACCTTAACATAGAACCTCTAGGTTATTCTCTCGTCAAACTCATGGGTGTTCTTGCACATTCCATAACACAATTTGCAGTGATATATTTATTTCTGTGTGTAATTCTCTTCCCCACCACACTGTAAGCTCCCCATGGGCAGGGGCTTGTCTGGTTTGTTCACCACTGTAATATCTAGTCTCCAGCAGAAAGCCTGACACAGAGTAAATGAAGAAGTAACAGACATCAGCCCCAGAACCTCTCATAGGCTTTGGTGGGTTGGAAAATGGTCAGGAGCAATAAAACTAGACCAAAGACTAATATTTACAAATAAAATATTCAAATTTTAAGAAGCAAGTAAAGCAGCATTTTTTATTATTATTATCATTATATATATGATCAAAACAATAATTATGTCTAGAACTTATACAGCGATTAATCATGTGTTAGGCATTGTTCTGAGAATCTTACGTGAATTCACTTAATCCTCATGATACCCCAATTATGCAGGTACTATGACGGTAGTCATTTCAGAAATGAAGATACTGAGGCACAGAATGTTAAATAACTTGAATTCACTGTTAAATGATGGACCCTGTAATAGAAAGTGTTTGCTTTCAGAGCAACAGAACCAATAGGGTGTGTATATAGACTGAGAGATTTATTTTAAGAAATTGGCTTATGTGTTTGTTGGGGTAGGAAAGTCTGGAGTCTGCAGGGCAGGCTGGAGACCCCAGGTAGAGTGGATATTGTGACTCATGCCTGAAGGCATTCTGCTGGCAGGATTCCTTCTTCCTCGGAAAATGTCAGTCTTTTTCCTTAAGGACTTCAACTGATTGGATAAGGCCCACTCCCTTTATGGAAGGCAACTGGCTTTACTCAAGAGTCCACTGATTTAAATGTCAATCACTAAAATACACCTTCACATCAACATCTAGACCACCATTTGATCAAAACTGGGCACTAGGGTCCAGCCAAGTTAATACATAAAATCTGTCACAGAGCCAGAATACAAATTCAGTCTACCTCCAACATCTAAATACTCAGCAAACACACTACCCAGGCATTCAGACTATGAGGATCCCCTTAAAGTTCATTTTCTACACTTAAGACAGTGGGAAAAAGTATAGATGTATGTGCGTCTATATGTGTGAATAAAATACATTTTATTTTGCTTCAGTAATTTCCACAGGTAAAAATATTCCTCATTTTATTGAAATAGCTGTTAAGGCCCTGGCCAGCGTGGTTTAGTGATTACAGCATCAGCCTGCGCACCAAAGGGTCACAGGTTCGATTCCAGTCAAGGGCACATACCTGGGTTTCAAGTTTGCTCCCCACCCCCAGGTGGGGCACATACGGGAGGCAACCAATCAATGTGTCTCTCTCACATAAACGTTTCTCTCTCCCCCCCCCCTTCCACTCTCTCTGAAAAGCAATGGAAAAATATCCTCAGGTGAGGGTTAATAAAAAATTTAAAAAAGAAAAGAAAAAGCTGTTAAGACAGCAAAAAAGAAAAATTGTAAGACAATATAAAGATAACATTGTTTATTATCAATTTTCAAATGAGTTTTAAATGGCAAGAGCTCAGCACTTCAAAGCAATTCTTGCACCATATATTCCAAGACTGCAAAATAACTATAGTAACCGTTATGTTTTCAAAACAAAACAGTGAACAGAGGTGACAACCCAAGCGTTCCAGTTGTGTTTCTGCCATGAATTGGAAAGCAGTCAGCAGAGCCAACCAGGAATCCTCTGGATGCCCGCGAGCTCCCCACCGCAGCATCTCCAGAAACTACCTTCAAGTCTAATAGCACAAGTTTCATGCTCAGTCCTTGGAGCAAGGTACTGCCTCTAGAGCATCTGGGTTAAATAAAAATGTGTCACTCTGCGGTTAATATATTAGGTCATGAACATATGCTCACACAAGGAAAATACAGTTGATTATTTATAAGCCACCACAGTCGAGAGCCAAGTCCTGTCATAACAGAGCACAGGTCCATCCTGCTTTGCTTTTCATATCCATAAAGTAGGGATAGAATTTCCAATTATGCATGTTGACACCTTATAGAATATTGGGAGAAGCAATTTCAGAAGCACACTTCTCAGAGAACAGCTTTTTCTTTAGAGTCTAGCTTTGCAGGAGACACCCACTAGAGAATTGGAGTAAATATGTGCAAAGATTTTGGGGGTATTGTGTGTGTGTGTGTGTGTGTGTGTGTGTGTGTGTGTAAGAGCTGAGGATAATTAAGACTATTTGTTAAGCATTTTTATCTATTATTAAAACAGAGACCCTGAAGCCTGGCAGTGAATAGAGTTCTATGACACCCCCTGACATACCCACTTTTTGGTATAAGCCATAGTAAAAGTCATGAATCATCAGATTCTAGAAAAATAAGACTATAGGTCAATTCCTTTGGGGCAGTGTATCCAAATGGAATGATAGCTGAAATAGACATCAGTTTATCTAGACTCAAGTTAAAAAGTCCAAATTGGGGAATCAAAATGTTATATGTAACTGGAGGCATGATAATTGATAATTTGGAACACCAAGAAGCAATGTTTACATTCCAAACATAGAGAGCTTGATTTTCCTGGCATGGACATGAAAAAGACAAAAAGGATATACACAGTTACACAGGAGGAAACATGTTTCAGCTATGAACATTTCACCAGACATGACAAAAAGAGCCTGTGGAAAAACCCAGAGGACAAGAGAACTGAATGAATACCATAGGGACTTGCACAGAGAGATGGTGTTAAAGGGGACAGAGCCAGCCCTTTTAAAAAAACATCATATTTTATAATTTCCCCTTTGCCTGCCTGGTTCCTCCAGTTCCTAAAGGTAAAAAGAAAATGTGACTAATCCTTTCCTGGGTCCCCCCAAAACAATGCCAAGATAAGGCAATTCTATGGAGCTAAACACAAGAAGCCTTTCAGATAAGGTTAGAGGAGATATTATCAAAAGGATGTGATAAAGATATTGGCTCATAGAGAACATTAGAGAGGAAGAGGTGACTTGTGAGACTGGTCACTGCAAACTTAAAAAAAAAAAAAAAAAAAGCAAAGACTGTTTGTCGAGGGACTGTATAAACAAGGAAAAGCAGAGTGAAATGCTCCCCCAAATTCTAAGTGAGGTGTTGGAATAAAAAGAGTCACTGTCCATCTGAACAGAAAACTGGTAAGAGAGATGCTTTGGGAATAAATATCAACAATAAACTGTTAAATGAAGCACCCCTGTGTGCCTGGGGCATATTGACCTCATTTGATGTGCAGGTGGCCGCTCTGAGAGGCTAGAGAAAGGTAGAAAAGTGCGACAGGCCAGAGTTAGCAATGGGGGGAAGCTTGAGGGGTCATTAACATGCACAGCAGGTGGCAACTGAGCCGGTGAGTTAATAGGATCCCCCAGGTAAAACAGCAGACAAAGACCAAATGGGAATGTAGAAAGGAGGGGCAGGCCCTGACATCAGTGGCAAAGTAATAAAATGAAGAATTGTATTATACAGTGAATTAGAAAGAGGAAATATTAAATCTAGTAGAAAGGAAAAGAAGAAGCCTGTAACAGAGAAAATTGGTGAGGAAAAGGGACCCAAGTGCAAAATATAACACTTAACTGATTTCACGAAAATTATATAATCTGGAGACAATTCAATTATCCTGGTCAGTCAAGTAGCACAAATGTTAACAAGATCAAGTTTGAAGGTTGTCTCTGTCCCCAGGCCTCCAACACTTTCAACAAAGCAAACACCGCCTGCTGGCAGAATATTTCTACCCCCAAGCCTACAGGGCATGTTCTTCTTGGTCATGGGGAAGCTGGAACACAACGGGACCTTTACTGGGTCTGAAAGCCAGTCACACTTCTTTCTATTGTCCAAGGGTCAGCACTCTGCTGTCAGGAGCAAGTTCCTGCAACAATCTGATAAGGTGGAGTGTTTAAATATCTGAAGCCATGGGGATGCAAGAGCTACTTTGAAAGAATACCCCAAAGAAGAGCAGTTGAAGTTGGTTTCCTTGCCTTCCACTTCCCAGTCCCCCTTTCCACCTCTCAGCCCTGCTCGCATCTTGATAGCTGTTGGAGTATCTGAACTTGTCCCCGCCATCTACCTTACTAGTGTCTTGAAAAGACACATTGCCAGTTGCCACAGTGTGCTTAGCCCCGATGAGCCAAAGAACATATATCTGGGTTTTAAATCTTCATTTAGAGAATTGCTTCTCAAAATTTTAAACTACTTTTTCCCTGGCTTTGTGGCTTTTCAACACCCTAGTAAATTCTTTGCCTTCCTCCGTTCTCAAAATGAATGGTTTGGGAAACTGTCACCTATAAGTCACAGGCAGGTTTGAGGTGGAACATGTTTCCCTCTCCCCTGTCCACTCCCATATTTTAAAAGTCCATTAGTTTTCATGTTTGTGGAAAATCATAGAGCCCCATTTCCATATCCCTAAATGCAATCTCGCACGGCTAGTGATTTGCGATAGTTTATGGAGATGACAGAGTGCTAGGGTTTAGCTTTTGTGGTGTGAAGGGTGTGTGTGTGTGTGTGTGTGTGTGTGTGTGTGTGTGTGTGTGTGTGTGTTTGTGTCCATCCACCATCCACAAGGGAGATGTTCTTTTCGCCTCTTTGAGGCTGCAACAGAGAAGAAAGCCTCTACAGTCCGAGTTCGCTTTGTCAGCCCAGTAAGCAACCATCTGTTTCAGCGGCTGAGTGCGATCTGTCAGTTTTGTTTTTGGTTGGGATGCAGTGGCTCATTGTTGTTTCTTCGAGAACCACAAAGTAATTAACCATTCCAGTACTGGCTACAAAAGAGATGGCCACTCTCAACGGTGGGCCAGATTTTTGCTTTATCCAGTGCTGGAAGTATTACAAAAACTTGAATAGCTATTCATTGTGTTTCATTGTTGCCTAAAGAGGCAACACGCTCTTTGTTATAAAGGCAACCTGGATTTCCCGACACACCATTTCATTTCAATGTCTGTGTGCCAAAGATGGAACAAAGTCTGGGTGCTGTAGACAAACAATCAAAACATGACAGTGACAAACACCCCGAGAGACCTGATTCTCCAACGTGTGAGCAGTGACATGCTCACAGACGATGGGAGGTGTGAGTGAGACTGGGAAGGAAATAGGAGAGAAGAGAGGGGCAGGAATTTGATTTTTAATATGCTTGGGAATGCAATGCTTCCCCGAATGAGAATAACTTTATGGGGCACAGTTCTAATAAATCGAAGGCCTGTGGGAAGAGATAGGACCAACAGGTTTTATGTTTCAGTCTATTTTTCTCATTTTCCTCTTCGTTCTTTTTCTTTCTTTCACTTCAGTCTTGAACATGTTTGGTCTCTTTTCCCATTCACAAAATGGGATTAACAATTAAATTTTAAACTATGAGATATTGAAAAACACCTCTCAAATGGACATATAAAACAGATGTTAAGAACTTGTAGATATAGTCACCCTAAAATGTTATCTCTATTTTCAACGGGCTCCTTTATCTTTCCCAGCAAATTAAAGTGTTATGAAACAGGTTGGCTATCATATGAGATAAGAAAATACTGTGAACTAAATATTTCACATTTGTAGCTATTCTAGCCATGTACGCAATGGCAGGGTTCGGAAACAGGTTCTCATCTTCTGTACATGTCCTTGCAAAGCTGTCCCACGACTTTTCCTGACAGCTTAATAGATGCCTTATTTTTTTCCTAATTAACAGTTATTTTGCTTTAAATAGTAATTTATAAAGATATTTTACTTTGCAATTAAAACTACTTATTATTACTTAATGAGAGCAATTAATCCATATCTGTTGTCAATATTCTTTTTATAGTTTTAGGCAGATTTCAAGTCTTCCACCCTTTTTTTTTTTCTACATTGAATATTTATCAATTTTCCTTTTTCAAGTAGATGTTTAGCTATTCATTTTTTGGTCTTCTGTTTTGCTTATTTCTTTTATAAAAACTCTACACACAAATATTATTGAGGCCTCACCAAAGCCATATGGGACAAGGTATGTTAACTTCCTATATTTCAGAATTAAAACTCTTCAAGTTAGGAAAGTTATTGCTTTTCAAGTCTCTCAACTTACATATTGCACCTATGATTCTCCATACAAATTTAAATATTTTGAAGTATTTGTATATTTAATTATAATTCTGATCATAAAAATGTTTCTGTTGCCTTGATTAAATTAAGGTTTAAAGCATCCTGCTGCTCCTTACAGAAAAAAACAAATGTCCTGGACCTGACCTTGGAGCCCATCTGATCTAGAGGCCGTAGCATTTATGAATGAATTGACTCAACAAGTATCTTTATCCTGCTCTCTGCATTCAAAATTATACAGATCACTTTTATCAAGATAGTCTTCTGGAGAACACTGAAAGCATAGCCAAAGAGCAAGCTCTTTGCAAAATTTCAGGGTAAGTGATGTTTTAAGTTGTATAACTCTGATCTTTTCACTAGAATTCAATATTTGTGAAGAAGGAATCAATGTTTTGTGCAACTCTGCAATTCTTCCCTTCCTCCCCCATCCTCAGCCTCAGTTCTTCTGGTTTAGTAACAGTGGAGATACCCAGAAAGTTTCTAAGATACTTGCCTATACCTCACGTCTTCTCTCTTTTGTCCTAATACATCTCTAGAGTATTCAAACACAGTCCTGCTGAGGACCTGCTTTCCCCAAGGGTTTTGGCATGCTCTTGCCTAGAGGTACCCTCCAAATTTGTTGATGGGGTGATTATTTACCCCATTAATGATCAATAAAATCTTCTAAACTAATATATTCTCTACACTTAAAATTCTATCCCCAATTCCCATTTCCATGTGTGAGGTTTTGCCCAACACCAAGCAATTAACTCAATTCTGACACTATATACCTGGAGATAACATCAGAATCCACAAGTTAAGTGCTCAGCCTTACAAAACCACTCAATTCAGATGCTAATAGCAAGTCCAGGTTGTCACCTGGGCTTCTGACCTAGGTTTCCAGAAGGTTCCCACAACCACCTCAGAGTTGATTAATTTGCTAGAACAGCTCACAGATTTCAGGGAAACATTTACTTACTAGATTACAGGATTATTATAAAAGGCTATAATGCATATAACCATATGGAGGAGATACATGGGGCAAGGTATAGGGAAAGGACATGGAGCTTCCATGCACCCTCCTAAGACAACCCTCTCCGCAATCGCCAAGGATTCACCAACTGGGAAGTTCTCTGAACTCTGATATTTTCATTTCTTTGGAGGCTTCTTTAGGTAGGCATGATTGATTAAATTATCAGATATTGTTGTTCGAACTCAGTCACTAGCCCTGTTTTCCTGTCCTGATGTCAGAAGGTGGGACTGAAATTTTTAATCATGTGGTTGGTTTTCCTGGTGACCAGCCTCCATCCTTAGATGAGTAGGAGAGGTCCAAAAGTCACATCATTAACATAACAAAAAGCACCTTAATCCTCTCCTCAGGGAATTACAAGGGTTTTAGGAGCTCTGGCATGAACTGGAGGAAGGCCAAATATGTATTCCTTACTATAGATCACAATATCATGACACTAATATATATACATGTATAAATGTCTGAATGTGTCTGTACATGTGTAAACATATTCAACATACGCAACATATATTACACACATACATACAAATAGATATTTTAACAGAATGGAATAAAGAAGAAATAAATATTCTTGACATAATTTTTACTTTCCTTATTAATGTGCAAGAGATTTTGCTTTCACCTGAAACACCAATCAGAAAGAATTTGTGCATCCCTATGTTCATAGCTGCACAGTTTACAGTACCTAAGATCTGGAAACAGCCCAAGTGCCCATAAGCTGTGGCACATTTACACCATGGAATACTATGCAGCTGTAAAGAAGAAGGATCTTGTATCCTTTGGGACAGCATGGAGGGATCTGGAGAATATTATGCTAAGTGAAATAAGCCAGTCAGAGAAAGACAAGTATCACGTAATCTCACTCATATGTAGGATCTAATGAACAAAATAAACTGATGAATAAAATAGTTACAGAGACACAGAACCATGGAATAGACTGACGAATTTCAGGGGAAAGGCAGGGGTGGGAGAGTGTGGGGGGAGAGATTGATCAGAGAACTTATATGCATATACACATAACCCATGGACACAGACAATAGTCTGAGGAAGGCCTGAGGATAGGGCTAATGAGGGGTGGAGGGGATCAATGGGGGGGGAAGGGGACATCTGTAGTATTTTCAACAGTAAAGATAAATTTTTAAAAAAATATTTTGCTTTTAGAAAATATATCATCAGTGGAGATGCTTTTTTAAGGAAAGTAATGTTGAAAATGCCTCCTTTTAAAAAAAAAAAAAAACCTTGCTTTAGCATTAACATCAAAAGTATGGTAATAACTTGAATTTATTTTGATTCTTGGTTTTCATGGCTGTCACAACTGAAAAAGACATGTCCTCTCGAAGATCCATATGGAAGTAGTCCACTATTGCTACACTTCTTATAAAATCATTAATACTAATTTTTCAACCCTACACAATAACTTTGAAAAAGAATTGTTGAAATGTGGCTATAAATTTGAAGATGTTATAATTTTATTCTTGTAACAAATAAGTACAGTTGAAGTTCCTCAGCTGTAATATATCAAAAAAGGTTTAGGAGTTCTTCTTCCTAAGTGTTCAGAGGTGAAACTTTAAATAAATGACATATTTGCATTGTTTTTAGCAACAAAATCACTCCAAATTTTCCTAGTATGCATCTTTAAAAAGATTTCTCCATAACAAAAATATTCTTCAAAGGCCATTGCTTTCTCACTTCTTGTAAAAAACAAACAAACAAACAAACAAACAAAAAAACACATTTACAAATATATATGCCAGATCACTTACCACTGGCAGCATTCTCTCATAATTTGTATGATAAAGAAATTCTTTGAGGGACCCAGTGTCAATTGTGCCTTTTTCTTGTTTCCTTGTGCCTGCCTTATTAGCAGTTTCTCAGCCAGAGTTTTCTTTACAGGAATCTTATTAAAGAACTTGTCCATTTTATCCATTACCTACTTTGAATAATGTAATAAATTAATCAAACTAATGTGGCCTCACATTAATGAAATTGAGTATATCACGTTATTAAAAGCAATGAGGTTAAGAGAAACAAAGAAAAGTCTTACAAATCACATATTCAATACAGGACTTGAATCCAGAATATATGAAGAATTTTCAAAACCTAACAATAAAAAAGTAACTGACTCAATTAACAAAAGGGCAAAAGAGTAGAACATTTGTTTTTAAAAATATATAAAAATGGCAAATAAGTAGATGAAAGATCATTAATGTCATTAGCAATTAGGAAAATGCAAATTAAAACCACGATGATAATATAGCACTATACACCTATTAGAATGACTAAAATAAAAAATACTGACAATACCAAATGTTAGCAAGTATGTAGAACAACTCACTCTCATGTACTGCTGGTGATAATGCAAAATGGTAAAATCATTCTGGAAAACATTTTGATAGTTTCTTATAAAGTTAAACATACACTTACCATATGACTCAGCAATTCCATACTTGAATGGATCTATCCTAAATAAGCGAAAACCATGTTCACTTAAAAATCTATACATGTGCTATAGAACTACAAACCAAAAACAAAAAGTCAAATTTACCTTATAATAATATTTAAAAGTAGAATTAAAACCACACACAAATGGTTTTTAAACAGTTCTTTTCTCAACTGTCAAAACGGGAAACAATTCAAAGGAACTTCAGTGGATAAATGGATAATGGCATGGTCACACAATAGAATACCACTCAGCAATAAACAGGAACAAACTATTGATACAACAACATGAACAAATTTCATAGGCATTATGCTGAGTAAAAGATGCGAGTCTCCAAAGGTCACATATTGTATGATTTCACTTTTATGATATTCTTGAAAAGACAAATCTATAGAGATGGAGAATGGAGCAGTGGTTGCCAGGGTTTGTGGGTAGAGAAAGGAGTGACTATAAAGATATAGCCCAAGGGGTTTTTTTTAGAGTGATGGAACTATTTTGTATCCTAGGTATGGTGGCAGGTGTTAGAATCTATACTTGTATTATAACTTATAGAACTATAAACCAAAGGGAAAAAAATAAAATTGACTGTATAATAATTTTTAAAAGTAGAAAAGTAAAGAGCAAATGAGGTCACAGTCAACTCATCAACATTATGAAGATTTGACATAAGGACTAACTGAGGGCATATAACATGTTAGTAAGTGTAATTTATTTGTTTTAGGTGAAAAGTAAATACAAATAGAAACTTTAATATGTTTTCCGGTAACTCAAGAGATGATTCAAGCACACACCTGACTTTGCAGACTGCTGCCTTAGATCCTTGTGAAACCATTGTAATTAGCTAGTTATTAACAACAGGAAAGGAGCAAAGGGATGGCTAGACATTATAGACATGTCATTTGGGCAGCTTCACCAGGAAGCTGCAACTTTGCACTCCCCAGGGAAATGCAGCTTATTCCCTGCAAAACACTGGGGGAAGGGATCCAACAAAGAGAAGACAGATACATGCCCAGTAAAGTTAGGGTGACTAAAGAAGGTGCCTGTCAGTCAAACCTGAGGACTGAGATGGTTGGCCAGAATGGGCATGGACACTGAAAGCTCAAGAACATTTGGGAATACATAATCCCTTAAACAAAGGAATTCTCTAGCTTGTTGCTCTTGTTGGCTTGGGAAGTGCTCTCCTGGTTCTCTCGCATTGACCCGTGTGGCCCACGGCCATGCAGACCCCCACATACAATGGACTGATGGACTGCAGCAGGGAACACAAGCTAAGCTAGCCTGATACTGTACTGGACCAGGCTTCAATGTGGAAAGGAAACTCTGGACACTGGATCTGATTTTAGCTCTGCTGAAACCCTAGCTACATTTCTTCTATGACTGGGCAAAGGGAAATGGGACTTTGGAAACCCAGGGGTTCCATAGAAATAAAGCTTTCTACTGTACCTCATCCTCCCATGGGGGCCTCCAGAAATTCTTACTCCAGTGGTACCCCAAGAACCCCAGCCCCATAAGCAACTGGGGAAGATGAGCCCCTCTCCTATCCTATAACATAAGTATGGTCCATGGATTAGCAAGGGATTTTCGGCCAGTGTGCCATAAAAATTTTAAAACATGCAATACCTGATTATTTGGTCAGGAGCACTGATAACCTCTTTCCCCTTAGATTGTAAAAAAAAAAAAAAAATTATAACAGCTAATACAACAATAGCTGTCCAGTGTGAATGAATCAAAATTACTTTTTTTTTTTTGTCAGATCAGCACAAATATAATTTTTGGTGTGCCACAAAATTTTGGTAATTGGTTTATGTGTGCAATGAGATGAAAAAGGTTGAAAATTTCTGGATTAGCAGCATTTCCCAGCTCTTGGAAACTCATTAGAACTCCTAGTATAAATTCCAGCAATTTGGGTTTTAACAGGCCTGCTACATAATAATGATGAATGTTAAATTTTGAGAAACACTATCTAGAGTGTTTTTTAGTTACAGTTTCCTGGGCCCCATCCCAGAGTTTCTGATTCAGTAGATCTTGTGTGGGGACAAAGAATTATAATTTTAACAAGTTCCCAGTTAATGCTGATACTTCTGGCCTGGGTACCACACTTTGGGAACCACTACTCTAGCCGACTCTATCTATTAGAGTAGTCATTAGCCACATGTAGCTATTTAAATGTTATTAATTAAAATGACATAAAAATTACAATTTTAGTTTCTCATTTGCACTAGCCACATTTCAATTGCTCCAAAGTCACATTCTTTATCACATGGCCCTTTAAGAAACAGTTTCCTGACTGGTAGGGAAGCACCGCCTATCTAATACAACTAAGTGATCATGGAGATGTTCAGTATCTGTGCTAATACTGTTAGTGGTCACTAGCCACATGCAGCTGCTCAAATTGAAATTTTAATTAATTACAATGAAATAAAATTAAAAATTTAATTCCTCAGTCATACTAGTCACATTTCAAGCACCTGTTAGGTACATGTGCCTAGTGGCTACCATATTAGATAGCACAGATATAGGCTGTTTCTATCATCACAGAGAGTCCCATTTAGTGAAAAGTGCTTCTCTGGATCATGAGTCAGGAAATTCATAAAATCATCTTGATAGTAAATAGTAAATAATTGAGGCTTCCAGTCACAACTACCCAACTCTGCCTTGGTGGCTGGAAAACAGCCATCGACATTAAGTAAACAAGTGAGCATGACTGTGCTCTGATTAAACTATATGCAGGAACAAGCAGCTGGTATACAGGCCACAGCTTGCTGGCTCCTGTTCTGGACCATTCCTATGCCCAAGCCTCCAAAGTCTCTGCAATGCCGCTTTCACACCACAAAATGAACACTTGAGATATTAATAAAAGAGCATGAAATGGAGAGTCTACTAACAGATAACTTGGCTACTTTAACCTTGGTTATATCAAGGCAATATTTAAATGTTGTAAAAGCATTACGTAATATTATTGGAGGAGACTTAATGTCGAGAGAGAGGAAAGACTGGCTCTGAGGTAAGCCTAAAATAAAGATGTTTTGATACAGATTGGAGCACTTTGGAAATGTGTTGCTTTATCTGTTTAGAATAGGTTAATAACTACTATGAAGCAATTTTTTTCATTGTTTCATTTAGCTCTTCACAGTGTATATCTCCATATAATTTTTTTCAGTATTTTATACTGTTTGGCCCACAGTTTTCTTATTTTCCTCAGTAATATAACTCATATCTTTGCAAATATCTTCTTAATTATAATACTATTTTATTACTATCTAATTTATATATTACTTCACGTTTGCTTTGTTATAAATATTAATACTTTTTCTCAGATGTCTAGTAATTGATTGATTCTCCTGAGAACTAATGCAGTAAACTTCAGTTCAATTGGCCTTTCTTGCCTCCAGTCACTCCCTTTGTTTCATTGTTTCCTTATATAATAGTCAGTTCTTTTGGGGCAATAAAACTAGTAAATAAAAATTATCATTGTCTCATTCTTTACATTAAAAAGGCTATGTTCAGGAGGAAAATTTATCTAATATTTAAGAGAAAAAAATACTAGTGTTTCCTTTCAATGTATGAAACCACTTCTATATAAGCTGGGTAAGTCTTTAAGTGTGTATGATCTAGGCACTGGAAACTGTGAAATAAAATACAATATTGCTTTTGCTAAGTGTTTAATGAGCGCTGAGGTTTGCAAGTGCCTAGAGTCTTAAAGCAAAATGTGTTAGCTGTTTTCCTCACTTTATCTCCTAACAGGTCAGATGGTTGTTCCCAGGAGCCCTGGGGTTCCCTGGGGTGTAGCTGAAGGAAACAAAAAGGGGTAGCCTGGCAAGTGAACTCTGTATGAGTGTGGGAGGAGTGTTGATCCAAGTGCTCAAAAGAAGGGTCAAGTTCATTAGATAGAATTATTTTCAATCATTTTATTTCTATTTATCTCCCTTAATTGTCATTTCCATTTTGTCTTCCCTTCGAAAAGTTTCAAAAAGAAAAAGCAAGCATAAGAAATTCATTGATCCAAACCATCCAAGACCAATGAATACCTACCCTCATCTAATGAATGACATTTGTAGGTAAGTAAGCTGGAGGCACTCCTTCCAGATGACAAATATTTTTTATCCAGGGAACAGATACTTAGTTTGCTGAGTATCTAGTACAGGTCACTAATGCCTGTACTAGTTCATTTGGTTGTTGTTTTCCCTTCCTTCCTTCCTTCCTTCCTTCCTTCCTTCCTTCCTTCCTTCCTTCCTTCCTTCCTTCCTTCCTTCCTTCCTCCCTCCCTCCCTCCCTCCCTCCCTCCCTCCCTCCCTCCCTCCCTCCCTCTCTCCCCCCTCCCTCCCTTTTTTTCCCTCTCTCTCCCTCCCTTCCTCTGTTTCTTTCTCTCTTTTTTGTTACCTATTTGTTCTCTTTTTAGAATTGTGCTCAAATCTGTGGACCTTGCTATAGTTCAAACCTCAAAACGACTGGATACTGGCAGAGGAATCATAGGGAAAGAGCCAAAATTCAACCTCATGAGTGAAAAGTGAGTGGTAAAGCATTGATAATTACAGTACAGTCAGGTTACTAATCAAGATTGTGGGGTTTTTTAACCAATTAAGGGGAAAAAAATATTCAAAATTAAATATCATAAAGAAGACACTGCATTTTGGTAAACAATAGCTTTTTTCTTGTTCTAATAAATATTTAACTTTTTTTCTATAGCCTACATATTATTAATCTATAGAAAAAAATTATATTCACTTCTGAATCAATTCAGTGATTAGAAAAATGCCATAGTAAATGTAGAGTTTTGAGACAATGTGGTATATTAAAGAGCATATCAAAGATTTTTGGTCATTCCTATTAATCTGCCAAGCACATAATAGACGTTTGGCATGTGTTTATGAAATGAATGTTGACAAGTGTTTATGAAATGAATGAAATCAGAATTGAAATAGTGATAGTGTTAGGATGGTTGTGCAAGTTTTTCCAGTTTGTAGGTACACAGAAGATGACAAATGATCACACTTAAAGAGAGTTGAGTTGATTAATCCACTGCACAAGAAAAATGAAATGAATCTATTTAAACAAGAGGACTAGATATTGGTTAAAGAAGTTCATTGGAGTTTACAGACCAGCCACATTGCCACTCTGCAGAACATTTCATTAAAATCATATTAGTTTCCAAATATTTCTGTCTGTCTTTCTGCCAAAGACTTTATTCTGATTATCAGTTAATGAATCATGCCTCCTGTAATAACATTCCAACTTATCTTGATCTTTCCCTATAAACAAACAGGAAGTACAGGCTTGTTTAGCATGAAATAGTACAGTAGAGTTTACAAATGCTTTTCTCACTGGGCAATGATTTTGAAGAGTAACAAAGTCTGAGTAAGTATGTAAATGTCACCAATATGAAAAAATAAGGTAAAGAAAATCCTCCTAAGAATTATAGATAAAACTAAAAATATTATTTTAGATAAGCAGAACAAAGTTTAAATGGAAATAAAAGATCAAAATGAAAGTTGACTTAGTTACTAATGCATCAATGGTAGGGAACATTATTCTAGGAATATCCTATGCAAACATTTGAAAAATTGTAGACTAATTTGTAGAAGGTGTTATTTATAGTCTTCTAAATTAAAATCTATGTTAGTTGAATAAACAAGCCTATTCTTGTCTTATGAATTTTTCTGGGAAATATACAGAAGCTAGAAGAGTCTTAGTAACTAAATTATTTGTAAAGTTCATGTATATATGGTCATTTCAAGAAGTCCACAGGAATACACATTGGACTTAATGAAAGTTAAGTAAAGATGGATTTTAACTTAAGACAGAAACCAGTCAAATTTGGTGAAAGTGTGAACCCAATTTTGAAGACTTAGTACTTACGGCTATAAAAATGAACTATGGTGGGACCGACTTCAAGAAAATCAGTGTAAATGTGCTAACAACTAAAAAGTGCAGGAAAAAAGTCAACATTTATGATATGTTCCATTATAACTCATGTGGCAGGAAGTAAAAGGATAGAAATGAGGATTTCTTTGATTAAAAAAACCTCTTGTTAATTGGACAAACTGAAAAGTCTCTTTCTTGTCAAAGTAGACAACTAAGCAAAACTTCCTCAGCAGGTTTGAAGATTTATGTTGGTTTCATGTAACAGAGTATAAATAGAATGTTAAAAGCAGAACTATTGAATAATGAGTAGAAAATTAATATGACAGTGTTTAAAAACCACGTAATTATTTTCACTATTTGGCCCATGGTCTTCAAATTCTCTATGATAATGTATTAACTCAGATCTTTGCAAATATCGTCTTAAATATAATACTACTTTATTACTATCTAATTTGTATATTTTTGTACACTTTTTTTATGCTAAAATATCATTGCTTTTACTCAGATATCTAATGATTGTTTCCATTGAGAACTAATGCAGTAAATTTATTTCAATTGGTATCTCCAGTTATTCCCTCAGTTTCACTGTTTCTTTGCTGGAGATGTAGCAGATTGTCTCAACCAAGAGAAATACAAATTCTTATTTAGAAATATTTAAGCAAAACCCACAGTAGGTAGTGACCATTCTCTGTGTTATCAACAACCTAAGGTTACTTAAACAAATTTTTCCTTCATAATATTTAGAAACAATTTATCTTTTGGGGGTATTTCAAATTTGTATTTTTAGATCATTTTTAATCAATCACATATTCTTATGGTAATGAAGTAATTAGAAAAAATAGCTATCACTAAGAGTATATTATTTGATGATTGAATTACAAAATTAAACTCATGAGATACAGAATTAAAAAACCAGCAATTATCTGTAGCAAGCTGGAATTCCATCATGGACCTTGATAATAATGAAAATAATGAAAATTATTCCATGGAATATTTTTAAAACAAACAAAATAATAAACGGTCAGATTATATTTTTAAATAAATAAAATTATCACTTATAGTAATAAAAGTGTTTATTCAGAAATATTTCTCTATCTTCTCTTGTTATTTCTTCTAGAATTTTATGTCTACATTCTCAGATAGGCCTTTTGTTTTATTTCTTAATCAAAATGTTCATTTCTCATGAACACAGATGCAAAAATCCTAATCAAAATATTAGCAAATCAAATCCAACAAAATATAAAGTGGATTATATGCCATAACCCCGTGAGGTTTAGCTTAGGTATGCAAGGCTGATTCAGCATTTAAAAGTCAATTGATGTAATCCATCACATCAACAGGCTAAGAAATAAAAATCACACAATCATATTAATAGAGGCAGAAAAAAAAAATCCAACACCAATTCATGATATAAACTCTGGGTAAACTAGGAATACAGGGGAACTTCCTGAACTTGATAAAGAATGTCTACAAAAAGACTATATCTAACATCACTCTTATTGCTAAGAAATTCAAATGCTCCCACTAAGATCAGGTACAAGGTAAAGATCTCCCCTCTCCCCACTTATTTTAACATCATATTGAAAGTTCTAGCTACTGCAATAAGACAAGAAAAGGAAATAAAAAGCATACAGATTGGGAAGGAAGAAATAAAACTGTCTCTGTTTGCAAATGACATGAACATCTATATAGAAAATCAGAAAGAAATCACACACACACACACACACACACACAACTCCTGCAACTAAAAAGTATTTACAGAAGGTCACAGGACAGAGGTTAATATACAAAAGTCAATAATTTTCTTATATACCAGTGATGAACAAATGGAATTTGAAGTTAAAAACACAATACCATTTATATTACCATCCAAAAATAAAATAAAATAATTAAGTGTAAGTCTAAAAAATATGTACAAAATCTAGATGAGGAAAACTATGAAACTGATAAATGAGATCAAAGAACTAAATAAAGACAGAGATATTCCATGTTCATGGACAGGTAGACTCAATATTGTCAATATGTCAGTTCTTCACAACTAGATCTATAGATTCGAGGAAATACCATTAAAAATCTCAACAAATTACATTTTGAATATTGACAACCCAATTCTAAATTCTGCATGAAGGGGCAAAAGACATAGGATAGCCAACACAATATTGAAAGAGAAGAACAAGTTGGAGGTCTGACACTATCCAACTTCAAGATTTACAATAGAATTTTTTATTGTTTCACAACTTACATTTAAGTCTTTTATTCATAGATTAATGGAACAGACTAAAGAGCCCAGAACTAGATCCACATAAATATAGTCAACTGATCTTTGACAGAATCAAAAGCAATACAATGGAACAAAAATCGTTTTTTCAACAAATGGTCCTGGAAAAACTGGGCTTCTGCATGCAAAATATAAATCTAGACACAGACTTCAGAAGAAAACAATTCAAAATAGATTGTGGGCCTAAACTATAAAATACCTAGAAAATAATAAAAGAGAAAACCTAAATGACTTTGGATATGGTGATGACTTTTTAGATACAACACTGAAGACGCTATACATGTAAAAAATAATTGATAAATTGAACTTTGTCAAAATTAAAAACTTCTGCTCTGTGAAAGACAATATCAAGAAGAAATGCCATAGACTCGGAGAAAATACTTGCAAAAGACACATCTGACAAAGGACTGTCATTCAAAATATACAAGTCTCTTCAGCGTCAACAATAAGTAAATAAACAAACCATTAAAAAATGGTCCAACCACCTTAACAGACACCTCACCAAAGAATATATACAAATTGTAAGTAAGTATATAAAAAGATGCTTCACATCATATGTCATCAGGGAAATGCAAATTAAGACAACAAGATTCCACTACACATCTATTTGAATATGGAACACTGACAACACCCAGTGCCAGTGAGGATGTGGAACAACAGTTACTCTCACTCATTGTTAATGGAAACACAAAATGGTACAGCCAGTCTGGAAGACAGTTTGGCAGTTTACTACAAAATTAACATACTCTTCCCATATGACCCAGCAATCACACTCCTAGTAATATCTTCCCAAAGGAGTTGAAAACTTATGTGCACAAAAACCTGCATGCAGATGTTTATAGCAGCTTTCTTTATAATTTCCAAAACTTAAAAGCAACCAAGATGTCCTTTAGTAGGAGAATGGGTAAACTGTAGTATATCCAGTCAAGGGAATATTATTTAGCACTAAAAAAGACATAGAGGAATCTTAAATGCATATTTCTAAGTGAAAGGAGCCAATCTGGAATGGCTTCATATAGTATGGTTCTAACTATATGACAGTCTTGAAAAGGAAAAACTAGAGAGTCTGTAAAAACATCAGTGGTTGCCAAGGGGTAGGTAGAGGGGGATTGGTGGCAAGGGACAAAGAGGCAGAGCACAAAAGATTCTTAGGGCATTTTAAACACTGTATGATACTCTAACTATGGATACATGCCATTATACATTTGTTCAAGTTCATAGAATTTACTTCACCAAAAGTGAATTGTAATGTAAACTATGAATTTTGGGTGATTATGGTGTTTCAATGTAGGTTCATCAGTTATAAAAATGTACCACTCTGGTAGGGGACGTTGATAATTAGGTAGGCTGTGAGTGTGTGGGAGCAAGAGGTATATGGGAAATCTCTGTACCTTCCCCTCAATTTTGCTTTGAATGTAAAAATACTCTAAGAAAATAAAGTGTTAATAAGAACTTTTAAAATAAAAGCACCAGAGGACAAAAAAAAAAAAAAAAGAGCACATAGCAGCCGTAGGAATATTAAGAGATGTTTGCATAAATAGAGCTTTTGTAAAATGAAATTTAAAAAATGTAATGAGATGTAATATGCCAGCGCTGTCAAAGCTATGTTTAGGGTGCACAACGCAATCTGACTCAAAGTGAATATAATTAGCATTGTCATCAGTAACTGGAAGTCTTCATTTCCTAAAAAGCAAGACCATGACTATTTCTTTCTGTCACGTCAGGATCTAGAACAGAGCTCTTTATTGCAAGTAGGTGCTATGTAAATGTGTTTTTAATCAATTGGCAGAGGGTGTCTATCCGAAAAGGCTGACAAATGTGCATACAAATATTAAGATGGAAAAATCATGTGCAGAAATTAGCCTCTAGGTCAATAATGAAATGCTTAAGATGTAGTCAGGAAAAAAAATTTGGGACATGAAAGACAGTGACATTGTATGTCTATATGACTCTAAGCACTGTTTTATAAACCATTAAAAACTGTCAGGTCTCCCATGACATATTATATTCTCATAGAAAGGCATAAATGCTAAATTAAGTTTGAATTTGAATTAGCAAAGAATAAGAAAATCAATTTAAGTGTTCCCAGTGCAATCTCAACCCTTGCACTCTTGCTTTGCATCTGTGTATTTCATTAGTATATTTTGTTACATGATCATGTAATATTTATGCAGTAACATAATATGCTCTGTACATCTAAGATTAGAGAAAAAGTGCAGTTCCATTCCATTATTTTGTGCCCTTTATCTGCTGAACACTCTGTAACATTACCCGGGGTTTGGTGATTATGTAATGAGGGCTCCTATTATAATACATGCTGCACAGTTGGAGGATTGCTGTGGGAACCTTAACTCTGCAAATCCTGAGTTTTGGAACAATTAAAGCCTTGGTTTTAATGTTACATTCACCTCATTTTTTCCCAAAATATTTTGCTTTTTTCCTTAAAACCCTTAAGTACTGCAGTAGAAGAAATGTAACAAGAATTATAGGGAAAAGTTCCACAGGAGATGAAATAACAGCTGCCATCTGGTGCATAACAGATGTGTGTTCCCCGAACTTTTTTTTTCTCTCTTGAGTTCTCCTATCCAAATCCTGGGCAGACCCAAATACTAGCCTAGCTTATGAGATCTGACAACTTTACAGCCCCAGGCTGGATGACTGCAGGCTAGTGTTTTTCTTTGAATTCACTGAAGCCCCTGGGGAATAAACTAACAGGTTCAAGAATGATACTCAAAGATTATTTCCCCCCAGAAAGCTCTGAAGAATTGCCACTAAGTTTCCTTATAAGAAATAAAATTTAAAAAGTTTCCAATAAAGGATCATTAGGAATCCTGTGCCCAGGAACCCAGATTTCCAGGACTTGGTGTCATCAGCAGATGCTGTCCCAATCCAGAGAAAGGAATCACCTAGAGGACCACATGGTTTCTTCTATCCAAGTAAACTAGGCCAAACCTAATTAGCCATTAACATTTGCACAAGTACAACCCCACTGAAACTGATAAAGCCACCTGCTTCCTAGCACCTGGTCGAGAGTCCTGCCATTTCTAGGGCTGGTGATTTCTTTCAGAAATCACTGACAGGTGAAAAGTAATTAGAAGTTTATAGTACCATCATATTTGTGGTTTCATAAATTGAGAGACAGTTGTTTTAAAAGTTTCAATGGCCAAATTAAAATGAAAAAGTCCTTTTTCACAATAGTCCATGATAATAATATTTTCTTTATAAATATTTGTTTGTTTCCCGAGCTCAAGAGCTCCTGACATCAGCTCTCTACTTTTGTCATGGTCCTTGTTTTGATGACTCAGATTAGTCTATTCTTAATGCACTGTGACTGTGATCCTAATGCACTTGACTTGCCCTTAGAGTTTCACAGTTCTTTGTTCTTTTCTGTGAATGTAACCTTTGCCTCTTTAGCTTCCACCTATCTGGCACTGGAGAGCTCAATCAAGGCAATATGAGGACAATAGCTGCAGTCTCTAGTGCTGAGGCAATAAGAGTATAATTGCTGGAACTCTCTGCTTAACTAGAATGACCCATATTTCTCTTCTCTTCTCTTCAAATGGCCCCAATGTGGTTCAGATTGCCATTGGTGGTCATTAATTATTTTTCTATCTAAAACCACTATCACATAGAAACTTATTTTATGTCCTTTGGGCCTCAACTATATTGAAGTTCTAGATGCTGCACTTTGGGGTTTCCAGATATTTCTCTGCATTGTGAAGGGCTTGTCTCCTTTCTTGGTTTATCTTTCTGCCATACTATTGCTTTTCATGGTGTGGATTCATGGTGCAGTGTGTGACTTTAATATTTACCATCATCACCATCGCTTCCTTCCTCCTAGGACTTAGCCTCCAGATATGAATCCCAGCCTGTGTACTTGGCTATAATAGAAAGGAACTGACAGAATAAATTCAAGAGGTTTTGCTATTTGGTCACAAAGTTGCTATGTTTATAAAACACAAATGTACATAGAAAGCATTACTAAAGGCAAAATAGTCCGTCATAAAGTTGTATGTATGTCAGTCAATAAACACTAAAAATATATGGCCAATTTAATTGGAAGTCACTGGGATAAAGCCTATTATTGGCCTCCCAACTAGGGTGGCTTTGAGTCCTGAGTCCTTACAACAACCCAGTTTTACAACATTTTTATTGGACTAGTCTAGCAGTCCTACAGTTTGGAAACCTGAAACAAGTTCCTATGGCGGGCAGGGGTGGGGTGGGGGGAATGAAAACTGAAAGAAACAAATTTATGCCCCCACATGAAACAATACTGAAAGCAAAACAAATTTAACTGAGCTACTTGCTCCAGAAGACCTTGTTCCTAGAAGATAAAATGTGAATCAACTAAATAGATAACCTATCAAGCCCAACCCCTTGATCAAGAATAGCTTCTAGATCAATCCAAAGCTGTGATGTTATAAACTCTCTCCAGTCCCAACTAGTATTCTATCTTGCAAGATCTGATTATAAACTTTCCCAGTCCAGGCCCTAAAACTGTTTGATCTCCTACCCTGGCCTCCCCCTCCTGAAACATTGCCGAGACTTTGTTGATGTGGTGTGCTCCTCATCTAACAAATTTAATTCTCCTTGATCAACAGATATTTCCAGTGGACTTTTAAGGAGTCAAGAATTGACAAACCTAAAGGTCCCAGCAGGATCTAATCAAAATCCCTTCATTGCTCTGTACAATACCCGGAGAAGTGTATTCCCCTGAGGCTCCTGGACTCTCTAAGCTGGATCTTCAAGTTCCGTGATGCAGTGGTCATCACATCTGCTTGACAAACAGAAAGTCCTGGGTTTGATTCCCAGTGGAGCCAAAAAATCACTCATTTCTATTCAAAAGAAATTCAAGGAGCTCTTGATCCTCGAAACTGGTATTGGGGGGTCTCTTTGATCCCAAGAGTGAGGTATGACCTAAATTGGCTCTAAGCTCCAATTTCCTTTCATCAAGTCATAAAGATTACATTTATTTTCTCAGTGAGAATTAAAGCATTTTAGGAATTCTTCAATTATAGAGTAGAAAACAGCCTCTGTTTTGTGTGTGTGTGTGTGTGTGTGTGTGTGTGTGTGTGTGTGTGTGTTTTCAACAGTTTGAGTTATACCTGTCTGTCCTGTTATGAGTCTACAAGAGAAAGCCTACAGGGAGAAGAGGTACATAGGCCTGATAAATCTACCCCAGAACTGAAGCATTCAGAAGGTCGTGTAAGACAGGCATTCTTTGGACAAATTTTATAGTGTGCTTCTTCTAGTGGATACAGTTTATTGTCATAAATTATACATTAATAAAGTTGATTGAAAATAAACATTTATGAACTTTCCTGAAACTTGTCTTTGAGTCCCTAGAAATGCTTTATTTAGATTTGCCTGCCCTGAGCTCCCAGCTGTTGACCACTTATGTTTGGCTAGGTCTAGACCCAAAGTATCAACTACCATCTCTTTCTAACTTTTACCAGTTGTGAGGGTCTCTTTACAGGTGTTAATTCATGTGCATATCTCTCTAATGTAATTCCACCCAGAGCAATCTGAAATTTCAGGGGCCACTGGGAAGATTTTGGCATGAACAAGAATGTTTATTTGAAAGAGGCATTAAAAGGAACAGAGTGATTATCAAAAGATTCCATGACTGACTTGTCTGTCTCTACGAGAGATATCTTTGTTTAACATAGGAAAACCTCCCTCTGTCATGACCATACTTCACAGCTTGATGTACAGTCAAAAAGCACACAGCTTGATGGAACTGCAAAAAGTCTGTATTTCTGTGTAAATTAGCTATAATAATTGTCTGTATTTTTCTGTTGTGTGTACGCATATGAGTGTGTTTACAATGGGTTTTCGTGAAGCTACATTTTCTCCTCTCCAAGCCGAGGCCAAGATAATTTACCTTTTGCAGTGACAATTTAATGTGTGTCTGAAATCTACAGCATATCACTTTTTTCTCCTTTCCTCTCTGACTCCTTTTTCTGTTTATTGGGTAAATTTACAGATTAATCAATTGAAAAATAATTGTTCTGTGATTTTGAACACACTCAAGGAATGTCTAGCCCAAATAAACAATCAGGAATTTCCAAAAACAAAAACAAATTGGTGTTATGTCATGTGTTTTCCTTGCCAAAACTGTAAATCAAGAGAAAAATATCTGCCTGTGAGCTCGGATAATGGTCTTGTTAGATAAAAAGCAAAGCTGGGCATTTAGAGCTTTTGACATGAATTCACAAACTTAATTGATTTTTGTGATATATAAATACAGAAGTTAATTTATATACTTAAGTGAATGCAATATCAATGATTACTTAAAACAATATTTAGTAACCAATGTGTATAGTATTTTTTCTTTTTATTTATTTATTTTAATTTTTTATCTTTATTGTTGAAAATATTACAGATGTCTGCTTTTTATCCCCACTGATCCCTTCTACCCCACATCCACCTTACCCCCAGGCCTTCCCCAGACCAATGCCTGTGTCCATAGGTTAAGCTTATAAGTTCTTTGATTAATCTCTCCCCACCCACACCCCTCTCCCCACTTTCCCTCTGAGATCCCTCAGTCTATTCCAGGCTTTTATGTCTCTGGATCCATTTTGTTCATCAGTTTATTTTGTTTATTATATTCCACATATAAGTGAGATCATGTGGTACTTGTCTTTCTCTGACTGGCCTATTTCACTTAGCATAATACTCTCCAGTTTCCTCCATCTGTCCCAAAGGATAAGTGATACTTCTTTTTTACAGCTGCATAGTATTCCATGGTGTAAATGTGCCACAGTTTTTTTATCCACTCATCTACTGATGGGCACTTGGGCTGTTTTCAGATTTTAGCTATTGTGAATTGCACTGCTATGAACATAGGGGTGTATAAGTTCTTTCTGATTGGTGTTTCAGGTTCCTTAGGATATATTCCTAGAAGTGGGGTCACTGGGCCAAATGGCAGGTCAATTTTTAATCGTTTGAGGAAACTCCATACTGCTTTTCATAGTGGCTGCACCAGTCTGCATTCCCATCATCAGTGTACTAGGGTGCCCTTTTCTCCACACCCTCGCCAGCACTTGTAGTTCATTGATTTGTTGATGGAGCCATTCTGACAGGTGTGAAGTGATCCCTCATTGTGGTTTTAATTTGCATCTCTCTGATGATTAGCAACCTTGAGCATTTTTTCATGTCTCTTGGCCATCTGTATGTCCTCTTTGGAGAAGTGTTTATTTAGGTCCTTTGCCCATTTTTTAATTGGATTATTTGTCTTCCTTTTGTTAAGTTGTATGAGTTCTTTATATATTTTGGATATTAACCCTTTACCTGATCTGTCGTTGGCAAATATGTTCTCCCATACAGTGGGCTCCCTTTTCGTTTTGTTGATGGTTTCTTTTGCTGTGCAGCAGCTTTTTATTTTGATGCAGCCCCATTTGTTTATTTTCTCCTTCATTTCTCTTGCCCTAGGAGATGCATCAGTGAACATATTGCTACGAGAGATGTCTGAGATTTCGCTGCCGATGTTTTCCTCTAGGATTTTTATGGTTTCACGTCTTACATTTAAGTATTTTATCCATTTTGAGTTTATTTTTGTAGTACTTATTTTTCTTATTTAGAACTTGTCTATCAAAATAATTTATTAATTACAATTTAATATTAGGCTAAGATCTTAAATTGACTACAAATCTGAAAATTGTGAGTTAAGTTGACATATTCAATCCTTGTAATTTATAGCACTATAAAAATACATAATATTAAAATGATATATATTATTCAATTTCATTTAGTTAAGCATGTTTTGTTTTTTAAATTTTTATTGATTTTTATAGAGAGAGGAAGGGAGACGGGGAGAAAGAGAGAAGCATCAATGTGAGAGGCAAAAATCGATGGGCTGCCTCCTGAGTCCAAAACCTGGGCATGTGTTCTAACCAGGAATTGAACCAGCAATCTTTCAGTGCGTGAGATGTCACCCAACCAATTGAGTCACACCAGCCAGGGTGAATTAAACATGTTTTAGTGTCTATTTATAATCTAAATTTTTGTCAAAATAATGATAGTTTATTTAATGGACTCATGGAACTAATGTAGGTAATTTTAAAACATGAGAAATTAAACCCAAATCATGTATTTATTAAAATATTGTGCTCATGTTACTTTCTTGGATAATAATATTACAGAAAAAACTAAAATTGTTTTTGTTAAGTTACTCATTCATTAAATAAAATATTTTCCTTATTTTTGGATATGGAATGGGTCTATATTTAAAAAGATGTACAAATGCTTTTAGATGCTATTATTCATTTTTATTTTGCCATCCTAAAATATGGTAAAGCTGTATAAAATATGTAATAGGGAATAGCTAGAAAATTTCGGATGCACTATCTTCTATAATTTTCTATTGTTCACACAACAAATGTTGACTTCTTTAGTTAAAGGTTGTAATTAGGAGAAATGATTAGAGAGAAACAGTGACATGTATACAAGATAATAAATATATTTTGCCTGTTTTTTAAGAGAATTGTTCCAGTTTATCGAAATGATGTTAAAATGATATGTACATACAGATTATGTAAAGGTAATTAAGTTAATTCTATTTAAAAGATAAGATTAAAAGCTTAGACATCATCTCTTTGCATAGTTGTATAATGTCTAAACATACATAAAAGATGTAAGATTAATTCAAAGCTTTATGAATAATAAAAGGAGAAAAAATTAACAGTATACTGGAAAATAAAAATTTTCATAACAAGAACATTTTGTTTATCTTTCAAGGGCCCTAACAAGCAGTAAAATTTTAGGGTGTTGGTTCTTAGATTCACATTTCTCAATTGAAAACACAAACATCTTCTTCAAATCATGTTCCAACCAGAAACATTCTTAGGAATCCTCCAAAGCAGATGCTATTTGGGAAGAGAAAGCTTCTACTCAAAACGTTTGTTTAAAGATGACTATAAACAGCTTCTATGCAAAACCCACAAACAAGAGCCACAGATTATCACACCTCAATCTGAATGCTTTATTTTTTATTTTATTTTCTCTTAGCTGTGTTAAGGTTCTGGATTTTTAACAGACACTTGCTATCTCTTCACTTTGAAATTTATAAAATTTCTATCCTTAACATTGCCTTTGGCATTCTTAGTCACTCATTAGTATAAATTCAATACCTGACTACAATTTGCGTATGATTTGTCAGAAAACATACAATCAAAATGACTGTTAAATTTGTGCTCATTTTCCTAGGTGTCAACCAGTTTTCTTTCATAAGAGTCACTTTTAAGTCAACCGGTTTCCTGAGTAATTGGACTGAGCCACTAAACAACTTTTAAGTTAAAAACAACATACAGACCAGAAAGATAGAAATCTAAAATCCTTTATCATGTCAAACCTAAAAAGAGAAGTTCTACAGGAACAACTCTTGCATAACTCAGGCAGAAGCTAGGCTCTGTAAAGAGCTAGGATACAGATAGTATATGTTTGGAAGTAATCTCACTTTTGTAGACCTTACAAAAAAGCCATGCCATAAATTAATTACGTGGTATAGGACCATGCTTGATGAGTGACACCAAAATATTATAATGCCATTTGAAAGCCACAAAAGGATATTTTGACTGAAAACATATCATTGTGCGGTCTTCTGGAATTAGAGTTGTTGCACAAAGTTTCTTGCCTATGACCTGCAAATTGGGCAAGCACTATTACCTTGGTAAACTGACACCTCCTTTCAGCATAGCCTCTGATATCACCAAGAGTCCTTTTGGGCTGTCAATTTCCCAATTCCTTGGGGGGGGGGGATCTTGACATAATTTAATTCAAAGACAAATTTGGGCCTCAGACTAAGTTAAAACTTTAGCCATTGAAGGGAAATTTGGACTGTTTTCTTCTTCCTTAAATCATCTTTACCTCATGTTTTTTCAAGAGGCCCAAGAAGTGGGGAAAAATTACAAGTGCTATGCTTCGGAAAATAGCAGGTGAACTGGACTGTCACTAAGAATGTTTCCTATTGTTTCTGTAACAAGTTAGCACAAATTTAGTGGCTTAAAATAACACAAATGTATTAGGTTACAGCTCTGGAGGTCAAAAGTCCAAACTTCACTTCACTAGACTAAAATCTAGGTATTAGCGGGGCTGCAACCCATCTGAAGTCTCTAGAGGAAGGTTCATCTCTTCGCCTTTTCCAGGTCTAGAGATTGCCTGTCATTGGCTCATGGTCTCCTTCAACTTTCAAAGCCAACGACAGCATCACTCTGACCTCTGCTTCCATTGTCACCACTCCTTCTTTGACTCTCCTGCTCCCCTCTTTCACTTATATGAATGCTTGTGACTATATTGGGCCCTCCTGGATAATCCAAAAAACTTTCCTCATCTTAAAGTAAGCTGATTAGCAACATTAATTCCATCTACAACCTTAGTTCTCACTTGCCATGTAATATAGTATATTCATAGGTTACAGGATTTAGGAGATGGTTATCTTTCAGGTCTTTATTCCACCCACCGTAAAGGTCAAGAGGATAATGAAAACTTCACAGTGGTAACTCAAAATAAAGCAACTGTAAACACTGGGGTCTCCAGATGGAATATGTGCTGTTTTAAGGAAACACAGCTACATTTTTATTCCTCTCTATATCACAGGCATATTACTAATAATGTTGGAAACAACAAAACCATGAAATACGGTTATGTGGCTCATATCCCTTATCTGATTGTACAGTCTTTGGATTAAAAATGAGATCTATTCTTTGGTTTTAATTTGGGAACTCATGGCTCCTGGTTTAGAAATGTGCTACTAATGGTGATCATAATCTCTCTCTTAGTATTTGTGTTGCAGTTCTCAAATGTGTGATCCTTAAATGCTACTATGACCTAACATAGCATCCAACAAGTAATCTTCCCACCAGAAAACTTGACGAATTCAAAGGCAGGAGCAAGTACCACCAGAAATTCTATACATTAAGCAGTGGTGCAGATCTGGATGGATCATGTCCCCCGATGATCGTCACCTATCACAATCAATTACTTATTACAGCTAACACTTTATTCATCAAGAATTTCTTCAACATATACTCAAATTTGTGTTACTTTGATTATTTTCATGAATGTGTTTTAATGGTTATTAGTACCTAAAACAGTGCCTGGCACTGATATTCGACAATGAATGGCAGGAATGTAAAAAAAAAAAAAAAATGTTCTTCATGATCCTTCCTCTCCTGTGTCCACCAAACCAGAGCTATCACAATATTATAAATATGGCCTTCCCCCAATCAGCTTAAAGGACCATGAAACCATCCTGCCCATGCTCTAAAGACTAGAAATATTCTCCCTTGACTTTCTTCTTCTAAGGCATTACTAAGATCTGTCAAAGTGGTATTTTCCCTTTGCTGCTGTGAGCCTAATAAATGTAAGTTTGATATGCAATAGGGTTTTCCTGTAGTCATTTGGGGAGTTGGGAGTTGACAGGGGCCAAGTCAGAAAACTACCATCTCATGGTAACCTCACTGCTCCTCTGAGAAAATGCCAGGGGTCCAAGGAACAACCATTATTGTTATCTGCTTTTGAGAACCTCATTAGGTCATGGTCTGTATCCACTGAATTCTCATGCAAATCAAAGCACTGTCAGTCATTCTTGACATGTCAGCATTCCATAGAGGATCTAAAATTTAGGTTCCCAAATGGGAAAAACAAAATGAGGGGGAGTTTAAGTTTCAAATGATATTATCAGATAATGTTATGCCATATATATCATATAATATTATATCATATTTACTTATATTTAAATGTGTATATAATATTTTAAAATTTAATTTCTTAATTTCATCCCATGCCAACACACTAAGAAAGTGATACTGACTAGGGTAAATCTTTTTTAATAAACCTAAAATATATATAACTAATTCATATAGATGAATTCAACTCCTCAATATCTTATTTTACTGAAATACTTATCAATATTTTTAGTTTCTATGAAAAAGACTATGTTTATCTTATCTAATTACGATGTTAGAGCATTTCTCATGGAATGGCAATATCAAAGAGACTTATTGTTTTATCAATTATGCTGAGAATTTTCAGGCCTATTACTATGAATCAGTCCAATATACCATGCACACACTGTCATACTATTTTTACTCACATATCATGGGTTCTGTCATGACTAGTCCAAATTATTATGATTATCAGTCAAGTAATCTAAAATTTAATTCCTCTAAAATATAAAATTGGCCTAATTTATTCATGTTGAATATGTCCCAAAGAATATCTTAACCTAGCACATAATTTTCAGGTTAAGAAAATAACACATGGTTCAAGCTCAAGGTAGAACTGTAAAATGTCCATAACCACTTGAACCGATCCTTTTGATACTACTTATAATCCAACAGAGTAAATTAAGTCAAATTCAGAGAAAGGATACAGAAGCAGTTCTAATGATCTGAATTTTTTCTTATGAAGTTGAAAATTTCAAGATTTTACTCTTGAATACAACATAAAACCAAACACTTAGCTAAGAAAGTAATATTTATGAGTTAAAGCTAAAAGAGTTCCAACTTCAAAAGAATATTTTAATAAATAAAATGTGAAGGCTTGTCAGCAGCACATTGTCTTATTTTTGCTATTACACCCACTTGGAAACATCCTAATCCAATATCTTGACTCATATTTCAATTTGGGCTTTTACTCCACTGCCACTTGATAATTTCTTTCCTTTAGATATACCTAAAATAAGTCCTCTCACTTCCCATTCAAATTAATTTGTTTTAGCAAAGCCTATATTCAAGTTACAAAGGTTCTAAATTGAAAACTAAGGTTTCTCTGTAAAGTCAATCTGGGACAATCTAATCTCAGAGTTGATTTTGATATAGAACAAAAGTGATGATGAAAGAGCAAATGCACAATATATTTTAGACACTAGAGGGAGTGAATAAAGAAATTTGAGGGATGGAATGTTTTTGGTTTGCAACAATTAAAGCAGATCTTTCTTAGAACTCTAGTCAAAATTCAACAATTCACTCTACCAAGGCATGGCCAAACTTGTTATGTAGCAGGAGTGATGACGTGAGTGTCTCACTTAGCACTGGATATTCAAGCATATTTAGGAACCATGTATTCTGCATTGCCTTGCTGTGTGACTTTGTATAAATCATTCAACCTCTCTGGGCCTCAACTCTCTTATATGTTAATTAAAAATAATGCAAAAAATAAATTATAAAGCTACTTGTTCTAAATTTTAAACTGAATCACCAATATTCCTTAAAAAAAGAAGCTGCTGAAATTTCATGCCATGGTTAAGCTTTCTGCAGGCTAACTGCATGATAGCTTCACCGTGTACCTCTGCATCAACTTTGTCAATTTTTAATTAATGTGTAATATTAATAAATATAAATATAAAATAATATTTTCATCTACTGAACATCAAAATAGATGATTAATCTTAGATTCAAGACTTGTTTTCTCAAAGAAGCTTTCTCTGACATCCCCATCACTCTTCTCTATATTAGGAGCATGCACAGCCCTAAGAAAATAGGAGAGCTCACCATCCCTGTGTGTGGTTAAGCAGAGAGGTGCTATAGAAGGAATTGTGTAAGTCACAGAATAGTTCTAAGAGTGAGAATTGGATTTAAATCCCAAAACTACCTAAATTCAAATTTTAGTTACTACCTCTGTGACCTTACACTACTCTCAAAACTTTTAACTCTTCTTTCCTTATTCATAAAATGGAGCTGATCCCAGTCCCAGAAATTTTGCAAGAATTAAATATGATAATGAATTAAATCCTAAACACTAAGCTAGCAAAGAGCAGTCATTTAACACTTGGCAAACAGTATGGTTTTTAAAAGTATATTAGCCAGAAGATTGGCCCCAGATTCTAAAGGTCACCTTCTCAAGGCTCTACGTTTCTTTCCTGCAACCACATAAATATATTTACGTGAAACTAAAATGGATTTTTTCTGGACTTTCCTTGATCTTATCAGAGAGTTAAAAAAAAAAGTTTATATAGCTATGTAATGGCTGCTGCCTGACTTAGAGCAATTGCAAAAATGTTAGACTGTAAAACACCACAGATTATTAAATGAGTTAGAGGAAGTTTTCTAGTTTTAAAAATTTCTGTCTTAGAATCAATGAAATAAGTATCCTTAACCATTCTTGACCTTTTAGGATTGGGAATCTGGTCCCAATTCCTCTTTCCAGGTTTTTCTTTGACTAGACCATTAACTTTCCTGCCTTCACACACACTTTCCCTCTCTTCAAGTGCTCTCCTTCCTCATTAAATCCCACCATCTCCTTGAAGGCTTCTCCCATCATTCTTGCTTCAGAGCACCTGTAATCCTTTATTTATTTCTCTCATGTTGGAGTTAACACTGTTTGCTTTGCATAATGTTTATGTTTCCTTTTGTTTTATCTTCTGTACTAGAGTGCCAGCTTCTGAAAGCACAGAAAGTACTTATTTATTTTTGTTCCCTCGCAGTGCTTTCTATAAGATAGAAACTTGGTATACATTGCCTGATCAGATAAAGGGAACTGTAGCAGTAATATTTACACTTCAATGAATGATAACTTATTTCTAAGAATTTCAGAAATAATCAATTACATAGAGCAAAATTATATTAACTTAAATAATTCTCATGTTAGGTAATGCCATCACAGAGTTACTAATTCAATCAAGTGAAACGAAAACAAGAAATATTCCCCACCCCACTTTTTGACCACTGAAGAAATCCAACACACCCTTATTTCCTGTTGTCAGAAACATCTTCCTTCAAAGTGAAAAAGAACAGTATTTAATGATTGTTATCTTGGCAATAAGATCCTGAACTACATTGAATACTAATAATTTTATGAAGATATTTATAATACTATGACATCCCACATAGTATTGTCAAGAACTGTGAAGGGTCTGAGATATTCAGTATTTGCAAATCAGTCTGTTAATCTGTCACAGTTTCATGGATGCTGACAAGAGACAGAAACCCATGAGTCAAAAACAAAGGAAAGTTTATTACTCAAAGCAATAGCAGCCACCAGAGAATTCTCATTTTTGCTCTAGTTCTCCAAGCCTCAATTCCCATGATACAAAGAGGGTCAATTAAACAGTTGGCTGCAGAAAGAAAATCCTGAGCTTAGGGACCTAAATCTTTTACACTGGGCAGTAAGCACTCCTCTTCATTGCTCTGGAAGGGAAATACTTTCTGTATCTTTCAAGACTGTAAGCAAACTTGCCCTTGATCCAGAGGGAGACCATTTCTCTAACTGCCAAGGCTGTCTGCTCTACACAATCTTGAAAAGATCATGACAGCCCGGCCGGGCGTGGCTCAGCGGTTGAGCGTTGACCTGGGATCCAGGCAATCAGGGTTCGATTCCCGGTCAGGGCACATGCCCGGGTTGCGGGCTCGATCAATGACTCTCTCATCATTGATGTTTCTATCTCTCTCTCTCTCCCTCTCCCTTCCTCTTTCTGAAATCAATAAAGATATATTTAAAAAAGAAAAAAAGAAAAGATCATGAGAATATGGGCAGAAAAGTGAAACACCTCTGGATAATTTTTTCCCAACAAATGTAGCTCAACTCACATCGAAGCAAAGTACCAGGCTCCAAGGTTCACTGGTCTATCAAGTAGAGAAAACAGTCCATTCAATCAGTTCTACAATAATGTGACATACCCACTTCTAAGACGTGCCATACTACAGGGTGTGGCAAAAGTAGGTTTGTTGTCAGTGGAAATCAGGCTCTTCCACTGGATCACGAGGAATGCATTCCAAGGACCCACACACGGGAGATTGTTGTGTGGCAAGATTTATTTGTGATGCAAAATCAAAGGAGTTCCCCTCTTGGGTTCCCAATATCCCATCTCTGTCCATCCCAAAATGGGAAAAGTCCAACTGTGCCTTCAGCAAGGCCAAAACGAAAGCCAGTGTCCAACTCAGTTCTCTGGAGCCAGAGGGGCCTGCTGGGGACCCCAGTTGGCTGTTAGTCCTGCATGCTTGTGTGTTCCTAGGCGAGAGAGCGTGTACAAACGAATGGGCAAGTGTAGGTCACTGAGAAAGAGAGAACACTTCTTTGTTCCCCTGGGGTTTTAACTAGGAGCTTTTTCAAAATAACCTATCAACTTCCCTAGCTTTCGTGTGCTTCTGATGGGTCCAACCCCTAGCCTATGATCACTTTCCCAGGTGAGACGGACAGGCCTCTATGATCAAGCACCTCCCCTTGTGCCATCTTGACTTCTATTGCACATGTGCTTATCTCCCCTTGCTCCCCACCACCCCTCTACTGGAGATGGAAAGGGAAGGGTGTTAATCCCTTTGGAGGGACAATGCTTTGATCCCTGGAGTGTATATGAAGCTGTAGCTTCTTATGCAACAAACAGGCTCATGCTCCCCAGTTGATTATGTTCAATAATGTGTGATTCCCTTTGCTTCCTTTCTTTTATTAATATCTACCTAACTACAGTAACAGGTTTACAATTATCCATATGGAAAATAACACAATAATTAATAAGTAATAATATAAGAATAAATGTTGTTTTGAGTACTCACAGCTGCAAACCTACTCTTGTCCCACCCTGTATGTAAAATTGTGCAATAAATAGAACAGAGCTTAGGAGGGAAATAGTGTTAGGAGCACAACACTTTGTCAATGACACATTAAAAATAACACAAATAGGAATCTTATAAAAACAGTAGCATAACTTTGCACACGTTAAATAGTTAACTAATCTACAAATCTACTAATAAATATGAAACTTTACCTTAAAAAAATTAGTGTTTGCTTGTGGAAGTGAGTGTGGAGAGTTTTCAGTTTTGAGTTACTGTGAAGTGGTGAAAGAGGGGTTATCTGCAATCAGATAGAAAATTATAACAACAGATGTACATGGGTGTGACTCATAAGACACATGGTAAACTGGATAGGTGGTACGTTTGAGGTGTGTGTGTGGGTGCACACATTTTGTGTTTCCCTTGTGACTCAACTGAGTTGTGCGCCACTCTTTGCATTCGCCTAGTGTTTCTCATAAATTAAATCACACATAAAGAAACACAGCATTGTGTTTATTCCCTAATATATCAATCTCAATGGGAAAAACCTTTGCATTTTTCAAGACGGAGTTATAGCAAAACTAACTTTATATGACAGTCTTTTCACTAATAGCACATTGTTCTTATTCATTAAGGCATATTTTCTGCAGACCTCTATTAACGAACATCTTCATTAGCTTAATTCTGAACTAATCATTGCACTCGAAAGTGTATTCATTTTATTGGCTTGTGTTACCAAAATGCAACATAATAATAAAAATCTAGAACAATTTAGTAATTCCTTGTTCATCTTTCTTTGCTGCAATCTCCTGTCTCTCCCAGAGCTAACATTTGTTGTAGTTTCATACACATGGGGAGGTAGGAGTTTTTCTTTTGCATCTATGAGATTATTCAGTGTTTATGTTTCTGAGACTCATTTTTTTTCATTCTGAGATTCAATGTATTGCATAGATATCTCTATTAGGACATCATTCTCACGCACAGCTGTATAATATTCCACGCTGTGAACGCAACAGTAATTACATCAGTTAACTGTTTCTCTATAAACATTCTTGAAAGAGGAAAAAAAAAAGTATGATGCTCACATGTGAATTTTGTGTAGAATGACTTTCTGGAAATTGCATTAATGGGTGAAAGAGTATTCAGTTTTACGTTTTGATAGATATTGGCAAGTTACATAAAATTAAAGCACTATCAAATTACATTATTACTCTTCTCTCCATATCTTTTCCAGCACTGAATATTATCCATCTTTTAATATTTTTGTCAATTTGATAGTGATTGATTTTTAGTCTGTATTTAATATAGTTTATCAGTGAGAATGTAAATTTTGTATCCGTTTGTAGCTACTGCATTTCATCTCTGAATTGTTTGTTATTAGCCACTGCCTGCTTTTGTCATTGTTATTTGGAGGGGGGGAGTATGTTTTCCTAAATTTTTATTTGTGGAAGTTCTTTACATATTATTTCTAACAATCTGCTATCTCTTATTTTTGGAGAGAATAATTCTTTCTAATATGTTTTATATTTTAACTGTGGCATGGTTAACTGCAAAAACCAAAAAATAATTTATTCATATAAAATATTTAAAGTTTTTGTCATAATTTCCCTAATTTAGAGAAGATTCTAAGAATTCATCAGGTATTAGTAAGTGAATGAATAAACTGAGAGAGGGTTGGACATTAAAAATGCAAGGAACGAACAAAAGAGAGAGAAACTGCAAACCCAATAAGGTATAAAATGTCAATGAGGACTGTGAGAGACACATCAGCCTTACAATGCTTTTCCCAGAGGTGAATCCTGTTAAGAGCATTATGACTAAAGCAAAGCTGTTTTGTCGAGAGAAGAGAAGGGCTTCTAATAAGGGGTAACACAAATCTATAAATAACACTGGGATTAGTCTTACAGATGTAAAAAACTGCACAGAGACGTTATTATTAAGTTTAATTATAATATCAGCCCAATGAAAAGGCTACATTTGATGGACACAATAATGTTGTATAAAGTACATAATTTTCCCTGAGAATTTCTATCATCTTACAATTAGTGCCAACAGAAGGTCATATTGTCTTTTCTGGGTGCCCAAACCAAAACTTCCAAGGAGGGAGATGCAATAAAAGTGCTAAAGGTCTTTGGACTCATAATAAGAAAGGAGATCAAGAGAAAACAAATAATACACAGGGTTTGTCTGAAAAATATTCATAGAAAGGATAAAAGGAAAATATTCCACCTTGTTTCATACCTTTAAAATATTCATATATATTTATAACTGTTGGGACCAGTTCTTTATGTAAGTAAATAATAAATCTGAGAGTAATTAAAAATGTTTTCCCAATACGATCACCTGTGTTTGCAAGGTCAGTGTAAAAAAGAGGCCATATTGTGACAATTCAATGATATCTGTCTTCTCAGATTAAGTGGAAAGAAATATGTAACCCACAAGGGGCTGAAACATGCAAGGGGGGGGGGCGATTATAAAACTACTGTCCCTCGAGAACCTGGAAGAATAAGGTATGTATCTCTTGAGGGCACTCCAGAGATGAGAGAAATCCAGTGAATACAAACAGATAGACGCGTGCTCACATTTCTGGGCTCTAAACATTCTGCGTGCATAGCTGGGTTCCATTATTGCACTTAGGCTGCAGGGCAGGGATCTGGGCCGCCTTTGTCTCCCCCAGTAAGAACTGATGCATTTCAAGGCGCTAAGCAGCACTGTCTGAGCATTTGCTCAGCTAATCTTCTGGCAGCGTGTGATGAACGATCTGCCTATTGACTGGCTCAGCAGTTGCTAGCTCCTCCACCCTCACCCCATGTTGATCCTCACTAGTTCCTTTGGGCTGCTCTTTTTTTCCTATAAAAGAAGGGGGTATGAAAAGCTGGCCTTTCTCTTCCCCTCCCCCACGTTACAAGTCTCTCTCCCCTGGCCAGTTCTCCACTCCCTCCTCTCAGTGATTCCTTCTGGAATTTGAAAAATGCTGCCCAATTCTTAGCTTATACTTGGATAATTACTGAATTTCAACCACCTTGAGCTCCCTCCCAAACAAGGGAAGTGTTTCTGCTATATTTCACATCTGTGTGTGTAAAAGAACCAATTTATAACAAATAGGGACATTTTGGAAACATCTGTCATTATTTCATCCAGAGAAAACTTATAATTAACTCTTTGTGTTAGGAGATAAAACAGGGAGTCAGGAAGGTACTGACCTGTGTTCTACTGTGATAATATATGAATATACCAATGGATCCCTTTGCAATAAAGCCCTAAGAGGGGAATACAGAAAATCTCTGGATTTCCTACTTTAAAACTTTTTATTATTTATACTTCTGCAGGAATAAAATAAAAGACGAAATTTGCTGAGACTCAGCATGAATTTATTTTTAACAGAAGGTGTAGGAGAAGCTGTAATATAAAATGTACTTAATTATAATTTTAAAGCTACCAGTACAACACAAAAATATTGCCTTAGACTACAAAAATTGACTTCACTTGTTCATGTAAAGCTGCTCACACCCAACCTCAAGCAAACATGTTCATTTGCTAAGGACAAAGTCAAAAAGGAAATTAGATAATTACTTATGTTTCTACTTTGCCTCATCTTCTGGTCTTAACCACATATAACTACAACACATATAACTCAACCACACATAACCAGTTATATATGCATATAACTACTGTATATCACTGCATATGAATCCAAAATAGAGAAACTAAAACCCTATTCTGGCAGAAAAACACATACCACAAAGGAGTATTTGTACTCATTGGACCCCAATTCCCTCCCCACCTTCCCTCTTTTTCTTTATCTCTCTAAAGAAAATAAACACACAAATATCACCATTGGAGCTAAAATGTTTCAAAGATAAATATACTTCTCCTGCTAATAATACCAGAATATGAGAGCAGGCATTGTTTAAACACACAAGATTTGGGGGCATAGTTGCTTCTCATATATAAGCTCAAAATCTTTAGAGACTGATTCTAGATCATCTCTGCTTCTGCCATATGGGGATTCATACAGACTAGAAATTGCCCTTGGACTGAGAAAATGTATTAGGACCCCTTTATTAGGCAGGTTACTAAGATAATGCTATGGTTACTTTACATTTTGTGCTTAGTCAATAATTTAGGACTGTCTTGGGGCATGTCATAGAGTCACATAAATTTTAAGGAATCAATGAAAAAGGGAGATGAAAATCAAAAGATTGTTGATATAGTTACTATACCTACCATGCTCCCATTGTGCTTTGCTAATCTCATTGTAACAGCACTTACTCGTATTGTATTATAATTTTTCTATAGCTGAATCTATCTGCTGGTAAATTGATCCATTAAATGGCAGCATAAAAGTAGTTTTTATTTTCTCTGACTTTAAACAATCTATGCAATGAGGCAAATTATAAATATATGTGAATATAAATAAATAAAAGTTGTCTTTGCATCCTTAGAGCGTAGTACAATGCCTGCCACATATACAGTAGACAATCAGCTCATTTGATTATAAGAACTAATTTGTGAATAAATATAGAGGAAGGAAGGAAATCAGATCTAATTTAAACTTCATTTGAAATCAAAACTTCTCTTGACCATAATTCTCTTTCAAGTCCCTACCTCTTTTCCTGCCAAACATTTTGCAAGAAATGTCTCCATTTACTATCTCCAAACAGAAGTATTTAAGACAACTGAAGTCTTAACAATTCATATGGTTCCAAAGTGGAAAATAAGAGATTGAAAACAAGTCACTAAACAAAATTTTTAAAAATAATTTAATCATAAAAATATTAATATTTTGTTTAAAGAAATAAGCAAAAGTAGAAAACTTAAAAGCCAGCTACAGAAGAGTCAAGTGCCCAGAAATCCTCATTGAGAGATTTATTGTATTTAAAAATTTTTATTCTGGCTTTTTAACAAATTCCAGTACCAGCATCTTTTCCTAATGATGGTTTATAAAATGTACCTCAATCTCTGAAGAAAATGTTTTTGGGGCCTCGCTTTTCAATTATCATCATCATCCACGGTATGACTCATTTTTTAAAGGTTTCACCCTCTAGATCTCTATCAGAACTTCAAAAACAAATTCAATCCTTTTGTACCACCTTCACTGAAAGACTTTACTCCAGAAAAGTGGAGTAATCTGCAGCACGGTTACTGAAAGCGCACACACTCACACTACAGCACTCTGGGGACATTCCCTACCTGGTGGGTGGGTTTGTCAAGCTTCAAATGAATGGACCCTGGGCTGCTCAGTTTTATTTTTTCATTTAATGGGGTTCTGCTGTTATTCGTGTTTAATGGGCATTTACTATGAAAGTGTAGAGCTATCAACGTCAACGCATCTTGCAAGGGTGGATCAAGTTCTTTGTTCATACTGGTAGACAAAATGTAAGGGAAGACTCCACTTCAACAACATGACACCAGAAAAAACTAGAAATGAGGTCATAGAAAAAAAGTGTTGCAATGACATAAAAGCTTCAAGCCCGCTGCCCTGTAGTTTTGCTACTAATGCTTTGCAAGGTCATCAATGTGTTGGTCTTCAGATTGCTTTAGTATTGAATTAGAAATCTTGAATAGTAGAGGAAAGCCAGGTTCCCTGATTTGTTCTGTTTAAGAATAAGATAAAGATCAGTAACATTTCATGCACAGGATATGAAACCCTGTCAAGACCTAAAGGAAAAAAGGATCACCAAAAACCTAATCTCCAAACACACACTCTTTTATATATCAAAGCTCTAATTCTTGTGGTTTATAAATGGTTAGAAAGCTTTTAAGTGACTTCTTTTTATTATCACAAACATTTCTGCTAATGTGTGAATAGAAAAGTAAAAAAATAAACATAAACCCCCAAATAAGGGAGAAGTGATGAAAAGGGGACACCGTATTGAAAAGACACATCAACCACTATGTCCCACCAACATCTTGATAAATACTGGACCTGAGAGGAGAACACGGATTCAAGTACAAGTAGTTAAAAGTCTACTTTATAAATAGGACTTAAGACATATACTTTCATTCATGGGGAAAAAAGTTAAAACTAAATGGAAGAGAGATTTACACCTGCTTAAAATAATTTTATAGATGACCAGAGCAACCAAAAAGAAAGTGTTCATGAACTAAGTCAAACTGTATCTCATATGGGTTGAAAAGTATGATAGTAAAATAAAGAAACCCACTGGAGGAATGAAAAGCAGGAAAGATTTAAGAGTGCCTGAAAGTGGAGAATAAAAACGTGACAATTCAGAAAGTATCTCTGTACTAAGTTTTCAATATAATATGGTTTATTTATTACTGTTGTTATTATTTTAATACATAAAGAGAATGAACATCAATCTAAAAGTTAAGAGATGAATTCTGGAATCAAACTACCTACGTTTAAATCCAGCTCTACTCAAAAACTTTGTGATCTTTGGCTAATGACCTAACCACTCAGTACCAGTTCATCATCTGTATAATAGAGATTATGCCAGAGCCAAGCTGTGGATAAATTGGGTTAATATGGGTAATGCACTGTACCTGGGCCACAGTAAATGTTTCACAAACCTTCCCTAAGCTTAGCCTCATATTCCCACCTCAGTGCCCCTCGGTAGAACACAGTTCTTGGCTCAGGCCAGTGCCAGGCTTATATGACGCAGTAGAAAACAGAGAAGCCATGCTCCCGTTTATGTGTAGTTCTCAATACATAATGTCACACATTACAGTGTGGCCTGGTGTCCTTCAAATCAGAATGATGTCATAGGTATGAGGTGAAGGCATAACCCCGTTTTCTCTGGTTTTCAAAGAATAAACTCACACAATCATGTTTCACCTGTTTCAAATGCAATTCCTTGAAATTTGAGATTGCTTTTCTCTTTTAAAAGGTGTTTTATTGAATAAAACTCAACCGTTTGTTCCCTGATTGCCATTTCTGAGGCTGCTCTGCCAAGACAACATCATCAATCAATGAGAGAATGTGTCAGCAGGGGGCTTCTCTTCTTCTTCTGAGGGTCTATGATGTTTGTTTTTCAACAGAAAGTGAGCTCTAAGTAAACACAAATTTTTTATTTCCTAGTAAGTGTTTTCAAGTTCTACAGCACCTCTGTTTTCTGACAATGTCAATTTTATTTTGTTTCCCAAGTTGATAGAACAAGAAATAAATCATTTAAAGAACACATTTATTTCTTGCAACAAAATGGTCCAAGGAAATACTGAAAATGTTCAGTAAAGCAAAGCATTTGCTAAATAAATGAAAACTCCACAAGCTAAATAGTGAATACACATATGCATGCATGCCCACAGAAGGCAGAAAGAAGGAAAAAAGTTATAGCAGCCTTAAGATAAAAGTCCATGCCATTATCCATCTCTGTAAAGATTATAAAACAAAAAACAGAATCAGACTCGGTCTCTATTTCCCCAAAACATTGGTTCAGATTTATGTGGCATCTTCTGAAACTTTTCCATGTAATAAGGGTTTATTTATTATTATTGTTGTTATTTTAATAAATAAAGAGGGTCAACATAAATCTAACAGTTAAAACATGAAGCATGATTGTGCTCAAATTCTGCAAAATCCACTTTTAACCAAATTCTAAAATGTTGGTATCAGTTGGAGATCCACAAACATGTGGGAAACAACCTAAGCACATCTAACTACTAATAGAGTAATCCTGTTATTATTTTATGTGTTAATTTAACAACTGCTTCTAAGAATCAGAGACATAAGACCCTCATGTTTCATATGGGCTGTATCCATCATATCACTGACTGTCATTCACACATCCTTCCAAGTCTCTGCAAAGCTGCCAGCAAGTTGAAGTTTTAATGAACACAGTTTAAAGAGCCACAAAATCAAGTGGAAGGTTGGCAACCATCTGTTGAATTTGTGCTCCATAGATAGACAATCCCCACCATTTAGAAACTGAAGAGGATTGTTTTGCCCTGAATGGTGTGAATTTCCTCTCCAGGCAGTCCAAAAGCACAGAGAATGACCACGTTGTACTAGAGAGGCCTGGCCTAAGAGCTTTGAGACCAGAAATAAAATCATACATTGTATTCCTTCTTCGGGAGGTCAGCCTGCTTTATGCACACTATCTAATCAATTCTCAAAGCATTCCATTGAAATGAGGGAGAGGCAGCTACAATATTCACTTTTCAGATGGATAACCTGAGGCTCGGAAAGGTTAAGCAGTTTTCCAAGGTCACATTAGGCTGTTTCCACACAACTGCAATTACCTGGGTAATGTAGGCAAACAGCAATAGCAACAGACCGCAGACTACTTCCTCTTACATGGAGGCTGGGAACCTGAACAACTATGGAAAAACAGGACTAGGCCAGAATTACCCAAATAAGCTGGCCTATATGCCCAGATTCCCCAGATGATTGACAATTTTCTATTCAACTTGAGACTGGAAACAGCAGGGCAAGGGGAGAGAATGCGGTCACAGATCTGCTATTTATAGGCTATCAGCCACCACACTCAGCTGCTTTTCAGTTAAGGTGAATATTGAATGTAATTTTCTTTCTCCAACTCCATACAGAGAAACTACTCTCAGAAAAGGAAATTACAGAATTTAATAATATTTCTTGTGACATGGTGATTTGCTTGGTGACAGTCTCAGCAACGTTTACCACATAGTCATCTGGGCTTATTGACCATAAATAAAAATGCAGTCACATTCTCTCTTGCTCCACAGATTTTTTTTTTTAAATAAAGCAACAAACATTCCATGCAATTTTTTTTTCTCACCTGGGAAACATTGGTTGAACTTGCAAAGTTGTAATAAAACAGAACAGTAGTGTAGAAAGGAAACTAAGGCGACCTGATGTGCCTGTTTAGCTGCAAGAGTTAATTCCTGTGAAAAATACACTTCCGCACATTTCCTTTGGCCGAGTGGTCTGAGGCTCTGAGGCTTCAGACCGTGAGCAGGGGGCGGGCCGGAAGCCAACGGTTCTTTTGATGTAGACTGATGCGTGACGGTAGCCCCTGTGCTAAATATCAAGTTTTCTTTCTCCCCCGAATTGCTCCCAAATCATGAAAAGGGATTCCTTTAGCCCAAATACACAAATAATAGTCCTAGAACACACCAAAGGTGGCAGATAAAAATGCCTCCTGTTTTCTGTGGCTTACTAACCATAACCAAAATTAAACCAGCAGAGAGAAACAGAGAGCTCAGCAAGATTCAAGATAGAAAATAAAAGGCAACAAAACCAAGAGGATCCTGTCGATGGAGTGTCTCCAAACTCCTAATTTGGAAGGGACTGAAGAGGGACTGAGAACCCTCTACCTTACCTCCCGGGAAAAGGCTCTGAGCCAACTGCCAGGGAGCCCTGGGCATCCCAGCCAGCCTGGAGCTGCTGCTCCTGAAGGTGGCCCGCTCCCAGGACTCTGCAGTCAGGGCCCACACTGACCAGGTCACAGGTCCTCACCCTGGTGTGTGGGCAGCAATCCCTTAAAATTCCTGTCAAGCATGCAGATTCCCAGGCTCTACCCAAATGCACATTAATGCAGAATATTTAAAGGTCCCAGGATCTAAATCATAACCTCGAATAATCCCAGGACCACAGCTGGAAGCTAATAAATGTATTGATAATGCCACCTGGATGGTGTTTCTAGAACTGCTTACATACTTAGGAAGCGAGAGCACCCACCTTAAACCCTGCATTTGATGGACACGAGGACCTGCCTATTTAATGGATAATTACACATAAGGGCCTAAGAACAAATCTAGAATATATTATTTAAGGGCCTCTGTTCATCCACAAAATGAGGCAGGTTAAATTTATTTAAATAATCATGGCTGTAGCTGCCAATTTAAAGTTGACAATTGGTTTTACCAAGCAAGATTTGGCAAAAGAAACCATTCAGAGACATTTTAAGCCCACCATCCACCTTTTACATGCAAGAGCTACTTCTATAGAAGCATGGCTGAGAGAGAGAGAAAAAGAGAGAATGTGTGTGTGTGTCAGTTATCTCTTCCTTTGACCAGTATTTTCTGTGCCCTGCCCCTCCCCCACTTCACCATATGCCAGTCTTTCTCCTGTGCCATCACTGTTCCCTTTGTCTCATTTGACAGCCCCCCTTTGTCCTACCTTTCCCGTCACCCAGCTATTGTCCATACAGTCAAGCTTACAAAAGAGGATTGCTCACTGGTGAGACTGTTGACCAATTTACGGAGAGGACAAGAATCATCAAAGTCATAACTTGATGTTTGTTAACACTTTAGAATTTACAAAGTCCTTTCACACTGTGTCATTGATATTCCCAAAACAAGTAAACCAAGGCAGTGTTATTAAGCCTGATGAAGACAATGATATTGAGAGCATAAGTAACTTGCTAAAGGCAACATTTTTTTGTAAAAAGGCAGAACCTGAACCTGGACCAAAACTTACAGTTTTAGTGATACTGCTTTTACACATGTCATTTGAGAGAAGGAGAACTCCTAGAACTACTCAGATTTTTTACATTACTGAAGCATCCCAGTTTGAGTCAGGTTTAAAAAAAATACTGATTACATAAAACCACTGGACTGTAAAGAGGATTCAATTTATTCTGAGGTAATTTGTCCAATGGTGTGAGAAAAGCACTTTTTGCATTTTCCTAGAAAAGGGACAGAAAAAGACTAGTAGAGAGCAGTCATGCTGTAAACTTGTCTGAGGGATGAATTCTCTGTCCAGGGACTTACCCAGCCTCTTCAAGGGCTCCTGGGGTCTTCCAATTCAGTCCAGTAGATCTCCGAACATTATAAAGTTGACATTCCAATCAACGAAAGAATAATCACCGATCCTATTTTAGTTGGAAACATGCAGAATTAGCTGAAATATGCCACAGACAATGTGATGTTGAAACTTTTTTGTTAAATTAGTCGATGTAATTAAAGCAACAACCAAGAGCCTATTATGTGTCAGGGAGCACACCACACAAGTCATGTAAACAGGATCGCTGGCGAAGGCCACCTCTTCTAAGTTAGCTACTAAGCTTGATCAAACAAATTAAACAAACCACTAACTTTCCACTGTACTTTATAACATGTAGATACAATATTTGAGGCCCAGAAGGATTCCAATATTGAATGGTTCTTCTTATAGCAGGAGACAACAAATGCAAAATGAAAAAAAGGTGACCAACTCTCATGTGATGCATGGGCCTCTAGGTGTTGTAAAACATCTTTAACACAATTTTAAGAAAATAGTATAAGGTTATTTTTTAAATAATCCCTCCAAACCAATTATAAGTTATTTTGAAATGGCTTTAAATAAGGTAGAAAGAACTTCATGCAGTTTTAATTTGCATCCTTTATTGCCAAAGTGTAAAACTTAGAATTTGCCAAGGATGTGATTCCAAGTAGCCCAAGAAACAGTGTCTCCTAAAATTATGTGACAGAAACCTTCATCAGAAGATCTTACTTTCAAGTCAGAATTCTATCTTATATTTCTCCAAAGAGAAACTGACATCTCACATGACTGGCTTTTTTTTCTGGTTCAAAGTATACTCTAACCTTCTCTGAGGCCAATGCTTAAGTCTCTGACAATCATCTCATTTGGCTGCTCTGGGCAGCAGGATTCTGAAAACTCTGCAGCACATGGATATTTTTTGCCTAAGGAGAGCAAGGGAAGCAGTGGCTATAAACCTGAGAGAAAAATCGACCCAAAGGAGAGATTTCATGACAGGGTAGTGATGTAGATACTACATGAGCTTTACTTGGACTTTATATACAGTGGATGCTAAATAAAGTACTCATGTAAAAATGGAAAGAAATTAGTCTGTGTGACTTAGCCTGCCCCAGCATTCTCCTCTCAAACCTCACCTGTATGTTCTAGAAGGTGATAATAATTCAGAGGTATGCTATCAAGATTTTTTTCTAAAATACAGTTACAGATATAGCTAGATTTATCCAACTTTCTCTTATTGCACTTACATGGCTTTAAAAATGACCATTCTACTGTGCCCGGGACCCCGCCTCAGCATGCTTCCACCATGAGTTTCTCCTTCGAAGGCTCAGGAATACTGGTTTGCATGAATTGTGTAAGAAGTTGTCAGGTAGTGAAATCACTACATAGTCTAAAATTATCTTCATTCTTCATCTCTGCCCTTTCTTCATTATAGTTTCCCAGTTTCCCTTCACCTCCCAAGTGCCCAAGAACTGATTTCTGACCCAACATCCCCACTTCAGAGGAAAAAAATCTGATTTAATAAAATGAATTCTTACTAGGTATTTATATATTAATGTGTTCCTTCACACAAGAATTTACAGAAGGGTGAAACAAATGGTGAAATTAAGGCATTTGCCACAGGCTGTTGATGACTTAGATGGGTTTCATTGAAGCCTCTCAAATACCACTATGTAGGTGACCGATATCTTCCTCTCATAAGCTTTGACCATGAATGTAGGTAAAGAACTGCTTAAGATTCCATATGTAGCTCTACAATGTAAAATTACCCTAGTGAAGAGAGCAGAACCCTTTCCTGCTCTTTTGACTACTGGAGCAAATGAGTTGCTAAGGAATTGTTTTAAAGGAAAGTAAAAATAATGTCCCAGAAGCTAACAAAATGTTCAAATAAATATAGAAACTAAATACATAATGATCCAGGTAACTCAACTTTTATACCTAAACTTAGTCTTATAATTTGAATAAAAGATGATGAAGTTCTTGAAAGTCAAAATCAAGTATATTTTAATTGATCCAATAAATTTTTGATGCTTCACTTCATCTTGTGGACACAACAAGGGAATGCTTAGTAGACTGTGATTTGAGAAAGTTCTTGAAAATTCCCTCCAGGGTGGTCATGCTATATAAACACTGTTAGTTCTTTTAGAGAACATTTAATGTACTGTATCTAGGTTTTAATTCTTCTACCCTGGCAATTCCCTGAGGACCACGCATAACAAAAGGAGCAAGAAGACAAATAAAGACAAAGAGAAATGTTGGCTATTTGCTGTGGGGGACCAAGTGTGTTTATATGGGCCTGAATAAATGCTTGCATATAACATATACACACACAGGTGTGATGATGACCTGGTTATGATACCTGAAATCACTTGGCTCACTGAGAGACCCAGAAGTGATCAGGTTGAGCTCCTCTTCTTGGTGAGTGTTCCTTATCTTACATGGGTCCTTCAGAAATTCTGCATTTGGTCAAAGGAGAGTTCTTAGGCCATAGGTTCTTAGGAATAGACCAACTTATGCACATAGGCACCAAAAGAGTAGAAATGCTTAGGGACAGACAAAGGTCCTGCTTTGCTTTATATATTTATGAACTGCAATGCTTTATTTTGAACTTCAAAGCCATCTTAAATACCCAAAATAAACAAAAAGTATCTCAAACGGAAATGGCAAAAATATTCACTTCTTTAAATTAGCTTTGCTAATATATTTTACCTTTTTCTTATGTTATTAGGCTACTAAGTGAGGAAAAGAAAGGAATGAATTTGCTATTATTTCACCACATTTACCAGTATTTCCCACTGCAACAGAAGAATAAAAGCTGAAATAAAAATTTTTTATTATTTATTAAATATTTGTCCTAAATCTATATGTATTTATTGTTTATGAATTAAATTTTTCCATTAATAATTAGTGAATTTATATATAATACAAATTTGGTCATTTTCTTTCATGTCTTGATTATTTAAAAGATACATGCTGCCTTTATTAGGAAATTCCTAACATACGAGACACACACACTATTTTAAAAGTTTAAATAATAAAGTCAATGGGAAACTAATGAATATATAAATATATTGGAACCTTTGAAATAGCTCATATAAAATAAATGTATACCAAAGATAGAAGGTGAATGATAAATAATCAGGAAAACTTAGTATGGTACTAGAAAGCTAAAGCCAAATCTAATTGAAGCTTCCTAAAAATATCTAAAAGCTAAAGAATAAAAATGGATTGCTAAGACAATAATGTAATCGATAACTATCAAAAACTACTGAAACCCAGTTCTCAAGTATACTAGATGTTTCAAGCTGGGTGGAATGGAGAGTGTGGTGAAAACTAATCAGGATGTATCCTAGTACAAAATTCATCCTTATTAAGAAGATTGGTCCCTTCAAGATGAACTAGCTGTTAAAATATCAAGTCCAAAGAGGTCAATGCTTTTATGGAAGCCAGGGAAAAGGAAGGAAGGAAGGAAGGAAGGAAGGAAGGAAGGAAGGAAGGAAGGAAGGAAGGAAGGAAGGAAGGGAGGGAGGGAGGGAGGGAGGGAGGGAGGGAGGGAGGGAGGGAGGGAGGGAGGGAGGGAGGGAGGGAGGGAGGGAGGGAGGGAGAATTCAAAGAAGAACGAGACTAGATTATGGGACATAATAAGCTCATTTTATTGTTGTGAGTTAAAATACTTAGAACATAGCAAATTATATTTAACTTTTTAAAAAGTTGCTTAACTCTCAGAAAAGAGAATGAGATGCATTTCAGAATTTACTAAGTGATAAGCCTGAAGTTGATCCCCAGCCATTTTCTAGAATGATTTGTTAGACATTAACCAGGGTAAGCTCTTGGAAAATTGCAGAGTGATCACTAGGAGCTGGCATGAATCGCTAAGAAATAGTTATATCGCCCGGCCAGGCGTGGCTCAGTGGTTGAGCGTCGACCTGGGATCCAGGCTATCCGGGTTCGATTCCCGGTCAGGGCACATGCCCGGGTTGTGGGCTCCATCAATGACTCTCTCATCATTGATGTTTCTATCTGTCTCTCCCTCTTCTTTCCTCTCTCTGAAATCAATAAAGATGTACTTAAAAAAAAAAAAAAGAAAGAAAGAAATAGTTATATAAATTAGCCTTCGTTCTATTTTTTTAGTTGGGTTACTGGATTGTAAATCCAGTATAGGGATGTCTGGACTGAAAGCACAATATATTGCATCTTAACTTCAAAAGTTACTGGCTGTGGCTTCATGACATTCTTGATTGTACAGTTTTGTGGACATCTGGCTGCTTGACACTTATGTCAGAAAGGTGTTTATCAATAGGATTCTATCAACAAAAAACACGGTTTCCAACATCTTGTTGAAGGCCTTAGTCTATAGCCCTGTCTTACTGTATTTTAAATGGACATGTTGGCTAAGGATACCTGAGATGTCCTTAAAGTTGGGAGAAATAGCAACAAATAAGAATAAGATTTGAAATTATCTTAATGGAGTAAAATGCTAATCGTAACAATAACATCAAACTTTAAAAGGATAAACACCGAGTCTTGCTAAGAAGTTAAATAATTACATCAGTATATTGTTTTTATGAAAAGCCATGATAATTTTCATTAACCACAGATGAAGGATGCCATCTAAGAGGTCCATGGGTAGAATTCAGGGGTGGTCAGTGAACTTGAAGATGGAAAAAAATGCATTGTTATTTTCACTAACCTCTGACTGAAATGTAGCATTTCCTTTCATTATGAATGTAGACAAAATACCACAGTGGTATTAGCAGTACCTGTAACTTTTTCCACAATAGCGATCACAGTTCTTTTCCTACCACATGACAATTGTATATGTATCTCAAAATGGTACTTAAGCTTCACTACTTCAAAATTAAGATAATTATTGCAACCATCATGAAAAATTGGTAATAATACATAATGAATAGATGTGTAATAGTAAATCACAGATTTCTTTTCAATACTTTTATAACTGCATTTTAATATAATTCATTGGTTTCTAATTCCATGCATTTAATTTTATTCACTTAAAGACATTATTCTGAGAAGCGGACATTTTAAACCACTAACATAGGGGTCTGTGGTGCAAAAACACTTAGGAACCTCATCGATAAAAGTTAGATATGTTGCTTTAAAAAGTAGGCTGCAATTATAGAAACATGTGGCACAGTTGTGTTTCATGGAAAATCTGCTGGTTACCTCACACATACACAGATCTTGCTTGGATCTGCATTTCCATATTGAGATATTGGCAACTGAAATACATTTGGGAGGTGAAGAGAAGCCATGACCAGAAAGAAGAAGTCTAGAAATTATATCACAAGGAACATAATTCCTCTAGAAGCAAATACTGGTTTCTGCAAGACACTAGAGAAAAACCAGGATGTGGAGAAAAAAAAGATACTTGCTTTGATATAGATAGAACTACCTGCATCTCCCACCTCTATTACTTATCTTAGGTGGTTAGTCAACATTCTGATTCTCACTTTTGGTGTCTCTATCTCAAAGATAATGCAGACAGTGCAGAGTTGTGGTGAGGGTTGGGAAAATACGTATTATAGACTCTAGAGGTGCCTGGCATGTGATCGACCCCCAAAAGTTGCATTATGATTGGCATGGTCTTGGCAAGGGAACCAAAATGCTCAAGTGTCTTCTACCCCAACATGGGTTGACAGGTAGCTTGAATGGGCCTTTTACCCTCAGGAATATTGTATGGAAGCTGAATAGCTCAGTTTTGTCTTGCTCCAGGGGACAGGGACAGGGCAGGGCAAATGGTGCAAGACAGATGTTAGGTCACTATCATGAAGAATTGCCTAGCAGTAAAAACTGTCCAACGATGGCCTTGACTGCTTCCTAAAATAATGAGAATCTTGCCTCTTCATGTGATCCTACAGAGGCAGGATTCCCAAGCACTCTGGATGTGGTAGGAAGAATGTTTGCTGAGAGAGGGGGCCGCCCACCAGGCCTCATATGTTTCCTCTAACTGTATGGCTCAGAGCCCCTACAGCCTCGTGAACAAGGGCTACACACAAATAACGTATCAGGCTGTCAGATTCAACAAATGTTTTTCCTCTGCTTCTGAGGACTATAGTCATCATTTAAATAAACAGATCATTAATTTGAGAATAGGATTCCCAGCCTCTGGTAAAATGAATACAGTATTGGACAAGGAACATGTATATTTCAAAGAGATACGATGACAGTCGTAGCTACAGGGTTCCAAAATGAACTAAAGTTAAATTTTGTGGTAATTAATGACCACATAAAATGGCTGAAGTGGTAATAAAAATGTACACAAGTGAACTATAATCAGGGGAATGCTTAAACAGACTACTGCTTTCTCAGGGGAATTATGGCCCTAACGTCAGTTCCAAACAACACCAACAAGGCCCTTTCATAAGAAAGTCTACCTCCAAAAACAACTGACTAGTAGCTTGAGAATTTCTACTTTGAATACCAGCGAAGGAATCATAAATATTTTCTTGTCAGATGTACTTCCCCGATGGGAAGACACTCAATGTTTTAGCAAGTAAGGATAGACAGAAAGAAACAGGAAAACTAGAAAGCAATAAATGAGTTAATCAGTTATTTCGATAAATACTCAAATACTCTAGAGATCTTCATCATGTATGATACAGTTAACAGAAAGAGCACTGTGTTTTCTTTTTCTCCTCTCCTTTTCCCTTAGCAAGTCTCTTCCCCCCTCCCTTCTCTTTATTTCCTCTCCCCAAAGGGGCCCCTTGAACTACTTACAAACTCTGAGGTTTCCTCATGTTTCCCTCCCCTTCTCCAAATCTACATTCATTCTGAAATATCTATTCTTCAAAAATAGAAATAACCTTTTCACAGAAAAGTACATCCTGATAGGATCACAGTTGGTGAAGTCACTCACATTTCCAAATAAGCTAACCACGATAAAAAAAAAACCATGAGCAAAATATCATGCTATTTAGAACTATAACAAGGGCACCTATACTTATTTATCATTATTTGGTATTTATCCAGGTAGGAAAAAAAAACTATAGGAGAGATCTCTGTACATATATATATCAGCATCTAAAGATTTTCCACATAAAGTGTTTATACATTAAATTCTGGCCTAATATGTGGTCCATGTAATATTTCTCTTATGTCCTCTTTACACAGACAATTATTTAAATCCTTCCTGTAAGGACGCCTCAATGTATACTATGTTGTAACTTAGAAATGTAAGTATTGCATGTGATCAAATGTTGTGATGTCACTGCAAAAGTTCCACGAGAAAAAGTCACTCTCAACAAACACTACCTTGTAATGTCCAGTGAGTGGCCAAAAGTTCCCCAGAGGGGGAATTCCCTGAAGTGCAGATCCAGGAACTTGACCTTTCCACACCCCCACAGTGAGGCCTCTTCTGGAGAGCGAACTCATAGCAGCCAAGTTCCAAGAGGTTGTATAAACTCGATTCCAATTTATTAAGACACAGACAATAGTGTGGTGGTAACCAGAGGGAAAGCGGGGTAAGCGGTAGGTGGAGGTGGTCAAAGCTGCGGGAAGGGGGGAAGGGGAATGGAGAGAAACTTTGCTTGGGGTGATGGGCCCACAATGCAGTGGGCAGATGATATTTTGTTGAGTTGTGCTCTTGAAACCTGTATGGTTTTGCGAACTAATGTCCCTCCAATAACTTCAATTAAAAAATAAAATAAAATAAAATAAAATGCAATCTAATTGTGATGAATGTTATAACCTAAAGAAATAAACCATTTATAATAATAATGAAAAGATAAAGTGAAAATGTAACTGCTAGTGGGACCAGCTCATTCTGTCTCTATAGAAGTTTTATGGGGATTTACCCAAAGATGCCTTGGTGAACAGTGAATCAGAAAGAGAGAAAGACAGGGTTTTATAGATGAAGAAAATGTCTAATGGTAGAGCCTGAGATATTTGTGTCAAGGTAGGGTCTATAATTTAGTCTGGACAGGTCAATTCTCAGACCAGTGCTAGAATGGACACTGGCAGTGATGGCCTATGTCTACTTCCTTATAACAGACCAATATTCTGATTATCACATTTTTCTTTAGATATATAAACACTTCCAAAATATATAGTCAAATATTGATGATCTGAGTGCAGTTTATATTTTTCAAGGGATTTTGCATTTCCCTGCTTTGATCTACCAATTTGTTGATGTTAGTGTTTTACTTTAAGGTGGGAGAGGGGTGGGGGAAATTTCTCTTTGAAATACAAATATAAAAATATATACCTATTGGTAACATGATATGTAGACAAGAAAAATTTTATATAAGCACATTAAAAGTGATGCGTTTAGAAGCTGCAGCCACAAAGAGTGAGGCTGACTCCTGGTCCCACCATAAGGCACTATGTGAGCACTGGTCAAATTATTTAATCTCTCAGATCTTCAGTCTGATCATCTGCAAAGTGAGAATAACATCTGCCTCCCAGGCTGTTCCATGAAGAGGTAATTGACGGAGTGACATGTGAAGAGTCTGATGCACTAGGAGGCTGTGGCGTATTCCTCACTTGAATTCTCTTCCCTCATTACCCGCTCCCTGTCCAAAAATGTCAAATTTTGCATCACCCCCCCATTGTATTTCTGGGAAGTTCAGCGAATTTATGTGGGACTTGTATAGGTCCCCTCGGTGGCATGCCTACCTCCTTCCTCTCCAATCACCCGTAGGGGTTTTCTCTTGATGAGAACCGGTAAAGTCATCCTCAGGATCAGCATGTCCTCCTACATGCATTATGTCCTCAGAGCATTGCTTTCTCAGTCTGTCCTATGTCAGTTTACACTTGGTAACACATTGCTCAGTTTCATTACTTCCTATGTGCCTTGTCATCCTAAAATTTCAGCCTACGGAGAGTCAACGTTTTACTTTCTAGTTCTTGGAATCTGGTGTCCTCAGTCACCTAGACTCCCACCCCCAGCTCTAGCTAATGCTGCAGTGGCACTCATTTAGTGTTGACTGCCTGGCTAACGAGAAATTATTTGAGCACCACAGAAGGGGGGAGTCTAGAGGGGCTGTGAGATATGTCAAAGCAGCAGATGAAAGAGGGGAATCACAGAAGGTGAGGAAATTACTTGCTCTTCTCCTCCTCAAAAAGGCAAATGATTTATTTATTCAACCTCACAAAGAATACAGGTACCTTCCCTGTGGCTACTTTCTGCAAATAGTGGAAGCAAAGAAAAGTCAGAAATGCAAGTATCAAAGCGGAGATAGCAGAAACACTTGGGGAAAAGCCACAATAAATCAATAGGTACTCAGAGTTACAAAGAAATAAAGAATGTAAATGCAAACATTTTTTCAAGTGTATCTTATGTCATCACCTTAAAGCATTTTCTGTAAAAAGCTGTGTTTTCAATAACTAGATGTCTACCGTGGCACATAAAATTGAATATACATCGGTTGGAAATACTAATAATTAAAACTATCCACAACTTCAGAGTAAATTCTGTTAACCGAAGTAAAAATGAATACTTCATAATGGATAATGCGCATAATTCTGCATTAATTAAAAAGAGATTAAAAGAGAAGAAATAAGGGACTCAATAAGCAGTGATTGTCTTTGTTTTCTGTCCCGTAAAAATCCTCGAAGAACTTTTTTTCTCCTTTTATTTTCCAAAGGAGAAACATTAATTCCACAAATGTGCTCCTATTGAGATTGACAACTGCATATTTGTTCTAAGAGAATTTTACCCAGGAATTAGAGTTCAAACTGTGGACAGATTTGGAGGGAAATTACTAAATAGGATCCAAATTAGGGCAAAGTCAAATCATAACAGAAAAATGTGAAAACAAATCCCACATGGATGTGTGGTAATCAGATTTTTACTAAAAACAAATTTTGGGAAATTGTTTCAAGATTTAAATCTCTTCATTTAAATGTAGCCCCAATAAGACTTAATAATTCTAAGTAAATATGATAACTTTAGTATTGTATAAAATTTTGATGAATATGACTTAAGGAATGGGAAGGAAATTTCCGTTTACAAATCTTTCAGAATGATTACAAGATTACAAAAGTACCAACTTCAAAGTTACACATTAAAATTATTTTTAAATGTTTTCTTGTGATAAGGAAAAATACATTTTTAATTTTACAATACTTTCCAAATCTCCTCCTGGCAAACATTTCTTATTAACATCAAAGTGGGTTTACATTGATGTTTTAAAATTTTTAAAGGACTTTGTGACACTCTGAGATCATTCTTGACACTCGGGAGTCACAAAGCGTAAACAGTAAATCACTTATCTGAAGGAAGGTTACGATACTCTTCAGTTAAGAGAAATTTAATGTAAAATGACTAAAGAAAATTCTGCTGCAGGAGAAACTCTAAAACACATGTAACATATTTGATAAGTAAAGCAGGGGAAGTCCTTGGACTTGAGGAATGAGTTTGTTTCAGTCAAAACTAAAATAAAGGACAGATGGATAGGAAAAAATGGCAGCTAGCTTTGAGAGTTTTGGAATGAGGCTTACAGGGTAAATCAGCTTAGAGAGATCTTTGCCTTGGGGTTACTCCAAGATTAAGGGATATGTACACTCGCCATAAATGAAGAAAGTTTACTGAGAAGTTATTGGAAAAAACAATCAATGCCAAAATAAGTGTACGTGTAGGCGCGTGCTTGTGTGAGTGTGTGTGTGTGCACGCATGCACCCTCTGGTATGTTTCAATGACTGGAGTCATCTCTCCTGATGAATCCAGTTGAATTATAATCTTTTCCTCCAGGAACCAAGACTAGATACAAGATTTAAAATATGGCTGGGACTACTTGAGGTCAGTCATGGGGATAAAAACCAGAGATGCATTTTCCCATTTGGAATAAGAAAAAAAGTAAGAGAAACTAAATAACAAAGGAATAAAAAATGATAGCAAATTATTTTTTTAAATAGGCAAATACTTTTTAGTTACCATAATTATATTATGGCTATTAAATAACTTCCAGAATCCTTAATTTTGAATAAGGGGTGCATGAGAGGGAGAGAGAGAAAGAGACTAAGACAGAGATGGAAACAAAGAGAAGAGAAAGCTAATGGGGAAAGACTGTTCATTATTGCACATTTTTACCTTGCAATTTCTCATTTTAAAGCTAGCCTATGATGACATGTCCACTGACTCATCACAGGTTAAAGTTATTAAAAAAGTTTTAGAGAAATTTTGTAGTCAGAGATATCTAGCATCTATTGAGTCTTTCAAGTGCCAAGTTCTCTGCCAAACTCTTTACATAATTTATCACATAAAAAACCACAATAATCTTACAATGTAGGTACTATTATTATCAATTTTTTTAAAGATAGGGACTCGTTAGTATCATATCGTGCCCTAGGTCATACAAGGAGCAAGTGGAAAACCTGGGATTTAAATGTGGGTCATTTAGATTTTCAAGTACAGATTATTGAAGACGATGTTGGCCGTGGTGTCCTTACATCATCACTACATCATTACATTAGTAAGTGCAGTAATTCTTTGCATTAAAGAAATATTTCCTAGGAAAGTTTTTTACTTCTCACCATTCTCTTAGCTACCTAAGATTTTACTTCTTGTATGTTCCCCAGTCCCTTCAAATTAACTTATTTAGAACTGAATATGCATCTTGTTTTAAACATAGCTCACCTGAATTATGAGGGTAGCAGCTGAAAATCTTTTTCCATGTTCCTTGTATATTGTTTCTCACCAAATCTGCCCCCATATCAGGCAGACCCTTAACCAACTGTCTCCATCCAGCATGCCCTGATCCACACTCCAAGAAGGTTTCAAATGTGCTCAAAATATTGGTCCTATCAGATCCTCAGGCTGGCGATCACGACTCACACAACAGTAGTTCCCTCATCTGTGTACACAGTGGGCTATGATTTTTTCCTGTATGAAATGCAATCTTATTGGAAAGCACTGCTCTAACCCATTCAATGCACCAGATTGGTTTATTTAAAATGTCACTTTCACAATTTCTTTTTCTTGCATAAGAACCCATGTATTTCAGTTTAAAAGACCTATTTGTATGGTAGTGATTTTCAGATTTCCTTAGTGGTAGAAGCTGTTTTTTAACGTGCTCAGGATAACCAACTTCTTCAACATGCGATGGAAAAAGAAAATGATTTCAAAAATGTTTTCAAGCAATTCCTCGAACTACCACATCCTTACTTGTAGAAAGTTCAGTATCTCTCCAGAAGTACACTTTTTTCTATGAATGCTGGATCTTACTCAGCCCAAATTGGCTTTGCTATTTTCCCCACATCTTTAGTGCAGAGAGAAATGAATCGTTAGACAGGTATCACTGATGTGTGCTGATATCAAAGACTAGCTTTGCATGATACCACAAACCTGTGATTGTCACAGTGATTACAGGCCCTGCGTGGGCCACAGTGGTGAGTCCCACCAGGACATCAAAGGTATCCGGAATCTAGGTTCACACTCACATGTTCAGCCATTGTTACTCAGAGAACCATACCATGCAGGCACTAAGATTCCAGCCTTCTTTGATTTTATGTAGCTCCCCCCCGAACTAGCAACCAATTCCTCCCTTCCTGTGGATGGGAGCTCTTTTTGGAGAACTTTGGTATTATTTCCTGCCTCCAAATCATAGTAGGTGCCACTGTGGATTTTGTATGTGTGTGGTCAGCCCATAGATAAAGATCATATCTGCACAAATTTCAACATTTATTGGGAAACCCTTTGAAACAACTCAGGTAAAACTCAACACCATGAGTGGGATTTTTGCCAGTGGGTTGGATCCCGTCTTCTGGTAGAGAACCTAGAGAACCCATAAAGGAGAGTAATTCAATTTGGTGGGTAAGTGTGGTTTTGTTTTGCCAACCCCACTAGGTTCCAAATTACAGAATTCTAAATCAAACTTAGATTTAGAATTAGAAGGCAGTAAGTACTTCCCTTCATCCCTTCCAGGTCAACTCTCTGATGGATTGCTCTAGCCCGAGGCTATCTTTCTTGATGAAAATCCTAAGAGCTATTCATTCCTCCAATGACTCTACCTTATGATAGCATCTGGTCTCCAAGATGCAGCAGGCAACAACATGACCAAATGTTTGCAGTTCTTTATCAGTCGCCAGCTTTCCAGCATTCAATATCTAAATACTTACTATCTTCCTCCTACTTATTTCACTTGGTCAGTGGTAGATTTAGTTCTGTTTTGCAAGGCCCAATGCCTGGTGCTAAGTTCATTTTGATTTGGTTCAGTGGTATGTTACAGATATCCCACACAAAAAGCATAGTTTATATTTCTTCCATATTATAGAACTTTAGAAGGAGAGTATCCAAGGCAGGAAAGGCAGCTTTTTGGTTCAATGAAGTACCCAGCCTCTTGTTCCTAGTTACCATTTTGCCACCTTGGGCACATGGCTTACATTCTCACGCCCATCACATACTGACAAAAGATGGCTGCTAGAGCTATGGACATAATGCCCCATTCTCAACAGCAAGAAGAAGAGAGGGGCACACTCTTTATAAGAAAACTGTTCAGAAATATTTTACACAACACTCCTACTTAATTCTCATTGTGCATAACCTAGTAATGTGGCCACACCCCATGCGAAGGAGGCTGAGAAATGTCATCTTTTTAGCTGGGTGGCTTGTGCCAACTTAAAAAGTCAGGATTTTTATTAAGGATAAAGAAAGAAAATCAATGTTATGAGATGTTTCTCATATACTGTTTCTCATAGATGTCTTAAGAATTTCTAATAGATTAATCTAATCTTATTTGTGATCAAATATGTTTAGTTATCAAAGCATTAACAAATAATTTGTTTGCCTTGTTTTTCAGTTATTATACACACTAGAGAAACATCTGCGAATTCAAACCCTTTTTTGAAATTAAACTGAAAAAAAACTTATAGACATATATATCCATACAGATACATATATATAATTGACATAAAGAACCTATCTGAGAAAAACAGCTCCCACTATGATAAGAAATCTAACCCCACAGGGAATTTGTTTGCCATAATATGTTGTACGGAACAATATTTTCTCATTTAGACAATATTACCATACTTTAAACTAATAGCAGAAAGAAATTATTCCAAAAAAATTATATTACTGAGATGAATCTTTAGCCCAAATTTAAATTGAATCAAATTTGTAAGTCTGAAAAAAAAATTGAGTTTATTTCCCCATACCTATAAACTTTGAATTCAGTTAGCAGTAGACATAACAACATATTACAAGAAAGACAGTTTGTTTTGCTGTTTATAGCCTGAAAAGTACTGGATATCTCCCAGGAAATTCCAGTCTTAGGAGGATTCCAACAAACATGCAGAGCCGAGTGGTTGAGATTGAAGCACAGACTGGAATCAGAGTGTGGACAGTATTCCAAGTCCCACGTGTCTGATTTCTAAGACTCAGCCTTTATTCATGCAGCCTCTTAAAGTGAGACATTTATGAATAAAGTCTGGAGAGGCAGTTGAGTCAATGTGCCCATACATAATCTTCATGACTGGCATACTGAAAATTAGAATTTACCAGTTTCTAATAGTCCATTATTAACTCTGAGCTAGATGGCAGTTGCATATAGTTTTTACTTTTTAATTTTATGCTGACCCATTCTATAAAAAGATGGTATAAAAAATGTTTGAAATCTTGACCGACACAAATGTTATAAGATCACATATATCCACTTCCATAAAATAAGTTGTTCCCATATACATTTAAAATAGGCTTTTGGTAATCATTCATGTGCTAGCAACATTTTTATTATAATGTACAACAAATGCATTTATTTCAGAAGGGTACTTATAGCTCCAAAGAGCAGGTAATAGACATTGAGTCATGAATTAGTGGATTATTTCTGGAATATAAAGCTCCATGTTCATATAAATAGCCCTTCTTCCTTTTCACTCTATGCTCTTAGTCCTCTTAGTTTCTTTATCTAGAAATATCCCTCACATGGAAGGTATTCAACAAATGAGGTTAAGTAATAGGTAGGTCAGTGGTAATATTAGAATTACCTTTTTACAAAGAGATGCATTAAGGAGCAATGTAGGTCAGTCCTGCAGAGCCTGAGTAACTGGTTCTGATACTGGCAAATGGCTCATTTTGACTAATTCCAAAGATCACTTGTTACCAACAGGCACAGTTTTAACTTACTGGAGTCAATATCGGACATAAAGATGGCAAAGTGATTCAGTCAGTGTTGCCGCACTTCGATCACTGAATAGACAAGATTACAAAACCTCTATGTAATCAGTCATTAGAAAAACCATTAACAAGTAAAAGTTACCCAATTTTTCTTTACTGTTATCCATTGATTTGGGGCAAGGTGAAGGGGGTGATGTATTGATTTTATTTGACAATTCACTTACATGATCCTAGAGAATCTGGCATAGCATTGAGAAAAATGAGTGAAACCATTGATAACTATTTTATTAATTCTCAAGTATGTAATATTTTTAAACTGTTCAATATGTTTTTAACCCAGAAAGATATATTTTCCTGGTCTTCAATATTGAATAGGTAAATTTCTACTTTCACCATCCCACTGACAGAGAAAATAAATGGACAGAGAAAAAAAATGGACAGAAAAAAATCATAGATATATATGATTACTAGATAATCACAGATACATATATACGTATTACATTTGCATTATTTAATATAAAATGTAAATAGTTAGCCTGACTATAGAAATTAGGAAAACTGGATTATCATTCTAGCTCTGTCCTTTCTCTCTGGGTGTCCTTGAATAAGGCAGTTACTTTCCTGAGCAATAATTTTCTTGTCCGTAAAATGGGAATGATGGTGCTCACATTTTCTCTTTCATGGCATTGTTGTAATAATCACGCAGAAAAATTTATATCAAATACTTTCAAAGTATTAAGAATTCTATAGTAAGATGCTAACTTCATTAAAAGCCAAATCGAAATGCAATATACAATGCTCATCAAAGAGATAATCAATTAGGATCTCATTATTGGCATTTCAAAATGATTATTTGCTTTATAAAGAAATTTGCCACAGGGTTACTATTTTCAGTTAAGAAGAGTATAAAAGAAAAAAAAGGCAAAGACAGAAAATTCTGGATATCTCTGGGGATAAATTAATATTCAATTTCTTGTTTCCTGGAATAAAGTGCTTAGAAGCCTTCTATGAGTTATTCAGATTATATTAGGAAGTAGCTCTCACTTTATTACCAAATTACATGAATTTTACACCACTGTGTTCCACCAAGAAGGCATCTGAGTGCCCTCTCAGTGTGATTAATGTGTCCCTAGCACTAGACTATCCTAGGGGTCACTATTTGCACTGTAGTCTGTGTGAATGGTGACTCATGAACTTGTGCCCCATCCAGACTGCCCAACCACACAAGACCGTCCTTACTTGTGTTGACTAAAGAGCCACACAGAAAACCTGTTTCCAAGTAAATGACTCGGGGACAAATTATGAAGGCTCTCCAAATATATGTGAAACGACAAATCCTAAATATAAGAGGGCAAAGTGTTTCCTACCTTAAGGCTTCCTAGCACACCTCTATATAGAAGACCTAATGTCCTTTTGGTAGAACTCATCAGGAACACAGTTAGGACATAAAGCAAGAGCTGTGATTGTTTCTATCTCCTATTAACTTCATTAATCTAATAATTGGTATTCCATGGATCAAACTTTTGGAAGCATTTCACATTCCCATCATTCTAAACTTTCTGTAAAATTAAGAATTTGCTTTCACCATCCATTTACTTTGAATTTGAAGACAGCTGGTAACTATGGGGTAGATGGAAATAGGAATGAGTTATGTGTTTTCAATGTGACTTGCGTGTATGTTTTAAGATCACAGAGTTACCCCATGCAGATTTCTTTTTCTTTGAGGTATTTATCTCCTTTGGCATAATTTGTTGCTGACTGGAATGAAAAGTCAATAAAGCTCTCCCTTCAAATGGTATGGCTTCATTGGCTAATTATTTTGCAAACTAGAAAATCCAAATCAAGTTCAGAATTTAGAAATTTCTAACAGCATATAAATGATTTAATTTTGTGTGTATGATTCTGTCAGATCTCATCTTGTATTCCCCTTCAGTAAAGCATTGTTTAAAGTCAATAACCTTCTTCAGCCCTCCTTTTGTACTCCCATCCCAGATGTCAGCTTTCCACACGCAGCGTCCCGGGGAGTAAGCTAAGAAATGAACAGCGAGCTTTGCTGACATTGCTTCCACTAGACACTTAGGAGTGGAGCGCTGCTTTCTGACCACGCCTGCACACTTGCATCCGCACACATGTTCACGCACACATACTCCTAAACCGATTGTCAAAGACTGCAACCATTCTTCTGGAAATAATCCTTAGGAATAAGTGAGCAAAAGATATCGTTTGTCAAGCTTATCTTTTCTTGTTTTCCCCTCCCTCCCTCCCTCCCTCCCTCCCTCCCTCCCTCCCTCCTTCCCTCCTCCCCCCTCCTCCTTTCCTCCCTTCTCCCTCTTCCCTCTACTTCTTTCTTTCTATTTTTTTTTTTTTTCCTGGAGAGGTTTCTGAAGTTCAATAGTGATTTCTTTAATTAAGAGAGAAAAAAAAAAAATAGGAGAGAAGAAGAAGAAGGAATAGTAAACAGTTCCCTCACTGCCTAAGGGATTAGTTACAAAATAAACATTTCACAGACTAGGCCACATCTATAAGGAGACAGCTCTGGCTAGAGAGACTGCAGCTCAAGTCCCCCATTAAGGGTATTCACTTGGAAAAATTAAGCGACCCACTTGTGTTGACTAAAGAGCCTCACAGAGGTTTTTCGCAACCACCTACAGCATTTTCTGACAATCTGCCTTGTGCTAAGCACTGTCTTCCCTGAAGGCTCTCTCTGTTACATTTTGTTTTAATGGCTCAGCCTTCTCACTGGTGATTCAAAGTCTAAGCTCTTTCTGTTAAACCTCTATAAAATAAAGCCCCTTAACCCAGAGAAAAGGGGAGGTGAGAAGGGCATCCAGTTTTGATTTTTGGTGGGACAGAACATTACTTTTCTTTATTCTCCAAACCAATCTATTTTGATAAAAGAAGATTATTCCCATTTGCAAAATTTGCCTAGAGCTCCTTAGAGAAAAGATGCTCTATAAAATCTGAAAGTAAGTAATGACCAAAATGCCTTAGAATTAAAAAAAAACACACAAAAAACGAACATTCTAGTAATAACCAGAGACATTATCATCGGTCCACAAAATGCAGGGAGAAGTCACACTAGTGACACTGTTTGCAACCCAGAAGCATGTCACATATCAAAAATATGTGACCTATCAAAATCGGGTCACTATACCTAATATAGCAAATACACACCCAAACTATTAAAGAACATGAAATGCTGTTTCTATTAAATCCTAAGGAGTTAGAAGTAAGGGACTAACCTGGCCAAAGTCACTGGAAAAACAACTGAATTTTAGCTCAGTGTTTCCAAGTAAAAAAAAAAAAAAAACTCACCAAGGGTCATATTTCATAACATTAAAAATGAAATGGGACAAAACCCCACACCATCCATTTATTCGCCTTTCAGGCTACAATTAGAGGCTATTACTTTACGAAGGTGTTTGTTCCCTTGTCAGCCAGCACAGCGGTACGTACGGAAACATGTAATTCGCTTCCAGTTCCCGCCTGTCCCCCAGATCTATTTCTCTTGACCGACTCGTGAAAGGCACTTTTCTTTCTACTATAGGAAATCATTGATTTCTCCTCTCTCTTTTGACTATTGTGCTCAGAGCCAAAGAAAGCTACACTCAGATAAAATTCCCTCCCCCAAATGTGAAAACACGTGCACTTTTAAGTGTCGCTTTAAAAGATAAATTATGAGCTAAACATCCAGGGCGTGAATTAGGAACCGGGAGACACGGGATGCCTTAGTTTACTGGGAGACGCGCTGTCCTCGCTGCGATCCACTTACACCCGCTGGCCATTGCTGCCTGTGAGCCTCAGCTCTCATACCTCCCTCCTTAGCTCCAACCATGTAAACCCGGTGTAGGTTTCACAACCCTGCATTAGTGCTGTTTTGTTTCTTTAGAAACCTTCGAAAATGACAGCTTTAAGTCGTCTCCCTTCTCCGAATCCTTTGGGCAGCTAGATTTTGTACCGCCCTACTTAGGACTTGATTATCTGGAATTATGTACGTTGGCCTGTCGTTCATCCACTCACTCCACACGCGTTTAGTGAGTGCCTACTATGGACCAGGTAGAGCTCTGTGAGCTGGGTATACAGGAGTAAGCGGAACAGCCAGAAAGCCCTGCTCCAATTGGAGCTTACATTTTAGCGAGAGTCACAGACAATAAACAATATAAATAGGTTAAAATATAAGGTGCCAGGCGGTGATAGTACTGAGAGGAAAAGCTAAAGCAGAATAGGAGATTAAAATTCTCGCAGTGGAGATGTATGTCAGGGAAGAAGGTGTATATGTGTGACTAGAGTTCTGACCTCCTTTTGCTGAAGACAGCTGAAAACTTTCTTATAAACTGGCACAGGAAGAAGCTCTTGCAAACTGCTGCTGCGTATTTCTTAACACGATGGTGGACAAAATATAGGTAATAACACTCAGTAATTAATTCTCTTAGTTTCTGCAATTGTTTTGCTCTATAATTATAAATAAGCTATTTTTCTCTCTGACCCTTCTTCTCTGATAAGAAACTAAAAGATTTTATCACTATGCAAAAAAAATTACCACAGTAGTGTTTTGGAATCTAAAGTCTTGAATTTTGAATTCAACTCTACTTTTCATTTACTGTATGACCTTGGTCGAATTGATTTTTATCAACATCTCTTTTGTCACTTCTAAAACAGTATAACACACCCGTGTCACAGAATAAGGACCAGTGAGGTCGAATATTGGATTATTTGAAAGCTGCTGTAAAACTGGTGGCTATTGCTATTATCCAATGAGAAGTCTGAACAAAAAGAAACACCCACTATGCCCAGTTAGGGTGGAGGTATGTGTAAAAGAAATCTCAGGCTGGAAAAAACTAAGGGTACTAGGGCCTCAAGAACATGCTCATAACATTTTCACAAGGCAATATTTTAAACTTGCCCGAGGGCTTCAACCTAAAAAAGGCCCAAGTTGCCACTGGCTAGAAGGAATCAACGCCAGAAGCTGCACAGTATCTGTTCCTTGTAGTTTATTCTTAAATGAGAAAAGCAATCACACACTCAGAGAAATACCAAGAAATACCAAGGCAATCAGGCCTAAAGTCATCCCAGGAACCTGTACGAGCCACATACTTTTGTTTCAATAACTAACTGAATACATGCTTCGCCCAGGTCTGCTCCTAGATATTTTTATGGCTTATAGGTAACTCTGCAGGGTAAAGGTCTTGCCGCTTTCCTGACTGTGATCCCTGAAGGCATTATGAAATCGCTCCACGCGCCTGGTCTCAAATCTGCAGTAGCTACACTTTGAATTCTACTTCAGCATTTGAGAAATAGTCTTCAGGAGCTTTGGAGAAAGATCCAGATTTCTGTTGCCATTAATGAGCTGTCTGTCTATTCTAGTGGCACTTGTTTCATGTTTAACTGAAGCCTATAAAAATGCAAAAATGGGGTATACGACACCAAAAAGGTTTACTTGAGTCACTCAACCATTTCTGAAAAGAGTCAAAGTTGATTGATTTGGACTCCATTCAGAGGCATACAGAGAAATAAAAATATGAAACTAAGTATGTGGATTAAAGAGTCTTTAAAAAGAACATGAAAAGTCTTGTGTTTGCAACAAGGTCCAAAGGAAGACTTTCCCTGCGTCTTTTCTCACGGCATCAGGACAGCAGCTTCTCAATAAAACACAATTCATGTAGCCCATCTGTGGCATCAATAGTGACAGTTATCACAAATCTTTTTTACTTTCTTTGTGAAAACTACTCTGAATCAAACATTTTCCAAGGCAATCCCTCTTCAAGCCAAAACTGTGCATTGGGGGACCACTGGGATAGTGAGTGTTCAGTCAACCGCCCAGTTGCCACAGGGATAAAGATTCCAGATGTTGGAATTCAGAGGTTAAACCAGGTTTTGTTTGCATTACTAACAGACACCTTTCTACTTAAATCACAAAGACTCTTGGGCCTGCAGGAAGTGACACACAACCCCAGAGGTGTTTACTGTCCTCAGTCTGTAATAGCATCTCCCTCCACACACAGTTGTAACTGCAGAGACGTTCTTGGACATGTGTTCCCAGCCCTGAGTAATCTCCATAAACGTAGCCATAAATCTAGCTACAGCTAAACGTGAGAGTTTCTGTTTTGTTATTATAGATCTTAATCCTCCGTGTGGAACATCACTCATTCTACAAGAGAAAGGAGAAGAAGGGTGCTAAACGGTAAAATCAGCAATGTGTCTCCCCAAATCACGAAACAGTCAAGAGTGAGCTCCACTGAAAGTAAGAACAACCAGAATGTGAGAGAGCCTCTCACAAGCCCATCATAAAACTGCAGTCTCCTGAGGCTGCCTCTGGTTAGTAGTCAGGTTTTGCTGGTCAGTAGGTTGTAAATGCAGAGGAATGTGTATCCTTGGGTGTGACTGTTACTAGCCTGCAGGCAAGTAAGGAAAATAGATGATTAAAGTTCACATAAATGGTCTTTAATACCAGCAGCTAAAAGTACTGTGTGTGGTTTTTTCTTTCTCTGTAAAACTATATAGATAGATGCCAGGCTCATAAGCAATCCTTCTTATCCAGTGATAGGATACAAAAATCATTATAATCACAGCAAGTTACAGTGCGCAACCATCTTGATTTATATGATAGCTGCTTATGTCAGGAAAACGTAGAAGCAAAATTGTTGACCAAAACTGATAGGAACAATGGATTTTATCTGTAGGCCTAGCCTTGGCATATGTGGGTGTAAACTGAGTCAGAGCAAGGCATAAAGGGGATTCGGGATAGACAGGGAGGATCGAACACATATTGTTTACTGCATGTTACCCCAAAGTCACAGTAAAAAGATTTAAAAAGAAAAAAAAAAAAAGCACATACTCAAGAGGTAAACAAAGAGAAAGATTTATTTGAAAAAAAAAGTGAAGCCAGAAAGGAAGGATAAGTAATAAGTGACACACCAGACACCCCAGCCCATTTTCAGGGAAACCTAGAAGTGAACCAAATCAACTAGAATTCTGGAGGGTCTTAGGATATGGATGCATCACAAACCTATGAAAGTAAAGTGTACAATTAAAAGTACTAGCTAAAAGTTTGTTTGGGGAACCAACAGAAAACTTTACCCTAGCTGCTCAGAGACAGCCCCTTTCCCATCCTTAGGACAAGACTGGAATTTTACTTTCTAGTGACACCGAGTAACAGAAGCTCCCAATGTGAGAAAACTAGGCCCCGATGTGTTCTGGGGTTCATTTCTTAATACTATGCCAACCTCTGCCTCATTCTAGAAAGAATGGTACTCAAGCTTCTACCTGGCAAGCAAAGATGGGACAGTTATCCTGGGGAGGGAAGCCCTACAAATGCTGGGGACCTCCAAAGAAGAATTTGAACCCTGTCACTCTACTGGGAAACCTAGCATTTTACAATTTCCACCCATGAGTACAGAGCTTCCAGTCAACTTCTTAGTGCTTCATTAATAAACACAAATAGCCCACTAAATATTCAAAGATATTTGATGAAAGACATAGACAAAAATAGATAAAGAAATTTGAAAGACATGAGGCAAAGAAGAAAGAAACCTATAAAACCTATCATCAGTACATTTATATTAAGAAAACTTTACATTAATGTACTAAAAAGATAATGCTTTAAAACATCTAAACAAAAAGAGCAATTTAAAATAAAATAATATGATACAAAAAATAAAAAATTGGTAAAAGGGCTAGAAGACAATTTGAGGAAACTCCATAGAAGCGGGTGGGGGAGAAGGAAGGAAGGAAGGAAGGAAGGAAGGAAGGAAGGAAGGAAGGAAGGAAGGAAGGAAGGAAGGAAGGAAGGAAGGAAGGAAGGAAGGAAGGAAGGGAGGGAGGGAGGGAGGGAGGGAGGGAGGGAGGGAGGGAGGGGGGAGGGGGGAGGGGGGAGGGGGGAGGGGGGAGGGGGGAGGGGGGGAGGGAAGGAAAAGAGAAAAAAGTAGAGAATAGAAAACAAAAGAAAATGATGAGAGAGGACCAGTCAGAGAGATACAACAGCTGAATAACAGGAATTCTTGAAAGAGAAAATGGAGAAAATGGAGAAGAAAATCACCCAAAAAACTATTCAGTAGATTTTTTCAAAATTAAAGGATATGGGCTTCCAGATTAAAAGGTCCTACCAAGAGTCCAGTACAATGAATGAAATGACCTACATCAAGGCACAGTATTGTGAAATTTTGGATCACTGGAGATATAGTGAAAATTCTAAAAACTTCCATGTTTTCAAAAATTGTTTAATTCTAAACAAACAAAAATATAGATTACAGACAGCAAACAAGTAATCAGAAAATAGAGCGCTATCAGTTTTCTCAACAGCACCATTGGAATATAAATGCCTTCAAAATCCTGAATGAAAGTTATTTCTAATCTATAATTTTATGCCCAGCAAACTATCAAATAATTCTGAGAGTAGAATGAAGGTATTTTAAGACATGCAAAGTCTCAAAATATTTAAATCTCCTGTTTTCTTTATTAGTGACCTACTGAAAAAGCCAAGATAAAAGAGAATTTGGGATTCAGCAAAAGGGTATCAACCAAAAAAGAGAGACTAAGGTAATTTTCTTCATGAAGATGAAGGGACAACAGGTGAGGCATTGGACTTAGGGAAAAGCTGGTCCAGACTGAAGTAGCAGAAGGGAGGACTCCAAAAAGGGGATCTCCCAGAAAAGGGGGAAAATGAGAATTTATCTGATAGGTTTGAATGACACTTTTAGCAAAGAATTTTGGGAAAAATTAGTAGTAGGTACACATACATTTTTACTTATTAGTTTCTAGGGAAAACAAAAAACTGTAAAAAAAAAAAAAGAAATATAGTCATAGTATACTGTATGGTTTGCCTATTAATCATAGTTAACATAGGCATGACAATGTAAGTACTGAATATTGGTTTAACCTCAGTATTTATTTTATTGGGAGAATGGGGAGAACATTGGCGGTAAGATGGCACTAAGGGGAGGGAGTAGTAGAAGGATTCAGAATAAGAAGTTAAGATCTAAAACTGAAAAGTCAAGAAATAACACCCTAAGCATATCATTTAGAAATATGGAAGTAACTAGATGAAACTACTAAAACGTTGAAAGCGGCAGCTTCTGAGAAGTGGGAACTGAAGGAAGGGAAGCGTGAGTCCAGGAATTTTTGTTTAGTCTTCCAGGACCATTTGACTTTGAGACTCTCCTGCATGTATAACTGAAAAGTTACTTTTCATTTTAATTGAAAAGAAAGAAGAGTTAAAGGAGTGAGTACTATAATATAGTTTGTTACATCCAGCTACTATCTCACTGGGGAGATTTATATAGAAGACTGTTGTTAAGTTGAATGTTTATAGAGAAGTATATTACCAAGAAGAAATAATTAAGATAGGCATGCCTGGCAGGGGGCAAAGATCCAGAGGCAGGAAAGGGCAGGCCACTTTCAGGAACCTATAGGTACTGTGAACTGACCATAGCGCAGGGGCACTAGTCACAGTGGCCTAAAACGAGGGAGGTGGGATTATGTCCAAATGAATGCTGAAATCTTGTAACCCTTTGGACTTTTTTCTGTAGACAGTAGGGAGTTGTCAGCAGATTTGGGGCAGGAAAATAACATAATAGATTTCCACTTTGGAAAAGTATCTCGGATAATTTTATGAAGAGTGAATACAGAGGCCTGAGAGAGGAGACAAAGAGACTACTTAAGGGACTGTTACGAAAGTCCAAGCAGAAAGGAACAAGTGGCTGAATCAGGGTAATGGTAGTGTGGATGTAGGAGCATGAGGATGCTGGGAGCTACCCACTGGAACTCTTACAAGAAAAAAACAGGAAATCTTCTAAATTTACTCTGTGAGATGCATACTAAAGTAATTTGACAAGAGAACACAACTAAATGGTAAAATCGGGATTAAACCTAGGTCCTTCTGTGTAGAAATCTCAGGTTCTTTAGACTAGATTACATTGACACAAATACATGCTTAATATATAAAATGAGAATAATAATGGCACCTAACTCGTATGCTTGTTAGGAGAAGAAAATGAGAAGACACATAAATTTGTCTTTTAACCTAAAAAGAGGTACATAATGTTGGAAATTAAAATAACTTTGTCTGAGGCCCAGCTGTTCCCAAACCTCTTTAGTCATCACACCCACTCCCTTTGGTTGCTCCCATTGTAAGACTTGGCAAATATTATTTATTTATTTGGTTTCTACATAAGCTGTAATTTTACACACTTGTACATCTGTGATATAAACCTGTTTTCCTGAAAAACGGCTCCTTGTTCCAAACTCATCTAACTTCTGAAAATGGGAGGGGGCTTTTAGGCTCTTCCCTTGAATCTATCCAGTCCTTTTTATCTGCTCAAATATGTGCTCACCTGTGAATTTCAGGCCCTCTTCCAGTCTCTGAATTACTATGCAAGATGAAAACACACCTTTCTTTCCCGACCAGTCAGGAGGACAGACTGAAACACAAAGGCAGAGGGTATTTTCTAGTCATCATGTGCACTTGTGGGTTGGGTTAGTAATACTTAAAATGCACAAAATCTGTCGGAAACAAAAACACAAAGGTCCTATCTTTGACATGCTTAGAGGTGTCTGCGTTTTTCTGTTATTTCTGTTTCAGTGTGACACACATTGTCTGCAAGAAGGAGCAGGAGGGGCTCTGCTGGCAGCTCTATCGATGCCCCATTGTGAGCCTCGGGAAAAGATATCATTTACTCTGCCACCTTTGTAGCTCTTCGAGAATCAGATAACCTACTTATGCTTTCTAACCAGCTGAGCGATCTGGACCCTCCGAAGATGCTGTAAGTCCCTGGCACTGATTTCTCCGGCTAAACTGTTCCATGCCTGAGAATGCATACTAATTACTGAAGACCACAGCCTGGTGAAATAAGCTTTGCTCTCACGTAGGAGGGTTGCTATGTTGGGGTTTCTAGTAGTTCACTAGCCTCTCTCTCTTCAAGATCATCTGCCTTAATTTTACTCCATAATTGCACTAGATTTATTGCTTCAGTAGATTTCTGCAGGAGGAGGGGAGAGGGGAGGTACCTGAATACCCAAGGGATTGCCAGGCAGCAAGAAATCACCTGACTGCTTGGACCTTGTATCACAACAAGAACATTCCTGAGGATTCAGCTGCATTGTTGGTGCTAATCCCCCGCTAGAAACATCAGAGGAAACTAAAAGTGAGTGTGCAGTTTATATAATTGGAAAGAAAAGGAGTGAAGGCAGAATTCTCAGGAAGTGGGAAGAGAGCAGAGTGGCAGCTCTCTGAGGCACGTTCTTAGGGAAATAAATGAAAAGCCGCACTGTGCTTACACCTCTGCCTGAAACAATCAAAATGGGGACACTTAGTCAAGATGAATAGTCATATTATTACAAATGAAATTGCATTGTTCTCTGGCTTTTATTGTTATCATGACTGCATTATTATACTTAATTACTCACTACCATTTTTCCCATGTTGCTATTGTTAATGATGCTACTTTTTTGTTTTAAAGCGACTATCCTTAATCAGTCACTGTTTATTTTCTGTACTTCTGTCTCCATGGCACGAGGGACATAATTGTTTTTCATTTCTCAGCAAGCAGCACGGATGGAGAGAGAGGGAAGGGGCTGGGAAAGGAAGGCTCTCCCCAGTGCCCTGTACATCACAGGTGATGACGCTCCTCTCACGGGCATTGCTTTTCCATCTGACCTTCTCAGCACACTTAAGGTGTGTCGTGTGTTTCAAGGAAGAGAATGTTAACCTGCAGGAGGACTTAACCCAGCAGGACTATTAAGCTGTTACAAGTCGTAAAATGCCTGTGCCCAACAGTGAGCCATAAAAGCTAAAAGATAAAGTGGTTAAGTATATGTTATTGCCTCAAAAAAATTTCTTCCCCTCTATTTCTGTCTAAACTTAATTTGGTTTCACATGAAAAGTTTATCTTATAATAACTACCTGTGAAATCTATTTAAAATCTAAAAATTGGAGAAATCATATGCTTCAGAGTACTCATTTTACAGATGGAAATGTTGAGGCTAAAAGAGGCTGAATGATCTCCTCAAAGTCACACCAAAAATCAGGGGCAGGCCCAGGAAGAAAAACCAAGGCTCCTGGATCCTAGTCACATCCTCCCTGTGCTTGAAACCATGGTCCATCTCAATATGATTTTCCAAAACGGACAATGATTTAAAAATAGCTTATAAAATGACTTATAAACTCACAGTAAAGCTTCTGCTTGCCAATGGTAAAGTTTTACTTGCACTGGCATTTCTCCCCTAAAAATCTGTCCACCAAATAGAATTTATGTATATTAGACCCTTCATTGTTGTAATTTACTTTCAGCAAATTGCATCGATCCCCATATTAACTGTAGTAAATCAGAGATCTCTATTATTTTAATTCACATTCTACCATACAGTGAAAGCCAACTACATGTGAAATAGTGTGTGAGATGCTATGGGGAACTAAAGAAGCCTCCCCTCACAGTTCATAATCATTGAGGGTAGCCTTAATCTCCTCTACACAGCTCCTTAAAACTTGTAGGTAAACTTCACCTGCGTGTAAGGAAGCCTCACCCCCACCCATTGCAGGAACCCCTTTCTCAAGTCACTTTTCTCCCCATGTGCCTCCATCATTCCACCTGAATCCCATCTTAGGTCTGCAGTAGGATAAAAGGTGCTGTGTCCAGGACCACGCATTTCCCTCTTCGGGGCCCATTGTATTGATTGGTTGAGTTGTATTTCCAGGAGTGTATGCAGAAGGCAAGACTTTCTGCTTCTTTGTCTCCTGGTAAATGAAAGTCATCTCTGAAGAATAAACATGGGGAGGTAGGGAAAGGGGGGAAAGGAGACAGCAGAGTGAATCCCACATTGAAGATGATGACACTTCTCTGTTCACTTCTCAGATAACACTTCTTGGCCCTGAATTCAGCATCCTATTATTGTAGACTAGTTATGGTAGACTGAGTCATCAACTCCAGCTCTTCGCCCATCCTGGCACCCTTTTACCATGTATCTGTGCAGTCTCTGCCACCAGCGCCTGTAAGCACACTTGCCTGACGGTTGACTCCAGGCGCCTCGGTGTGACTTGCTTCGGTCCACAGGATATGGGCATAAGCAACAGTGAGCCAGTTTCAAGGTTCAAGTACAAGAGATGGGTTTCGGGCAGCTCCCTGTGCTAATGCCGGAGCCACGAGAAGAGCTTTCCCCGAGTAGCGACTGCCCACTCAGCCTGGGCCCCAGGATGAACCCAAGTACAGCCAACCAGAGGTCAGCCCTGGGCAAGGAGGCAAGCTCAGCTTACTGCCGAGCCCCCTGCGGAGCTCAGCCAAGCCCTGGCCAAGCTACGGCTGGGGAGAAATAGTGCTATTGTTCTGTGCCACCGGGATTGCTGTGGGTGGTTGCAAGGCAGCAACGCCTAAATGACAGAGACGAGTTTTTTGGCTTTGGTTTTTATCTTTTTCTTTTTTTGCTTCTTGGAGTAAACCAGATAAAGAACAGAGCCACTGTATCATGTCATGAATGTTTTCTTATTGATATAAAAGTCTGTCAAATGCTTATTCTAGTAATGGCTCTTTGAAATTCTCATCAAGAATTCATTTAAGGAAAAAGACGATGCTCTGTTCTCATAGTGTTTGGATTTTCTGAGAACAGTGAGTAGAACATTAGCTCCTGAATAGCTTTCCTGGGAGGAGAAAAGTTGGTAGGAAATAAATTATGCAGATTTCAGAAGTATACAACTGAAAATGTTTTGTGAGAAGTTTGATCACGTATCCACCCCACAAATCTGGAATAAGGGCAGAGTGACAAGGGACCAGAAGGATGGGAAAGAAGGAGACAGAGCAGGTTGAACTTTTTAGCTGGAGTTACCGGGAGCATGAGGGAGACAACGGGAATATTAACAGTGCAAAAGTAAAACAAGTTACCAGCTAAAGGAACTTTGATGAGAAAGGAAGACCAGAGTGTAACCTTGAGGTAATCTAATATTTAATCATTGGATAGAAGAGGAGGAACCTGCCAGAGAAAGTCAGGGGAGCCAGAGAGGTGGGACGCAAACGGAGGTGCTTTGGAAGGCAGGGGAAAGAGCGACCCAAGAAGCCAGGAGACGCCAACAGTGTCCCGTCTGCTGAGAGGCGGCGTGAAATGAGCGGCAGAGGAATACACGTCGGGTCTACAGAGGCCAAAGCGCGTGCCATGGGGTAAGAAATCAATCACTCAAATGTTCAATATTTAAGAAGGGGGCTATTAAAACCAGAAATATAAAGAAAAGAAGGTTCTATCAGAGAGGAGGGGAGTAAATAAATTACTAATTTGACAAGAGTAGGTATGAGCTGGGTAATTTCTCTACTGCACAGCCCTTAGTGGAAACATGAGAACGTGAGGAGAAAGAAATGCGACGAAGGTCCACCAGGGTCACCAGGACTGTGCTATTTAGTTCTGTCTTCTGTGTTGGGGAGAGAGAAGTATAACATTTGAAACAGATTTTTTTTTTTTTTTTAATATATCTTTATTGATTTCAGAGAGAGGAAAGGAGAGGGAGAGAGAGAGAGAGAGAAACATCAATGATGAGTCACTGACCGAGCCCGCAACCCGGGCATGTGCCCTGACCGGGAATCGAACCCCAATCGCCTGGATCCTAGGTCGACACTCAACCGCTGAGCCATGCCAGGCTGGGAGATTTTTTTTTTTAAGTGAACCTGGAGAATCCATATTGAGAAGCTCTTGCTTTCTATGTCATTCAGGGATTGTCTATCAAGTATCCCTTTTTTTAATATATTTTATATATGACTCTTGTTTAATGCTTATAATTACATCTACTATATATTACTATGTACCAGGCATGTTTCCACGGGCTTTATACATATTGACTCACTGATAACGTTTTTACACTGTTGGTAATCTTACTCCCTTTCTAAAATGAGAACAATGAAAGAGTTCAGTGAGATTAAGTAATTTGCAGAGTCACAAACTACTCAACAGCACGTCTGGGATTCAACTGCCCGAGTCCAGAGTCCATGCGTTTTCCACCGTATCAGGTTACTTGGCTTAAATGAGGAACAGAAGCAAAACAGAACTAGGAAGTGAAATCAGAGATAACGTCAAATGTTTAAATTTAATTAATGGGCCAGCTACATTTGGGCTTAGGTATGCACATACAGTGTCCTGAAAATAGCTATGACTAAAACTGGCTAAGCAATCGCAGGCTCTGCTGAAGTTGACATTGCAAGGAAAAAGGAAAGAGACCCTGTAACCATGATCCTGAGTGAGAAAACTCTCCCCCCTCCAATTTGCTTAAGTGGTAGATATTACTCAAAGCAGAGAGAGCGCTGGATCTTAATTCCTTTTCTCATCTCTTTTTCCCAATGCATTAAAATATGTCTGCTTAGCTTTCACCCTCAGAAACACGTGGAGAATATGAGCTTTTTGCATTAGAGATAATAATTCTGTAGTCAAAAGACAAGGTTAAGGTCTATTTCTTTCCATATAACTAATTCACTTCAATACTGTATATGTTTTCCTGATCTGTAGCTAATTTCTACTAGGGCTACCTCATAGATTTATAGTGAAAATTCAATAAAACAATATGTGTATGAGTACTTTATAGACAGTAAAATGATGAAAATGTCATGTATTATTATTCCCCTGAATACTTAGATTTCAAGAGACTGCCCCATACTTCTCGACTCTCACTAATTTTCTTCTCACCTTTTTCCATTTCACTTCCAGCTCTCACCATTTCCCAGTAGGGACAGACTCTGTGCTCACAGGTGATTGTTGTTGATTGCCAAAGGCTAAATGACAAAGTGTCAGAGATATATTATTGATGTTAAAACTCAAGGAAATCCAAAATACCTAGTACTATATAATACTGAGCTCACTATCACATTTCAATCTAAGATGCACATATTTCTACATTCTAGCATTTCTGAAATCTAGATGCATCTTTGATTAATGCGATAAGAAAACACAACATCCTGCATATCTAATCCAGCCTATCACCTGCTTTTGTATGGTTCTAGACATAAAAGATTTTCCCTTTTAAATAATTCTTAAAATTTCAAAAGGAAAACAATGTTTCATGACATGAAAGTTTTATGAAATTCAAATTTTGGTGTTCATAAATAAAGTTTTATTGGAACACAGCCATGCCCATTTGTTTACATGTTTTCTATAGCTACTTTCTTGCTACCTTGGCAGTATTTAATCACTACAGAGCAACTGTGTATATTCAACAGAGTTTGTAGTCAGACTAAAAACTGGACTCCTGGGGGGGGTAGGGGGGTGGAAATAGGCAACAACTTAACAACTTGTCTTCCCTGACAGCTCTTTGAAATAACTGCTTATGTAAGGAGTTCAAGAGTAGTTTTTAAAACCGGGTACAAATCTCCAGGTTAGCAATTGAGGTTCCAAACACACATAGACAAATATTTCATATTTTCTCATGCCTAAATGGCAATACTGGGAGCCCTGAGAAAAAGTATTTCATGTGAAAGAAATTTGGCATCTGGCATAAGGAACTCATTTGTGCAGTGGGCCCTGGAGTTTGGGTAAGAGTGCAAATTACAAGATTAGTATGCCAACTTAATCCATACCAACCCAGACTATTTTACTGTAGTTTACCAAGATGATAAAAAGTAAACTAAAGGAATGTTCACATTAAATGAAGGGCCAAGCCACCCTGCCATTGGACACTATATCTGGTGAGAACACCAGAGGCAGGGACTATTTGCCTTTATTGATTACAAAAGGCAGCAAAGCAGTCATAACCATGTGATGGAAAGCTCACAGGGTGGACCAACTGTAAGAATCAGCATCTTAGATGAAACTCCCGTTCCCTCATTCCAACCTCATGCATAGGAAGTGGAGAGAAAACGCTGACATCACCTGATGAAAAGGAAGCCCAATGTCCATGTGAATAACAACAGGATGGGAAACAACCTCATAGATGGTATCTTGGTAAAAACAGCAAGTATGAAAAATGTACTGTGGTCATCTGTGCTACCCTGATCTTGTTTGAGGTGAAGGTAAATCCCTAACCACATAACGATTGAAAACATATTTTTCACTAAGATAAAGTTACAAATTACAGAAAGGAGATTTAACAGAAAACAATTTGTTATGGTCGTGGTGTTGCTCATGATTCAGTTTTCCTGGTGTTCATCAGTGGAGTCTCTAGTAGTCTAGGAGGTCTGTGCATGAGAATTAAGGACCCCTGCCTCCAATGAGGAAGAGATCACATTAATGTATGACAAAAAAGCGAACAAAACAAAATGTCTTAGAATCAGGCAAGGAGAGTTCAGGAGTGCCCCAGCTCTCTGTTTGTCTCAGGAGACTTGCTTTTTGGCATATCAGGCACCACTCAAAAGATCTATGAGGGATTTGAGTTTCCAGCCATGATACAACTGTCTCATCCCTGTACTGTTTTCCTCCCTCATCTCCAACTCCAAAGGACTTTGCCCTGTTAGCAGCATAAGAAGGACCCCATACACATACATTTTAAAGAAGACTCGTTTTTTAACAGTTCAGAGAACTTTTTTTCTCTTATTTTCTTCCATAGCTCTCGAATTGCTTCTCAACATATTTCCCCCCTAAGCCTCTTTATTTTTTGTTTCAATGCCTTACTGGTTTTTCTACTTAGTGATTAATTCCTACTAATTCTTAGTTTTATCTATTTTTAGGTTTAAATTTTTTTATTTTATGGGTTTAAGTATTTTATCTTATTCTTTAATCATCTATAGTTTTATAATTTTAATGATCCAACCTTTCCTCTTTTATGTTAACTCTCTTTTGTTTAATGTTATTTTCAAACTCAATATTTTATTCTACTATATTTTAATTCTCATACATACTTTTACTTTATTCTCTGTTCTTTTAATTTTCTCTTATGAACATCTACTGCTTGAACTTTATGTTTTTCAATTTTTCTTGTTCTACCTTCTCTCTTTATTTCTTCTTTAAAATATATGTTATAGTGGCTGACGATGAGATGAGTGCCCTAGTGGTGATAATGATGGTGATGATGAAATTGATGATAATGATATTAATAACAATGCATGAAAACTGAACCCTCGGGTCTCCTTCAAAGAGTAGAGGAGAGAGGTTGAAGTCTTTCTTTTCTACATGGCTCTTTAGGACTCTACTTTTTCCCCAAGTGACTCCCTAAGTCTCTTTCAAGGTTATCTCTCCAACCTCTCTTAAAAAAAATCTCATTTAGGAGACTGGAAAATATCCTTAGTCAATACTCTCAAAATTACTACTTTCTCTACAAAAAAAGAACAGCTCATTAGTTGAGATGCTTTCACTTCCTGAGATCTTACATCATGTTGGTTTTGGTAATTTGTAGGCATTGGCAGGCAGGAGGAAATGACGGGGGAGGGACATCGAGCTCTCCATAACTCTGGTCTGAGCTTCTTATAAACAGCTGGCCAGCACTGAGCCATCCTATAGCTAAACATGGAAAGAGACCCAGTGATCCATAGTTGAGAATCTGCCTCTACTTGAACAACAGCTTATCCTTAGAAATAGAGTGTCTACCTCATAGACTTTCATGAGGACTAAGTAAGTTGATGTTTGTAAGGTCCTTAGAACTATATCAAGCATATAGCAACTGCTATATGTCAGTCACATTTAAAATGTGTCCATCTCTAAGTTGATCTTTGATATTGATATCAAAGTTGAATCCTCTTGTGCACCCTCAGTGAACCTAAGTTCCGCTTCCTCACTTAGAGGATTAAGAAAAAGCAAATTAAAGTAAGAGTTACTCAAGAGGTTTGTTGCTGTTATGTTTTGTTTCTTTAATGAAATGGAATCATCTGGCTTCTCTGGACAAGCTTCATAGCTTTTCAGAACCCATATGGTTCAAATAAGACATTTCTGTCTTTTCCATATTCTTTATCTTTGGCACAAGCAAGTGGCTGTCTTGCTTTTTTTAAAGAATCTTCCCATCTCCTTAAGGGAAAGGTAAGGACAGTAACTAAAGAAAGCTAGACAATCCAAAGAAAGAATTAATGACTATATATATTTTAATAAAGATGGTGACCTGAGAGATTGGACTGATCAGATCCCTCCTACATGAAATTTTCTCTCATCAGAGCTAGAGTGGAGTATTCTTGCAGTGTCCCTACCCAGAAGAAGTTCTCTCTCTGTAAGGGCTTTTGTCACATTTTTAATGGATGCCCCCTCCCCAGCCTTTAGGAATTGACATTTCAATGTTTTCTGCATGAAAATTGAACCCTCAGGTCTCCCTCAACCATTGTCCAACACTCTCCAGCAACAAATATCCTTCCTTGGTTGACTCACCAATAAACTTCACCTCAACATCAGCGACTTGCTCTTAAAAACTTGCAAAGCCCCCATTTCCAGAAGGTATTATTCTGTATATATGGATAGTCAGGTCTAGATGATCTTTCTTTACTTGATAAATGGTAAGAATCTACCCAAGAATATTGAGTAACATTTTTGGTTTTAGTAAATTTCTCTTAAATTTTTATCTCAAAAACAAAGTGGTGATTGTTTTTGTTTGTTTTGTTATGTTTTTTCTCTCTTGGGACTCAGTACCTGGATCTTATAGAATTCTATATTGTAGTAAAAATATTTTTTTGAAAAGGGACTGAATTTTAAAACATCCATCAATCATAGCCACAGTTTCTGGATCATTGAGTTTTCTGGTAGATTCATCATACTATTTATGTTTATTTTCATATACACATTCCCAAGTCAAGGCTCACTATGTGTGGACACAGGATTGTTGTTTAACATTCATTTATCCTATGTATCTATAGCAGAGTTAGTCATTCTTGCATATGAACACCAAGATTGCTAGTGGCTCATATGGTGAACCCCTAGGGCCTTTGGAAAGTGGATGGATTGCTTTTCCATGGATAACATTCTAAACAGCAGTATATTATGAAAACATTTTTTAAATTCCTAAAATTATTTATGAATAGAAACTAGTGGTGCTGAGTGGAAATGCATGGAATAAAACCAGAGCTTTTATTTCCCCCATATTTTAATCCTTAGAGTGGCTCCTAGGCAATGTGTCTGCCATCCTAGTTGGGGTGCAAGGAAGTAAGGAGACTGAATAGTGAGAAATTTACTGATGAGCAGTTGCTCTCTAAACAATATTTGAAGCTATGTGTTGGCACCATAGGGAAGATAGTTCTTCTACTTTTGTTCTGGAGAGGTGTGGGAAAGGAGAACAAGAGAAAATTGAGAAGATTGGAGTTCATCACAGAGGGTGCAGCCAGGAAAAACCCTCCAGAGATATACAGTAGCTTGTTAATATCTGCTACAATTTAATATCCATGAAGGCAGAGATCTTTGCAATTTTATTCACTGATAAACCCCCAAGCAACTTGAACTGTGCCTAGTACAATGTAGGCACTTAGCAAATGTTTGTTGTAGAAATGAATGAATGAATGAATGAATGAATGAATGAATGAATGAATGAGTAGGACTGTTTAGTGTTAAACTTGAAACAGTTTTGTTGTTGGAATGTAAATATCGCCCCAATCAAAAATAAATAAATAAGTATGGTCAAATTTACTATATTCCAGTGCTTTTCATGAGTTACAGAATTTTCAGAGGAGACTGAAGCTGAATTTCACATCTAGCAAAATGGTGCAGAATAGAGACAACATACATGGGAGAGGAGGGTAATCTCTTAGCCAAACTAATTTAGCTAAAACAGGAACCCTGGGCTCAAGGTAACTGTGAGAAATAAAACTCTAACGCATGTACAGAAAGGGTGAGGACAGGTTTGGTAGGGTATAGAATGAGGCTTCAAGATGATCTTTTCTAGATATTAAGGGACCTGAAGTTCCCACCTAATAACCAAGTTCTATTCATGAATGTACCACCAGGTACAAAACTTTGCCTCCATGTTCTACATCAATATATTATGAAACATATTATGACTTAAGGAACAACAGGAAAACACACACACACGCTGATAAAGTTATGGTAGTGACTTCAAAAAGGCTTAGAAGGTGACTGTCCCAAGAAAGCATTAAATTTAAGCCCTTTACCCCAAGAAAGCATTATATAAGCCCTTCTAGTCCAATGAGAATATATTTTGTCTTTTTTAAGCCTTACGAAAAAAAGAGGATTCTTTTCCAGTTGGATGTTCCATTGTATTCAGACACCTCAAGTCAATTCTTTTGTCCCCACTAGTAGCATAGCCACGGTAATCAAACACAATGACCCTCATCGTCCCTTGCCTTTTTCTGTCTCTTGAGGATCCCTCAAGGTGAAGCTAAGGTCTGAATGATGGACAGGGTGGGGGAAGAGTCATGTCACATATGGTTGCAGGTCTGCAGTCTTCATTCAGGTTGTTGCTTTGCTCACCTGAGTTAACGCTCCCACACATGCAGGCAGGCCTGTGCTACGGGCACTATGTTTGTCCATGGGCTGAGGTCCATGCAGTTGCAAAGTTCCTCTTCACCCACAAACTCCTCCCAGACCAGGAGCCACTGCCCCATTTGTGTCACTAATTTGCCCATGACCTCCAACTTCTCCGTGGGGAATAGAGCATTAAGTCTTTGCTGCCAATTCCTGGTGTCTCTCTTAGTTTATCACATTGCCTTTTATGGTCACCTCTCCAGATGACGGAGAGGTGACCATAAAGAGTAATGTCTTACTCTTCTTTTTTTCCCCTTTTCCCACTAGATTCGAGTCTATTGGACCCTAAAGATACTGTTCTGATTTACCACTCAGCAATCTGGCTTGAAGTCTAGTTTTTACAAATGTTGAATGTTTTCTGTAGTCCCTTCTTTCCCAGGGCACAAGATATTTCTTCCTAAGGCACATGGAGAGGGGAAACTGAGGTTGCACAATTTCCTTGTAACAAGAGCACTTGCCAAACATCGTTCACATAAAACATAAGTTGTAGTCATCATAGCTTCATCTCATTTTTATACCTTTTTTTTCCCCTGGGTCTTTTCCTCCAACCACTTATTTCCAATTTATGTTATCTGACTGCACTAAATATAATTATAAGTGTTCTCCAGCTATTTCTAGAAGATAGTGCAAAAATAAATAACATATACATTCAGGCATAGGCTGATGTCAGATGAGGCCGGGCCTTTTACTGAATCGCTAGACGGGACACCATTTCCACTCCAGTGTTACCATAGGTCCATCAGATGGTCGGACTAACTTGCTTCCTCCCACTTTGTTTTCATTTACTTTGACATAAAGGGGTATCATAGCAGTTAACCTATCTCCGGGGTGTGTTCAAGTTTAATGAACAAATGTGTATAATGCCTCCGGAGTGCCTCACGTGAGCTGTGCTGTAACGGCACATTATTAACGCTGCATTACAGCCGCACCTCGGGACCCTCAGCCTTGAAGCTGGCTGGAGACAGGAGGTCTCTGAGATAATAACAACTCTTCTCCAAGTGTGCCTTCCTCCCTGAAACCTGGGAGAACTTAAAGGCATTACCTTACTAATGCAGAACTCAGCACGAGGTGGATGGGAACAACTACCGAGTGTTTCCTGCTTCCAGGTGGGAGACATTAGGGCAACAATTTTGCATTTCCACACACCCTGTAATGTGAGCACTTACCAGCATTCTTCATGCAAGAGATTAAGCCTACTTCACTGTTCACCAAGGCACGGCCCTGGGTGATGCTGCTGGGAGAGTGGGTTCCAGTCTGGCATCCCTGAAGGGCCTCACTGTAGTGACAAGAGAATGAAGCCACGTTAATATAGTAAGAAGCCTAATGGTGATTTTTTTTTTCCCATGCTTTGGCTGCCGAGGTTAACTAGAGGAAGCATCCACTCTCTTCTTTCCCCTACAGTGACCTCAGCTGAATGAATAAGCCTTTATCGATAGTTCTATAGGTTAATGACACATTGGTGCTTATTGGACACCTTTGGTAGTGAAAATATTTCAAATAATAAGAGATTTTAATAGATAAATTATTGGCTAAGAATCAGAATGTGTTTGCCTACAAACCCCTCACTTGAAGGCTGAATCCTTTGGTTATATGATTATTATATCAGCCTGCTTAGAGGCAACTCAACTATACTTTGTAAAACCATTCTATAAATCAGACAGCCCTTTCCTACAATTAGAGAAGTGACAGCTATATCACATTCAGCCTCAGCAATGTGCTGTCCTTGATATCTGGAATGATATGACCTAATGAGTCAAGCTCTTTGAGCTCTTCAGTGATGAAGTCTCTTGGACTTGGGCTCCAAATGAACCTGGTTAGACTGATGTCTTCAAGGGATAAAGACCATTCCTCTTGTTATTCGTATATTCTTCTTTTTACATTAAATTTCCTTCGGCATTTTTATAAGAGGATTTCAAAATAAACTCCATCATTCTACTGCAGAAAACTGGCATTACATACTGAAATGATGGGGATTTTAGTGAGTGGTGCACTCACACCAATACATACTGAAAATAGAATGAGCCCCCGGGCTCTCCATCACTTGTTAAACCTCAGGCATTTAGCTGACATCATTCTTTGGCATTTGCCTTTCTTCTCTCACCCTTTTACCAATGGGTAATGGAAATACAGTTGTCAACTTCAAATTATTCAAATGTGAGAAGCGAACTCCTCAAAACATTCTGCCTTCCCCATCCGGGCCCCACCCAGCCCTACACAGACTTAGCCCCTCTGTTCTGAAAGAATTAATGGGAAAAGAGCCCAGACAGTCTCCCTGTCAGACATTCAACTTAGTCCTGGGCCACTTGCAGTGACCGATTCCTCATGCTTCACGTAAAAGCAGAAATAGACGGTAATTTGCCTGGGCTGCTTTATAAGGATGTGTGTAATGGAAACATTCCTCCCGGACGCCTGCAGCAACTAGCTCAGGCTTGGAGGCATGAGGTTTGCTTTCCCCATTTCAGCATACAGGCTTACGAATGTTGTTATTGATCATAAGATTATCCAATCATTTCAAAATACAGCTACACTATTTGATGAAAGTACTTTCTACCGCCATGCATTTCAGGTTGACTCCCCCTCAGTGTAGAATTGCCTTTTCACTTAGTTTTTTCAAAGTGTCTGCCATTAATTTCCATAAGCAATTCTTTAGTCCCATGTCGGTGGATGGTTTAAGCAGAAGGAACTGGCATGTTCATTTTACTCGCAGCTTAGCAAGATACTAAACTGTCCTCTTTAGGAAAATACTGAGTTTTCTTCTCTCTGTTTTCTTGGAGAAAAATGCACCTGTGTCTCTACCAGGCCAAGGACCTGGAGTTAGACAATGCAGTTGTGATTCACACTTGGTCCCATAGCTTGTTCCTGTGCTGACACAACTCAGCTCTTCTTAGGCCCTGACAATAACTGTACTTTCTTCTCCCAAGTCAAAGAATGATTTCACCCAAATGGGCCACCAACTGTCTGGATGTGGCCGAAGGGAGCCATCATTATTTGCTGGGAGCTAATCCTAGTATTTGTGTCACAAAGCAATGCAAGCCCTGAATCACAGCTTTCTTTCATTCCAAACAAAGATACTGGGGCTGGTTCATTGGAGAATGGATTTTGAATTTTCCCAGGCATTAAACTCCATTCACCACTAACCAAAACAGAGAACTACATACTATTTCAAAATCAGTACTCTTATTGAAACAATTAGAACTATTTCCTAGTAATTTGTGTCAAAGATATGATTTCCTCAGGAATGTTTTGAAAATTCATTTTTAGCATCAATGATTGGGGTAAATTTATAATTTTTTTTTATTGTGCTATTTTAGATTTGGTCTTAGGAAATCTTTCGGAACATGGCTCTCAAAAAAGATTTCACTGGGAACCAGCAATCAATTACAATTTCAGAATGCTTGATTACCAAAAAGACAAAGGAAGAATAAGCTATCATCACTCTTCATGTTAGCATGTGTCACTGCTGACAGCGGGTGCTACCTGTGATAAGAGAGTGATTGAAAAGATAGATTTGGTAACAACGTTTTCTTCCATGCTGGATATGGAAAAATGGCCTTTGATTTGTGGCTATAGACCTTATTTGATGGAGCTTGGATTGCTTTCAATGAAAAAGGAGGAGGAGTTCGTCATAATCAATGTGATTTTAATCCCCAGTGTTTTTATTTATCCCAGAGATCAATATCTCAATAGGAGAACTCCTTTCAATCAAAAACACTGTGAAGAAACCCTGTTCATCATCTTAACCACATCCATTTCTCAGCACCAATAATTAAATAACTTCAGCATGTTTGAATTTGTTTGGGGTGTCCTTAAAGTAGACTAATTCTGTTCCAGTTGAACGTCCTTGATTATATGGTACTCAGACAGAAGGAGATTACCAACACTAGAAACTATTCAAATGTCTTTGTGTTAATTAAATTGGAAATTTTATCATGAGGGCTGTAATGATTTCAATGCCCTGGCAGAATGAAACTCCTTTAAAAGGAGCAGCTCCCCATCACTGACCCAGCAGGGCTACAATCAGCCTGCCTGCAAGAGCCCCCTGGGAACTGGGCGAAGCAGCGCTTTTGGTACGAAGCTGATGTACAAAGGTTTTGCAAGGATATTTTTGAAACGCATGCAGCATATCAGACCTTGAATCTGCTCAAATTAGGACAAGGCTTTCTTCCTTTTTTTATTTCAAAACCCAGAACCACTATTAGAACTTGAAAATGTGACTTCTCTCTTCACCTTCAAAACCTGCTAGAACTCATTTCATAAACCGTGTTCTAGGGATTTTCTCTGGATTCTTATCACTGTACTTTCTTTTCCACTCTTTGGAACTTGATAGGAGATGTCTCATGCATTCTTCTCTCTCATGTGAACTTTGCAAAATCCCCTGGGAGAGTATTTTCCCCCAGCTTGGCTTTGAATGTGGGAACTTTATGATACGATGTGATAATGAACAATGTGAAATTGTTGGTGCAGCGATAGCATCCAGGGCCATTGAAAACTCCTGCATGTTCTGAACGAGGCTGGATGGGTTGCTATGAAATGCGTCTCCCTGGAGGTTTTATTCTCTGTCAATTGTCCCTTCCAATAAGTTATCCAAAATTTTTTTTAAAAATAGGATTTTTCTCAATATTGCAAAGAGCCTTCTTGCTTGGATTGCTGAAACTTTTAGCACTTGAAATTGGAAGCCAGGTAAAACTTTCACATTTCTTTTGGAATCTGACACTGGCCAGTTTACTAAGAGCTTTGCCAAGATTTGATGAACCTTTCTATGAACCTCGGAAAATTTCACGCTAGGGCTGAAACCGGAAACGAAGCACATTCCACCAGGTGTCAGATTTCATTCTGACCCGCTCACCGGGCTCTCCCTCCAGGTTGTATTAATTATTTCCTGCCTCAAGATGAAGGAGCAGGATTAACTAACCTCACACTACCAAATAAAATCTTTCCAAGGAAAGAGGAAGCCCTTAAAATGTTATCTGAAGAAGTCGACTTGACAATACCATGCCATTTTCATCTGGACTCATCATTTGCCCAGTGGCTTTGTTAAAATGCAGAGAGCGCTCTGTGGAGATGAAAGCACACCCGGAGGTGAAAATCACGACTGTCCAATAACGACAGCAAGATGCACAAAGATAGTTTCAAAGGGGAAAGAAGAGAGGAGGAAAGAACCTCATAAGGTGTTTGGGCATTAATAGTTTTGTCAGTGTTTTCACTGACCGCATGGATGTGGAAGAGAGAGCTCAAAGGCGAACGTGCATTTATAAAGTTTTAAGACTTTACAAACTTAGTGCATCTAGGAAAGCATTTGTGTGTAATTCTCTTCCTTCTTTTCAAACGAATAAAGTATTTGTGTGCCTAAATAAATGATACTTTTTCCTGCACTGATTTTGGAAATCAGACTTCCTCAACCTCAGCACTGTCGATATTTTGGGTTAGATAATTCTTTGCTGTGGGGCTCTGTTCTGTGCACATGTGGCAACACTCCTGCCCTCTGTCCACTAGATACCAGAAGCATCTCTCCCCGAGACATGACAATGAAAACATGTCTTCAAACATTGCTAAATCTGGGGGGGAAATCGTCCCTGGTTGAAAACTATTTGTGTAACCTTGTGTGCCCTGTCTTCAAATACCTCCAAATTCATCACTTTGTTTCCTTCCATGAGTTCAGAGTACGTGTGTGTGTGTGTGTGTGTGTGTGTACCAAGACTGCAGCTGTTAAACAAACCCAGGGAACAGCTAGAAACAATCATAGGATCTATGAGTTGGAAGGGACCTTAGGAAAAAAAGAGAGAATTATAACAATAACAGCAGCTGCAACAACAAAATGAATTATAACATGCAAATCTATTAATGAAGAAACCGAGTGTCCCTAAAAAGAAAATATAAACACCAACTCCTTTTAAAATGTTTTGAAGAGTTGGCTTTTGAAAATGGTTGCTGGCTTATCTGCATAATAATAGTTGTATTGTCCAATACAGCAGCCATTAGCCAAATGTAATTATTTAAGTTTAAATTTAAATTAAATAAATTTACTCGGGTCCTCAAGTCTTAGAGGGCAAAGCTTTATGTGGCTATGGCTACCATACTGGACGGTACAAACAGAGAACATTTCCATCATGAAAAAAGTGTTCTACTGGGCAGTGCTGCTTAGAATGTTGAAGTAATGGGTTTAAGTTACTGTGAGATAAGTTTCAATTTAATTCAAGAAAAAACATTAAAGAATTAGAGTATAACAGTTATCCTCTCAAAGAGCAGATGCCAAGAAAGAATTTTTGTTGAGTAGACTGCTACACTGGAGGAACAGAATCCTCTAATTCAGACTCAGAAGGGCCTATGTATGAATTTTTATGTAATATAATTTGCAGAATTTTTAAACACAACCCCAAGAAATCAGAAGAAACATTTATATTTTAAAATTGAGACATTTTAAATATTACGTAACTTCTAAATCAAAACAATATTTGCAAAATGAAGACTGCTTCATTTTCCTCTGTCTTAAGGTCTATTCACATCTTATTGACCTTCAAAATAAAATAAACAATGTTTGTATTATTACATAAATTTTTTCCAAATTCCAGTCACTTATAAAATACGAACATTGTTTATATGCCATTTCAGTTCATACAACATCCAAATTTAAGATTTAATCCTATGTTGTAGGGAGTGAAAGGTGCTCAGACCATGAGAAGGTAACCAGAGTTGAAATCAAATGTCACACCACCTCAATAAGAAAGATACTGCTCTTAGGTAGCAAAACAACTTCCCATAAAGCAAGGAGTACTCTGGGAGGCATTTGAATTTCAGGTGATAATTGAGGATAAATTATCCTAAAAAAATATCCCCAAACCCAAATATACTCTTCTATAACCCTTTTTTCCCCAAAGTAAAAATTCCTCTCATAAATATATAAATAGATAGATAGATACACACACACGCACACAATTAACAAATCCAATTAACTGAAAATTTCAAAGAATCAATACGTACATATTGAGAACTTGATTTTGTGATTTTGTTGATAATCTTTATTTATTGTACTTTGTACTACTGGTACAGACAAAAAGAAAACACAATCACAGCACTCTAAGAACCTTAATGGTCTAGATGGAGTAAAGTGACACAATGCAATGAGAGAATGGTTGTAGGTAATAGTAACCACAAGGACAATTAGTGTTAACACAGTAAAGAGATTGCCATAGCTATAGCAGTCAACAAAGTTTTCGAGGAGAGCATGAGAGGAGCAGGATTTAGCTAAATGGATAAAGTGGAAATAAACTCTGGATGGAAAGCAGAAAGTGCAAAAGCAAAGCTACATCCCGATGAAAGCAAAAAGAGATCTGTGTATATGGACTGGGGGTAAGATAGAGAAATAATGGTTGAATAATGGAACAGGGTCCCATTGTGGGTGGCCTGTGGAAAGCCAGGCTGAAAATCATAGATCTGATGCGTTGAGAAACTGGGAAACAGGAAGTCTTTACACACTTTATGTAATCAAGGGGCAAGAAGATCGCTGGACACAGACTGGAGAATGAATTGGGGCTGCAGGGATGGGATGTAGCAGAAGAGAGAAATTACTGTAAACAACCTAGTAGCAGCCGGGTCAGAAGGCTGTTAGAGGGATCGAGGCCTGACATGATGAGTGCTAGAATATGATGCAGATGGTGGCAACGTTTGAGGAAGAACATTCTAAATGTGAAGAGTGTAAAGCATTGGTATGGATTATAGTCAGGATAAACAAACATATAGGCTTCCCTACCGAGGCTGCTAGTTTCTCAGAGACTCTTTCAACCTACGGTGCTGTGATCCTCAGCAAAAGGGAATCACAGAGGAATTAGTTCATTTCTTGTCTTCTTATTGTACTGTTCCTTACTGAGCTGCTGGAGCGCTGCAGTGGATCACATACTTTCTCTGTGCCTCAGTTTTAGCATCAATAAAATATAAATTGGTTTGTTACCCATCTCACAGTGATGCTGCAGGGCTTGAGAAATATGAGACCCTAGGAAATATTGGGCATTTGGGGGGGAAAATAAACTTGTCATAAATAGGAGACAGAACCACCTAAAATTAGATACAGACTTTTGCCTTTGAGAGCTGCATATTTCTTACCCTGCAGGCACCCAGAGTCCATCATGGACAAATGTATTCACACACACAAACTCTGAACAGTATAGAATATTAAAGTCCACAATCTTCTATAGTTCCAGAATCTCAATGATGAGCTATAAATGTAAAAATTTTTAAAAATAATCTCTTCAAGCTAAGTGATTTTTCTATGCATTTTATTACTCCAGAAAGAAATGTGTGAAATGAATGTTAAGATAAAATGAAGGATATTCATGATCATGCTCTTATCAGCAACACCACTGAAGATCCGTTACCATCCCTGGTCACCAAGCCCATCATTCCCAACCGAGGAGAGGACTACTGTGAGATACTCAAAGCCACACAGGAAATAACTTATTCATGGATGGAAAAAACTAATGTCAAAATAGGAAAATAAAATCCTGGGGAACTGTTAGTTTAACCCCTTCTCTTTAAATGGGTGAAGAATCTGATGCTCCGAAGGATCATGTGGCAAGCCCAAGACTACATGGCTATTTTGTGAGACCTGGGATTTGAACTCTTAATCCAGGGACGCTGTTCACTTTTCATGGATCAGAATTAGTCCTGGTGTCATATAAAGAGTAATCATGGATGTATTTATTTATACTTGACATAAAATGATATTATTTCTCTCCATGGGGCTCCAGTCTTGCCAGAGACCAAAACCGAACAGTGACAGCAAAGTAATAGAAAAGTGTAAGTAAGAAAAGGATTTGGAACATTCAGATTCAAGGTCTTCTCTGAAGGGGGCGGGTTATCTCCAGTGCTCGTCCTCATTACAAGCATGCAGTCTTGGCCAGCAGGAAGGAAAAGAAGAGGTACATTATAACTTGCGTTACAAATAAAATATCTGCTGGAGCAAAGATAAAGAAACTTAAGGGGAAGTTTCCATTTTTTATGTATTAGAAAATATGAAGGGTTCCCATTGAGAAAGAAATGAGCTGAGAGAGTGAACCTAACCTCAAGACTTTGGAGAACGGAATAATGTAACAAAGAGGAGGGAAAAAACTATATCACTGAATCCACATTTTGGGCGAAAGGAACTTTCCAAATAAGGTGGATCAGGGTCTTCTAAAGAAATAAGTTGCTGGCTTCACAGAATATTAAGAATCCTCCACAAGCTCTGGTTACCCTTGAAATGAGATGAGGTATGTTCATAGTCCAGTGGTAATTGCTAACCCTCAGAAAAGGAGTTTAGAGTTGTTCACGTGTTGATTTGATATAAAAACCATGTGGAAATACAATAGGAAATGCAATCTCTGATGGAGAACTTGCTTATACTTCCTGAAGCCATCAGCCTCTATCAATTTTGTGTATGTACATTAACCAAATAATAATGGGGAAAGATAACAGGCAAAAAATACCCAGGGAAAGAGAATATATATGTGGTGATTATAATTCCATGGTCAGATGGATAAAAAAGTGAAGACACAGATATCATTTGCAAATTTTCTTCAAATTGAGTCTCATGGTTCAATAAAATATTTAGATGATATTGAATAACTAGTTTTTTCTGAAACCTCAGTGTGTAAAGTAGTCAAAGAGATGGGGAATGTATAGAATGATGATAAAAAAATCATTACAGGATAGTTGAAAGAGCACTGGAATAGGAATAAAATATTTGCTTTTAAGTCATCCATTGATAATTACACTTCTTCAGCCTTTCTGAAGAGTTGTTGGGATGCTCAAATTCTGATATGACAACAGCTTGGCAATATATAAACTATTAAACAATTTGGTATAATAATTTGTAGACATGACATCTGTGACATCTGAAAATGTTAATTTGAAATTTGAAAAATAGAGATAATTACTCAGATAAATTAATACAGCTGAGAATAATAAAAAACAGCAGATATATATGGAAGGCATTAATTCAAAGGAAAAGTGGGAAGGAGTAACACCAGGGTAATAGTAGCAGCCTCAGATGATTATATCCTAATGTATAAAGAATGCTATAGTAAAAAAGGCTTGAAATTTTTATGAGAGTACACAAACCTGGTGTATTAATAACATTTGAAATAGAGCAATTAACATTGTTTTACCAAAAATGTATCTATTAGAAGAGGTTAGAGTATAGTGCCATAGAATAAGACTCATATAGTTACATAAAATTCCATGGAACATGGCACTTGGTGTTAAGTGGTGGATGACGTTAGGACATTTGGGACCTCAGGAATAGGGGATGTGGGGTCAGGCAGCCAGGTGCCAAAATAAACCCTCAAACTGACTCCCCAGAGATTATCAATGGTGTCAACATATCATACAGGACCCCTTCCCCAACCACCAGTACACCTTTACCCCTGTACTAGAAAAAAAACAATTCCATTAAATACCAGAGTAAACTAAAGAGGCTGTTTAGATGAGAACATTGGGGAGAAAGGGGGACATCTGTAATATTTTAAACAAAAATAAAATTTTTTTAAAAATGGGGAAAATAAACAAAGAAAGAGAAAGAATGTAATGGAACAGGAGGACCCTTTTGATGTAGGACAACTTTGTCCCTGCTAGCCTTAATAATCCCACTTTATGTCTGTTTTCCAAGTATAATTGTTAATAGCACATCTTCCACTCTCTAAAGTGTCCGGGTTTGAATAAAAAGCATGTGGTGCTCCTAAGTGGAAGGTAAATATAGGCTGCAAACCCAGATCACATTTATAAATGCATAGTCTACCAATTAAGAAGAAAACAGGCTCATTGTGTTTGAGCCACATATACAATACTGTGTTCAAACCTGGTTCCTACATTAAAAAAAAAAGCCTAACAATCAGAGTTACCTAGGCTAGGAAAGGGCTTGCAAATTACATCATAAGAGAATTTAAGAACTAAAACTAGAGAACTCTTAAGTCTGACATAATATTGTCTCCATTCTTTTAATAGGCATTTTAGGAAGTAATTATTCAGCTTTATCTTTCACATTGTAATAGGAAGACATAGGATTTATGGAAAGGTAGATTTTCATAAAAGGTAGAATTTATGGAAGGATAGATTTCAATGGATTGTAAGCAAGCTCTAGCTAATAGCACTGTTGTTAAAAGGAATGAACTGCTTTGATAGCTAATGAGCATCCTGTCCCTTTTTGAGTTCAGAGGCTGGATATCTGCCAGTCATGGGTGATATAGAAGGAAATCTTGTTTTCCTGGGAGTCTGAACCCCAGCACACTTAAGACGGTGTATTCATAGCTTAAGTCTTCAGCAAATGAGTAGTGGGCCTTTTTTCTGAGCTCACTGTATCTCAGTACAGGCACATGGCCAAATTCCACTTAGAGCTAGCTATAGATTCATAAATAAATAATATTTATTGTTTACAAATGTATAAGTAACTAATATTTATTAAGCACCGACTTTATACTAGAGCTCTTCACATGCAGTGCTATATTTAATCCTCATGATAATCCCTTGAGAAACTCACTATTATCCCTTCCAAACAGAAAAGGAAAATGAAGTTCAGAAAGCTTTTGATGCGCCCACAGTTACTTGCTTAAAAACTGGTAGAACTGGGATCCTAATAAATACCCTGTGAAACGAATCTATTCAGGCTGATTCATATTTTGTGCTCCTGCTGCTCCAGCAGTGTACCCTCCTAGAAAGAGTGCTGAAATGCTCTATTGTTTTACCTCTCCCTGTATTTTCCATAAAATCAGAACAACACAGCTCTTTGCTGCAGAAAATTAAATGCCAGATGATACCAGAGGAATGTGCTGTGGAGCGTCTTGCTCTCTCCTGTGTATGTGACCTGTTTTGGTGATACACCTCCCTTCTCTCTCTTACGGCTAAAATTAAACCAGTGGAAATGTTTGCCTCAAAGTACATGCCCTCTTAATGAAACACAACTGCACTTAAAGGTCAATAGATTAACAAGGGAACACACATAGATAGTGTTTCTTATCTGGTGGGCACAGGGATAGTGACAGCATCGGCATTTGGGGAGTAAGGGAAATAGGAGTCCTGGGGTGCAATATAGGCAGAACAGGGATATCAGGTGAGATGAGAGGAAAGTGAGGAGATAATTGAAGCAAGGAATATGTTTGAAAGTCACTTTCAGAATAATGGTAATTCAGGAACCAGCAATGATATGATTGAGAAATCATTGGCCCTAGAATCACCCTAAAATAACAAACATCAAACTTCATGTGTGCAGCACTTTATGCTTTGCAGGAACATATTCACTTGCATTACCTCACTGGATTGTCATGATATCTGTGGAAACTAAGCATAGCTGTCTCCCATTTTACCAAAGAGGGAACTGGGCTCCAGAGACATGAATGACTCACCAATGTCCATAAATTGAGACTAGTCTAGTGATACTGCTTTTCCACTACATTTCTTTTATTCCACAAATACATTATTTGCTCCTTTGAAAATCATTTTGTCTGCCTAACATAAAGTTGCATGTAAAAATGGATTTTTGACTCTTTATAGAAATTCTGAGCCACAAGATGTTAATAAAAGAACCTAGGTGCCATCTCTATTTTTAATACCACATGTATTTGCTTTTCCATTGAAATTGCTTTTCTCTGTGTATGATTTTTCTGAATGAATACTTCCATTTGGTGGTTCCAGATTAAAATCTTATGGATTCTATAATGGGGAAAAAAAATTGAAAGGAGCTGGAGGATTATCTTCCTGGCAGATTCTTAACCCACCCACTCCAAAGTGGTCCATCTGTAGGCTGCCAAACGGATATTTACTAGGTTTGATTTCTGCTGTAGAATCAGGTCATCTGCAGTATTTCACAGCAGAGATCAATGAAAGTCACTGTTTCCTTCTCAAGATCAGCTTTAGGGAGCAAATGGTAGTTGAACTACTTCTATAGTCAAGGAATAATTTGTCTGCCAGAAATGCAATTCAGAGTTGAGCCATATGATTTCCAGCTATATTTCTTTTTTCAAAATTTTCCTTTAATCCCTAAAACATCTTACAAATACCAACATAAATAACAATATAAACAGGATAAAGTTGGCAGGAATTCCTACCTGTTCCTTTGCAAAGGAAAAAACAATGCTCATTGGCCTGCACATTGACAGACATCAAGGACTTTGACAGAGTTCAGTATCCATTCAAAATGAAATGAATGAAGTCACATTAGAAGGACTTTTTTGTATATTATGATTTTTCTGAGTGCATTCTGTCACAGGCAGCACTTTCTCATGATCTTCATGCGGTATCACCTGAGAATCAGCATCACTTAATAAGTTGACTTACATTGTTAATACTAGAGCATTATTTGCCTTACAAGAGCTTACAGGGGACACTGGGGATGGGATGAAAGATGTAGCTTCATCTTGTCATAATCCTGTAATGGCCTTTCTATGTGCATGAATGTATTACAAGCAAACACTTATTCTTATATTGTACTGATTCAGAGATTATGGAGAAAACTGCAAATTGCCCACAAAAAATATACTCTCCTCTTTTTCCATAAATTAGCCCATGACTGCACTTCTACACTGTATTTCCCAGCCTCCCTTGCAGTTAGAAATGAGCATAAGATCTATTTCTCACAAAGAGATTATTAGGGGAGGAGATGCCTGCCACTTCCAGTTCTGAATTTCAAAACATTGGGTATGACTTTTAATGCTCTCTTTCTCCTACCTGCTGGCTGGCACTCAGGACACAGCTGAACCTTGGATTTGACCATGCAGCCATGGAAAATGCCCAGGCTGGTCACACCTTACTTGAAAGCAAAATAGACTTGTATCATTTTTAAACCACTGAATTTTGGGCCATTCTGGTACAGTAGCCTATCTCTACCCTAATTGAAACAGCTGACTGAAAGTTCATCAGTGGTCTGTTAACATCTTCAGAAAGAAAAATGTACCAGGTTACATAAAAGTGAAGATTACAAACAGCTGTAATACCTCTTTATTGTCAGAATTCAAACAGAACTCAGCCTTCAACAGTAGTATATGGAGAGGAATCCTGATTCTTTGCAGGATTTGTGTTGTTTTGTTTTTTCTGCCCATAAGAATATGTCCATTGAAACATAATTTGTTGTACCATCCATTTCTGAGTGTCCAGTGTCCAACTGTCCTTAGAGTTTAGGCTATATTTTGCCAGATGCTAGAAATAGCCCAGTGATTCACTCTTCAACAGAGACATTAACTAAATTGAAGGTGATGCCATAGAACATCATTTCTTAATGGGGTTTCCTTAAAATGAGTATATGCCAGGTATTTTTTTTTTTTCAGAAGCAGAGGAATGTCCTTGAGTTAGAAAAGTGCTGAGGTGAGTTAGAAAAGTGCTGAGGTAATGTGACTTACGTAAAAGACCTGACAAATCACTTTTTGTAATCTGCATCAGAAAACTTAATTCAACAGTTTTTAGCCACCTACTCCATGTTGGGCACTGTGCTAGGGATATATGGATGACAAAAACCGACCAACTTTCTCTTAAAGAATTTATATATATTATAGTCTATCCACAGCAGAGCCACATGCTGGCCACTGTTTCCCAACTCACATCAACACCTGTTCTCCATGCTTGCTTTCCATAAGTGCTATTACTTTTTAGCATATTATATAATTTACGTATCATATTTATCATTTTGTCTCCCTCTCCCCACCAACCACCACTACTAGAATGTAGCCCTCAGAAGAGCAGAACTCTTTGTTTTGTTCACTTAGATATCGCAAGACTTAAAACAGAGCCTAGCACACAGAAGGCGCTCAATGAATTTTGTGAAATGAATGTCCCCCAAATGGGTGACAGAGACAAACCACTAATGTCACATGCTATAGATAACAGAATTTATTGGGGTGTAGAGGGATTACCAGCAGAGAAGAACCAGAGTGCAAGCAATCATCCAAACTCTATGACCCCACTGGCTAGATCAGGCATAAATGATCTTTATTTACAACCCATGGCTAACGTTCTAGTAGAGAGGGTTCCCCACCCCATGATGCATTTATCTAGCAATTGTTGGAGAAGTAGCCATGGTTGAAAGTGGTGCCTTTTGAGAGTGTGACCGGTATGCTACTTTTTGGTGAATCTAACTCAAACGTGCTGAACCAACCCCCACCTAGCCAAACTACCAAAAGTGGGGGGAATGAACTTTCAGAGCATCCCAATTTTCCTCTCACAAACGCATACACAAAAAACAATAAATCAAAGAAATGACCCTAGCCAGTTTGGCTCAGTGCTGAGAGTGACAGCCTGGGGACTGAAGGCTCCAGGGTTCTAGTTTGGCCAAGGGCACTTACCACAGTTGCAGGCTCCAACCCCGGCCCTGGTTGGGGTGCCTGTGGGAGGCAACCAATCAATGTGTCTCTGTCACATCGATGTTTCTCTCTCTCTCACTCTCTCCCTTCTACTCTTTCTAAAAAGCAATGGAAAAAATATCCTCTGGTAAAGTTTAAAAAAAAAAAAGAAGAATTTGGTTTTATAACCTGCTGATACTTGGGGAATGGTTTTTAGGCTACTGTAACGTTTGTTTGAGTGAAACAGGGAAATAGTTAAGAAATATTAATTATATACTGTCTGTTTCCTGGCCCCATACTAAATAAAGACCAGCTTCCATTTCTATCACATGAACTGTTGCTGGATTTGGGGGGCGGGGGGTCCATTTCACTGCCAATATACTGTGTTCCATACTTAAAGCCTGCCTTAGAGAATTAGCAAAATGTGAACACTGATGGTGATGCTTCTTTTTATTTTTTAGTTTTTGGTGATCCATGAATATAACAGGGAATGTAGCAAGGACTTTATTTGAAGATGTTATAATGTCAGATCAAAGCAAAATGGTGACCTATGTAAAAATAAAATCAAAAGGAATGAATTTGGTTTTGATTTCCAGAATTCAAGGAATAAAATATACACTGAAGCCCATCAAAGATTTTCAGTGAATTTAGTACAAGTACTGGGTACATAGGTCAAAAATCGTTTCTATTCTTTTTATTAAAATCAAATCTTAATTTTATCTTTTCTCCTTTTTCTGAGTTTCCCATTTCAATCTCCACCATTAAATTTTCCTGTAATCAGAGAGGGCAAAGTGGCAATATTATTTTAAAATTCTGGAGGCAGAATTTTTACTTACAAAGTCAGGAGGGTACGATATGTATAAGGAAGGACGATTTTAAAAAAATAATAATAATTCAATGAATTATTGGGTAGGAGGTGTAAATAATAAACCTCCTACCCAAGACATTATCTGGAAGAAACTATAAAACAAAAAGATAGTCAAGTAAGAAACTAAGTTTCTATTGGCAGCACAAGCAAAAGAATAGGAAGGGGCACATAAACAAGAGAGATGAGCAGGAACTATGGAGAAAGATGAGTGCCAGCAACGTAACGGAGGCAACAGCGGAGGGAGGGATGTGACCAGTGAGAAAGTCCCCAAGCTGGAAGATGCTGTTACATGTCTACTACACTAATGCTTGACATCAAATTTGAAATTAATTCTGCTTTATTGATATTACCTAATCACAAACTTTAGTAAAAAACTTTCTCTACACCAATAGCCTTGTATTAATGGTAAAATTCTTTTCTGCTCTGTGATATAATGACCTCTACTATCTTCAAACCTTCAAAAAAGACTCTTCTATACCCACCATGTTGGGTTAGTGCTAAGCAAAGGAATGTAGAATAGGAGGGTAGGTCAAGAAGGAAGACACTGAGAGGTACTGGCAAAGCATGAAGCGGACTACAGAATAGTATGACCGTAAGAAGCTGGAAATAAGTGTGATTTCCCACAAAGATCTGATCCATCTTGTTGCACATTAAAGTAAAGGGGAACCCCTGGGCGTTAGAGGCCATATGGGTTTTCTGAGTTACACCTGGGCATTTTGTCTCGAATCACCTTACACACTGAGGCCCGTTCACCAATATTCTGAACCAAGAAATACCCAAGACCTGAGCCAGAAGCGCATCCTTACATCAGTTATAAAACAGCAGCTGAACGGGCTATGAAATGCTGTCACACAGCAATCGGGATGGTGGCAGCAACTCCCTTACAATTCAGTATTGAGGTATTATTAGGAGGTTTTTTCCTAAAGACTTATCCTACATTTTGTAACTTCAGTCTTTCCAATGATTTTGTGAGGAATCCTTATATAAATAGGTGGCGCAAAAGTGGGTTTACAGTTATGAGTACATGAAACAGAGTTTATTCGTGTATTATTATTGATTAACTATTGTATTATTTTCCATACAAACAACTGTTAACCTACTTTTTGCCCACCTTGTATAAAAGCCTAACCCTGAACTTTCTATTTCCAATATTTTTTTATTATGGTAAAATAAAAATAACATAAAATTTACTATCTTAACCATTTTTAAGTGTACAATTCAGGGGTATTAAAAATATTCATAATGCTGTGCAAGCATCATCATTATCCATCCCCATAATTCTTATATCATGTAAAATTCAAACTCTGTATACATTAAACAACTCCCCATTTTCTCTTCCCCCCAGCCCCTGGCAATCAACATTCTACTTTCTGTCTCTATAATTCTGACTACTTGAAATCATTCATATAGATGGAATCATATAGTATGTGTCTTTTTGTGACTCGCTTATTTTATTCAGCATAATGTCCTCAAGATTCATTCCTGTTGTAGCATATGTGAGAATTTCTTCCTCTTTAAGGTTGAATAATATTTCACTGTATCTCCTCACCACATTTTTAAAATCTAGTCATCCATCAATGAACACTTGGGTTGATTCCACATTTTAGCTATTGTAAGTAATGCTGCTGTGAACATAGATGTAAAAATATCTCTTCAAAGCCTTGCTTTCAATTATTTTGAGTATATACCCAGGAGTGAAATTGCTGGATCATGTGGTAATTCTAAAATTCTATCTCTGAGTTTTTTGCCAGAGGTAAATCTCTGTTGAGTGAAGGCCTAGTCATTGGACTTCTGATATAGGCAGAAGCCCTGGTTATTTGGCTTCTATTATAAACAGACTCTATGGAAACTATTAGAGATTCACATGCAAAAGTTTTAAACTGTGCACCAAAGTGAGGGAGAAGGTCTTCCCAATATGCAAATATTAGAATGTAGCTATTACTAGAACAAGTCCTGTCCCAGGCTTACTTTTCTCCACCGAGTTAACCATATTTACATAGTCCACTTTTGAAAACACTATAAAATGTGACCTCCTCCAAGCCATTTTAACTACATATACTGCTTCCTACATTTGCTCACCCTTCTACTTTTATTAGCTATAACATTTCTACAATTTCATGGTGTAAAATTTTCATACTCAGTTCCATAAACATAATAATTACCACCATTGTTAGCCCTGGTTGAATGTTTAAATGGATTCACTGCTCACCACGACTCCATTTATCCTGACTTCTAAATTCATATTTTGGTTGGCTGAAGTCTTTCCTCTGGTAGTTTTTATAAGAATGTTTATGAAAATAATATTTCTTGATTTCTTGTATGTTTGAAAATATTTTTCTTTGGTTTTTATTATTGCACAGTGGTACAGCTGGACATAAAATACGATGATGATGTTTCTTTCCGTTAAAACTTTGTAGATATTGCTCCACAGTTGCTAGCATTGGATGTGATTCTGGTGAAGTTTGAATCCAGACGTACTATTTTTCCTCCTTAAATATGAGACTCTTATTTTTTTTTACTTTGCCAGAGGCTCACAGGAAAGTTCTGATATGATTCCATTCAATAACTTTTCTTAAGAAAGACTTGTAGCTGATCAATCAGTATCAGTTTTTCCTGTGATATGCTCTCTTCTTAACTGTTACAATGTCTTTGGCTATTCCAGAAAATTTTTTCTCTGAATGTATTGGTGAAAATTTTGTCTTTTGCAGGATAATGGTTTCATATCTGCTAACACTTCAAGATTTTTCATCTTTTCCTGCTAATTCTTTGAAACTTTCTTTTTCTACTTACCATTGCTCGCTTTTATCACATATTGCCTATCTCTGGGTGTTTTTAGCTATGTTTATAATTGTATCTGCTTCCAAAATATACTTGATTTCTAAGGTGGTTTTTTGCTCCAATTTTTGTTTCAGTGTTGTATGTACTTGTGTATGATTTTTATTATTTTTATTATTTTTATTTATTAACTAGGTAATGCATTTTTATGTTCAAAAGTTAGGCCACATAAGCTCTATACCTCAGAACCACAACTCTAGTTCCCCTCCCTATAGACAATGAATGTTTTTCTGCATCTTCTCAGATGTACAAGCAATAGAAATATTTATTATTTTCCCTTTTTACACAAATGGTGGCACAACCTATACACACTATTATTCTGCATTTTGATTTTTTAATATTTTAAATATTTCTTGGAGGTCTTTCCCTGTTAATATATAAAGTGCTTCTTTTCTTGATCTTTCCTTTTTACTCTCCTTTTTTTTAATGTTTTTACTTCTTTCTCAGTTCTTTCTTTCTTTTGACAGATGTGTATCATTCTTTTATTTATCATTTACTTAGGCTCCATAGGCAGATATTAAAGTTGATTTTATTCTTCTAATTTAACAAGGCTTTACTGAACAACTTGGGAGGTATGTTATTTCACTTATGTACATGTATATTTATTTATTGGATACATTCTTAAAGGTGTAGTTGCTGAGCTAAAAGGTATTTAGTAATTTGTATAAATATTGCCAGGTTGCGATCAGTAAGAGCTGTCCTAATTCACACTCCCACCAGTAAAATGCCAGTTTTCTCACACCCACTGTGTGTTATGAAATGTTTGCTCTTTGCCAATCTGATAGGTAAAAGACAGTATTTATTGTTGCATCTATTTGTTTTTCTCTTATTATGAGTAAGATGAGTACCTAACCACCTATGTAAGAGCCATTTATATTTCCCTACCCTAGAACTCTTCTTTATGTCCCTAACTCATTTCTTTTGGGTTATTGATCTTTTATTTTCTATATATATTATAGAAATAACAAATAGCAAAAAATTTTCTACAAGTTTCTGGTTCATCTTTTAATTTGACTAATGGTGGTTTTCTTCCAAGCACAATTTTTATGCAAAATAATCTTTCAAACTTTATCTTTTAATGATTACTGAAATGTGTGTGTTACCTAAAAGCTCTTGCCACTCCAATATTACTATAGTTTCTTTTCATATAGCTATCCTTTTTTTTCAAACACAATTTATTCAATAATAAAAATTCAACAATTTATTTAATTTGTGCATCTTTTCTCCACTGATACATGATGCTACCTATATGTACTGGACTTTTTCTGGACTTTTATTTCTGTTCCATTGATCTGTTCATACATTATTTTGCCATTACCACACTGTTTTGATTTATGTAACTATATACTATGTTATTCTTTTATCCAAAATGTTCTTTATTTATTTTTTCCATATGAACTCAGGATTCAGGTTATCTAGGTTCCCCCAAAATTGTCTTGGCTTTTTTTTTTTAAGAGACATTCTTATGGCTACATGCATTGCTTTTTTTTTTTTTAATATATCTTTATTGATTTCAGAGAGAGAAAGAGAGAGAGATAGAAACATAAATGATGAGAAAGTCGTCATTGATCAGCTGCCTCCTGCACAGCCCCAACTGGCGATAGAGCCCACAACCCAGGCATGTGCCCTGACTGGGAATCAAGCCTGGATCTCTTGGATCCTAGGTCGATGCTCAACCACTGAGCCACACCCGGCTGGGCATCTTGGCATTTTGTATTGCTATTGTGATAATACATTTACTGAAAGAAAATGGATATTTATATTATATTGACCCTTCCTATCCAGAAATACTATGAAGTCCTTTTTGTTTAAGTCTGCATCACTCTAGAATGTGTTACTTTTCTTTACAGAAATGTTGCACATTTCTCAAATTTATTCCTATGTATAGAAATTTTTGTCTAATCATTTCATTATTACTAAGGTAACCCAGCAGACTTCAGTAGCCACACCTAACAGAGAATACAGACTTTACAGAATTAGGTCAGTTGAGCCACTCAGAAAACAAACAGCAACAACAACAAAGCACAAAGAGGGGGAAGAATCTTATCTCCATAGTTAAGCATAAAATTATTTTAAATATGTAGTTCTTAACAAAAATTGTGAGACATGCAAAGAAATAAAAAAATATGGGGCCCATAAACAGAAGTCAATAAAAACTGCCCCTGAAAAATTCCTTTCAGGCTGACTTGTACCTATGAGAGTAAGACTTATATCAAGTATTTTGAATATGTTTTTAAGAAAGTAAAGAACTAAAGAACATGAGATTTAAAGAACTAAACAGTAGTATTAGCATGATGACTTACCAAATACAGAATATCAATAAAAAGAAATAATTTACATTCCAGTAATTATGTAAAAGAAGAATAAAAAAAAAACACATAGTAAACAAACAGAAAAATGGCAGATGTAAATTATACCTTATGAATAATTAAACTAAATATAAATGGATTAAATATTATAATCTAAAGGCAAAATTTGGCAAAATAGACTAAAACATGATTCAACTATATGCTGTCTATAGGAGACATAATTTAGATTCAAAGATATGTATTTTACATTCAAATACACAAAAGAAGATTAAAAGTAAACAGGTGGAAAAGATATATCATGTAAACAGTAACCAAAAACTACATGGAGTGACTATGTGAAGGTCAGACAACACAGACTTTAACACAAAATGATGACTAGAAACACATAACATTTTATAATGATAAAGGATAATATGTCAATAGATATGACAATCATAAACATATATTCACTTAACAACAGAGTCCAAAAACCGAAGTAAAATTGACAAAATTGAAAAGAGAACTAGACAATGCAACAATAATATTTGAAGGCTTCAACAGTTCACTTTCAAAGACAGATAGAGCAATGAGATAGAAGATCAATAATAAGACTTAAACACCACTAAAAGTCAAATGATCCTAATGAACATCAGTAGAACACTCCATCTAAAAATAGCAGAATACATATTCTTTTTCAATGCACATAGAATATTCTCCAAGATAGACCATACATTAGGCCACAAAAAAAGACAATAAATGTACAAAGACAGAAATCGTACAAAGAATGTTCTTCAATCAAAATGGCATAAAATTAAAAGTATTAATAGCAGAAGGAAATTTGGGAAATTCACAAATATGTGGAATTTAAACAATACACCAGGATAACCAATTGTTCAAAGAGGAAATCACAAGGGAAATACTTTGAGGCAAATAAAAATGAAGGCGCAACAGAACAAAATGTATGAGATATAGCTAAAGCATTGCTTACAGGTAAATTTGGAAAGCAAACTAAATTCAAATAAAGCAGAAAAAAGGAAATAATATTATAGAAGAAATTAAATTGAAAATAGAAAAACACTGGGAAAATCAATGAAAGTAAAAGTTTATTCTTTGAAAAGGTCAACCAAAAAAACCTGAAAACTCTTAGGTAGATGGAAGAAAGAGAGAGACTCAAATTACAAAGATCAGGAATCAAAGAGGGGACATGACTACTGACCATACAGAAATAACAAAGACTATAAGGAAATACTATGAACAATTACATCCCAACAAATTAGATAACCTAGATGAAATAGGCAAATTCTTAGAAAGATACAAACTGCTGTAACTGAGTCAAAAATAAATTAAAAATCTGAATGAACTATAAAACACTGAATTAAATCAGCAATCCAAACCACACCCCCCCCCATACACACACACAACATGCAGACACACACAAATTCTTGGACCAGATGATTTCAGTGGTGAACCCTATCAAAAATATAAGAAATATTAAGACCAATTCTTCACACACAAAGAAGAAATCCTTTCAAAAAATAGAAGAGAAGGGAAAACTTCACAATTCATTATATGAAGCCAGTATTACCCTGATTTCAAGGAAACTACAGACCAATATACCTTATGAATATAGACACAGAAATCCCCAACAAAATACTAGCAAATTGAATTCAGAAACACATAAGAGGATTATAGTTTATGAAATGAAATTGATCTCAGGAACGCAGGATTGGTTCAGCATATGGAAAATATGTTTCAGTATATAACCAATGTAATAGATCATATTAATAAGAAAAAGGCTGATAAGATGGCTATAATCACCAAAAGGGATTCAATGCAATGCCTATCAAAATCCAGCTGCCATTTTCGTAGAAATGGATAATCCAATCTTAAAATTTACATGGAAATGCAAGGGATGGAGAATAGTTAATACTATCTTGAAAGAACAAAGTTGGAGGACACACACTTCCTGATTTCAAAACTTACTACAATGCAACAGTAACCAAGATAGTATGACACTAGAATATAGTCAATGCAATAGAATAGAGAGTGTAAAAAAAGTACCCCAAACTTTGGTCAATTGATTTTTTATAAAGGTGTCAAGAAAATTCAATGGGGGAAATAGTAGTCTTTTCAGCAAATGGTTCTGGGAATAATGAATTTCCAAATGCAAAATAATAAAGTTGGACTCATGCTATACACACAAATCAGCACACAATGGATTATAGATCTAAATGTATATAACTAAAAGTACTTAGCCAAAAGTATATAACTCTTTAAAAAACATATGTGTAAATCTTTGTGACCTTGGATTAAGCAATGATTTCTTAAATATGATACCAAAAGCATAAGTAACAAAAGAAAAATTTGATCAATTGGACTTCATGAATATTAAAACTTAGTGCATCAAAGGACATCATCAAGCAAGTGAAAAGACAATCCATAGAATAGAAAATGTTTGCAAATCATATTTCTGATAAATGAATAGTATCTAAAATATACAAAAAACCTCTTAAAACTCAATAACAAAAAGATAAATAACATTTTTTAAATGAGCAAAGGATTTGAATAGACTTTTCTCTGAAGAAGATATGTAAATGGCCAATAAGCACATGAAAAGTGGGAAACACAAAAATCACAATGAGACACTGCTTCACATGCACAAGGATACTTATAATTTAAAAGATGGATAATCCCAAGTGTTGCTGAGGATGCAAAGAAATCCAAACTCTCATTTATTGCTGGCAGGAACATAAATGGCAGAGATGCTTTGGAAAATAGTCTGGCAGTTTCTCAAAGGTAAACACAGAATTACCATAAGACCCAGAAAATCCACACCAAGGTGCATACACAAGAGAATTTAGAACATGTCCTTGCAAAAACCTATACTCAAATGCTCAGTGTAGCATTATGCATAATAGAAAAAAATAGAAACAAGCCAAATGTCTATTGACTGATGAATGGATAGACAAAATGTGGCACACATCCATACAATAGAACATAATTTGACCATAAAAATGAATGAAAAACTGGCCATGTGCTACAACATGGATGAACTTTGAAACCATTATACTAAGTGAAATAATCCAGACACCAAGGCCACATATTATAGGATGCCATTTATATAAAATTTCCAGAATAGGCAAATCCATACAGACAGAAAGTAGATTAGAGGTTAGGGAGAATGGGGAGTGCCTAAAGGGTACAGGTGTCTTTTCGGTGACAAAAATATTAGAGAGTGGTGATTGACAACTTTGTGAACATGCTGAAAACACTAAATTGCATGCTTTTAAAATGTGAAATTTTTGGTACATGAATTATATGACAATAGAAAAAAAGTAAGGGCATTCTGCCACCTCGGTCCAAAGTCTTCAGCAACAGCCCTCTTACTATGTCACTTTTTCTCCTATTACATGAGTCCACATTTTACTAAATTAAGCTATCCTTCTCCAAATGTTTTTTTAAAAATATATATATATCTTTATTGATTTCAGAGAGAGGAAAGGAGAGGGAGAGAGACAGACAGAAGCATCAATGATGAGAGTCATTGATTGGCTGCAGCCCGCAACCCGGGCATGTGCCCTGACCGGGAATCGAACCCCGATCGCCTGGATCCTAGGTCGATGCTCAACCGCTGAGCCATGCCCGGCTGGGCTCCAAATGTTTTAAATCAAAATGTGGGATATTCCATAATTTCACTGAACAGAGCTTCCATTTTTGTTTCTCACTCTTTTTGTCATTTTTCTATTGATTTTTGAGAAAAAAGTAAAAGATAATTTATGATTTTCTCATCTTGTATTCTAACAAATGCCTGGACTCTTTTTTTCCTAATAGTCTGAAGCATCAGTTCTCAATATTTTTGGTCTCAGGAGACCCCTTTGTGATCTTAAAAATTGCTGAGGAACCCAAAGAGCTTTTGTTTATGTATGTTATATGCTGCATACAACATAGCAAAAATTAAGACGTAATTTTTTTTAATTTATTACTTTTAAAGTAGGTCTAACAAAGACATTACCTGCCAACTATTTCTATAAAAAATATTTTTAAAACAAAAATTGAGAAAAAGTGGCATTGTTTTACATTTCTCCAAATATCTCAAATGTCTTGCAAAATCAAAGAGAGCTAGATTCTCATCTACTCCAGCATTCCATCTGTTGCAGTTTCTATCTTGTGGAGCCACCGAAAAACTCTAACAATCACCTATGAGGGGAATGAGTGAAAAAGTAAATAACACCTTAGTATTATTATGGAGATAGTTTCAACATTATGGACTCCCAAAATGGTCTTGGAGGCCCCTAGGAATATGCAGACCACACTTGGGGGGCTGGTGCTCTAAACTATATTTATTATAGCATATACTTGCATCCAAGCCTACAGAATCCATTATTGAAATCCAGGGTGTGTGTCTTCCCCTTCTGAGCTTATCTCATGTTCTTCCTATATCCTTGGACAGGTCATGAAAGCAGCAGAAATGTCCCCCCAGGAGTAAAATTTTTACTGTGTAATCAATCTTGTTAGGAGAAGACATACTGTCCCCTCCGCAACCACTATGTCAGAAATCATTCTGGCGTAACAGGAACCCGAGTTACCATGGGGAACACTTCCCAAGGAAGGGACACATCCTTTCACACGGCCAGGCTTAAGCACTCAGCAGTCCCCGGGATAAGATGCCAGGCTGTCTGGTATGTTTCTCAAACACATTCTCTGCTCTAATGTTTTGAGTCTACTCCATCACTATTCGCTGCTCCCCATCCAGGAAACCTCCACTCTGCCCGAAAGAAAAAGAAGAGAACAGCTTCTTCCAAACATTTCTTCTCTCCGGAACCACTTGGCTCATTGTACCTCTTTCCAGGCAAAATTCATTTGATCCAAAATACTTTAGATTTGCATGCCTTGACTGCACCCTTTCAGAAAGCTAGGGAGGGCTGAGGAGGAGAGAGAGTCTAGCATGTGCTGCCACCCTGCTGTTTTCACTTGGCTATGAGAACACAAGCTCATAGCTAATGGATCCGTATCTCAGTAACTAGGACAGCATTTTGCACATGTCATCACTTGCAAACATCCTGGGATGTTTGTTGAATGGCTAAGTGAATGACAGTCTCCCAGCATCAGAATGGGGCCTATCCTTCCAATAAAATGGCACAGCTTTCTGGCTTTTCTCTCTACCTTTCCCCACAGTAGTCCCATGTGCTCTTCTCCTATATTAGTTATTATTAAATACAATATGATAATGACTCATACAGAATATAGATTTTTATTTCTGTGGTAGAAAGAAGGTACTTTTATGGAGTTACATGTAGATATTATCTCCACTGCATGAAAAGAAAGTCTAATGATGAGGATAGCAGCCACTGCAAATGGCAAAGATAATCCGGACGCAGAAGTTATTTCTTTCTTTACTTTTCTGAGAAGTTATTTCTTGTACCTCATAAATCATGATAGAGGAAAAATATCTAGTCTACCTCTGGATAAATCTGTCACAGCTAAATCCCATGCCTGGGAAATCTGACAGTGTTTCCTTTCAGTTACATTTTTCTCCTAACTCTTTTGTGGAATGCACATCAAGGGTTCTGCAGTGGCATTTCTCTTTAAATTTAATCTCTCCCTCTTTTAATTTTCCTACTAGGACATCCTTGCCAGACCAAGATACAGATGTTCATCTTTACTATGCCAGGCCCAATGTGTACAAATAATTTATTTCCATGAGTCAGAGATTTTTTTTATCTTGTCATGGAATATTTTAGGTATAAGATAGCCCAGAGTTCACCAGGATTGTCTTTTGGTCTATTTACTTACAAAAGGGAAATAAACAGTGGCAACTTAAATTTATATTTGCCACACACAGGCACAGATATTTGATTTTGATAACTGTTATGCTTACATTTGGCAGTAATAAAATGCAGTAGAAAGAGTAATGGGACCTTGAATCAGAGGCCTGAGTTTTATGTTGGGTCTAAGGCTTACCAGCTCTGTAAACGTAAGCAATGCCATCAGCACCCCTGATTCTCAATTTTCTTATTTGTAGAGTGGATGTAATAATGAAACACTATCTCACAGTAATATTGAGAGGTTTGAAAGAAATAAAAACTGTGAATATGTCACGTTAACTATAAAGCACCTTATGGATGTTCATGTTATGTGCCCTATACCATAGCACAGCCAATCCTGACCATATTTCTTAGAGACGGATGGTGTTCACATCTGCAGTGCACTCCCATATTCAGGCTTCAGGATTAGGCAGAACTGTATTAGAATCCTGATTCTGCCATAAATTTAACTTCTTTTAGTTCTCATTTCATTTCATTCCCTCTAAAGCATGGAGAAATAATACCACTTAGTTCATAAATTTTGGTGAGAAATAAATGAAATAATACATATAAAACATAGTGATTGGCACATGATAACTACCAATAGATGTTTGATTACTCCCTCGATTCCAAATGCTCTGCCTGTAGCTCCACCCATTCTCTCCTACTCACAAAAACACACACCACAATAAAAGTGAGAGTGATAATTTTTCAATATACCATTAAATCCTGATTTAGTCTTCACTGGGTCAACCCCAAATTTGGCACTTTATTCTTTAAAAATATGACTTCTAATAATACATCTGTTGATCAACTGTTACACACCAATTTCATATGCTGGCTGTAAACAGTGAGTGGTCCCCAGGTTGTATGTCCCTAACTGATGAAAGAACCGTGAAACTATTGAAATGTGTTCTAAGTTTTATCTGTAGACTAAAAAATAATAATAACACTATCATTAAATGGAGTTTACTGCATATTTTAACATTTAACATGGCTAAATGTTAAAATGTGAAAAGGCTTGGAAGCAATACCTTTTAGAATGCTTCCAACTGACTGGAACCATAGCCAATTAATTAAAATCATCAAATTCCTAACACAGCTGTAGTCAGGAGAATACTTAATCAGTGTTGCTTGATGATGGTTTGATGGAACAATGTGAGGTGAGAACAAAATTAGAAACCTGAAAATTAGAGGTGATGAATTCTGACCTAGATGTCTTATCTGGTAAGCATTACACTTCCCTAAAATTTTCAATTCTTGATTGAAACAGCTTCCACTTAAAACTCCTCCTGGTTAGAATTATGAGTATGTTGTCAAGGTGCTGCTAATGGATCAGTGGACAGATGCTTACTTAGCTGAATACTCATTTTCATGATCAGAGATTCTGATACTAGGACATAGACAGAAGCCAGTCTGAAGATGCCCTAGATGATTGTAGAGTCAGCTATACATTACTACATCTTCACAAGCATGCTCGTTTGAATGCAGTCAAAGTAAAAAGAGGAAAATCAAGGAGTATTTAAGTAGAATTTGTCATTATGACAAATAACTATTTTGATTAAATTTTTTTCAAATCAGTTCTCTCTCTGTCATTAAGATCCAAAACAGTCTCTCTCACTCTCTCTTTCTTGCTCCCTCTCTACATACGTAGAACTGAAAGTTCCTTTTTTCTGTTCCGTTTAACATAGAAAAAGGCACAGAGCTTGGGTAGAATTCTTGGAACTTAGCAGCGGCCTTAGACTATTAGAATATTGGTCTTAGACTAAAGGCTGCTCTAGATTTCACCCCACCCACCTCTCAGAAAGTTTCAAATGAAGTCTAAAACTGCCTGACCGATTCCAAGTAAAGGTGCACCAGAAAAACTCCAAAACAACAGACAATATCCAGCATTCATCAGCATAGTGTTAACAATATTTGGTATTCAATCAAAAATTGTGAGATCTGAAAAAATAAAAGCAGAAAACTAATGAACCATAATGGGTAGAAAAAAATCAATAGAAAGAGACACAGGTGTATCAGGGGTAATAAAATTAACAGACTAGGAATTTAAAATAACTCATATGTATACATATACTCTCTATATTAATGAATATAGATGGAAGTGATAAGGTGAAAAGTGGGAGAGATTTTTCTTTAGAAACCCCTATGCATGTGCGGAGAGGCAGCGAGGGATATGGACAAAGCAGTACAGAGAGGGGCGCTGGAAATTATTGAAGTAAAAATGAGGTATTGCGTGTCTGATGATGTCAGTGTTCTCATTAAGATGTAAGATGAGATCATTTACCAATTGCATTGAGGACTTGAAGAGAGAGAATGCCTGGAATGGCTCATGGGAGTCTCCAAAAAAGATGCCCAGCACTGTCACTGAGCAGATGTGAGTGCCCCGTTGTAACTGGAGTCCCTGATGTTGCCGTGGCTGGAGCTGCACGGGTCTCCATCTTCCCCGAGGTGTCCTCTAAAGAGCGAAGAGAAAAGCAAATAGCAGGGGTATGACGGGGTGGGGAACACCGGAGTTTGGTGGGTCTTTGGCGTCAAGGCTGAAGTGCAGCTTGGGGGTGAGAAAGGCAGTGGGGGCTGTCAGAAAGAACACCAGGCTGGGTTTCAAAAGACAAACATGGTCTCTTATCTGCAAATTATAATCTATTTGACCTCACACAAGCCACCACTAAGGTCTCTTCTAAAAAAAAAAATTACTGATTTGACCATGAAGTCTTTTCAGGGAAGCAAATCTACATACAGAGAACAGGGCTGATTATTCAGTTGAAACAGATAAGGGCCTGGAAGTTTCAGTGGGGACAGATGGAGAATTCACTTAGCAAGGGGGATGGGGAGAGGTGCCAGGTTGATTGCTCCTTCAGTTTCTCGCTTTCATTCTTCTGCCAAGCAGGTCGGGGATGTGGTTAAGAGTGAATAGCTTGGGAGTTTAAATTCCTGCTCTGCCTCTTATTAACTAAGTGACTCTGGACAAGTATCTCTCTGGGCTTCCATTTCCTTGTCTGTTAAGGGGGAGTGATAATAATAGAGCCCTACACACACTCTGTGTTTCGTGGTATAGCACATGTAAGCTATCTAAAAGGGCTTAGTACTCCCAACATGATTGTTCCCTTTCTCTGTTCTGTTTTCAAAACTTTTAGCTCAAAATTTACTTTTTCTGAATTCCTATAGCACTTCTTGTTTATGTTCCCACATTTAGTCATTAAACAAAATGCTCCATTGCCTTTGTTCCCCAGGGTATGTGTATATGCACACACGTGTGTCCGTCTGTCTGCCTGTCTTATTTCTTTAACCAGACCACAAGCTTTTAGAGAAGAGGAATATATATGTTAGATTCCTTGTGCATCCCTTTCAACTTCTAGAATATATTCTAACATTCAGCAAATACTCGTTAAATAAATTCAGTTGTAAGTCCCAGATAGAAAACTCAATATCAATCACACAGCTTAAAGAGGAGCAGGTGTAGAATAATTTAGCTAGGGTTTGGGTGTTTTTGTTTGTTTCCATTTGGTCTGTGACTATACATAGATTCAATCATAATGAAGCTGACAAAGGAGAGATGACATTTTGGAAACAGAAAAGGAATTTTGGATATTACAGCCCAACATTTGTCACCTCCCTGGCTGATAGCAGCACACGTTTGTTCCTTCCCTTTGGCTAAATTTGGATCAAATGCTGGCTGAGTGCACTAAGCAAGCCAGAACTGCATTGTACCTCTATTTTGTGACATATGAGCTCCCTGCTTTAATCTCCCTTCTACTGTATAAAAGAGGATCTGAGGCTGTTAGACTTCAATCCGGTGATTCATGCAGCTGGCACACAATAGATTCCACCGCTCTCCTCACTGCTGCACAATATCAGGCTAAACAAAATGTCTTAGAAAGCTTCAGTACGTGTAGTTAGCCTGTCACCGATCCCCCTCCCCACACACGCTCTCTCCTTTTTATCTGCTACTGAGCAAGAGAGTCCGAATGCCCAGCACCTGCCTTTTTACTGACATTTCCACAAAGGTAAAGGAATGAACCTTTTGTCAATTCCAACCAAACGATCTGTTTTGAAACAATGAGATGAAATGCCTGGGCCCCTCTCCTTGCTACTGGATTACAGGGCAGAGGCTTAAAATAAAGGACACTTGATTTTATTGATTTAATGAGGGATGGAGGCTTTTGCCGGAGCATCCCTGGTGGCAGGGGAACAAGTCTTGTTGGCAGGTACCTCCACCGAGGCACTTCCTTGCATTTGTTTGGTTCTGCAGCGGCGCTTGTTTATGGGGCCGGCTGTAAGGGTGACCCACGGTGCTCCTCGCTGTGCCTGCAGTGGCTTCGGTGTGTCTCTAGACAGGGAGCGTGGAGGACAAGCAGCAGGTACTGCAGGATAAAGAGCTGCAGGAGGAGGTGACAGGGGAAAGCACATCTTTGAAGAAAGAGCGAGTCAAACAAAACAGACTGGGGAAGAAATAACACTTCTGCTGCAAAAGAGATTGTGCGCCAAAACTATTATTTCTCAGCAGAGTGGATTTCGGCTAGGTTTCCAAACCCCTCTCCCGTCCACACTGTTCGCTCCCCCCCCCCAAGCCCTCCCTCCATCACCCACGTTTGAATAGTGAGAGGGCTGAGGGGGCTCAGGCAGGATGTTTTGTGTGGACGGGTCCAGGCACAGCTAGATAATCTTTCTGCTTTTGTTCTCTGCTTCTTTGGGGTTTCTTGTGATATTATTATTGACATTTTCATATGGAAATTTCTGTATTATATGCCTCTTCTTTTATATTTGCCCTACTTTTTTTCCATACAGTCTGATTTCATTATCCACTGTGCCGTGTGAAAGGGACATTGCCAGTCACCTGCTGACCGAATTTAAGCAGGGATCTACTTTTAATAGCGAAATGTACCGGCTGAGTGTTTGTTAATAGACATGCGTATGGTCAGGATTCCTGTTAATATGAGCATATGTCTCCATACACTGTGTACATTTATTGTAATGTATTTATACAGTCCGCCCATAGATTAAACACCCTCAATTCCCTCTGGTGTGACTGTCTCTCTGATTGCTAGCTTAAAGAGAAACAGTTCCTAAGAGCATATGGTTTCCAAAACACAGCCCTTCCCCCTCCCTTTCAGTTTACACAAAATGAGCTGCTCCCCCTTCCCCCCCCCCACAGTTTCTCTGCTCTCCGCCTCTAGCAAGTCTGAAACCAGGGGGCAAAATCATTAGTTCTCAATTACCTTAAGCCATGCAAGATAACCTCTCTCAAGGGCTGTTGGTAAAATATGCACAGGGTGCCAATGTCTAGACAGTTATGAAATATCGGTGCAGAGCTCAGCCACTGCAGAACACCAATGCATCTCCAGTGAAGTGCTTTTATTAAAGTATAATCACCAGGATAACTAATTGCGTCAATACCACATAGTTAATTAAACCCATTACGGTTACTATTCCCATGGAGAGGAGGTCACATAAAGAGACCATCCTCTTGGTGCTACTATGCTAACAAAAGAAGAGAAGATTAAATAAAACACAACACAGACCTCTTCATTTTACATCACTTTCCTTAAATGTTTAATAACTACCTAATAAAGACCTACAAGAAGGTCTTCAAGTAGAAGCCATACCCAAAGATTGCTGGGATGTTCCAAAGGCCACCTTGTAATGTCCCTGTACTTCGATTAAGTGATCACCAACTGTTTGCTTGATTGGGGCAAGAAGTAATGACAAGTCAAAGTGAGAAGCGGAATGGACGGCCACTGTGCTTTTATTAATATGCTGCAGAGGACCGTGATGGAGGGCAGTGCTTACGTTCAGTTCAATCGGGCCTCATGACTAACGACCAGGAGATAGCCCCAGACCCGCCCTGACCCCAGCCAGGGCCTTGGAGCAGGACGCACTAAGGTTAGGTATGAAAGCTCATTAACCGACCCAAGGCACACAGATTACAGATCCTGCAGTTTCAACACCAAAACTTTCTCGCACTGGCATCCAAATACAAAGGGTGATTCACGTACGAACATGGAAAAGAAGAAGAAACTTCGCGAACTCGACCCCACAGTGACATTGTTTTACAGGGGAAGTGTGTGGACAAAAGAGACGCACATCTCCACATCCATCCACACTCACACACGCGAGCACACATGCGCACGCATCGCTCCAACGCTAACTCATCTCTGCAAAACAAAACCGAGATATTTTGACCCTCCTTGTCTGAAACTTCACCGGGTCATTATATCACTGTCACACCTTCTCCTCAAAGCAGTGCATTGTACGTGGAGAGGATTTGCATTGACTTCTCCTGATTAACAAAGAAAACTTTGTATAAAAGGGCTACGCACTGAGACGTGCAAATGTGGCCAGCCTGACCCCCTGCAGGAGAAGGCAGACAGGCCTTAGGGAGAAGAGGTGGAAGCGAGGGAAGGAATGCTTTGATCCCAGAGCCGCTGGCACAATGCGGCCGGCAGCACCCGCAAGCCCTGACCCCGCGCAGGCTGCAGTTGGGCAGGAGTCGCCCGCAGATAATGAGTCTCGTTCTGCAGGGTGGCGAGCGACCGAAGACTGCAAAATCCCTGTTCTTGCTGGATTTTCTTGCTACCATTGTTCTGATCGCTGCTGATGTTATTGCGATTGTTGCGGAGGCTGTTTTCCAGCTCGGGACTTTGTAACATTGTTACAATTGCCAGATAGGCCTGGTTATTTTTCGGTGCGCACTTGCTCACAAAATACACAAAAAATCACATAGGCCCAGGGAGAAACGAATGCCAGGTGTAAAAGCCTTTAGGTGTCCAGTGGTTGAAGCTGACACTTAGTCAGATGTAAAGCAAGCTTTCGTTCCCCATCCGCAACCCTCAGCCCACCCCGAAAGCTCCTCCTCGCATTTCTCTGTTCTTGTGGAGCTACCATGTTACCTACCAGTCCGCCAGACAGACACACTGGGAGCAGGGGTTTGGGTTTTCTTTACTTGGACTCCTTTGCCCCCTTTATCAATTCAGTTGCCCGGCCCAGGAGGTCTCTTGCCATCAACTAGCTCCCTCCAAACCTCCTTCTATCACCGCCCTCATCACATCCCCCTGCTTTGCTCTCCTTGTCTCCGGTCACACCCCCCTTTCAGTCTCTGATACAAACTCTCCTGATGAATCTTTCTAAAGCATGTTGTCCTCTGATTCCTCAAGTTCAAAAGCATGCATCGATCACTCAGAACTGTGCTGTAGACTAATTTGTAAATTCTATCTTTGCCATTACGGTTGTCTCCATTCTGTCCCTGCTCCCTGTGCATATTTACCTCTCAGGACTTTCTTACCTGTGACCTGTGCCCCCTACCTGATCAGGTCACACACTCCAGAGACACCAGGCCTTTGCTCCATATATGTACTTCACCCCAAATCCCTTCCACCTCACATCCCTCACAAACTCCTACACATCCTTCAGTGTTCATTTTAATGCCTCTACCAGGGAGATTTTCTGATGTGCCTAAGCTACAATGCCCTTATCACTCTGTTTTCTCAGAACCTGTATTTTCAGGTGTATTTTATGACTATTATCATAATCTTCCTGTAAGAATCATATGTACTGATTCTATCATTTCTTCTGATTTTAAAGTCCCTGTAAAAATTCAGAGACCACAATTTACTAATCTCTATGAGAGTTTAATTATCTATGTACTGGAATTGAATTAAAAGTTTATTTTATAGCATTATGGAGTCTTCTCAAAAATAGGATATTTTGACCAGATAAAAATATTCTGTAAAAATAAATAAATAAATATTTTGTAATTTTGTTTCAAAATTTGTGTTGATAAATTATGCTATTGTAAATTTCATGATTTATATACCTTGAGCAGACACAAAAGAGCCACCTTTGTAACTACAAAATTGTTAATGCCTTCCACTGGCCCTGTTCTGTGCTTTTACAACTTTCATGTTGGACTAGATTCACACCTTGAAATTATTTTACTTAACCTTCTCAGAGACCAAAGCAATTGATTATGTTAATTATATGAAGGATAGAATAGTAGAGAGGAAAGATCAATATATTAGGACTCATGATATCTGAGTTCCAATTCTGGTTCTGCCCACTCACAAGTTGGCAACAAAAAGTGATATTAATCACTTAATAACTATAAATCACCATGAGGTCCCCCCTCCACACACACACACACACACACACTCACACACACAGCTATACTGCTAGACCTTCTAAACTTTCAAAAGGGAAATAGAAGAACACCCTTATGATTATTAAAGAAAGAAAATTGAAAATATTACATTTATTCACAATTTTAAACTGTATGATATGTAATTTCATATTATTTTGGAGGAAAATAAAATGTTCTGCCCCTTTGGTATTGTAATGCAAATATGATTAATTCGAAGAAAAAAGACAATGTAAAATTAGAAATAAAGAACTATAATACAAACTTCAAACAATACAAAACAAAAAAGCATTATAAAATGTTAATACAAATTCAGAACAATAACCAAGTCACCACTACCACTTGAATGTAACTACAGAAGCACATGCAGTAAGAACAAAACAAACCAAGGGCTGCGGTTCTGGGTGGATATATGATTATAGTAATGTAAATTCAAGCAATTTTGAACCAGCATGAAGAATCATTGGCTTTTCAACATTTTATTGCTTATGGAATATCTTTGGCTTAGTAATTGAGAAAAGCAATTATTTGGATCAAAAATGATTTTATTGTTTAAAAATTGACCACTCTTCCCATTAAATAAATTAGGTATAAACTACTGAATACACAAAAAATTCTGAGTCAAGACACTTAGAAGTTTTACTCTGTCTCAGCCTGGAATGAGCCCCAGAGAGTTCAGGGTTTACCAGTGAAAAATGGTTATAGAGTGTGAGCTGCTGTAACCCCGTCTTCATCCAAAAAGAACTACCAGAAGGGAACAAAATTACAGAATCATGCTCTGTGTTGTAGGAAGGAAAGGGAAAAAAAGAGGGAGGGAGGGAGGGAGGGAGGGAGGGAGGGAGGGAGGGAGGGAGGGAGGGAGGGAGGGAGGGAGGGAACAATGTGTGGCAGAGAGAGAGAGAGAGAGAGAAGGAAGAGACAGGAAGGAGATAAAGAAATAACATATAAAGGAAAATTTCTGGAAGAAAATGGAGAGGCTGACAAGTTTGGAAAACCTAAGTAATTCCCCTAAATTTTTCTCAGGGTCCTCGAAATTTCCTCACTTTTCTTCCCTACCTGGATTCTTGGCATCTCACTCTAATTACAGTCGCACTAGGAAAATGACATGGAGTATAAGGACATGGAGTAACCATGAATAAAAAGAAATGGCGATTCTAAGCCGAACACCAATAAAATGTTTTCCTACAAATGTCCAAGACAAATACACCCAGTCTATGCATGAATCCACCGATGGTGTTTCAATATACCAAGGCATCACTGCTACTACACGTAAATATTTCTTTCCAATGGCTCCCCAGTTTCTGCCAAATATATATATGATTCATACACTCTCCAAAAACCAAGTACAACATAACTCTGAAACTTCATCTCTGTTACACCTGCACTCCCACAATATTCTGTAGAAATACCACAGGACTTATAATTTTGTGCATGTTCACCAGCAAGCAAAGGAGAGATGGTCATTTCAAGCGAGGGGTACCATGTTAACTCAGAGGTGTCGGAGAACATGACCTGTCCTCTGTGAAGCCCCCCCTGACCTCTGGGGAGAGGTGGATGCTACTTCCCTAGAAAATCTCTTTCTTTAGCTTTCTTCTCTCAAAACACTCACTCCGTTGGTTTCTCTTTTACATCTGTGCCTCCTCTACTAAATGGGAATTCTGAGAGAGCTAGGACATTTAGTCATTTCTGAAACAGGAAACCCTCACAGTGAGTCTGACACATATTAATAGCAATATTAGTTAATATATGCATTAGGCATTCAGAGGAATTCTGCTATCATGAAATGTCCTAAAGTATAATAATTTTTTTTTTTTACATTTGTAAAACACTTCATTGATTAACATGCACTTTCACAAATATTATCATATTTTATCATTAGGTCTGTGGAGACATTTTCATCCTCAATTTCAAGTTGAAAGAAGTGTTAATAGACCACATTAACCAGATGAACTAGTTGTAGAATTTTAGAAAAGTTACTTAACTTCTCTAGGCCTAGGTGTATCTACCTGTAAAATAAAAATATCCCATGTGAGTCTCTGTAAAGTACCCTTTATTTCTCTGTGATGACTTATTTTATTTTAAAATGTAAGAATCATCTGGACAGGACCATCTCTTAATGTGATTTAATTTTAAAAATACTGGGAGGGACTCTAAGGTACTACTCTGTATGAAACTGAGCCTTCTCTGAAAACATATCAGAAAAATAAGAACAGACAATATAAAGAATAAAGACAAAGAACAGAAGCCTCCTGTGTTTGCTAGACAGAAAAATATAAACAGCCAAAATTGCATTGTATTAATAAAAGGGAAGCAGGATCAGACAAACTGACAGAATGATAATCACTATTTGCAGAAGTTGCTCAATCTTTCCGTAAATCCTACAGATGCCAGACAAGAAAGGGAGACTTTCAGATTTTAGGAAGAAAGGGGAACCATGAAGAAAGACCAATCAGTGATAAAGAATAGCCAAGAATAAAAAGACTTGAGCATGAATAAACTTGATTTACAGCTATCTGGGAATCATTTCACCACACAAACAGAGAAGACACATTTTTCTTCCAGGTGTTCATGAATTACCAAAAAAAAAAAAAAAAAATCTACCATACAATAAGCCACAAAATAACTTCAATAAATCCCAAAGAGTCAATATCATATAGACTTATTGATCTGATCATAATGCAATGAAATCACAAATCAGTAAGTGATAGCTTTCAAAATTCCATGTTACTAGAACTATAGAACTTTTGCCAAAAAAAAAAAAAAAAAATGTTTTGGTTACACAGAAGACATGAAAAATATGTGAAACATTAAATAACTATGAAAAGTTCCCAGTCCAATTCTGAAAGCAAAATAATACTGAGATAAAATTTTTAATTTTAATTTTAAATACATTTATCAAAACAAAACAAAAATTTAAACAAATGGCTTATATGATTACTCAAAGCACCAGTAAAAGCGTGACCAAATAAAATGAGGAAACAATAAGGAAATAATAAAAGAAAACTGCAGGCATTCCAGTTAAAAATGAGGATTAGATGTGTGCCTTTTAATCCACCCCCTCCATAAACCCTATAAAGCAATGGTAAAGGGATATTTTGAGGCTTAACTCTATAAGAACAAGGAGCATAGACGATGAAAGAATAGCAATAAAAATTCAGATGATGAAAAACAGAAGAATGCGTATTAAATGACTTAGCAAGCTAAGAAAGAGTCCTAAACTTGCAGCAGAGAAACCTCAGAAACTATTTCATGTGTCTCAAGAAAGCTTCCTAACGCTCAGATATGTTCAGCACCAGGCACCTCTCCAGTGGGTAAAGGTAGAACCAAACCACACCAAAGAGGACTGATTAAAAGTGTTTATGATACAGACGTCCAGACACTGTCCTCCACTCTGTGTAAGAATTCCTACTCCGCCTGAAGGAAGAACTGGAAGCTTACCCTCTAGAGATAGTAAAATGAAGATCCCCTGAATTTGGAGGACACCAAATCTAGTGAAAATAGTAAGTACCATACTGAAAATAGTGGAATTAAGTGTAAGCTCACATACTAAATCTGAGATCTTCATCGCTCTTCCTCACTCAGTAACCAAGATGCTAATACCCAGTCTTACGAGGCTGGAATTGAGAAGACATGTTTCTGGAAAAACTGATAAACCAAAGAGGAGAGGCATTAAGATACTAGACTTGCAGCTTCCCCGGCAGCCTATCCGGTTCAAGCTGTAGTGAAGCCCACGACGAACAAGTTCCAATCATGAGCACAGAGCTTCCAATCAGCTTTACAAAGCACCACTCTTAAATATGGCCAGCTACTGGGGATGGGAGACACAAGAAGAAAATTGGAGAAAAAAGTGACGTTGCAAAGAGAAGAAAACGAAACAAAGAAACAAACCAAGCCATCATTATTTTTGAAAAGATAAGAGAAGACGTTGCATCCTGAATCAAGGGTAAGATGCTGCTGTCAGACTGTTCCACGTATCCATTCCTCTGTTTCTATCTTGTTCATTAGCTGTCTGCGGGGAGAGGAAAGAAGGTGACGGGATTAGCCACAGAGCATGTATGCATAACGCATGGACTCAGACGACAGTGTGGCGAGGGCCAGAGGGAAGGGGGAGCGAGGCTGGGTGGAGGGGCAATGGGGCAGGGGAAGAATGGGGACTTCTGGAATGGTATCAACAATAAAAATAAAGGGAAAAAAGGAGAATGCAACTAGAAAGAGAAAGAATAAGATGCTGCTGCAAAGGAGTAATCAGAAACATGATAGAAATCTTGGCTATTAAAATTATAATAGTCAATGTAAAAATGCAACAGAAGATCTGAAATACGTGGTCGAGAAATTATAAAGTAGATTAAACAGTCTAAGGGATGGGGAATAGGACAGAAATTATTTTAAAATTAGAGGATTGATTTCTAAATATTAGCTAAAATCTATTTTAAAAACCTGCAAAGACCCATAAATATCTAAAACAATATCAGGGGAAGAAGCAAAGTGAGTGTGTTTCATGATGACCATGCAGTGTGAACACCAGCGGAAGAGAGCACAGAGCCAGGAACAATCCACACTTGTATGGACTTGGAAGCTGACATAGTGGCACCACTGATTTAGTAAGGGAATAGTGTGCACATATACATAAAACATTATGTATTTTTCAATTACATACATATAATTAATAACAAATGTGAACTGGCAAGACACATTTGTTTGAATCACATGAAATTGCTGATATTCAACAGGTTTTGACTTACATAAATGTCAGTTTCATAAAGTTCAACCTAATACACTAGGCTATTAATGGTTACTTATAAAAGGGGGAAAATAGATGTAGAGGAATGGATTAAAGAATATAATAAAACAAAAGGAAATCTTTTCTGTATGTGTGAGAAGCTATGAATTAGAAAGAAGGATAACTCAGTTCTATGCACCAAGAGGTAATGGTGGTGGAAGGTTTGTAGACTTACAAAATCATAACATAGAAAAACAAGAGGGAGTCCAAATTTGTTAGGTAACAAAAATTAGCAAAATTGTAAAAAAAGCCAGGTGAGATAAGAAATGATAAAGCTGTCTTGAGAGGGAAAGAAATACTTAAAAGGGATAATCATAACTATGAGAAAGGGTAACATTAGCTAAATGTGGTTTTAGAGAACGAAGCATAGGACTTTGGGGACAAAATTAAAGATAAGTAAAAATTTTTAATAACACTTCAAGATATTTCTTTACCAGAAGAAAAAGACAGAGATAGCTGCACTTTCCTCAATGGGCTAGTGGTAACAGTGAAAGCAAGGCTGATGTCCAACACTTTTTTCCAACTCCTACCACCACCACCATCTCCTCAGCATTATGTACAACATACACTAAGTTCACGAAATGCGCTTAGTGAAATCTAGTAGGAGGCGGTGATCATAAAGGATTCCATTTTTTCCCTTGAGAGGGATTTTCCTTTGGAATGCACAATTTCTTAAACTCTAGAGTTACAAAAAGACACAGACTTCACATATTTTTCTGGAGAAGGGTGATTATTCTTGCCCTCTTCAACAGACACTATGACAGTGAGAACTGAGCCTGTAAATTATATATATTAGGCTTGACCATGACATGATATATCTTCTACTTATAATTTAGGTGATCTTATATAATGTGCTAGACAGTAATGTTACCATTATTTACAGAACCTTGAATGTAGCAGTAATCATCAATCTAAATGTCCGTGCATTATTTTAACTGAGAAGCACTGTGATCTATTTCAGGTTAATGCGTAGCAAGTGTGATGGAGGGATTTAACTGGGAGGTAAATATAGAGATTTCTCTGTAGCTATGATAATGACCTCCTACTGCCCACCACACCCTGGACCACTCTTTCTCTCTCTGGTGATCCACTAAGCCAAGTTCCTCAAATATCCTTTTACAGTTAATCCTTTATAATTTTCATAAATGAAATGAAAAAGATGTGGTAAATTATTGAGAACATTAATTACAAAAGCAACATAAAATATTTGCACATCATATTCAATAACCTCTCAAGTAAAGACTAAATTATTGTGCTTACCTTGACCCATATGGAAACTCAAGTTCTTTTACAGTTTTAGTAGGCTTTAACATTTAATTTGCTTAAATTGTTATTTTGTTGATATAAATAAGATGTTTATTTACTCTAGCCTAGCAATAACTGAAAGAGGAAGCCTCTAAAGACAAAATACTCAATTACATTCTATACCAGGAATCTATGAATCATAACATAATAATTGAGGCAAGTGCCTTCCAGCAATCTCAGACTTGTTGTCCATTGGCAGCACGAGACCAAAATGAAAAATCTAGGTTGCTCTCCAGTTCCTCCTGCATGATTTCAGTGTATAAACTGGGTTACCTCGACTGAACTCCCAGAGTATCTGACCTCCCCCCAATTTTAATGTGTTCAAAGCTGCTCTCCAGCTATGACAACAAATGCAGGTACTCCATAATTATCTATAGACTGAGTCAAAGGAGTCTAACAATTTAAATTATTTACACCATTTTCACGCAAACCCTTGCTCACCGTTCCTTATCTTTAAGATGAATAACACCCCCAAACATTGTGAACTCTGAATATCTGTGATACAGATATTAACTAAAATACAAATAAATCTTTGTTTTCTTATTACCTGGGGACTTTCCTGCACCGTTTCCTTACATATGCACAAACTGTTCTATGTACAAATAAAATAATTATGTTATAGAGCTACATCGTCACAAACTACAAAATGTATTCTAATTACAGAACCAGAGAGAAAAGGTGGGCTAAGGTAATCCAAAGTCTAGAAAGAAATTGAAGCTTTTAATTAATCTCTCGTTAAACAATGAAATTTAAAACAGGATTTATAGAATTTGTTATATAAATTCCATATTTTTTCAGAATATATATATGTATGTATGTATACATATATGTATATATAAATTCAGGCTCTGCTAATTACTAATTATATGATCTGTTGCAGTGTACTTAATCTCTCTGTTATCCTGACCTTATTAAACAGCTATTATAACAATTATTTTATGGCGTTGTGGTGAATTTCAAAGAAAAGATTAGAAATAGAAGTTACTGTTCATTTTAAAGTTCTATACAAAACTAGTGTTTTCCTTTACCGCCTAGTATGGGCCCAAGACAAATCTTTAAGTCTGAAAAGAATATAGGAGAAACGCAAGGTATGGCCTCTTCCCACAACAAACTTAATACCCATTTGGAATCAGAAAATAATGAGAAAATGAGATGAAACTATATAAAACCAAGTTGTATGATCCAGGCTACGTGTGCTGTAGCAGCTCTAAGAAAGGAGAGTTTTAAATGGGCTGGAAACTATGACCATTTTCTTTCCAAAAGAAACAGGCTAAGCTTTGCAGGAACAAAGAAGCAAAGATATCTAACAGCTGCTTACCACTCTCTGTTGCTTAAAATACCGGAGGAGTAAGAGGCCTGTGCAGCTCTGAGGGCTGAGTCATCTTCCTCCTAACTTGGTATTTGTTCAGGACACAGCGCTAGCCCTGATGACAACAGCCTTCTTGACCTCTGAGCTGCTGAAAATGCTAAGATAATTCTGAAGGTGAAATGGGCACTTCATCCAGATTCCTGGGCAGTTACCATTCCCGGTTATGCTTCTGCTGCACCTTGTTTTGACAGCTGAAGGAGAGGAACTGAGGCCAAATGAGAAATATCCTAGATTTTCTTCTCATGACGATGCTCCGAGCTCACAGCTGAAGCAATTATAGAAAGAGCTGGAACCTGAGCCCCTACCCTGTAGCTTTGTAGCTTGTATACCATCAGGTTTAATCAACTCAATTCAGTTGTTCAGGCTCTATGAGGACCTGTTTTGAACAAAGCTCTAGAAGTGTTGGATACATAAAATTAAGTAAGGGAGATAAAAGATTAAAAAAGTAATTATTGTAACAGGCAACCTCACATATATTTTATGTTCTCATGGTAGTATCTGTAACAGGCTTTTATCACTATTTTTCCAGGTGCGGGGGCTAAGGCCCAGCTATGCTCAATAATTTGCCCAAGGTTACACAACTTACAAACTGCAGAGAGAAAATTCAAACCCAGAAAATCCTGGCTCTAAAGTCTTTGCTCTTTACATTTAAATTTTCAGAGAAAGAAGTATGAACAAATACATAGAAGTACATTTTTTAAAAGGAAGGGGGCTCAGGAAGTAGAATATTTCCACTCTTTTAGATGATGGGGTATTTTCACAAGAGGGGGACTGTGAAGGAATAGGCTAAAAAGAAGCTGAGGCCACGTGATGAAGAACTTTGTTAGGGTGACCACTTAGCACTCAATTATGCCAACAATGGGGAGTTACCTGCGGTTTGCCAAATGGGGGATATTAGCAGCAGTCCCAGGTACAGGCGATAAGGGGGTACCCTGTATGCAGGGAATTTTAAAGCAATAATAACACTGAGTCATTCTGATTTTAATCATCACCTTGTGCCTATAATTCTAAACAATGAAGTGATAAAATACTTCTCAAAATAATATTGTGCAATGCTTACTCCTAAACGATTTCTGCCATTAATGCTGACTTTTAATAATACATTATAAGGTTTGAATTATCACAATTTTATTATGTATCCTTTACTAAACATTGTGTTCTACATGGAAGTTAATTCAGCCAACTCCCAGTTATACAGTTGGCCCCAACACACCCACACTTAGCTACTTGCATCCAAGAGTAATTGTGAGTCCTTAAGCTTGCCTCGGGCAGACATAGCTGTGATTTAAGCCAAAGCATCAGAACGAGTTGCTTCACTTCTATCATTCTACGGGATCAGTGGAGTTTTCTGGTTTTATTTAAATGCAAAGTGCACATGTAGTGTTTTTATTTGAAAATTACAAATTTCAGTTCATACATCAAATAGTCTAGAAACTTGAATAATCTTTAAAATAGCAATCATTCTCTTCATTTGTTGTTTTTTAAAATATTTTAAAATTATGTTGATTACCAATTATTACATGAAAATAATTTCATCACATAGTAGGGGGTGGGGATGGGTGTTATAAAAATAATCCAGTCAAGGCCTCAAATATGCTAGCAATGCCACTGGGAGTCACTAAATGTTTTTGATGGGAGGGGCCAGAAAAGAATGGTAAAGGTGAATCATAAAAGACACCATCATTATATCTGTATGTGATTGTTTATGTGTCTAGTTAACAATATGTTGTAACTAGAGAAGGAAAGAAAGCAAGGTGCATGTTGTCAGAATAATAAAATGTATTAAGTATGGAGAGTAGTCTGGCATGGGTCCTGATAGGCTGCTGCATTTCATGGTAAAATATCAGTCCTACCCCCTGCTGCTCTGCTCCTAAAAGCAGATAGTTCTCATTTTTAAATACCATCAGAGAACATTACATTTCAAGGAGTCAGTAGGAAACAATGCAGTTTGGAGGGGTTTATCACTCAAAGATCTTAGAAACTGTCAGCTGAAAAAAATCATTCTCAAGAGTTTTTTGTTAAGGATTCATAGTTGTCATAACTTGCATTGTTGTTTACAATATCCCATGCGCCCCCCCATGGAAAGACTGTATATGCCCGTCCCATGGAAGACTGGCCTGCCTTAATGGCTGATTGCTTTGGCCAGTAAAATGTCAGGAGAATGTTCTTTTTCCCAGTGTCTGTGACCATGAAAGCATGGATCCTCTCTCCCCGGGTTCCTGAGTGACTGCAATGAAGAGAACCCCTTTGTCAACCTATGATGAATGTATATCACGGACAAGAAATAAACATTGAGTTTTAAACTGCTAAGATTTTCTGGTTATTTGTTATCACAGCACCAATGAGCCCACTTAATTGATAGAGTAGTCCTTCCATTTGGGTAGATACTCTCAAATCTCTTCCCAAATTAGCCAGACCAAGAGAAATTATATTTGTCAAACTCACTGTATGGATATCAGTAGAACTGCTTTTACTGAACAGCACTTGATGTGAAGATCATTTGTACTGAAGGACACTAAACACGCCTCATGCAACTCACCCTGGTTGACACTTAAGGCTGTTGTCATGAATTAGGGGGATTTTACCAATGTAACCCAATAAACATCCTCAAAAGAAGTCTCTGCCTGGGCTCTGTGTCAAGAATCCCAGTTCTCTTGTGCAAACCGGACCACTTCTGTCTTTTACGTACTGCACACTGCATACCTAGTCGAGCTGGTCTTTTTTACATCGGTTGCCAGGAAGCTTAGAGCCAAATCTTTGGCAAGTATGCAAGTCTTTATAGGATCCATTTTTTATTTAGTCTTAATTTTGACTTTATTTTATGCAACTAATCCTGCGTTATCTTTTCACAACAATTTTTAATTGGTATATAATATTTAATCTTCTTAACCTTTCTGAGTTATTTAAAAAACAATGTGGGAGTATGAATAAATAAATATAGAACGCTAGCATCACCATGTTATTGTTTCTAAACAAGTAAATGTCATAAATCTATGTCATGTCACCAAAATTTCTGCTAATAAATATCAAAATTTTAGTCCCACTAAATCAATAATTAACTTATTAGAAAAGGTTCCCTTGAATCTGGGCACTGAATATTTCACAGTCAAGTCAGATTGAAAGGTTCTTCCTTGAGGAAAACCGTTCTACTGATTGCATTTGCTTTAGTCGTTTGTTTCCTTCCAGGATGCCTTTGGGATTCAAGATGGACAATGGATCATTTTAATGAATGAATGAATGAATCTAATACTTTTATTTAATTGAGATTCTTTTTCTTGCTGAGCAAAACACTGGACACTATTAAACCGCCTAAATGAATGGAAGGCATTTTCCTAGAATTCTGGAAGTTTTCATAGTCTAGCTGGTGAGTTCAATTCTGTGAATAACGTAACAAACAAAAACAACTCAGGACTGACAAAATTACTCGGGGCCAGCTAAGGACCTAAGAGCTGGAGGAACTCAGAACGAAAGGATGGTGGTGTAAGAATAATATTAACTGGAAGACACTTTCCGGAGGAGGAAAGAGTTGAAGCAGGTCTATTCGTAACTATTTCCTCAAAGCTCCCTTATCACACCTACCTCACCTCCTCCCTTAAACATTAAAAAAAAAAATCTAGCAATTAAAACGTCTGGCCCGGGAGACTGGGGGCTCAGCCTCAGCCCCTAAAAAAGGCGCTCTCTAGACTTGGGCCTCAGGACCCCTAAGGCTTCATTCTGGTTTAGGTGCAGATCTGCCATTTGTCGACAGACCCTTTCCCAGAACCAAGTATGTTGGGGTCACTGGGAAAGAGGAAACTTATGAATAAATTTGAAAGGGGGTCTGAAAATTTAGATGAATGCCAGAGGAGTCCTTTGTGAAGAAAATTAAGCAGTCATTGCCACAGAGCACAAACATTTTAACTGGCTCTGCTCCACAGCAACCTCCCAAGGCTTCCTCCAGGAGGCAGAGGCATGGCTGTGTTAAATGGCTTAATTTTCTTAATCAACTATTTCATTGTGAGTTTTTAATTTCATTCCCATGCCTGTTTTATTTTTTTTTTTTCATTTTGCCATAATACAGCTCTAAGTACCGTGGCAAACATTTGACAGTTTGCTCAGCAGGTGCTGGGCTCTGCAAAGCTTACATAACTCTACCTCTTATTAATTGGGTTTCAAAATGTATTCTTGTGTGAACAGAAGCTAAGATGGGACTATTGTACCTGTCAACATGAAGCTGGGCGAAATAAAATATTTGGAATGTGTTTTAAAATAACTCATTGTGAGCTTGATCAGTAGAGAATTTAAAAGCAGAAATATTTTTTAATGCTGAAATAAATAATCATGCAATCAAAAAGGCAATAAAATTAAAGAAACGATGGGTTTGTTTATGGTTCTTCAGTATTGGATAACAACAAGAACATTTTCTTTGTGCCCAGTAGGTTAAGCATTGATGAGGTGGTTCTGAAAAAACATTTAATGAAAAATCTAGAGACCTGGAGCGGTAGTAACTATTTTGAAAACCAGCAACTAATGCTCTTTATATACCTCTGTTTTCAATTTAATTTTGCCTCAATCTGGAAGGTTTTTTCCTTATCAAGAAAAGCTATCAATTTCAAATTTCAAATTCCAATCTAAAAGAAGCTCTGCCTAGCATTGACCCTCTGAGGAAGATATCTCTCTTTGGTGAAGAAGAAGTATCTTTGTGACTCTTTTCCCTTTTACATATATGTCCTTTGAACTCAATGAACTATCATGACATACATTCTAAACTCCCACTTAGGGCAGAAGTTAAAAAGGAAGTGAAGAGAGAGCAGTCAAAGTTGATGAAAAACTCAGTGATATGTCAGGCCCTCTCTTGTCATTACCACTGTCAACTCCATCATTAACTTTGCTCAACTCTGAAATAATGAATGTTATCTGTTTCCTCCCGAGGGACTATGTAGGCACTTCCCCTAAAAGGGTGTTGTCCTAAAGTTTAAGCATGGGGAAAATAAAGATGAAGCCACAACAGCCATGAGATGAAAACCTAAAGAAGTGAAAAACTATTTCTTCATGTTTGTTTCTGATTAAAGAAATAAATATATTATCATTGTAAAAATCTTGAAGAGTTGTGGCAATAGACAAATTAAAAAATGAAACACCCACTGAGATTCTACTACTAGAGGTAACCACTCAGGTCTGTTCCCTTCTGTACCTTTTTATATGCATTGTTACACACAGACACACACACACACCATTTTAAAAACAAAAACAGAATCATGTCAAACAGTGTGCTTCAACTTGCTTTTGTACACTTGTTAACATATCAAGGACAATATATATATGTATTTTTTTAAGTCATTACTTGAGGATATTTTTTCCATGGCTCTTCAGAGAAAGTAGAAGGGAGCAAGAAAGAGAAACATGGACTGAGAAAGAAACATCAATTGGTTGCATCCCACACATGCCCCAACCAGGGCCCGGGATAGAGCCTCCGAAGGAGGTACGTGCCCTTGGCCAGAATCGAAGCCTGGACCCTTCAGTCTGCAGGCCGATGCTCCAGCCACTGAGCCAAACCAGATAGGTCAAGAACAATATTTTTATTTGATGTATAGAACTGCCACATCCTTTTAATGTCTGTCAAGTATTTCACCTAATGGATGAAAAATAATCTTTTAACCAATTCCAATTGACAAATGTTTATGATGTTTATACATATAATACATGTATAACACATACATCAATATTACAATCACTTGGGTAAATATTTCTGGAAGGTCGATTTCTAAACGAAGGTGTTAAATGTTAAATTTTGCTACATATTTCCCAGTTACCTCGAAAAATGTAGTAATTTACAGTCCTAGTGACAATTGATGAGGAAATATGCCACTCCACATATTTTTAAGCTTTGCCGATCTGAAAGATAAAATATATCTCATTATTGTTTAAATTTGCATTTTTAGCTACACTGAGGTTAACACATATTTACTTGGAATCTTTACAACATTGAGTCAATTCATCAGGGAATATGACATAGCTTTGTATTTGTTGTCTTCTTTATGTCTTTCAATAAAGTTAAATTATTTTCCTGATAGATATGTTGCAAATTTCTTATTAAATTTTATATATTACATATTTTTATTGCAGGTGAACTGGGATTTTTATTATATTTTCAAGTGATTTTATTAATATAAATAAAACCTATTGATAGTTAAACTTGTATTTGCTTTCTAGCCACTTTCCTAAATTCTATTAGTTTTAGTAAACTTTCCGTTGGTTTCAGTTTTTTGGTTTTGTTCTTAGGTAGACCATCATAATGCTACATATAGGTAATACATTTTGACTTTTATTTTCCAATATTTATGCAGTAATGATAATGATCATCTTTGACTTACTTCAGAATTCAGTGAGAAAGACATCAGTTGTTTTATTTCATTTTTTTATAGTGTTTTATCTGTTTGGAGCCTTAGGCCACTTTGAGAAGCTAATAAAAGTCATAGCCGCCTCCCTTTTGCCTCCTTTCAAATACATGTGCTGCATAAACAAGCAAATTTTTCATATATTTTCAATTTTGATTCATACACCCCTCACTTACAAAAAAATACAAAAACACACCACAGGACAGGCTAGACAGAACTAAAGTTGATTCAACAGGACTGGCCAAAGGGAAAATTTCCAAGTAGGCGAAGGGTGTCAGTTTAATGCAACAAGCATTTGGTGAGCTCTCATTACAGGGTTTAGTTATCGAAAAAAATGGGTTAGCTTTCCAGTGCAATTAAAAACACTCTGCAAGACACTGGCTATAAATTCTCGCATTGCTCTCAGTCTATACAGGAGAAACTGGTAAATACACAGAACAACAGAAATAGTGATATTAAAGATGTATGCATTCTGGATGAGAGCATACCTGGATCCTGTTTCCATAAAATACAGAAAGTTTTACAAGACTGTACCTTTTCGAGTGAAAATTTAAAGATGGTATTGAAAGAGCAAAGACATTCCAAGAAGATAAACAACAAGAGCAAAAGTAGTTTGGCCTGATGTATTTGTAGAAGGATGCTTAGTGCCCTGTGCTTAGAACACAGAAAAAGTACAAAGATTTTAATTGCACTGTTTGAAATGACTTTGTTGTTATGGTAGACTCTGCCAAAATAACATAGTGTTACAAATCTTGCAAAATAAAATTCCTCAGAAACCTCACACAAATTGCATAACTCTTGAACTGTTTTGTTTCTGGGTAGAAATCTCATAGACACTATTACTATTTGCTTACCCATTTAGTACTTTTGCTCCTTTCTTACTTAATTGATCCAGAATATTGTGGCCTGCTGAGAATGCCTGAGGGCTTTCTTTGTCTGGTACCAATTTCAGAGACTTCTGGCTGAATACATAGTAGAAGTTGTTAGCAGTTGCTAGAAGTTTAGTGTGAAAAAGCTGCCTTTGGGGAGATTAACTGAGAAATGCCAATTATCTACTATACATCCATACATACAAAAGGATATGTCTACTGAGAATATTCTCTTACCTTTCTACTCATCACAATTAAATTCCTTGGACATATTGGTCCATGAATGACATGCCTCTTTTCCCAATGATTTTTTCAATTCATTGTCTCTCCTATATCGATGTCCTCTATATTGTAGCTTTCTTCATGGTCTTTCCCCTTCATCACTATTTCTAAGCAATCTTCAGTACTAGTCACCAAACCAGAGTTTGCAAACTGAAAATCTGTTCTTCCAATCTTGCCCAAAGACTATACAGTCTTCCCGCAGAATTGGCAGGGTGTTGCTTCCATGACTCCACTGCCCCCGCCCCCATGGAAACCAAATTTGCAGATACTCAAGTTTTATATAAGATGTGCAGTATTTTCATATCACCTGCAAACATCTTCCCATATACTTTAAATCATCTCTAGATTACTTATAACATCTAATACAATGTTCATGCTATGTGAATAGTTGTTATTCCATATGTTTAGGGAATTATGACATGAAAAGAAGTCTGTCCATGTTTAGTACAGACACAACCATCATATGCCTAACTATATAATACATATCAACCACAATGTAACATTTTTTTCAGGGTGTGGAGGGCCAATTGTATGTTTTTTGTCCTTCACTCTCAATTAAATCAGAATATAGAAAGTGAGAGTGTTTGGTTGGGGGGAGGGGTTGAGGAGAGGGGTTGGGGAGGGCACGATACACATCAGTATTTTTTAAAAGCTCCTCAAATGATTCTCATGAACAGCCAGGATGGAGAACCACTGGTGAACAGCATTTCTCATTCATCTTCGATATAGTCCTCACTACTCATTTCTCCCTACTTCTGCCATCCATCCCAAAATAAGCTCTAACTGAATCTAGTGTCTCTAGGAAACAATCAATAGTCTATGAAAATGACCAGTACTGATTCATATTTCCTTGTAATGATGAATATCCATTACTTTTCACAGTTGAGATGCTCACCATCTCATACATGTAAAGATCTACATATGTAAAGGAAAAACATCACTAATAAAAATAGTTTCTTATTTTTTCCCACCTCTTCTCCTAGTGTAAAATCACTGAGTTCTCCTTATGCCTTGCCCATTGATCATTTGTCTCATTCCTTTAATTTGTGAATCCATGTGACTGGGAACATATTTATATAGTATGGTTATAATGGCACTGATTTTCACAGCAACTGTGGTGTCCAAAGCATATTAAGGAAAGAAAAAAGTAACAATAATGCTGAGGAACTCCTAAAAGAATTCTTTCATCTTTTAGAAAATGCTTAAATGTAGAATATTGCTTAACATATTCTATGATGTAAAAGCTAAGATATTCTATTTTAGACACAAATTGTATCTATCTGGGATATATTTCTCCTGTTATTGTCGTAGCTTCATCTGCACCCTTTAAGTCAGTTACTTTGGAAAATTCATTAGTATTTGTCAAATTATTATTAGATTCGGCTACTTTCAATTTTGTTCTTATTATAGTCATATGCTCAAAGAGTATTTGTAATGTATTCTTCATAGATGATCCTAAAATAAGCTGTTATTAAGCGTATCACTGTAACATATACAGTCAAAAATTATTTTCAGAAAATTCCGAGTAGCTTGAGAGGCCTCTGGAGAAAAACACTGAAAGATATAATCCAAAAGCCACTATAAGCTTGTCCTTTCCTTCTCAAGACTAGTTACTTAGATTCTACTAACTCCTTGATCCCTATTTCACCAAGCATCACACAGTACTTTCCCATTGGACTTGTGGTACGCCTGTGACCAGAGGGCCATACTTGGTTGTGCTAACTCCAACAAATTCTGCCTTTCTCCCAGCCTATTACTAACTGCATTGAATGAATCTCAGTTGAGTGATATTGCTTTAAGGGCAGTATGTTTTCCCAAACTAAAATTTATATTTAAGCTTTAAAGCAATTTAAAATAATTAAAAATAATGGTAGGTCAAAAGCAATTTTCCTAATCGTAATTGATATCACGCCCACAAAGAGCAATAATTTATTTGTATGCTAAAGCTCTTCAACCCTGTGCTAAGAGCTGAAAGACCTGAATTCTATTTTAGATTCTAGCACTGATTTCCTGCTATCAGTCTTTCAGTTTCCACATCTATGAAACCAGAAAGCTAGAAAAAAATAAAGTGTTGTGTCCTTGGTGTACAAGGACCTCAGGAATTAATGAGTTAATAATTTACGCACAGCACGTGTTCCTTAGAGGGGAATAGCCTTCATAACACACCACAAGTATAAATTCAAAATAGCTAACCCCATAATTTTGTGATGTGTATGGTATTTTGTTTCTACAAATTCTGCCTTAACATATGGTAGCATTTAGCCACTACTCCTAATAACATTTATACGTAGATTGAGAATTAGCTCACAAATACAATTCAGGAAGTTTATTTTGATGATTTGTTTTTCATGTTCTGTGAAATGAGTTGCATTAGAGGTCAGAAAAAGTGCCTTAGAAGGGCACTTTAATATTTAAAGTTGATCGTAAGGTACTCATAATTGGCATCTCTTCTGGGAATCAAACTCCGTAACTTTCTGCCCGATTAGCCAAATTATTGCATAATACACAGAAAAATGGCAAAAGGCAGAGCAAATGGGCCCTGTATTTACTGTTTTTCATTTTTAGCCATGAGAAAGAGGCAAACATACTACAGAGTATGAGATGACAAAGCAGGAATTGAGACCTGACTCCAAATCCAGCTATACCAACTGTTCTCATAGTTCACTGCAACATGAATACAATTTCCACCAAGTATAGTTAATTTCATCCTGTGACCTCTTGACTTGATAGTAATATTTTTAAAAGCAGGGGGGGAAAAGAAAAGAAAAAAGGAAAATAACTGTCAAGCTGAAAGCAATCAGCTTCTAAGGTTGACATCAGCTCCCTGAATACATCGCCACATACACACCTCCAAATCTCATTTTTTTCCTTCACCACTCACCCCTCATATTCCGAGCATCACACCCACCCCACCAACTCGCTGTCTCTCATACACACACACACGCACACGCACACACACGAGGCAGAAAGAATCATACAACTATTTCAACAACATTGGTACAAATTAATAGAAAAAATGTAGAAAAGGTTAAAGAGGAATCTCTTTGACACTTTGACAAAATAATTAAAAGGAATACAAATTCACATATATTTTTCTAGGGCAATTTTCTAAGTAATGACTTTGTAAAATTTCTATTTGAAAAGGGAAACAGAGTACTTCGTAAATTGTTTTTCAACTTTAGTAACCATTTGAACATGTTCTTAATTTCAAAATGCAATTAAAGTTCAAGTTTACTTGTGACCTACTGAAGAAGCTTCCTGGATCAGAAATAAGAGAATAGAAACAGTTGTTAATGAGTCTGTAATATGCTTTAGACATCATAGTATCCTAGGATTTTAGAACAGAAAGCTTTCTTATAATTAAAAGACTGTGTTCTGTTAAGTGTGAATAAGTCAGAAATGTTTAATTTGCTCCCTGAGGAGGTAAATTTTAAATCAACTGAGCAAACAGTTTTTTTAAAAAAAAAAAATACAAAAACTGAGCAAGCTATCTCATGGAATTTTCCAACACTTATAAAGATTTTCAGACTTTTACATCCCTGTATATGGCAATAAATTGTCCATCTCTAATTTTCATTTAGCTTATTATTTTCCTCTGCCAATGAATTTTGGCTTAATGCTCGCTTTTAGAATGTGTAAACAGAAACATAAGCAGATGATTTTTACTGGGCCCACTCTAGCTAAAAATAGCCAAGTTAGTATTAAAACAAAATATATACACCACAATATTTATGTGTCAACATTTTGAGCAGTCATTTTCCTGACATGCACACATTTTCCTCACACTGCAGCCACCTGAGAATATAGGCTAGGATGTACATGTTACATGCACATAAAGCTTCTATTATTATTAATATATTCATTCTATACTAACCAGAATATCAAAGCACCTGGAACATTAGTGGGAGAGGTATGCAGATATGAAAGAGTTTCCCTACAGAAAGAGTCTAGTGTCTTCTGAAAACAAATCATTTTTGTCCCTCAAATATGCAAGAAAATAATGCCTCTGGGCAACAGAAGTAGTTTTCCTGACACCCAGGTGGTATAGCTCCTTCACTTCGTAAGGTGTTTTTCTCCTGTTTTCACAAAACTTTAAGAATGTTAGCTATGTACTTCCTAGACCATGACAGATCACAAGCTGTAAATGGAAAGAGAACTGAGTAAGAGGGCAAGCACTCCAACAATGACAAGGATAAATATCTAATAGAAAAACTACTAAAAGCAGGCAAATAAAATATAGTAATTTGAGATAATATAGAGATTTATTGAAAGCCAAAACTTCTCCATACATTTAATGGGCCATATGTGCATTGGTACATTTATATTTATAGCTATACCTGAGTCATAAAAATAGTTATGTTTAATACACTCTTTAATATGCTTAAGAAAGCAGAGAAGTTTCCAATATAATTATAAATGTTTCTAATAAAAATAATCAGATTTAAAATTTTTTCAAGTTAAAAAAGTGTAAATTTTAGATATTTAGGAAATTTACTTTTGCAGAACACCTCATTTTCTGGCAACCACAGAACTAAGTGAGATATTTGGCATTGATATAATTTTAAAGTTCACGTGATTATTTTGTTGAAGTAAAAAGTTATCAGGAGTTCAAGTGTAAGACTAGGACAAGTTTTACCTAACTTCTAGAAGAAACTAAGCCTGCTATCCCATCGAAAATGTTTTGCAGGTCACAAGACCAATGCAAAGAGTAAAGTAGGATGTTGACTGTCCTGGTTTTCTTGTTTTTCAACCAATTTGCAATGTTTTCACAGAAAGGACAATAGCCCAGTGAATTACAAAGATATGACAGTTAAATCAGACCAGTGTGCCTTGCTACTGGCTTCATTTCCCAATCTGGCTAACCCCTGCCTTTTTCTGGTCCCAGGAGAATCTTTATTTTAAAAAACCTATTGATTCTTTTCAAATAACCCACTCACACATAAATACATACATGCCAATATCAAAGTATAAACCATCCCTGGTCTTATGTTTTTGCAAGGGGCAGGGCAAGAGGACATTGTACAAGATGATAGTTTCTAGATGAAGCATTTTAGGAAGCATGCAAAACTGGTTAAATATGAGTTGTCTTGAGCAAAGCAACCAGAAAATAAATTAGGTAGCTGATGAACACAGTCCACAGTAAACATTCAATAGTAAACTATTTGATGAGACACCCAGACTCCTGGGGTCACCATTATCCCATGCTGTGTTAATATTGCATGTGTTTTATCCCATCATGCTTTGTGGCACAGTGGCAAACCGATATCACAAAATTCCAGTAACACAGTAACATCTAATGTCTATTGCTCAAATGCGGGGAATACTCAGTGCAGATTGGATCCCACTGGCCACGCTGATGACTTACATCTGATCCAGATGTCTGAAGTCATTTATAGCCAATTCTCTAGTCTAGCCAATTAGTCTTAACATTGAAGCAATTGACTTACCTGCTGACAGGCTGAATCAGCAGATAATTTATGACCTAAACTTCTGTAATTATTTTAATAGCCTTTTCATATCCTTTCCAGTCTATTCACGCTATCAGGAGCATTTGAAATGAGAACTCTTCCATAAAGGAAATGGACGCAAAGCTCTTAAACATTTTATTTAAAAATCAGAGACTTTTCCTTTTGAGAGGATCCATATTGGAAAAACTCGCCTATTTCTCCTTTGAACTCATCAGTTAGGAAATATATTGGACTCTTTTTCACCATCTTGAGTTATTACTATGTCTTAAATTTCAACTTGTTTACTGCCTGTTCTAAGACCATCGGACACCTCAAAGATCTCTATCTTGCTATTATGAACAACAAGACCTTCAAGTCTGATTTTTCTTCACTGATCAGGCCAAGGATTCTGGACTTCAGGAGGCCAGCTTGCTGCCGAGATGGTGCCAGCCTGTCTCCATCTGTGTACATTCACTTTCTGCTCCTCGCTGCAGACTGCAGGAGGGTATTGCTAACCTCGCCAACGTTGATGACAGGCAAATGTCATGGCCACCAGAGGTGGGCTAAGGAAGAACACAGAACAAGGCCAGTTTTGTGAAGTAACATGAATAAATAAATTGGTTTAGTCCACTTAGCGAACAAAAGAATTTATGGCCCAATATTGAACTGCTATACTTTACAACATACCATAGAGAATACCAAAGAAAATATTGCCTGGGGAGATGCATGCTCAAACCTTCCCATCTGCAGCTGCTATCAATTACTCTGCCCTGTTGTGACCAGAAATCTCAGTTTTCAATAGAGAAATATGAGTTGTAAAAGAATCCTTATTGGCCACCCCTACATTCCCCTCCCCACCCCCACCTCCTGATTCTGTTTTGCTTTTCAAACATTTGAAATGTCCACATACTTTATATCTTAGCCCCCTGGGAAGTTAGAAAAGCAAACTTAACTAGTTTCAGGGCAGAGGAGAGATTCTGTGGCTTCCAGAGAATCTCCATTGGATTCCAAAAGCTCATAAAAGGATACCTTCACCCTAAATGTTACATAAACAGAGTTCTGTCTGTGAGTGTGATTTACACTCTTATTGAAGAGCTTGAATCTTCTTTCTCTTCATGCTAGAAGATGAGTGAGGGACAAAAAGGCTATTTAGAACAGTTAACCTGATCATTTTTTTCAAAGATGTGTGCAAATCACTGGGGCTGGAATCCCGTTTGTCAACCAAATTGTCAGGAAATAATTTATTACTGACAAGAACAAAGTGTGCAGCTGGATATTCCAAACAACGGCATGTTAAATGAGCCAGACACTTGTTATAAATATCTTCCCCAGGACTGCACTTCCTATAGTCTAAAATTATTCTAGAAGCAGCATGGTATAATGGGAAAAAGAATTGTGTGTCGGGATGCCAGGGTTTTCTTCTGCCTGCTCTAGTAACTAGTTTTGCTATCAAGTTTTGCCACCTCCTGATTTTGTAAAACAAAACAGAAGACGACAAGAAAAAAGGAGGAAAGGGAGTTTCATTGATATCCTATCCAGGGCACATTGCCACCCAAACGTTATACAAATTAATCTATGCTCATTCAAAACATAAGGAAACAGAATTTAGGAAAAAGAAAAGAAGGGCTGCTGTAAAATAGCCTTTCAATTTCTGTGTGAATTATATAATCAAGAAATTGTTCTTCTGGCACAGTTAGTACTGTATTTGAAAGGTGAAAAAAGTTAATAACAAATCAAAAAGAGACAAAGTAATCAGGCACTGGACTTCACATTTTTTCTGTCTACTTTTTTTCCCATCACCATGCATCCCCACTATACCCTCCTTCACCTCCTCTTGCGCCCCCCCCCCCACACACACACACAATCGCTATATTCTTTGGACTTCACTTTTAAAAACAAAATTGTACTAAGAAATGGTAATAAACAAAACCCCTTTTCTTGGAATTCCCAGGTTTTTTTCTCTTGTTATCTTCTGCCTTGTTTTACAAGTCTCTTAGCATCTATCTTCTCTGCTAGACTATAAGCTCCTATGTGGCAGGGCCCATATTTTATTCATGTTTGTATCTTTCACATGGATTTGCCCGGAAAGGCACTCAATAAATATTTGTTGACTTGAACCCTATTTTCAACATAGTGGATGAATGTAGTAAATATTTAGATGGAGTAATCAATCAAACTCAACTTAGCTTTTTGTAAATCTAAATTTTATATGCTTCTCCAAACTTCCTTCTCTTATCAATGATTTGGGAGCCTGTGACTTCTGGTTGAACCTGTGAAATATCTAACCAACTGGAGAAGATTCTCCTTATCTTGATCAAAGAAAAGATAAAATCGTAAAAAAGTGTGTAATTTTATACTTCTCTATATGAGAATGTCCATCAGTCATTCATTTATCTTTTCATCATATATTTAATGGGTATCAGATACTCCGGTCATACAGCTGTGAATCAGATAGGGTCTCTCCTTTCAACACAGTGTTTCTAGTCTATAGAGAGAGAAGGTCAATTACATTTCAGTGGGATAATTGTGGTGATATTGATATACATACAATACATTGATAGCTTGTACAAAGGATGCCTGAAGGAATGTTGAGATCACTCGAAGTTTCTCAGGAGAGATGATGTTAAGCTGGATAATGAAGAGTAATTCTAAGTCAGTCAGGGCAAAGGTCTGAGACTTGTAGAGAAACAGTAGCATTATATATTTAGTTAAGAAACTTTATATAGCGCTTACTATATGCCAGGCATTTTTTCAAGCACTTTTAAAATAGTGACTCCTTTAATACACACAACAACTGTATGAGGAAACTATTATTGTTCCCATTTTTCAGGTGAGAAAAGCAAGGCTCTGAAAGAATAAGCTACTTCACAAGGTTAAATAGCTAGTATGCAGCAGAGCTGAGGTTTGAACCCAGACACTCTGGGGCCAGAGTTTGTGCTTTTAACCTTCTTGGTTATAGCTGCTGCTGCTCTAAGGCTGGGAGGCTAGAGAGCCTAGCTCCTCCCCATTCACCTCTTCCCTCATTCATTCTCTGCCTCAGCATTCTGTGCATCTGATTTTGTAACAACTTGTTTATCTGTGTGCTTGTATGCTGCGTGTCTTCCTCATTGCACTGCAAGCATTGTACGGGGTTCTCATTGAGGGATGCTAGGCAGGAGAGTCATGTGGTCATACCTGTAGTCCAGCAAGAGCACTCTGATTGAAGCAGAGGGAAAGAATCTCATTTGGGTTATAATATCTATGGTGTTTCTGATATTAAAAAAAAAAAAAGTTTCAGCATAAGCACATTCCAAAGTGAGGAGATAGACCAAGAAGCAAAAATGTTTCAAAGTGGCTAAGATCTGCTTTAGATGACTCTTAAATGCCACAACCACATCAAAGTATAAAAGAGTCTAGAGTTGCAGATTAGAAGACAGTTTTTGGAAAGACGAAGATTTATTCGAAGGGGCCTTGGCTCTGAGTCACAACTACCTCATCTCTGGTCCAGGAGAGCAAGAGACAGTCATAACCTCAAACCTAGTCAGAGAACTTTAAGGTAATAGTTCAAGGAAGAATATTCTGGAGAGAGCAGTAGGAGGAGCTGGCCCCTCAATTCACACTGAAGAAAAGCACCTTCACTAGTACTACTCCAAGAACTTAATGTTTGTCCCCTGCAGTTTATCTCTTATCTGACCCCCACCTGAAAACTAGAAGACAAGAGATAGGCTGATTAGTTTTTCTACACTGATATGAAGGAGGGGAATAGGGGCTCTGTGCTGAGACAGGGCAGCAGGCCTGGAGTCCTGGAACCAAGAATATGTGAGTATGGGTCAAGGACCTGAGGGAGGCCATGCATGAGAGGCCAGCACAGAGCTGAGCCAAGAAGCAAAAATGTTTCAAAGTAAATGGCTAAGGGCTGCTGTAGGTCCCTCTAGCAGAAGTGTCTAGGGAATCTCTCATACTTTGGTGGAAGCTGAAGCTTCAACTGGATGCATAGAGTCTCAAGGAAGAGTAAGTGATCAGCCTAAGCAGAACAACATTGCCCTTCTCAAAAATAAGTGCAGGTGAGAGACCCTCACTGATTTGGGTTGGGGGTAGGGAGGAGGTTCTTCTTAGAGCCCATGAAAGTCTCCACGATAGAATGAGCTTGCTTCACCCACCTGCCAAGTGATCCCCAAGCAATAGGAGAATGTCAGGCAAGTGAGGACTTCCCTTCTGCCTTTTTCTTTCCATGTTCCCTCATCCCCAGTTTGGGAGAGATTCAGAATCCCAAAGTTAGCCACATAAGGGGAGAGAAGTATAAACCATGTGAGAAAAGAGGGAAGAAGCCAGCCCTGTTCTCTTTCCCTAATACCAGGGAAGACTTGTGTATGGGTATCTTCATGATTCCAGTGTAACAGTATTTGGTGACTTAAAGTAAAAGTATTATCTAAATATTATCTCTGTATTATCTAAATGTGACAATGGAGGCTGCCAATCACTGCAAAGGGAAGAGCTTCCCCCACTGAATCAATTTACAGGGGTAGTGATGGACAAATATAAAGGTATTCTGCAATTATATTATAATCAAACTGGCATTTAGCAGAAAGGATAGTCCACCAAAGGTACGCTGCCCTCGCCCAGGAAAGAGCCACAGCCTTGGCTTATAAGAGCATCAGGAACTCCAGTCAGCCTCTAACTGTCCTACTCTGGGTTATCCACAAATCATGTTTAAATGCATAGTTTTCCTAGGGCAAGTTACCCCATGTATCCTGCAGCCAAGCAGCCTCTCTCAAGCTCAGCCACAGGGTGTGAAAAATCAGGCTTCTCAGGCTTACACTGAAGGCATCAGGACGCTCACACTGCCCTTTGTCCCAAAAACAAGAAACAGGAGTTAAGCCACCCACTGCTGGACTCTCAGTCTCTCCCTATGCCAACACCTTCTGCTCTGTCTTCTGCCACGTTTCCTATTTGCTTCTGCAACGCAACCACTAGTACTCGAAGTTCCTTCAACAGAGGAGAGTTTCATTTCCTTTGACCTCATGGTCCTTCACCCTTGGCATTTACATTGCGGCCCCCACATCTAGAACATTCCCTGATTCATCCCTGCCCTTTATCTGGAAGCCAGATGTGTGATTAAGAGCGTGACTCTGGAATTAAACATGCTGCTCAGAATCTGACTTTCTCAATTAAGTAATTTTTTGACCTTGGAGGACATATTTAGTCATTCAAACTTCAATTTCCTTATCTGAAAAATCATGATCATAATATTATTTACCTCATGAAGTTGTAGTGAGGATTAAATGACATGAACAAAAAATACTTAGCCTATGGCCCGGCACATATTAAGTACTGATAAACACTTGTTGAAAAAATTGACTAAGTGGGCAAGTGGGCTCTGACACATCATTTTCCTCATATTGAAAAGCCACTCCCTCTACCATCTGCCTGTCAAACTCCTACTGGCCCTGCAAAACCTGAACCAGGAGGCAAGGTTCATTACAGAGAATGAATATCCTCACTGTACAAATGTTTTAATCTCCAGATACATGGTTAGGTAAGAAAAGCAAGGTGTTTAAAAGTGCATATGGCACCTTTTGTGAAAGAATGCTATCATGTCACCTGTTGCGTAGAAAGCAGTGGAAATAATACATAACAAGTATGTATCTCTGCTAAGCAGAAACACTAAAAGAAGAAGCCAAAACTACTAGTAGTGATATTTTAATTCACCCTCCACAAAAAATAAAGGCCTCTTTGACCTTTGACTGTGCGTATAATTGATGTAGATATCTATGCATTGAGATCAATTATTATTTAAGATTCTAATTCTGTATTACCCAAACCCCTAGTTGGGTCAGTTAAATTCATTCTAAAAACCTATATTCCAAGCAAGAGAGGAGAAGAAAGATTAAGACAAGAGACTGTGCCTTGTCCCAGGCACCAAGTGAAGCATTTTATATATATTATCTCAAGTGATCTTCACAACCCTGTGAGGTAACTACTATGCAAAGGAGGAAACTGGAGGTCAGAGGCCAGACAGCTAGTAAGAAATAGAGCTGGAATTCCAACTCACCTCTCAGTCCCAAGCCTTGCGCCCTTTCGTCCTACAGTGTGGCCTCCACATATTGCCCAGTTTGATAACTGACATGGAATTGCTAAGTGTGATTTATTCATCTTTGAACTTGCTAATAAAAACACCAAACAGTGGTGGCCAAGTACAGACTCTCACTGCACGCCAATAGAGACTCTCCCCCCTGGGCATAAATTATTTTGGTACTTCTTGCATGCAGCTCTTTGGCCAGGTACAAATTCATATAAACAGGCTCTCCTCTGACTTTATTTTCACATATTTCTACATATATAACCTAACATTCCATTAAATTTTGAGCTAAGGACTGAAGGTTATTAAAATGCAATGAATTTACTTTGGCATGAACGGTTTTAATAAGTCAGTACTGATTTCTAATTATCTGGTCTCAATACTTACAAGTCATGAAAACAAGCTGATAAGCTTAGTATAGTTTTATAGAAAGTATTTAGAAAATTATGTTAATATCACCAGCTTATCTTTATTTCTTGAAGTCTACCTAAAAAAATGAAAACTTGGACCATATTAACACATCTATTTTTTGCCAGAATAGGGGGAGACAATTCTCATTTTCCATAGTATTCCCTATTAGACATATTTTGTAAGTAAATATACAAAAAAATTGTAGGTTCTAAAATTGCACTTTTCTGAGTTGAGATACCCAATATGATTTAAAGAAGATGGGTGTTTCCTTACCACCACTGCCAACTTAAGGTTTCATAATGGTAAGATTTGTTCATTCCTTTCCAATGTTAAGATTCTCCAGAGAGAGGATAGAATCAATCCGTAGTTCTGTCTTCTCTGTGGCATTTGTTAAGGTTACACTGTCCATGCTGTGATTGGGTCTCCATTCATCTTCCTCCTCCGAATATCAATTTTAAAGTCATTTTTGCATTAATTAGTATTTTTCACAAACCTCAGCTCATTCTCAACTTAGCCTTGATCACTGTTTTGAGCTACTTGTATCGTTGTTGGTGTTGGTCAGCGAATCTGTGTCCCTCCTCCCATATTATTTACACACCCTTTTGAACTCTGGCATCAAGGATGGGTGAAGTCACACAAGTGAAAATATTTCTGTAAGCCAGTGTTATTACAGTCTTAAATTTAAATGACACAGTCTGATTGGTAGAAGAATTTAGGGTTTGAAAATATTACCAAAACATCATAATATTAGCACATCTTTCACTGCTTTCCTTCCTCCTGTTTTTCATTCCCTGTAACTCATGAATGATGACATTGAAAATTAATCTTCCAAACAGAGCCTATCAACAGAAACATTACAGTGGGAAGAGGGTATCTCTGTTTCTATAACCTAGACACATACTCATCAGATGCACTCAGACTGGGGCACTTTTGTAATTGCCCATTGGAAAGTTGGTATTATTTTTTCAGGGGTAGACTAATTTGTTTTGGAAATCAGATTTGGAGAGTCAAACTATAGAGCAGAAGAAAATCATTTGCAGGACTGGAGAGACTATTTGCTCCCCTGGGATAATTTTCATTTGTCTGTCCTGCATTGTCCTATGTTATATGGGACTCATTAATCTTTTCTCTCTTGTGTAGGATCTGTGCGGAAATTTCAATATAAATGGAGATCAATAGAAATTCAGTGGTTTTACAACCAGAAAGCCATTGCTTTGCTCATTTAATCTTTCTCAGGTCACTTTGCTTTTTGAAAAGGAAAAAAAAATTTCAAGAGGACACATTTCCTAGATCAGATCTAAGTGAAAAATTATTTTTTATTATTATTGAGAGTTTTCTTTGCTCTACTTTATCCAAGCAACTACAAGTTCTCTCTCAGCTGAAACATCTTCAGTTCTGCTTTGACTTGTCTTACAACCAAGCAAGTATTTGCAAAAGGATTAAGAGCATTCAAGACATTACAAGAAGCATGGGCAGCCCTCCTGACATGAGCATTGACTCTGACACCCAGTTTCCTGGACCTGCTATTACAAGTAATACCTTCTTGCTAAACTCTTTCCCACATCCATGTACAGATGGAGAGTGAAGTAAGGTCTTATATCTTTTCCATTCCCTCCTCTCTACGAAGCCTCTCCTTCCACCCTTTAGTCTCATACTTAAACAGAAGACTCCCCAGGAACAAAAAGATTGTTAGCAAAGGAAATATCTATTTCTAAGACAAAATCTATTTATTTCATGAGAGAAGAAATTGGCAGCAGTTAATGTCTAACAGAGTAAACTATTTTGTGGACTGTGCTACATCAAGGCCACTGTAGGAATGAATCATAAATTTAACTCCTCCATTTTATATGCATATATATCTTTACAATATGTTGTCTTTTCCTGACTAAGCAGCTTGCTAAACATCAACAATGTGAAGGAATGAAAAATAAATCTATTCAAGGGCAGCAAGTACCTCAGAGCAAGTTTGTATTACCAATCCCCAACAGTAGGCAGTGCAGTATATTTGTGAAATTAATTCCTTTTTAGATTCATTTTGTTTCTACAGACAATAAATGAGAGGGCACTGACAAGGCCTTCTAAAACTAAGACATCAAGAAAATGAGATTACTTTTGTCACTTAAACTCAAAAATAAGCAAAATAGGTCAAAAGAGAGAAACTTAAATTCCCCAATGGCTCACTGCCTTGCAAATATGGTTCTAGTTCTCTCATAAATTATATAATTTTGAAGAATTCACATAACTTCTTTGAAACTTACTTTTCCCATCTATAAAATTAAGAGGTTAGCCTAAAATATAAGTTCTTTCCCAGTTCAAACACACCATGTATCCTAAATAATTCCCATAAATGCCTTGACTAGCACTGTCCAACACTAACTTTTATGGGTAGTTTATCCCTTTGAGGGTAATAGATGTAGGAATCCAGGAATTTCAGGATGTCATACACTTCAGAGCACTGTACCTCCCACCTCATGAGTCCAGTAATCTTTTCTACTGTTCCAATTACATGCATTTGCTTTGTTTGCATTTGATTCTTTTTATAGATCAACTAAAAAGCTGAAAATGGTCAAGGGACCCATCCAAAGTCACGCAAAGTACCCAGAGATGAAGTCTGGGTTTTTGTTTTGTTTTCTTTCCCAACTTTCTCATTGTGTTAAATGTGGTCTTATTCCATGGTGTCATATTTATCACCATCGCAAGACTTTTTCGGTTCCTGCTGAGTACACAGCAAGTTCCCAGGCCCCATGGGAATTTATGTGGCTCACAAAAGGCATGACTCCTACACATGCACTTTCAATCTAAAATAGTCCCATCTGTTTGACCTTTTGAGTGCAGTATATAAACATCTCTGTCCTTCTGTAAGCAAATATTACCATCATAGCTCAATGTGAGCGGTATTTACAGATGAAGAAACAGAGATTCAAAAGAAGTTAATTAATTAGTCCAAGACCATATGGCTAGATTTTAGTAGGACAGGAACTAGAATGCAGGGTCTTTTTTATTCTGGTTCAATTTATTTTAATCTAAACCATTTTACTTGTGAGTCGCATGGTACAGATAAAAAATTTCAAAATCCTGCACAATCCTTTCTCTTATACATTAAAAATGGCCTTTCCAAGTCTAAGAGATCATAGCAGAGCCCTTTTATATCTGGCACAGTGAGTATCATATGAAACGATGTACTTCAATCAATAATTGAGTATCTTCTGTGGCTGGGCAAAGAACTGGAATCCTCAAGAGTCACAAGAAAGGTAAGCCATGAGCCCTGCCCTTCATCTGGAAAGGCGAGGCAGATGAACTCTTAAAAAGATACCTAGTGTAAGGTAGTAAATGAACAGAAAGTGGCAACCTTCCAAGTTCACTTATTCACATGTTTTGTATCTTCTATATTTAAGTTCTGGGTATACTAAAGACTGCTGAATATCTATTAACAGTGTTAAAGAATCCCTAAGAGAAAACTAAAAACATAACTAAATCCATTCTTGACAAAGGAGCATTATATAAGGGTTCCATGGGCCTGTGTATGCACCTGGGTGTATCTGTTCCCTTTCCACTCATGCTGCTCATATATACATATCTTACTTATCCTGTCATGGGCACTATCATAGTGGCAGAATTGTCCAGAGATTGTAAAACATAATAGATGAGAAGGACCTGATTAGATACTTAGGCTACACTCTACACTTTCCTTTATACAGAATTATTTCCCTCACATCCTTCACATAGGTATTAAGCCTCTGTTTGCACATTTCCATTGGAAAGAAGTTATTCTTTTTTGAGCTACCTCATTCCACTTGAGAGACTAATGCTAATTATTAAAACATTTTAATGTAACAGGATTCTAAACTTGAGAACTTAAGCTATGGTAACACTAGAATTCAGATGTCTGTCAGGCCATGGGCATAGGATAACCAAATGGAAGAGTGATTTAAGAAATATAAATTTGACCCAAAGGGGAAAGCTGGTGTCAGATGGTAAGGCCATTTTGAACAGACCACATTATCTGTCTTCCATATATCTGGCCCCCATGGGCTGGGTAGACTCAATAGATTGAGTCTTTTGAAACAGTAAGTGCACTAAAGAAAAGAAAAATTAAAACAAATCTCTGTATAAGACATTAGGATCACAGGGTAGCATTGCCTGAGTCCAACTTGTGTTGAGAGTAAGACACAAGTTGACTACAGGCAGCATATCAGTGTTGGAATTTTTTTCTTGAGAGAGAACAGGCCCAGACTTCAGTTGGAATGGGAAAGAAGGATGTATTATCATCAAGCTGCTCCAGGTTTCTGACCAACCAATGGCCTCAACAGTAGATTTTGCCATAGTGAATTAGACCTAGAGAGGAGATAATATGGTGGACAATATAATTAAACCCAAAGGGTAGCTGAGAAGTCTCTGTCCAGAAGATTCTCAGACCTATCTGAGAATTTGAGACCACACATTCTCAAGAGCAGGAGGGAACTGAAGTAGAAAAATATTCACTAATGCGACTGTGGTCCTATTTTTCAATGAGGCTGAATGATAGTAACAACAATATCCACACAAATATGGGCATTAATGATAACTATACTAGGTCTTTTTATGTATTCTCACCCTTATGCTGATCACAAAAATGTGAAGTGGATATTAGTGTTGTTAGTTTTGAGAAAACTAAGTCTCAGAGTGCCTAAGCAGCATGGCCCAAACCCATGGCTTGTAAGATATGAAACTAGGATTTGAAAATAGATCTGATTCTTCACTACATCATGCTATGTCATGAAATAAGATGGCAAAACATAGGTTACATAAATTTTATTCAAAAATTTCCCCACCTTAACTTTCCATCCAGTGATCTGCTTTCTATCAACAAAGCACTGTCTTTATGGGCTATTTCTTCTACCATAAGGCAGCTCCTCAGGGATTGGAGGAAATACCTATCACGGACTCCACTGAAACCTCTTCATCTTGGCTTCAGCTAGCCCACTGTCCAGTCTCCTCATCAACCTGGTATTCTCCACTGGGAAGTCTCAGCATTCCAGATGTTCTTTGTCACTAAAAATGATTCCCACTATACCGTGGTCATCTGCTGGGGTCTCAGGACTCCTACATGATCAACAGCTCCCCCATTTTCCCAAAGTTTAGCAAGAGACACAATCTCATCATCACCCCAAAGAGCAACTGAAGTGGTGGGCAAGGCACCCCATAGCTCAGCAGACCATGTGAATTAATTCCCTGGAATCAGCTTACTCCATCCTAATGTAACTGCTATGATAAAATATTAAACTGTATGTATAATTGATGATTACTTTATAGTAATTCAGGGTCTTCCTTCTTTGGATAAAATTCATTATTCATAATTTTCTACTAGAAACAATTTCTCTTTGTTGATCTCTCTCCTTAATTGCTTGAACCATATGACATTTTCCTAGGCAGCACTGAAATAATTTTTATATTCCTCTTAGTTTAGAGTTAGCATCTAAATTTCTGATAGATCATGTTATAAATATTCTTTTTCCATAATTAAAAACGTCTACATCTATATTACTTGAGGATATTTATAGACATAGTCAACCCAAGCCATGTCCTATCCATCCTAATAAGAAGCCCATGTTTTAGCTGAACACTACCATTTATTAGGGCTCCAGAGGCTGTCATCTGTTTGTAGACTAAAAGGTATGTGTAAGTGAAATTTATTTTCTTATAAATAAAAAATATTTAATATAATTTTAAAATTTGACATCATTTATATTGAGGAGCAATACAAAGAATGGAAAGTATACCCTTAGCATCCCTGCCTGTGCGGTAAAGAAGGAAGGAAGTTAAATTGACATAATCTAGAAAATTTGCCAAGTCACCCACTCAATGAAGAGAAAAGTGTGGAAATATATAACCTTCTCCTAGAGAAGACAGAAAGCCTATTTGTACCCATCCAGGGGTGTGTACAATTCCCAGATTTGAAAAAAGAGATACTCATGCTTACTAATTTGAGTAGAGTTCTTTTGTACCAGTCACAAGTCATCTTATTGATTAGGTTATGCTCTTCAGATGTGGTAGCTAGCTCAATAACTAATAAAGACTAACAGCCACACAATCTCACACACAAAAAATGTATATTTTAAGGAAGACATTACATTTTTGACTGTTGTTCAGCTGTAAGTCAACTGGGAGATTTGTCATGAAAAAAAAAAATTTTAAGTTTCTTGATAAATTCTTATAATTATTAAGTAGTTTTACTGATTTTAAAAATTATAAAATAAAACCACATAATTTTTAATCATATGAAAAAGTCATTTATGAGTCATTTGATATCTTATTTTTCCAGTATCTTTTGATTTCCATTGAAAGAAGTAACTCCAAATCATTAGTCACATGCTACCCTTTATTTAACAAGCCTATTGAACCATCTGACATCCATTGCTGTCTATTTTGTTTATAAGTATGCACTGCTCTTGTGTGTGTGTAACTTATCTTTATTGTCGAAAATATTACATATATCTTCTTTTTTCCCCATTAACCCCTTCTACTCCCCACCCACTCCCTGCTCCAGGCCTTCACCACACTATTGTCTTTGTCCATGGCTTATGTATATATGCGTATAAATTCTTTAGTTAATCTCTCCCCATCCACCCACCCACCCCCACCTTCCCTCTGAGATTCATCAGTCTGTTCCATGCTTCTATGTCACTGAAACTATTTTGTTCATCAGTTTATTATATTCTTTAGATTCCACATATAGTGAGATCATGTGATATTTGTCTTTCTCTGCCTGGCTTATTTCACTTAGCATAATATTCTCCAGGTCCTTCGATACTGTCCCAAAGGGAACTGTTAATTAGATTCTTACATTACAATTACTCATAAAATCTTTAAGGGCAAATACTTGTCCCCATGTACCTTTGTATGGTGATACCTCTCCACTGTTTGTCACAGCATAGTGTGTATGCTATGGAATATCAATTGTAGTGTTCATCACACTGAAATAATTGGATCGCTTGCCTGTCTCCCCTCTGTAGGCTACATGTCCACTGAGGGCAGAAATCATGTTCTAGTTGATGTTGTATCCCCAGAGTCCATTTCTCATACTATTTTCTGTCTTTCCAGAGAACGTAAAATAGTGCCTTCAATAATTACTCATTCACTTATTCATTCAAGTCTATGTGTTCACCCCATGTCAGCAGCTGGGGATACAGTCCCTGCCCTCAGAAAGCTCACAAAAAATAATCTCCTCTCAAACAGACAGAAGGGGCCCTAGACCAGGTTCTCTGGAGAAAGAGAGGGGGGAAACTGATGAAAGTTGAGAAAATCTATGTAAAGGAGGTGATACTAGACTCTTCTCTAGGACAAATGAGTAGGAATTTCCTAATGGGAAGCAGGTGAGCAATTGATGTCAAGGGGGTTTAACACTTAGTAGGTACACAATAAGTAGGCACTCTTCTTGTTCTGGAAAAAGTAGTATTGACTTGAAATTAGTGACCTCTCAGCTCTAAGATTCTATGGGTCTCTGATTTTTTTAAGCCACGAGAGGCCTATTTTTTTTGGTTAATGCTTCAGGCTTTCTTTTCGCCCAGGACAAGAGAACAAAAAACAGGACTGCTTTTTAAGAAAAGGGAGGTGGGGGGACCCTCCTCAGGCTTGATGTTCAACACTTATTTTTGCATATTTGGAAAATGAAGAAAATAAAGAAAACAATCACATATCCCACCACTGAGAGTCAACCACTGTTAATGAAATGGTGCAGTTCTTGCCAGTCATTTTTATTTTACAAAGTTTTTGGTTCATTATTTTGTTTGACATAGTTGTGATTATATTAAAAACTAAAACCCCTAGTACTACATGGCATATGGCACAGTGTACTGAATTAAATAAATGGTAACATGTTATTAATGCTTTGTGTCTTCTTTCATTGAAAACCAAAAATAAGCTTTTATATTAACATTATAACAAAGAATCATTATAACTATCAGTTTTATTGGCTCCATATCCCATGGAGATTTCATAAAGTGCACATATTTTAATCAATCTTTCTGCATTAGCCATTTAGGTTACATCTAAGATTCAGTGTTCGAAAAAATTCTGCAATGAACTTGTTTGTATACAAATGATATTTTTCCCTATATTTTGTTTCATTTTGTTGTTTTTTTCCTTAATTCCTTCAACTTTTCATTCAGCCCTACAACCCCCCACTCTCCCTCTGACAGCTGTCAATCTGTTATCTATGAGTCTATATTTATTTTGTTTGTTAGTTTATTTTGTTCATTAGATTCCACATATGAGTGAAATCATATAATGTTTGTCTTTCTCTGACTGGCTTATTTCACCTAGCATAATGCTCTCCAGGTCCATCCATGCTGTGGCAAAGGGTACAATTTCCTTCCTTTTTACAGCCAAGTGGTATTCCATTGTTTAAATGTACCACAGCTTTTTTAACCACTCACTTATAATGGACACTGTACTGCTTCCAAATCTTGGCTATTGTAAATAATGCTGCAGTGAACATAAGGGTGTATATATTATTTCAAATTAGTGTTTCAGGTTTCTTTGGCAATATTCCCAAAAGTGGAGCCACTGGGTTATAAGGCAGTTCCATTTTTAATTTTTTGAGGAAATTCCATACTGTATTCCACAGTGGCAATCTACATTCCCACCAATACTGCACAAGGGTTCCCTTTTCTCCACATCCTTGACAATTGTTGTTTGTTGACTTGTTGATGGAGCCATTCTGACAGGTGTGAGGTGATATCTCATTGTGGTTTTAATTTGCATTTCTCTGGTGATTAGTAACGTTGAGCATTTTTCATATGTCTATTCGCCATCTGTATGTCCTCTTTAGAGAAGTTTCTATTCAGGACTTTTCCCGTTTTTTCAATATATTATGAAAAAAGGAAATATTCATGATATATTGGTAAGTGGAAAAGTTATAGAACATATTGTATAACAATATCAGCATATCAGAAAATATTTTTAATTGATATTGGCATGAACAGATAATAATCTGGAAACTTACAGAAAATGTTAATAGTTATTTCTGAGCAGTGGGTTCATGAGTAGAATATTTTATTTATACTTTGCTCTTTTCTTACAGACTTTCTAAAATAAACTGTTATTTCTGTAATGAGAAAAAAAGTAAGTTTAGTGTAGATCCTTCCTTGAATTGAACTAAAAGTTCCCTCTCTTTATTTTTTTACATAACTTCAGCATATTTTAGCTGAGGAGAAAAAAAATCCTTCTATAAAAGTCCCTTAGACATGTGAAGCAACCACAGTGCCCCTCTCCCTGCCCCTCAGCTCCATTATCAATTGAACGTCTACCCTCCCACCATATGTTCTCTGAACAGCAGCTGGAATGATCTATGAAACAGATCAACCATTTCTCTGCTCAAAATCTTCCAATGGCTGTCCATCACACCTACAACAAAAGCAATGCCATCCATATCAGGGCCCACAAGGCTATCTCTATAATCCTCCTTCCAGCACAGTTAATCTCTCATTCCATGTTAGCCTCAACATTTTCTTGTTCCTGTGTTACCACATGTCCCAGTGCATGAGGGCTGCTATAACAAAATAGCACAGAGTGGGTGGCATATAAACAACGGCAATGTATTTCTCACAGTTCTGGAGGCTGGGAAGTCCAAGATCAAGGCACCGACAGACCCAGTGTCTAATGAGAGACCACACTTCCTAGTTCATAGACATAGACCTATCTTCTCACTGAGTCCTCACATGATGCAAGGGGTGAGGAAGCTTTCTAGAGTCTCTTTTATAAAGGCACTAATTCCATCCATGTGGGCTCCACCTCTGAGACTTAATCACCTCCCAAAGGTTCCACCTCCAAGTGCCATCACATTAGGAGTTGGGTTTCAACATATGAATTTGGGAGAGACACAAAGATTCAGTCTATAGCACCATCAAGACCTTTCTTTTGCTATTCTCTTGCCTTGAATGCCCTATCCCCAGATAGTCCATGGCCCATTCTCTCACTCCATTCAGGTGTCTACTCAGTGTCATCTCCTCAGAATGGTCTTCCCTGCACACTCCCTCAAAGCCAGCACCCCTTTCCTGCTTAATCCCCTAACTGTACCTATTTTTCTTCCTAGCATTTACCACTACATAATAGTTTCTTGATGATTTGCTAATTGTTTATGGTCTGTCACACCAACCAGAGGTAAATTCCATAAAGACCAATACTTCTCCAGTTTTTTTTCACTCCTATAATCCCCATTGCCTTAAATTAATAAAGGCAGTGGCTCAGGTTTCCTCGCCCAGCTGCTGAAATTCCAAGCTCCCCACTCTGAAATAAGAGTGATACCCAAGGAAGACCACCATGCTCCAAGAATGATCTGGCCAGAAAAAGCAGCACACCCCTCTCCCCTCATCTTTCCCCATGCAGCTCTCTAATATGCCATCTAAATTCAAATGACATCTCTAGCAGCCACATCGCACTTCTCACTCACACCGAGCATCTAATGAGCACACTGCTGTGAAGCGGGTATGAACCACAGCTCCCAATTAATATTTATTCACTCTAGCAACGAATGGAAAGACCTGGAGATACATATATTATTTTAAGGGGAAATTTACACACAGGTCTTTTCCTTTTAGAAAATTATATGAAAGACATTCTCTCTGAGGTCAAAAACACTTAAAAAGAAAGGGTGAGAAAGAGAGAGTAGAACTGAATAATACCTGAAGCTCGTAGAAGCTTCAAGTCCTGTCCCCACTGACAAATTAAACAATGAACAACTTGTTTGTGCACCCTCTTGGCAAAAACACACCACCGGGGAAGGCATGACTCAGAGAACAAGGAACAGGACATGCAACAGTTATTCAGGCAGATCCACCCGAGGCAAGCAGATGAGCATCCAAGTCACTAGGATTTCCTCAATCATGTGGAACAAAGAGGTATATGAGGATAAGGCCACTATATAAAAGAAAATATGCATGAATTTGGTGGCAAAATAAGTTCTCTCCTCATTTACTGGTGTCCCTGAGTCCCTGAGTAAGCTGCCATAGACAGGGAAAACCCCAGTGATGGTGTCTCTGGCTCTGTCTTTCACATAATTAAAATATCTCCATTAAAGAAAAAAAAAAAAAAAGAATCAGACACCAAAGTAATGTGAACATGAAAATATTTGTGAGACTGGATCATAAAACTATGAAACTGTTAACCACTATTGCCAACTGGATTCTTCATGAAGGATTTTTGTTTTCATCACTGCCTTTTCCCCAAAGTCTATAACTGCATTCAAGGTTACTGTCCTGACCTGGCTCTGCTAAAAAACTATGTAAAAAAAAACTATGTGAAAAACCAAGCTTGGGGAGGAAAGTAGGATTGAGACATGGATGAAGGGGAGACATTTATTTTTACTCCATTAATTTAAATTTTTTCTTTTACTTTTTAATTTTGATAAAATACACATAACAAAAAATTTACCATCTTAACCATTTTTAAGTATACAGTTGACTAGCATTAAGCACATTCACACTGTTGTGCAACCAATTTCCAGAACTCTTTTCATTTTGGAAAACTGAAGCTCTATACCCTTTAAATAACAACCACTCCATTAGTTCTTGGACGACTAGAATGTTTAACAATTAGAACATATTTTTATCATAAGAACACCAAAAGGAAACTTGCATTCACGGGGTGAAAGATGACATTTAACTCATATCTGCATGGAAAATTTAATCCTGAAGTAAATACCTTAAAAAGACTGGTTAAAAATCTTGGAAGACAAAAAAATTAACAATAAAAAAAATTGGTTTCATAAATATATTTACTAAGGAGAAGTTATCTGGAAGACTAACAAATATTTGAACTACAGATTTATAGGCGGAATAAATACTAAGCAGTTGTTCCATTCTTCAAAACGCAATGCCAAATCCATCTCCCTGTTACTCACTAGCAATTTCCATTGACTGTAATTACTCACAGACAGATACTTGAATAAAAGCCTATTACTAGTAGTAACTTGAGCTCTAGAGCCAAATGCAGCAGAACCATGGTCAAAATCTCCTGGAGGCCATGTACACATTGCCTCTGAAAGGACATCTGCATATCAGAGGACACAGTTGACTTATCCTTCCAAGAAACTTGGCTTGGGAGCCTAAGGACCAGCAATGGGACTGGATTCAAATACCTATCAATGGGTTTTCCCTTAATATCCAATTTGCCTGGAATTTCCCCAAACACTGAACAGTCATTTTTTTATTGCATCATCTCTGCCAAACTCTCTCTCTATTCACAGTGACATCACTTTGTTAGTGTGGGGGAAGGCAGAAGAAAGTCTAAATATATCCCTAGAATTCAGCCATTTTCTTACCTATTCGCAGGTCATTTTGGTACTTAAATCCATGGATAGGGTCGTGTTATTGATGAAAATTCATTTTTCACTGTTCCCTTTCCTGTCACTTGAAAATAGCAGTTGGATAATAAAACTGCCTTTCCTCTGTGACTGGGAGAAGGGAGAATGAGGGGGGTGGACAATTACGATTCATTAACAGCTGCCTAAGCTCCTGCACCTGAGATAATCACACACAACATTCCAATCCAATTAACAATGTCTCTTTGCCAAATGTAAAAGATAAAATTTTTCTTAAACTCTGTGAAAACCTCACACTCGTTTAATTCCAGAAACTCTTAATTTAATTTGCAAGCCACAAAAATAAAATAAAAGCAACACCTCATATCTGCAGGGCTTTAGGGTTTTCACAGTGCTTTCATGAACACTGTTTCTTTTTTATCTTCAGGACAATTCAGGGAGGTGGGTATTGTTATTTCCATTTTACAGATGAAGTAATTAAGATGCAGACCATTTGAGTAAATTGTCCCAAATTACACAGCAAGCATGTGTGAAGACAGAGCTTAAGCCCAGGTCTTCTAGGAACAATTCTACCTTTTATCATAATACTAGCCTTTCTTGTAGGTCCATGCATTAAATGTTCATTTTTGGCAAGTCTAACACTGTTTTTAATCAGTAAGAAAAAAATATACAGACTTTTTTCCCCTTAGGCTAAGCCACACCACTCATATGCAAACATTAGATTTATAAAATCATTGGTGTATATTAAAGAAATCTATTATCCCATTAATACTTCCTTTCTTGCTTTCACTAATACAGGTTGTCCACAGAGTTGATTTATGCACATGTTGTGATTTTATAATCTCGTACACTTGAAATTAGTTTAAAATGTCAAAGAGTTTTGATATTTTAGTTTTACACTTCATGTATTTCCCCCCGTGTGTTATGGTTTCTGCCAAGTACCAAATTTAGCAGCTTCTCAGAGCTTTTTCTAGCCTGCCCCCAAACAAGAAGCACTAGAAATTACTGAAGACAAGTTGGCCTTGTGAGATTTCCAAACTAGTTTCTAAACCAAAGAAATGGAGTGAGATAAATTTAGAACACTTGGGAGCTTTGAAAGTCTATTTGGATAAATTTCAGTTACTGCCAATGTAAAAGCATGTCCTAGAAACAGAAAGGGTGATCAAAGTCTTACCTCTGAATACCGTTCATCCCTCATAAAATGCACAAGGGCAAACTTTGCTTTGTTAGGAAATGATAACACATTTTTTATTCAGAAACCAAAACACATTTAGATGGGTTGGGAAGAGGAGATTTTGCTTGATACTGTTGTCGATGTTATAGCTTTTGTCATTTGGTGTTTTGAATTTTTTTAAACACTTTATGTTATCCTGGGGTTTTACCTATATCCACAGGCAGGTCAATTTTTAAAAATTATTTTTATGATGGTAAGTAACTGTTTTGTGGGTTACAAGTTGAATAAAGAATGTACTGCACTGAATCATTTATGGTAGTGAATTCATTATAAGGTGATCAATAAAGCACTACATCTGTGGCCCATCAATCAAAGGTAGGAAATCTTTTCATTGAAGTAAACTAATTATAGAATACCAGAAATGCCATGGGTTTTTCTGGAAAGCAAAATGTCAATACGCTGAGAGTTCATGCCTTTTGACCCAATAATGAATTCTAGAAACCTCTTGTAATACATTAGCCCTAAATACAGGACATAAGAGAGACTCCAAAGATGTTCCTTACGGGCATTATTTATAATAGTGACAATTCCAAACAGCCAAATCATCCAACAATAGAGAAATATTTAGGTAAATTATGGCATATTTAAAACATTGAAATATTATTATGTAGCAATTAAATATTATGAAAGTTTGAAAAGTTATAAGGATATACTTTGGAGTCAGAAAGACTGGAGTTTGAATCCCAACTGTAACATTAGTGCTATAAAATGAATCTCAGCTTTCTCATTTTTAGCAATATGCATATTCTTTTAGAAATGATATACATAACAAATAGTACAAAGTCTGACATATTGCAAGCACTCAGCAAAGTGTATTTACTATAGAATATAAAGGGGGAAAGAAAACAATGTAAAGCCATTTACATATTATAATCTACTTATGTAAAAATGCATAGGATATAGAAAAAAGACTGAAAAGAAATATTAAAATATCAAAAGGAAATAGAGGCTGTCTCCAAAAAGAACACTTATGAATTATATGTGTACATGTGTTTGTATGCATGTGTATGTGTGTATATGTGTGTGTGTGCGTATGCATTTCAAATTTTTTTCAAATTTTCTTTAAATAGTTTTAATTTCTTTTATAACAAGAATAAAAAGATTCTGTAACAATTTAAATAAGTATTTCTATTCAACAGTTTGGACTTTAAACTTAGCAACAACAAAATTTTTTTCATTTTCTATTTCAGATGACTTCCCTTCCCACCCTAAGAACACTTTCCTTACACAGTATTTTCCCAAATTGTGAATTTATTCTTCTGTACCTTTCCCTTCATTCTCTTCATGGAAACCCCCTGCTCAGCCTTGAAAGACAACTGAATGTCATATCCTCTGTGGAGCAATTTTTAACTTCCCTAATTAGTATCAGTCCCTTCTGCCTCTGTGCTCCAGAGTATTCTGCTTGGTGTACAGCTAATGCAGGCTAGCATCATCATCATCACCATCATCACATATTAAGCCTTTATTAAATTTTTACTCACTAATATAGATCCATTTTATTAAATCCTAAGAGAAGCCCTATGAATCTGATACTGTTGCTGTACCCCATTTAAAAAAATAACTGACAATCAGAGTTTGGATACTCTGATTTCAAATCTTATGCTTTTCACCACAATGCTATGGGCTCTTACTACTTATTAAGCTGTTAAGCTTGATAATTTGACACCTAGAAGAGATTAGTGGCATCTCCAAAACCAAACATAGGGTATTTCAAGTAAATATTGCTGGTTTCCTCCAATTGGATTTGACCTATATACATTTCAGCATCATCTACCCTGTAAAACCTTTATACCTATTTATTATTTTCTTAAGTATTTATTTTTTATCTCCTTTATTGTCTGAGCTAGGAACAGGGATAAAATAAAGAGAAATAGTAGCCAAGGTGCTAGCCCTTAAAGAGATGACAGTCTTTCTGTGAGAAAGGTATTAATCAGAGTCATCCAAATAAATTCAGGCTCACACATGTAATGAAATGCTTTAAAGGAAAGGGACATGATGCTATGCAACCACAGTACTAAGAAATTTTCTCTTGAAGAAGAGAAGATGAAACAGAGATCTGGTGGGAAGGAAAGAATAAAACATTCAGGAGTTCACTTTTGCACATGTAAATATGAGATTGCTTGTCAGTGAAAAGGCAAATGGATATATGTCTGGATCTCAGTCAAAATGATCTGGCCTCGAGATATACTTTGGGGAGTGATCGACACTTAAAACTATTTCGAGTATTAGGCTGGATGAGATCTCCACACAAGTGAGTGTAGGTGAGAAAGAGGGAATATCCAAGATCTGAAGCCTGCAGCAGTTCAACATTTAGGTATCAGGGAGATGAAATAGAACCAACAAAAGTTACTAAGGAGAGACCCATGAAGCTGAGTGAAAGCAGGAGAATAATTCTACTGGTAACTGAGTGAAGCAAGTTTTTCAAGAATGAGTAACACCAAATGAGTCAAACACTAGAGAGGTCCAATGAGGTGGGGACTGGGAATTGACCATTTCATTTTACAACATGGCCATCACTGACAATTTTCACCACTTCAGTGGAATGATGGGGTCAAAATCCTCACTGAACTGAAGTTAAGAGTGAATGAAAAAGCCCGGCTGGGCGTGGCTCAGTGATTGAGCGTCGACCTAGGATCCAGGCGATTGGGGTTCAATTCCCGGTCAGGGCACATGCCCGAGTTCTGGGCTCAATCAATGACTCTCTCATCATTGGTGTTTCTATCTCTCTCTCTTCCTCTCCTGTCCTCTCTCTGAAATCAATAAGGATATAGTTTTTTTTAAAAAAGAGTGAATAAAAAAAAAAAGGTGACCTGGTGTTGTGAACGTAGGAAACACTTTTGAGTAATTTGTCTATAAAAGGGAGAAGAAACATGGAGCAGTGGCCTAGGGGGAAAATAGGAGGGAAAGAAAAGGTGGGTTTTTTGGTTTGTTTTTTTATGCTGATAGAAATAATCCAGTAGATGGCTTAACATTGACAATGTGACACAGAGAAGGGAGATGTGCTGGAGCAATGTCATGGGCTAGGCAAGAGTGGATGGGATCAATCAAGTACAGAAAGAAAAGCAATGGCCTTTGATTGGAGCATAGAAGAGTCATCCATAGCAGCAGAAGGGAAGGAAGAGAGAATAGGCACAGATGCACTAGATAGTAGATAAAATGGTAGAACTTCTGGAAGTCTTCTTTTGATTGCTACTATTTTCTCAGTAAAATATAAAGCAGAATTATCAAACAAGAGTGGAGATAAAAAGAATGCATGAAGCAGTCATCCAGGATAGAAAAATACACTAGGAAAATGTAGCCTGATTGCCTGGAAACACTGAGGGATCATCTGAAATTATTAGACTTGAATTTATAATGAGGTAATTTTGAGCTTTTTTTCAAGCCTGTAAAGGAGCCGAGAAGAGTTGCCAAAAGAGTCGATGGCAATAGAATTAGTTTTACCAGAAAAGTATAAGGAAGGGTGAAAAAGGCAAAGAGAGTGATAAAAAGTGAGAAATGAGAATATGAGGAGGTAATGGACAGTGAAAAGGGATGACTTCTAGGTCCTTGCAGTACTGTTGAAGTAAGAATATTAGATAAAGTGAGAAGAAAGATAGGAGGTACTAGTGGAGAAGAGAATTCTTGAACTGGCAGATATGGAAGGGTTAAAGGTATACATATGACAAGATCTAAAGTATAACCAAGGAGGTACATTATTGAAGTAGAATGTAAACAAGGAACTGAGGATCCAGGAACTGAAGGACCATGTGGTAATGAAATCACAAGGAATTAGGATGGGAGCAGTGCTAGAGAGGATATAAGAGACAGCTAAAAACTCTCACATCAAACCTCGAAGAAAATGGAACAGTGAACAGGGTTTCTCTGGATGATTGCAACAAGGAACAGCAGGAGGTAGTATGGCCAAACAACTTGAAATTCAAAAATGGGAGCAATAAATAGCTTGGAAGGTGAAGTAAGGAACAAGGAGAACACCAATCTCATCTACCAAGTCCCATGGTGTACGGGTGCAGTAAAGAAAAGAGCTACTCCCTGAAAAGGTTGCAGAAAAATCATTATCTTAGGAATCATGGTCTGGCTTTCAAGTACTATCTCAATTGTGGTTCTCAAGCTGAATTGGAGGCTGATAATCAACTGAGCTAAAAAGGCACCCTCTTCTCAATTTTGAGAAAGAGAAGAAAAATTGCAACAGAATGGTAGTTGAAAAGCACTTTAAAATTGTTAGTGAGCCCGGCCGGGCTTGGCTCAGCAGTTGAGCATCAACCTAGAATCCTAGGGATCACGGTTCAATTCCTCATCAGGGCACATCCCTGGGTTGCTGGCTTGATCCCCAGTTGGGGGCGTGCAGGAGACAAGCAGCTGATCAATGATGACTCTCTCATCATTGATGTTTCTATCTCTCTCCCTCTCCTTTCCTCTCTCTGAAATCAATAAAGATATACATTTTAAAAAAAATTGTGAGTGAATATCCTGGTGTGCTGAAAAGCCACAATACATCATAAATGGAAAATATAATGACAAGCCGAAGAATGTTAGCAGCCTCTCATTGAACGAGTCAGAGACTACAAGCAAAGTCTTTTCAGGAAATAGCTCAAGGAGGGAAATGGGGAAAAAACAAACATGAGTATCTCCATTATTAATAAAATATTAACAGCGGAAGTTAAATTAATGGTTTAGGATCTGGTTGGCTGAATCATAGGCTCTCAGGAAATCAGAATAATCTCTGAATAAAGATAATGCTTTAGCTATAGTATTTCTTTTAGCTGTAGTATCTCCTATGCCACGGAAAAGGAGCTATGTGATGTTATAGAACAGGAAATACCACAGAAATTTCAGTGATGATGGAAATGTTCTATAGCTGCACTGTTCAACCATAAGAAAACAAAAAACCCAATTTAAGAACAACGGCCAAAGATGTGAACAGACACCACACCAGAGAAGATGCACAGATGATAAACATGCATGTTTTAAAAAATCCTCTACATAATATGTCACCAAGGAAATATAAATGAAAACAACAAGGAGACTTTACTACACACCTATTAGAGTGGCCAAAATCCAGAACACTGAGAATATCAAATGCTGCTGAGGCTGTGGAGCAACTGGAATGCTCATCATTGTTAGCAGGAAGGCAAAGAGCTATAGACAGCCACTTTGGAAGACAGTTTGACAGTTCACTATAAAACAAAACACATGCTTACCATATGATTTAGCAATTGTGCTCTTTGGTATTTACCCAAAGGAGTTGAAAACATATATACATACAAAAGCTTGCACATGGATGCTTATAGCAGTTTAACTCAAAATTGCCAAAACTTGGAAGTAACTAAGTAGGTGAATGGATAAATAAAGTGTAATGCATCCAGACAATGGAAAAAGAAATGAGACACTGATCCATGAAAAGACACGGTGGAAACTTAAATGCATATTACTAAATGAAAGAAGCCAATCTGAAAAGGCTGCATACTATATGATACCAACAATATGACACTCTAAAAAGGGCAAACTATGGAAACAGTAAAAAGATCGGTGGTTGCCAGGGGTTAGGAGGATGGTGGGATGAACAGGTGAAGCACAGAGGATTTTTAGAATAGTGAAACCATTCTGTATGATAACATAATGGTGCATGCATGTCATTATAAATTTGCCCAAACCTATAGAATATACAAGAATATAGAATCACCAAGAGAAAAACCATAATGTAAACTAGAGGCTTTGGGTGATAATAATGTATCAGTCAATGTAGGTTTATCACTGTAACAAATGTAATACTTTCTTTGGCGATGTTGGCAATGGGGGTAACTATGCACATATGGGGCCAGGGAGTATAGGAGAAATCTCTGTACCTTCCCCTTAGTTTTGTTGTGAACCTGAAAGTGCTCTAAAAAATAAAGTCTATTAAAAAAATAGTCTCAGGTCAGCTACTATATTAGACAGTACATTTCTAGAGTCTCTTAGCAGAACAGGATAGAAAGCTTTTTGGAGGGGGCAGAGATAATCAGAAAATTCTAGGCAGTAAAAGTAACTGTCCTCCAATCTGCCTCGTTGGTCAGGTTTATGTGTTCACCATTTCAGCTATCGAGCCCCAGGGCTCCAGAACACTCAGCTCTCAGGAAACTGTTCATTCCCACTCAGCATCCTACAAGAGCTCTACCAAGCACCTCTTTATGAAGCAGATATGTTTACAATCTCAACCTAGTTAAAAAATCTATGGTATGACCTCATTTTAAACTAAGTTACTCTAAAACTAACTAAAAAGGTCCAAAATGAATGAAGAAAGCAAATAGTTAATTTCATAGAAAGGTTTTTCATCTTAGGAACTAATAGATTACTCATATAAGATATTAGAAAAATACTGTAATTTGATTGGTAGTTGTGGAAGGTCATTTTTTAATGATGTAAATGGAAAAAACAATGCAGATTTTTTAATGAGAGTTTATTTGATTTTCCTTTTGCATAAATGGATTTTATGTACTGAAAAAGTAGCTAATTTTGATAGATCTGACTGGAATTGGTTTTACAGCTGATAGCTATTGGAGCCAGCTCTCTCATTCTAATTTCTTTTCTGAAACTTCCAATTGAAGATGACATCAATATTTATGTGAACTGGGAAAAAGAACCATGGCACTGGGTACATAAAACTGATTAATGTAAACGGGAGCGGAAAACCCTAAACTCAAATCTAATGATCCATCAAACAACAGTCACTCTTCTCAACATTGTGAATGCTGCCAATTTAAAGCAACAACTTAAATCACAAAAGATACTAGAGGATAGTAAATATGTTTCTCTCAAGACTTAAAGTATAAAAGCTTATTAAAATCAAAAAGCAAAAGAATGAGAGCAAACTCTTAGAACAAAACTGGCATCATTTCCCAATTAACTAAATACCTCAGAGAGGACTGTATGCCTGTGTGCCGTACTTCAATTAGCTTTACTTGGAAAATCACTACATACCACAATTCAAAATGCAGCTGAGAAATCACCCTGTTTGACGTACAGATGATAACCTAATTCCAACTATTTTGATCTACTTTGTAATTCAAGTGATGCATGCTGTATATTTTTTTCCTAAGAGTCTAAATTATATTTAGAATTAAAATTGGTTTTATGTAGTTCAAGTTATTGCACCCAAAAGCAATGAGTCATGCACCAGAAGTACACAGATTTGGGAGGCAAATATGGAACTATTAACTGCTCAGCAAGAGCTTGCTCAGCCTCTTAGCTCTAAGAATAAGCTTTAAAAATACTGTATAGTTAATGTGTGCTGTAGCAACAAGGTGACCTCTGTTCCTTTTCAAAGGGGATGTGAGCTTTTGCCTTCAACCTTAAGGCCATGGTACAGACACAGGCTTGAAGAAAGTTTCAAACAGCATTGTACTATGTCCCATAATGAAGGTAACGGTACTGACCCACCTTCCAGGCAGAGATTCAAGCCATTTTTTCTTGTAGTGGAGATGAGTATTCATGATCCTTGCATCCATTTTTTTTCTGTTACCTTACAACCACTATGTAAAGGCCATTTCAAAAGACACGGGGGAAGGACTGTCTGGCTCTAGCAGATTTTTAACCCATGATCCTATATACACAAATAAAGCTTATGAGACCATCATGAAATAATTTAACTGTTAATTCACATTAATAGTTGATTGAGTAACCCTAGTAGTCAATGGCTATTGTAAGAATGATAATATCTTTATAAGAAAAAGCCTTTTCCAATCGACCCTTTTACATCTTATTATCAAAGAACTTTATTTCATTTGATCTTTACACCAAATTTCTGATTGTTTTCTCCACCACATCTGTTGACTGTTAGAGATAAGTAACAGTCAACAGAAGTATAGAGAGTTTAAGTAATTTGCCCAAGATCACAGTGATGAAGTGGTGAAACTCAGATTCAAGTAGCAATGAGAAATCAATCTCTCAACTTTTATGAGGCAAGTCCCTTGTCTTGTACAAAGAACTTCTTGCTGAAAAACTGTCTCCAGATCAATACTCCATAATACCCAGTAATTGAAGGGTTATAGTTGTTGACCTTTAGATAAGTTAAAAGCAACAAGTATTTACTGGGTTTGTATTAGGTACCAAGGTTTGCCTGAGGTTCCAAGAGCTCAAAACTAAATAAGATACCATCTTTATCCTCAAATAGCTTACAGGTCCAGTAGAGAATATATATATCAAAGCTCAGATCAGTATGGCAGTTTTAAAACATGTTGCCTCCAATTTTTTGACTCTTCTCCCATTGAGAAGTGGGGCTTACATCCCCACAGCTTCAATTTGAATGGACTTGCGAATGCCTCAGCCATGTGAGTATGAGGAAAGTGAATCTGGGTCACAAAAAGCCAGGCAACTCCTGCCTTGCTCTTTTGGGATGCTTGTCCTCTTTGAAGGTTTCCTCTCAGAACCCAGTTGCAATGCTGTGAGAAGTCCAAGCCACATGTAGGTGTTCCTGTTGACAGCCTTAACAGCAAGCCCCAACCAAGTCACTCTGATCCAGGAGGCAAGTATGTGAGTGAGAAAACCACAATGCAAGAGATCCTACAGCTTATCTAGTCCAACCCTCAGCCATTCAAGTCACCCACAGACATTCGAGTGTTCCTTGCTGAAACTCCAGGTTGTGGAGCAGAGCCAAGTCACTCCTGCTATGTCCTGTACAAATTCTTGGCCTTCAGGATCTGGGGGCATAACAAAACAGTTGTTTTTCATGCTTCTAAGTGGTTTGTTTATGCCACTTAGGGTAGTTGTTTATACAACAGTAGATAACTGAGTCAGTTTCTTCAAAGCTTGCTTCCTATATACACCTCCATCAAAGTTAACATGGAATACTCGTAAAAATGGCAAATTTCTGGATCCCTCCTCATTACTTTTGAGCCAGAAATTTGATTTACTTTTGGGACTCAGGAATGTGAACATTATCTAACATCTGGGCAATCCTCTTATTCAATATGTTTGAGCACCAATGCCCTGAACTAAGCTTGTGATCAGCCACAATAAGAGCAGCACAGGCATTTATTAATTTCCAAGACTGTCAGTGACTCTCAAACATCAGAGTGCATAAAAAAAAAAAAATACCTCATTCACATATTAACTATGAAGAGTTAAATCTGAAGAGAATCTATAGACCTGTAAACAATTTATTCCATAAATTACAGGGTACACAAAAGATGTGTGCACAGTGAGACAAAGAAGAGGGTGGTATGTCTCCCCCAAGGCTCAGGAAAGTGTTCTGAGAGCATGAGACATTACATTGAGTCCTAAAAGATGTGTTATTTTTTCTTCAAGAGAGTAAGGCCCAGAAAGTCTCCAAATGGAGGAAGCAGATAGATGAAACCGCAAAAGAGGCATCAGGAAGGACCTCTTTTGCCAGGGAACTTGCACTTTTGCCTAAGGGCAATAAGAAGCCTCTAAAGGGTTTTTAATCAGGTGGGACTGTGATCAAATTTGCATTTTGCAAAAGCTTTGTGGTAACTGTGAGAAAGAAGGACTTAGGTAAAACAAGTAGAATCCTACTGTAATAACTCGAGCAAGAAAAAACTAAACAAAGAGACTGGGAGTGGAGGTAGAGGGGAAATAGTGAAATGATATGTGTCACAGATGAAACTCCACAAGGCTTGGTGTCTGATTGAATGAGGAAGTTCATCTGACTGTGGTCTATGCTAAGTTCTACATTTGTCATAAAATTTTATAAGAAAAAGGATATCACCACCCCCCCTTCTTCTAGGGACCATAAACCCTTAAGTATATGATTCAGATTAAATCACACCTCTTCCAAAAATATGAAAAAGTGGGAACTTTTTATTAAACTGAGTGAAGTTGCTATTTCACAACCTAGTCTTAGATACTTTTTTTTTTTTTTTTTGGAGAATTTTCAACATAACTGAAAACGAGGTGTGATTTTTGGAGATTCTTTACCACTAAGTCTAAGAGAGCTCATTTACTCTGCAGAAATAATTTGAAATTTTTAAAAAAAGTAATATTCTAACTTGGGATGGCTCCATTTAACCGTCATCCAGCTGCTGCATTCTTGTGCAAAGTGGGACGCTACTGAAACTGTTGTTAAAATTGCACAACAACAAGGAAAAGATGATGAAATACGCATTGTCCTTGATTGGGCTGTCCACCAGCTAGCGAAAGAGGATATGTGTAATAATAAAATCTTGAACCTGTGAAAGTAATTGCTTCTGACATCTCCAACTCTGCAGCAGGCTGCCCAGACAGGGCTGTTCAGTCACAAATTTTAAACCTAATGAAGTGAGAAGAACACAGTGTAGATACAAATTAGAATCTACTTACCAAGAACAGTCAGTATGTTTTTTCTTGTCTGCGTACTTCCTTGTTTCATGTGAAAGAGAAAATATCTGTTAGGAATAACCACCCTTTTATGTTTCAAGTCAACACAGTAGACCTGTTATTAACCACAAGAAGTGACCATCCGGTAATTCCAATCTGTTATCGAAAACTTTGGCTCCTACTGAACTATTTTTAGATTCTTTTTTTTTTTTTTTTTAAATATATCTTTATTGATTTCAGAGAGAGGAAGGGAGAGGGAGAGAGAGAAACAGCAATGATGGGAGAGTCGCCATTGATCGGCTGCCTCCTGCAAGCCCCTAACTGGGGATGGAGCCCACAATCTATTTGTAGATTCTTTTACTGATTATTGTTAAGCAGGTGAAATACAGTGAGAGGAAAAGGGTATGCTTGAAATATGCCTACCTGCTTATCCTATTGCTTTGATTTTTTTGGACCCTTTTCCCCAGCACTTTATAATTTTTTGAAGGCATCATTTTTCTATCAACCACATTGCAACTGATATTAAGCATCTGAGAGGAGCCAAAACTTTAGAATGGGAATTTCATATAAGTGAATTGCAATGAACTATATAAATAAATAAAGATTGTGAACAGTCCCATAAATTCACTTTCCAATGTTCATGTGTTATGTTTCTGATGTGAATTGTTTGTGAGTAACCTTGTTGGCTTAGAAAAAAATCAAAAGAAAACCTCTACAATATACTATTCAACCTCAAAACTTGCTCACATTCTTTTATATCACCTCTGAGTAAAATAGAAGTTGAAATGCATCTTCTGTGACACAGAGCCTTCAATAAGGAAACAAGGCATTACTAAACTTATTATAGCAAGAAGTCATCTATCATTCAAAGACCAATTATACTTTGGCAGCTCTTAACTTAGACTTCTGGGACTCAGAGCTTCTCTGGTTTTGAGAAATCATGAAGATCCATACAAACAATTCTACCTCTATAAGTGCAACTTGTAAAGGAGTTCTTTAAAAATATTTTCCAAAATGTGGGTGCAACACTAAATGTACAGTAGATTTTTCAAATATAAATTTGTTACTATATTGCAAGTGAGAAAGATAGCATTATATGAGAAGGAAAAAATGGGATTAGGGCCAAATGGCTTGGTTTGAATCACTGCTTTACTACTACTTTAGTTACTCTATGAAAGTCAATTACCCTCTCTGATATCAGTTGTCTTATCCTTAAAATCAGAAAATAGAGCCTACCTAAATATTATGCATGAAAACTAAGTGAAACAATGACAGGAATGCATCTAGTATTGAATTGGCTGTTTAAATGGTAAAATATAAGGAAATTTGGGAAAAGTATGGACTCTAGTTAGTAATAATGTGTTAATATTGGTTCATTAATTGTGACAAACATGCGTACTAATAATGCCAGATGTTAATAAGGGGGGAAAATGGGTGTAGGGTTTAAGGGAATTCTCTATAGTGTTGCTATAATTTTTCTGTAAATCTAAGTCTATTCTAAAATAAAAAGTTTATTTAAACATAGACAAAACCTTAGTATCCATTCCCTTTCCTTTCCTTTTCAATGTTAACCCCTTAAAGGCTAGACTTGCTTCAAAGACACTGGCAGTGATATATATATATATATATATATATATATATATATACATTTAGTTCAATTCTACAAGAAAAATATGACACATATTGCCCCCATTCTCCTCCCTAATAGGCGTCTGCCACTTCTCCTAAGAAACTTAGGGGAGCTGGAAAACTAAATGGTCATAGCCATCCATTTCATTAAGGAGGCTTCTTTTGTTCCTCTGAACAGCCTAAAATTGGACCTGAAATCTCATTCAGTCTCTCCTATCCAGAGTGATGACAAAAAGAAACGTCTGCTTTATGGCAACTGCAGAGCTGCTGTAGAATATTTGCCCTGGAGGTTGTCCTCACTTCAATCCCCTTCCTTGTTTTCACTCCACATACTGCTGCCAAAATGTTGGTTGTGTAGACACATGGCTCAGTTTCAGTCAAGATATTATTGATAACTATGACAGTGCAAAGACAGATAGCCCAGAAGTGCACATAGTCCCTTATGCAGGTTATTAAGACATGAAGTGCTCATCTTAACTAAGAAAACACAAAGAACACCAGTTAGAGAACTCTATGCCTACATGCATTTGAATACTTTTTTTAATGACTACTGTCAAAAGTTTTTATGATACATAGAATTCAATTTTTTAAGAAAACTTAACAGATGCAGAGACTAAGACAAAAACCTTCTAGTATTGTTTTACATTCTATCACTTTCCACCAAATGTAAAGAAAAGAGAGGTCTTCAAATTAAACGTGGTGTAACGGCAGAGAGTGGGATAAATTCCAAAAGAAAGGAGTTAACAATATTTATTGACTACTTGCTATATACTTGGCATTCTTCTTGGCCTGAGAAAAGTAATATAAGCAATGATTTCTACTTCCAATAAATTTGCAGTCCCATTGAACAGATAGAACAAACAGAGTGAATAATACCATAGAATAATTACTAAGTTCTGCCTACTTCCTGGTGCACCAAGGGCATAGCATACACTATCTCTTTTAACATAACATGTGAAAGTCTGGAAAGTTAATTATTATTCTACCCAGTTTACACAGTAGGAAACTAAGGCTCAGAAATGGTGAAGATAATGACTCCAGATCTACACAGCTAGTAAGTGACAGGACTAGATTCAAACCCAGAACTGTGATTCCAAAGCCCATACCCTTAACCATGACAGTATAGCATCCCATTTTTAAAAGTCAAATTCAAGTACTTCTTGGCAAACGGCTTGTAATAGCTTCCCTGAAAGCAAAGTAAGAATATAGGCATTTTCTAAGAGAAAAGTATCAGCTGACCAGAACCCAGCCAACCTTGAACTGCCCTTGAAAGTGATATGGACATGAACTTCAGTTCTCCCACAGCATATGTGGTATAAAAGTCTTCGAACAGCTGACCCAGTGAGCTGGTTACAAAAGCCCAGAAAACTTGAAACTGCCATGGCATTCAAGCTCTTCAACCATTCTGCACATTCCTGAAGTGTTACCATGATAAAGTGTTCACTGATGCACAGATAAGGTCAAAGCCCGCAAGGGGGGGAAACATGATTTTGGAACAACGTTTCAAGGTCAAATGTTACCCAACTGTGCAGGACCATGTTTAACTCTTGGATTATAAAAGTGCAGATTCAATTTCTCAAGGTCTCTGGGATAAAGTTCAAATTAGGCTGTTTAAGAGAGGGCTCTTATCAGTTTTATGAGCAACTTTCTGCAGACTATGATAACACAGGCTAAGAGGAATTTTCCAGCAATAGACCCAGGGACCAAACAGTGACAAGTTAAGAGCTGTACTCTCTTCTGATACAGATTTTACATTTATCCCAGGAAGCTCTTCTCCAAGGAGATTAGAGTATATAATTGCCTCTTGGGACTCACTCCAAACCCATCGGGAAATCCCCTGTAGTGCCACCAACCCTCATCCTCTCTAACTTGCAGTATAAAGACAGCACTGGTTGGTCCTCCCTAAAAACAACTTTGCCCAGAGTAAAGGGTGTGTCAAAAAACATTTATAAAGAATTTATGCAAAGTCTTTACCAACTGAACTTCCACTGGACTAGAGCCAATCTAATATGACTAGTGAGCTGTTAGTCATCTCCAATCTCCTTGCCAGGAGTCTTTAATATTACAGGGAAACAGGTTAATATATTGAGATATTAATTTAGGTTTTGTTTAACCCTGCATTTTTTATTTTCTTCTCCCTTGTCCCAAAAAGGGAGCCAGGTCGTTTGTGCTACTGGCCTCAGAGGAGAATTTTGTTTTTCAAGTTGTCTGAAAGCATCCCTGCCCTTTTCTTGAATTTTGCACTCAGGAGCCTAGATTCCTCAAGGAAATCAAGCTAGGGGATTGTTGTGGAGGGGCAGAAAGAGAGGTGAGGGCTTTCGATGGGAAAGATGTAGGAGCAGCTATGGGAAGCCAGACAAAGCCCTGGAAAGGGAATAGAGTGGAGGGTCCTGTTGATGCTGATAGTACATGCCTCACTTTCTGGCAGTACTTTGAAAGGTAGCAAAACTTTCTAAAGAATAGCTGCCTGGTAGACCTAGAAGGCTGTGTCCTTGGAAGTGGGCTCTATAAGCTACTTGACATTAGATAGCAAAGCCGTCTGTATTCAAGGACCAGTAGGGGACAGACAATGAGGATCTCAGTAGCAGCCATAAGTCTCATTCCCATTTTTAGGCACCATTTTAGTTTTTCGATGACCCTAGAGTCCCAAAATGATTGAAATAGAACCTCCTGCCAAATTGAAGAGAGATTTAATTTGAGTTATAGACACGTGACAGTTCTTCCCCACCTGCAATCCTTCTAGCTTTAACAATAATTTGAGCTTGAACATCCTTCTAGTCCTACTCTGTGCCCTTCCCTTCCTGTCCCCACCTCCACCCCTCCACCTCCCTACCCTCCACACACAGGCATGTGTAGATACACCGATAGCATTTTCACTTGTGCATGATAGAGGGATTTTTAATTTTCAATAAAAGGGAATAGTTACCCATAACTTTTCAATGTGAAAACCATAAAGATTTATCTTCACTTAGACATGCGACTAGAAATGGTAAATAGTTTGCAAATTCATTAAGTTTTGAAGAATTTCCTGGAAAATTTAAGCTGAAATTAGGTGAAACTTTTACCAAAAGGTATGTTTGAATTTTGCTTTATTGAGCTATTAAGCTAATACATTCTCTTCTTTAAAGTTTCTGCTGCGGTATGTTTCATTCAAAGCAATCTTCCAATTGTTTTACCATTAGCTTGAAGCAAAGGAAAATGAAAAGCATGACAAGGCATAAAATTGGCCTTAGCAATATCTAAGCTTGCTTCAGCCGTGACCATTATCCTCAATGCTCTTACAGTCTGAACAAAACATCCATAAAATCGGGTTATTGTTTTTAATTTTACAACCCATGATTTATTTTGTTTAACTTCAGTGACAGCCTGCAATCCCAGTGTCTTCAGTTAGGAAATGCAAGCAGGAAATCAAGGCCCAGAAGTCATTAGTTGTAGCATGTAGTCATCTCATTTATCTTCCTGTATAACTACCAGAGTGTGATCCATGTGATTCCTATTATATAAACTAACATTGGAAATTTTAAAATAAGACTAGCTCATGTGATGAAATATTTTACATAGTCAGCTTCAACTTCCTGGAAGTTGATTGACTCTTGACCCTGACAGCTAGAACTTATATTTTATATTTTTAAATTCAAGGACACCCCAAGCAAAGTGTTCAAATAAAGAGAACACAGCTTACTGTTAGGAGTACAAGTTTTATAGTCAGAAAGACCTGACCTTAAATAGCTATGTGACCTTGAATCACTCTATTTAACTCTTTGAACCTCAATTTCCTCATCCAAAAACTGGGAATAATAATATATTGTCTGCATCACATGGTTGCTATGAAGAGTAAGTTATATTTACTGGAAACTTCTTCAGCAAAGTCCCTGATATGGCAAGCACTCAGTAAATGTTTGTCATTATCACTATTCACTCTTTTGTGATAAAGATGATGAGGAATGAATCCTGAATCCTTAGGTAAATGTCAACTTAACTAGTTCTTTGATAAAAAAGACATTTCCTCTTCACATTATAATAGTGGTGTTTCTTGGCATCATATAAGACTCTGATCCTAACTTTTCTGGCATATTATTCTGAACTTGTTTTAAGTAAATGAAGCAGAAGTGTATAGATATCATTTGAAAAAAAAAAGATGAGCCTTGGCCAGTGTGGCTCAGTTGGATGGGTGTCATCCCATACACCAAAATGTTGCTGGTTAGATTCCTGGTCAGGGCACATGCCCAAGTTGTGGGCTTGATCTCCGGTAGGAGGCATGCCGGAGGCAGCCTGTTGATGTTCCACTTTCACATCAATGTTTCTTTTTCTCTCTTTCTCTCTCTCCTTTCCTCTCTCTCTAAAAATCAAAAACTACATATATATATTTTAAAACCAAGATGATTCTTATCATGGCGATGGTAAGGAGACAAGTTCACTGTGGCTACCATTTTAAGAATTCTGATGAAGGTAAATTTACGTATTTCTAATGTGTTAATTAAATGTGTTTCGAGTTTAAGAGTTATTTCCTACATTTGGGTTTTAATAGGGTATCTCATTTTTGCCTCCAAATCTTGCCTTCATGCCCCAGTTTTTGGCTCGAGCTTGGAAGTAGTCACATATGGCTCCCATTGAACTGGATTACATAATGGTGGGGTATACTCGGTGTAGAAGTAGAAATCAGCCTACTGACCTCAACTCAGAAGCTTCTGATCATCCATTTCATCAACTGACTTCCACATAACCACTTACACCCAGGTGTCTTTGTGAGCTTGCTCCTATAATTCATTTCCTTTGTGGTCCTTTTCTGCTGCCTTTTCCACTAGAGAGCAGACCAGCCACTGCCCTCCCTCCATTTCTAACCGGAGTTTGAAGCCATCTAATTCTCTGTGGTGTTTGGCGTTTCCATTCATTACACTTGGCATGCTTTTCTGCTTCCCAGTTGAAAGTCAAGCATAAGCTTTCCCTAGCCTCATACATTTATAAGAGTTCTAGTATTTTTCAAACATACAATTTAATTGGCCTTAAAATTGTGAAATTTCGGTACATTTATGTTAACATTTTCCCATCTCTCTCTCTTCTAAAAAAAAAATTTAAATGTGTGATCTTTACAATAAATATATATGTTACTCTGTCATCAGTTGGCCTCCACACTTTTCTAATTACGTTAATTTTTCCCCTCGGAAATACTACACTCCTATTTTGAACATCAGCATCAAAAGCAATTTATACTTATGTAGCTTTGCTGTGAAAGTCATATAAGTTGACCTAATATCCATGAATGGGAAACTCAAAATTTCAGGCTACTTGGTGTTATTTCATCAGAAAATGCTCACTGTGGTTACTTATTTATATATTAATTTTTATTCTTCCTAGATTTAAGAAATACTAAATGTTCCTCCTTCTAACCAGTACAGGATGAGGTGCTTCACTGAAGGAACGCCTCAGGGAGTCTATCTGCACATTGTGAAGCAGAATAATAAGATAATTCACCAGGGGATGTCAATCCTGTGTTAAGTAAATATGTAGTGTGCACACTGAATCTCCCTCACCATCTACACAATTAGAAACTCTCCCAGGCAGAAATCAGCCATATTCACAACTGGCCATTTCCCAAGGTTTTGAGACGGACTCAGCACAGTCTAATTTAGCAGCACATCAATGGTATCATAACCAGCAAGGTGAACTCTAGTTGTTTAAAACCAGATTTGATGTAGGACCTGCTCAGTGGAAATTTTTGAAGGACCAGAAAAGAACTCCACAGTACCACCAGTTGTCAAGAATGGTGACACCTTGTATGCTGAGTGACATATAAAAAGTCCAGTCTGGCCAGTGTGGCTCTGCAGTTGAGCATCACGGTTCAATTCCACACGAGGGCACATGCCCGGGTTGTGGTTTCGATCTCCAGTGCATGCAGGAGGCAGCCAACCAATGACTTTCTCATCATTGATGTTTCTCTCTCTCCCTCCCTCTCCCTTCCTCTCTCTGAAATCAATAAAGATTTTTTTTTTAAGTCCATAAAGTAATAAAATGTTAAAATTCAGCTAGTCCATTTCATGCATCTCAGTCCTGTCCTATCAGAAAGTCTTGTTGTGACAATCTGAGGCTGAAATTTTACAATGGGCCTTGTCTAAATGCTGCGCTTAACTTATTCTCAGTCTCATCCAAATGTCCAATTTTAACACATGAAGTCCAAATTACAATAGCACTCAGGCCCCATTTGTTAATGTAAGATCTCAGCTCATGACTTTTCTTTCAAAACCATCACCAAATCTCTTGGATTGATTTTTTTCATGGAATCTTCAGGGGAACCAGGACTCATGATCATGATCATGCTGCTTTTTTCCAAGAAAACATGACCAGCCGTTGATGATGGCTGCCCAGAGCTCTCAGGGGGCAAAGCTATGTCCTCGGTGGTGCTGGTGGTAGAAGCTGTGTGTGTTTGTGTGTTTATGTGTGTGTGTGGTGGGGAAGGTATTTGTATCCTCCTAGCTGCACCACATCTGCCCCTTGAACCTCTCAGACTTGGATGAAACTGCCACTACCCCTTCCTCTATTCATGCTCCAGACCCATCCCTCAGGTCCAGCTGGAGATAAATGCAGTAACATTTCTCTAACCCTTAAGTTCCCATATCTGTGCCTCCCACTCATAGGTCCTGCACTCCTCCCACAACCAAACCTCAGTACTACTTTAGCCAAAAAACAAAAGCCCCCAAAGTATCAATAGATAGGGCTGTGGAAGAGGATAATTCAATACTAAATGTATCTCTCAGCTCTGGCCCGGCTAAAACTTCCTGTTACATCAATCTATCCATTAATAAAGTAATTTAATTCCTCAATAAATAATCTTGGACTCTTAACATATGCTCAACAATGAGCTAGAAATTGAGAAAACCAGTCATAAATAAGACAAATGAGAGGTGTCTGTGGGCACTGAACTTAGTGAAAAGGAAAATACACACAAGGAAGAGGCAATTACAACACTGTGCTATATGCCCTTGGCTGGAGAAGGTGCATCCTCATGGAGGGCAATGAAAGAGACATCAGCCCTAATGAGACTGCAGCAGAAGCTCTCTGAGGAAGGGGATGTCTAGGTAGAAACCTGATTGACCTACAAAGAGAAGAGAGGGTTTCAGATGCAAATCCTGTGTGTGTGTGAAGACCTGGAACACTGAAAAACTGAAGTGAATTCTAGTAAGCCCAGAGAAGAAAGTGTAAGGGTAGAGTTCAAGAGCTAAATCTAGAAAAGGAAACATGAACTAGGTTTGCTTTCCTCAAAACATGACCCACAAACCTCCTGAAAGAGAAGTACCTACTGTAATTATTTTAAAAAATAAATGTTTTTAGCTACTTTCCAGATTCATTCTCTTTGAGCCTGGAGCTTGGGAATGTGCATTTTTAATGAAATCTTTTAGGTGGTTCTTACTAGAGCAAAGTTTGAGCACCACTGGATTAAATCAAGCAAGGCCAGATGGGTCACTTTCAAGAGTTTGGGCTAAGCCTAAAATAAATGGGAAGCCTTGTTACACAATGCAATGGCATGATTAAGATGTGTGTTTTTGACAGTTCTTTATAGAAGCAATTTAGGGAATAGACAAGTTGAGCAACAGAGAGACATCTCTGCCCATTTTTATCTATGATCATTAGGTTGAAGTCCAAGATTTCAGCATATTTAAATATAGGGATTACCAAATGGTATACCCAACTAAAATACTATACAGCCACATTTTCAATTTATGTTAGCTTGCTTTAGGGTGATCAACTACCTCATTTGCCCAGAACTGAGGGATTTCCCAGGATGTGGGACTTCAGTGCTATAACCAAAATGTGTCAGGCAAACTGGGACTAATTGGTCATCCTACAATTACCAAGAATATTCCCTATAATGTCCATCGAGTCACATACAGTTCTCAATGTAGTACTCTTGTTTTAAGAAATTCTGAGACTAAAAATATCTTTAAGTGAAGAAAGAGGGTATTAAAGAGAACAAAATTAAAACAATCTTTTTGTAGTTTTAAAAAAAAATACCAAGCACACTGTTGCTTGAATGCAAATTTAAAACAGAAACAAAAATTCAGGCAGTGCCTTTTAATCTGTAAGAGCAGAGGCTCTCAGGCTTGGTGTTGCAATCAGCAGAGGGGCGTGTTGCAAGGAAATTGTTTTTAACTACTCATAATAAAAGAACTGAGCTTGTAAATGATTTACTCTTAAAAATACAGAAAATCAAGGTTACCTCGTGTGCATTCTGTTACACTTTCTTACTAGGAGAGCAAGTGGTGGAGTTATTGCATACCTGCTCAAAATAACCAAAAGTCTGAGTGGGCTCAGGGATTCGCTCTGAACACAGGGATATGTATCACCCATCAGTGCAATACAGAGGAAAAGAAATTGAGAAGCACTACTTGAGTGGTAGCCTGACAAGTCAGTTTACAGGAGGAAAAAGAGACAGAGAAATTAAAAACACTTTTATTTTAAATGCCCAGTTGTTATAATAGGACAGCGTTTACCCAAATATTAGTACTACCATTCATTTTAGGTAGGACAGGGATACAGCATTTTATATTTTAACACTTCAGCACTTCTTTTGCTATGTAATGAAAAAATATAAAATTAGTACACCAAACCTGTCATTTAATGGATACTGGTGCTTAAGATAGGGTTAAATATAAAATATATCAACTTAGTAGAGATTTGGTAAATAATAGTGTAGGTTGCAGAGAGCAAAAATTTGTGAAAGTGGCATGGGAATGACTCGAGGGTGGGAAATGTTATACTTGTTTAAGTAAAAGCAGAGAAAAATACTACGTTTTTAGGTTATAAAGATGGAGAGCAACAAAAATGTCACTTTTCAAAGCTGAATTCCTTAACTTATTTAACACTAGAAACTTCAACGCATATATTTTTACCAGCTTCAGTTGTTATCTGCTTTAGATATATCCAAAATAACTGTCCAATTAAGAAAAGAGCAAATCAAAACAAAAGAAAGCAAAATAACTGAACAGTTGACTTTCTAATTATGATTTTAACATCAGTAAAATTGCATAGGATCCAATTTTCCAGCAACTATGCATCATGATCAAAATATAACAGCAGCTCACATTTTCAACTTGGTTACCTAAGTGGCTATCACCTATCCAGATAGGCCAGAAAATAAAACCTTCAAGTCAAAGACAAACAAAAACAGAAAATCATTAAAAATTAAAGTGCCTTAACCATTATAAATGCAGCGTATCTCTTTCATAGATGTTAAGATACAAGAATTGGTGTGGACAATAAAATCCACTTCATTCGTTAACAACTATGATTTAAAATCATTCCTGATACTTCTACAAACATATTACGTTTTTGCAAAACTCTATAATGAAAAAAAAAAAAAAAAAAAATGCCTGCTGTCATACTATATTTTCTCTCCTTTACAATCTAATTATTTATCATGAGACCACATTTTCAGCTGAACTCTCTGCTTTAAGGTTTTATGGTTGAATAAAAGCAGTTCTCTTAGATTTGAGCAAAATATATCAGACTGTACTTTTACACTCCAAAATCCTATATTTTCTTGAGTTAACAGTATTTTTCTTCCTGGAGAAGATATCATTTATTTAGAAAATAAAATAAAAGCATAAGCATTGCAATTCAACCTAAAGTTTGCTCTCTCACTTTCCCGTGTGCTATTGTCGAGTTCCAGGAATTATGTTTTCATGATCTATAGGAAGTCAGCAGTAAACTATGATTCTGAATCTTATTAGGCAATTTACTTCTTATAAAATAAGAACCTTTTTTTTGTTACATACAGGTTCTAATTTTTCAACGCAGTTCCCCAAACTTTAATGTTCCTATGGGATTAGAATATTTTTGGTATCAGATAACCACGGAGAAGTCTCTGCAAGTATCCTTCTGGAGGGGGTTAGGTTTTATACACATATCTCCACCATAAAGTCACCAAGAAATAGTCTTCCTCCCAGTAATTACAATAGCCTTTCTTCTTCTGGAAAAGAACAGTTTGACATCATAGCAAAGATGCCACGTGTTAGAAGCACATACTTTGATTTAAAAGCCATCTCTTCTACATACTACCTGTTAACCTTGAACTATTTATTTAACTTCTCTTTTCTTCATCTGTTTAATAGGCATTATAATAGTACCTGCCTCGTAAAGTTGTTCTGAGGATTAAAGAGTTAATGCATATAAAATATTTTAAAAAGTGTTTACCACATGGTTTACTCAGTAAATTTGCTCATATCATAATCACTGCCCATCACTCACTCACCACCCTGGTGCAAGCTGCCATGGACTTATCTGGAGTCACTATTCCCAAAGACCCATTTCCTTAAAAATAGGCTTGGAAATACTAACAGGAGGTTCTTATTTAAGGCAGTCAATGTGCACGAACAGTATGATGACTAGACTATCTAACCCAGGGTTTTTTTCAACTTTGAAATTAAATGGTGTTATTAAAGGGCCGTAAAAGGGGATTTCCTTTGTTTTAATTTCCTATACCTCATCCTCCTTGGTCTTACATCCCTGGAATTTGTGCCGTTCAGCAGGAGGGATTGGTTTGTTGGGTTTTTTTTGGAGGGGTGGGGGTTAGACACTCAGAAGGTCCTCAGAAATCAAACTGAAGATTAGAGAAACCAAGACTGCACCCATCTCTCGGAACAAAGAGACCCCCTCAGCAGAGTGTGAAAGCCAGAGGGACTAAAAGGCTTGAAGTATTAGCAAATTTATTAATATAATTCGTGACATCAATAAGCTGAAGATAATGTGTGGAAAGCACTGAACAATTCTTGGTGAGTCACTATTCTTTAGTAAATGGGGATAAAAATAGCTAATTCAGAAGATAACTGCAAGGGAAAGCAACCTACATCACTCCATATTTTTATACTGAATTTAAAGAAGACATATGGAGGTTGGTTATTTAAAGAAAAATGGTATTTAAAAAATAAAGCTTCAAGTGATATTACTAGACTTTTATTAAAGTATCATCAGTACTAAGTACCTATTTAGCATTTTGTGCTATGAAATATCTATTTCCCAGAAATAGCTATTTTCTCTATTTTCTCTCTTTTTTTAAATCTCCAGTTAAATATTACCATGCACCTCAGATTCTTACAATTATAATAACAAGAATTTCCTCCTGTTTTCACCACAGACAGGGTCCAAGATCTATACTAGGTGCCATATTCTAAGGCTAGCAGAACATATACGATAGCAAGTTCTCATGGCTCATGGCCTTTCCTCCCGTTAGTGGAACATAGAAGGAAGACGCTCTTTTCACACGTGTGTCCTTTGAAATGAGGACTGTTGTCTCATAAAAACTTTTCTAGTATGTGAAAAGTTTAAATAAAGAAAAGAATGTTCTCATACATTCCATATCAACGCAACAATAGAACTAAAAATAATTCTGTCCTGCCAGGGCATTTCAGAGACTCCAGCCTTTGACTCAGTTTAAACCCACTGTTGGTGCCAAGAGGGTTCAGGCTCCCAGCGAAGAGAATCAGGCCCCTGTCGGCTCTGAGTAATCTGGGTAATCGTGGGGGAGTTCAAAGTACTTAGTTGGAGCCAGGATTGGAATGCGGGATTATGCAGCCAATATTTTGTTTGAAAGCAACATTTTAAAAAATTAATTGTATAAACTTCCTCCTTATATTTCAGAAAAGCTCTAGATCATGCAGCACAAGAGTTAGCAAACTGTAAGCTGAAGTTCCCATCTCAGCATTATGTCGCCTGCATTTTCCTCAGAAAGTGAAAGTGAAGGGAGAAAGTCCAAATGATGGTTGTAAAATATCCAGAGAAAACAGGTAAAAACTGTGCTTTGTCCTCAGTTAGCAGAATGATTCACAATAAAGACTCACTTTTACTCAAAGTAGTGCAGCTACTTGGAGCCTAAAATAGGTTTGGCTTCGATCATCTAGATAATCTACTTGTGTGTTTATTTAGTCTGAAATTAGAAGCTTAAAAGGAATCAACATTCAAGTGAAAACTAAACCACTTTGAAAACTCACTTCAGAAGACTTTGACTTTACAGTGACCTCTTTGGGTGGCCTCTCTGTCAATATAATTAATAAACCTTGGTGTTATTTACTTTAGATTTGCACTTCAAAATTTAAGAATATTAGTAAATTCAAAAGGACCTTCCTAACCTGCCTGTCAGGAATTCACTTCCTTGACCAATTTCACACACAAGGGTGGGCGCACACACATACACACACACATGCACACATACACACATGCATATACACATGCACATGTATACATACACACATGCACACACATGCACGCATACACACATATACGCGCACACATGCACATGCATATACATATACTCACGCACGCGCACACACACAAGCATGCGCACCCAAGCACGCAGGCGCACACTGTATGCCCATCTCCTTCTGCTCCCCTTGGCCTCGCTCTCGGGGAAGCACCGACAGCAGGTTGCACTGTGCGGGACCACGAGTCTCATTTTTGGGGAGCTAATGCTCCCGCTCCCCTGACCACCAACCAAATCAGTCTCTGATTCCAACCCAGGCGTCATGTCTGTAAAAATCCCAAGGTGAACCCAATATACAGTTAAGGTTGAGAGCCACTGTTTTAAGGATTCGATACGTTCTCTACAAAATTAAAATAGCCTGAAAAAGACATATTGAAAGCACCCAAGTTCTCCTCCTCACCCTCACTCCCAGTGTTTCCTCTTTGGCTGATTTACCCTCTACTGTGCTTAACGGAAGCCAATCACTCTGGGTGTAGAAAAGTCATGAGAGAAAAAAGGCCCCATGTTGTTTTAATTTTTTATTCACATAGTCAATAAATATTTTCTACAGATCCACTATAAAAGTCTTGTAAAGGCTTTACAGGAATCTGTTAAAGCAAAAGCTCTTGCCTGAGAGATCTCGCAGCGTAATAGGGAAGGTCAGGAACAAAATCAATGACAGTGCTCGGTGACGAGTGCTGAAACTGAGGGACATGGGGGCATAAAGAACTCTTTTTCTTGTAGGCACCAGGGACAGCTTTACAGAAAAACTGCATTTGAGTTGGTCGGGAAAGTGTAGTAGGTGCGCTAAGCAAACAGAGGGAAGTGGAGTGGCCGTCCCGGCAGACAGGGACCCCTGGGAGGGCAGGGAAGCATGGAGCTGGGTGCGTCTCAGGAGCCTTAACTGGTTTGCTGTGGCTGGAGGGCAGTGTGTGTGTGTGTGTGTGTGTGTGTGTGTGTGTGTGTGTGTGTTGGGGGGGTAACTGTGGCATGTGGGTTTGGAGAAGGCAGGAGGAGTACTCCACGCACCTAAAATGACTTGGGCCTACAGTAAGTCCATGAGATTACTATGTAAGTTTATTATGTTTTACAAACTCCAATGGCTTTTAAGAAACTGGATTGTTGTTGAATATCTAGCATTCTGATGAATATTTTGAAATGCATTTCATTTTTCAACCATTCATGTGAGAGAGGAAAATATGCCACTAGTGTGGCAAACAAAGACAGGGAATACTTGACAATTAAAAATCAGGTAATTCTCCTGATTTTAAATTTGCAATTGGATTAGAAGGTAGAGAGTGAGAGAGAGAAATCAAGACTTGTTAGACTGCAGAGTGGGTGAACTGACTGTGGTCTCAGATCAAAAGTTACTGTCTTAAATCAGACACTGAGAAGACACAGATAACAATACATTTGCAACACCATCCTCCTCATAAAAGACACATACGTGTGGGCAGCTAAACTATTTAAAGTGCTCTCTGTTTGCTACAGGTGATCTCACTACACTCCTAATCTTACTTCTCTTTAGGTTACCCTTATCAGTTTCCTCATGTGTAAATCCCGTCCTGCTCAAACGCCAGTTCCTCTGTCAAGTCTCCTCAGTCCCTGCCTGTCACACATCCTTAATACAATCTCTCCCTGGACTCTACCCAATCCATTTAGCTGTATCTCTTTCTGCCTCTTACAAGACTGATACATACACGTGTTTGATTCTTGTTTTAGAACAGGGTCTGTATCTACTTTTTTTAAATGGGCATTTATTAAGTCCCTGGTACCATTCACACACATCATCTCATTTAATCCTAACAGCAGCTGGTACTGTAATTTAGGAACTATTACCCAAATATTCAGGTGGGGATACTGAAGCTCAAAATATTAAATGACTTCTCCAAGATTATACAACTAGAGATATACTAAGTATTAGTGTCACATTTGGAAACAGACTCTCATCTCAACTACTATGCACTCAATACTCTCACTGAAAGAAAGAGACCAGCAGCATGTTCTATAGAGAATAGATATGTAACAAAGTGTTTAACACATAACTTATATCTTGCTTTTGCCATATTTAAATGAATATATGTCTAAATGTACATAAATGCAGCCCTACTCATACTCTGTATACATTTATACAAATGCACAGACAACTCCCAATTTACAAACTAGACATGCACCAAATATCTGATCATAGGTCAGTTATTTGGATGAAAAATACTTTTTCTACAGAAATAATATCACACAAAGGAGGTAAGACATTACATGAATCTACTAAATGCCTGCTGGATGTGCAAAGTATCAGAAGGTAAGTCCCCACCATATATGTACTGTTTCTTTTGAAAGTATATTCCTAGTTTTGTTTTCTTCTGAGCCAGAAGCTAGGAGTTCCCATCATTCCCTGATTTCTCCAGCTTGTGAGGATGAGAAACCTTTCAGATATTCAGATGCTCCAGATTATAACAGATCACAAATACATTCTGAAAAAGGTCATAAATACATGTCGTGCAATGCATATGACACATAGACACCTGTCACCTAAGCTCCAAGAGGGCAGAGATTTTTGTTTTGTTGACTAATATATCCCAAATACCTAGAACAGTACCTAGCACATAACAGAAACTCATAAATATTTTTAAATAAAAAAGCAGCTTCCTCTTTTTTCATACATATCACCAGTTAAAAGTCGATGCCTAAAGCACTAGATGTGGCAATTTCCTAATGATGTCTATAAATTAGGACATCATTCTAGAATTAGAACTCAAAGGCAATCAATATACGTTTAACCCGACAGTGCTCAGGTCAACTCATGGCCACAGATTGTTTTCAAATCCACAGTTTTGGGAAGAATGGACAGGAGACAAAAATTTAAAAGTAACTGATTAATGTGCTCATAAGAATGAAGAACTGGACCCAGAAGATAATTATTTTTAATTAGATTATTTGGTCTAGTTTATAGCTGATATAGTACATGTATTGAGTCTATGAGTGGTCTTTGCACAGAGGTGCCAGATGAGAATAGAAAAGATTGATTTATGTTGGATAAAAATATTTTCTTTGGGGTAGAAAGTATAGTCTCAGAAAGATTTAGGTCACCAAGGTAAATTATGGAACTTTAAGAATAGCAGAAATGCTCTTTTTTGAATTGTTTATATACCACACAAGTTAGAGGCAGGGGCTGAAGGAGTTGATCTTTCAGGTCATTCACTAGCCCATGAAGTTAGGAATAGAGCCAAGTTTTAATGAAATCTCATAAAGCTTTTCTCGTTTCCCTGGAATTAATAAGTTAAATAAGTGAAAACCTGCATATATGTGGTATCTTATCAATATAGAGATCTGAAACAATTTCTCCAGGGAACAAATAGTATTTCACTGAGATCCTGGGGCAAGAGGAAGTAAGCACACATAAAAACAGTTACCAGATTGAAAAGCCATTCCCCCAACCTCTTGTAAACCCTAAGTACTACTTATGATGAGAATGTTCTTACAATTCTCTAAAATGATGTATTATTTACCTGCCAGGTGAAAAATTAACTGGACATGAAAATAGATTCTCAATTAAAGAACTGCAACTTATTTGTTTTATATTTCATCATTTGTTACTCTATGATTATAAAGAAATTAGTATGAAATACAACACTCTCAACAAAACAGACTCCTAAGCATTCTTCTGTTTCCAGAATGTAATGGGGTTTGGAGCTTGGAGAAAATCCCAGCGGGGAAAACAAAACCTCTCCAATACTTTTGTATTAACATAAATTCAAGAAAACTGTCATAATAAAAAAAGTACTGGATTTGGAATCAAGAGTCTTGTGTTCAAGTTGTGGTTCCATAACACACAAGAAGTGTGAGTTTGGGTAAGTCACAACCTTTCTCAACTTTTATTTCCTTCACCTGCAAAATAAAGATGATACTAACTATAATAATAAGTTACTGCAATAACTAAGTTCATGTGTAAATATGCCTAGCAGAGAGGGTACTCAATGTTGAGTGTTGTTGCAAATTAGTTATTTCTTACTTTGTTTTAAAAACTACCACCTCCTTTAATAACATGAGCAGAGAAAAGGGATATGCAATCTGCAGAGATCTTGGGGAAATTTATAGTGATGGGACTGGGGAAGGAGTCAGTTTACCAGCCAAAGTACATATACAAGTTCATGGGTTCCAAGTTCCATGGCCCAATGTCACCTTGAGCCATTGCCCATCACCTGACCTAAGGCAATCTAGGGTACAGGGAACACGATCTGGCTGATTCCACCCAGAGATACAGCTCTGAACCAATTACAATCCAAGTGGCCCCATGTTCTCCAGCCCTCCAATGTAACGCTTTAATATCCAAATAAAGTGACCCAAGTCCTCATTGCTAATGCTGTGAAATTCTGGTGCCCTCTTTAATGTCCTGGGATTTCTACAGCATGAAATGAGGGGAGTATACATGGTTACCATTGCTGCTCACTCTGAATTTCTGCTCCCAACTCAATTCTCTGTGCTCAGCTCCCCATCTCCCTTCTTGAAGCTGTTCTTTTCTCTCTAGTCTGATTCTCACTAATATGGACATGGTCTCTACTCTCTTGCTGTCCTTAAAGAACCTCTAACACAAAGCTGTTTTACATAAAAGACTTGACCAAAAGTTTGGGCATAATAAGAATAATTACAGCACAGGGCTAAAAACATCTGCATATTGAATTTCAGATGATACTTTTCCAAGAAATTTATTTGTCTCACCTCAGTTCATAAAAATTTCTCACTGACTATGAAAAGTTGGGTTCTAGTCTAGAATATGTTTAGACTTTCCCCAATATGCTTAGACTTTCCTCTCCCTTCATCTTCTGCAGAGATAGCCTAAATTCCTGCCAGATTAGAGCGATTGATTCTCTATTTCGTGCTCTCCCATCTAGACTGACAATTCCCTAAGGGAAATTCTTCCAGAACAAACAGCTCGAACAGGAGCGAACTAAGGAAAAGAAACAGAGCTTCGTCCTACTTTATACAATTTAGAGTAATAGCTTGCTATTGCCCGGTTTAGGCAGAAGAGATACAATCAGGCTTGTCGACCACGGGAAAACATCTTTGGCAGGAAAGAGCCGAAAGGTCACAGGTGAATGTTTCCTTTAGCTGATGTTTTTCACAGAAAAGATATGTTCTCCAAGTATTTTCATCACCTCCATATACTCCAGCCCTTTAGGTGATAAAGAACTTAGAAACCTAAGCCCAATCTAGGGAGAATGGAATGCTATAGATCCCAGAAAATATAAGGAGCCATCAGGTGTCCCAGCAATAGTAGTGTCCTGCTTTGCTGGGCAGCTTCCAAAAGAGCCAGATAGGCAGGCTGGGAGTCCACTGTCTCAAACTAGAGGCAAAGTGGAAAAGGCAGAAGTGATTAATCAGGGACGTTGTGGAGAACTCATTGTATTTCCTACTCCATCAGGAGTTCTTACATGGGAAAGGGGAAGCTTCCACTCAAGCACAGGAGTTGCCAGTGAAGTTACCTTCATGAAATGTACCAAAACCTTGCCAGATATTTGCTGAAAAGACCTGATCACTCCCTCAGCCCTGGAAACCTGGCCACTTCTTTTTAGAGCCGCCATCACCTTCCTAGTCCAAGTTTTTATGACCTTTCTCCTGGAGTTCTGCAATCATCTTTTATCTAATGTACTCACATCCAAATTGGTCTCCTTCCCATCTTTCTAAACTACAGTCTGTGTGATCTTTGAAAATCTTAATGGTGATCATGTCAGCCCCCATCCCCATCGCTCAAAAGTGTCAATGACTTAGTGGACTTCATAAGAAAGATAAAGACAAATCACCATAACCATTGCACGGCGTACGAGTCTATGCTAGTCCAGCCTTCACCTACCTCTCAAGCCTCATGCTCCCCTCTGGCGTATTCAGGCTACAGAGGCCCTTGTTCAGCCTCTTGGACTCACAGAGCTTCAGCCTACTAGGAACACCGTTCCCTCCCACCTTCCCTCATTGTCTCCTACTCTTCCTTCAGGTGTCAGCATAGATATCACTTTCTCCAGGAAGCTTTCCCTCTTCTCTCTGAAGGACCAAATGCTGTTAACATCATAATTGCAACTTTACATTTGTTTGGGCATTTATCTGATAAATACCTGACCCTCCTATAGACCTCATGAAGGTGAGATCATGTCTGAATTTTTTTACCAATGTACGGTATTCCTTTGTTGAATGAGTGAATGAACAGACATTTTTTTCTGTATCTTGGAAATTAAAAAACTTCTCAACTTGATCACTTTTCAAACAGCCATGTTTTAAAGCTCTATTACATATGAGGGATGCTGTTAGTACAAAGATTTGCTATGATTAGGTTTATTACTATTATTATCACCATTGTAACTGGTTTACTGTCAGTATCATTGCCTTCATAACTCAGTATTTTATAACAAGTATTACATTTATTAATAAGATTTTATACTTCCATTATTTATAAAATGTTTTCTGTGAAAGCCAAATGGCACTGAAAGAAGAGTATACTAAGATTCCAGAAGCACCACACTGTGACTAGGGAGACATTTTAGAACTAAGGGTTGCCTATGGATCTACTTTATTAGTATTTCCAGGAGGTACACACCATTTGGAAAATTAAGGCCTTGAGAAAGATCAAAGTAACATTCATAGCCACTTGAGAAGTAACCTTTTCTAATGATAAACTCATCATATTAAACTGGGATGGGACCTTAGAGGTCATTTATCCGCATTCCTTATTTCATACACAATAAAGCTAAGCCTGGACTTTCATAAGGTTATATAGCCAAGGCAAGCCCTGGATCTATTTTTATTCAGGTCCTCTAAAATGACCATATATTAAATCAACTTCAAACCTATTAAAACTGAGGGTCCTAACTATTCCTATCCCACCATCGTAGAGCCACCTTGAATGTGAATAGTTTTCCAGGTTATCAGACTGGAATTTCATATAAATGGAAAAAATGGGGGTGAAAATGAGTTAGATGAATAAAATCCATAGGTCCTATTTTATGTCACTCTTTTTCAAAATGTTTTCAAGAATAATATTAGATTATAAGTGAAAATGAACAAATATCAATAATTATGAAGGTAAGAATAAGATTTGTTTATACTTTACCTTCTTGTAGAATAGAATTTTACATCGAACTACATATATGTGACCAATTTTTTTAAGATTATTGAAATTTCAAGACATACATTCTTTTGTGTGCTTCTGCTAATACTATTTTTATTATGGTACTTTAAACATAAACCTTTTTCTTATTTTTCTATGTAGAGCAGTATGTTAACAACTTTATTTTTCTATGTTGAAAATTGTTTTTTAATACTTTTTTTTTTTAGAGAGAAAAGGCAAGGGAGAGAGGGAGAGAAACATGGATGAGAGAGAAATATAGATCGGCTGCCTCCTGCATGCTCCTTACTGGGGATCAAGTTCGAAACCTGGTCATGGGCCCTGGCCAGGAATCAAACTGGGGACCTCTCTCTCGGTGCATAGGACAATGCTCAACCAACTTAGCCACACCAGCCAGGGCTAGGAAAATATTTTTAAACTTATTTTGATTTATTTCTTCAAAATGTATAAGAATAAAAAAGTGTAATTTTAAAGTTACAAAAATTAAAATTCTAAATAAATTAGGTAAATATACATATTTCATTTCTTTATAATTCTTCAAAATAATAATTATACTTTGCATTCTTTGAAAAACATTTGCTTCAGTAGTCCCTTACAGTATAGTATTACTCCACAGCACCAAAAAACCTGAATGGGACAAATTAATTAATCAAACAGAATAGCTAATTTTGCAATAATTCCTAAAGACTCCAAATACTATACCCTCTGTAGCACCATAGAATCATCCCAATTTAATTAGATAAGCCAATGAATTTACAAAACAATTCAGAATGCAAATTAATTTGGGGGTTTAGCAAATATCTAGGGACTCATTCATTATGACCTCCACATTGAGTTTACTTTTTAAAGCACCATAAAACTAATCACTTAGAACTATAAAATCTAAGACCTTTTTTTATCCATAGGCCTTCTACATTGTATGTGCCTTCCATGCTTACATTGACTCTGTTTGTTTCACTCCTTTTCAAAACTACAAGTTTGAGTGAATTAGTAGTCACAGCAGCAACGGCCGGGGTGACTGACAAGCTCCCTGTGGCTCTGTGGAAGGAGGTGGGGAAGGTGCCAGGAAGCCTGAAGCACCGCTGTCAGCATCACTAATCTGTAACCCACCTGCTGACCTGGTGCTGGGATTTTCCTCAGAACAAACAACCATCATGTGACTTGGATCAAACTATTTAAAGTATGTGTTGTTTTAAACCAGGGGAGGGAGCAAAACCATCCTACCATAAACATCTAATGCAGTGAACTCATTTGGAGACAGATGTTTATGTAAACTCCTAGGCAGAGATGCCAACTCCTAGTGAGTTAACCTATGACACCTCCTAGCCCCTCCTACTGATTAGTCATTAGTTTTATCCCATGAATGAGAATATGGGTCCAAAGGTCAAGCACTTTCATAGCCTGAGAAAATTCAAGTGTCCTCTTACTCTCAAATGCTTTCCTGACTACTGTTTGTGTCGGAACTTTGTGAAAAAGACTTGTTTTCAAAAGGCGGCTGAAATGAACATTTGAAATCAGCTCAAGTCTCTGAACCAGGTAACAAGTTAGAACAACAATCCACAAAGGGGAACTTTGAATTTAAGAGAAAAGTAACTTGATAATACTATTAGTTAATAAATACCACAAGTACAGATTATAATACACCACCCAGGAAGAATGGACATGTTTTACTTCTTTGTTTCCTTATATTAAATTTAGAGGTTGATGAAAACAAACTTTCAGAAATAAAGAACTGGCTAAGACGAACAGAATAAAAGCCAAGAAGTTTAAGTGTCTTATCTTCCTTGACCCAATAGCAGTGATTAATGAGAAATATGTTTGGAGAAGAAAGTCTTACGTGTTTGGAGAAGAAAGTCTTATGCTGCTCTTATTAACACAATATCAGACATGCTTAGATGATAATTTTATGACCTGAAGTTCTGGGTGTCACCTCCTAAAGTTTTGCAAGTCAAATTTAGAATCATTTCCTATTTTGCATACCAATAATAGATATTCCCCTAGGAAACTTGGAAGGAAACTTAATTTCATCACTGAAAGTTGTTTTAAATTCACCGCTTTACTTCTAACCATTGTTTGTTTGGTTAGGCTGTAGCAAACATAATCTGGGACACAGAATGTGTCCCATGGTCAAATAGCATTGTACTTTCACATAGTATCATTATCATGTCTATCAGCAATTAATTACTCACTGTCTACAGGCATACCCACAGAGCTGATGCCTACATGGCTAGAGACTTTGTATTTCTACATGTACACACTAGAATAAGAGTGTGTTTGTGTTTACAGAAATGTCTCACCCAAATTGGTCCTATGAAGCAGACTTGTCTATGCAAAGTTAAGAGCCCAAATAGATGCCAGTAGATTGTAAGTCACATAAGTTCAAAGACTTTGTCCATTGCTGTATTTCTAGAACCCAGAAGAGAGTGGCAGGAAATTGCTGTTTGTTAAATATGTGAATGTTACATTGCCTATGCACAAAGGATCATGCTGTTATTCATAGGAGAGTATCCTAGGCCCAGATCTGGAGACTGCTCATCTTATGCAAGATTTTAGCAAACTTAGTTTTCTGGTTTTCCAGGTCAGCAAAGGTTAAAAAAACAGCAAATTACAGGGCATAGGGATGTATACTAGAAGCATATTCAACACAATAAAAAATGAAAGCTGGCATCCAATATCCAGAGAAAGAGACAAAAAAATTATAAAACTTACCTACAAGTCCTCCAAAAGTAACCCAAAAATGTATGTTTATTTAACATTTGAGTTTTTTTAGAGTTCCAGCATGCATATAACTTAAAAACAAAATACATGTTTTCTTTGGTATGTTTCTCAGCATTATATAAATGGAATCATATTGTATGAAGTCTCCTGAGACTGGCTTTTATGATTCAAAATTATTTTTGAGATTCATCTATATTGATGTCTCTAGTTTGTTCATTTTCTACATGTGAAGAGACAAAATTTATCCATTCTCATACCAATAGACATTTAACTATTTCCAATTCTTTGGTTTTACAGCCAATGTTTTGATAAACACTCCTATATATGCATGCTGCTTATATATGGTGCAAGAGGTTTTCTGAGGTTTATATCTAGAAGTGGAATAGCTGGATTGCAGGGAGTGCACATTATCAGCTTTTTTAGGTCCTACCAAATCAGTTTTCTAAATGCTTTACCATTTACATCCCTGTAACTCCGCATTCTTGTCAACATTTTATATTTATCCAATTTTTAATTTACCAGTCTTGTGGGGATGGCATAGTATCTCACTGTGTTTTAAGTTTTATGAACCCACAGTTCCTTAGGTTTTTGTTTTTCTGGGGTGTTTTTTTCCCTCTTTATTTTTTCCCCCCTGCACTTCCTTTTGGGAAGTTTTTATGAACGTATCTTCAAGTTTACTTATAATTTCCTTGGATGTACTTGGATTTCCTTTGGATTCTTCTTTATAGTTCCCACCTCTTGGCTTATATTACCCACCTATTATTATGGACTGTGGAGGAGGGGGAGAGTTCTAGAATTTTCTGATTAAGCCTCATTCATTTAATGGCCTTGGATCTCAAGCCTGTGGCCTTCACAAGTGCCTCTGCCCTCCTCCTGTGCTATAGCTTTTCCACCAGCCCCCTAGTCCCTTCTCTGGCTGCAGTATGTCCAGTGCATTTCTTTGAAACCTTGTCCCTTGTTGACGATGTTTTCTTTTTATCCTCATAGGCGATACAGGAAGACTGCAGGGGTAGGATGGGGAGGAATTCTTTCCTCCATCTGGGATGTCTTCAGAATTGTGCAAAGTCCTTTCATCTGGAGAGTAAGCCTTCCGTGTGAAAAAGGCTTGGGCATCCTTTACAGTACTCTTTTGTCCCTTCCCCCTGCAATGCCATGAGGGGATACTTTTCAGGTGATTACTGTGAGGACCGTGTGGGGTTCTAGAAGAAAAAGCCCACAACAAAAGCTTGCCTCACCCCCCAACACTGTAGCCCCCCAGGTTTTCACTTCCAAGACCATCTAGATTCACCCTCCAGCAATTCATCAGATTTACCACTAAGTATTCCTTCCAGTTCATGGCTCCCTTGACTTTTGCTCCAGGTCATCAGATCTCAATAACTACATTTCTTTGCATACTTTTGTTGTATCCAGTTTTCAAGGTGGTTGTCTGCCCTACAGTCTCAGTTCTCTGATCTATCCAAGAAAAGTCTTGGATTTTCCATTTTAGCCAGTTCTTTCTTGTTCTAAGAATATCAATGACAGCCTCCAAGTGCTCTATATATCAGAGCTGAAACCACAAGTCTGCCCTAGATTTGTTTTTATTGTGGTAAAAAAAAACAACACCATAAGATAAAATTTACCATTTTAACTATTTAACTGTGCAGTGCAAAAGTGTTAACTATATGTACATTGCTGTACAACAGATTTCTACGACTTTTCACCTTTAAGACTGAAATTCTGTATTCATTGAACAACTCTTTTTTCCCATTCCCTGCAGCCTCTAACAACCATCATTTTACTTTCAACTTCTAAGAGTTTGATTACAGTAGGTATTTCATCAGTGGACTCATGAAGTATTTGTCTTTTTGTAACTGGCTCATTTCACTTATCATAATGTCCTCAAAATTCATTCTTATTGTAGCATGTGATAGGATTTTCTTTTTAAGGTTGAATAATATTCCACTGTATGTATATACCACATTTTCTTTATTCACTCATTCATCAATGGATATTTAGGTTGCTTCCACCTCTTGGCTATTTGAATAATGCTTCAGTAAACATGAGTGTGCAAATATCTCTTTGAGATCCTGTTTTTAATTCTTTTGGTTTTATACCCAGAAGTAGGATTAATGAATCATAAGGTAATTTAATTTTTAATTTTTTGAGAAAATTCCATACTGTTTTCCACAGTGGCTACATCATTTTTACATTCCTACCAACAGCATTCAAGAGTTCCAATTTCTCACATTCTCTTAACACTTGTTATGTTCTGTTTTTATGATACTGGCCATCCCAAAAGATTTGAGATGGTATCTCATTGTGGTTTTGATTTGCATTTCCCTGATGACTAGTGTGTTGAGCATCTTTTATATGCCTGTTGGCCACTTGTGTATTTTCTTTGGAGAAATGTCTATTCACATCCTTTGCCCATTTTTTAATTGTGTTCTGTGGGGTTTGTTGTTGTTGTCAGATTGAAGGAGTTCTTCATATTTTCTAGATATTAACCCCTTACCAGATACAGGATTTGCAAGTATGTCCTCCCATTCCATAGGTTGCTTTTTCACTCGTCAGTTGTTTTCTTTGCTGCACAGAAGCTTTAAAGTTGGATGTAGCCTCATTTGTCTATTTACTATTGTTGCCTGTGCTTTTGATATTATATTCAAGAAATCATTGCCAAATTCGTAATAAAGTTTTCCCCCACAGTTTCTCTAGGACTTTTATAGTTTCAAGTCTTATTCTTAGTCTAGGACTTAATTGACTTTGAGTTAATTTTTATATGTGTGTAATGTAAGGTCTAACTTCCTTCTTTTGCATGTGAATATCCAGTGTCCCAACACCACTGTCAAACAGACTGTCCTTTCCTTACTGTGTAGCCTTGGCACCCTTGTCTAGGACCATTTGAAAATACACATGAGGTTTTATTTCTAGGCCTTCTCTTCTGTTTCATTGTTCTATATGTCTGTCTTTATGCCAGTACCATATTGTTTTGATTACTATAGCTTTGTATGTTTTGAAATTGGGAAGTGTGAGACCTCCAGCTTTGTCTTCCTTTCTCGAGATTGTTTTGGCTGTTCAGGACCCTTTGAAATTTCATATAAATTTTACAATGGTATTTTTCTATTTCTCAAAATAATGTCATTAAGGTTTGAATAGAAATTACATTGAATCTGTGGTTCACTTTAAATGCTATTGAAATTTTAACAGTATTAAGTTTTCCATTCAATGACCATGGGATTTTTTTTTCATTTATCTGTGTCCTCTTTGATTTCTTTTAGCAATGTTTTATATTTTTCAATATACAAGTCTTTCACCTCCTTGGCTAAATTTATTCCTAAGTATTTTCTTCTTTGTAATGCTATTATAAATGGGAATGTTTTCTTAATTTCCTTTTGGGATGGTTAATTATTAGTGTATAGAAACAAAACTGACTTTTGAGTGTTGGTTTTATATCCTGAAACTTTGCTGAATTTTTTCTAACAGGGTGTGTGTATGCTTGTATGACTGTGTGTGTGTGTGTGTGCGTGTGTGTAGCCTTTAGGGTTTTCTACATATAAGATATGCTCTTATGAACAAAGAAAATTTTTCTTTTTCTTTTCCCACTTGGGTGCCTGTTATTTCTTTTTCTTTCCTGATTGCACTGGCTAGGACTTTCAGTACTACATTGAAAGGAAGTAACGAGAGTGAGCATCCTTGCCTTATTCCTGACCTGAGAGGAAAATCTTTCAGTTTTTCAGCACTGAGTATGATGTTATCTATGGGCTTTTCATATATGACCTTTATTATATCAAAGTAATTCTATTCTATTACTAGTTTGTTAAAGTAATTCTATTCTATTACTAGTTTGTTAAGGTTTTTAATCATAAAATGGTGTTGAACTTTGTCAAATGCCTTTTCTGTATCAATTGAGATGATCATGTAATTATTGTTCTTTATTCTGTTAATGTGCTGTATTACATTGATCTATTTTCATATGGAACCATCCTTGCATTACAGGATAAATCCTGCTTGGCTATGATATATGGTCCTTTTAATAAACTGTTGAATTTCATTTGCTAGTATTTTATCAAGGATTTTTACACCAATATCCATCAGGGATACTGATCTGTAGTTTTCTTTTGTTGTAGCATCTTTCTCTGACTTTGGTATCTATGAGGGTAATGCTGCCCTCATAGAATGAATTTCAAAGTGTTTCCCACTTGCTATGTTATTTCATGATTCAGTCTTGGTAGGTTGTATGTTTCTAGAAATGTATTCATTGCTTCCAGGTTATCCAAGTTGTTGGTGTACCTCTATAGGTTTTTATAACTAATATTTTGTTGCTGGAAATATGTGAAATTATTTGTACTATGGCCTTCTCCTCAGCATTTTATTTTATAATTTATTAAAATTTAATAGGTGAAAAAAATTGTAATTTGTGGCACTACTTTAAGTAAATGTGAACCTTTTTCCCTCTGTGCTTGTTTAAAATGTCCTAAATATAAACGATCACTTTGAATATAAGTAAGAAAAGGTGGTTAGTGGTGCTGTAACATACCAGGGGATAGCTTGGAAAACATTTTCTTTAGGTATCAGATATTCCTTGATGTATCATCACCAAATGTACTTTCCCAAGAATGCTTTCCCAAGTCAGAACTGAAGCAAGGAAGTTGCTCTTTGATAAGAAAAAAATAAATGATGGCATGAGTATGACAGATAACAAAAATCAAAATATCCATATAAATTTAATTTGCTCCTAAATTTATAGACATGTATAAATTAATTCACATTAAACTCAGTGTCTCTAATTGCAGTGCACTTTTTTAAGGAGTCAAGAGCCTTAATTATGCAATAACACCAGGAACAGAGTTACTGTGGGCCATGCACAAAGTAAATAATCCACAGATGATCTTTAAAAGGGTATGTTTATATACATAAATAAATATGCATATGCATACATAAAAAGAGAAGAAGGAAAGTAGAAGGCTCATCTTAAAATGCAGATGTTTTTTAAATTAAAAATATATTTTCAAGCCTAAGGAAATTTTCTAGCTATAGTGGCATGAAGAATTCAGAGAATCCTCTCTTCATAAAGCAAGTATAAACTGGACAGAATTGTTATAAACAACCATGTCAAAGGTCTGGAAAATGACCAAAGGCAAACAACAAATTGAGAAGCACTTATTCTTTAAAAAAATTCCTGAGCTTTGGGTAAAAGCAGCTGGAGTCTGTGACTTTCTTGCCTAGAGATGTTCCCATTCATGCCCTTCTCCCTTGCTCATTTGGTGACTAAAGCAGGGCTTGACAGAAAATCAGCAGCTTTGCTTACCAGGAAGAGGAAACTTACTTTGGGACAGGGGGAAAACTCATGACTTTGGAAAACACCATAACAAATAAATGAGAAAAACCCACAGATCTAGCTTGAGGTTGTGGTCCTATTTCGGACAAGCAGTGAATAGGCAGAAATTATATGGGGAGATCCTGGAAAATACAGCACAATTTAGAGGCTAGACAAGCTCTCTAAACACCCATGGTTGACTGGGAAACTGTGGGTATACAAAGGGGAAACCTGAGAGAGTCCAGTGACAAATTAAAACCAAGGATGACTTGAGAACCAGCTGAGTTTTAAACATGATTGCCTCATACATATTGATTGCCAGATGGTAGATCTCTTATGGACTGACAGTATTTGAGCACAATCTCCAGCTAAATCATTGGCTGACCCCTAAGTTATGCAGATACGGGGCAAGCCCTATTAATCCAGGCTAGAAATAATAATAAAAAATACAAAACTAAACAGAGACACCAGCACAGTCTATGGGAGGAAAGAGTTACATTTTTAGCCCAGACAAGGAACAAAAAGAAAAAAGTAAAAAAGTAGAAAAGTAAATCAGAACCCAGATTTGCTACAATATATTATCAATTACAGTATATAAAATGCTCAATTTTCAGCCAAATATTACAAGACAAAGACAATGTGTCCTGGGGAGAGAGGCAGGGGAGCAAAGGGAATGCAGTCAATAGGACCTAACCCAGAGTGGGCACAAACATTGATTTTAATTCATATGCAACAAATTAAATATCACAATAATAACAGAATCTTAGTAAAAAAAAAAAAAAAAAGTGCACGGCAATAAAAGAGGCAATTGGAAATTTAAGAATAAAAAACATAATAATCAAAATAAAAAATGCCTAAAATGGGCTCAACATCAGATTGGAGATGACAGGAGAAAGAATCGATAAACTTGAAGGTAAAGAATAGCTAGAAAAAAGAAAAAGAACACTGAAGAAAAATAAATAGAGCCTTAAATTCTAATTAGTAATGCCAAGAATAACAATATTTGTGTAATGAGATTATTAGAAGCATAAAGAGAAAGAAAGAGGCAGGGATCCCTATCAAAATCATAGCTGATTTATTGAGGAAATTGACAAGCTGATCCTAAAACATCATATGCAAATGCAAAGAACCTAGAATAACCAAATCAGTGTGTGTTTTTTAAGACAAAATTGGAAAGCTTATACTAACTAGTTTTCAATTCATTAGTTATACTAACTAAAAGTTTCAATAAAACTATAATAATCAATACAGTGTGGTATTGGCCTAAAAGCAGACATATCAATCAATGCAACTGAACAGAGTCCAGAAATAAACTGCTACTTTTATATTCAATTGATTTTTGACAAAGATACCAAGATAATTCAATGACTAAGGGGCAGTCTTTTCAACAAATGGTGCCCATAAGCTAAAAAAATAAACTTAGGTCCTTTATTCACACCATATACAAAAATTAACTCAAAAAAACCTACAAATCTTGTAGAATAAAACATAGGAAATAATCTTTGTAACTTTTGTTAGGCAAAGATGTCTTAAATTTGATACCAAAAGCACAATCCATAAAAGAAAACATAATAAATTGTGACATTAATAATAAAAATGTTTTTTAAAGATACCATTAAGAAAATGAAAAAAAAAGAAAGCCACAGACTGGAAGTCATATATTTTATAAAAGATTTGTACATAGAATACAGAGAGAACTCTTCCAATGCAACAGTACAAAAAAAAAAAAAAAAAAGATGGAAAAATATTTCAATAGATATTTTAACAAAGAAGGCATTCAAATGACTAATTAGCTCATGAAAAGATGTTCAACACCATTAGTCATTAGGGAAATGCAAATTAAAACCACGATGGATTACACTACACATTTCCTAGAATGGCTATAATCCAACAGACTGAAAATACTAAGCGTGCATAAGGATGTGAAAAAACAGGATCCCTCAGATGTTGCTGGTGGCAATGTAAAAAGGCAAGACACTTTGGAAGGCAATTTCTTAAATAGTTAAGCACACTTACCATAAAATCCAGCAATCCTCTTTTAGATGTCTATCGAAGAGTATTGAAAACATATGTCCATATAGATACTTGTATATGAATGTTCATAGTAGCGCTATTGACAATAGCCCAAAACTGGGAAACAATCCAAATGTTCATCTTCTGGTGAATGGACAAAGAAAATGTAGAATATCTATATAATGGAATACTATGTAGTGATAAAAATCAATAAACACTGATACATCTACAATACAAATAAACCTGAATACCATTATGCTAGCTTTTTTTGGTTCATCAGTGTATTTGTATTACAATTAACATTCAATATTGTTTTGTATTAGTTTCAGGTGTACAGCACAGTGGACAATCATACACTTCACAAAGTGATCCCCCAATATTTCCAGTACCCACCTACCACCATATAGTTATTATATATTTGACTATACTTCCTGTGCTGTACTTTACACCCCATGACTATTTTGTAACTACCAATTTATACTTCTTAATCCCTTCACATTTTTCTCCCAGTCCCTCAACCACCCTCCCCATTAGGCTAATTGAAAGAAGTCATATAAAAGATTATATATATTGTAAGATTCCTTTTATATGAACTTTCTCAAAAAGGGAAAACTATAGAAACAGAGAGCTAATGGTGGCTGACTAAGGTTAAACTTTGGAATGGGGATTGACTACTAAAGCGCCCAAGGGAACTTTGTGTTTGTGGTAGTAGAAGTGTTTTGAAACTGGATTGTTGTGATTATTGTGTAATTTATAAAATTCTTTAAAATAATTACATTGTGCTACACTGGGTAAATTGTATGATATCAAGTTATGCCTCAATAACATTATATGTATGTATATACATAAATATTCATATTTTTCTATTGATCTTTCTGTTATCACATTTTCTTAAGGTCAATCAAAGAAATTCTCTCTCAGCTTCTCCAGTTTTTAACACTGCCCACAGCACTACACTTCTGTCTCAAACACCGTGAAAGAAATATGACAACATCACTATACTTCTTCATATCTCTACTGGCTGGTCCCCAGTTCATCCACTTTAAAGCTGAGACATTTCCTTTTACAGATGAAAAAGGAGATTACCCTAATAGCTGAGTGCCAATTTGAGTATTGATATTTTTTCATATATTTCTTACATAGGTAGGGTTGCATCATGTTATCACAGATTTGATAAGATCCTTAAGAAGTGTTATCTAATCTAATCTACAAACAATAACACTGTTAGTGAGAACCACAGGTTATTCTAAAACCCAAGTCTAGCTGACAACATACCTCTTACTTAACTTTAACCAATAATACTTCACTCAGCTTCCTTCTTCTCATATTTTGTCATGGCCCCACTTGTATTCTCCCATGTCATAAGAAAGATGAAAAAGGAAATTTTTATTTAGAAACCCACAAGTACATAGATTCAGGACCAGCAAATAGTAGAGAACACCTCTGGGCTCTTATTTTTTAACACAAGCAAAGTATCAACTAGAGTTGTTTCACTTGAGGCCAAATTTTAACCTGTGTGAATGAATTACTGATTCAAGATAACTTGCAAACATCACAAGTTGATCACAGGTTTAAGTGAGAATTAAGAAAGACTAGGAAATATTTTACTAATTTACATATTAACAATACTTTATTCTTCACCAAGCAATTTTTCATGTAATTTTATTAATTTTTCATAAGAGCCCTGTAATGTAGGTATTATTAGTCCAGTTTCACGGAGGGCAGAAATAATAAGCTTAATATAGCATCAAAACATGCATAGAAGTAAGTGATAATTTGTCTCTTAACTCCAAGTTCACTGTTCTTAAAATTAAACCATAGACGAGTGCATTGTCTCCTTACTGAAAAATTGGGTAAATCATATTGGCTCTCCTCTACTAAAAGGAAGAAGAGGGATGAAAGTTTTGAGAGCAGAGAGACTGTTTATACAGGAACATATGGTGAAACCTGTGTTTGTGGTCCCACACACAGAGCAGCATGCCCAACAGAAACCAGCAGTATCTGGTCACTCCATATAGATTGTGTTGACTAAATGTTTTCATCTTGATGGATCTGTGAGCATTTCCTAACATGAAAACATAGCACTGTTATAAGCCCAGGAGGCTTTTTGGGAATGCCATTTATCTCCAAACCAATGAATTTTAGAGGTGAAATTTAGCATGCACTGTACCTTCTTATTAAAAACAAATACAAATGGCTTCCAGTCAAGATGGCAGAGTAGGCGAATGCTGTACTTGCCTCCTCCCATGACCACTTAAACACTACAACCTGTTCTGGCTGGGTGGCTTAGTTTGTTGGAGTGTCTTCCCAAATACCAAAAGGTTACAGGTTCAATTCCTGGTCAAGTTACATACCTAGGTTATGGGTTTGATTCCCAGTTGGAGAACATACAGGAGGCAACAGTTAAATGTTTCTCTTGCACATCAATCTTTCCCTCTCTCTCTCTTGCCCTTCCTCTCCTTCTAAATTCAATAAAAACATATTGTTGAGTAAGGATTGAAAAAAAATTATAACTCAACTATAGAACAACCATCATTGAGAACCATCTGAAGTCTAGCTGAATAGAAGGCCTTCAACAAAGGATATACAAAAGAAGCTACAACGAGACTGGTAGGAAGAGTGAAGACAAGGAACAGGCTGGTCCACACCCACATGTGGTAGTTAAAAATTGGGAAGAATATCTCAGCTGCAGGGGTCTCCCCTGAGGAACAAAGGGTCCCAGCCCCATACCAGGCTCCTAATCCCAGGGTTTCAATGCTGAGAAGAGAAGTCCCCATAACTTCTAGCTGTGAAAACCAGCAGAGATTGCAACTGAGTGAGACAGAGGGCTGAGTGAGACAGAGGGCTGCTGGAGTCCCAGGTATTCCTCTTGAAGGGCTCACACATGGACTTACCTGCTGACAAACTCACTCACTCTGAGCTCCAGAACTGGTCTAGAAGCTGAAAAGTCTCCAGGGCCTGAATGAGAGGAACTGAATTATCTGGTTTCAGAGCAAGGGCTAGTGGGGCAGCTTTCTCTCAGAAAAAAAGTACTGGCAGAGGCCATTGTTCCTTTGCTGGGCCCTCCCCCTGTAGGCACATGCTGGTGCCATATCTGAGCTTTCAGCAACCTGGATAACATTGTTTGCCTTGCCCTGGTGATACCCTAAGACCTTTCCCCATCCAATTTGCAGGCCCACCCAACCCATTTCCAGTGGCTTTTTTAAACAAATGGTCTGTCTTATTTCATGCTATAGACTTTCCTAAAATCTCTCAAAGATTCACAAACCCCAAACAAGCAGCATTTGGCCTCAGCATGCCCCATACTTCATGCTATACAGCCCATACTCTAGTACTAGTAGCAGTCAGCCTCAGTTCACAGCTTAGCTTCTCCCAGGTACCTCTGAGTCCAGGACAAGTGGTAACTACTGCAGATCACTTTGTAGCTCATGTGGCCCCAGGCAGGGCACAGACAGCATCTGACCTTTGCCTGCACTTCCCAAGAGGCCACAGAGCCAACACATCTGGTGGCCAACTTCAGACCACACCAGATCACCACTCAACCACCTCCATAAATGACACACTCAGAGGGAAGACTTAGAAGGCACCAGAGCCCTGCCAAAATGAATCCTGCTATATAGGGTTAGCCCCTACACAAGAACTCCTCTGCTGCAGTCTGGACCAGTCCTTAGAACCAATCAGTTTGAGGGTTAATCCCTCCAAACAGCAATCAAGGCTCAACTACAACAGGATAACTTACACAACCCACACAAGGGACAGACCTGGAACACCTGGTTTATGAGACCAGGGAAACTGTACCACTGGGCCCCACTGTACAACTACTATAGAAGGCCAATCTACCAAGACTGGGAGAGGTACCAGCTCTACAGAGGGAGGCATCCAAAATGGGGAGACAAAGAAACATGCTCCAAGGAAAAGAACAGGAGAAATCTCCAGGAAAAAAGAACTAAAAAAAATGGAGGCAAGCAATTTACCTGATACAGAGTTCAAAACAATGGTTATAAAGATGCCCAAAGAAATTAGAGAGAAATTCAACAGCATAAAAAAGAGCCAATCAGAAATTAAGAATACAATAACTAAATTAATAATATATTACAGGGAATCAATAGTAGATTAGATGAAGCAGAGAATCAAATCAGTGATTTGGAAGATAAGGTAGCAAAAAATGCCAAATAAGAACAGAAAAAAGAATTTTAAAAAATATGGATAGTTTAAGGAGCCTCTAGGACAATATCAAGCATACCAACATTTGTATCATAGGGGTACCAGAAGAAAAAGAGAGAGTAAGGAATTGAAAACCTATTTGAAGTAATAATGTCAGAAAACTTCCTTAATCCGGCAAAGGAAATAAGCATACAAACCCAGGAAGCACAGAGACTCCCAAACAAGATGAACCTAAAGTGGCCCACACTAAGTTACATCATAATTAAAACGCCAACAGTTAAAGACAACAAGAGAATCTTAAGAGCAGCAAGAGGAAAGCCATTAGTTACCTACAAGGGAGCTCCCATAAGACTGTCAGCTGATTTCTCAACAAAAACTTTGCAGGCCAGAATGGACTGGCACCAAATATTCAAAGTGATGAAAAGCAAAGAACTACAGCCAAGATTACTCTCAGTAAAGTTGTCATTTAGAATCAAAAAGATAAAGAACTTCCCAGATAAGAAAAAACTAAAGGGGGTCATCACCACTAAACCTGTATTACAAGAGATGTTAAAGGGTTTTCTTTAAGGAGAAGAAAAATATTAAAAATATGAATAATAAAATGGCAATAAATACATATATATCAACAATTACTTTAAATAAAAATAGATTAAATGCTTCAGTTGAAGGACATACAGTGGCTGAATAGATAAGAAAATAAGACCCTTACATATGCTGTCAATCAGAGGCTCACTTCATATCAAAAGACACACACAGACTAAAAGTAAAGGGATGGAAATTGCTATTTCATGGTATTGGAAACAAACAAAAGCAATTTAAGCAATACTTATACCAGACAAAATAGACTTTAAAACAAAGGCTATAACAAGAGACAAAGAAGGACCCAGCAATTCCACTTCTGCATATTTATCCAAAGAAAGACTAAATCAAAAAAACATATTCATTGCAGCATTATTTACAATAGCCAAGATATAGAAGCAACCTTAGTGTCCATCAATAGATGGATGGATAAAGAAGTGGTATATATATATATATATACAATGGAACATGACTCAGCCATAAAAAAAATAAAAATAAAAAAAAAAAGAATCAATCTTGCCATCTGCAACATGGATGGATATATAGGGTATTGTGCTGAATGAAATAAGTCGGACAGAAAAAAACAAATGCCATGTGATTTCACTTATATGTGGAATCTAATAAAACAAAATAAACAAAATAGAAACAAACTCATAGATACAGAGAACATTTTGACAGTTGCCAGATGGGAGGGGGGTTGGGGGATGGGCAAAAAAGGGGGAGAGGTTAAGAGGTACAAATTGGCAGTTACAAAATAGTCATGGGCATATAAAGTATAGCATAGGGAATACAATAATATATTGTAATAACTATATATGGTACCAGATCTGTACAAGATTTATTGTGGTAATCACTTCATAAGTTATATAAATGTCAAATCACTAGGTTGTACAGCTGAAACTAATATAATATTGTATGTCAAGTGTAATTGAAAATTTTAAAAATTATTTTAAAAAATATGTCAACTTTTCCAATTGAGAATAATTATCTAATTTAATACTCACAACCTGCTATGGGGCTAATTATTTGTTTGTTTGTATTAATTCTAGTCTTCTTTAGAGATGTTGCCTATCACTATAAATATGTATTTAAAAGTATGAATAATTTATAACTTTTCTCCAATTGTATGGTCAATCTATCCTTTGCAAAGACCTGTAAAATCCATTACTTGATTTCATTCTTTCAATAAGAATAGCCATGCCAGAACACAGTCAGAGACGTAGACTTTCTTCTCGGATTAGGAAACTCTGGGTCAGGAAGCTCATTATTTGCTCAAGTGCTTATATTTCTCAGAAGAAGCATGGATTAGTAAAGTTTTCACATGACAGCTATAATTAAGAAATGATATATTACTTAAGCTGCCAAATGGTTATTCTGTAAAATAAAAATCAAAGCAGGACATTGAATAATGAAGCTGAAAACTAGTTTTCCTTACTATGGACATTATTTTAATTACTTGTTTTATTTATTTATTGTTATTTTAATAACTCTATTAATTAAGACATTGATATGTGTCAAACACTTTATATTTTATAAGTATTACTTCATATGAATTAATCTCCCTATGAAAAATTATAAGGGTATGTTTATTCCCATTGTAAATATATTACCTAATATTAGGGGGAGGGGTTCTAAAATCATATGAACAGTAAAACAGTAAAGTCAGGATTGGAATTTAAGTGTTTCTGATTCTGAAGAACTTCTATCCAATAAATTATAAGATAGAAAAACAGAAGATTTCAAAACACACACACACCTAAGTGAACAGGAATATATGTCCCATCCATATACATTTGTGCACATGTATGCACACATATCTAAACAACTTATAAATGTCAGTTGTTATGTGTGTGAAATGCCTTTTCTTCCTGATGTTTTATTCCCCAAACAGGCAAAGCTATTTTTGAATTATAATGTCTCCACTCTATAAGAGCCATGATACAAGGGACTGCAAAGACTCTAAAGGAGTAATTTCATTCCATGGAGATCATATTATGCATGTTATGAATGTTTAAGATAGAGTGCACAGTCTGTCTTGTCAACTCTCATCTACTTCAATGACAGATTATTTTTCTTCCAGCAGTAGTCGTTTGAATATATCAGCTACCAAAAGAGGGGACATTTTCCTTGAAGTTCACACACACATAAAAAAATCTTGATGGCACCACAAAAACAGAATTCAAGTAGCATTAAAACTCTAACATAAACCCACAAAAGCAAAGTAATACAGCATTTCACCAAACAATTCAGTGAGCATCAAAGTCCTTAATTCACCCTGAATAATGTTAGCTACATGCAACACACACAGACTCATATTTATTAGTATTATGTGCTAGATACTATGCTAAATGCTATACATGAATTACCTCATTTACTCTTCACCATGACCCTATGAGATAGAAATAATTATTATTTCTCTTTTCAATATAAGAAAACTAAAGCTAAGAAAGGTCAAGTTAACTTGCTCAAAGGCACTCAACTAGAAAGCAGCAGAGTGAGATTTCCAACTCTGGCCTCAGAAACTGAGCTCATAACCTCTACATACATGTACATGTATAATATATTTGCATTAGAACTAAGAAACCAAATTTTAGCACAAGGGAAATTCAAATTTACAAGGGGACAAATACCAGAATGTCCAGAAGTCAATTTGTATGACAAAATATTCAAAAGATCACATCCATTCATAAGACATATCTAGGCCTCTAAAAATTCTTTTCTAGACTCTCAATGCACAAGACTATGACTTCCAATAACATTTGTCTATTTCTACTTGAAGCCTTTGCTGAGGGCGAAACAGGAAGGGGCAAACATTTCATAAGGGTAAAGGAACTGCATTTTCTATTATTCATTTAAATTTTTTTTAATGGAAAGCCATATTTGATCCATTTGTGTCCTAGATTTGTTTTGGCAAACAGCTCTCATCACTTGTGCCAACTGTAGCCAAGCTGTGCACCTTGAAACTGAGATTGTGCCCGGAGAGCAGTGATTGATCAGCATTGTCTGTCATGGCAGGGGTGTGGTGGTATGCAAAACCTGTATTTGAAACCCTTCTTGCCTTAGACAAATAAATCCACCCCTCCTGAAATACACTCCAAAGTAATCTGTCTGCAAACAGGCAAGGTGAAAGGAAGGAGGGGGGGGGGAGGAAAGTCTTAGGATGACTGTCTTGATGATTGGAGTAGATTTTAACCTGAAATGTCCAGACCGATGGCATGGATAAGATTGATTTAATAATTGTTGACCTTTCCACATATTTTGGTTCTGTATCTTCCTGTCTATCAAATGTCTCCTCACAGTTCCACATAAGCAGCATCTGCCCCTGCCACAATTACCTTGCTCAGGCTATTTTTTCCCGTCAGGATTTCCCGTCCACTTTTTTTCTATCTAGCTATAGTCTCCCCATTCAAGTACTGCCTCCTTGGTGAATCCTGGTGCCGGCTTTCTTGGAGAAAATCTTAAAGGCTGTCTCTCAAGTGTCCCCAGAGGGGCTTGACCACAGCCCCGGGAAAGGGAATGGTTACAACTCTACAGATGAGAACTCCAGAGGTCAACCAGCTGGCTAGAGACAGAACTGAGTATTTAAAGTCAACTTTTCTACATTTCATTTTATCACTTCCTAATCAGCCAAATGCAACCCTTTACTAGCAACTGGAATACTGGCTTTCATTCTTTAAACAAACCCCCTTCATTTCTCTTTCTTGTTAGTCATTGACTTTCATGTGAATAGACCATCTTCCCAGGGAGACTGTAAAGCTCTGTGGCCTGAATACTTGGAGGAGCAGTGTGGAGTCCAGGAAGGAAAACACAGTTAGCAGGCAGAAGATCTAGCTTCTGGTTTCAGCACTGCACCTTCAAGTCATGGATCCTCTGGGTTAAATCATTTCCCTGAAACTGAGATTCCTCATCCTTAAAATGGAGTGAGCCATAACCTTGTCTATTACACAGGATTGTCATAAAGACCAACCAGTAAAGTGCTGTGTTGCCAAACCGTCTGTAATTTATTAAATCCTACACATTAAGGCAAGCCCATGTTTCTTTAATGCCCTCCTCAGCCTTAGCTTCACTGAAGAGGCAGATCGTCACCTCCTGGACACTTGTCCTTTAGCCTTGTAAAAACTGTTCCCACATGTTACCACCTCCTCACCCAACAAAACTCTTCGCATTATAAATATGACCTTTGAGAGAATATCTGTGAGAGATTTATTTTGTTTTCTAGTCTTGGTCAATGTTTACACTCAGAAGAAAAAAGGATTGTTTTAATACTCAGTGCCATGTGGCATATGATGAAACTGCATCGCTGCCGTTTGTAAGTTTATTCTGAAGAAAATGGAGTCCTCTACCTGCCAACATCTGAAAACTATAAATAGTGAGAAAAATAGAGAAGCCTTAAAAGTCTATTGAAACGTATTGGATTTGGAGAGTTTCTTGGATGGCCGGAGTGGAAAAATATTTTGCTAAAAAAATAGGGAGTGTTGCTCCTACTGGCATAGAGGCAGACAGTTTAGTTAGTATTTACCCAGCCTGTGGCGAGGGAACACTTGGCTGTTTATTTCAGTGGAGGGGATGTTGGGAGACACTGTTTGTCTAGTCAGAAATGCCCTTTGAGACTGCAAGGCTACCTGTGACCAATTTTCAACTAAATTTATCTTTGGACTTTGTGTAAGTAATCCAGCCTCAACCAAATCCATCTGGTCGTCTATATAACCATGTCACTGAACCTTTACCCCAAATCTCCCTGCTTTGGTCCACAATGATGGCTTCTGATTATTCAGCCAAAGCGGAATTCGAGACTTAAATGTGAGTTCTGGATTAGTAGACTGAGTTTTATTTAATGTAGGAAATAACTATCACTTATTAAATAAAATGGACTGATATTTAACCAGTCATTTTCAAGCATCTCTGCTCCCAGCTCCAACTAGAATAAATAACACATACTATAGTGAGCATTAATCATTGTAGCTAGCTTTATTTCATGAAGTAATTTATGTTTTACTTCATTTGTTATTTGAAAGCACAGCTAAGGTTTTTAATAACTACTCTCGTTGCCAATCTGACACTGACATGGTGAATACTTGAAAAAAGTGTTATTTTTTAATCTAAAGAATTTTGAGTGTCATGTTCTTCTAATAAAATGCAATAGCTTAAAGGATAGAATGGCTGTAATAAAGTACAAAAATGTGTTTCCCAGATTGTGATGAAATAGTGATTACAATTTGTTAATGAGCTTTGTTTATTTCCATTGGCTTTAATTTTCATGTGTAATCCCATAGGCTTTTTTGGCCGTTACATCAGGCTGTTCAATTTGAAAAAGAGATCTTATGAGCCTGGCAAGATACTAAGGCTAGCTCAGTATCTCCATAATATTTCATAAATGTTTGACCAATGTAAAAATCAAGCACAAATATTTGTGAAGCAGAGCCTTAATTTGGGGATTTTCACCCACTGTTTTTGCTTCTATTTCCCTGTTTATTCCTACATCCTTGTTTCTGCATCATTAACCAGTTTTCTCAAAACTCCTGTGAATAGTTATTATGATCTCATTTTATAGGTGATAAAGCTGTAGTCAGGGGAAATAAGATCCCAGCACAGTAAGGTACATGGCCAGGATTTGCCCCACCGTGAGTTTGACTTCCATACCCAGGCTCTTTCTACAGGGCCTTGAAATCTCATTTGGAGAAGGATCTGCAGCCCAAGCTCACTGTCAAGTTGACCAATGTGTTAAATCAAAGGTAAAGGCTACCATGTTAATTTGTCAAGAGATCGGTTCACCCAAGCCTTCACAACCTCCTTAGCTCTGTTCCTATCCAGCACCCCTTCTTGGGCTCATTGTTGCAGCAACTCAAACGTCGGGGAGACCCAACTTGGAGGACTTTGACAGTTGGGCTGAAGCACTTGTGGGATGGGCTCTGCTTGTGCAGTCCCAGGGAACTATGTTTAACTCACCACACCAGGGGATCAAGGCATCCTAATTAGGAGCTACAGCTTTGTAAATAATACACAGAGAAACTACTACTTAAGATTAATCATTACCAAAGAACTGAGAATTCTACCCAGAAAAGAAAAGGTGTACACAGCAAATAAATAAAACTTGGAGAACCTAAAATTAAAACAGTATTGAATCACATGCTTTTACTTCCAATTTGTTGTTCAACTGTCTCCCATTAGTTTCTTATGGGAACCCTCATACTATATGTTTTAATATTTAAGAGTGATCTTTCAACACTTAATCGTAAGGTTTTTGTAGGCACTTATCACTGAAAGTTTTTTTTTAATTATAACCTCTTCAACTATATCAAGAATAATAATAGTAGTACTTTCTAGGAGTCAGCCATCTATTTCTTTGCCCTTAAATGTCAATATTAAGAATTAAATAAAAGCTAAACATATTACCAGACACCATTGTTACCTAAGCCATGGAAATCAAAGGAAAGATATGAGGAAATACGTAGAAGGAAGAAGAAAGGGAGGGAGGAAATGAGTACAGGATCATAGTAGTGGAAAGTAGCGTGATATAAAATAAAGTTTCGGGCTTTGGGGCCAGACAGATGTAATCTCAAGTCCCAGCTCGGAAAGTTGTAAGACATGGGCTATTTAGCAAATTATTTAACCTGTCTGAGCATCAGTTTCTTCATGGGGAAATAGAAAAAAGCATCTCATGGAGATATTGTGAGTAATGAACACGTAAAAGTAACAGGCTTGATAATTATAGCTTCTAGCCTGGAATGAAACACTAGACATCATCTCATCCAACACCCCACCCAGTGGAGGAATCCTCTCTCCAGCACCTCCATCTGAGAACCGCCTCCTGTGAATGTGAAGCTTACAATCAAACAAAATGGCCATTCCTTTCTGGCTATACTTATTAGAAATGTATTCTTAAAAGCAAGCCAAAGTTTACTTCGTCCTAACTTCCAAAGAAGCTTCTTAAAATGTGAGGATTTTGACAGCTGGGCTGAAGCACATGTAGGATGGGCTCGGAGGCCTGTGCCCAGTGTGCTACAGGGACCCACATCCCACCTGCTCTGGAGGCTGGTCTGGGTCCCAGATGCTGTTACACTGTGACTTGAAATCAGCTCAGCCCCTGAGTCATTCCTAATGTGAAAACCTTATTGGCCATCCCACCTCTCTTCTGCAAATGTGGATTTGATTTGTATAACTTTGTTTTTTATTTTAAAAAGTCAGGTGTAATTGAGGCAGCACAGTTTGAAAAACAGAGAAAAAGGCTAGTTTTACTTCCAATATTAACATGTTGGTATGCCTGTCTGTACTTGTTTTCTTCCATGCATGAATATATATTTTTCATTAAAATGGTATCATGCTACAGACTTTGTAGCCTTATTACTCTGTTTAATTAATTAGAAGATAGAGATACCAGAGCTCAGGGGCTCATCACCCTCCAGATAATGTAACAGAGCCTGACTGATAGGGAAGTGAATGAATTTAGACACCCCTTCGTGATCAAATCTGATTATAGAGACCTCTTAATTTGGAAATTCAGTCTTCTGACTATGAATCTTCATTATAATATGTGATCTTAAGAGTGCTTTTGGATCTCAGAAATACTGGGAATTGTTCAGGTTTATCTAATTAGTCATTAAAGTTAAAGAGGCATGTTCCCATATTTATCTGTAATATTTACCAAAAAATAATACTAAAAGTCTGACATATTCTCTACTGAAATCCCAGAGATACTAAATCTCTATGATACACCTATAAATACCTGTCTAATAGCTCCAACCGTAAAAGGTTAGTTTTGTAATATCAGGGATTGTCACTGCCCCTGGGCTCTTTATTTACAGTAAGACCAGGCAATGTGGATAATCAGGCCCAAGAATGCAGCCCAACCACTGGGTGCGACAAGCCCTGGGGAGGGTCTGCCTCTCCGAAGAGGCTCAGGGGACAAAGGCGGCGTGGTGTCCAAGACATGCAACATCTATAATCCTCCTTGAGGCAAAGCAACTGAGCACTTTGGGGAAAAGGCCTGAGTTAGAATCATCCCTGTGTTCCCATGGCCTTCCTCAGAGACTAGCATGTCATAGTAACTCCAACGGGGCATTATTTTGTGCCTTTTCTCCTGCCTGCTCTGCTCTGGACACCTGGCCTATGTACTCTCATTCGACTCTCACAAAATCCTAACGAAATGGGAATTGGTAACCACATTGTAAACATAAGAGACCAAAGCTCATAAAAGCAATTAGTCCATGGCCATGTAGTCAATAAGGATAGAGCAATGATTTATTCATTCATTCATTCATTCAAATGTTTATTGAGCACCTACAATATACCAAGAACTATCCAGATGCTAGGGCTACGGTCCCTGCTCAGATGAAGCTTAGATTCTGGGGGTCAAGAAAAGGGAAATAAATGAAGAGACCAAATAAATACACAAGGTAACGACAAAGAATATTAAGTGCCAAGAAGGCAAAAAGGCATGATATTGACAGAGAAAGATCGGCAGAGGGAAGAGGGCTGATTTAGACATGGTAGTAAGAAAGGCTTCGCCTCAGAGGTAGTTTCAGCTGAAACTGGCTTGAAGAAAAAGACCCGGAAATGCGAAGATCTGAGGCAAGAGAACAAACAGGTACAGAAGTCCCGAGACAGGACCAAGTTCGGCTTCTTTAGGAACAGTGGGAGGGTCCGGCCGGGTGTGACTCAGTGGTTAAGCGTCGACCTAGGATCCAGATCGAGGTTCGATTCCCAGTCAGGGCACATGCCCACGTTGCAGGCTCGATCCCCAGTCAGGGGCCTGCAGGAGGCAGCTGATCAATGTCTCTCTCATCATTGGTGTTTCTCTCTTTCTCTCCCTCTCCCTTCCTCTCTCTGAAATCAATAAAAAAACATATTTAAAAAAAGAACAGTGGTAGGCAGTCACCAGGTTATGTTGATCTTTGCAGCCATGGTAAAGAGTCAAGATTTTATTCAAAGTGCAACAAAAAACTTAGAGAAGTTTTGAAGCAATAGGGACATATGATCTGATTTACATTTTTTTTTTTTAGAGATAAAAATCACAGCCAGTCTTACTCTGAAGCCCATGCATTTAACCTTAGGGCAGTAATGTGTTTCAAAGAGTTGGCGTCTAATTAGTGTAGAATAAAGCAATAACAATGGCATAGTTCAAGAGGCAGGAATGCTCCCCATGGGGGAGAAGGGAGTGAGAATCCAAAACAGGTGCAAAGACCATCTGCACCTGAGGGCGGGCTGCTCACACGTTTCCTGGTCCCAGCCCTCAATCAAGGATACAGAACCTAAGGGCAACCAACTGACAAAAGCAAGCTAGAAGCCAGTGCTTGCATGGTCAAAAGCACTAAGAAGATTCTCAGACCAAGAAAAAAGGGGAAGTAGCTAACTCAGACACACAGGATTTGTGGGTATTGAAAGCACAGAAAACAAGGGAAGGAGGCATTAGGATGAGAAACTTGGAAAATAGAAAATGCAGCCTGGGGGAAGGGAGACCACCACCAGCCCTGCCCGTTCTGGCATGATGCTCTTCCAGGGAACAGTGTGTAGACGTCTGAGACCATCGAATTCTGTTTGGTGGGGGTGGCAAAGTGTCTTTGGGTGAAATGAGGGTGAATTCCACTCTGAGCAAATGAGAAAACACAAGGCAAAGGAAATTAGAAAGGAAGGAAGCTCCAAGGTTAGCACGATTTTTTTCTTAATTAACTTTCTCTGGTTCTTATTAGTCATCTCCTTTCTTTTGTCAAGGCATATATCATGTTGATTTAATAGCCCGTCCTGAAATTTTGCAGGACTATTGAAGTTACAACTATAGGCAAATTGAGTTGTGTGTACTCTGTAAACTTAAGGTAATTTTCATAAATCTAATGAAATTCAATTCTCCCTTCTCTGTCTTTCCTGCTCTATTTTCCCTCCTTCCCTCTTTCTGTGAATCAAACTCTCTTTTTTGTCATTTTCTCTCTACCTCTTCCTTCCTCCTTTCCTCTTTGTATGTTCCTATGTAGATAGGTAAAATAAAACTAAAACAAAAAATTTAGCAGGAAATCAATATGAACTTCTATTTTCTGTGAGGTTATTTTTCATATTTTTTTAATGTGAGAGTAATATCTGCCCTTCTCCAAGCATCAGGCACATTTTATATTTTCCAGAATTTCTTAAAACAAACAAACAAAAAAAAAAACCCTGAAAATAATTTCTTCTCAATGAATTCATTGGTCATTTCTGAAAATTCTTTCATTATTTGTATGTAATTCACTGGAATCTGAAGACATGAAATCATTTAAATCAGCCAGGGATTTCCTTACTATCTCTTTCATTGACTTGAGTTTCAATTTCTTCTTAATGATACTTCTTTTATGCTATTTAGCTTGAAAAGCCTTGCTGTAGAATATAAAAGGAAGTTAGGAGCTGAGGAGTTCTGCTTTCTGTGTGTCATCTGTTAACTGGGCACCATCTGCCCCAGGCAACTGATCTATTTCTTCCCGTTCTCTTCTAGGTAGTAAACATATTTACTCAAAGGAAAAAAGAAAGAGAACAAGGCCTTTGCTACAAAGGGGAGGGATGGAAGTGGAATGGCACCCAGTGGTGCAAAATAACAGGCTGCCTATCCCAGGCCAGTGTCAGGCCCCAAAGTCACATGCTTGCTTTCAAGTCTGCTACAGCCTCCTTGCACAGTTCCCACCAAAAATTATTAAGAGAAAATAGGGGGTAATATTTGCCTTATCTGTGAATGCCATAACCACCATAGAGAAGAGATTAGTTTTCTGCTTTCAAAACCTAGCTCAAACACCCTCAATATGCAACCCTTCCTTAACCTGTATATTCACCTCTCACCTGTATATTCCTCCACAAAATTCATGGCCAACCACTCCCTGATCTGTGGTGCATCTGTTTCTTGTACACATCTCTACTATTACTCTCATCACACTCTAACATACTACTTTTATGTCTGTCTCAGTTGATTGGGATTGGTGTGCTAGGGCAATCATAACAAAATTTACTATAAACTATGTGGCTTAAAACACAGAAACGTATTGTCTCACAATTCTTAAAGCTATCAGTCTGAGATAAAGGTGTCAGCAGCAGGGAGGGGGTTGGGATTCCTTCTGAGGGCTGTGAGGAAGAATCTGTTCCAAGCCTCTCTCCTAGCTTCCAGTGGCTTGATGGCAATCATTGGTGTTCCTTGGCTTGTAGATGCTTCACCCCTGTCTCTGCCTTCATGTGCAATTGACACTCTACCTGTGCGCATGTCTGTCTTTTCAAATGGCATCCTTTTTATAAGGACACCAGTCATATTGGATTAGGGACCCACCCTACTCCAGTATGACCTCATCTTAACTAAGTACATCTTCAATGACTATTTCCAAATAAGGATACATTCTAAAATATTGAGGGTTAGGGTTTCAACATATGTATTGGGGGGCAGGGGGGAGAACAATCAGGTTCCATGATGTGTTCATCTTTGCATACCTATCACCTAGCACAGTGCCAGGTCTCTGCTTAAAGCCTAAGGAGTTCAGTAATATGTTTAATTGGCTTAAGTATATATCTCTGCCACTTTCAGTATAGATGCAGACCAAAGTGAACACGGAAGCTATATTTTTTTCTGAAAGACTGAATCATCAGGAAGCCAGAAAAATCTCTGAAAATACAAAGCGACCTCTGATCTCAAGAGACCTCAGTGTGATCATCCATGTCTTGTGTAATAGCATCCACCTCAGTCCCCATCCAAAAGGACTACATGTGACAATGTATGTCAGGCATATTTTATGGCACATAGAGGTGACCATCCCTCTACCTTGCCCCCATGACCTAACACATAAAGAATGAGGCCTAGAAGCCTGCAGACCACATTCATTCATTCTGCAGATACCTACGAAGACAGATCCCTGTTCCTCCTTCATTTTACCTTATCTTCCATTAGCATCCAAAAATGATGAAATGCAGAGATGAACAGAGCACAGGGCTTTTGAAAAGAGCTCACAGTCTGGTGGGAAAATAGAATGTGGCAAATATTACAACAGTGTGAGCCAAGATGTACTGGGAAGCCAGAGGCCATGAAGATCTGGCTGGATCTTCAGAGAGTAACAGTGTCACCAGGTGACAAGGTGGGTGAATGTCTTTCCAGGCAGTGGGTATAGCTTTACAAAATCCCAGAGGTCAAAGAGCAGCAAATAATAGCAACGGGCTGTCTGGTTATAACCATGGGAGTCTGGGGTCAAGGGTCAGATCAAAAGTGTCAGGGAACTCATGCTGAGGAGCTTGGACTTCAAGCTAAAAACTGAAGGGTTTTAAGCACTGAACTAGCACAACCAGATTTACAATTTAGAAAGAATGCTGACTATAACAGGAATTTACTAGAGGAGGCCTACATGGATCAGAGAATATAGATTAGGAACCCATTACATAATCCAGAAAAGAAATAATGATTGGGCATGAACTAAAGATGGGCAGGGGAGGGGTTGGGTCAGAGAGAATCAAGAAGAAGACATGATGAACACTCCTCATGTCCACCTAGATCTCCCAGCATCTCAGCTAACATTTTCTGTTTACTCTCTTCAGCTGAGCTTGGACTTGAATGCCTACATCCCCCCACACCTGCGTTTCTCCTTTGGAGACACTGCTTAGCCACTGGAGGGGCTTTGCCCACAGGCATAAAGAGCTCAAAGTGACTAAAATTTCACTCTCTACACAGGACCTCCCACACACCACTAATTCCTCAAAATCCCTCAGTCCTTGGCCAATTATTATAAAATACAAATATAAAAGCCTAGTTTTTTTTATTGTGCTTGGGACACATCCCAAGGTATAAGTTACACCTCAAAGTTCTCCACAGAATTAGGTTGAAACCACACCCTTCCCTGTCTCACTTCTCTTACTCCTTTACCTGTGTCTTCTGGAAGCACTTCTTTAATAATAATCTCTCACACATGAATTCTTCCTGAGATGTCCTTCTGGTAAAACTGTCCAAAGACAGATTTGAGAGCTATTGAAAAAAATCCCATGTACAGAGCTTGGTAAGTGAATGGATATGAGAACTTTGATATTAACTAGAAGAAAAATACTCAAGGAATTTCAAACTATGTTTATAAACAAGTGTTTGGGGACCAAAAGGACAAATGCTATTAAAGTAGAAAGTTAATTTTTACGAGTCTAATTTTTATTCTTCCTTTGACTCATGGGAAGGGAGAGGGGGAAATCTTGATCATTAAATTGCTCAAATGTTACTCCAAATACAGGACACAAATAGGGTGCCATGGAAATCCATCTTTGTTTAGTAAGATTTTTATGTAATTACCTTTGTATCAAGAAGGAAAGAGTAATTTGAGATGTCTGCCAGTTATCATGGTGCTGCTCCCAACCCCCATGGCACCTTCTCGCTACTTCTCCCCTTCCATGTGACCACTGAGTTTCCCCAAATGTCCCATATTCCTCACATCCTAGGAATGGGCTCTGAATGGGCTATGCAGAATGTTCTTCACTGACTGTTCTCATTTTGGCCACTCTTGCCCTACCTTTAGTTCCAAGCAATGTGCTTTCTCTTCTTTATTTTCTTTTTAAATGTATGAGTGAACAAATGTGGCACATGTGCTACATTCTATGCAGTCTGAGCACTGAAGTATGCCTGTAAAGCAAAGAGAAGGGCTTCTGTTGTTACTTCTGGATTAATCCTCATATTCTGTAAATGTTTCTTCAGTGTATGTAGAGCTTGTTAATGCAATCAAACAAAATGTAAAATAAAGTTAATCTGATACAAATGTAATGACAAGTACAATGAGTAATGTTGTTATGTGTTAATAAAACACAAGCAGCTCCCATAAATGCCATTTAATACCCAATTTTTACATAGGCAAAGTAAATATGTAGTTTTTAAGCTCCTTTTAGAAAGGCTGTAATGGTATTCAAGCAAACCAATGGTTTCCCAATCACACACAATTTAAACAATAAAGTTCCTAGATTTTACCCACCCCCATCCAGTCATATTTATCCAACTACATTTGAGGGCCTACTTTATGCTGAACACTGTGCCAGGTGCTGGTCACACAGGAGACACGGCAGCATGGTCTCCACCATCAGGCAACCTGAGTTGTCTAATTCTCACTCCCAGCCATCGTCGCCTAGAACTGACATTTGTGGGTTCCACTCCTGCCCTGGTGTCTCCCGAGATCTCACATTGCCAGACTCTGCCTTTCATCAGAACAGGTGCCTCCTGGCCGCTGTCCCCAAAGTCTAGCCTAAAGCCTCAAGTCTGTGGAAACTATAGTCCATAAGCCCTTGGTTTCTCTGCTGACTCAAGTGGGTGTCAGCAGAATAGTTACTGTATTGGTCTCAGGATGGAGTGGATACAAAAAAAAAGAGAGACAAGGCTCAGTGAAAGGCGCTTCAGATCCTCAGAGGTGGGACATTCCGGGTGAGATGGGGAAAGCTATGAGAATAGCAAACAAGGACAGGGAGGTAGAGAGCCAGTCGGTCATGGAGATGTGGACTTTGGCAAGTCCCTCTGAGCCCAAGAGCTGTCCACACCGGGCAAGGGTTAGCAGGGTTCTTCCTTCTGAGAATAACTGAAAGTAATCTAAAGGTGAGGGCAGAGATGATAAAATAATAATAACAACAGATGATAAAACAAGTACCAAGACCTTGCCAGGTGCCAGGGATCGTGCTAAACCCTACATTCATTATTTTGTTCAATCTTCACAACCATACTCTGAAGTAGTTATTACTGCCATTTAGCAGGTGAAAAAACTGAGGCTAAAAACATGCCCTAAATCAAACAGCTGGTGAGAGGCGAAACAAGGCTGTGAAACCAGCTCCTCCTGAACGGAAGCCACTATTCTCAACTACTTCATGAATGACACACAGGTCTGCTGTCTTGCTCTGACTTACACCAAACCATAGCATGATTGCAGGCACAAAGAAATGGCATCCCTCCCCTTCTTTATCACTTGCTTTCTGGTTCCTACAACAAAATGGAAGAAAAACTACTATCAAATAAAAGGAGTTTGGGAGAAGTAAGGCATCAGTGTGAATGAGAATTGATCAAAATATAAATGGCAATATGAGAGGTAGATGAAATTAGGAGGGACACCATCTCTGGTAAACAGAAAGCAGAGATTGGAGATGCCAAAGATGCGCATCACTGAACTGACCCTTTTGCAAAGTCTGGTCATATTTTCATATGCAGCCAAACACAGACAACAGAAGCTGGATGGAGAGTTTCCTCATGCTCCATCTGGGCTCCTGGGCACAGAGCCCCTGCAGAGGACCTTGGCTGTGAACATCAAGGTGGGCAGCAAGAGTTCCAACTCAGCTTTAAAGCAAAGGGAGGCATCCCATGAAAAAAAAATCACCCCTTTTCCTTTTATCCTCATATTAAGACCTGTCCCAGGGAGAGGCTGTAAAATCACAAATGAGCCTGAGATTTGAATTTCTTTTGTGCTGAGCAATGGGGATGGTGACTGGCACTTCACAAATACCCTTTGGGATAGAAAGATTCAGGACATTGTACTCAGTCAAGTAATCGATGTATTTCATTGACAGAAGATAAACATTAATTCAAAAATTCAAGTAAATTTTGGCTCAGCATTTGTGCCTCCCTCAAAAGCTCTTCATTCATCACCCTGGTGAATTTACCAGGGTCCAGATCATTGCCAGGAGCCCAGCTGACTCAGATATATGAATTGTCAGCACATCTCTTTTAGGGGCAGCTCACATTTACCAAGCTCGGAGGTAGATATATGTATTAATTATGTGTGATGAGCAACCAAGATCAGAGGACGACGTCAGGTCCATATCACTAGTACATCTCGTGGGACCAGGCATACCTCTTTGGAAAGCCAACTCACAACCCAACCATCCTGCAGAACCAAAGCCTGTTAGCTAAGGTTCCCTCTCCCAGGATACACAGTACAGATTCCCCCCACTGCCAAATTGTAGAGCTTTCCTATGAAACCTTCCATAAGCAAAGAAGCAACTACCATTAATCTATAATTAAATTGTTTAACCTTCCCAGACCCAAAAAAATAACCTAACGAATCATACCAAATATGCTTAATTATGTCCAGTGTCACACTAAGCAAAGCACCCTTACGAACTCTCTAAGGTTTTGATGATACCTTAGTATACATCTTGCTAATGGTGCACAGAGTTAATCGCGGTAAAGCGCAGATGCTCAGGACACAGTTCAAAGCCATGGCCGTTTAGTGCTGAGATGGTGAGTGAGGTCTGGGGAGGAAGTTGGCGGGGCCACATTTGCTGCTGGGGTTGCTGCTGCTTCTGGAACAGGGCCTGCAAAATGAACGCTGAACATTATACTTGCTTTTTGCCTTTGGTCATAAAAGCAAAAAATCCTCCAGATTTCTCTGGCTTAGTGAAAACAGGTACTGATGTAGGTCTTTCGTAAAAGCAACCGTAGCATAACTCCAACTTTGAAAAAGCAGGGAATACCTATACTTATATGTGCAGACAGTTACTGGTAAATTAGCATCTGAGACTTTTTTTTATGTTTTCATGGTTAACAGATGCTTATACTTTTCTTTCATTTTTTTTTTTTTTAGATAAGATGAAACATTATGTTATCCATCAAATTTTATAGGCCTAGGAGACATTCTGTCTTTGTAAGGTAACTTCCTTTCTCAGTTTTTATCTATTATTTGTTTATCTTCAAAGAAAATTCTCTGATAATTTTATTTTCCTTTCAGAGAAAACCTTTTCTAAGTTTATATAAAAGCCTGACGTAAAACACACACACACTGGCAACAATCCAAGTTTTAACATCTTTGGTCAACAGAAAAGAGTATGAGATGCAGAATATTAAGACTATTAAGACCACATCACTTTCTCTAGCAAACAAGGAATTCAATACTGGCAGAATACTGTATCGCTCACTCATGTGCTCATTTTTTCATTCCATAAGCATTTATTGAGAACCTACCATTGGCTTGACATGTTCTAGACACAGGGAAAAAGTAATGAATCAAAGTCGCCACTCCATGGAGCCTTAAATTCAACTGAGAGGCAGGCAGACAGACCACAAAACACCAAATACATGAGAAAAATAGCAGGCAGTGGCTAGTACTCTGATAAAAATAAAACACGCCTTATGCATCAACTGGGTAGGGTGGTAAGAAAAGTCCTCTCTGGGTGATGTCATATAAACTAAGACCTAGATAAAAAGAAGGAAATAGCTCTATGTAAATGTGGAAGAAGCATTCCTCACGCAGGGTACATCTGGTACAAGTCATACATCTATCTGTTATGCAAAACATCTCTCTCATGAGAATTTCACAAATATTTCTGTAGACAGCAATTGCATTGTAGATACTCTCTAGAAAATTTAAAAGATAGAGTTTAAATTTTAGGTGCTTGTTGGTTCCAGGGTACCACCCATAGAACTTATAATGAGATAGGATTGTCTTACTTTATTTACCCAGACATTATACATGTGGTAGGTGATTAAGACCAAAACAGAGAACTGCATGTGGTTTGGCTGTTTTCCTGCTGCTCAACTCCTCCCTCCCCCACCAATAGTCTTAAAAGCCTGGCACAGTGCAAGCACAGTTTCAACGCCTCTATGAAAGTGGCAATACCGACCACCTATACGTTCATATTTGCATTGCATTTTCTGAGCAAAGGGAGGCTTGCTTGGATAGATTTACGTTCTTTCATTAACTCTAGCTCCTCACAACAGCACCAAAAAGACAGCAAAAGCCATCAGGTTTTGGCATCATCTTTTAATAGGCAGTCTTTATTCAGAGTCTAGCCTCTGATTTTCAATAATTAGGGTTATTTTGAGTTCTCATTTCTCACGTGGAATTGCAGTAGCCAAGGAGGAAAAACAAAAACTAAGAAGACAGAGTAGACACATTTTTAGTGCCCTGAGTTTTTAATATCAATAATATTTAGTAGGGAGCTGAAAGCAGCCCTTGTGAGGGGAAAGGGAGTGAGCGTTTTTGTCATGGTCAGTCCACAAAGTAACAATGTGGTTTGTGGGTTTCCTTTGGCGTATTCTGTCTCTCTAGATACTTTGCTGTTGTTTCCCAATTTAAAACTCACCATTTTAAAATGCTCTGTTTTCCTCCTTAATGTAGGAAAATACCCAAAACGTTCTAGTTTAATAACAATTTGTTATAAAAACAAATTATAGCTTACCTCACAAACATCCAACATCCACGTCACTTGTAGTCAATTTTAAGGACATGATTCCCCAAATACATTCCTGTTGCATTAATGTGTGATGGAATTCACCTTATCCAAACATCTCCAAATATCTACATAAGTGATATTTCAGTAGGAATTCACCACCTCTATTACAATGAGAAAAACATTGTGAAACTCTGTGTTATCAGATACAGGCCTTTGACTTCCAAGTCCTTCCTTATAGTCATCTTTTGCTCTTACACAAGACATAATTTTGTTTACTCTCCATTAGAACTTCAATCACAGTGAACTGAAATTTTACAAGGACTGCATTTGCATTTTCTTTAGTTATATAAGTTGTCCCTCTCTACTTATGTGACTCTCTGACTTCTCCTTTAACAGCCAAGAGTGTGGTGAGCAGTGTCCAGGAGTGTCTAAACCTACTTAGAACTGGACTTTCGATAAGTAGTGTCAAAGTTGTGAAGATTCTTCCCCAATAACTTCAGAAGACGCTCATCAGACTTCTCACATGACACTGAAAGAATCAGTGTGGTCACTCCAGTCAAGTAATTCAAATGTGTATTTAGCAATTAAATAAAAATGTTTAAACCTAAAAATCTTCAGACTTATATCCTCAGTCAGTCTGGCTTTATATGAATCTTCAGCAACTAAGTTGCTTCATATATAAAATATCCAAATTTTCCACATAGGACATGGGTGCAAAGATTTCAGTGCTAGAAAATTTTGAAAGCAATGACAGAATTTGGAATGAAATGTATAAAATTAATATCCAAATTAGAAATGCAGATATCAATTTATAGTATCAACTTCTCTTCATTACCTCCATTTTAGAAATTTAAAAACTATTTGGGGATATTGCGTTAACTTTCCTGTGCTTCAACTGATTCACTAAGATCTTGGGCAAGTTAGTTTCCTTCAGAATACCTCAGCTTATTTCCATTTGTGAAACAGGAATGGGAACAGCTCTAAATATCTGCCCATAGAGCTCTGAAGTTGCTTCAAATGAAGGAGTTATGTAACCAGGAAGGGTCTCTGTTTTTGTTTTTATTAAGTAATTCTAGAGAAGTACTTTCAATGAGCACCATTCAGTCTCCTATTAGACACTGGGAGGCACTGTCAGCAAGACTGGTGGTTGAATTTGTGGTACTGTGGCAAGTCTATCTCATTACCTGCAAGGTTATTAGCACATTACTTAGGGAATCTCATCAACTCTTTCAAAAGGAGTGATACACTGAATGGAAACTTAGTAACCCATGTATGTAGACTCTTTCAAGAAACTCAGAATAAGAAAAGCACTGGGTTGTGCTTGCGCTTGACCCTACATTCCTGCCTTTGATCTCAAGCTACTTGCTATGAGTCCTGACTGGGCTTTACCCCATAACTCAGGTCTTCTGACTCCTTCCCCAAAAATGTCTCAAAATGCCTAGATGTGTGAAGCCCCTTTACCTACCCAAACCCTCCCTTAATGCTGCCCTCAAGAGTTTACTTTCCCCTACCCAGAAACTTGACAATCCAACTATGCAAATTGTGGATCAAAAGTGTTTTCCTATTTGACTCATGAAGTCTTGATAAATACAGTTCAGTATATATTGTGCTCTCAGGCTATATGTATTTCCCACATATTAACAAATACTGGTTGAGCATCTACTGTATGTTAATGACATATTATCATAAAGCAAATTTCTCTCCCTACTAAGCATCCATGTAACATATTTTTCAGGGGAATTTATCTTATTCATTGAGTGTTGGGGCAGGCAGAATGCTAAAATGGCCACAATGACCCACACTCTTACATAACCCCTTCCCCTTGAGTGTGGGAAGGACCTGGGGATATGTTGGGATATCACTCCTGTACATAGGTCATATTACATGTCACAGATGACCTAATCTGAGTTCATCAGTGAGACCATAAAAGGGACTAGGCTCTTCCTGCTGAAATATTTGACACATGATAAAGATTTGACACAAGGGAAATTCTCTGATGCTAGCTGTGAAGATGAGAGAGGTACATGGCAAAGACCTGAGAGTGGTCTCTAGGAGCTGAGAATAGTCCCTAGCAGCCAGCAAAAAAGGGGGGACTTCAGGCCTACTACTGCTTAGAACTGAGTGAACTTGGAAGAGAACTCCGGGGTTCCATATAAAAACCCAGCTCAGCCACCTTGAGTGTGTAGCCCTGAGGAGAGAACACAGTTGACTCATATCCAGATTGCTGAATTACAGAACTGGGAACTGATAAATGGGTGTTGTTTTAAGCCACTACATTTGTAATTTTTTACACAGTAATAGAAAATTAGTATAAGTGCCACATCTACTGCTAGACTGTAAACTATCTGAAAACCAAGATTTTATACACTTCTGTATATCTCCTAGGTACCATTGGAAATAAATGGCCTAATTTGACCTTGCTGGGGCACAAAAACCATTTTTCCTCCCACCTTCTAACTTCTAGCTGGACTAATAATCAAATTAACATGAGACAAATGAACTAGAAAAAATATCCAAAATGTATTCTAGGTGTGCATGCAAGTATGCCATAAGAACATGAGAGCCCAGGCATTAGGCATTTGAGGTTTATGTGCCATTTTCTACAAAGGAGAAAGAGGCAGGGGTCTGGAATTTCAGAGGAAAAGCAGGCAATTTACAGGGAGATGAGAAAGAGCAAACATGAGGGGGAAAAAATTATTGCTGGGCCACTAAGAAACAATGGGACACACAAGCAGGCTCTGTGAGATTTCTCCGTCTGCCATATTTAGTTTATTATAATGCTAAGGGGATGCACATACTATCATACAACAAATCTGAATTTTGGGGGGCAGGTAAAGGTGGAAGGTCAACTGTTATTTCTGAGTCTCTTATTTCTTAATAACCACCTTAAAATCAATATCTCAAAAGGCATCTTTCAGAGTAGCAAAATTTTTGCCACCTTTAACCTTTCCCATGAGAATCACTTCCTATGATTTTTAACTGGCTTATATATGGAACTCTTAAAAGTTCTACTAGTATAGACTCATTACTTTCAAGCCTAGGTTCTGGTCTCACCGAGACATGGGTCAATGTTTTCAAGAATCAAAGAAAAGGTCATTAGTGCTTCCAAAAACAGAGGTAAGAGGCAAGGAACTAAAAGATTTTTTGAAACTTTTATTTCTTCCCTATTATTGTTCTATTTGTTCCTCCTGCCAGTTGAGACATTATATAGGAGAAACATCTAACAGAGATTTTGAAGACTCAGGCGTGAATTGGACATAAGAGTTAGCCAAGTGGAAGTTAGGAGCAAAGAGGAAGAAGAACATTTCGAAGGAAGGGATGTTTTCTGAAATATCTAGAGAAAGAAAAGAACAAGCCTGTTCAAGAACTTCTAGTATTTCAGTATGACTCATTCTAGTATAGAAGGGGAGGGGACAAATTCTGGGCATCAGAAATAAACAGGAACCAGAAGGCTTTGGCTTTTCCTCTGATTCTAAGACCACTTTTCAGTGTGAAGGACCCAGGAGGCAAACTGCCATCCAAAGTCCAATGAGGTGTCTACTCTGGTACAGTTACTGATCCTCTGTGTACCTAATGCTTAGAAAGGCTACAACTGAAAACATGAGTTTGGAGTAAGGAAAGGTTTATTGATTGAGAAGCTGCCAACAGAGAAAACGGGAGACATAATCTTCAAATCCATTTTAAGAAAGTACAGAGTTCAGGCTTATTTTATATCAAGGGAGTGGGAAATGGGAGAGGCTGTTTTTATAAGAACTCAAACCCAAGCAGAACTCCTCTAATGATCAGCATGTCTAAAGCAGGAGCGATTAGCCTGAAGGCCATGGGAACAATGCAGGCCCAAATAAGATGGAGTCCGAGAGTCAGAGTATTTCACTATGTTACAGTACCAGATAAGAGCTAATGAGCCATAGTTCCTCATGGGTGTGTGGTCAGTGTGGGAGCTTTCTTGGGCTTTTGATGGCTTCAGGAAAATATCTTACTTGAGTCCAAAGACCATTTATCAAAACCCCAACAGAACTACTCTCAAGTGAAGCCCGACCTTGAGTGCCTTCTAATCTTGAAAATTGAAAGGAAATAAATGGATGTGGATTCCCAAGATATGCCAGAAGTGCAAGAGCAGTAATGGGTTTGAAGATTCCCCCAACCTTAGAAGAATAAGAACATGGTATGAACACAGAAAGCCTTTGTGTGTGTGTGTCCACTGAATTACCCATTGGATGCATTTATCAGGAGGCAGTCTGTATGAGGCAGGGTAGTAAGAAGCTAGGAAAATTCTTTGGCAAATGGAATGGGGAAACGGAGACAGATAGCTGAATCAAACTGCCTCATTCAGCACCCTGACTCACCTGCCCCCTTCTCCCTTGCATGACCACTCCCTTAAGCATTAAGCACTCAGGACAATGAGGTTCTGACCAGCATCAAATAATCTTAGGAACAAAGTCTTAGATCAGTTGGCCACAGAAACAGAGTTTTGATCCAACTATAGATAACATCTAGGCCTCAACTGTGTTTCAGCTTCAGGCCAGAAAAGCAGCAAAACCATATGAGGCAATAACATGGGTGGCATCAGGACCAGAAGCAATGACCAATGACCACCTATTCTAGCATCAGCCAACCAATAAAGGCCATGACCCTGACCCTATATGCTCATTTTAATGAATCAGCATATTAAAGAACACACCTGGAAAGCTGATGAATAGTCTATTGATATCCTCCCCTGAGATCTCACCTAAAATTCCTGCTTTTAGAAAACAGGCAAAACCCATTAAGGCAAAGGACCCAGTGTGCAGTCTCTCTCTAGAGCACACTCACACCTTCTTTCTTCAGGTGTATATCTTTGCTTTCTTTCTCCTAAGCTCTAAGGGTCCCCACAAGACTTGCAACCAGTGGAGCAGTGGGCAGCAGCAACAGCTCGTCCTGGGCTAACCCCCTGAACCTGTCTCCAAGAGCCTTTCTTTTGTCTCTATAACTTGTTTCCTGAGTCCATGCAGCCCAGCTGACTCACTTCTTCTGCTTCTCTGACGTTTTTTCTAAAAGGCCAAGCAAGGCAGCTGTCTGAGCAGCTGGCTCAATTCTTCTCTTCGAGTGTACTCTTGCTCTGCAAGCTAAATAAGCTTACTCTTGCACTAGAGTCCTTGGCTCTGAATTCTTTCTTTGCCGAACTCAAGAACTGAGAGCCCACAACGCTGGTAACATCTAGATGCAAAAGAAATTAAAATATACTCACAACTCCCTTATAAATTCTTCTAAATTAGCCTACTATAGATTTTTCTAGCTGTATATAATGGTTTTAGCATTTCCATTTTTCTTAAGGGAAATCTACAATTTCACTGAAGAATGATTCTTATGTCTATGTTTACTGGAAGAGATAGTGATCTTTCTTACAAGTTGGTATTTTCAAGGGCAATTAAACTGCTCTTATCCTTCACAGAAAGAAGCTATTTCTGTGGTTTTGATTTCTAAATAAAGTGCAGCTCCTTGCTATTGCTAAAGTGAAGTAGGGCTGGGAAGGTTGGAGTTAAGGTAAGTCAGTCACAGAAAAGGCAGGGGTGGAAGAAAAGAGGCTTTCTCTCCAGAGAGGTCTTTGACATGGAAATGTGCCCCTAAAGATAAAGGGGAGGGGAGGAACCCTGCTGGTGCAGTTGAGGAAGATGAGACCAAACAACAAATGCCATATACCTCCCTAAAACAAACAGTTAAGAATGAAAGAATTCACTGTTGTGCTCTTCACAAGCTCCTCAAAGGACAGAGAAGGTGACAAGGCACTTGCTCTGCACTACGTTCTTCAGAAAAGAGATTTGAAGCTACACTCTCAAATGACAGCATCTCATACACAATTAGCACAGTGTAAAGTTTAGGTAAGTTGGATTTCTTACTTTTCACATTCAGATTGTGAATAAAGGGGGCCCTGAGAGAGGAAAAATAGACTTCTGTTATTTTATCAATGGTTAATCACTGAAATTCTAGAAAGAGTTTCCCACACTTCGTTCCACTTCACTTAGGATTTTCTGGCTTTGACCAGCTTCTTGTCACTGTTGTTTAAATTATACTGTGGCCTGCTGTTTCTCTCCTTCTTCAGAAGGGGCCCAAATAATGTCAGTTGATGAGCAAACACAGGAACCAGCCAGAAGTTTCCTCACTTTCTCTTGTGTAAGTGTAACTGTTACTTTTGTTGTCGGTTTAAAAGTCAGCTTTCCAAAGAAAAAGTTATCACAACAAGTACACAGGCTGTCAGTTATAGAAAGGCAAGCAAGGGAAAAGCCTGGAAGCTGACCTAACCCTGTGACATTATTGATTGAAAGTGGTTAGGATAGAACATGACACATACACTACTAAGGACAGATTGTTCCAGCACATGCACCCCCACTACCACTCACCACTTTACTGAAATGATGGGCAGCCTGGTGGGGACTGGGATATTTCTCCAAATGTTAGGAGTTCAGCCCATTTTTCTCTTCCTGCTAATAGGATGCTGGCGAGAAGTAGGGGGGGAGGGGCGGTTTGTGCAGGAAGCTGATTGGCACATGAAAGTATAGGGAGAGGGAAACTCTCCTTTTCTAGGTTGTTCAGTCACCCACACTCCAAAATCCTTGCTAGGAGGGGAGATGACTGCTACTCCATGCTTTCTGTGCAAAAAAAAAAAAAATTTTTTTTAAATGAAGAGACCACTGTAGAAAGCAAAAAGGAAATGGGGACTACATTGTTTCCCAGATATCTTCACATTTGCATAAACCAGCTTCTAAAGGATATCTGTGGAGGCTCCAGCACTTACTTATGGAATTTTGGGTTAGTGTCTTTCTTATTTTGAAAACTGAAAATGACATTTGTGATAGAAAATAGAGATAAACATACTCACATTTTTATATATATAGCAAACCCCGCACTCCCTCCCCAGCTAAACCAGTGGCCATGGTCAAAGTTGGCTAAGTCTCCGGATGCACATGTTGATGTGTACGGTTAATTTGGTCAGGCTCGCTAGTACAGATCATGCTGTCCACAGTGTTTATTACGGGTGTTTGCACTTAGCACTTCATGAACAAATTTTCCTGCCTGTAAGTAGTCCTCAGTGTTTATTTTGAAAGGGGGCCACTCGTGAGTTAATCTCTTTCTGAAGCCAGATCCCCCCTTAGCAGAGTTGAGAAGACAGCCTCAGAGGCATGTCTGAAATCCAAGGATTACTTTGCCTGTTCCATGGACTCACCTGAGTCAAAAGCATATTTAGAGTGAGCACTGAGGCAGGTAGATCTCTGCTCCTTCAACCTCAACCTCTGTCCAAAGTGGGAAAGGAGAAAGCCGGGCATCTGTTGCTGAATAGAGGCTCCTGAACAGGAAGGTGCCCAGAGAACAAGCTGAAGAGACATGAGCGAGAAGAACACCCCTCATTCCTGTTCTTCCCCTACAGGTACTTGGGCTATTTTGCCATCCCACTAACACCTATCTATGGTTTCTTCCTTAGGTCATGGATTATTATTAAAGCCCAAAGTAGATCAAGATAAACATTTTGCAGTTAGATGTTGACTGCAGATGCCTCTGTTATCGTGACCTTCACATTTTCAGTGTGGTCTGCACCATAGATAAGTCCACATGAGACTGCACAGGAAACAGTAAAGGGGAATTGCTTATCTCCCACCCCCCCACCACCCCCATTTTCCTTGGTCCAGAGCAAAGAGAGCTGCCTCTTTGTTTTCTCTTGTCAGGCTCATTTTCCCTTATGCCTTTTTCCCACGGTCCCAGGGGAGGGGACCTACAGCAACATGCAGGGCAACTGAAGGTGGCCTCTCCAGCCCCTCTCCCTGCTTCTAGGCAACGTCTCCCGGGAAGGAGCTCCCTCGGCTCCACAGCAATGACTGTGGTATCGGAGGAGAACAGAACAAGGAAAGAAAACAATGCAGAGATTGGGAGATTATCCTTCTACACTTTAATTAATGCAGCTTTCTCTCCCACGAAAGAGTTAGGAAACCTACCTGGTTAAATCTACAGAGAAACTTAGGATCTTTAGCTTCTCAGAGGTTAGGTGCAATGTAAGAAAAAATAAATTAAAAAATAGATTTATTATAGATAGACAGATAGATATGACAAAACATTGATTACAACTAACTCTGACCACATAGCTCAAGGGGCTCTATTACATTTTCAAGCTCCTTTTTAAAACTAATATATGTCAGGGGCAACTTTGGATACTATCTCAAAGTCTAAGACATATTCTAGAAGAAATCAGTTGTAATAAATAAATAAAACATAATAAGTACTATAGCAACAGCTTGATTTCTTCCTTTGCTTACTAAATGGCAAAATTATGTTTAATAGGGAAACAGCTGAAAATAACTCCAATATAAACAAGGACATTATTGTACAGTGCAATCACTTTCAAATCCACTCCTTACCGTCTCTTCTTACTACCGCCTTACCAATAACACATAACATTATTGAGTGCTTACTATTTGCTAGACAAAGATCTAAGGTCTTTACACATATTAACTCATTTAATCTCCACAGTCCTATGAAATAACTACTATTCTCATCCTTGATTTTCAGAGGAGGAAACTGAAGCACAGAGAAAGTGAGAGCTTCCCCCAAGGTCACGGCCTCTAAGTCCAGGACTCTAAGTCAGATCCTGTAACTGCCTGTGTGCCTCACTGCACCTCTTGCTAAGAACTGGCTCTTATTCTTTCTCCTCTCCCTGATTGGTCTCCCTGCTCCACTCTCTCTAGTCCATCATTACACAGCTACCAATGGAATTATCCATATGCAAAATTATATCAGGTCATCATGCCTCTTCAAAGCCCAGCAAGGATTTCCCTTCTGCCTCCAGAACAAAGTCCAGCCTCCTTAGTATGGATCCCAACATGTTTCATATTCTCACCTGAAAGTCCTTTCAATTTCACTTTCCGTATGCCCTCTACATTTTCTTATCTCTGTGCTTTTCCATTACATTTCCTTCCTCAATTTTTGTCACTATTTCGAATCCAGATGAAATTCCAGCTTCTCCATGAAGCCTCCCTCTATTACATAGCAGGAAATATCTTCTCACTCCCCTAGACTCCCACTGTACATTATTCCTCTTTATAATCTTTGTTTTCATTATTTTTTTTTGCCACCTTCAGTATAGCTTTTTATGTGCTTTCTGGATTATAGCTCCTAAAAATTAAAGACCATGGTTTGTGCAGTTTTAAACTCAACCATTCCTTACAGTGACTTGTGCATCGTAGGTGTTCAACAGATGTTTGTTGAATTGAAATTGTTAGCCTCTGTGTTGGGTAAGAATATCTTATGCTTGCCACTTGTGGTACACAGAGAGTTGAAGAAGTTTGCTATGGCCATGTAGGAAGGAAAATTCCCTAAGGTAGGGGACACCATGACTCCAAGTACCAGATCATTGAGTTATCACTGTGGTCTCATGTTTTTGCTGCATGAGTAAGGAGAAACTGCTCTGCTGTAAACAGGCACAGCTCCTCTTCACTATTCTTTTCAATGGTCCCATCTTGATTGGGCCTAACTGACCATTGCAGCAACATCTCCCTGTTCCATGCATTGCATTGTTTGCTGCAGAAAAAGCAGATTTGTTCAGGGCCTATTTCCTCTTCTCCATTTTGCCTGTCCAAAGTCCTCTTTGCTCCCATAATGGCACTTTCTGCAAGAGTGGCAAGTAGAATATTATTAGGAGGTGGATGGCACAGGTAATAAAGCATTGAAACAATTTTTTAAGAAGACAAAGAAAAAAAGAAGAGATGTAAAGTATTAAAAATTATTGAGCACAGAAATGAAGAAACAAAAGTTAAGAAGTGGTTAAAAAGCAAAAATTAAAAGGAATGATACAATACCTAAGGAAAGGAAAGAACCCTTTGTTTTTTCTTAAAATAGCGCTCTGGCCTTTGCTGAAACCTAGAGCACTCCACACACTCTACTTCCTAAACCTGGCTTTCTTAGATGTCGCCATAACAAAAATTTATACTCCTCTCCCAAAGAGGAATGCAAATATAAATGCTTGCCTTCCAACCAACAAACAACCTCAAGAAAATCCTCACCTGGCACTTAGATAAGTCCCTACTTTATGCCGCTTGTTCATGGGTCAACTTTGCATTGATATTGTACAGATTAATGGCAACACTCACTTCCACTGAGGTCATATACCTGATTTATTCTTTCTACCAGGGTAAGATATTCTTCTAATTTTGTCTCCTGTAAACCATCATAGAGAGTAGCTTCAAATATACAAATAAATTTTAGTTCAGTTGAATAGCACTGATAGTCATCATGGAAAAATATAGAAAATCTCAATTACAAATCTTCACATTACACAATCCCCCTAGCACAGTTCAAAACATCAATGGTTCTTTCTAGCAATTATTTTTTATCACTTCACTTTTAGCCCCAGGACTCTCTGGATCTTTGTTTCAGATCTTGCAAACCAGTACATTCCAGTTCCACAACCCAGACCAAGAGTGAGGCATTTCCTTAAGCTAAGTCTTTACCATTTGAATGCTTTTGTTTCACTTTTCTTTGTTGTTTTTTCTTATTTTGTTTTCTTGATCATCATAGAGTCCCTCTATAGCATCAATTTGGTTGACCTTTCCTAAGATCTATTCCTCAGAATCTGATTTTCTTTCTACTCTATCCTCCCACCCTTGATTCTAGATGCTTCCTAAAATCTGTTCTTTCACTGTGAATTAGTGATTCCTGGTTGAAATCTAACCAAGTGAAAGTCAATTAAAAAAATTAAAATCCAGTAACTAGAAATAAAAAATGTAAACAATTGCACAAACACAAGATGGGGGCATCACTTATAGCTACACAAGTAAGGAATATTTGGGTGCTTCTTTGGATGCACATTTACAGGCCACAATATAATGAGGCTGATAAAAAAAAAAAAAAAAAGAATGTGTTCTTATGCTACACTCATAGGAAAATTAAGAGATCACAACAGGGAAAGTTCTACTTTCTTCTGCATTTTTAAAAAGTTACCTGCAATATTGTCTTCTGATATAGGTAACAAATTTGAAGAGGTATAAAGATGAACTAGAGAATTTCCATAGCAAAGAGTAGTGAGTAAGAAATAACAGACAAGCTGTTCAGAACAAGATAGAATATCAGAAAGTAGATTTACCATCTTTCCTGAAAACAAAAAATATATATGACACAACAATTTTCCAAGACACTGAACATCAAGCAACAAAGGACGGTGATTTCTAAGACGTGGTTTTAAAAAAGGTGAGTTCTATGATTATATCAAGTTACTCTCTTGAAACAGACATCAAGTAATGGCACAGGATGAGGCAAGTCAGATGGAAGTTAGTGGACTCCTTGTGTTGAGGATACAGAGCTGAGAATCCAAGGAGACCAAGGTCGTTGGAGTTTGCAGAACAAGTACTAAGAGAAAAACATCTGGAAAACTTCAGATTACCTCCCTCATGTACTCGGTTAAGTATTGATTAAAGTATACATGTGAAGAAACTACTTGATGTTGGAAAAGGAACAATCTCAAAGGGTCAGAGCAAACAGTTCCCAGTGCTCATACTTGGCTGGGAATAGTGCCTGTTTCAATAAACCAGACTAGAAAAATCATGCAATTCATGGAGCATGGGTAAATTCAGAGGATCTTGACTCAGTAATAGAGAATAATTAGCCCGAGAGTAAATGCTATTCTGGTTCTGTCTAACAGATCTTGAAAGAAAGATCAAAATGATGCAACCTGTTTTCACATTACTCGGCTGCATCCCACAGAAAGCTCAAGAATATTTTTAGAAATATAAAAATATCCAGTACCCGGGAAGGTAAATTTCACAATGTATGGCTTTCAGTCAAAGATTACCAGACATGCAAAGAATGAAAATATGACAAAATAAGAGGGAAAGTCCACTGAAACAGACTCAGGGCTGATGCAGGTACCATAATTAGCAGACAGGGATGTTAAAAGAGTCATTATAAATGCATTCAATATGTTTTTAAAAATTATGTAGAGTCATAATCAGACTTTAAAAGATGAGAACTATAATGTCTTGGATAAAAGTACAATGAATAAGATTTGCAAACTTATAGAAATAACAATAGAAACTTTCCAAAGTGAAACACAGAGAGAAAAAAGAATTTAAAAAACAAAAAGGATATCAATAAACTCTGGGACAATTATAAGTGCTCTAGTTTACATGTGATTGAAATTCCCAAAACAGTAGGCAAAAAAAGTATTTGAAGACATAAAGGCAAAAATATTTCAACTTGGGGGAAAAAAAATTCACTGATCCAAGAAGCTCAGCAAACCCCAAGCAAAAGAAACACGATGAAAATTACACCAAAGCACATAATACTCAATTTTTTTAAAACCAATGGTAAAAAGAAATCTTAGAACCAGCTAGGGGGAAAAAGTATACTCCATACATCTAGAGCAAAGGTAATGTTGAGAGATTTCTCATCAGAAACAATGTAAGCAATAAAATAGTAGAGCAACATCTTTGAATTACTGAAAGAAACACAGTTCACGTTGCATTCTATGCTTAGCAAAAAAATACCTTTAAAAAACAATAGTGAAAGAAACACTTTTCAGACATACAAAAACTGAAAAAAACTCATTACCAGCAGACCCACATTATGAAAAAACGCTAAAGGAGGTCCTTTAGGCAGAAAGAAAAGGATACTAGATGGAAAATGGATCTACACAAAAGAATAAAGAACAGCAAAAATGGCAACTACATGGGTAAATAGACATAATGTTTTTCTTATTAGTTAAATTTCTTTAAATGACAATTTACGTTTAAACAAAAATAAATACAATATACTATGAGATTAAAAGTACATATAAGACTAATAAGTATAACAATAGCATAGAGGTAGTGGGGAGAGAAATAAAAGTATATTATTTTAAGATCCTTATATACTTTATGAAATAGTATAAAATCACTTAAAGGTATATTGTGATAAGTTAAATTGTGTACCATAAACCATTAAGCAAACATTTACAATTAATAAGCCAACAAAGAAGATAGAATAAATCAAAAAAATTACTCAATTACAACAAAAGAGCAAAAAAAGAGGATAAGAAAAGCAAAGAACAGATGACAACATAAAAATCAAATAACAAGGTAGTCTTAAACCCAATCATATCAATAATTATATTAACTATAAATGGCCTAAACACCCCAAATTAAAAGGCAGAGGTTGTGAGATTGTATGAAAAAACCCAACAACCTAATCATATGCTACCTACAAGAAACACCCTTTAAATATAAAGGCAAAATTAAGTTATAAATAATGGGATAGAAAAGTTATACTATGGTAACACTAATCAAAAAGAAAACTGAAGTGGCTATATTAATAGCACAGTGGATATCAAATAAAAAAATATATCTAGGAATAAAAATGATTACTTCATAATGGTATAGGGATCACTACATCTAGAGTATATAACAATGTTAAATACATATGCATCTAATAACAGAGCTTCAAAATATATGAAACAAAATCTAATAGAACTGCCCTGGCCAGTATGACTCAGTAGATAGAGTGTCAGCCTGCCTACTGAAGGGTCTTGGGTTTGATTTCCAGTCAAGGGCATATACCTGGGTTGCAGGTTTTATCCCCTCATGTGGGAAGGAGGCAACCAATTAATGTATTTCTCACATCAATGTTTCTCTCTCTCTCCCTCTCTCCTTCTCTCTCTCTCCCTCCCTCTAAAAACAGAAAAAGTAAAAAATTTATAGCACTCAATGCCTATATTAGAAAATAAGGTTTAAAGTCAATTAACTCAGCTTCAAGCATGAGAAACCAAACAGCGCTTGACAGACTATGGCCTTTGGGCCAAATCAAGACCACTGCCTGTTTTTGTACAATAAAGTTTTATCAGAACACAGCCATGCTCATTCCTGTACATTCTAAGGAGCATACATGATACATTGGCAGAACTGAGTAGTTTGACAAAGACTGTAAGGCTCACAAAGCATAAAATATTTTCATTTGGTCATTTGCATTAAAATTTTGCTTACTGCTAAACTAGAAAAAGAAGAGCTAATTAAACTCAAGTTAGACAGAAGAAATAAATAATAAAGATCTCAGAAGAATTCAGTGAAATTTAGCAAATATAAAACAAATAGAAAAAACATGGTTCTTGAAAAAATCTATAGAAGTGATTAACCATTAGCCAGACTGACCAGAAAAAAGAAAGAAGACACAAATTACCAATACGAGAAATTACAGAAGTTACATCACTATAGATTCTAGAGATAATAAAAAATAAGAAAATATTATAAACTTTGCGCTAATAAATTCAACAACAGATTAAATTGAAAGACATAAATGGCCCAAGTTAGTAATCTGAATAACACTATATTTATTAAAGAAAATCAATTTGTAACTAAAATTCTTCTCACAAAGAAAATTTCATGCCCACATGGCTTCCCTGGAGAATTCTTCTAAAATTTAAGGAAAAACTAATAACAATCCTACACAAACTCTTCCAATTAAATTGAAGAGAAGAGATTTTTCTCATCTCAATCCTTGAGGCTAGCATTAACCTGAAACCAAAAGCAGACAAAGGCATAAAGATCAGAAAACTTGATCCTAATATCCTTCATGAGCAAAAATGCAAAAATTATTTTTCTTTTCTTCTTTTTTTCTAATCCTCACCCAAGGATATCTTTTCCATTGCTTTTCAGAGAGAGTGGAAGGGAAAAAGAAGAGAGAGAGAGAAACATCCATGTGAGGGAGACACATCAATCGATTGCCTCCCACATGTGCCCCAACCGGGGCAGGGGATCAAGCCTGCAACTGAGGTATGTGCCCTTGGCCAGAATCAAACCCGGGAGCCTTCAGTCCGCCGGCCAGTGCTCTAACCTATAAGCCAAACCGACTAGGGCACGAAAATTCTTTAATAAATTTTTAGCAAATCAAATATAACAATATATAAAAAGAATAATACATCATGAAAGAGTGGGGTTTATCCCAGGAAAGCAATGTTGATGATCAATTTTGGTTTAACATTAGAAAACCAATGAACTGAATTGATCATTTTAACACACTGGAAAAAATATAATCATCTCAACAGAAACAGAAAAAAACAAAAAACATTTGACAAAATCCAGTGTACATTTCTGATAAAACTCAGCAAACTAGAAATAAAAGGGAACTTTCTCAGCTTGATAAAAAGGATCTATGAAAACCTACAGCTATATCACACTTAATGATGAATGACTGAATATTTTTCCCTTAAGATCAGGAAAATAAAGAGGTGTCTGAACTAATCATATCTATTTAACTTTGTACTGAAAGACAATCTTGTAGCTAGTACAATTAGGATTAAAAAAGAAATATGAGGCACCAGATTGGAAAGAAAGAAGTAAGTTGTCTTTTTATTGTGCAAAAAATTCCCATGGGACTTACAAAAGGCAACTAGGCCTAATAGTGAGTTTATCAAGGTTGCAGAATACAATTTTAAAAATCAATTTTGTCTTGATATACTGGCAAAAAACTATTAAATATTAAAATTTTAAAAATACCATTCAAAGTAATTTAAAAATACAAACTTCTTAAGAATAATTTGACAATAGACATGCAAGACTGATAAGTGAATATCTACAAAACATTACTAAAGGAAATTGAAGAAGACCTAAGTAAATGAATAGATAGCAATCCTCCATTAAGATGTCAGTTCTCCCCTAATTGATCTACAGACTAAATGCAATTCCAATATAAATTCCAGCAGGCTGTTTTTGTAAATATTGATAAGCTGATTCCAAAATTCATGTGAAAATGTAAAGGACCTATAGTAGTCAAGACAACTTGGAATATGCACAATAAAGTTGGAAAACTAATTCTACCTGATTTTGAGACTTATTACAAGGCTATAGTAATCAAGATGATATGATAGCTTGATGATATGTTAAATATGCAAAAATAGACAAATAAATCAGTGAAATAAAATAGAGAATTAAGAAATACAGCTGTAAATATATGAATAATTTTTAATCAAGTTTCAAAAGCAATTCGGTAGCAAAAGGTGTTCTTTTAACAAACAGTGCTGGAATAATTGAATATCCATATACACAAATGCTCATCTTATCTAAAGATATATACAAAAATTAATTCAAAATTGATTCCAGATAAAAATATAAAACTTAAAAGTACAAAACTTTTAGAAGAAATCATAGCAGGATTTCTTTGTGAACTTCAGTTAGGCAAAGATTTTATAAAAACAATATCAAAAGCATAATCCATAAAATAAATAATTGATAGCTTGGATTTCATTAAAATTTAAAATTGCTTTCAAAAGACCCTGTTAAGAGAATAAAAAGACAATCCATAGACTGAGAGAAAATATTATCAAATCATGTGCCTGATAAAGGAACTGAATCCAGAGAAGGAAAAGAACTCTCAAGGCAAATAACTCAATTTAGAAAGATAGGCAAAAGATTAAAACAGACGTTCACCAAAGGTATACAAAATGCCAAATAAACCCATGAAAAGATACTCAACACTATTAGTCATTACAGAAATGCAAATTCAAACCACAATGAAATGCCACTAAACATCTATTATAATGACCAAAGACTGATCCAACCAAGAGTCAGTGAGGATATAGAAAAAGTGGGACTCACACACTGCTGGTAAGATTTTAAAATGGTGCAACCATTTTGGGGAAAAACTCACCAATTTGGTTTTTTGAGTTAAATATACATCTATATGATCTAATCATTCCAATTTTAGTTATTTACCCATGACAAATTATATCTTCTGTCTGTACATGAATGCTCATAGCAGCTTTATTTGTAATATCCAAAAACTGGTAAAAGCCCAAATGTACACCAACAGGCAAATAAATAAACATATTGAGGTGTTATCCATACAATGGAGCATTATGCAGCAATACAAAGGTATATACAACATAGATAGAGCCCAGGATGATTATTCTGAAAGAAGCCAGAGTCTCCCCTCGAAAAAAATAATAGTATACTGTATGATTCTACCTATATGAAACTCTACAAAGAACCAAACTAATCTACAGTGATAGAAAGCAGATCAGTTGTCCTGGGGGCTGGGGAAGGATAGAAGGAAGGGAAAGGTATTAACAAGGGTCACAGGAAACTCCTGAGGGTGATGGGTATGTCCACTATCTTGGTCGTGGTGATGATTTGCGGTTATACACATATGTCAAAACTAATCCAATTGTACACTTTAAGTATGTTTAGTTTATTATGTGTTGATTATACCTCAATCAACTGTTCTTTAAAAGGAAAAAAAGGAATAACTGATAGAGTTACAAATGTTTATCTAAGAAAAAAGAAAAGTTAAGGGGAATAGGATTGGCATCTTTAAATACTTGAAAGGCTGCCTCTGGGCCAGATGGCTCCAGAACTTAACAGGAAGAAAGACTTGGGTTCTATAAGCATATACATAACACTGCTCAACCCATGTTCTAATCTGTATGGTCCAGCGTTAAACTGGTACAGGAATCAAGAGACATAGCCGGCTAACAAAAACTAACATAAGAATAGTTCAGTTTTTCCTTTGCCTTTCCTACATGCTAGGAAGTGTGTAAACTCTAGTGATGTTCTTAAAAGTCCCTTTTTCCCTCCCACATTTTTCCCATACTACTTTGGTTTTGTGTTACATTTCCCAGAAATGTCTTCCCCTAGTCCATCTGCTTTTCTTCTTCCCCTTACTCTTCCTGATTCTGCAACACAAACGTCTAAACAAATAGTCTGGTAACAGCAGATCTGCCCATGGAGTTCGAAGAAGGGGAAGGGGGAATGGAATGGGCGACAGTGAAACCTTCGTGACTGATCAAGGGGTGAGGGAAGCCCTGGAGCAATCATGCAGTGAAAGGATGAACAGTGACGTGCTGGGTGACGAGCATGGGCTCCCGAGCTAGAATTTTGGGGTCCTATGTCCTGTTCATTATTTATTGTCTATGTGACATTGGTAGTTTACCTAGCCTCTCTGAGCTTCATTTGCTGCATCTGTAAAATGAACTTCCTAAGATGACTCTGAGCATTACATGATTTAATACATGTAAGACATTTAGAATAATACCTGGCACTCTGTAAGTACTAGCTATTCATATTGTATGTTAATAATTTTGACTCGCCTCACGCAAAGGTACTTTGGGAGGATCAGAGTTTACCCAAAATGGGATGGGCAGCCTCAAGAAGCAGCGAGCTTCCTGTCTCTAGAAGTTATCGAGCCAATGCCAGGTGAGTACTCCACAGGGAAACTGCACATCAGATTAATTAATTTGATATTGACTAGACCAGGAACCACTGAAGTTCCTTTCATATATGAGAATCTATATTTCCACACATCTTTTTCTGTGTGTTTTTTTTCCTGCTTTCCCAATTCATCCACCCTAGATGAGAACAGCTTGAATTCGTCGTCAATCCTAGACATTTTTTTAGCTTGAAGGTGTTTCATAAAAGCCTTCTTTCAGATGACAAAACTGATAATTCATAAAAGAGGGAAATAAAAATATGAAAAATGTTAACCTCAGAGGAAATCAAATGTTTGATAATATGAAGAATGCCCTGCCTTGTGTATACACAAGTGTTTAAATCACTTAGAATTTTATACAAATGTTTTCTGCCAACTGACACTCACACAAAACAAATCTTTCTGAAAAACAGATGAAGCCAGAAAACTAATGTGAAGTTAATATCTTCCAAATAGAGAATTAACAGGTATTTAACTATAAAATTCATTTCCTTGTTTTCTTTTTTTCCTACTTCTTTTGCATTCAGAAAAATTATATGTAAACAAAGAATTTTTTACCCTGTGTTCAAAGGAAAACCATTTTCTAATCAAAGTATAATTAATAATATTTATCAGAGTTTGTCCCGACACCCAACATTTCTTCTAGCCCCAGAATAGGGGATATTCTTCCTTCAGTAAAAGTGAACCACCACTTCCTCTGAGAACTTGCCCCACCTTTCTTGTACCTGTAATCTCTCTCTATTCTGACTTTCCTCCCTCAACCTGCAAATAGTCCTGTGTTCTTCACATTCACTAAAATCCCTCCTTTGACCATGGATCCATCTCCACCTACCAAAACATCTTCTACACCATTGCATATCTGTCCTCTCCACTACCTGTTTCCTCTGCCCTTCGACTCTTTAACCCTTACTCCTGTTTTTAGAATCTTTTTTTTTAAATCTTCACCAGAGGGTATTTTTTTCCATTGCTTTTCAGAGAGAGTGGAAGGAAGGAAGAAAGAGAAAGAGTAACACTGCTGTGAAAGAGACACATCAACTGGTTTCCCCCTCCCCTCAGCACAAGGCCCAACCAGGGCCAGGGACTGAGCCTGCAACTGAGCTATGTGCCCTTGGCCAGAACCAAACCAGGGACCTTTCAGACCATGGGCCAACACTCTAACCACTGAGCCAAACCGGCCAGGGCTAGAATCATTTTAGATGTTATTTCCTAAATATGACACTAGCCACCACCACCACCCCACCAAGAGTGGTAGATGACCCTCAAGGGATCCCATAATATCCCAAAATTCTCTACTGGAATTATCACTTTATTCAATAGCTTTGAGAGTAGACCTACTAAGCTTGGCCCATAGCAGATAAAGAGATATACATTGCCTCTTTAAGGAATGAATGAATGCCCCAATTTTAGACAAAATGCATATGAGAAGAAACTGATGTGGTTATATAACCTTGATATGTACCCTTGATCATTGGCGTTTTACAATTTATCAGATTGATATGGTAAGTAGTCAGTAATTTCTTAGGCTGTGAATTCTATCTCTGTATGCAACAATGTGTAAAATCCAATGCGGAAATACTAGTTAATTTCTTGATGCCTTTCATTCAGTAACACATTTTTCCTTTAAGCCATTTGTTCTAATCTCTCTGTGATATACATAAGCTCTCTGGGCCTTTTCCTCCACATTCATACACCAACATAATGCATGGACATCCCCAGACTGTCAGTTGCTGGCACAGATCGAGCAGATTGTGGTAATAAAGACTTTCAGACCCAATTTCATAGAATTTGAGACATAGGTCAATCTGGAGAAATAACATAAGCTTATTTATCCAACAACACATAGTTTGGCATTTTTTTTCTCTTTCCTTTTTTTTTAATTAGGGGGCTTTGAAAGTTTAAATTTTTTTGGTTATATGCCTTTTTTTTTTCAATCCTCACCTGAGGATATTTTTATTGATTTTTAGAGACAGAGGAAGGGAGGGAGAGAGAGGCAGAGAGAGAAACATCAATCAGTTGCTTCTAGTACACACCTCAAACCTGGGTATGTGCCCTGACTGGGAATCAAACCCCAGACCCTTCGGTGCACGGGACGACACCCAACCGACTGAACCATCTGGCCAGGGCTATATACATCATTTTTAAAACTCTCCTTCATTGAAGCTTATTGGGGATAGAACTATATTAAGAGCTTCGCTTATATTTTCTCATTGAATCTTTACAATCCTATCAAGCTTACCTTATAACTATAAATGTTACCCCCATTTTACAGTTGATAAAACTGAGGTATAGAGCAATTAGGAAAGTTAGTCTAATCCACAAACCTAGCAAGGTCTTGAGTCAGCAAAGGCTGTTTCCCTGGCTCGAGCTCTTAACCAAAACTCCACACTATCTCATGACAAATCCAGGAATAGATACTCAGAGGAACAACTGACTACAGAGGCTCCAGTGTGAAGTTAAAAAGGGACTGTAGCCTGGGAATATATGTCCTTATTATTAATAGAGTGTGTACGTTTTTCTAAATGTAGAATGACATGGGGAAAGGAAGAAATAAATTAAAGGTTTCAAAAATAATGCTTTGATCTAAAGAGGCTCCTCTAAGCAAGTAGTAAACTTCTGGGCCATTAGTCATGGATTTAGATTTTCTTTTAAGCTATTGATAGCAAGTCAACTGGCACTTTACAGATTTAGTTAATCATTGTTCTCTTGGTGAGCAAATTTTTCAATCTGTTTTTAAAACAGTCAGTAATAGGGAACCAAAACATATTAAGCCAACTTGGATGAGAAAGGAGAGTACTAAAAACATTTTAACTGACATCATTGCTTACCTTGTGGAGACCCTCCTAACAGGCTAGGAAAAATGACTCCATGAGGAAGGATTTCTGTTCTCAGAAAACATTCCACAAACCTTTATGATTAAGAAGAAAATGCAAAGAGACTTTTCCTACCAACGAAGTCATTCTACATGCACATGAGTTGCATATCTAAAATAATAAATAAAAATAAGATCGTTTAAATATAAATAAACGAGGGGGGGTTGGAGTTTTTCTTTCCCTACTTCATGAACCTCTCTCCACCTTCTCTCGGATTTAATCCTCATGAACTGCACTAGATCGGAGACGGCAGGGGCTGCAGCTGGCTGGATACCAGTGTGTCTCATTGTTTGGTTATACTGGATATGTCTTTGGAATGAGCTTAATCTGAAAGACCTTTAAACAGAAATTCCCTTAGACTTCCACACAGCAGAGCTTTAGTTTTTTGTTTGTTTGGGGTTGGGTTTGTTTGGAGGTGGTTGTGTGTGTGTGTGTGTGTGTGTGTGTGTGTGTGTGTGTGTGTGTGTGGTATGAGGCGTGGTAGAATGGAGAGAAAATCTTGATACTGATTTATTTTTAATGTAATCACACACATTATTTTCTCTTCATTTCCCCTACACACACACACACACACACAAGCACACACACACACACACACACACACACATACCCTCCTCCCCTCACAGAACTTCTGCTGTTTGGAAGTCTAAGAGAATTGAGAAAAGGGAGAGGGAGACATTTAATTTTTATTCCTTACATTTCTGTCTTGTTTGCTTTTCTTAAAACCGTGTTCATGTGATATCGTCAGTTAAAATAACTTTTTTTTGAACCCTGAACTAAATTAAAAGGCAAAAAGACATCACACACACAAAGAGAGAGAGAGAGAGAGAGAGAGAGGAAGAGAGAGAGAAAGAGAGCTGTGAAACGAAAAAGGGAAGTACAAGCAAAATATCCCAAGATGGCAATGCCCTTTGTACTATTCCTGGCCCAAGGGGAAGTTTCTCCTGAGTTTTAGGTTGTTTTCTCTAGCTAAGGGCTAGGGTGAGGGATAAGAGAGGCAGATTTGCATCTGTAGCTGATTGGCAGTTTCTGTGAGAAATTATCCACTCCAATAAGTTTTGTTATTTTGGCAATTTCTTTCTCAGAATGGAGGGTGCCCTTTTCTTGCAGGTGGGGGATGGTGTGGGGAATGGGATGTTGTTTCTAGTGACTGCTGGGAGAGGGAAGGGGGGCAGCTGTCTGACTAAGAGACTGAAAAGGTTCTGGGAAAATGGAATGTTGTTGTTTCTCCCTTTTTGAAACCACTCTTCTGTTTGATCATGTTTATGCTTTAAATTTTCACACTGTGGTCAAACCAGGCAAGGTATAATTTCACATGTCACCCATTCACACTGGACAACTACACTTGTCCTGTGTGCACACTCGCACATAATTTTTACAGACCTTTAAGATGAGTTATCTGGGAGGGGAATCACATTTTAATAACCAAAACATGACGGCCAAATATTTTAAATGAAGCCTCTTTTTTTGCTTTTCCTATAGAGTTGTGTTTTTTTTAATCTTTTCAACAGAGGTAACGTATAAATCTAAGTGCTGTCCTTCTCAAGTATAATTTAGAGTTACACTGAAGAAGAAAGCGATAGAAAGATAAAGTTAAAATACGTATTTCAGGTCAAGCATTCTACTGTGCACTAAAAAGCAAGGCTTAAGTTTACTGGAAAGAAATATTCCAGCAATTACCAAAAGATTCCACAGCTGTTAAACTAGAGAAACTATTTTTCTTTCTTACTACTCATCATCTTTCACAATTACCTCATAACTAATCAGAGCTTTTATAAAAACGTTAGTAGCCAAAGAACCACTTTGATTGCTTTCATTCGCTGGCACACTATTTGCAGGCTTGTTTATTGTCACTAATAACCTTTTTTTTTCTTTAAATTTGTTCTCTCTTGAGATCTGCTTTAACAACAACAATAAAATATGCTCTAAAATATAAACATAGTATGCAGACAGAGCGTCAATTTTCTGAAGCATTTTTTTACGGCATGTAACAAAAATGTACTCAGAGAAAGGGAAAGAGTGAACTTGTTGATCTGGGTGACTGCTGTATCTAGGAGAGGTGGGACCTCCTGTTATTCGAGAAAGCCCTGCTCGGAAGAGCTATTCTAAGAACACATCAGTGTGACTTATAGACATTCATGATAGATAAATGGCTAAGCCTAAATTAAACTGGGGTCCAGGAATGCACTCAAGAAAAATTTGACCAGGTCTTTATGCTGGGTTTTGTTACTGTAATCATGTATCAGACTTAAATACTGCTCTTAAAATACATATAGTCCAACAAGGACTTTAAAGAATAGTAGTCTTTGCTACTAGATCTTAGGCCCTTGTATCAGTCAGCTATTAGGAAAACAATGCTGCATAACAACAACAAATAAAAACCATAACATTTTAGTGGCTTACAAAAATGAGCAATTTTTAATGCTCATATATCTGTAAATTGGGCTCAGCTCATAAAGGCCAGGCTCAGTTGGATTGGGTCTAGGTCAGCCAACCCCTTCATGTACCAGTGGCCATCTAAGGCATGTTCTTTTCAAAGCAAAAGGAAGGAGCACAAACCCAAAGCTCAACTACATACTTCAAGCACCTGCTCCTGACACACCTGCTGACACATCATTGGCCAATATAAATCACATGGCCAAGATAAGCACCAATGGGACAGGGAAGTATATTCCTCCCATAAAAAAGAAAAAAAGAAAGACAGAAAGGAAGGAAGATAGAGAGAGAGGGAGGGAAGGGAGGAGGGAAGGAAAGAGACATGTTGACAAAAAATCCAATTGCCCAAAACTCTCTTCTTCTTTCATACTATTTTTTCTTTCCCTAGGAGATCTCATCAAACCCAGAGATTTCCTTTCAATCTATGCATGGATAATTCACCAACTTATATCCTTAGGTCAGAATTCTTAGCTGTAGAGTTTTATGACCAAGGAACCACTTGGTAACCATACTTAGATATTTCAAACACTTCAAACATAATATGTCTTAAATAAAACTCATGATAACCTTATTGATACACCAAAATTGGTATCTCCATATCACTGAATGCCACAATATCCATCTACGCAAACCAGAAAACTATAATATTCCCTCTTCCTTCAATTGCCAAGTCCGATTGATCTCTAAGTCTCATTTTACCTTCTAAATGTATATTAAACCTTTCGCTTCTCTTATCAACACCAGCATCCTATTCCACCACCCTACCAGTAATTCACACCTGGATCATTCTAATATCTTTTAAACAATACTGGTCTTATTTAAATTGCTTTCCATTTAAAGTAATATTTTTGAAAAGCAAATCTGACCATGTCACTGCTCCTGCTTAACATTCTTTAATGGTTTCCTTGTTTTAAAAGATGTCCCAAATTTTTTGACACAACTTTTTCAAAAGGTGGAGCCCAATTCTCTTCCCTTTGAATGTTCATAGAAATTAATAACTTATTTTTAACAAATAGACTGTGATGGGACTGCTATGTGACTTCTGAGGCTATGTGTTTTAAAGGATCTCTCTCATCTCTTGCTCTTGGAGAAGATGACTGCCATGCTATGTGGATAATCAAGTAGCCCTGTAGAGACGTTGACATGAAGAGGAGCTGAGACATCCTACTAACAACCAGTACCAATTTGTCAGCTACATAGGTGAGCCACTTTGGAAGTAGGCCCTCAGTTCCAGTCAAGACTCCAGATGATAGATGATAGCAGAGTTTTGGCCAAGATCTTGACTACAACCTTATGAGAGACCTCAAGTCAGAACCACCCAGCTAAGCCCTTCCTGGATTCTTGATGCACAGGAACTGTGAAATACTAAATGTTTACAATTTTTTAAGCCACTAGGTTTGTGGCAAATTGTTACACGATAGGTAAGTTTCCATTGCTCTTAAAACAAAGAACAAAATACTTCATATGCTTATAAGAGCCTCTACCCAGCTTTCCAGCCCCATCTCATAAGATATCCCACCACTCTGCCACCCGAACATTCAGGCCTTCTTTCAGTTCTTTGAACACACCATGCTCTTTTCTACCACAGGGCTTCTGTTCACATTCCTTTTTTTCCCACCAAACATATTTCTTTCTCTATTCACTGATCTGTGTTCTATATTTCCACTAATTCTCAGCAACCTTGTCACTTTCCTGGGTGCATTTTTCTACACATCACTGATGTGGTCCAACTCCTCTATTATAACCTCTTTCTCTATCATATATTTCCCCCATCCCATATACATACTTATCATGTGATAATTTTATTTCTATCTCTTCCCCACTACACTTCATGAGAGTTCAGTTTGCTCACTGTTGTAGCACTAGTACCTATAATATAACTGGCACAGAGCTGGGTAATCAAAGAAAATAGTTGAATGACTAGATGAGTGAACACAGATGTGCTCAGGAACAGCAATAGTTAGTACAAGCCAAAAATTGGCAGGTTCAGAGTGACCAGAGCTGGAAGGCTGTGCAAATAAGTTAGCGATAGGCTGCCAAATTTGCCTTTTATCTCCACAATTTCTGCTGCCTCTGTCTTTCTACTTCTCTTTTAGAAGTCGGGCCTTTCCCTTTCTCCTTACTTCACCTTAAAGGTTTCCAAAACTCTTATCTCTACTTCCCTGTCAACAAAGGGTCAAATAAAATAATTCACACTAAGGTGCTTATTGTCAGCAGTAAATCCCATTGTGCTGGAGGGTACTGGAGGGAAGCCGAGGAAGAGGAAATGAGCTGGCCAGTGGGGCAAACTCCAAGACAGAAGGGAGGCCCAATTCCCTTCCCTTTGAATGTTCATAGGAATATTCATAGGAAGAGCTGGTAACACTAGAGTCAATTAATCGTGGCTAAGGGAGGAGTGAGAACAGAGGGCAGCTGGGATAGTTCATGCCTAGCAGCACTCCTAATCCAAAGGAATTTGATCTAAGAAGGGGACACAGCTTCCAAGCTATAGGATGAAATCCAAAGCACCATGGCAGAACTGACACTGTGTGGGAAAGCCTGTCTGACATGAATGAGTAAAGGAATAGGGGACAAGGTCAAGAACTGAGGGAAGAGGCCTACAGGAAAAGGTAGGAAAGAAAAGCCATCAAATCACAAGTTTTAGTAGACACCAGGCACTGAGGGATACAGGCCTTTCCATCTATGGCATCGTAATCCATAGACTCACCATTTCCAGGGCCATTCTCTCTCCCTCAGAAGGCACAGGAGGCTGTCTGCAGCACCGTATGGCCAGGGGCATCTCTGGCGGTCGGGTCCAAATGTCTTCACTTGGCTCCTGGGGCAACAAGAGATGGTAAGCTTTCACTGTGTGTAGGTGGACTGAAGCTCATAGGTATATATACTTAGATGACTAAGAAGGTTTAGTTTGTTGGTGGTTGTTTTTTTAACTTGAAAATATTTTAAAGTTAAATAAATAGACACTGGTTATGGACTTCTAAACAAAGGAACCAAGAAGAGCATTGCAGCATGCATTAGGAACACCTGTGGGCTCAGAAATACTTGCTCATACTTCCCAGGAAAAAGCTACCTTCCTTGGGCAGCTCTGAGTGCCACCATGTCCCAAGCCACTGAGCGCTCCCTGGCAAGTGGGAGTCAAGGTGACTATGGCCACTATCAAACAACATTCAGTGAAATTCTGAGACAGATGGCAAGTAGATTAAAGAGTCACATTTTTGAGGATTCACAATAAATTCATTCTCTACCTTTAATTTAGTACATTTTCTTTGGTTAGCAGAAATATCAGTAGGATCTCATGACAAAAAGAAGTGGACTAATGTGCCACTGATCTAGGATTTTTAATTTTCAGTCTTAATGACAGCAAAAGATCAACAAATGGTCCCCTCAATTAATAGTTATTGGACGGGTTGTGCAAAGATAATAATGAGAAAGTCTAAATTATTAGTTGGTTTTACAACACTTTGTTTGGTTGTATGTACGGACACAACCCTTTAAATCTATAACATAAAGAGAATATTGCCTTGTTCAGCATATCCTTTAATGTTCATGTCACCTAGGCTTACGATTCCAGGATAAAGAATTCCTACTACAGCCACCACTACTCTTGGCCTAATGGATAAGTTACTCAGTTACATCCTTTAACATGTTCTATTGAACTAAAAAACCTTCAGAAGAAGTGCCACACTACCACCAGGTTTGCCTTTAGAACTTCCCTTTGCCTCTCTACTAAAGACCTTTAAAGAAATGTGATCCAACCATACCTTTTTCATTATTACTGTTGGGAAATTAGGAGGGCAGGTCTGCTTGTCACAGTTTACATGGCTGATGGCAACCAGAATTATCAAAAATAAAATTATAAACTCAAATTTATTTTTATCATTTGTTCCTGAAATGATTTAAAAAGCCAACTTTCTAACCTTGCGAGAATGTAATCTTAAGGATGTCTTTGGCAGGCTTTTGAAACAAGTCATTGTCAACCACAATGAAACAACCCAATTCACAATCTATTTGAAATCTGTCACACATAAGATGTAATTAAGTGTAAGAGTTTTTCAAAATATTTGCTTCTAAGTAAATTAGATCAGACTTAGATTATTCATACAATAACGTCACTCTCATTCATTTGCATCCTCATACATTTCCTTGAAAGGTGAGAAAAACATGTAGATACAGCTAGTGGTGGACAACCCACCAATCAACAGTTGCCAAATATTCTCCACTTTCTTCATTCTCTCCAGGAAAGCTCCCTGTGATAGTGCATCCATCATGTACATCTCAAGAGAAAAAGATAAGGGGCTCTCGAGCACCAGTTCTTTTATGACTGTTAAAGAACAGTGTATCTTTAGCTCAGCTCCCAGGGTATCCTGAACTAGCTCTGTACTACAGAGCTTACTTCCCATCTGCTCTCTCTGCCTGTCCATTACAGTGGTTATTTTACTCATGTCTGTTTCCTCACTAGGACTCCTAGCCTTGAGACTACAGATGTGCCTTTTTATCTTTGTGTCCAAAGTTCAGCACAGTGCCTGACACATAATAAGAAGTCAATGCTTATTGGGTGAATGGATGGACAGACAGATGGATTGATGGCTTGATGGATGTTACGTAGAATAAATACAGAGGATAATGTCCACCTAAACCACAAACACTGCCTTCTTTTATTGAACTTTGAAAGTTCTGACAATGTTTTGAGAACCAAGGTTATGTTTTGACAAAGCTAATTTAGCGTTTTGCGAAGCATAACTTTGGAGCCCAAATGACTATGTTTGACAACATCTCTTTAAGTAAAACTGCATTTTGTTTAGACCAGGGCATCATGACTGACAAGTTAATTTTTGCCCCATTGGAAAGTTTTTGCAGAAATGTCTGACTGCACCAGCTACAGATTGCTCCTGATTTCTGTTGCTTTATATCCACTGACAAAAAGGCCTTGCACCCAAGAGTGCCATGTCTTACCAGGCCTTCCCAGAATCCTTAAAATGCAGTAAGAAGGTAACAGAATGTGAATTCTGCTAAAATGACTGTGAACAATATGAGTTTTAAAATATATATTTCTTTAAGGGGCAACGCCATTTGGACCCTGGGGTGCACCACTGAGAGGGAGGTAGATGTGCTTCTTTGAGGAAGGGCTTAATTCATAAGGTATTTTACTAAACTCCACACAAGCAAACCATATGACTCTGCAAATTTGTCTATGAATGGAATCATTTGTTCCCATTTAGTGCTTCAGACTTTCTGAGAATAATATTTCCAAGAATACCCAGGAGGCTTCGAAGTGAATAATCCCAGATTTCTCTCTCTCTCTCTCTTTTTAAGCCAAAAACTTTAGATAACAAATAACAAATTAAAACATTTGCAATTTATGGTTGAACACGGGCTGACACAAATTGGTTTGTGGCAAGTTTTCTGACTCGAGACATTTCAAAGAAATCAACTCCGACTTTAAAGAAGGCAGCGCATGGAAATAAATGGAAGGCAGAATTTAGCTTATTGTTTGGCTCTAGTTTCTTTTTCCTGTGCTATCTTTATAACGGCTGTAAGTAGCAGCTTAGAAGTGCTGGAGATCTTTATTTTTCTTTCCTTTTTTTTTTTTTCCTTTTAAGAAAATTTGGCCAGAAACTTTGTTATTTGCATATAGTAGGATCTCAACAGCCCCTGTGGTTTATCTTGTCCACACTGGAAAGTGGGACTGACTGTGGACTTTAGGATTTAACACACATCAGCAGTAAACGAATACTGCGCTGAAAACGTATTCATTCCGAACTGAATTATCATCGCTGGTGACGCTCTCCTCTCTAAACCTTAAAAAGTTGAGAAATGGTAATACAAACCACATGGTTGCTTCATTCCCCCGCCACTCTTGGCAGAGCCAGTGTTGCCTGGCAACCTTGCTGTCAGCTGGGCCTGTGGTAATCAGAGCCGTCTTGCCCTGTAGTTCAATCGAATGCTTTCTTTCTGAGAAGCCATCAGTGGGTGCTTTTTCTTCTTATCAGTCTTCTCAGTAATGTTTGAAAAGGGCTTCTGCGGATGAGAATATGTCCTCATAGTGGGAGCTGCTGAAATAGTAAAAAACAACAACAATCAAGTATTCTAGTGACTCTGCAAAGAAAAGCCTGCAAGCCCCGCCTGCGTGTTGCTCTGGACTTCGCCCTGCAGATGCACCAACCCGGCCTGACTGCTCGCTCCCTTGGCTCCTATTTCTTCCCGGAGCCCTGAGCCTCCCTCCCTGTGCAAACTCGTACAGAGAGGACAGAATGGATGGAATTAAGAAATTAGGGTCTGAAAATGGAAAACACAAATGTGTCTTTCTTGTATTTGGCTCTGGGAACAATGACACTATCTTAATCCCGTCATACTTTGGAGGGAAATATGCATTTGGAACAAAACTGATGCTGACAACATCCCTTTAAGTGGGCCTCACTGTGACTGAGATGACACAAATTTGCTATGATAATTGAGCGTGTGAAAAGTGAAACTTCCAGGAAAGAGACATCAGCAGAGCAGTCCTAGCCATGGGGATGGTGTCTAATGCAATGTGAAAGTCAATAGGAAACTGGATTCACCCGGCAGAATTTTACTTCACTTTATAGCCAAATTGCATAAACAAAGACGTTCTTCATCTCTTCCTATTCCCTGTTAATTAGGCAAAATGATAACACATAAAGTGACTGGTAGAGTTCCTGCACATGGCTGGCACTTAATAAATGTGAGTTTGTTCCTCTCCAGTCAGGCAAATTTCCTTTGAGATCACTGGGTCCAGATCCCCTTCCATGCCTGTGCTACTCACTGGAGCTCTGCAGAGCTCCTTCCTCCCTTCAAGCACCTTCCATTGCTTCATCTTCTGCCTGAAACCTACAATGCCCCAGAGAAAGAGGGAGACTCTGAAGAGGAGTTGATGACAGTCCAACCGCTTATTTAAGTAAGCCCTCTTAAAGTGAGACTTTCTATGCCCTTAATCTCAGGATCCTCAAATCCAAGACCCTGGACGGGCTTAATTCTAAAGATGAGAATACTATGCTCCAGAAGGAGTGAGTAAATGACGCCAAGGCTCATAACCAGGAGACAGCCTGGCTCTTATCTTATGACTCACAGAGCAAGGGTGATTTTTGTTAGCTCACCTTCTAAAGCGGTTAGAGGTGCTTAGCAAACAGACAAGAACTTACACGTGTGTCTGGAACTAACAGGATTCACACAAAAGAGGTTGTACCATAATTAAAAACATATACATATTTTAGATTTCCATTCTAATGGGAAGAAAATAATTTGGGCTTTATTTGATGTTTCTATTCTAGTCTTTTCTTTCACAGCCCTGAAATACATGGAAATCCAATTACTGAGCACAGTCGCAGCCCTGGGCCCACACGTGCCTTCTTCGTTGCCCACGATCCTTGTTTATATGTACAGATTTGACTTTCAGGGAAATCATTTGCCATACAAATAATAAATGAAATTGCTTATATTTGCATATGTTCTAGAGTTTCCCAAGTGTTTTACACTTGTTGTCCTGTTGGATTGTCACTTCTGTGAAGCAGGCAGGGATAGATATTATTGCCCTTACTCTTGAGATAAGGAGACCAATGGAGAGGTGAAAAGTCTCAGGGAAATATATTTGAAGTAGACTGTCACCAGGTGGGGGAAGGCAACCAGATGGTGTTCTGTTTTGTTTTAAACTAAGATTCCAAACTAAGGCCAAAGTTAATGAAACTTAAAATACATATTTCATTATTTCAGTTACAGTGCATTTTGAACAACTTTTAAATAGCATAGAGGTGAATTTTTCATAAGTACCTTTCTCAGAAATCTGGGTCTATTTATCACTGTTTAACTGTCATCTTCCCGGAGACTTGATCAGGACGCTTTTTAAATGCACGCCTCTGTATCCATTGCCTTCAAGCCAGATTCCTCCTCGGCTTAACCCCAGGTGCACCTCTCACTCTCTCTGTATGTGGTCTCTTTCCTCTTATTAGCCTTCTAGAAACAATTAAATACACAGCTTTCGTTTCCTTTTCAGCCCCTGTGCATTAGCTACAGGGCTCTGTTCTGTCTTAAAAGGTCTCTCCCCAGATGGGTGAGGACAAGCTGATGGCTGGCATTTAGGGCGACCCTCAATTTCTGCAGAGCCCTCCTCCCCAGTCCCAGCTCTTCCCAATCCAAGAAAGCTTTCTCCTGGCATTGTTCTTTTCAGAATATGGGGGAGAGTTTTCCCTCCTTCCCCTAATTCCTTCTGCGATTAGCAGCATCAAGCTAGGGATAGTGACTTTCAACTACAAAACATCTCCGAAAGCCTGTTGCTACCAGTAACACAACATACAACTTTTAAACAGCTCCGTCTAATACCAGTTGTTCTAGCCAAAGAGTTCCTCTAAACTGATTTCTAAAATGAGAGATAGTCTTCCAGAACAAAACATTTTATGCTGGATTTTTTAATGGCAATTTAAATCATTTCATGACCCATTTATCCTTAGAAGCTCAACTTCTTTCCTGTTGTGCAGCTCAGTTAAATAGTGATTTCTAGCCCAGTGGTAGTGTAAGGGTCTCCTATGACTTCCAAAAAGCTTGAAGTGCTTGTGCATTTGGTATTAGAAATCTGCACAGGGGCCTTTTTAAGGGGAAAGGCCACAGGTAGGGCATCATGTGGATTTGGAGAATGGTCAATTACCTTTTTTTTTTTTTTTTAGTGGATTTTAGCTTTATGAAGATTTTAAAATTTATTTTCCTAGAAAACTGTGTGACTATCATTTGTCCCACATTTCTGCTATTTAAATGGTAATTTTCTAGAACTCAGGTACTTGTGTCTCAGGTCCAAAATGTGTCAGTAGTTATTTTCCCAGGCTTTACCAGGTTACCTTCTCTATCTCACTAGGTCTCCTAGACCTGTACTATCCAATACATTGCCTATACATGACTATTTAAATTTTAAAAAACTAAAAATTTAGATCTTCAGTTACACTGGCCACATTTTAAGTGCTCAATAGCCACATGTGGTTAGTGGCTACTATATTGAACAGTGTAGCCATAATACAGTTCTGTAACCACAAAAAGTTCTACTGGACGCCACTGCTGTAGTTTTTATGACCCATATGGACAGGGACTGTATCCACCTTTCTTGTAGTGGCACAGGGCCTTGAGAATTTAGCATATAGTAAGCACACAACAATATTTGTTGAATAAATAATCCATCTGAGCAGATGCCTCTTTACTCCCAATGGGGGAAGACAGAGAACAGGACTATAAAAAGAATCCCTCATTGGAAAACAAATGAGAGCCTAGCTATAAATGATAGCTGACAGATGTGGGTAGGAAGAGTACCCATAAGACAAACAGGGGTGTCCTTATCCAGTAAATGCAAAGAGATTAATGTTCACAATGAGTTAAACATTCATTTGGCACTTACATTAAAAAAAAATTAAAATCTGGCTACTTAATCAAAACTAGGAGTTCTAATCATTGATCTACCAGCTCCTAGCGAGAGCTGTAACCAAAAGAAAACAAACCTATTACTGGGACTAAATAAAGAGTTCTTTAGTTGGTTCTCCATTAATTTAACACTTGCTTGAATTCAATATGCAAAGGATAAAAACTAGAATGTGGGGGAGACGTCACCAAGATATCCATCACACAAGAACTTCTTTCTATGAAGGCAGGCTCTAATGAGATAATGCACTTGGCTTCAGGAGTTTACTCATAAGCTGTTTGTTAAAATAATCTTTCCCACAGAAACAATGTCCCATGATGTGAGGTTCCAAGAGCAGCCTTCCAAAGCTAATGCCATCCATCCCATAGTCTGTTAAGACTGGGTGTACCACTGATTCTATGGGGAAATACATTCAAAGTTCTGATTCAGGGTGCTTGGATAGAGGCCTCACGTATCCATCACTGCCTGCCTTAACTCTGAAGAACTGATGGGGCTTTTGCAGCCTTAGGAGGCCCAGTAGGGTAGAAACCAAGATAAGTGCATGCAGAGACCCAGAGTGCAGAGGTGGGCAAGGCTCTAGAGTAAGGAATGGGATGAACAGGGGGAAAGAAGCAGAACTAGGGCATCTGGGAGATGCTGAGGTAAAGGTACAGTGGGGGGAGGGGGGAGCAGTAATGGAGGAATGAAAGGGAACACACGTTGCCCCTTAAATATCACCTGTCAAGCAGCTTGACCCCGTCCCCTCCCTCACCACCATCAGGCACTGTGATAAAACCCTTACATGGCTTGTGGCTTCTCAGTTCTTCTAAAATAAAGACAAGAATCCTACTTTGACCTCAAGATTAATTTGGCTCCTCTCATGAGTCACCTGAAGTTGCCCGTCACCTTCCTCCCCAGCCACACTGACCGTCTATCACCCCCATGCCCCATGCCACCTCAGATCTTCCAGTACGCTACTTACTCTATTTCTTGCTCATAAGCATCATGTACTTTTCCCTCATCACATTTATCAGAGCTGTGATTTTACATCGTTCACATAATTGTTCGATTAATGGTATTTTTCCCTCTTGAGTCTAGACTGTGCTCTCCAGGAGGCCTATTTTCAGGGTCTGTTTCTCTCACTACTTTGTTCTTAATGCCTAGTCTAGTGCATGGCACATAACAGGCATTCACTAAACACAGACTGAGTGAATTCGTAAGTAAATGAGGGAAATGCAATGAGAGATGGTTCTCAGGCTTGAGACTGGGGACTTTTGGGGTTAGCCCTCCCTAGAAGAGATGCCAAGAGGGACAGTGTTTATGTGTCCACCCAGCTGTTTGTGAATAAGGGGGACCACAAGTGCGGAACTGGCCTGTGTTCATTTGAACATTAAAATGTTTATGCAGTTCGGTATGTTTTTCCATTCTTTCTCTCAAGCCATCCTCCTTTCGTTTCATGTGTGATTTATTCCAAGAGGCTTGGACTGAATTTTTAGTACAATTGAGAAGACAGGAGGTTCTGTCCTCCAACAGAATGCACACTTCCTCTCCTTAAAAGAGAAAAGTACTTTAGAAAACTAAACTGTTCACAGACCACTCGACTTAGAATTGCCAGGGAAAAAAAGAATCAGATCAGAAAGTTGCTTCTTTGCTTTACTTTTATGGTCACAATGAAGTAACAACAGATCAAGAAAATAAATGTGCCTAATTGTATGGCTGGTAGGACCTGGAGGGGTTTCATGACAGGGAGCACTTGTCTTCCTAAATGGAATTCCCTCTAACGGGCTGGCCTCCTAAGCACATCCTAGGACCGGCGCTTTGTGCTCCTGACCTACGGGGTGAAAACTGAACGCGGCAACTTTTTCAGTACTCATTTTGTTGTGTCCTGCTAAAGTCAAAAGAATCACTTGTAGAGGCAGAAAATGTCATCATTTTTGCACTTACCCTGACCCCAGCATCTAAAAATACAAAGTGCTGGAATTTCTAGAGCAGGTGACTTGGAAAAAAAAAAAAAACACATAAAGAGGCCTAATTGTTTAAGGTCTAAATGTAGTGCACAGAAAAAGACAAAAATAGGGAAGTGTCTCTCCAAGTGACCCAGCCTGCATAAAACTGGGCACACAATTCATTTGCAAGGCTTTTGGTCCCTGCATATTTCCCAAGTTGAAAGAGAAACATTTCATTTTTGGCATTATGGATAACGGTGTCATCTTGGCTACCTTCTGTCTACAAGTGGAGTTAATTTTAGTCTGACCCTCATTTTGAACACATGGAGGAATTTATAATACTCGTCAACCTTTGATAGCCTGTAAGTCTCGGAGAAAGTACCTCGGGTTTGAGAGATTTCCCCACACGTGTTAGAGCCAGAGAGCGTGGCGGTGGGTTTAGCAAAGCTGCCCCCGGGATTGTATATATCATTGTTGCTGCCCGGGGCTTGCCTTTTACAATTTATCTTTTCTTTTTCCCCTTGAGATGTGCTCTACTTCTTAGTTTAAATACACGTTTCAAAACCCTTCCTTTTGGGTTCTAGAGTGAAGGAAATTGATCACTCTTGAACCGTATGTTTTTAATTGACTTCCTCCTTCCTGGCGAGGAAATTAACTTGCAGTCTCCTCTTATTTGATCTGTTAAACAGTGTGTGACACCTTCCCAGACAACAAGATTTAATGAGATCCTAACTGCTGTCGACTTCACCTGATAGAGGAGGCTCCACATTCCCGTGTAACTTTTAGAGATACAACAATCAAACTTACAATTGAATTCTACTGCAAAGCACATTGACTGGCGTCGTCTATAATATACGGAAACAGCCAGCTCTCGTCTCATTTTTCTCTGCCAGTAACAAGCCACTCTTTAAAAATCAATTGCCTTCTTCCTGTGCAGAGTTGCTAAAAGTGGGTATCTGATGCCTGAGCTCTAAAAGTAGGTTTTTTTCAGTCTCATATCAGTTGTTTTAATTCTCATTAAAATTGAAATTTAATGTTTGAACTGAGGCGAATTAACAATGTCTGAGGACAACTAGGCCCAAATATTTCACAGTCCATTGCAAGAGTTTGTTGTTGTTTGTGCTGGTTGTTTGCCAAACTGCCACCTGGGCAACCAGGTCGGTGACCAAACAGGTGACAATGTTCTCACAGTCTCACAAAAACACACCCAGCACTCAGGTTGCCACACTGCAATTCCTTGACTTCAAGTGCTTTATAGATTTTCCTGTTGTTCGTGTGGTTATCATGCATTGGTGAGAAAAACAGGCTCAGGAATTCCAGATCCCAGCCTACCAAGGGAGGGCCGACTTCTCAGAAGAAAACCGCCTGCAAACCTCAGAACGCCATACAGGGAGGACCTCCAGGGAATTCCACTGCCTGCAACAGCCTATCTTCCTAAGAAGGAAACTTCCTAGATTGTCTTTGCAAACATTCTTTACCGTGGGGAAATTCTGTGACTGACTTCCTGGGTTCCTCCATAATATTGCCTCAACCAAACACAAAACATATTTGGTGCCACCACACACACACACACACACACATGCACTATGTGTGCATCTGCTCTGACCACCCCCCAAAGCTAGAACTTTCGTGGAAATGAATTTTTTCTTAGTAATCAATTAATCAATTTTCCTAGAATGAGTTAAATTAATTGACATCCTCTTGCTCAAATGTTTCCTTCATTTACATGTCTTTCTCTTGCCAGAGTTCTGTCCTCAAGTGTTTATTCTTAAGACACAAAGGCTTTCTTTTGCTATCCTACCTTCTTTTACTATAATCTCATTCTCTTTTTATCTCCCACATCATGTATTCATTTTAGTTTTTAAGTAGCTCTTTTAATAACTTGGAAATAAAGGGTCAGTTGGGAAACAGGAACAGGGAAAATGGAGCTTTGTCATATTTGTAAAAAGAAGAGATGAAGCCAAATAAAAACCATAGGATCTGTTATTTTAGTCCGTCCATAATTTTCCCCTGACCAAGTGTAATACTTCAGACTTTCTCCCTCCCTGGTTCTCACCGAACTGACACACTGCAGGTGCCACAGTTTAAATTCAACAATGAAAAAAGTCCATTTCTTTTCTAGTTCCGCAGCAAAGACATCAGAAAAGATAAAGTTATCATGAGCTAATTACAGTCCTCAAAAATTACCTTTGTGCTTTGCAAATATGCATTTTTTTCTTTGCTAGTGATGAAGTTGGCAGTTTAAATAAAAAACACTATTTAAAGTAACAGAGTACAGTTATATAACCTTTTCACATAAATCACACAATAACTCTTTGTGCTTTGTAAAAAAAAAAAAAAAAAAAAAACCTGCTGTGCTTGTTAAGATTTATTTATATAATAATTTATGCAAAAGATTTTTTTCCTTTTATAAAAGTGGATGTTCTTTTTTTTAACCTCTGGAACTTGCAGACTAGAGGGTAGAAATATCCTCCAATCACCACTTTTAGTTACACACACTCCAGCTACCAAAAACTCCTATTCAGGTAGTGTTTTGGTATTATCACACAGGGCTTCATTTCTAAGCACACTAGAAACTTAAGGAATAGCCTCTGCCTACTAATAAAAAAGTAAAGTCAAAATCCAATCCAGTATAAGGATTCCTTTGCATTCACAAATCACGCCAAAATCTGGTCTTTTTTCTGTTTTTCAGACATGCTATTTTTCAAGTATGTTTTAATGAGTGAGGGGCCGCTGAAGCCTCCATTGGTTCTCCACGGAATTCTTCTCCCAGGTTCGGTTCCTCCCCTCGGCCTCCAGCCCGTTCCTCATTTGCTCCACTTAATTTTATTCCCTGATTTAATTCTAGAAGCAGTAGACTTTCATTATTTACAATGATGTCCCTACTATCTAAAAAGATACTCCCTATAAAATATCTTGACATCAAGTTGATCTTACCACTGACCAGCCCACCCTGAACAGTCAGGGCAACGCATAAGTTGCTAAATGCTAAGCTTGGCTCAAAATGACCTACTTAAGGAAGAATGATCCTTTCATGGAGATAAGCCTAGTAGAGGCATTTTATTGGTCAAATATATCTATTCTAACTCTTGCTGAACAGTGGGGTTTCTGAAGACAGGGAAACCCACAAGGGCTTTCTTGTGTGCCCTTATCTTCCATTGAGATGCTGACCTAACTTTTAAAAGCTATCTCCATGGAAAATTCTGGGCTCCACTCCAAAACCAACCAGTAGGAGGTGGCTCTCTTAATCAGTGGCTGTGTTCCGTCCTTATATAAACAGGTTAAGCCAGCTGCCAGAGCCTCTGCGACCAATTTCAGCTCACATTACGCTTGGCTAGAAAGATGGGCCTGAACCAAAGCTACATTATGAAAGTAGAGAACTCTACCTCTCCTTGGTTTTAGCAAAACACCTGGATAATTGTTCAACGTGTGTCCCAAAAAAATGTATACACACTTAGACTAATTATTAATTCTAATGGGTTAAATCTGAAAAGAAACATCAATTGAGCTATCAAAAAATGTATATGGATACATTTTTTTGGGACACTCTATATGCTGACCTGAATCATCAGCAATTTACTTTTGTTTCCCTGGGAAAATGAATAAAATGTGGTACATGTTTATTGCTAGAATGGGCAAGATTTTACCAACCTGACAATTAGAGGTAATGGCTCAAAAAGAAAAAAGGAAATTCGATTATTTTAATTGATACAAAATTATCAAGCTACTTATTTTCCTAAGATAGTGGTAAAGTAATAAAAGTAGAAATAACTCTTTGGTTATATATGGGATGGAGTGAAAGGGTGGGACTTGATTAACTGAAAAGACATCCTCCCACCAGCTCTTCCACAAAAGGCCCTCATCGCCCAGGATGGAACTCAGAGAGTCAGTCTCTCAAATCAACAGGCATAACTAATACTGAAAAGCTCTGCTGACAAAAGCTGTTACTTTCCTCAGGTGTCCATTCCTCTCCTCAAAATGAGTTACCCCAAAGTAACAACAAACCACATAGAATAAAATCTAAATAACTGGAATACTAAAACAGGGTTCTGAGCTACATGTGGAGATGTTGGCCAGAAATAATCAAGGCAAAAAAGATGAACCATCATTTCCACTTGCCAAAAATAATTTAAACTTGATTATGGCTTAGTCATTACACTAAAAGCATTAAAAGAAACAAAGCAAACAAACAAACAAAAGCCTTCCCATGCAGTGTGTTCTTAGGTCAAGCCATATTTGAATGACTTAGAATAACTTTTTTCTCTTTTGCTACCAGAATTGAATGCAGACTATGGAAGCCCTTATCTGATCTTGTTTTCAAACACATTTGACAGCTACTGCAGTGCTAGTAGGATTCCTCTGTTTTTTATTTTGACAGCATAACACTATACCCATGGGAGCTGAGCTTTTCAGGTGTTAAAGAGGATTTGTTATAAGAAAATGATTATAATAGGATTTAATGTAATTGAAAGTCAAGGTACAGTAGCCATACAGTATATCAGAGAGAGTGTCAAAACTTGCAGCGAGGGTGGAGTACCTTTTGCTAAGTAAACAACAAAAGTAGAGAGAGAAGAAAATATTCTATGCACAACAGGATCTACAAGGTTGGCCAACCTGATAAGCCTGCCCCACCACAGTGGGATCAAATCTGCAGGTGCTACAGTGCTTCCCTGGCAAGAGGGGTCATGAATAGGTGCAACCTTCCCACCCCACAAGAACGTTTCGAAAACAAGTTATATAATAACCCAAATTCTTGTCTAGAACTTGACAGGCAATCACCATAGGCCCTCAGAGGCTCCAGGAGGCAAAGGCCCATCCCCGAGTCATTGCCCTGGCTCTTCCAGTCTCAGGAACTAGCGTCACTCTGAATCTTCTCATGCCTTTTTAGGTTTGCCAGCCTGGGTGGGCACGAGCACACGTGCACACACATGCACACCAGGCAAGAACTGGCTGGCTCTCCAAATGTTTCACTCCTTTTCTTGACAGTGCCATTGCCTCCCTTAAGAACAATCATTTTTCAAACATCATAAGACTTTCCCATGAAAATAGGCCAATGAAGAATGCAGGTATCATACCTACTTCAGGCATCATAAAATAATAATTAGCTCTCAAGATCAGAACTTGGGGGCAGCAAGCAAAAGCGAATAACTGAATGTTATTCCTCCTCTCTGTCATTATAGGGCCTCTGCCTTCCCCTGAACTTGATTCCCTGCTTTTCAAGATGTCATTAGGCCATCTTGATCATAACTACTAAGCTACATTTTGGTTGGCTTTTTATTGCTACCTATGATTCTGTAGATGGGCCCAAACAGGACCTTAGACAAACATCTGGAGAACACTCTTTCCAATCATTACTGCTAGTCCTTTACTGCTGCGGCATCCCATAACAGCCTTTGGAGAAGAGAAACATCAGTGCAGGCAAGACCAGGAACTTATTATCATTGCTATTAGCACTAATATTATGTATGTATACATTGCATTTCTCAAGTATGAAAGTGATTTACAGAATGACACAACAGCAAATGGCAGGCATGGACTTGTGAGTCAACTCTTTTGAGGCACTATTTTGCCAAACCAAGTGCATTTCTGCATACCTTCCCAATATCTGCTAAAAATTTAGGCATCACTGTAGTATTTTTTAAATATAAAGTTTTTTTCTTCTAATTTTTCTGCCTCCAAGTCATGAGCAGGCATTTCAGGAGATTCATATCACACTTAAGGAACTCTCTTCTTCTTTCTTTGTATTTTTTTTTTTAAATTGGCACCAACACGTGTTGTCTTTTCCCCTCTGTAGGGTTTCCCTTCCATCTCCATGCTAGTAAGTTCTCTAGATACCAGTATAAAGGACAAATTATAAATAATCCAAAATGTGAATAAATGTAAACACCACTAGTCAGCCACCACTGGACAGCCTATATATACATATATATGTTTGTAAAGTTACAATTAGCATTTTCAAAATGCTTTTACACTTATATCAAAATATATGTTTTTAGTGACTTGAGAATTAATAATATTCCACCCTAAATCATGATGTCATTCTAAGAACTTTATATTCAAAGGACCTGTAAAGCTGCTCTGTTTAGAACCCCTCACCTCCCAGACCGATGACAGAATACCACATTAAAGCAGTGTTGTTACCTCTACAAAGCAGGCAATCAACTAATTACATGTTTTGATCAAAATATCCTTCTCTTTTAGAATTTCCATTTTTTCTGCTGGGTTACAGCGGTCTGTGCAGTGACAGTCCCAGTGAGTACTAAATGTTACCGTATGCCACCAGTAAGCCAATTTGTATGAACCAACATCACAATTCAAACATTCACTCTGCTTTTTCTATCAACTTTCCTGTTGCTTGTTACAACTCTTCTGATTTGAACACATCTTTTATTCCAAACCTGTCTCCCCAAGCCACGTCCAGCATCATTCTACATTAAACACACAGGCGACTCCCACTTCAGCATGCTTAATAAAGAAGTTTTGTCATGAGCCACCTGCTCCTGCGATCACAGCTCTGCCTGTGTTCTTTCACGCTCCGGGAACTTTTACGTCGGTTTCTTTTGCTTTGCTCCTTTCGCACAGTCTCCTTGCTAAGGGCTCTCGCCCCCAGTGCTCCTGCCCCGGGCAGCCCACCAATCGACAGCTGCCAAGTGTCATCCTTCCTTCACCTTGCCAGCCAAGCTTCCTCTTCTGAGAAATACGTGTGGTCAATCCAAAATCAACTTGAGTTTGTTCATTGTTTTGCACTTTAGAATGATCACTACCTGGAATGATAACATGGACTTTAGTCTCCAAATTTAAAAATGAGGATTCTGATGTTTTTATTTGTGAAGATCCAGTATCATAATAATTTCGAAAATATTCAAAATAGGCTCCTTTTGGTCACAACTCGAATTATAATCCTTCACCCCCTGTGAACTTAGGCATAATCATGTGTCTTGTCTTAGCCAGTGAGATAAATAAGAGGCAATGTGCCACATTCCCTTCTCCAGGGAGCATCAGTCAGGATGGAACTCAGCAGCCTGAGTGATTCTGAGGAGCAGAGCCCCCCCACACACACACACCCAACTTGCAGTGACCTCTAGCAAGTAAATCTTTGGTGGGATTTGTAGCCACAGCAAACCTCTATCATCTTGACTAATTAACTTAGAGATAGCAGTTTGTCCTTTCACTGAGTGTCACTGCAGGACTCATCTCATGATAACATTGCTATTGTATTCCAAGTATGTTTTATCACTTATTTTCGGTTATTTTGGGGGGGTAGTTTACCATTTTCAAGTCTCAGATGGAAAGCATAGACATAAAGAAGAAAAATATTCCATCGGTGACTTCTCAGCAATCATTTCTAAAGGCAGAATTAGAACAGATCTGATGTCCAGCCAGTATTCTCTCTTCTGAACCAGAAATTACCCAAAAAAAATCCATGTTACAATCCACTTAAAGGGATAGCCATAGAGATATGGACTGTTAAAGCTGGAAGAGCTTCAGAGCTTACCTGATCCACGTACCTTGTTTTAAGATGAAGATCCTGAGGCCCAATGGGTTTAAATGAGTATCACAGCTAAGACCACATATAACCTAGTTAGAGACTGCAGAATACAAAAATTTAGCTCCCTCATACCAGGGCTTTTTTTGATAACGTATGTGCCCTAAATGAAAAGACACTTCTTGAGCACTCTAAGAACATGTAAGCATATTCCTGGATATCAAATTAACAAACTTAATCCAAAATTTCTGGATATATCTTTCACATCTGAGTTATTGTTATAAAAAAAATTTTGCCTAGAAAACTGGATAACCACTTGCAGAAAAATAAAATTGGACACCTATCTCATACCACTCACAAGAAAAACTCGAAATGGATTAAAGTCGTAAATATAAGACCTGAAACCACAAAACTAGAATAAAGCAGGCGAAAAGCTTCTTGACATAGGTCTTGGTAATGATTTTTTTGAATTTAACACCAAAAGCACAAGCAACCCATCTAAAACAGGTTGCTTCCCACCACAAAGCAGCTTCATTTTATGCCCCCTGAGATTGCAGCTCTTTGGAGAACTGTCACATGACCATTACCCTTGCCAAGAGGAAGACTTAGTTTCTAAGGTCATCACTTGCCAAGAGGAAGACTTAGTTTCTAAGATCATCACTTGCACTTCACTTTCATTCCTACAGGGTCAATAGTGGAAGGACAACACAGAAGAGAATGACTCTATCTTAAAGCATCAGCCAGAAACACACTCTCCTGGCTCTCATATAAAACTCTGTAGTTAGCCTAATGAGAATGCAGACTTTTGCTTCTCTGGAACTACTTAAAGGTTGCTCTCTGGTTTCTGTGGTAAAGTATCTTGAAGTTCTACTTTCAAGTGTAAGTGGGCGGGAGTTGAACCGGCACAAAAAGCCAAGAGAGATTGTCAGTCTTCTGATCCACCTTTATCAGGTAGAAGGGAAGCTTTGAGGTTTATACTCAACTAGCTTTGGAGGCTCAGTTTTTAAGATTTCATATAATTCACCCTGAACCAGTCCCCAGAGCTTCCAACACTCCAAAAAATGGACAACTTGAATTAGAAGGGGGTGGTGTGAGCAGGTTTCTCTCTGCTCAGTCATCCCTCCTCATTTTGGAACTACCTACCTTTCTGCTTCTCAACATGGATCCAAAGAGACTGAGGCAGGGGTGGGTGGAACTCATTAGAAGATACAAGTAATTTAAGAACGCAAACCAAAGAAAATTGATATCAAACAAAGACGTTTTCCACATTGAAGGTTTAGATTTTTTAAAAATAAACTCTATAAAGGAAACTTTAAAACCTGCTGCTATTATTAAAGGGAAGATGAAATAATAATACAGGCTCAAAACCGCTCCTGCAGACCTGGTATTTCCACTTGTTCTGCTGTTTGATCTCCACTACAGAGAGGCAGCACTTCACCAGCATGCCTTTTCCTCCAGCAAACTTACCGTCCCAGTACTTCCTTCTAATGGATTTCTGCTCAACAGATTTATCAAGACATTTGAACACAGGCTGCCTTTCATGTGGTGAGATGGAGAGACCCTTGAGGGAAGGAGAATTGCCAGGAAGCAAACAGATTGAGGTCGGAAGCAAGCAAAAGGCAAAGGGCTAGAAAGAAATTCAGAGACCTGGGTCTGGAGGAGCCCATCCACAGCCAAGCACAGAGGCCAGGAATGACCGCATGTCCTTGTCTGGCCACCTGCCGGGCTCTCTGCTCACCTAAGTTCCTTAAACTTATGATCACATTTCCCCTTCATGGTCACCTATGAATAGGTACTATGATTATACCTATTTCACATGTCAGGAAACTGAGGCTTGGAAACGTCCCACGCTTTCCTGTGCGCAAACAGCTAGTAGTAAGTAGAAAGGAGGAACTAAAAGCCTGTGTGGCTGAACATTAATAACCCTAGTCGAAAATTCATCAGACCCTCGGGTTCACAGACGAATTTAAGGAGTCCATAAATCCTTTGAAATTGTACAGGAAATATTATGTGCAGTTTTGTTTTCCAGGGGAAAGTGCCTGCAGGCTTTACAGATTCTCAAATGGGTTTTGTGCTCCGAAATGGGGACTGCGCTGTTCAGAGGGTGTTCAGAAGCCAGCTCCCACGACTTCTCCCAGCTGTATGGTTTGCACTGGCGGTTAATACCTCTGAATCCTCATTACAGATTCCAAAGTCTTTTCCACCTTTAAAGTACAATGGTTCTAAGGGGAGGGGGCATGGGGGACATCTGTAATAGCATCAAAAATAATTTTTTTTAAATACAAATGGTTCTATTATCTTAAATGTCCTAAAGAATAGTCAAGACGTATGAGGAACTTTCCTTCTGCGTATCATGATCCCTCCCCACCCTACATGCACCCCCAACTTTATACCCCCACCCCCTGCTACATCACCTGTTTTTATCTCTCCCACAATCGGACATAATATATCCAATTGCCACAAGCATTCTTCATAGCCTTTGCAAACACTGGTTATATGATGCATGGAGTATGAGTCAGGCTAGGGGGAAAAGGGGCCTCTTTTCAAAGTTTATATGTAACTGTGAGAGCATTCAAGCATGTGCTGGCATGCCAGCCCTCTGTTTGAAAAAAAAAAGAAAAAAACTGTTTGCAATAATGTTTTCCTGCTCAAAAGTGGTTCAGAGACATCGGAGCCCTTGAGAGTGGTTTGTGTAATGGGGAAGGGTGCGCATGCTCAGGGGGCATGGAGGGACACTGTAACCCACAACCACTTTTCCACCTTAAATTTCAGCTCCAAAAAGGTTCTCCAGCCTCATTCCCCTCAAAGTCAAAAGCTCCAGTTTAAATTCCTTACTTGGAAGGTCATTCATCCTCTCATAGCCAAAAAGCCTGTTTGCTTTTGTCTTCCCACTTACTTTCAAATGAAAATATCAGACCGCAGACCATCTTGCTTCTCCAGCTCAAAAATTAATTACATCATGTCCAGAAGTGAAGGTTGCTGAAAGTTATTAATGTATTAGTTCGGAACACTCTGCATTCCGAGAGCTTCTACATGAATGCACAGATGCTTGTTCTCAGCCTGACCTGATCAGTTTCTGGATGGTGAGAGGCAAAAACCACGGTCACAGATTGTCCCTTCATTCCCCCACTGTGCTCACTCAAAAGCACATTGTCAAGTACATTTTTATTATCTTAAAGTGTATTTATTTATTTCCCAGTGTTTGCCAGCACACCCTAGAAGCTTTTAGAATAGGACTTCTTAACCTGCCAGTTCTGACCATTTCTATTACTTCTATCAACCATTACTTCTACTGCCTTGGGATTATAATAGACCTTGAAATTAGCAGTGTTTTTCTGTTTGTCGTGTCAGCCTACCCACCAGTGGTGGCATGCCAAATATATCAGCTGGACAGCAGACTATATGTCATACGTAGCCTGGGTCTCTATCCTTGCCACTTTGGGCAGGGCTCCAGGCCGTGGCACGGGATTCACGGATGTCAGCAAGCTAGCGCTCTAGAAAGAAGAAATAAAGGCCTGATTGTTTGGGGAAGGGCTCTGCAGATGTAGAGGTAATAGTGAGAGCTAAAAACTTTTAGTTAAATTTTTAGAAATACATTTTGGGATTTTTTAATTTTATTTTACTTTTATTTTTTTAGGATGAGACAGGAAATGGCCAGGCATGAACCTATGATTACCCAGGATTCTCTGCACTGTCTACTTAGAGTCCATCCAGATATAGAAGGAAAGCTAGGGAACCAAGGCTTGATTCTTCAGCAAAAAATAAAGACAAGAGGATCAGAATACAAAGTGACAGACTGAAAATGTTAAAACTTGGTGGTCCTTCACAGATGGTCAGAGACACTCTACTTGGGCATTTTAGGGGGGTGTACTTCCCATAGGCCCCGAGGAGACCAGGATGGGCTATAAAGGATCACCAGGAGTCATCGTAGTTAGAGGAGCTAAATGGTGGCAACATGGGGCAGAGGCTGACTTTGGAGGCTCCAGCCAACCAAGCACAGAGCACCCATCCAGGGCTGGAATAAGTTTTTTGAATCTTAAAGATATAAAAATAAAGAACTACATGAAGAATACAGGACCTGCAAGTCAAAAGATCTTGTACTCAGAGCATCCTCTTTTCTAATCTGTAAAATAAGTGAATTAAATTAGATGATATTTAGGATTTCTTCTCTAACTACTCTCCACAATTCAAAGATTTTAAATATAAATAGCCTCTGTTCTGCGAATTTGTTTCCTATTTGAGTTTTCTCTGTACTAATTTGCAACCTTGCCCACATCAAGCACACTATTTTTATTTTGACCCATTTGCAAAACTGGAGTTGGGGTGGGAAAGTAAGAGCCATGTTCTGCTCTTTGCTGATTTTTATTTCATATATTTAACACTGTGGTGGTCTTTCTGGACTTAAGCTAAGAGAGGATAGCTAGAGGAACCCAAGAGTTGGTGAAGCCAAAAGGACCAAAATTCCAGCTCAAAAATATCTTCCCCACAGTGCTCAGCAGACCACTAATGGCAGGTGAATCTAACTCCTCTCTAGAGCTGTAAATTCTGTGCCTTCCTCATCCATCCCCTATGAATGCATGAGTTTTACACACCATGGTAACTATTAGAGTGAAGACCTATCTTAGAAAATATGAGTTTCTAAAGAGGAGGAGAAGAGTCAAGTGGAAGCTGTTAACCTTCAAAAATAGGACATTTGGAAAAGTTTCATGCAAGAGAGGTCAAAGGTTCTGAATGCCAGGAGACAGAGAGCATGACTCTGCAGGTCCTTTGGAAGGTAAGGGATCTAAAAAGGGAATGGAACCAGGACTCTGTACAGAGGACTCTGTACAGTGGTTTTCCATAAAGCTCCTCTGTTGGTTAGCCCTGGAGAGCCCACCTAGGCCAGTACTGGCACACTGGAAACATAAGTTCACTCTGGCCAGCTGGGGCTTTCCAGATAGAATCCAGACTAATGAATCTAGTCCCATCCAGGTCACTCTCTAAAGTTTTAATCATTGTCTATTCACCCAGCTCCTTCTTCAAAGCCCATTATCTGAAGGCACATGGATAAATTTAATATCATCTCAGGTGCTGACAAACCCAAACATCTGAACCATGAAGAGAATTTTCTGCATTCTGCTCTGATTGGCTTCCTATACCATTTCTTTGCTGATGGCCCAGTTTCTCCATGAGGAAAATTCTACTCTGAAACATAGTTGAGCCTGGAGTGCAATGAAATCACATTGCCTATAACTCACACAGTCTCACTGACCTGATTTCTATAAATAGATAAATTCGTCAAGAAAAAACACAGAATCAAAATCTAAAAGCAAACTCAGGAAATTATTCATTTCAGACTTTTGCCTCAGGTCAAATTAAATTTCAATCATCCCTAAACCCCATGACTCTCTATTTTTCAATAGAGATTCAGATTAAATAAGCTTTCTTGATAACTTCTAATATATGATCAATTTTTCTGTCATAAGAGTTCCTTTTTACAAATGTAGTAGAATAGATAAGAACTGAATAAATCTTCTAGACTGTAATGAGTGTCATTTTACATCAGAAAGGGATAGATGACTTTCCTGATGTAGCATATATTCATTCACTCATCCATTTATTCATTCATTCAACATTCACTAGGAAAATATTTATTGAATGCCTACTCTATCTAGTCACATTTCTAGAGATATAGTTTATTGGTTTGCTAGGGCTGCCATAACAAAGCACCATGGCTTAAACAACAGAAATTTATTGTCTCACAGTTCTGGAGGATAGAAGTTCAAGATCAAAGTATCAGCAGGATTGGCTCCTTCTGAAAGCTACAAAGGAGAAACAGATCCATGCCTCTCTCCTAGCTTCTGGTGGTTTGCAATCTTTTTGCTTTCCTTGGTTTATAGAAGCATTACTTAAATCTCTGCCTTCATCTTCATGAGGCATTCTCCCTATGTGCATGTCTCTGTCTAAATTTCCCCTTTTATAATGGCACCAGTCATACTGGATTAAGACACACCCTACTTAAGTATAATATCATCTTAACCAATTACACCTGCAACAACCCTATTTCCAAATAAGGTCACATGCTGAGATGCTGGGAGTTAGGACTTCAATATATGAATTTTGAGGGGACATAATTCAATTCATAACAAACAAAATCCCTGCAACCAAGAAGCTTACACTCAAATGACAGGAGACGTGTGTATGTGAGGCAGTCAAAACTGCTAGGCAGTAAGACAGCAGAATGGGAGTATAGTGCAGTGATGAAGTTTAAGGGACTGCTACTTCAGATATATGTCTCTCTGATGAAGTGCCTTTTAAGTAGACCTGACTAAAGTGAGAGGCTGAGCCTGGTAAAAATCCAAGAGGAAGCACATTCCAAGCAAGGACACAGTGAGTGCAAACACTGTAGAGGAAAACCTCTCACTAATGCCTCTCACTGCAAAATGATCCAGGAGGTGTTAATTATGTCAGAAGTGATATATGCTGGTAGATAATTCACCACCAGCCCCTAATCTTTTCCTCTCCCTTTTGAAGATTCATTGAAATAAATAGTTATCTAGCATCTATTATACTCTAGTCATTGTGTGGAGCTAAATGGAAATCCAAATGAGAATCATCTAGAGTAAGTTTATAAACAATATTAGATTGGATGAACCTTGATAACTCATTACAATTTCACTTTTCACCTACCTTTGATAGGGCATTAAAGCTTCACAACAGAGCACCTAAATATATACGACAAATATTAACAGACCTTAAGAGAGAAATAGACAGCAAACAATAGTAGAAGGGGACTTTAATACTCCACTTACATCAATGAATAAATCATCCAGGCAGAAAATCAGTAAAAACTAAACTAATCCAGGTGGTCACTTCGCAAGTTATATAAATGTCTAATCACTACGTTGCATACCTGAAATTAATATAATAGTGTATGTCAACTGTAATTGAACAATAAATAAAAAGAAAATCAATAAGAAAACATCAGCCTTAAATGACATATTAAACAAGATGGACTTAACAGATATTTATAGAATATCCCATCCAAAAGTGACAGATGCACATTCTTAAGTACACATGGAACATTTTCTATGATAGATCATGTTAGACCAACAAAACAAGTCTTGATAAATTTAAGAGGATGGAAATCATACCAAGTGTCTTTTCCAATTAATTACATAGAGAAAACTATGAAACTTACATATATGTGAAGATTAAACCACATGCTACTGAAAAATTAACAGGTCAAAGGAGAATCAAAACATACTTTGAGACAAGTAAAAATGGAAGTGTAACATATCATAATTTATGGGATGCAGCAAAAGCAATTCTAAGAGGGAAGTTCAACACAATAAATGCCTCAAGGATCAAGAAAAGTCTCAAATAAATAACCTAACTTTACACCTCAAGGAACTAGAAAAATAACAAATGAAGCCCAAAGTTAGTAGAAGAAAACAAATAACAAAGATGAGAGTAGATAAAGACTAAAAAGACAATAGAAAAGGTTAATGAAACTAAGAGCATAAGAGACTACTATGAATAACTATACACTAACAAATTGGACAACCTAGAAGAAATGGATAAATTCCTAGAAACATACAACCTACCAAAACTGAATCATGAAGAAACAGAAAATCTGAACTGACTGATTACTAGGAAGGAGATGGAATTAGTAGTCAAAAACCTCCCAATAAACAAAAGTTCAAGGTTGTATGGCTTCACTTGTGAATTCTACCAAATATTTAATGAAAAATTAATATCAATCCTTCTCAAACTCTTCAAGAAATAGAAAAGGAGGGAACTCTTCCGAACTCGTTTTTCCAGGCCAGTAGTACTCTCCTACCAAAACCAGGCAAGGACATCGCAAGAAAAGAAAATTGCAAGCCAATATCCCTAATGAACATAGATGCAAAAATCCTCAGCAATGTTAGCAAACTGAATTCAACAGCACATTGAAAGGATCATATGCCATGATCAAGTGGGATATATTCCAGGGAAGTAAGGATGACTTACTATGTACAGATCAATCAATGTGATGCACTGTATTAACAAGATGAAAGATAAAAATCATATGATCATCTCAATAGATACAGAAAAAGCATTTCACAAAATCCAACATCCATTTATGGTAAAAACTCTCAACAAAGCAGGTGTAGAGGAAACGTACCTTAACTTAAGACAGGCCATGTATCACAAGCCCACAATTAATATCATACTCAATGGTGAAAAGCCAAGACCTTTCCCTCTAAGATAAAGAACAAGACAAGGATGCCCACTCTAACCACTTTTATTCAACAAAATATTTCAAGTCCTAGCCAGGGCAGTTAGGCAATAAAAAGAAACAAAAGGCATTCAAACTTGAAAGAAAAAAGTAAAACTGTCACCACATGCAGATGACATCATAATATATATATAAAACCCTAAAGACTCCATCAGAACCCTGTTATAGCTAATAAACAAATTCTGTAAATTTGCAGGATACAAAATCAGTATATAAACATCTGTTGCATGTCTATACACTAATAACGAACTGTTAGAAGAGAAATTGAGAAAATAATAGCATTTATAATTGTATCAAAAAGAACAAAATACCTAGGAACAAATTTAACCAAGAAGGTGAAAGACTTGTGTATTGAAAACTCTAAGACATTAATAAGAGAAGCTGAAGGCACAAATAAATAGAAAGATATTCTGTGCCCATGAATGCTAAGAATCAATATTGTTAAAATGTCCCTACTACCTAAAGTAATCTGCAGATTCGATGCAATCCCTATCAAAATTCCAATCACATTTTTCACAGATATAGAACAAACAGTTCTAAAATTTGTATGGAACCATAAAAGACACCAAGTAGCCAAAGGAACCTGAGAAAGAACAAAGAAACTGGAGGCATCACACTCCCTGATTTCAACCTACATTGCAAAGCTATAGTAATTAAAAGAGTGTGGTATTGGCATAAAAACAGACACATAGATTGATGGAACAGAATAGAGAGCTCAGAAATAAACCCACACATATATGGTCAATTAATTTATGACAAATGAGACAAGAATATACAACAGGGAAAGGACTGCATCAACCTAAAATGCTTCTGTAGCAAAGCATCAGCAGAATGAAAAGGCAACCTATTGAATGTAAGAAAATATTTGCAAATTATAAGGGGCTAATGTCCAAAATATATAAAGAACTCATACAACTCACAGCAAAAAACTTCAAATAAAAAAATGGGCAGAAGATCTGAATAGATGTTTTTCTAAAAACATACAGGTGGCCAACAGGTAAATAAAAAGATGCTCTCCATCACTTATCACTGTGGCAAATCCAAACCACAATGAGATATCACCTCATACCTGTTAGAAGGACTATTATCAAAAAGACTGGAAATAGCAAGTGTTAGCAAGGACATGGGAACCCTTGTGCACTGTTGGTGAAATGTAAATTGGTGCATCCACCATGGAAAACAGTATGAAGGTACCTCAAAAAATTAAAAATAAAACTACCACATAGTCCAGCAATTTCATTTCGGGTTACTTATCAAAAAAAAGAAAATGCTAATTTGTAAAAATATATGCACCCCCATGTTCACTGTAGCATTATTTACAATAACCAAGATATGGAAGCAACTAAAGTGTACACCAATGGATAAATGGTTAAAGAAAATGTGAGATATATATATAAAATGAAGTATTATTTGGCCATAAAAAATTAAATCTTGCCATTTGCAACAACATGGATGGAACTTTAAGGCATTATGCTAAGTGAAAGAATTTAGAGAATTTTTTTTTTAAAAAAAAAAAGCTCATAAATATAGAGAACAGACTGATATTTCCAGAGGCAGAGGATGAGGGAAAATGGAAGAAATGGATGAATTGTTGGAGGGGGAGGGGGGTGTTGTTTAAATAAATTTTTAAAAATCCAAAAAACTTCACAAGGCTCATTCCATCGGGAATTGCTTAATTGTGGGAACTGTCCTTATGTTAAGCCAAAATCTGACTTTCTGAGACTTATGCCTGTTGGACCTAGCCCAACACAAAACAATACTTTTCCTTTTCCACATAATAATTCTTAAAACTTTGAAGCAAGTTAGAACTGCGATTTCCTCATTCCCTTCCACTGCGATGCGTAGCCCCTGATTCCTACAGTAGTTACCTGCCTCCAAGCACCGCTCTTAGTCAAGTCTTTTATAAATACTAGGCCCAGGAAACATGGATCCTGTGTATGCTTTGCAAAGTTACGTGTTCAGTAAGAATATTGCCTATAGTGATAAAGACATTGTGCTTCCATTAATCCAGGTCGAGATTAAATGCGTATCATTAGTAATCGTAATGAAATGTTGGCTCACATTAAACATTCCACTAAAGCATTCTGTTTACTTCAGCGTTAGACTTCACATTGCTCACCTTCATATTTCAGCTTAATGATTTTGATCTAGCACTTGCGCGTCCTGATATTATTCCTAATCAGGAGTCCATATCTGTGGCCGAGTGACAGAACACAGAAGTCTGCGTGCTATTCACCATATGACTCTGATCGAGTCCTTTGATTTCCCTGAACCTCAGTTCTGCTCACTGTAAAAAGAAGCGTGCGCGTGTGCGGTGGCAGGGGCTGGGGGTGGAGGGTGGGTAGGGTTTGGGAGCTAGAAATAAGTCTTCTTTATAAAGCTGTGAGGATCAGATGTGACAAGCTAGAGGAAAGTATTCTGTAAAATGGAACTCACTATGCAAATGTTAGTTAATAGCAGTGATTGGTTTTCTCCTTGACTTGGTCAACTGCAGAAGTAACATGTTTGCTTTCTAAATCTTTATCCAGCTCATTGATTCAAGTGTTAAGCACACTGAGACCAAATTTTTAATTAACATCCTTTAGGTCTTTTATTAACCTGTTGTGAACATATCTAAAGGTATTGTGACCCAACCTGTATATCCTTAGTTTACCTTGGCCTCAAAGATCTCCTTGCCTGGCTGTGTGTCAACACAATATGCTGTAGCAGTTACCGCCAACATCTTTGGGTGGGATAAATCTGCCTTCAGTTCCAGCTCAGTCACTCACTAGCAACGTGACTGAGTAAATTACTTGCTCTCACTGATCCTCTGTCTTATCTGTAACAAGGGAGATAAACAAAGTACTTACCTACTAGGACTATTGTAGGAGTAAATGAAATAAGGCAAATAGGAACTGGTTGCTAACTTAATGATATTGCTGTGAAAAATTAATTTTTCCTAGTCAATCCTCTGATCTTTTAAAGTAGCTCTATTTCAAAAGCAATACAATAAATTAAACTGACATAATATGGTGTTCCTTAAAAGCCTATGTTCACTGCTAGTAACCACTACATTCTTTTGTTAATACTTCCAAACCATTAGCTTAAAAATCCATTCTTGACTTTTTCTGGGGTCCTCTCTGAGTATAGCTGACTTGTTTATGGACTGTGGAATCTATTTCTTTTTTTGAAAAATGGAATGACACTTTTCTTATCTTTTGGTCTCTGCAATACCTCAGTGATTGTTAAGATTAATCCTGAGTTTATATTCACTCAATCAAAAAGAACATTTCGAGCATCTACTACTTTCCCCACACCCCAGTTTTCTCAGTAGCCTGGCATAATTTACACCCACTGCTGGCAACTAGAATTCATTGAATTGACCAGGCTTTGTCTTACTGTTCACTCATTTACACAGAGCTGCAATCAACTCCCTTTCTGCATTGTCTGTGAATGTGGGCAAGTCATTTAACACTGAGTCACAATTTCCTCCTTAGTAAAATAACATAATAATAACTGTTTTGAGTACCTCACAGGGTGAAAATACAATGAGACAGGTATAAAAAAATAAATACATAAATAAAAAACAAACAAATAAAACACGTTCCAAGAAGCACCCCAACTAATTCAAGATAGGATTTGTTCTTATTCTGCCTGAAGACTACTTTCCTTGCTGCAGAGTTTAAAAGCTAAGTCTGAATTTAGTAAGTTTTGTTATCTGTTATCAGCAGGCCATCTGTCCCCCAGGCAGCTTGCTGATCACTTTCCTGCTCTTCCAGTTTCCCATAGATGAAAAGCTCCTTTTGTGGGCTTTAACATATTCAGCAAGCCCAAATTTTACTTTTTATTTGTTATTTATACCCCTATGGGTATAATATTTTATATTAAGATACAAATACAATCACTTGCAAACACCAGTAAAAGATGAAGAGACTAAGAATATGAGGAAGAGACGGATGAAACCTCAGCTAAACAGCCGTGCAATAGAACAGATACTTCTTTACTTTCTGGAAACATAGAAAAAACTGGACTGGAGTGTAGTACAAGAGGAGTTACACAGCATTCTCTGGTTAATAACCAGAAGCATAACAAGAGACTCACTCGTATTGTCCCTCTAACCTCTAAGAGTGATCACAGGTAGAGTTTTACATAAAGAACACAAAAATAAGCTAATGGAAAGTGTCTTCAACAGCAATTTTACAAAGACGGAAATACATTCTCCAAATGGCTACTTTTATATACAATCCTTAATAGAAAATGAAGGGCTGGTGTCGAACTGTCATCCTGTGAAGGTACTTCTAGAAAAGGTAGGTAACACTGTACACGTACAAATTTTTTTATAACCTGGCTATACAAGGCTGAAATGTTTAAAATCAAGAGTAATGAATTATTATTGAGCCCATTAAATGATCTCCCTTGTCTGTGTGTCAGCCAGACCACGGCAAGTAGCTAGGCTGCTGATGCAGAGAGGCTAAGGCTCGACTAGAAGCCAAGAACATAGTTTTTCTGTCTTTTTGTTGGAATGGAGAGCTCCGTGCTTTAGATAACTGAAATGTAGGTAGCAATGTTCTATGTCAAAAATTAAAGTCTTCTTGCCTAAAAGGAGGGCCCTTCCTTTCATGTTCAGGGGAGTAGGCTTTTAAACCAAAATTTCCCCTTGGAAAATAGTTTAGAATTTAGTGAGAATGTTAAACAATGACTTAAAACCCCACAGTTCGTCATCATAGAGGAGAGTCGGCAAACTATGGCTCAGGGGCCAATCCCCCGCTCCCTGTTTTTGTAAGTAAAGTTGTAATGGAACGTAGCTCCACCCATTAATGCACTACCCATTTGGTACTACGATGGCAGAGTTGAATAGTCACAGCAGAGAACATATGGCCCAAAAGCCTAAAATCTTTGCTTGTCTAGCCCTTTACAGAAGTTTGCTAACCCCTGCCAGAGAACAGAGAGAGATAATTCTGATCTAAAGGGACTTTACCCATCATCAATTCTCACTATAAAATAATTTAATATCGCTCTTGTAAACTCTTTAATTTTAGCATTGCAACATCATGAAGGTCCCCTCGCAGTGAATTTGCTGCACCATTCACTTCCAAAGAGTTAATTGAATTCATCTTCAAGTAGTGATTTCAGTGGAGTAAAAACAGAGACATGTGCTCTGACTGATCTTTTCCTTTTAATTTGAGCCTTCATAATATGATGACACTTTTCTACAAACTGGATGAATTTCCCCTGGTTCTACAGAATAAAAAAATAGACATTCTCTAAAAAGCAGACACTGAGATTAAAGAGTAGCTACCCATCAAGCTTGCCCTGATTGGTGCCAAAAAAGCCGGGGGGGGGCGGGGGGGGAGTCCAGATGAATGGTCTAAAACCAAAGTCATTCATTTTGGTAGATATTTCCTTTTGCTTACATGATTTATAGTTAATCATCTTAAATAGTTACTCGGCAGTTCTGCAAATAAGAATTTGATAACTAGTTTCTATTAGAAGGTACATCAGAAAATTATGTTCCTCCAAGATACAAATTTCATGGATGCTTTACTGATGTTTTTTATTCCAAGCTAAAATGATTGTTATTATGCTCAGTGTCAAGATCTTTGAGGCCTTGATCTCCCATAGCTGGTGCTCCCGGCAGACACCAACTTCCTTCCTAAAGAGGATGTCGCTGGGACCTTCACTTAAAGCCCTTTTTTGTGTTAACAGTAAGAAAGCTTAGAGACACACTCAGTGACCAACCCTGGTGAGGGTAAAAGACCTTACAGAGCACAATAGTCTAACTCGCTCCTGGTGCTATTTATTTTTCTGAGTCTCACTTTCCTGTTGCCCCACTTTCCTCGCCACTTATTTTTCACTTTATCTTGCGTGGTATTAATAGGTAATCCACCTTAAATCTTTTCTGGAACAAGGCAGGGTGTAAGTAAACAAGTGAAAATGAACTGATCTATTGAATAGAGTTATTTAGTATTGTCCATCTGAACATTGAAAAAAAAAAAAAATTATCTGCCAAAAACAACTATTTTGTTTTTGGCATGGTAGCTGCTGAGGTTTTCTTTCAAATAGAAATTGCTCAACAGGTTCAGGGGCGTCCTGTTGCTCCTGTAAGGCACATGATATTAGGACTGTGCATCTAGACAGACAAGGATGCCACCTTGCCCTCTGCTGTGGCTGAAAGGTGGGCAAAGCAGAGCCATGCAGCTGCACAGATAGCAGATAGTGAGGTACTGATGGAAACGGTACTGCTAACATCACCTCTCCAGACTGTCTTAGGAAAAAAAACACCTCGGTAATTAGCATTTGAATAGTACTCTGCAATTTGCAAAGAAGTTTACGCATATGGCATTGTGCTCAATCCTCACTGTAACATTAATTAGGTTTATGCCACTGAGGCTTCAAGAAGGCAAGTGTAGTGAACAGAGGAACCAGGATTCAGACCTACCTATGAGGCTGCATCTTTATTTCTCTGTGTTCTCCCTGTCCTTTCATCACACTCCAATCGTTTCATCCAGGCATTATAAAGTCTGGAGTTATTTGATAGTGAAAGGCTTTGGAGTTAGGCCTGAGGTTAAATGTCAGATTTCTCATTTTCTAGGATTTACTTCAGGTCACTGTATTAGGTTCCTAAGGTTGCTGTAACGAATTACCACAAACTGGGTGGCTTAAAACAACAGAAATTTATTCTGTCAAAGTTCTGGAGGCCAGAAGCCAAAAGCAAGTATCAACAGGGCCACAATCCCTCCAAAGGCTCTAGGGAGAATCCCTTCCTTGGCTTTTCTTGTTTCTAATGGCTCCAGGCACTGTAGCTACATCACTCCTATTTCTGCTTCCGTGGCCATGTTGCCTCTATTTGTCTTCTCCTTTGAGTGTGTGAACCTTATAAGGCCACGTGTGATGCATGTAGAACCCATTTAGGATAAGCTCCTCCTCTCAAGATCATTACCTCAATCATGTCTTTTGCCATATAAGGTAATATTCACAGGTTCTGGGGATTACAATGTGGACATATCTTTTTGGGGTCCACCATGCAACCCTGTAAGGTCGCTGAGCATCGTGCCCCCTTCCATAAAAATTACAGTAATATCACTTACCTGAAGGGTGAAGATTAAATAAGATAATCTAAATAAAAGAGTCCAATATTAAACAGATGCTCAATAAAAGAGTTGTGTCCCTTTTTTCTCATCAAGAGAGCTGCTAATATAATCACACAAATTTTTACATACCTTCTCTCATTTGTCCCATTAGAATAATTTCCAAATATATGTTCAAATATCCTTGTTCTTTCATTTTCTCCTGAGATTCCTTTTCCTAATAAACTGTATTCCTTTCGAGACAAAGAGTAGTACACTTAAAAATATTTTTTTTGTTGTTTTAGAGAGAGAAGAAAGATGTTCATATCAATCGATTGCATATGCCCCTACCAGGGATGGAACCCACCATCTTTTAGTGCACAAGACGATGCCCCAACCAACTGAGCCTCACCAGTCGGGGCAGCAATACGCTTCTACAATACATGAATTAGGACAGTGCTCCTCAAAGCATCTATAGTAAGGGACCAGTATTAATTTTGTAAGATAAAATGTAAAATGTTGTGGTAATGAAATGTTATAAAAGTTTCCAAACACTTCATCTTGTTGCAGACCAATAACCACTTGTGGAACAGCCCCTGTCCAAGAGCCTTTTTGAGGAACAGAGGCCAAAGGGGACATACGTGACCTTCAAAATAGTCTGATCTCCAAGATTCTGGTTACTGCCTCACTATTATCCCTTAGAATTTCCACAGTGACATTACGTCTCGTGTATTCTCTCCCTTTTTCAGAGATTAAAAATATCAATGTTAAAAGTTAAGTGCTGATCAAATACTGTAATTTTATCAAAATTAATTTTCCAAAAGATAGTCAAACTCTCCGTTTTTGCAAAAGGCTACTTCATACCAAGATTTAACACCAAAAACATAATATCTGTATTTTTCTTCTTCCCAAATGGCCTGAACTATATTCTTATAGCAGGATAGTTGGTTCATTTCTCACGCACCTTCTTTGCATTCCCTGTTTTCACATCCGGATGCATACCTTAGTCATTCTATTTCCCTTCTCCTAGATAAGTTTTGAATGAAGTATTTCTTCCTCTTGATATTTTTAGGCTGAGTTTTATCCCATCAAATCCAAGTGTCCTCAATAACATTATATTTACTCTTTTGCTTTAAAATGTTAAGTGATTTTATCACCTTCTCCTCTGTATTGACATATATCATTTCCTAAGATCATAAATATTATTCTTTGAACTTCTCCATTTTGTTGAGTGAATGAAAGAATGATAATTACTAGGGACCACCTCCACTATACAAATTCTTTCTCTGTCACACCCACTGTTTTTAGTACCTACTTGGTAGTTGGTCTTAATTTTTCTTCCTCCCCTTCATCCATTTATCCTTGTTAAATAGCTCCTCCACTTTGATCCGGGGCCCTTCTCCATTTTCAGTAGTATATCTTCTTGACATTCCTGTCATGACCCAGAAGACAAATTCTTCCTTTGGATGCCTTTATGTAATCAGCTATTACCCGCCTTTCTCTTCCAGAGTCATCACCACAAACCAGAAGAAGAGAGAAAAAAAAATTCACCCAACCACTAAATGTTTTCACTTTCCTACCTAGTCCTAAAGATGCTTTAAGGAATCCTTACAACTGCAGCATTTGCTTCTATATAAATCATCAAAGTAGAGGGGATTGGTGAGTTTGGTGATCTTGGCAGGCTCTCTAAAGTCCTGCTCCAAGAAGGTCCAGCACAGGGACCCATGACCATGCCAAGTTCACACAAGGCCAACTCCTCCTAGCCATCAGAGAGTACATTATCAGATCGTTAAGACATATATGTTTTTATTTGATTGAGATAACACAGTTTCATCAAGTTTTGAATGCTTAGGAATCTCTTGAATGCTGAATAATGCCTCTTCTTGAATATGATGGAAATTGCCCTCCAGGAGAAGAGCCTCATAAAGCTTCCTTGCAGACTAATTTCTTCTTACTCATCCTCAGCTGTGTCACAGTGCTCCAAGCTACTCCCAGTCACAACCCTGGAGTCCTTTCCAGTCCCAAACATCTTCTTATAGACCACAGATATTTAATGTTCTTTGAAAAACAAACAAACAAACAAATAGAAACTGTCCTCTCCTACTCTATGTCCTATGATTTGCTTCTATCCAAGGCAGGCTCTCCCTAAGGTAGACGACAGAGTACAATGTGATTCTCCCACCTCCTCCCTTTCTTGGTACACCTCAGAATAAGTACACAGGCCCTTCCACTTTAAGACAGTGTGATTAATCACTATGGAGAATTAGATGGAGATAATGACAACAAATGTAAAAAAGTTACCCAAAAAATCAAGAAGTCTAAGAGGTATCCTAGTTTTCTTCCATGGCATATAATTACTTTTTCATCTAGAATACTTAGAAAACAGGCTAAGGTGTTGTGGAGATTTTAGTGTCTTCTACAACTTACATTTTAATATCTGTCCCTGTGTGGGGCTCCCCAAGGTGACTGATCTAGCATGCCAAAGGGGGCCCTATTTCAGAACAAAGATTAGGAATACCTAAAGACACCTCTGTACTTCAAGCTATTTCACCCTGAATTTGCATGTATGTCCTAACTCTTCCTGAGACTATCCCACTCTTCCAGCCCTGTAAGTTCTCCTTTTTGTCTTTTCTATCACCCAAGGGGGAAAAGGTCCTTCCTTATTTGCTCCCTGAAGACTCTTCCCCTTGAGGATGCCGGTCCTTTCTCCCCAGCAGTCCTATGATTCACCATTCTGAGAAACCTGCCCTATACAGTGTTTGCAGCATGCTCAGCAGCCAGGTAAAAAAATAAGTTCTACTTACAGCCATTGCTTCTTCACCTGCTGTTCTCAGATGCTATCTGGGTACAGCTTTCCTGATCTTGGCCCTTGTGGCCCCCATCATCTTACTAGGAGCCAGGATCAGCTACCCAATTTTTAGGACCCAGTACAAAATGAAATTGTGGGGTGCCTTGTTCAAAAGATACTAAAAATTTCAAGACTTCAACAGGAGAACATCAAACCAAACGCATGACCCTCTGAGTACAGGAGGCTATGCAAATACATAGGCTACACTCTCACGAAGCTGGCCAAGCCGAAACATGTCTTTCTGGAATTTTGTTCTTGTGATAGTCTTCAATCTTCCTTGCTTAAAGGTATGCTCTTTGGCTAACGTCACCATATTTATGTTTCAGATTCAGTCAATTTACAGTAAGCAAGGCTGACATCTCTTTACTAGTCAATAATGTAGTCCTACTCAGGTCAGGTTGTTGGTTCCACGTACCTCCTAAATTCTCTGAGATGACTGACAGGAGTGTCCAATTTCCTGGGAAGTAATTGTTTTAAAATAAAAATTCTATAATATAAAAATAATTTCAGTTATTTAATCATCACTTTTTGAGAACTGGTTCTAAGCCCAGCAGCATGCTTGATGCTAGCGATACAGAAATAAAGAAGATGTATGACCTCGTGTAGTTCATAACCTAGTAAGGGTAGGTAATCCTAGAGAAATAATTCTAAAACCATCAGAGCAAAGCTCTACTAGAAGGATGCAACTTAAAAAACAAAACCAAAAATAATTATGAATTTGCCTAATTTCTTCCCACAGAAAAAGATATTTACTTCATAATACCTACTTGTTGACATAGATTTCCCTTCCCCTTCTTCTCGTTTTTCATCTGGTTCACCCCTGTGTTCTTCAACACATCCTTCTCCCAGTGTGGAACCTACAGAGGTGTTCCTCAAACACCTTCACCCTCTCCTTTAGGAGAGAAACAAGTTATAATTACTGCAAACATCATTGGCCAATCCCTCAAGAACCAAAGACACATACCTACCCATTCTGCCACAGATTGCAATAGTTCCTTTCAGTATATCCTGACTCTTTCAATAAAATAGCAGTGCTTCTGAACTGGCTGTGGAAAAAGCCTCCTTCTTAGAAAATGTTTTTTTATATCATGGGTTATGTTATAAACTGGCATTGTCCTTCTGCCCTAGATGAGTATCTACAATAAGTAAAGGGATAGGTAAATTGCTGACACTCCAGGAAAACTTCTTCAACTCCAAAATTAATTGTACAAGCTTTAAACTTCAAAAAGGTTAAAAAATAGACATGAAAACAGCTTTAGGAAAACTTCATCAGGTTCTATTGGCACTACAGCCAATGAGCAGACTACTTTTTTTAAATGTGCTGCATTTTTACACTGCATTGGTCCTCATAATTATTCTTTCTTTTCTAGAAAATGATTAGCCTTACCCATGAATGACCCAAGAATGAGTGATCACCTATGTCCTATATATTGAAGGGTGTTAAGAAACCTCTGTTTCTCTGAAATTTCATCTGCACTGGCCTGCCCTGATTCCTGAAATTCCATCACTACAGTCATTCCTGCAAGTGGCGATGTAATTGATTAGATTCTTTCCAAGTGATAGCTCAGATTGTGTTCAGGGGAAAGTGGAAAGAGTATGAAAGTACAGGAGATGAAAGGAGAATTTGCATAGTAGAAATGAAAAAAAATAAACCTGCCTGTTTTACAATTGCACTTATGGGCCAGAACCACTACCATCCCACCAAGAACTTGTTCTGATCTTGTCAGTTGAGGTCGTGTTACTCAATGGCCTATGAAAGGGCCACAAACTGGAGATCATAAAAAAAAAACCCAGGCTGATATGGGTTTATTTGACACCTAATAAAACAGTGCTTGCATTACTTGATCTTCTCACCCTGAACACTTTGATATCAGCTGAAATTCTGCAGTGGCCTCTCTGAGCTGCCCATTTCCCATGGCCAAAAGAGAGAGTAGGAAAAGACACTTTGCTCATCCTCAAGATTCCTGAAGAGACAGCTGAGTCGAAGGCAATGATCCCCCAGCGCTGGTTGGCAGATCATCAGAAGAGGCACCATCCTCTGTGAAGCAGACCTATCTAGGTAGGCAATAGCGGTAGGTATCAAATTAGCCGTCCTATGTATTGGCGGCAGTAGATTATAACAGAAAAGAGCATGGGTGTGGAGTCACATAAACCTTCCGAGCACTGCTACTGTTATCTTTTGACATAGGTTAGGTCACCTCACCCCTCTGAGCCTCTGTTTCTTCATCTTTGAAACAAGATAATGCTGTTCTCCCACCCACGATCCCGCAGGGATGTGGGGAGAATATACATGGAGCCTGGCACACACAGGCTTTCAACAAATGCAGTTGTCCTCCTGCTGTAGTTCCCTATTTGATTGGAGTATATAAAATTACCATGTTCTGCGCTATTAAAGTTGTTCATCTCAATCCAGGGAAAGAAGGATCTTTTTTTAAAATTTTTATTTCATTCCAAATATTCTAGTTAAACTATAGTTCAGCTATTCCCAGAAGTTATATTCCCCCAAGACCAGAGAATAGATCTGAAGTTCCTATTGCTCAATACAAGCTTTAGATCTGATCTCCGTGCATGAAGGAAAATTCAACTCTCTTCCGCATAAAATTAGAAATGGGGGTTTGTTATGATAAACATTTACTCAAATCAGTTACTCTCATTTATTCCAAGAATTCCCAACAAATGAATTTACAGCATTCTTTGAACCACTTATTTATTGCTCTAGAAACATCAGGGGGAAAAGGAAATGAGAAGGCATCCCCCCAACTTACTGTGTGAACATGCAAATACTTAATGTTTTAGGGACACACTAGAAAAGTGTTCCTGACAATTTGCCTGCAAAGATCCCTCCCCCAAAATGCTCTAATTTATCTATGCAGCTCAAAGAATAAAAATTGGTGGCTTTCTGAAAACAAAAACCTGTAGCCTGGACTCAACAAATAAAAAGGCTTAACCCAAGGCTTCAAATTCCTGAGGGGGGAGTTTGCCATAGATCACAGCAAACTGATCATGCATGGAAAGGCTGACACAGCAAAAGAGTTGCTAAGGAAAGGAAGAGAAACATGAGGGAGGAAAGAAAACGAGAAGAAAGGAAGAAAAAGTGTTACTTTCTCCTTTCTGAAAGAATTTCTGAAATGCTCAATCCTAGGTAAATATTCAATCAGATAATTACCTCTGAAAAGCTTTGCAAATCCCAGAGAGTAATGGAGTTGGGCAAAATGGTGTTTGTTTGGGGCCCCCAGTGAGAAATAATAAATTCTTGGTGATTAATGGCACTTATGTGCTCTTGGCCATTGAAAACATTTTCTGCTCTTGAGTCACAACGGAAGCTACAGCTTGAATTTTATTGTTCAATTTGCTTTTTTCTTTCCTGGGGGAGCCAGCACTGGATTTAGGAGTTGAAAGTTTAGCGAGTCAGCAGGACCCCAAGGGAGTGAACGCTGAGCTGAGCCAGTGAGGATAGTGCCAAAGATGATCTACCCTCAGTGAAAACGTGGGATTCAGGAAAGAAAAACGAACAAAGAGTGATTATAAAGACTGACGCTCTGTAACTTAGACCAAATTTCTTGGCTAGGTTGGCAAATTTTCTTTTTTAAAAACAAACAAACAAAAAATTTCCTGGTTGACAGTTTTTAAACTCTTCCTTTTTCCATTTTTGGCCCACTGTCAGAGGACGAGCTGGTCCTCCCGGAGGGCTGGAGAACGGGGGAGTCTTGGGGGAGAGCGCAGCAACGCTAGCTGCGAAAAGGAGGCCTTGAGAGTCAGGGAGCTGCAGGGGGTAGAAAAAAGACCATTTTGCTCAGGAAATGATTGGTTTTGTTGGTCTTCATGTTTTTTTCCCTGTGTCCTTTACAGAAGTCCTCTAACTTGGGCCTTGACTGAGCTTTACCTAAACAGGACAATATTTTTGTGATCTTTTTCAAGAACATTTTAGTTACTCTTTAAAAAAAACCATACGTGTCATTTTCCCCAGTCTTGGCAGTGGCTGAAAATAGAGCAAACTACAGGACTTTTGGGGGAGCAGTCGACCATACTGAAATCTAATATGGTTTTTGTCAATCTGGTGCATGGTTTTCTTTAACCTTACGTTTCCCATCTGTAAAATGAAGAGGACTCCAAGGTTTATAAAGACAACAGATATGAGGTATTAGATTTGCATAGGCTGGGAGCTAAGATTTTTCAGGAATCTAAAAGGAACAAGCACAAAATCAATAAAAAACTATATTGGATAATATCCCACCTCTCTCTCCTACCTCCTGGGACCACCACAATCCAGGTCTGCTAAGTTCACCAATGAAGGTGCATCTTCTTAGGTTGAGTAGTTCTACTGAAAACTTGGGTAGATTCTGTTCTATTTTTCTGTGTCCCAATTTCCTGTAAACGATAAAACTGTAAAACAAAAAGTAATAAGACCCGAATCTTCCTGCCGGGGACTTGATGAAGATGAATTAGACACTGACGGTCAGAAAAAGATGGAAGGCTCTTCATGACAGAGGCCAAAGTAATTCAAAATGAAAATCATCAATTTGACTGTGCTCACATGTTACTTAAAAATCAATGAAGAAACAAAGTTAGGGAACCCTGGAGCCATTTTAGCACCCCCGCTTTTGCACTCAGCTCTAACTTAGCAGACTTGAAATACCTTGGCTCTGAAAATCCAGTCAATCATCATTAATAATGATATTTTTATAGCACTTTAAAAATTGAAATTTCCAGAGCCACTTTGATAGATGCCCTGTCACTACCTTGTCATTTGCGTAATTTTTTTCTGGATTGGACTTTGTGTGTTTTTTCTCTCCTCTATTAAAAAAAAAATTAACAGACAAAATAAAAAAAAAAGCAGAAGAATTTCTTCTGATAGAAAAATTCATGGAGATGGCACAGCCTGCCCTCTCTATAAAGCCCTTACTAATGAGGAGAGTGATTTAATAAATTGGACAAGAACTTTCAACTTTCATGTATTTGAGAAGTTAAAAACAAATGCCTGCCTGTTGCCTTCAGATCCAGAGAAAGTGTTCAATGAGTTTGCACAAAGATGAAAAACATCTAGAAGCAAAAACTGGGTTGTTTCCTCTGATACACAAACATCTCTTCTTGAGCAATTTACCTGTCTGCTTATCTCAGCATGAACCTCAGAAATTAGCGTGACTGTCCCAGAAAATTCAGAAATCTTCCTTCAAAATATTTTAGTTCACTAAGTAATAAATAAATTAGTTAAATTGTCACCTTTTTTTGTCACTGCCTGCCTCTCTCTGTCTCTCTCTCATACACACACACACACTCACACACACACACACCACTGAGTATTCTTTGCCTTTGAAAATGCAGGTGAAATTCATTTCTGTTGTAAGTTCCACAAAGCTCTCCAAGCCTAGGAGAGACCTTGGCAGACTCCAACTCTGAAAGGGAACTCTAACAATTCATGTTGAACCTCTGAGCCAAAAAAAGCCTGAATTTTTCAGAAGTTTGTATGTGGTGTTGTTTTGGTTTGAGTTGGTTTTTTTCCCTGTAACCTCTTTTATACTTGTCCTCCAAAAGACTGCACAAGAATTTTGATCACCACTGGGGGCCTAGGACTGGTGGCTAAAAAGCGAGTTCCTGTCCTGGTGCTGAACTAAAGGGAATAAATGTCTTGGATGTATTGGGTTTCTTCGTCAGGCAAACAAAAACAAAGGGATCTAGTTTACTGGAATAGTTGCAGTGCTCATTAAAATTGATGACTTCGAAGATTCTGTGCCTCTCTTCCTTTACCCAGGGCCATCGGCCAAGAATCTGCAGCGCTGTTAAAAACATCATGTTACTGGGGTGTTGTAAAACAGACCACTGCTGTTGCCTTCGCTCACCCTTCGGGTTTCAGTGTGACAGCAAGAGCGGCTCAGGGTGACTAGAGGAGGGTGGACATAGCCATTCGGCTACAAGACGTCAGTGGCATGGGACCTAAGATGTAAACTGGTGTTTTCTATCCATCAAGTTTGACAAAGAAAGAGAAAAGGAGCTGGATTAGCATGAGGCGGAATTTAGTTTTTTCTTAGAAATGTGAGACTCTGCAAAAGTGTGCCTTTATTTTTGGCACAAATTGCTATAGCAAATTACATAGCTTATCAGATGTGGGTTTTTTGGGCTCAGTGGCAAAGCCACTGCAGGGACTCGTTCTCTTTGTTCTTTGTTCCCGGTGGGAATTTAGGATGTTTCAGGGTCCTCTTATCAGGGACAGGTTGGAATAATAAGTGCTAACAATATTTGTGATCCAATTAAACTCACATTACTCCAACTTAACAGAGAAGGCCTTGGTCCTAAAAAAGATTTCCACTCTGCCCTGAGATATAAGATACAAAGTTTGAACCTATACGACCCAGATTAGCAAACGGGGCCATGTAAACCTCGGGGGCAGTGAAAAGGACAGGACAAGACAGGAGGTCCATCCCAGGGCGCAAGAAGTCTCAAGGACATTCTCCGCACACCCCCTCTCTCCTCCTTTTTGATCATCTGTGTGGACTCACCCTCCTATGGCAGGAACACCCAACCAGAATGACACTTTTGATATACTGATTGTTTCTATTTATTGTGTTGCTGAAAATGGAGAATAGATTAAAAACATGATCTTATAGACAGAAATTTTCCGCTGGCTGAATGAACCATACAGTACTCATAGTGTGTCCATCCATTCATTCATTCACCTACCCCAAGGTAAAGCACTTTAGGGAATGCAAAAGAGATTTTTAAAAAGTGGGACTCGAGGGGGCAAACGTATTCAGAATAGAAAGCAAGGTCGTAGCTAAGAAGCCCCGGGCTCCTAGGCGGGCGGCGTTGTCGGCGAGGGAAAAGTCTGTGCGGGAGGCGCTTCGTGAGGAGCAGCATCTGAGGCAAGATGGGTCTGAATGGAAACTTAGCGATACACAGATTTGCAAGTGTGTTTTCACTTTAGGCCCCTTTCTTCAAATGAAACCTGACCCGGAAATCCAATGCACACAACAATAAAAACAGAGCCCACCTCTCACCTCTCTCCACTTTTAATATCCCTCCCCTGTTGTTCCCCTCTTTCATAAGGGCTCACAGTCCGAAAAATCACTGAAATCTAGAAGGTGCAAGGTACAGAAGAGAAAGAAGGCGCAGTCTGGCTGTGGAGGACAGCGGGGGGAAAGCCCAACAAGGAGGGTCATAGAAACGCTTTGGATCCGCGCAATGAAAGTATTTAGGCAAAGCAATCTGCCTGGAGTCTGCTCAACAGGCTATGGGGACCACTGAAGATTCTTAAGTCGGGGGGTGAGTGATAAAAATGGACATTTAAGACTATTAGTGTGGCAGCCACGTGCTGATGGTCTGTAATAAAGTCCACTGAGGATCCAACTGGAACACTTCAAACAGGAATAGTGGGTCACCGGTAGGGTTGCAGCTGTGAAAATGGGGGTGCTGTCAATGGAAGTTAAAGGAAGTGCTGTGAGTCATTATATACTTGTGTTATGAGATCAGGGACTGTGCCCGTTTGGTCACTAGACCTTAGCATAATAGGTGTATAACTGGCAAGTTAATATTTGTGAAACTAAGAAACTCAATAAATGATGGCATCGTTGATCTTATCGTGGGAACCAAGAGAGCTAAGTTTGATTTTTATCTTATTTTTCTTAAATCAGAAAAATAAATCTAAATGCAGATTTCTTACCCCTGATTAAGACACGGGACTGAAGAATAGTTGAAATATCAGTGATGGGTGTAAAAACTAGGCCATCAACAGCAGTCAAAGCCATGAGAATTAATTAGTTCACCCAAGGAGAGTGAGTTTAAAGACAGAAAAGCAGAGTGAGCTGAGGATTCTCATACAAAAATCAACTGGAGAACCAGAACAGTCAAAATTAAAGAATACTTTTCTGAGGGTAAATTTGGAATGGTTTGCCATACACCCACACTTTGAGACATTTATAAACTGTAACAGGAAGAAATCCTCTTTCAAAAAGTTTAAAACATTAGGGATTTTGGAAGTGAGAATAAAATGTACAATCAATCAAGAGGAGCCCAACCCATTTTTAAGTCCTTATTAGAATTCTGCATTGTATTTGTAGAACAGGATTGACCACCTCACCCCAAATGTCCCTACTGAGAAACACTGGCTCAGACACAGGACTTTTTCTTCCCTTGTTTTGTTTTCTTCTCTTTTTTCCTGTCTCCCACTTTCCTTTGATAACAACACATTAAGCATCTCTTTCCTAGAATTATATAAGCTACATGAAATCCCAAAATCTCATTTGCTGTTCTAATTTTGGTAGCATTCTACCTACATCCTTTTGTTTGTTGTTGTTTTTATTACTGCTTCTGCTATTGTTGTGAGTTTCTTTGTTTTTAGAGTTTTTGTTTGGTTTGGTTTGGTTTGGTTGGTAGAAATGAATGAGAGAAAAGTGCTTGAGTGACACTATGACTCCTTTGTAATCAAAGAAGGTGCCTGTATCCCCCACCCATTCTTACTCAGACCAAGCAACAAATTGATCTTTGTTTTTTTTTCTTAGAAATCATGATAGCCCAAGGACATTACTATGACAGAGTCACAATGTGTATTTTTTTTTAATGTAATACTGTCTTCAAATTATCCCTGTGAGAAATTACACATACTTTATTTGGAAAGTAAATAGGTATCGATTTTTAGCTCACATGCTAAATGCTCTAATTTATATATAAAATTTAAATGTTAAAATTCTAAAGGTATTTTAAAATTACATCTAACATTAATGGCGAGGAGTCTGAGAGAAGAAAACTCTGGGAACAAAAAGAGCCTGCAACCACCAATAGTATTTCTTGAACCAAAGCTATACAGGTACTTTCTAGTCTCAGGCCTCAACTAATGAACTTTTCCAAAGGGAACACCAAACTACCACAACTTTGATGGTTCAGGGACATTACAGAGCCACAGTGATCCTCTGCTAAACCAGAAGTTAGGCTTCAGAAGACTGGGTCTGCTTGAAGCTACCTGGAATCCATGAAACCTTCTTGGAGTTTGTTCACTTATTAGTGCACATGAAGCTCTGAGTGAGCATCTCCGATGTGTCCAGCACTACACGGGCCAAAGGAATATGACACGCCGTCCCTACCCCCAGGGAGCTCCAGCTGGTGGGAGTCCCTGCTTGGGCCACACTCACCATCTTTTCTTCTTCATCTTCCTGAAGACTTGGCAGGTATCTGACTAGAAGCAGGTGGCTCTCTTTGTTTATATCACTTTGTGTTATGAGCATATAAAAACCTTATATAGCTATGATTTAACTTCGTTTGTCCAAGAATAACATCTTTTTTTTTTGTATTCACATTTATATTTTCTCTCGTTCTAATTCTAAATTGCAGATACAGCCAACTTACCTGTCAGGATTTTGTTTGCCCTAACACTTAGCAAGAAGAGGGGCACCAGGAGCCCTCCTCCAGAACATCATGAACGTTGTGAGGAGAAGGGACTGTGGGCAGCTGCGGGGACGAATTGTTCAACTTTCCCCAGGAGTCAGGCTGGGGAGAAATAAATGGAGATGCAGGTCCATGAATACAAACGATGAGCAAGAGGATTTAAAAAAAAAAAAATCATTGAACGCATGATCCTTGCTTTGATGGCACAAGATCAAAATAGGATGGGTACACACCAGGCAAACAGGAAACACTGTGGCATGTGTACTGCTGCTGGGCTGAGTGGGCCTCTGACACATCAGGAACAAAACAGTCAAATCATGGTTTCAGGTTTTCCAAACGCTGCTCTGCACATACACCAACCTCGCAACCACCCCACCATTTCAACAACATAGAATGTCACCTTTTTTAAAAAAAAAGCAAAAGGCATTCTTTCCTAAAACATGCAGCTCACCTATTCTGTAAAGATTTATTATTTTTACATGTGTGTTTTATCCTGTAATTAGAATGATCTTCTTCTGGCTAGGTATCTTGATAGCCTTCCTTGATAGCTAACACACCAAAACCACCTAGTAGATGTTGTTGATCAACAGGAAATTCTCTACAAAGAGAAAGGCCACGCCATATTGTACATCACGTGTTAATGAGGTGTCCTGGGCACTGCTCATTGCAGCTACTCCCTTAAGAAACGAGAATTCCTGAGCAATGGCAGGTAGACTCCATTGGTTTGGAGCCAAAGGCAGCATTACTAAAAAGACAGCCTGACCCTACCTTGCTATCCAGCCAGTGCCAACTGGTTCACCATTCTAGCCAACCTGTTCCTTTGTTTTTGTTGCTTCTACAACCAGAAATTCTTCCCCATTTCAGGACATAGTCATTCTCCATGATTCTGCCTATGAAGCACAACTTCTGTGAATTTTTCAGGTCTCAAAGAACTCAAACACTTCTTAATACCTACAGACAATGATGGTCTGTATTTGGCAGCTTTATTTACTGTCCATGTGTACTCTTCCTTGTTTTCTGGACCTTTGTTTTTTCTATATTTTTGTCTAGATTCTAAGCACTTTCAGAGTTCATTACCTCACAGCATGGTACTGTGATTTTTAAGTGATCAATAAGTCATCAGTGGAATCTATGGCTCCTCAGTGAACCAGAAACGGTAATATTAAAGCACACACACACATACACACGTGCATGTGCTCACATGCACTTGCACATACACACACATGTATTTGCACATACGCATAGCATCATTATTGGGTGCTACTTACTTTGTGTGTTACCCCATTTAATATGCACAACAACCCTCTGAGGTAGGTACCATTTCCATTTCATTGATGGGGAAAATTTAGCTAAAGGAAGTGATATATTTTGCCAAGCATCATCAAGTTAGTGACAGTAATGGACAACACACTTTATTGTCTTCTGATTCAGGACAGTGCCTCCTGTCCCACAGATGTCCTCATAGCAACATATTAGCTAGTGCTCTTTTAAAACAATCTTGATAAGGTATAACCTGTCTCTTCCACCTATCCCTGCTTTATTCTTCTGAACCATTCCCCTTTTACCATGAGTAATGAGTGGCCCCAGCTTATGGACATTACCCAGCATGCCAGGAAATGTTGTGAGAAATAATAACAGGATCTGCTTCTCAGCGATTGTTCGTGTAAAAACACCACCACACTCTATATTTCCCAGCATATGTGTCATAAGGGCCATTCTACTCACTGGCCTGTGGACTTGCTCTTCCTGCCTCCTGAGTCAGTCAGAATCTGAACATCTGAGTGGATGTGTGTCAACCTCCTATGGAGGAAAAACATCAACACAAACAATACAGTTTGTAAATATCAAGAATCAAAAGGTTCACAACCCATCCACAAGGATTATGCCACTTGGTACTAAGAACATCTCTGAAATGTAGATAACACACACAGTATGACTGTCCCCAATTTACAGGCGAAGGAATCGAGGCTGAGAAGTTAAGTGATTTACTGAAAGTTAGCAAGTGGCAAAGCCTTCCGTAGAATCCAAGTTTTTGCTTTTTTTTTTTTTTTTTTCCAAAATGTGATCTTTCCCCCAGATACCAGGAGAGGAGGAGTTGAATGGAATGAAACCAGTCACATGACAAGGCCTGGACAAGGGTAAGCTTGCACGAGAAGCTAAGAGCCAGCGGCAGTGTGGAGAGAAGACCCTTTCTGTAATGGAAGGAAGACTTGACATGATCAGGGAGGGATGGAGGCAGGGACAGGAGAGTGGACACCTGTGGCCTAGAAGTTGGCAGGAGAGACTGTTCTCCAATGTTCTTGTTCAGAAAGTAAGTATATTTGAAATGCTGAGAACTCCACATATACTCTGTTAATAATTTACCAATTCAAACCATTAAAGATGTTGACAAAAGCTTTTTCATTTACTATGGGTGTCCATGGGTGATTTGAAACCACTCATTACCTTTCTAAGCTCCTGGGTTATTTCTGAGTGTCCCAGCTAATTGGCAGCAGCAAAAGCAGCTTGGGCCAGCATCGGATGGAGTTTTAGTTTGAACACACAAAAACCCTAATTCCACACTCAGGCGTTTTGCCACTAATTCGCTGAGAGACTTGCTGGCCCAGGCCTCTGTAGGCAAATTCTATTTGCCAATAGATGAAACTTGTAGGGTAACTGGATAACCCTGCATGAGGAGCTCAATATTAAAAAAATAAGTATGTATTCCCAGAAGAAGCCCATCAGGACGTCACCAGAGTTGGACATTCAATGGAAGCAAAGACGCTGAGCATCCTTATAAATCAGATATTTTTATTCTTTCAGAACCTTCTAAGTTTACAGGGACTGATGTTCCTGAAGTGAAAGGAACAAACTTACCTTGCAGGATGAATGAATTCTTTTAAGCTATTATTTGTAAATAAAAACCAAGCAGTATATAGTAGTTGCTGTTTTAAAGTTTTGGATTCTTACTCCATTTCTGAGATCTCTAATCCCCCTGGGTAAGTGTATCAGTTAGGATGCATTTGGCTACAAATAACAGAAAATGCAGCTAACAATGGCTTAAACAATGAGGGCATTTATTATTTTTCACAGTACCAAGCCCAGAGCTCTGGAAGTCCCAGCATACTTAAGGAGGCAGCTCCATAACTGTGTCCATCTCTCTACTGGGACATGCATTCAGGACATGCTGTCCTTGCACACTAGCTCCCTTCATGGTCCTCAGGTGGCTGCTGAAGCATCCATGTTACACATAGATGATGAGATCCAGAGGTAGCAACGGAATGTCTCCCAGTTGTGTCCTTTTTCAAAGTAAAAGAAACTTCCCAAGAAGCTTGGTCAAACCATGTCACACGCCTAAGCATAAACCCAGTCACTTAACAAAGCTCATGAGTAGAATCTCCATAAATGACTGGCCCTAATCAAGGTGCACTCCCGAGGGCAGGAGACGTGTCTCAGCCTGCCTTCGAACATATGGCCACTCAGTGGAGGGTAAACAAAATTAGAGAAGAGGAGGAAAGGTGAATTTTGCAGGCAATGAGGATTATCTGCCGTATTAAGGAAACTCCTAGGAGCCTTCTTTATTCAGCTGTCTGAGTAATAATTCGACTAGAGGTCACCACTAAAATTTCTCCAACTGCTAAAATTCCACCATTAAAAGATGAAGATGACTCTATAACCCTACTTAATTGAAGAATCAACATGATTTAATAAAATAAGATATTCCCAGAAAACATTAGAAGTTGGAAGGAATTAATATACAATATGTCAAATGAATGACCTCACTCTTAAAGTTCACCATCCACTGATCTCTACATTTCTGGGAGATATACAAGGCTACGTGATGAGGAAAGGTAAACTCAGACAGGGAGAAGCATAATGAGTAGCCCTCTCCTGCAGTTTCTGACTTCGTCCAAATCATCAAGACCCGGGTAGAAGTGGGAGAAGTCGAACTACAACAAACGACCTCCACACTGGGTGTGCTATCCACGTAGGGTGCAACAATGACCCACCCAGGCCTGGGAAGAAAGTACTGGAATTCCTATGTATATTTTTATCTCATCTCTTAGTGCATATGTATGATTTTTTTATAATGTGCAGAGTGCATTAGAATGGTAGTAGTGCATGCGTATAATTTATGTAGGAGAGAAGGTGTGAGCCGATATATTTTTCACTTAGAGACTGCCGTTTTAAATGTTGGAGACATTTGTGTAGATCACGTGAGCATTTTGATGATTTCAACTGTAGCCCAGAACTGGAAGGAAAACACATGTGCGGGACCTGAGACAACTGGATTTGTGATTGCCCCACACTGATTAAGCAAGGCAGCCCTGAATCTCAGTTTAGAATACTTGACTTGCAGTAAAACAGAGATGGCCAGTTCATTTTTATTTGTTGATCCTTTCAAAGGCTCTTACTTTGTTTACCTGGAGACCACTTCTATCATGGTTTTCCTCCTCTCCCTCTTCCAAAGCATCTCCTGTTTTAATAAGTATTAGGCTTGGTCTGTCTGGCTCAACATAAATGTGGCTGTCGGGTGCAGTTCAGGAAGTCGGAGAGCTTTGTGGGCTCCCTCAGTTTGTTTGCTCAGTCAATTAACAATAGTGCATCTACTAAGTGCTAGACAGGAGGCTACAAAGATTTACTCAAACTCCTAGAGTCCTATGTCTAGAAGGAATGCTCCCCAGTCTGGAAAGAAACCACAAAAAAGCGGTACAATAGTGTATTAGCCACCTATGGGGGGGGGGGCACACAAAGCAGCAGACTGAGGTGGGGGGAGGCAGGAAGTCCGAAGTCAGAGGTGGGTAGGAGTGGGTGTCAAGAACCCCCTCTGGGAAGAAATGGCTCTTAACCCTTTACTGAGTCTTGAAGAAGAGCAGGTCAAGTGCCACATTCCTTTCATCAGAAGAAACAATGGCAAGGCCCTGGACACTCCTTCTAAGGAAGGAGATGCAGGTAGGTAGCCGGAGAGAAGGAGAATCTTTTTCCCTTTGTGAACCTTATCTCTGTCTCCTTCCAGCCTCCAGGGACTCTGAAGGTGTGGCCTGGGTGTGGGCCTTCCACTCAAGGAATGCAGCTTTCCCTAGATAATTTCCAGAGTACTTAAGGGCATGGGAATGCAAGACTCCCACAGCTGCCTAAGTGCTGGGGACACCAAGGCAAATGTGTTTCCAGGGGCGCTTCACAAAAAGAAATTAGACAGTAATGGTATTGACAAATGGGGGGGTGGAGAGACAAACATGGAGAAGGTGCAGAATTTGGTCTCTATGCTTGTGGCAAGCAACAGGTTAAAAAGGGTTTATTCAATGGGTTTAATCACAGAATCTACTAGAATAAAATTCTAACCTAAACCTCAAATTCATTCTAACGAATCAGCACTTTTAAACTACACATTGGAAGAAAAACCAGACTTTCTACTTAAAAAAGGTTGTTTTCCTTCAGTGCTCGTCCCTTCTTCCACACTTCCGTCTTTCCAGGGTTTGGTTCAACAGTGGCTTAGAATCGGGCTTCCAGCCTTAATTCAAAATAGTCTGGGGTGGTGTAGAAAAAGTATCTAAGTCATGACTCAGCATAAGGGTTCTCAAAGCCACTTCTTTTGCTACATTCAGAAGAAAAGCAGGATTGCTTAATTGCTCCTTCCTGGAACCAGGAGACCACTTCTGTAGGGAAGGGATGCAAAGAAAAAGAAGTCAGAAGGGCAAGAGTAGAGATTTGTTAGAAGAAGAGAAAACCTTTTGTGTAAGAAAAACAAGGACTTTGTCATCAAAGTAGGAAATCCACTAAAAGCACTGTGGTGCTCAGTCCCTGGCGGTCAAAACCCCTGGGGGTGGGGTGGGGGTGGGGTGGTGAAGAGGGAAAGAAGTTAATCTCCATCCAGAATTCTTTAATTAGATGGTTAAAAACAAGGCAAACAAAACCAAAAAGGGGGAGGGGAAGTCTTTTTCGTAGACTTTTGAGCGTTGTTCAAGTGAAACAAGGAACCTGGAATTTGAACTTAACTGGCATGCCATCCCAAAGTAGGTGCTGGCTCTGAGGAAAGTGGCCAGGGGCCATCCTGGAGCCTTCCTTTGCTGCCAGAGAATACACTGACAACTTTATTCTCTCTGAAATAGACGTTAATTTTTAAAATATTTTTAAAACAAATAGGCATTTGCCTCGACTTACAAGGGTCTCACTCACACCATAGTGCCTCCGTCACTTACAGAAGTGCAGAGTCAGCGTCCCTGGGCCCAGAGTCATTCCCTTCCACCCATCCCCCCTTTCTTAGCGTTGGAGTGACGTGTACCCAAAATGCTTCAACACCAGTCTAAAAAAGACAGGGTGAATGCAAGGAAAAGAGTGCAGAAAGGTAACCTTGGCAATTTTTTGGCAATTGTGAAGAATAAAGGGGGAAGTTGCCTGCATCCGGTGACACAGAGGGGACAGTCATGGACGTGCAGCTGTCTGAAGTCTCGTTAGTTTAATATAGACATCTCAGTTCCAGTCATCTCTCTCTCTCAAAGTACATTTCAAAGTACATCACATTGAAATTCTCTGTGATATATTTTCCTGGTTGATTAAAAAGATCCTTTTAAAAAAATAAATCTAAAGCAAACATGGATGTTGACTGCATTTCAGAATGGATTCCATTTCCAAAACCATTGTTGAGAGACATGCTGAAGCAACAATTCCAGGAAGCCGATGGTGACTGGCCCCGGGCTCCAGGTACATGCCAGCTAAAGCACATAAAGAAGTTTTAAAGATTAAATGAGACTACGTTGTTCTTCACTGACCTTTCATTCCTTTTTATGACTGTAGCCAGAACATTTGAAACTGAGATAAAGATAAAGAAGATGGGGTGAGCATGCTTTATTGTCATGTGTTTTTAATTTTATGCTTTTTTTTTTTAATCCTTACCCAAGGATATTTTTTTCCGTTGCTTTTCAGAGAGAGTGGGAAAGAGAGAGAAGAGAGAGAAACGTCGAGGGGATCGAGCCTGCAACCGAGTACATGCCCTTGGCTGGAATCAAACTTAGGACCCTTCGGTCCACACTCTAACCACTGAGCAAACCTGGCTAGGGCACATTTTTTCAAAGTTATGTCTTTAAGGTACATGTCAGTTTATAAAAATAACAAAGTAGTAGTCATAATCTCAGATTCTAATCAACTGTTTGCTTTCCACTGTCAATTGTTTTTGGCTGGTGCTCCCTTTTAAAAATCGTTTCTCAATTTACTTCTTTGGAACTATAAATATGATGGAAGTGGAAATACATCATTTCAAAGTTCTGGACAACTTCTTTCTTCCTGTTTCTCTCTTAGGTTAATCCTGACTGCTGTCAGTGAAAAAGACTCACATACTCACAAAGCAAACAGGAAAAAAGTAAGACCTAAAAAATGACATTGCCCAGAAACGAGAAATGTTAACATTTAGGAAATAATTGTCTAAATTATAATTTTCTAGGCAACTGTCACAGCTGAAGTCTCCAGGGCGTAGCTCTCCAGCCCTGACTGCTGACTTTGCTTCAGTGAAACATACATCAGTGTCACCCACAGTCCTATGGCCAGATCACCTGCCATGCTTGATTTAAACAAAATGGGGCAGGGACTGAAGTTCTGGGCAAAATGTGAGTCATAACAAACACACACTACTTTGTCTGTGCTTCAGCTTGTCATTTCCATTGCAGAAAGTTTGTTTGAGAATTATTGTTGCTCTTACTTACAGTAAGTTTGGCCCTTAGACTCAAGGGTTCTCAATCTAGGAGATAAGAAATGGCAAACAAAAGAAATCCAGTCTCGCAAGAAAGGCAAACACACAATTTCACGTTAGAGGCATGAAATGATCATCAGCAACAAACCAAGTAACAAAAACACAAAATTCAGAAAAGATATATAGGAAATCAATATATAATTGTAAGCTACTAGGAAAAGGTAATCAAGAAATAAATATGGAAGCCGCTGTCGCATATAAGAGAATGCCACAAAAGTATGCATTTTCCCAAGATGAAAGGAGGTCGCAGCAATTTCCCATCACGCACATAGAGATACAAACAGAAATTCAGAGCTGAGCCTGAGAGTCTCAGCTCAGGGCAGAATAAAATTGAAACTCTCAACATCCTCAGCCTAACGGAAGAGAAGGTCTTTTTTCAGCACATCACACAGACATACGTGGGTCATCTTAATCATAATAACAGCCAACATTTTTTCAGCGCCAATTATGTGCCAAGCCCAATTGCCCAGTGAAGTATGATTATGTGCAGTTGGCAGGTGATGAAACTACGACTCAGAGGGATTAAATAACTTCTCGGTGAACCGGAGAGTCAGGACTTAAACCTAGGTCTGTGTGACTTCAAAGCCACATTTGACCACTTCGTTCCATTTCTCTCTTTTATGTTTTTGAGAAACACTTGGCTGGGTAAGGCCTATGATGACCTTTCCAGGCATCACTCTCATAGCCTGAATCCATCTCTGTTTCCAGGAGTTGTTTATAATTATTCTGAGTAAGTTGTTAAACACAGCAATAGATGTTACATATTCTGCCCGCAGCAACGCTCAGGGTAGCAGTGCCATGGGTTTGTTACTAAACGAATACAGCACAGCATCCTTTTCATGCTCGACGCTTACTTTGCCAGCTATTTTCAAAATGAATAATTTTTGTATTCACGTCAGTCATATCAGTTTTGATCTCATAGATATTAATCTCAGCTTTTCCTCAACCTTTAAAGTCTTTTTCCAAACTTCCCTCTTCTTCTCTTCCACCACTTTTATTGCCAATCTTCTTCTATTGATTCCCTCTTAAATTAATTTGACCAGAACTGCCCACAAAAATGCAGGTGCAAATGCACCCTAATTATAAACCAATAAAACAGCATTTGGTGTGGTTTTTCAGCACTCTTCCTGATGCTGTGTGGTTTTTCTATTCTTTTTTCTTTTTTCCTGGAAGAGTTTTCTCAATGAGCAATTTTCTGGATCTTGAATATGTTTCCTGGTTTCTATTTCCTTCACCTTGTACGTATCGGATGAGGTCCCCTAGAGCAGTGGTAAGGCACACAAGCTCTGAATCAGGCTCCCTAGGTTTAAATCCACCTCCACAGTTTACTATTTGCATAATCTTGGACCAGTTAATTATCTGAGCTCCATCACTAATGAATTGAGGATAAAAATAGCAACAACTTTATGTGGCGGTTAGGAGGCTAAGTAAAAAAAAAATAAAAATAAAAAATGTCAAGTGCTTAGAACAGTAGCCAGTACATGGTGAGCTCTTGATAAGTATTGTTTTTTGCTATTACTGAAAACCTCTCCAGTGTTCTAGTTGCCGATTTTATCTCCACTTATACAGATTGATCAACTTTCTGCATTTATCTCTTTTTTAGCTTGCCTCCCAACCAAAAGCATTTTCTCAATAAATCTGATACATCTAATGCTGAGTGTGATTACTCTCATGCTTCATGGAATTTAAAAATAAATGGTAAGCACTGAACTTTGGCATTGAAGTATTTATCTGTTGAAGGATAGTATAAACATAAGCCCATAAAACACTTTTTATTAACTGTAAAAATGCTATTGAGGCTATAATATGTTACATATTATTTTCTATGTGAGTCCTATGAAAGAAATTTATCTGTTCTTGGTATTTGGAATAGTTAGGCTGCTCCTAAACTATCGTTTTGTTTACTTTTTAAGGACCCTGTGTCTTTTGCAAAGAAAGTTTTGTGTCATCCACAGATTTAGAAACTAAAGCTCATTTGTAAATCTTTTTTATAACAAGGAAGGACTTTACACTGCTCCCTTTCCATTTCCCCATCTGAAATTGTTTACAGTACCGTTCATTGCTTGCTTTCAAGTTGGTTCCCCAACTGTGACTAATCATCTTCCTTCCCCCAGTAAGAAAATCACTGGGGTACTCCCCTGAAAATTGAATTATCAAATGCATTATGAAAATCTACATATATTCCACCCACAGTGTTCTCCTTATCTGTATGCAAATTTACATCATACTACAAGGCAATTAGAGCTCCTAATTGCTTAATGGAGAAATCTTTTCTCCCTCTTTTCTAAATGTAAGTAAGTGTTCAATGTTCCTAGTTTTATAGTCTGCCTAAAACAGAGGAGAGCCAGAGATCATAATCTTCTGGGTCTGTGCTAGATTTCTGCTTGGTTCTGAGTATAAATTATAATCTACTCAATATTACAGCTGTGGCCAAGCAGTTTCTCAATTTGCTCCATTAGCTCCTTCAGGGCTTTGGGGAATTCCTTTTGCTGGCTCAGTCTTTTTTTGTGTGTGTTTTTTTTTTGACACAGGTCAGTTTAGAATGGTCCGTTTAAAGCAAAGCAAGAAAAGGAGTTTGACAGCATCCAAACAAGGAGCAGAGAGGGGATGAAAAGAGACACCCTGGGAAAAAACATCATGCAAAGGATTCTTTAGGTTTGTTTCTAGGGACCAAGGTAGCACTGACTCAGAGATACTCTCACCAATGACCCTCATCACACCCCAGCAATGCACTTTACTTGGTCCCCCATTCAGCACCTGTTGGGGCTGGGTACTGTGCTAGCTGCTGAAGATGCAGAGGAACAAAAGAGACCAAGTCCAGACCTTCACAGAGCTAAGATTCTAGAGGAGATGCACAGACAAGTGAGAAGAAATGAAATAACTGAAGACAGTGTTGGTGATCAAGTGCTATGAATGACTTATCAGAGAAATGCAATAAAGAAAGCTGAATACCCCTGGCTAGGGAAATCTACCATCTGCCTTTAAACTTGGAGACATTGGAAGAATAACTATCTCCGCTGAATAACATGAGAACTTTTGACCTGATAGGCTCTTGAGGTCACAAGCAAGGTCTGGCTCAGATCAAAGCAAACGGCAACACTAACTAAAGGACTCAGATGATAAGTCAACATTTCACCTTCAGAGAAGCATTAAAATATGCAGTCGTCTTAGTCAACTCTGGCTGCCATAACAGAATGTCATAGACTGGGTCACTTAAACAATAGGAACTCATTGAGTTAGTTTATTTAGTTTAGTTCTAGAGGCTGGGAAGTCCAAGATGCTAGCTGATTTGGTTCCCCATGTTCCTGGCTTGCAGGTGAACATCTCAGTCTATCCTCTTTGGGGGGGGGGGGGGACGACTTTATTCTCCCTTTCTCTTCTTATACGGGCACTAATTTCATTATAAGAGGCCCCACCTTATGACCTCTTCTAAATGTAATTACCTTCCAAAATCACTACTTGCAATACCATCACATTGAAGGTGAGAGCTTCACGACATAAATTTGGCAGAGACATATTCAGTCCATAACATCAAATGTGAACATCCTACCAGAGCATGTTTGAACATTATTTGTCCTGTATGCAAAGATCAGAGCCTCCACACCACAAATCAGTGGTCTGGCTCTGATGGTGAAGGCAGTCTTGGCCTCTCTCGCAGGACCCCTCTTCCATGGTAGCCTGCAGAAGGGGCTCCAGTGTTGCCCAGCCTTGACTACAATGCACTATGGTCCCAAGTTTCTATGACAAATCTCTTGTCACCTTCTTGTCAATTCCACCTTGGGAGAGAATTGAGATGCTACATACAATTTCTCTTTTCAGATCGCAAATGAGGACTATTACTCTCAAGAACCTTCTTTCTTACATGACTGAGAAAAGAAAAAAATTAAGAGTGTTTTCAGTAAACTTTAATATAGTTACGCAACAACTTAAAAACCTATTCATTCTAATCCTAAGAAATACTAATCTGGGTCGGATATGTTTCTGTGCTTTTAATAAAACAAGGGAATAAAGGACATCTCATATACATTGATAACTGTGGGCTTTGATTTTTAGGTGCCCATTTAGAGCTCTAAGGAATGTTTCAGTGCTGCGGGATCATGGATAAACAGCAGAACACTTAATTCTTTGTAAAAACAGATAATAAGCCTATGTGTGTAAAGACTATCCTATAAAAAAGCACTCCTCCTCTCCTTGGTCATTTTCAGAACTATGTACACAGACTAAACATAATGCCAACATTATTACCCTTGGAGACTGGTGGTTGTAGCATACAGATAACACAACCCTATTAGTAATGACAATTCAAAGTGACATGGTAAAAATGAGGAACAACATGTCTTCCTGCTAATGCTTTAGAAACTATTTACGGTCACTATTTAAAAAGTGATTCTAAAATAAATGCTTTACATCCATCATAGCCACATTTCCAGAAGGCCTAAAAAATGTTGGGCCACGTATAACCAAACCAGGATGTGCACAAGTAAGAATCCTCGCGCCAGTGAAACCCAACTGGACACTGAAAGGGCCCCTAACAATCTCAGATGCCTCATGGTTGTTGCTGTCAGAACTACCACCCCAAGGTAGGATGGGGTGCATTGGGAGCTGGAGACAAGGATGGCACGTTTGCAGATATGAACCACCAGTGATGATGACCAGTTGCCTGTCACTTGCAGAAAGTCTGCTTTCTTAATATGTTTTACTGTGGCTAAACAGAAGAGACAAGCCCAGCCTCTCTTCCTGAGAGTATCTGTGAATTCTGGCAACAGTGAAGCCTGTCATCAGAACTGGGCAGGGAGATGTGAGGAGGTCATGATGGGTTGTGGACCTGTGTGTATCTGTGCTCAGGTGCCCGGTAGTTTGTTGCACTCTGCATATTGGTGGTACAGTACTGAAGTTTTCTTACAAGCTAATTTGGAGCATGATTTCAAAAGAGGAAACCAATTCCCACCCACACTGGAGGAGTCTAACTGGTGCCAGAGGAGGCCTTTGTGTTGGCCAAGCACAACTGCATGGTGGAAGGAGGAAGGCGGGGTCTCAGTCCACCAGGGTGGGAAACCTGATTCTACCAGTAACAACTTGTTTGAGTGGAAAAAAAATCACACAATATCCTAGACTCACAATTTTCCTCATCTGGGAAATGGGGTTGGCTGTACCTACCTTTCAGGGTTATGAGGCGCTGTCATTTTCCAAAGAAAATCTGAGGTTACACCCACTCCTCTTGCTAAAAAGGGGCCGAACAACTGTCTCAGGTAGCAAATGTTTGAACATAATGACTTGATGTTATTAGAGGATTTTAAAAGTGTTTTTAAAAGAAGCCACCAATAGACTAACTCCAGAACAATAAAACAAAACAATAATAATGATTGTCTTTGGGGTGAAAAGCTAAAAGGTTATGAGACCGTGGTTGAAGGAAAATTGACTTCTCAGTGTACACTCTTCTGAATTGCATGTCCTAATTGAAGAAAAATAAAATGGTTTTTTCACATAGCCTTTGAAGCCAATCCCACTTTGTGCATTTATCTTTATTAGGGGTAATAGTGACTTCGAGCTTCACTCTGCTCCTTGGATATCATTCAGTATGAAAGGCATCCCATACGAAGTTTAGATCATAAGTCCCCACTTGAAAGAAGGAATGAAACCCAGTAATTATTACCATATTTCTTAATAGAAAACATGGAATGGGTTAATGTGTGAAATCTTGATATTTTATAATTGAGCCATCCTACCTTAAAAGAAAACATATTTAACTTATGAACTTTCCCTCCCTCCTTCCGCAATCAGCTCTGTTTTATCTAAACAGCCGCCCACTTTTCTCTGCAATGAAAGTACAGTCAGACACTTCCTTACCTGTCCTCATTTCCAAACACTAACCTGCAACAGAAGGAATGAATCAGGGTCAGGGGGCTGAGAAGTAAAAGGTAAAGTCTTTCCATTTTCTTTATTTGGAAAAGAAAAATAAAAGCTACTAATCAGACTGCCAGTCATGTTGTCTTTTAAACTTCAAGTTTTCAGAGGGGACAGTGATTTCCCTCTCTTCAGAGTCTCAAACACTGCCAAGTGTAGCTACCTATGTTTAAAAATAAACACTGCTTGAAAATAACGTTAGATATTCTTTATGTGACTTAGGAGCAATTTTGTGTAACAGTTGATTGCACAGCAAAGCAAAGCTCTTAATGATGTTTCATTACACTCCCTCACTCAACCCATCTCTAGGGCTTGGCACCCATATGCACCCCCTGGCAGTCTTGTTTAGATGACTGGAGTACACATTAAGTTCCCAGCCTATCAAAATCCCCAACCTCAGTGCCCTCTGCACCGATCAGTAGCCATCCCCAAGCTCCTCATGTGGTCACTGAAAAATCTCCTTCAGTGGAAGTGACATTCTTCAACTTTTCCTTTTTTACACCTTTGATATATTTACTTACACATGTCTTAATCAGTCTATTAATACCCTGGAAACCCGAGAGGATCTCTTTGGGAAGGTAATGAGAGGGGGTGCATCTTTATTCTATGTGTGAGAGAAAAGCAGAAGATTTGTTAAAGCGATTTTCTGTGCTGAAGTCCCTAGACCTCCATACTAGAAGTCTGCGTAAGGCAGAGAGATTTGTGGAGGAAATCTCTTAATTCTAACAATAAGGGCTGCTTTGAGTTAATTACATTAAGAAAGCTGTGTTTTAGTGATTCATGTTTAAATGAAACCATTATTTTCTAGATCCTGCCAAAAAGTTACCACAGCTCATTCATGTAATTTTATTACAAATTAAGGTTCCCATAATTTTGGAAGAGAGATGTACATTTTCAAGTCTCTTGGGAAGGGAAAACATGAATTGCCCCAAAAAGTGGAACAAAGGAGAGGACCTTGTTATGACGCTGGTGAGCAAGGAACTAGGGTCGGCCTCACTTCAGTGGTTCTGTGGTGATGCCCAGGAGCCCCGTGAATCACAATGCATCAGGGACACAGCCGAGACCTAGCGGGATTTACTCCAAAGGAGGTACAAAGAGAAAGAGGGAGAGTTTACAAAACCCTTAGGGATTTTTTTGTTTGTTTTTAATAGACAGGTCAACTATCTCCATAGCCTTGTCCCTACAAGAAATGGGAAATAAGATCAATAAAAGATTATGTACAATATTTTTTTCCTTTTAAATTTTCCTTTCAGGAAGAGAGGTATTATCTCTTCCCCTCAACTGAAGACAGAGACTTTTGGAACTCTACTGAGGTGTAGAGGCCTGAGAATAAGAGAATTAAATAAAAGAGAGGGTGCTATCTCTGCCAGGACGCCCAGAGCATAGCTGTTAGGATCACATGGCCTAAGAAGGCACAGAGAGTTCAAAACCCACCCTTCCTCCACCTTTCTCCAATCTTCACCCCTTCTTCCCCATAGCAAATACCTGCTGCCATCCCATTTAATTTTCTTTACTCACATGGGGCCAGGTTAGTGATGGTTCAACATTATCTGGAACAAAAGTTTTCATTACAGTGTCTCATTTCTTTACATGTCAGGCATGTGTGTTCCATACACACCAAGCACATACTGATTATGCCTACGATAACAGCTCTGTAAAAAGCGAAGGCATCAGTGAAGCATTATGCAAACATTTAGAAAAATGGACAAAACTTGGGAGCAAGTTCTCAACACCCGTAAGTCCTGCCCCACTTTCAGTGCCAAGAGCTCCTAGAGGCAGCAGTTTATTGGAAAGGTCCCTAGACGGGGATCCAGCAGTGCGGGTTTGCAATATGTTAGCCATCTCACGAGTGTCACATCTTTAAGAGTCAGTTTCCTTATTTAAAAAGCAAAAGTGCTCTTGGGTTCCTTCTAGGTCTTAATTTAAAATTACCCATGCTCATATTCCTACTGATGAGTCTGGATAAAACATCAGCCTCTACGTCAACAGTGCCATGAATTATTACCAGGAACGACAACAAAATGTAGCCATCTTTTTTCCCTGTGAAATTAGTGATTATGGCATCATCTACAAAACTTAGTTGTAGATTTCTCATTGCATACGTCAAGAGAAAACATATTTACAGAAAAATATCTGGTGTCCTCACTGGGGAAAAAAAAAAAATCAGTATATGTTAGTTATGTGTGGAGCAGTGATTTCCCCGAAGGTTGAAGAAATCTTGGCATTTTAGAAAGTTCTTTGTCTTTATCCAAACTCCACAATCCATTATGAAAATTGTGGTTTTATTTGTACTCCCAATCCTTGATAGTAGCTGGTTCAGCATTTATAAAGATATTGTTTAAAATTGTGTCCAAATTTTCAGTTTGTTAATTATAAAGATAGGACTCCAGATTTCATCCACTTTAACATCCCATTATTGTTTCCCCATGACCTATCGTACCTGGATTACAGGAAGGTACAATCTATAATTATGAAAGAACGTTTCATCGTCAACAGAAAAGCGTTTATTAAGTGATAATTATACATGGTGCTCCACTGATTGCCAAGAAAGGAGAGGGAGGGAGGGAGGGAGAGAGAGAGAGAGAGAGAGAGAGAGAGAGAGAGAGAGGAAGGAAGAAGAAGGAAGGAAGAAGGAAGGAAGGAAGGAAGGAAGGAAGGAAGGAAGGAAGGAAGGAAGGAAGGAAGGAAGGAAGGAAGGAAGGAAGGAAGGGTCTTTCCAGTCTAACTGTGCATGATCTATTGCTGGAATAATGCCCTGAACCAGGGTGAGAGAGACACAGAGATGGCAAAGGGAAGCAGCACAATTAATCGAGGAGGCACAGATTTACATACAAGTGAGTAGGAAAAGAGGGACCTGGGATGAATAACTAAGATGGGAACAGTCAACATAAAGTTCTAGAAGAATTAAGATTTTTTTTAAAAATCTGTATTCTTATCCATCTGGGAAGACCCCTTGGAACTGGCAGGGTTTTTGACGGGGAAGTTTCCCTCGGCTGGTTGGCTCAGGAGAGATTCCAACACAAGTGGGATAATCAATCCTTGTGATCTGCTTATGCAGATCCGCTCCCCCTCGGGCCCTAGACCCACCACACAATCTCTGGAGGAGAGGCAGCTGACTACCTGCTGGTGAGGACTGATAGAGGCAAGAAGTCTGCTGATGACACAGAGACAGTGGTCCTGCTAAATGAGGACCAAGCTCCGCACCCAGGCAGAGAACAGCAAAGAGAGAAAGTCTGATTACAAGGTTTTAGAAAGGATGGTATATTCTCCAGCAGGTGGCTTCTGATGTGTCTCACCTGCGCCACGAGAAGGCCTTTAGCTACTGAGTCCCTTCATATTCAGTGTCTGACCACAGCGACCCAGTTACATGTAGTGTCTTCTTAATAGGCTGAAACTTACCACAAACTGATAGTGTTTGTGGGATATTATGCTGAAATGGTTCACATCCCTAAATCATTCCTTCTCAGCTATTCCTCAAAGGCTTAAAAATAGCACTCAACTCTCACAGTGATTCAATTGCCTTAAAATAATTCACAGACGTCTTCCTCAAAGGGAGTAGGGGAAAGATAGGAGGTGGAATGCCAATGAACTGACAGGTTTTGTCAACACTAAGAGACGTGACTAGATTGGAAGTCACAGATAGGATGGAGTCTGGAGTCAGCAGGATAGTTGATTTCATCTTGGTCAGATCATTGAGGTAGTTGTTGGAGTTAGAGAGAGCATAAGAGGTTAAGGAAACTAAGTAAAACTGGTCCCTGGATCATAAACTAGGTAGATTAAGGTGGTGATGACTAAGAAAGAAAAGTCCTCTTACCTCTGTGAAGCCACACCTACATGGAATTAACAATCAATAGACTCTACACATATATGGTAGCCACTGACTTTCCCAAGGAAAGATAGTGCCCGAGGATATGTACCAGACAGGTTATTTGGGGAAAAGAATGGGAAGGGGAAGCATGTGGGATTGTTGCTCAAGTCTATAAACACTACAAAAAAAAATTCTTTTATTTTAAAGCCATAGTCTGTAAACTTATAAATTAATTCATTCATTCACCAGAAATTTATTTCTCCCCCATCACACATCAGGCACTATGCCAGGCCCTGAGGATACAAACACAAATAAATAATATAATTGATCATTATAATAGCTCCCATTATTGGGTGCCTAACAGTGCCAGGAACTCTACTTCCATTATGCAATGGAATGCCCCCAACAACCCTCTAAATGAGGCATTATGTTCCCACTTTGCCAATGAAAAACTAAGATGAAGGAAGAAATACCCTGGGAGATTAAATCAAGGTAGCAGATCTCTCAATGAACTCCAGTGCAGGAGCAAAATAAGCAAACTAATGTTTACAATATTTTATGGTAAATGCTAAAACAGATAAAAAACATTTTTAAAAAGGAGGAGGGGCTCCTAACTCAGCATATGGGAAAGGAGATAGGAGGGGATAGGGGGAATAGGGGGGATAGGGGAAGATAGGAAGCTGTGTGTGCGAGAGAGAGAGAGAAAGAGAGAGAGAGAGAGGGAGAGAGAAAGAGGAGAAGAGGGGAAGAGAAAGAGAGAGGAGAAGAGGGGGAGAGAAACAGCACAGCCAGACAGGAAGACAAATACTCCAAGAAGAGAGAGAGCCATAATAGGCATGTCTTTCGACCACGCCCACAAAAGCTTCCCTCCGCATTTCTGCAGGATGAAGAATGTTGCAGAGAGAGCAGCGGGGTTCCTGTGCAGTGTTTCTGGATGACACAGAGCCTCTGACTAGACACTTTTTATCAGCCTGAAGAAGAGGGGGCATTTATCATGACAGACTAATTGCTCACTTTGAGTTAGATATTGTTCCATCCGTCTATGTGCCCTATGTGGCTATACAGTAATGACAGGTTTTTAAACAAACAATGCAAAGCTTATATGTCCAGATAAATGCTCCAAAGAAGTTAGTCACTCTCAGTTTAAATGCTGATTTCAGCGCCTCCCCCACTGCTCAAAGCACTTCAGGTACACCTCTTTCGCAATTGCTTTCGCAGCTTGCAGTACATTCTTTTGCTTGTCCTTCATGTTGACGAATCTTCACCAGCTAAAGCATAATATTTTGTGTTTTGTTTTAAGTCAAAAATCACTTTGAGACAAATCCATGACGTGTGATTAAATTGGGTAAAAATAACTGAAAATGCCAACCAAATGCCAAGCACTAAGCCAAGTGTATTTCATAAATCATCTCACCTGAGTTAATTCTCACCACAAATCTATCAGGTAGATATTGGTGTTTCCATTTAATACTTTTTCAATGATTGTAAAATTAGAACATGTTCTAAAGGAAGTTTGAAAAATAAAGAAGAAACCAAACCTCCTCTGGGTTTCGCCACTCAGATATAACCACTATTGACATTACGTGCTTATTGGTCTAGTCTTTCTTCTACGAATGAGTATATAAATATGCTCTTTCCCCCAAAATGAATCACAGTGTGCATCACTTCATAATTTTTCAGTTATTATATTCTAAACTGTTTTCCATGTGACTAAATTTCTTCTACAAAATAACCTTTATTCATTGTTTGGTGTTCCTGTATGTGGATGTGTCATAATCTACTCAAAGAATTCCAGTATGTCAATGCTCCAAGTGAACATTCTTTGTAGATAAGTCTTTGTGGGTTTCTATGATCATTTCCTTCAGTTAAATTCCTAGAAGTAGAATTGCTGGATTCGAGGCAGGACCTTTTCAGAGGCTGTTATAATTTCCTCAATTTTTAGATGAGTACATGAAAACTCAAAGAAATACTTTCCATTTTCATAAACCCAGAATGCAGCAGAAATTGGATGTGACCCAGGTCTGTGACTGACTAAAGACTGTGAATTTTTTTTCCACGATGATAAACAAATTTTCATCAAAAATGAGAAATGTCAATTTAAAAAAGGAATGTTCACCTACGCAACCAAAACTATTCCTGCAAACCTTTTTTTAAAAAAAATAATAAATCTTAAAATGCTTTAGATTCACCTTGTTTCTCTAATGATTCTTTAGAAGGCCAAATTCATTTCTGAGTTTGTTTTTTTAATATTCATTTTAAAGCACTAACTTTATTGTTACATTTTTAGAAAAAGCCCTGTTCTTTATGAATTTATACTATTAATATTCTGGCCTAAGCATTGGGCTTCTGGTTGAACTGCCAAAAAAACATAATTTCTCCAGAATTTAAGCAACATAATTGGGACAAACTTGCTTACAATTCAGGCAAGTTGCAGCCAGGTGGGCAGTCCACACCCACGTGCTTAGAATACCAAATGACTAATAGATAACCAGTCTTCTTTAAGTCTGGCTACATTCTGATAACGTGGGGAGGGGGAGGGACATTTCCCACCCAGAGTTCTACTGGTTTCTAATAAACATATAGTCTGTTCTCCTGGAAAGATTAGTGGAATGAGCAATACAAGTACAACCAGCTCTCTTCCTTGCACATTTGTCACAGGAATGTAGTTCAAAATGGATTAAAGAAAACCAAACTGTTGGGGGACGCACAATGGAAAGAATGAGTGTGGATATTGTGCTGAAATTGTATTTTTGTGGTTGACTCGATGAACATTTCCAAATTGTCCTTAATTCAGTAGCCCCAGGCTCTCATCCCTTCAGGGGCACCAAGAGGATTTTAAAAGTAAGGCAAGGAATTTAAAGATAAGGAGAGGATTTTAAAGATAAGTCAGAGGAGGAATTGCTTTAGGAATTCTGACTTCAGGCTTTCAAAGCTTGGGGAGGAAAGTTTCCACCTCCTTGGAAGCTCCATTGGTTTTTCCCAGTGCTCTATCTATTGATCTGATGATCAACAAATAGCCCTCCTTTCTCTACCTGATCACTAACCTTAACCTCAATGTTTCAACAACACCCCAAATGTAAATTAACCAACAGAGAACCCTGCATTTTCCCCCAGCCCACCGTCACCCTCTACTTCCCCACCGCACCCTACTCCTTCTCTGACTCACTGTGTTAGTGAACGGCAGAACCCTGCACTGAGATGTTCAAACCATGCGAGAGTCTGCTTTTTCCCTTAACCCAATATCCTGCAGGTGTCACCTCCAAAACACACACCCATTCAGCCTGTTGATCCTTCCCTCCATCGCCACGGTCAACCCTTAGTGTAACCCTCAATAGGCTCTCATCTAAAATTCTTCTTTCTTATGTCCCTTAACAATGTTCTCCATACAATAATTAGGGTGATCTTTTAAATCATAAATCAAGCCTGTTGCCTACTTTTCACCCTCCCTCGGTTTCTTTCTTTGCTTGCTTGTTTGTTTTTGTCACAGAAGGCCAGACTCCTCACCCTAGTCTATAAAGCGCGTCCCTACCCACCTCTCCACCTTAATACTCTGCCCCCTTCCTGCTCGCCACTCGGGCCTCGCTGTCCCTCTGGGGTGGCCTTGCCTCAGGCCTAAAACTTACTGTTCCCACTGCCTGGAATACTCGCCTTCTCAGACCTTCAGGAGGCTGGTCTATATTTACCATTCAGAGCTCTGCTCAACTATTATTTCCTCAGAAGTCTTCCCTAACTCCCCTCACAAAAAGTTGACCCATTTAATTTTCTTTGTATCACTCATCATTGGTGGAAACCGTCTTCTACTTCTTTATGTAATTGTTTATTTTTCTGTCTCCCTCTCTAAAATAAAGGCTCCTAAAAGATGGACTTGGCTAACTTACTCAACTTTCTATACCAGCACATAAAACAGTTCCTAGCTCAGAGGAAAGCACTTGAAAAAAAAAGTGTCAAATCAAATAATCAATAAATGACCAAGAGATGGGTGCTAGAAACCATTTCCCTATTGTTGCCTTAAATTCCTTAAGAAAACAACTATCTGATTCTTTTGAGATTCAGGCAATGGCACCATATTGTGTTAGATTCAGCCACCAGATAACTTACTGTAAACTGTAAACTGACGCTTTTAATAACTGCATCGATTCTTAGGACTATTAATACACTAATGTATTAGTGGCCTTAAAGAATTGACAAAGCTTCCAAAGTACATTTTTCGTGGCTAGCAAGTTGGTGATGACAGAATTTGGCATACTGTGTTTTATACAATTAACTGCTGATATCTTTCTTGGATTTTAAACCTAATTCTCTTTGCCTAAATAATTCTGGATTTGAGAAGTAAATTCACAAGATAATTGACTATAACCATATATGAAAGTACATACATAAATAATTGATGATATTCAGATTATTCATCTTATTGTCTAGAAAAGGTATGCATTTGCACCAAAAAATTTTTATGTGTATAAATGTACCCATACATGTAAATGCACAGACATAAGAAATCTCAAGTGTTAATGAACTTGCCGTATGCATGAAAGTTTCTGCAATAGATAACGCATGAGTGGTGAAATAGGCCAAAGAGTGGGACCTCCACATTTTTGAAATCTTTATGAATACAGTGCTGTCCCCACATCACCTCTTGCCCAAGAGCTTCAAAATAGAGCCCTGTGAAGAATTTGAAGCAAAATAAAAATCCTAGCTCTTGTGTGACAAATTAAAGCAGCACTGCAGGCTGAGGTTCAGGTGTCATATTCATAGGGACACATTCTTGTGGCTAAAACAGTGCTTCTAGGTTGTCTGCCCTAAATGAAAAAGGATTTTCCATATGTGTTTTCATAATGAGTCTTAGGATTTGGTTACATATTTTATCCAAACTGTGAAACAGCTATGGTATCCATTTAATATTCTAGCAATGATCTAAATGACAAGCTTACTTTTTTCATAGAAACACTACTATGGGGGAACACTTTTTAAGCTACTCTCTTGATGCCGGGGTGATTTTTTTTCCCCCAGCATTTACTTCAATATACCTTTCCCCCATATGAAACACAGCTCCTTCTCTCTCCTCTCGTCATTTCAGCAAAGCTGTGTCCATGTCAGATAACAAGTAGGCGATTTAGAAGCAAGGAGTGGAAATGTTTTGTGCAGGAATCATTATGGTGGCTCGGATGTTCCTCGAGTTGCTTTTGGGGGATGAACATTCATTTCTCTTGTAAGTCTAATAAAAAATGTTAGCGACCACAGGGCTCATCTTTCTCAGATTTACCTCCTCTCTCCCAGGTCATTTTGTGCTTTTAAAAAACTGATTTCTCTGGCCGTGTCTGCAGCAGATGTTGCTTTATTGTTTGCTAACATTATGTTAGCATTACTCTTACAAAACAGTCTGCAGAGCCTGACTTCTGTCAACACAGTCTAAGGCTTACAGCACAAGATGGGAGATTTTTCCCAGCTCTAGTCAATGAGTCCCTTTAGGCAAGTTGCTTAATGTCGCCAGTTTCCACATGTATAAATCGGGATCCATGATAATATATAGCTGAAGCCTTTGGAGGAAAGGCCACACTCCTTGTTTCTCAAACTTTCTCCTTGCAGACATATGAAAAGTCTTATGACATTTCAGACAAAAGAAAGACCCATCATTTAAAAATGACCTTTTCTTGCTTAGTGGGTCAGGCATGTTTTTAGACCCTGGCTTTTTAGCTATGTCTTTATCACTCATGTACACAATTAACTCTTTTGAAATATTTCAGTATTTTCTAAAATTTGACTGTATGTGTACTTAAAGACAGATTATCAATGTATACATATCTGACACTGTTCTACGAGAAGCATGCTTGTCAAGCTGAGCAAAATGAATTGTTTATTCTCTGCTTTGAGGCTAAATGAGGTTCGAGTGAATAGTTTTCAAGCACAATCCAGCGGAAAAACAGTGGAAAAATAACTACTAATAAAGTATGGGCTCTGCCCTTAAGGAAGTGATGATTTAGGAGGGGACAGGGACTTATAAAGTAGTATCAGTAAGTAAGGGCTAAACTGAAATGCAAACTTACTCTGGTCAAGGATCCAGACTGCTGAGACTTGTGAAGGCTTCCAGAAGACAATGACATTTATGGTGGATCTTGAATGAAGAACTGAATTTTAATACCTAAAGCAATAGCTAAGACTTAGAACCCTGCAGAAAGGGATGATTCCTGGTTTTAGGAATTCTGTTTTTTGTCATACTGGGCTATTGTTTATGGAATACTTGCTCCTATTTCCAAATTACTAAAAATCTGTAAATCAAATCATTTATTCTTGAAATTACTACTGCAGTTATAAGTTCAAATCAAATAAATGTAGATTTATTTTGGAAGGCTTTTGACCACATTCCCTCATCTGTTGACCACAAACCCTTCCAAGGTATTTTATTATTCCTTTAATTTCTGTATCTGGGGTTTATATTTATTTGTCTCTTGCATTTCCTTGCAGAGGATAGAAGTTAGGGAAAAAGTACAAGTGTATGATGAAAGATTAGGGGAGGGGAGAAAGGTAAGGCCCAGGCCCAATTCTAAGTCTTCCCCACCCTTCTCAACCCCACTCCCCAGTCTAATCTCTTTTTTCTTCAGTTAGATTCCCTTCATCAGAGCCATTCTCTAAAGCTTTCTCTCTTCCCACTAGGATGACTTATGTTAGCCTGCACCTTGTTTCCCAATCATACTGCCTCCAGAGAATCCAGCAGGAGGAAAGGGAAATCTCAGGCCTGGAGACTGGTGGAATCGCATGTGATTGGACAGAAATGTCATCAGAGCTCGCTGTTCTATAAATGTATCACACAAACTAAATACCAAAATTTCCATTTCTTTGTTTCACTCCAGAATTACGGTCACTACACAGAATTATTAATATAAATATTTGAAGCATTGATAGTTACCATGTGCTCAACTGAATGTGTTTGGAGGTGGGGGATGAGGCATATATTGGGACATGTAGTGGGACATTTGGGACATACTTTAAACTAAAAAGTTATAATTTGTTTATCTGAAATACAAATTTCACTGCAAGTTCTGTATTTTTATTTGCTAAATCTGGCAATTCTAAATAAGAGGCCATTCAATTTGGAAATTACAAGGTCAGTGCAATCTTTAAAGGATCAGTTTCCAAGCAAGGCACACAGGGAAGCTGGATCATCAGAAGTAGAAACTGCTTTTCCCAGAAATTAGATGCCGGAAGGAAAGAGAGAGATGTGTTGCTATTTTATTTTTTTACAGATTCTTTGGATATGCCCAAAATGATGACAGGATTCAGTTAAATAAATATAGGGATCCATTTCGTTAAGACTAGATATCATTGTCTCAATAGATTGCTTTGACGAGTCTGTCAGGAAACATACCTCTGCCATTTTGCCTTTTAAAATAATGAGCACAAATTGCATTGCATGATTTTTGATTCTTATGTTTGAATAAAAATTCTGAGTATTATAATTAATCCAGTTTTACCTCTTTAAATATTAAGCAGAAAATATTTGTTTACCTTGGTAAAAATTTTAAAGAAATCACAGACTATGTCAAAAGAAACTGAAAAGGTTACAACAAACTGGGAGAAGATGTTTGCAACATACATGCATAATCAAAAACAGCACTTATGTCCAGAATACATAAAGAACTCCTAAAAACAGACAGGAAACATCAACAACCCCACAGTAAAAGGGCGTACAAAATAAACAGACATTTAACCAAAGCCGAAACATATCATCAGAAGTTCAATCTTTTTAGAAACTAGCCAAAATAATACTAAGTCCATTACAAGATACTATTTCACATCCACTGAATTGGCAAGAATTTGAAAGTCTAACTGTCCCAAAGGTTGGAGAGAATGTGGAGCAATGGGAACTATGAGCCACTGTTAGTGGGCGTGGGCATTGATTCACTGATTGTGGAAAATGTAGGAAAGTTGTAGATGTGCATATTCCACTAACCAGCAATTCCACTTTTTATAACCTAGTGAAAATCATGCCTATGGACACCAGGAGTTAAATATAAGAATGTTTCTGATAGGCTAGAAACAATTGGCTGTCAATCAAAGGAGAGTAAATAGATGACTTGTGGTATATTTATGCAATAATATTCTGCAGCAGAGAAAATTGATGAACTATATGCATATAAATGAATCTCACAAATAAAATTCTAGACAAATAAGCAAATCATGGAAGAAGGCATAAAATATTATATCTTTCATATAAAGTTAGAAAACTTGTACAACTAACATTTTGTTAGGGAGATACACTTATATATTCATTTGGCTTACAATTTTACATGTATTTACATAGAGTAAATATATACAGTACATATATTTATATTTATATATTAACATATTATATTTATATATATATTTAGAAACTGTAAAAAACTAAGGAAAAGTGAGAATAATTAATAAAAAGTCAAGATACTGGCTTCCTCTACAGTAATGGAGAAGGTGAAATAATTATAGGGAGTTTCACAAAGATTGGAAATGTTTTTTCTTAAACTAGGTGGGTGGTAAGCACAGGGGTATACATTTTATTGTTATAATTTATACTTATGTTACATTTATTGTATTGTATGTATGACATTTATAATTTTTAAAAAGAGAAACACATCCTTATATATAAATGCTCATTATCAAATAGCTTTTGCAGGACCTGAGTTTCTTAGGATAAAGGTGGAAATGTGTTCCACACACTCTTTCCCCCCCTCCACATGTTCCTGGTGCAAGATGCGTCAGCCCAGCCTGGGTTGGAGCGTTCTGAGCACCATGCGCAGTCAGCAGAGCTGTGAAGTTGTTGCATCAGTGCTAATCACTGGTCTTACAGCTCTGCTTTGTTTTTAAGATTGAACCTTTTAGAAACTGCCCCACCCAGACTGTTACATAGAATCTCCAAAACATGTTTTTCAAGTGCTATGAGAGCCAAAATTATTTGGTATAATGACATGTGATGTGATGAACAGGGGGTCCAAAATATTCTGTGATGTGAAAGACTCAGGTGCAGGATTGCAGCAGGTACAATCAGGTTTTCTCCTGGGAATATATTGACGTATGGCTATAAGGACATAGTCAGACTGAACCCTTTTCCATCTTTATTCCATGTCAAGTAGAGTCGATAGACTCTAGAGCCTGGAAGTAACCAAGAGTCAATTAATGGGTGTATCTGGCTGGCACCTCTCCTTCTGTTCTCTGCCAGTCTTGCCCTAGCTCAGGAAGGCCCCAATACCTTCTTCTCTGGTAACCTTCACCTCTGTTGCCATCGCTAGGTGTTCCGGTCAACAGATCATTAGCAGCAGTGGCAAGACCTTCTGACAATTGTCATAGGGCCAGCACATAACCCACTCACTGATTCCCTAAGGCTCCAGACTTATATTGGACAAAAGACAACTCATTCTTATTTGGGAGGTAGAATGACCTGTAATTTTCTGATATATTACTTCAGGGATATTAGTCTTTAAAATAGAATTACAAATGTCTTATAGATGTACAGAATATAACTTAATTCTAATTGACTCTCACTAAGATCTGTCAACACCTCAAGTTAACCTTGCATATTTACCCCTGACATTTTGTTCTTTCTTAGAGCTGGGTAAGGCCAAGGACACTCCCAAACTACTGTAAAAAGGGATTAGAAACAAGTTTCAATAACTCGGCTGCTGTTATTTAAACAGCTTTTTTTTTTTTTCCTGAGAATATTCAATACCCTCCATATAATATCATCCACAGCAAACTGTTTTAGAACTTCCCTCCTTTCCCAGTTGTCATTTCTTACTGATGTCAGTGGATAGGCGTCTTGCTACCATTTGCCTGACTCTTCAAGAATTGTTTGGGTGATTAAACACATGCTGTCTTCTACAGAGCAAGGTTCATGGGATTTGCACAGCAGTTCCCCACCTAGAGCAGCCTTAATTCAAATCTGGGGTTGTGGCTGTAATCCTGGTGGCTGAGACAACTGCAATGTAACCTCCAGACAAATAGGATACAACAAAGCCCTGTTACAGCAGAATTATTACAGCAGCAGAAGTTTAAAGATGATACCTCATAATACAAAAGATTTATAAAAGTTTCTATGGGATAATTTTTAAACGGTTTAATGCAAAAGCAAAGAAAAATAACAGGAGCCTAAAATTAGAACACAGATATATCATTTATACAAGAATAGTTATAGCACCAAAAATCAAAAGGCTATGTGGTTCATGTTTGTTTGGTCACGGGTGAACGTGAAGCTCAAGCTCCCTCTTTTCTAATTTTTTTATTAATTAAATGGGAACAGTAACTCCATTGATCTCCTAAGGATGTTGGAAGGATTCATGAGGCAACGCTTATGAAGCACTCGAAGTCCTTTCAATGAAATACTCTATATACATACAACCTATACTGTTCTATCCAACCACAACCACACACTGCTTGTTCAAAACTCAACCTCTATCCCCAAAATGGAGAAATTCGCATTTATAGCACAATACTATTTGTAGTTAGCTGATTTTGAGAAATAGGATGACATAAGTAGATGGATAAAATAAAAAATGTATTTCGATATTCCATTCAATTTTATTTCCTTCTCTCTACAGATTGCCTATGTATTATTTTTAACAACAAAAGCTTATTTTTAACTAGTGCCCTGTTTTCATTGTCTCTAATTGCAGTGTTATGGGCATATCAAATATCAATCAAGGGTGCTTTGGGAAGATATCACTACTCTCATTGGGTAAAGAAAGGGGCGTTAGTGACTAAAATGAGGCTAAAATGCATAGAAAAAGAAAAGTTATATCTTGATAAGAGTGAAACAGCCTGTACAGAAAAGAAAAACAAAATCCCACATCTCCTCAACTGTAGGATCAAAACTGGAGAGAGAAACTGACGGTTGGTTCCAAATTCCTGCCCCACAGCTGTGCTGAGAATTGCACCATGGATTTGATGTCACATCATCTGATTATCTGGTCTCATGGTTCGCATCCCCACCCTCAGGAATTCCTGACAGTTCTTGCGTATGTCTAACAGGATATGGCGCTTATTATATGGGAGCACCATGCTGTGCTTAGTTTTCAAAGCTTTTTAAAGGAAAATTTAAGGATCTTTTCCAATGAAGATTGTACTGGAAAAGATAATATAAATGTGAGTTCATCAAAAATCCTTTGTTATATATTTCACTAATATGAAGCCCTCCTCCCCCAAACTTGAGGAGTTGGAAAGATAAAAAACGTTCATGAAAATGTCTAAATTTGTCAGCTCACATTTAACTGAATTTATTAATAATTTATTAAACTCCAGCATTAAGGATTGTGATTGTTGCTTCAAGCAACAGAAAGATAATTTATGCAAAACCTTGCTCTGAACATTATATGCTATCAGTGCAGGTGGCAAGATGGGAAGGAGTGATAAAAAGGTAAAATAAATACACAAGTAAATATAATCAAGTAGATAGTAAGGAGAAGTTGCATTGGGATGACTAATGAAAAGGAGAGGATATTTGATTGAGTATAAGGAGAATCTTCACAGAGAATGTGATGTTTGAAATCTACTTTGAAATACGGTTAGAATTTGAAAAAAGAAGAGGTAATAGAAGAGAAAGAAGTTAAGACAAATGCAGGAAGGAGACATTTTTGCTGTAGATTTGGGGGACAGCATGTAGTCAAGTGTAAATGGAGCACTGGAGTATAAACTGGAGTAGAGGATGATAGATGAAAATAGTAGAGGCTAAATTAGAAAAGGTTTTGAAGGTCACAATAAAAAAAAAAAAATAACCTAATTAAATGGATTAGGGGGCCACCAACATTTTTGAGCAGGAAAATAGCTTGATTTGAGCTATGCTTTGGGATAAATAATTTGTCTGCAGTTGGGCAGATTAAGTATAGAAGGGGAGCCAGTGAGAAGAGACGCCAGTTATAAAGCATTCACAATATTCTAAGCAAGAAACGATAGGGGTGTACCCCTCGGGGTAGCAGGAGGCAGGAAAAGGAGACATCACAGGTGGAATTCCCCAAGAAGCACACTGAGACTCCGAGATAATTAAGAAGTGTACTGAGGATTGCTCTCAGAAACATCTTTCAGGCTGTGAGAACATTAAGATTGAGCAGAGAAAGGAGTTAAACTGAAATGCAGTTGCAGCAGAGAGCTGAGCCAACTCCGATGCGATTCTGAAGCTGGGATGGCCCTTCCATTGAAGCAATGGGTCTGGGCCTTTGGACCCACCAGTGGACCAGCCATTGGATGAAGGGAAGAGGAAAAGAGTTTGCTGAAGTGAAATCTCATGAATTGGCAATGACATAAAGGTGGAAGGAGAAAGAAGTCAGAGAGAAAGCCAGGGTTGAGGAACGCCCAGGAAATACCTAGAATTTCAGTGGAAGGCCTGGTTTAGAGGTGAAGGTGACAACCTCCACTGGGGACATACCGGCACATTCCTTGTTTTCTTTAATGCTGTCATGGGATCATGCCGAAGGGACTGTAAAGCCTGCAGGGTGTCATACCTGAGTTCATTCCAGTGCCTTATTGAAAAGATAAAGGCGATGTGAGTTTGCACGAACAGCATTGGAAAGTACAAAAGGTCAGAAGAGGATTCCAGATAGACATGATATAAAAGCTGGAAAATAAAAAGAAATTATTATTATTTACTATTATTATGTTAATTATTAAATCAATATTATTAAATTAGTTATTAATTATCTATTTGTAGATGACATGATGGAATCCCTGGGAAGTCTTAGCCATTCACTGATAAAACAAAAGAATAAAATAATTTAGTAAGAGATCAGGACACAAAATTAACATGAAGATCCAAAGGGAATATATAGTGTGGTACATTTTGTGTAAGAAAGATAAATCAGAAATTAATGAAAGTGGTTACCTGTAGATGTTGGGTGGGGACAGAGTAGCAGGAATAGGGCTGGAAAGGAGACTTTACTGAGTGTACCTTTTCTTATTAAGTTTTTACTTTTGAAACAAGTAGATGTTTGATTTGTTTAGAAAATAAAATTTAATTTAAAATGATAAAAGAAAAGCAAATTCTCAGATTAGACACAAATAGAAAAAATTCAATACCAAACTGATAATATAACACAACAATAAAATCATTTAAGTAGCTTTTGAAAACAGTACTCAGGCTATATATGCTTCTTTGTGAAGTGGTTTTCAACCTGGGGTGATTTTGCCCCCAGGGAACATTTCATGATGTCTACAGACATTTTTGATTGTCACCACTGGGGGTTAGGGAGGAAGTACTGGAATCCAGCATTTAGAGGCCAGGGATGGTGTTAAACATCCTACAAAACACAGAACAGCCACAACAAAGAGTTATCACCCCAAATGTCAATATTATCGAGGCTGAGAAATCTCAGGAGATTTGAGAAACAAAAAATTATGAAGAAATTTTGAATTTTACAAGGCTTTTTGTTGGGAGAGGTATTGATGTAATAATTCTGGAAAATTTTGTGACTATTATGGAATAGAGAGAATGGACAAATTTGTTAATATTGTTGAGAACCAAGGTTCTCATTGTGGCAGACGGAAGACAGAAATATGAACTAGGGAAAGATGGGGAACCTTGTGATTGCTGAGTTTGAGTTTCTGATTTAACAAAAAGGAGAGAAGATAGATATCTCCTAGCTTTCCCACTGAAAGGGCCTGAAGTAATGATATCCCAGCAGCAATGAGCACACTTGGCACCCAGATCACAGTTTCTAAAAAACCATTATCCACAGAAAAGAACCAGGGCTCCTTGCAGAAGCTGCTGACTCAGATACTAAAGAACACGGTGAGCCAGAATATCCAGCTGTGCCAGACAGCAAGTAAGTGCTCGAAGGCCAATGAAGGTATATTTAAGAAAACAAAACAAAAAAGCACACGCGCACAAAACAGAAGCCATCTTCAAGGAGGTCAGATAGGGCAAATTTAGAACAATTTGCACATAAAAAAGAATAATGATGATAATGGATTACAGAACCAGAAAAGAACTGAATCCACAATGTTACTCAGAAAAAAATGTGATCAGCTCTAGAACATATATTACCATTAGGAAATCACCATTTTGCAAGCACCAATGTAACAATTCATTCAGGTCAGATCAGAAGTAGATGCTAATACCTTTGGGGTGTACAGAAGTTCCAAACAATCTCAAAATATTACCCCACATAGTACTTATTAGTTATAAAAGGAAAAAGTTCCTTTTGCTAGTATGATATCTGTCAAACTTCAGTTTAACCAAAGAATCTAGCTTTTCCATCGCCAGTGGTGGGCGTTGCAACGTGATACAATAAACAGCATCACCGATGCCATGTATGTGCACGACCTCTCGGGCGGCATAACCAGGACAATGAGCCCTGGGCCCGGTGAACTTTGGTTCCTACCCCAACAAGAGGAAATAACCAGAAGAATAAAGAGACTAAAGAAACATGATGAAGTATTATGCAGAATCTCATATTGGTTCCCGAATTTTTAAAAATTAGTTTCAAAAGATTTTTGGGGGCAATTACAGGCAAATTGAATATGAATTAATTACTAAATACTATATTTATGTTAAATTTCTTTCTCATGATAACAGTATTATGGTTATTTAAGAAAGTGCCCTGGTTCTTAAGAAATATATGTTGAAATATTTAGGATGAGCTCCCATGATGTCTGCACCTTACTTTCAGGAGTTTTTACAAATATACATAGATGGAGAGAAAGTAATTGTGGCAACATTTTAACTCATGCGTTTAGGTAAGGGGCATGCATATCTGTTAACTTTTCTACAAATTTGAAGTGTTTCATTTTTTAAAAGTGTAGAAAAAATACTTGTTTGATTCCATCAGTTGACTTGGAGCCAATACGTTATTTAAAAACTGGTAAAGGGAAGAAATCTAGCATTTACTTTGCCTTCTTTAAATGAACTATAACTCAGAATAACCAAATAATTAATAGGGGAGTTTCTCTACATAGAAGTCTTCTGTATAGTACATAAGGTATTGTAGAAATAGAGTAGCACCATTTCTAACCCCTAATGAAGTAATGGATCTAGCCATAGTTATCAATGTGTCCCAACATACTGAAGAGAGAAACATCAGAAAGTGTGTACCTCCTGAGGGAAGTAGACAACACCGACCATAAAGTAGCCTGGACCCGCAAAACACAATAATAATAAAAGCTGAATTTGCCTGAGCTTCTAGATCTATCAGTACATAGGAAAAACAGGGGACAAAGGAACAAGGTAAACATCACTGTGGCGACGGGATCATCCACATCTGGGAAGCGCATCCTGGGAAACCTACAGGACAAACAACCCAGTTCTTTCCTAATTCAATTACTAGAGGGAAAATTGGAGAGGAGAGCTACAGATTAAAAGAAACTTAAAAGACAGCAACCCATTGCAATTTCTAGACCTTATTTATAACCCTAATTCATACAAACTTGTGGGGGAAAATGTCTATGAGAAACAATTAGGAAATGTAAACCTTGTTAGGGTATTCAATGAGGTTAAGGAATTACTTTTCATTATTTTTAGATATAACACTACTGGTTTTATATCTATTTTGATTACATGTTTTTAAAGATTACTTATCTTTTAGAGATATACCCTGAAACATTTATGGATGAAATAATATGATAGTGGAGATTTATTTCAAAATAATGTAGAAAGAGGTATAGGTAAAACAAGAGTATCTATGAGTTGATATTTATTAAAGTTGGGTGAAGGGTACGTGGGGGTTCATTATATTAATCTTTTTACTTTGAAAACAATTAGATATTTGAATTTTTTAAATAAAAGATTAATTGAAAAAAATTTAAACAAAGACAGCCTTGGAGAAACAAAAAGGAGGCAGGTGCTCTGCCTTTTTTGCCTGAATTTATTGAACTCCTAGAAGGGACCACCTCCTTGTAAAGCCTTTACTCGATTATCCCATTTAATCCTCACATAGTAGATATTGCAGAGATTAAACACATATCCTCTGGTGTCACACTTCCCAGGTTTAAAATCCCCATTCTGCCACCACCTGTGAAGCCAATTAGCCTCCATGCCCTTATCTCTGAAATGGTGATGACGATGGTATTAGCCACCTCTTGGGTTGCACTGAGGGTTAAACAATGGATTATTTTAAGTAAAGTGCTTAGGCCACTCCCCGGTACACAGTGACACATTGAAAATATTAGTACTTGTTATTAATAAGCTATAGAACTGGGACAGAGTCTACGGTTTGGCTGCCCAGAGCCCACTGTCCTGCACGATGCTGCCCTGAGGACGGCACGTGTAGATGTATATGTCCATCAGTTTTGTAGTACTCTCTGCCAAAGCCACTTCATCCACTGTGTTGGGCACATTCTAATTGTGTTTAAGATGAGCAGCAGAGTTTTGGACATGCCAAGAAAGAAACATGGGTGTTAATAGAATCTTACACAATAACTTAGATAAATACTCATTTATTCATTCATTCAATATATATTTACTAAGCTTGGCTCTGCAAAAAATGCTAGAGGTTTAATAGTTAAGTGTCTACAGCCATTGTCCTAACAAGTTTGCTAACCAGGGGCCGTGCTTGGATTTCCACCCCCCAGCTGGCTGGGAAGCAGAGCATGACAAGTGGGCAGGATGGGAGTCCTAAGCATATAGATCTATCCTCTGAAGCTGGCCCAGCAATGGCCACCATGCAGTGTGTCCAGGATCTCACCAACTCAAGAGTGATTATGGGAACCAGTGTTAGTAGGTCCAAAGCAAGAGGCAGGTCCCAGCAGTGGTAACTTCAGGCAATGGTCAAATGTGTGGGAACCAGCCAGGGAGCAGCAGGATTTCTCTGAACTCTGTGCATCCATGGAAAAATTTTCCTAAGCAGTTGAGGAATTGAGAAGAAGATTCTAATCCTAGGAAGGGAAACTAGCAAAAATAAGAAGGACTATTTAGATTCAGTTGTACCAGCAGGGTCCTAAGGGCTTCTGTACTTCCAGGAGGAGTATGGAGACTATGGCATTATCAAGGTCAGAGCCAAATTCAGAGGCCTAGGCCATGAAAGATAGGGACAGGGATTTCTGCACTACAGCAGCTGTTTGCATGATCAGTGTGGCCCTTTATCCTACACAGGTTTCCAGAACCAGACCCTGAAACAATAATCCATGTGTGGGTGACTTACTAAGAAATTCTCCCAGGAGAACCTAAGATGGGAATAGAGGAAATAGGAACAGGGAAGAAAAAGCAGCAGCAGCAGCCGAATAAGGCTTCCCTTGCAGGCGAATTCCCAGAGGGTGGCTTCAACTGGATCCTACACAATTCCTAAAGTCTACATTTTGCCCCCCAGTTTGTCCAAACTAGAGGCAAGAAAGGTGGGCTTTTTCGGCTCCTATACCAGACTGTCACTGGGTAAGGGCTGTCCCAGAGGAACCTAAGTTCCAGGTACATACAGCTCTTTGCGCTTGTGGCCAACGTTGGCTCAAGTGGTCCCAGAGTGGCCTCTGAAGACAGTCTTAAGTGTGGGCTTGTCAAAGCAAAATAATACAGAAGTCAGGAGAGGAGCACCCAGATGGTTAAAAGAATTCTAAAGAGCTCTGGGCCAAGTACCAGTAACAGCCACTCATACCTGTACTCCAGGATCTGGGTTTAACTGGCAGTAGAGAGTAATCTGGGAGGATGTCCACGGGCCCAGACATTGTGAATAAGCTACCGATCATTACAGTGTGCCTTATAAATTACTTCCAAGTTCAAAGTATAATAGAGCTAAGCTGCTGGCAGACAACAACTCTCAGAAATTGGCGACACTGGGACGAAATGTGCAGGGTGTGAGCTCTCCCCTCTGCCTGCTGTCTGCAGTGGTCACACAGAGAGCTCTGCTGGCCTCCGAGCCACTGGGACTCCAGGATGACAGACTCTCAGCATCACTGTTGTCTCTGCTTCTCTCCAATATTCCAAATCAGCAAGTGACATTTGGAAACACATCCTTTGAGTGAAATGACAGAAACATAGCCCTCAACATTCATAGAATTGACAAAGTTTTCCTAACTTGACCCTAATATCAGCAAGAGAAAAGACACTTGGCCTAGTCACTCTTCTTTCTGTGTCTCTTGGATGTCCACTCCATTAACAGGTCTGGAATCATCTAGTCATGGTGCTGGATGATCCCAGACTGTTCCCCAGACACTCAGATCTCTCCTCATTCCTTCCAGAGTCATCCTTTGAAGCTGGATGCTGTTCTGACCTTTATTGCCTCATATTATTTCTATCAGAGCTCCCTCTCATGAGATCCACAGAACTTAGGGTAATCCTTGATAGCAAAAGAAAGGGAATATGCTGGTTTGTGTGTATTTGTTGAGGCAGAGAGATTGCCTATTTTAACATTATCAATAGAGTAGATCCATAGACGGACTGGGCGATAATACCTCAGGAGTGCACAGGCTGAAGGTGAGATGGAGACTCCCCGAGACTGACATGGTGGAGGCTAAAAATTATACTCCTGAAGACAGCAAGGCCAAGCCAAAGAGGAGATCCCATAGGCACTTAAAAGGGTGAAAACACTCTTAAATACACCCCTCATAACCTTATCAGTGTCACAGAGCAACAGGGAAGTACAGTACTACTTCTTTTACCTTAAAAATTGGGACATCTAGAAGTAGTACCTTTAATCTCTTCACCTCAACACTGATCAGCACAAAAGACTCCAAGTTGTTCCACTAGTTCACCAATGACTAGAAATGACACTGTCTACTCTACTTGTACTGCCAAGGCTCCAGAGACAGAATCACCCAGGTTAGTAATACTACTTCTTATAAGATTGTGGTCATAATATAACTTCCCTACAAATGCAAACTAGGTTTACTTGTTTTTACAGAGTCATTGTTCCAGGAGAATGGTCAATAAATCATGTCTAGCTTTCCTTTGACTTTCAGGCTGGTAAGTAACAAAATTATTTAAGAAAGACTATTATACATTATGGATCTGCTGATGGGCATGTGTGATGCTACCAATGGCACAGTCTGGTCAAAGAAAAAAAAATCAGATGTTAATCTGATCAAGCTCTAGATCTAACTACCACTTAAAAGAAAATTCGAAGTTCAAAGGAACATGTTAGCATATGTTCCTGAAGTTACATCTATTGTTAAATGTATTGTTACATCAATACATTGGATACACCTGGAGTTGAGGTGGCTCTGAGGTGGCTCTGATGTACTACTGCTTTCTGTGACCTCATGCTGACAGCTTGAAAGTGGCCATGGTAAATGACATTTCATTTCCTGAGAGTCGGTTGTCAAACATTTACCAGCACACCGCTTCCTTAGCCTGTTCATAACAAAGTCCATGGCACCCAATACAAGGAGAAGTACAGTAGTCCTCCCCGAGGCACAGGGGATACATTCCAAGACCCCCAGTGGATATCAGAAACTGAAGATAGTACAGAACCCTATATATAGTATGTTTTTTCCAATGCATACATACATATGATAGTGCTTAATTTCTAAATTAGGCACAGTAAGAGATTAACAGCAATGACTAATAATAAAATAGAGCAGTTATAATATACTGTAATAAGATTTATGTGACTGTGGCCTCTGTCTTTCTCTCTCTCTCTCTCAAAATATCTTACTGTACTATACTTACCTTTTCACCTAAAGGAAGCACTTTATGGCTTCTCTTTGGCATGTCCGAATCACCAGCATCACTACTCTTGCACTATGGGGCCATTGTTAAGTAAAATAAGGGTTACTTGAACACAAGCACTGAGATACCAGCACAGTTGATCTGATAACCGAGATGGCTACTAAGTGACTAACAGGTGGGGAGTCTGTACAGCATAGATACACTGGACAAAGGGATGATTCACATCCTGGGCAGGATGGAGCAGGACAGTGGGAGATTTCATCACACGGCTCAGAATGGTCTGCAGTTTAAAACGTCTGAATTGCTTATTTCCGGAATTTTCCATTTAATATTTTTTAGACCTAGGTTGACCTCGAGTAACTGAAAGCAAAACTGTGGAAAAGGGGGACTACTTACTGAATGTCAGAGGGGAAGTCAGAGAGGAAGGACAATGGTCTTAACTGATGGCAATTAAAATATCCTATTTTTCAACTTTACAAAAACATAGGGCCACTGCTAGGACCCCTCCCAGGGCCCAGGGTGAGTAGCCCTACAACATATTTTTCATTAGTTTCTTGACCTGCTTAGCTGATTCTTTTAAGTCATCCAAGTCTTGTTCAAATGTCACCTCATCAGAAAGGCCTTCTCTAACCACTCTAACTAGCCACTCTCTTTGTTATTTTCTACCCCTAATACTGTTCTGTTTTTCTTCAGATCACTAGTTAGCATTACATGATCTATTTATAATGAACTTAACCTCTATGAACGCAGATTCTATTCTGTTTCATTCAGTGTATCCCAGCACTAAGCACAGTGCCTGGTAGTTACTCAACGAACGTGGGGTGAATGAACTAAACACCATATACAATGACGTGGAAGGATGTCTATAAATTGTTGTTGACTAGGGAAAGAAAAATGCATTGTAGAAAGATACTCAGTCAATCCCGTTATTCACAGATCCTGTATTTGTGAATTTGCCTACTCATTAAAATGTATTTGTAACCCCAAAATCAATACGCACAGCACTTTGCCAATCATTCACAGAAATGCACAGAGCAGCAAAAATGTGAGTCACCCAGTGTGCATATTCCCAGCTGTGTCTGTACAAGGTGACTCTCTGACTTCTTATTTTAGCTCTCATACTCTAAGCAAGTGTTCTTTTTGTGGTCTATTTAGTGCCATGTTTTTGCATTTGATTTTGCTGTTTCAAGTGGCTCCCAAACGTAGGGCTAAAGTGCTGGCTGGTGCTAAGCACAAGAAGTCTGTAATGTGCATCACAGAGGAAATACTTGAGTTAGATGAGCTCCATTCAGGCATAAGATACAGTGCTGTCGGCTATGAGTTCAATGTTAATGAATTAACAATATATATTGAATAGGTGTCTTTAAACAGAAACACATATCAAACAAGGTGATTTATTGATCAGTTGACAAAATGTTATGAGCAGAGGCTCAGAGGAATCTAACCCTATACTTCCCCCTAAGATGATGGATCAGTGTTCACTAACTCAGTGTTCACAGCAACTTTTTAATGATCACAAATAATGAGAATCCACTGTATACAGCACAAGGGTGGCAAAAGTAGGTTTATAGTTGTTCTTATGGAAAATAACACAATTAATAAATAATAATACAAGAACAAACTCTGGGTTTTGCATACTCACAACTATAAGCCTACTTTTGCCCACCTGTATGTTCTATTTGTTTAAAAAATATGATAGGCAGGTACGTAGATAGGTAGATAGATATAGAGATAAATTTGTATAGAGATAGAAAAATATTTGGATGTATATGTACCAAACTGTTGGGAAAGTAGAATTAAGGGAATATAAAAAGTTTAATTTTGTGCCCTCTTATACTTTTGTGTTTTTGACAAATTTTCAACAAGTTATTATGTTGCTGAATTTTCAAACCAATGTTCTTTTTAACAAAGTAAAACAATAAATCCTTATTTAAAAACACTCATAAACTCAAGCAATAACTGGGGAGGGAAGCTCATATAATCTTTGGGTATTTATATTTTAAAAGAAACATCAACAAGAAAGTGCAGGCCTATAAAGAAATAAAATAAAAATAGACCAGATAAGTGATAGAAGAGGCAAAATGGTATAAAAAAATTTCAACATTTTGTAACCAAATTGCTACATTAATAAGTACATAAACAAATAACAAATATCTGTGAGAATGAGGCTGCTTTTAAGCCAGCAATGATGCATGTGAAACAGAGCATGCAAGGAAACAGGAGAGTCATCAGGTTTGACGTAACTTACGTCATCAGAGAGCCAAGGCAGAAAAAACAAGTAAATCACAAAAGCTTGAAGCAAACAAAACTATCTAATTCACAATAACGTGAAAATAACTAGGTGGAAAGCAAGGGAATCTTCTTGGATTTGCCTATTTCCAGGATCCTACATTTCAGCAGCTAGAATTTCTTTTAAAGTAACATCCTATTCAACCTTTTCAAAAGTATTGGGGCTTTAATAAAAAGTATGATTTTTCAAAGGACTTATATGCATATATGCATAACCCATGGACACAGACAATAGTGTGGGGAGGGTCTGGGGGTGGGGCAGGTGCGGGATGGAGGGGTCAATGGGGGGAGAGGGGACATCTGTAATACTTTCAACAATAAAGATAAAAATTTTAAAAGATAAGATAAAAATAAAGTATGGTTTTTATTTGCTCCAAGGAAAGAATACTGTCTTAACGCTAGCTTGGTTATTCTCTGCACGAGCCAGTTATTCTGTGTGTTAGGCAAGGACTCAAGACAAGAATCGCTGCTATTTTCTTCTAGGCATAAGAGACCCGGAGCTTGCAGGGTAGACGGAGAAACAAGATTTAGCACCCACTCCGAGCACAACTCCTGAGAGGTAAAGGCTGTTCTCAGAGTTGAAATCAGTCTTCTTGTTTCATGAATAGAAAGTGATGAGGTAAGAAGAACTGGGGTGAGGTTTCTCCTCTCTCACAGGCAGCACCAATACAGGACAGCACCAGCTGGGCCTTAGAATCAGCAAGTTTAATACTATTCTCCCCCCTCCACCACCTCCCCACCACCACCCCCATAGCTCCCTTTTCCACGGGTTCCTTGTAAGATGTCACTTTTAAAAAGAATTCTGTGGATTACACATTTGGACGGATAGATCCCCAATTACTCCAAGCATAAGAAAATCTAGACAATCAAAAGAGCCACCCAGGAGCTTTCCCCCTGCAAGGAAAAGAGGAGTTAAAGGGGAAAATCTTCATGAGAAACCGCTGTGGTGTGAGGGTGTCACTCAGCAAGATGGCCCTGGATGATGCTGGGTCAATGCTTTTTAACCACCATAGGCTTGGCTGGTATACTCTGTCATCATCAACCAAAAATGCCATGCAGCCAGAATTTGCCCTCCAGGGTCAAGCACCGTATAATACATCCCAGAACAGAAATTAGAAATCTTCAAACGAGAGGTTTTTCCAAAAGAGCCACAGGTAGAATGAGGATGTGCCTGGCCAAAGGGCATGACATTATACCATGTCTTTCCCAAGTACATTCTTTTTTCCCTAAAACAGGCAAAATTTCTTTAATTAAAAAAGTTTCCCGGGCATGTATTGATCCTTCAGCATGAACATTTGTACTAACGGTTGAGAATAAAATTTGAACATTGAAGAAGAGAGAAAAAATCCGTAGGCCGGCTAATCTCATGCGAACCCTGCGGCCAATGTGACTGGGGTATGAGAGTGGTGGCGGTTGTCTCCCTCTTCCACCTCTAACATGTTTCACTGAATGTGGAAATAATTTTCTTGCTGTATATTTTTAAAGCCCATAAAAGGACAAGATGATGGCTCACAATAGGCTAAGGGAAGGCGTCTCCTGGGGTTTTTGTTTCTCACCTTTCCTTAAAAGTCTACAAGAAGAAGGGAAGGTGGACCTTAGTGAAAACCTGGCCGTGACCATTTTTAGGGCAGGTAAATTCTGGAGAAAACCTCTAAAAGGCATCACTAATACTTAGTAAAACAAATATATTTGAGGAGCTCGGAATTAACTTCATCTAATGAGCCAATGATGATGATTTTTTCTAGGACTGTGTGCCTGAGGGATTTAGGTTTTGTTATTGGAAAGTAAGAAATTCTAGACTTGAAAGGCCACTTGGCTCAGCATGGCTGATGCTTTCAAATTCCCTGATTCCAGCTCCCTATAGTTTCTCAATTTACAAATTCATCTAGTCATCTCTTTGAGAAAATAAAATGATGCTTCTAGCTTCTCTGGGGTTTTCTGGCAACTTCTTCCTTATGACATTTCTCTTCCAGGTGAGAACATTTTTGGCGATAGCCTCTTTTTTCCTCCTACTGTCCTATTTGTACCGGGTCAGATTGGCCTCTATACTGTGAGCATAAATGGCTTCATTGGAAAAAACATTATTATCCTTCACAATTTACAGAAATATACGTGGCCTCTGTGAGGTGTCACTTTCCTCAGAAAGAATAAGCTGCTTCCTTATTAAGCCCTTTGGAGAAACAGAAATGGTTCGGAAGCCTCTGGCCTTGGCGACGCTTTCTACCGTGTTGCTCTTAAAGCAAAGGAGCAGAAGAAACACAATGGTTTTGAATTTTTATTCTCAAACAACCTCCTCAAGGGAACCTCTGAAAAATCACTGAGTCTTGGAGTTGATAGGCTTCCGAGAAAGACCACCACTGAACCTGCACAGGAAGGGTTTAGTCTACCAGCAGACGGGACCCGCCCTCGTGTGATGTCCCCGTGCGAATCCACCTTGTCCCTTTCCTTGTAAACCCAGGCTCACCCATGCTCCTGACTTCAGCTCCCTGTTACACATGGACAACAACAGTTCCAGGCAGCCACGCTTCTTGGCTCTCTTTCCCTCAAAATTATAGCCAGAAAAGCTACAACCAGAAATTTTACCTTCTCAAGGTCAAAATTAATGGAACCATTGGCTTTTAAAATTCTTTTTAAAAATTATTTCACTGTTCAGATTCTTCTCAGTCATTTTTTATTCTTCCTTTACTTATCTTCATTTTAACATCAGAATTTATCACCCTGTGCCCCAATATTGCATCTCCCTCAAGTTTTTTCTCAAGGGCACTGTCTTTCTCCCAGCCTTTGGTCTTCGGACCATCTTTTCAGACTGTCTTTTGCTACTTACTTCCTCTCTTCCTTCTCTATGTAGCATCTTGTCAGTCCTTCCTCTGTGTCCCCACAGCCACTGCCCAGCTCCATATCTGTATCACGTATCCTTACAGTACTTGAAGATCCTAAGTAGTGGTACTCAATTTACCTGCATCCAGCCCCTCCATCCCACCTTTTTTCAGTTTGTCATTCCCCATCCAGTAATCTCTATCTTCCCAAAATTCCACTTCCAGTATTTCACCCTCTGTTCCCTTCTTTTCCAGAAGTTTCCACCCAAATTTGATAATCTACACTAAAACAACAGCAACTACCGCCCATTAGCTGAGTACCTGCAACAATTATACTAAATGCTATACAAATTGCTTTACGTACATTATATTCAATCCTCACTACAGACCTGAAAGTTAAATTTCATTAGTCCCATTTTACAATAGAGAAAACTAAGCCTTAAAATGTGAATCAGCAACTTTTCCAGTAATGATGAGAGCTGAATTAGAATGCTCATCGGTTCGACTTCCAAACCCATGGTTTCTCCTGATTAGGAAGGTCTCCAGTTGCCTAATGAATCTACCTAACTCTTCCAGCCTGCAATTTTAACAACTTCAACAGCTGGCCCACCTGATCTACTGCATCACCACAAATCTTGTGCTCCAGAGGATGGTGGTTAAGGTCACACGCTCTGGAAGCAGCCTGCCTGGGTTCAGGTCCTGGCTCCATGTCTCACTAATTTGGCTATTCCCTGCAGTATCTCTTACCTCTCTGCACCTCCACTTTCTCATAAATTCTGACAATGACAAATTCACTCATCTCAGAGAAATGTTGTGAGATTAAATGAGACAATGCCTCTCTTCACGTGATTCCCATCTGTTTCCTCTGTCAAGAATGATCTTCCCTCTCCTTTCAACTTATGAAGATGCAACACACATGCAACACTAACCCTTCGGTAATTAATTTCATCACCATAATGTTTTCTGTTCCCTAATTTCAGCTTCAGTCTCACAAATATATTTATAGTTCTTCACGATATCTTGCTCTGCATTGCATATTCCCTTCTGCTATTCCTTTGTTCTTCCTTATATAGTGTTCTACTCTTCCAAAATGATTACAAATTTCCAAAAGATGCAGACATTATTTCCTGTATGCCTCGCAGTAAGAATTTAATACTGTGCCGAGCACAAAATATTTTGCCCCAAGCTGAGAATCTCAGATTTACATTTCATAAATTTTTATTTACTAACCGTAATATCAGTTACATTTCATTCTTTCTTCTTTTTGCTGTGGTGAAATTCCTCCTCCAGATTCTAATCATCTCCAGCCTAGAGCCTCATATCCCAGCCACACTAACTGTACCCCTAGTAATTCGCTCACTCATTCATGTCCAGCAAAAGGGACTGAGGGAAGGCCAGTGTGCTGAAACAGGAGAAGGTGAGAGGGCACAGAGCAAGATTAAGCCCCAGAGGGAGGCAGAGCCAGAGCGGGCAGAGCCCATCTGTTTTCCTTGTCCTATTTTAAGGCAGCTTAAGCTAAAAACGTTCAATCTGGAGCTAGACTAGTGAAGTTCGAATCCTGACAGCGTAACTGTGGGCTGATTACTCATCCGCATCCTCTATGCCTCACTTTCCTTAACTATATAATAATAATGAAGTTGTTTTGATTATCTGATTCCCAAGGAAACAGATTCTGAGAGAGAAATTTATAGGGAGCTCTCTCGGGAAAAACATCAGAAAGGCAGTGAGGAAAGCCAGTTGGAAGAGAAATGAAATTGAGCTGTGAAACAGTTGAAACAGACCCTCATCTGAGCCCCCAAAGAGCTCTGAAGCTGGAATGGCCCTGCAGAGATATTCTGAATTGAGGCAAGTCAACCAGGACTTTGTACCCCCCAAATGACCCATCATCGGCTGCAGGCTATCCCCTGGAAAGGTGTGCAACCTTGGGCAAGGCAGCTCCTTTCTGTCAAGGGCAGTATCTAGGAGGGATTTAGCTGAAAGCTGACAGCAAATGTTTCAGGAAATGAGGGAACAAATGCCTCGATTCTGTAGGGGGGAATCTGTCTGATAAACCATAGCATCCAATACAGTTGGTATAAAGATTAAATGAATTACTGCCTATAAATCACTTAGGATGGTATATGGCATAGTAGCCCAAGATAAGTATTAGCTATTATAACATTTCCTTGCCTAGAAGGTCTCTTTGCTTTACCTAAAGGCTTCCTGACTAAACTTTTAAAAGGATGGTAACAGTATTTCTTTTCATTTTAGTGCCCTAAGCAGCTAAAGTCTGTAAATATTTATGCATTCATTTGATTATTTATGGGTTTGCTTCTACCTATTACATAATGCCTTGGCTTCTTGTACTCTCAAGTGTTTATTTCCATACTGTCTATTGCCGCGTGCAGCAAATAGAGGAAAACATGGTCATCTAACTAAACATGGTCATCACTAAACACACGAGAGAGCAACTGTTGGTTATTTAAAGAGTAAATTAATACAGATAGCCTTGAAGAGAAAGAAGAAATTTTAAAAGCAGTACCAAACTTAAGGGCATACTTAAATGCCATGAGGACCAGAACTTGGCAAATCCCTGAATGGACACCCTTCCAGCCACACGCTGGGATGTCTCTATTCTCTTGGCAATATTCCCAAGGCACTGTTGTCCTCATTCTGAGGCCTAGATGCCCAGCAATCAAAGCTTGGAGACCCTGGAACTGTTATTGCAAGGAGTCTGATATAACTATGTAGCTACCAAACTTTATTTATTTATCTGTTTAAAATATATCTTTATTGATTTCAGAGAGAGGAAGGGAGAGGGAGAGAGATATAGAAAGATCAATGATGAGAGAGTCATTGATCGGCTGCCTCCTACACGCCCATGATGGGATCAAGCCCGCAACCTGGGCATGTGCCCTGACTGGGAATCCAACCTCAATCTCCTGGATCCTAGGTCAATGCTCAACCGCTGAGTCACACCCAGTTGGGTACTACCAAACTTTAAATTTAACAAAAATCGATAGTATATATTTCTCACCATATTTACCACTATCCTTCAAAGTAATGTCATAATCTGATTCATAATGTGTAAACTTATTTAATAGCATTACTGAATAAATACATAGTTTTCTATCATGATGAATTTTCTTACCCAATGTTAAATAAATGTACAGCTATTATATATCGTAGAGTAAGTAAACATTCCCATACTCAATCACTAGACCCTTAAATTTCTCATGCCCAACACAATGTGTCTTTTTCAACCCCAAGGCATCGGAAACACCAGATTTCCCCTTAAGGCTAGAGACAATATCCTATTTACCTGTGTATGCCTACAGTACCGTTTATACAGTAGAAAAAGAAAAAAAGTAATCATCATTTTACAAATATTTATTGCATACTTGGTTTATACCAAGTGCTGGGTGTTAGAAATATAATAGTGAATAAATATATATACATTCTCTACCCACATGTAGATTACAATCGAGTAGAAGAGACAAACCATTAAAAATCTATCATTTATACTTTTGATAAATGATGTAAAGGAAAAAATAAAGGGTGCAATGAGTCATTATTTTAGGGGAAGTTGTTTCAGACTGAGTGGGCAAGAGGAGAGAGGGAGATGCCAGGAAAGGAAGCAGAAGAGTTCACGCTGAGATAGAAAGTTAGACTAGAAGTTCGCCACAAGGCCGATGGGTGGAGGACTCCGGGCAGAGCGTACACCATGTATGATGAATAAATGGAGGAATCTTCCATGTTCCCTTTGACAGATGGACAAGACCATTTGCAACTTAAAAAGTAAGTCAGAGTTCAATTGGATAGAAAGTTTAACATGCAAGTTTTTTAAAAGCTGCTTATTTCAAAAGCAATTATAAGAAAACACATTTTTGGTTTGACAGTGCAATATTTATTCCACTAAGGATCAACCATCGTGGTAAATGTTAAGAATACAAGATAATGTTAGTCCCCCAGGAGCTTACACTTCAGCCAGAACGGAAGGTCAGCAGATAGTTATATGAAGAGTAGCAAATGCTGGGAAAGGGGCTAGTACAGAGAGATAAGACAGCCCAGAAAGGCCACGAAGTTCACAGAGGGCCTCCTCACAGGAAGCAGCGTATAACTGGAGATGTGCTCTATGCTAACTGTTAAAGCAGTAGGCTGAGCAGAAAGCTCAGGCTGCCTCATGGGAGAGCGCTAGCTTGCCTGCAAATGTTGCAAGGCCTGAAACGAGGTCCTGACCCAGGAGAAGAGCTTTGAAAGAAGATAGAGTATGAGGGGACATTTGAAGGGGGGTGGAGAATATATGACCATTTAAATTTTAAAAGGTTTTTTAAAAGAAGTGACCTAAATTGAATTATAATTCAATTAACACATTAAAAAAAAAAAAAAAAAAAAAAAGCACCTCAATTCCATACTACTCTAAAAGAAAATCCAAGAGATTCAGTATTATTTCATTTAAATGTTTACAATTCACTGGTTTTCTCAACTCAGTGGTAGTGTGTTTCCTTTCCATTTACTCCATTGTCCAACTTAATTTAGCAGATCCCATCTGCCCAATCACAAGAGAGCAAGTTTTACATGTGAACCTTATCCTATGTACCCCATACATTTTAAAAATAATACTAATAATGGAAACCACACTATCTCTGCATTTCCTGAGTGCTGTGCCTTTGATAGTAGACTCTACAATGTCTTGGCATTTCAGATGGCATTATTTACAGTTTATTGTTGTTACTTTCACTTCAGACGTGATCCTTAGTACTGGCTCTTCTTTAATCAGCTAAAGTGCTGAATGGCAAAAGTCTCTTTTCCTTGGGGAACTAGAATGTCGTAATATAATCTTTCTGCCATTCCCAACAAAAGACTGTCACCTGACTCCCACAGCCTCTGAGGGCCAACTGTTTGAGTTCAAGTACTGATTCTGCACACTTGTGAGTAAGAGAGGAACACTGAGTAAAGAAGCAGCAGTAGGAGGTGGAAGAACAGAAAAGCAAAGGGAGAGAGCAAAAGGACTAGAACGAATGAAAGGAAGAACAGTTTGCTACAGAAAACAGTCAAGAGAAGAGAATGCCCATTCGATGTCTTCTTTTTCTCATAGGTTACCTGACTTTCCAAAAACAGAAAAGCTTTCGCAGCTATTTCTTTAAAAATCTGGCCACATTTTATAATGACCAGGTGTTCCCAGAAGTTTAAATGCCTTGCATGTTTTAGTAACTCAACTCACCTCTAATCACAGTTCCAAATATACTTGTGAACTCAATAAATTTTACCCAGTGGGCTTGTTCTAAAAGCAAACCTTTCTTCTAAAAGAAGTCCAGCCCTAGCCCGAGGACTGAAGGATCCTGGTCTCCATTCCAGTCAAGGGCACATACCTCAGTTGCAGGCTCGATCCCCAACCCCTGTTGGGGCGCATGCAGGAAGCAACCAATCAATGTGTTGCTCTCACATCAATGCTTCTCTCACTCTCTCTCCCCCTTCCACTCTCTGAAAAGCGATGGAAAAAATACCCTCAGGTGAGGATTAACACCTTACCATAATTAGTCAACACACAAGGTAAGAAAAAGGGGTAGAAATTACTGCCACCTGCACTTTGCAGTCAGGGAAAGTGCCAGAGAAATGTATTCCAATGTCTTAGGCCACACAGCCAATCAAGGGCAATGCCAAGACCAGGTGCCATGCCCTGGCCTCTGGATTCAATCTGCCTCCCTCGCTATATCACAATGGGTTATTAATTTAAACAGAGCCATCCTATAGCCAAAAAACAAACGTAAGAGGGGTTTTTTTGTAATAGATATATTTTTTCTTAAAAAAAACACCCTCTGGAAAAGGTATCTATTTACCCTAACATAATGGAATGTAATAAGACATTTATAACATCCCTCTGAGCTTCCTTCTGCTAATAACGAAACATTGAATTACACAAGTGCATTGCACAGTGGAAGAACCATCAGCCTCCACTGGTGTGTTGCCTAATATTTACCTGAAAAACAATTTTTATTTGGACTTGTGCTTCACTTATGCTTTCAGTAGATCTGTATCTGAGTAGGCAGGAGTTGATTTGCAGAAATTATGTCACATGCAACAGATTTCGGTGCTGTGTTTGCCTCCGGTAAAATAGGACAACCTTCGTATTTCAAACGTAGTCTCCTAGTCTCTCTCAAATATTCTTGGGGACCTTAAACAATACATAAGCTCCTGCTACTGCTCAAAAGGACACAGCCACACAGCGGTGGCTTTCAAATGGAGTCATTCCTTTAAATCTGAGCTTAATGATGGGAAGTAGAGGATCCACTCTCCTGCTATTAAATCAAGGTATTATCAAATACCCAAGGCTGGCATCTTACTTCCACTGAGTAAATGCCTCTGCAGAACCCAAATACTTCAGGGTTCCACTATCTCTTGGTAAGCATCAGCCATCAGCCTGAACTTCCTGCAGGGCACATGCATACATCAGGTAGGTGGCTCAAAGCTGTCTGCAACCTAGTCTCTACAAAGTCTTGCTTCCCTACAACAATCAAGTTCAATAACATTTGCCCCCATCCTGTAACAAATGTGAGAGTATTTTACTTTACAGAATTATTAAATGCAAAGGGCCAGAAAAGAATTTAGAAATTAAAATCCAATGTTTTACAGATGAGGGAAGAATTTTTAAGAGCTCATGTGACTTGTCCAGTGTTCCCTCAACAAATGGTGACACAACCCTGGTGTCCTGGCTTCAGCACAATGCCTGACACATAGCACAAAGGGGAAAGGAAAGAAAGAAGAAATAGTGAATGGTTGAGGCCTGAATCTCACTATTTTTTTTTTCTAACATTTTTTCAGTCTTAACTATTTTAGCTTATGAAGAAAAGATAAAGTCAGGCAAAAGGATGACCTCACACATGGGGAGTAGGTTATGGGGTTTGCAGAGAAGGATAGGGTTAGGTGGAAATATCAGAGGCTTATAACTGAAGAGAGAACATTAGGATACGATGAATGGCCCCAAGGTGTGGCTCTCTGAAGTCACATGTCTCAAAGAAGTTGTGTGGTGTGAGTGTGAAGGGGATACAAAAGACCCAGGACAGAGCAGCCGATACACTCCTTTTCCAACCAAGAGAGCAGCCCAAAGTGTGGGGCATGGAATCTTATCAGAGCTCTCTACCCTGTTCAGACCCAGGCCTCCATCCATGAGCCTTTTTGGCCCCCTTGAAGCACTAGCTCTACAAGTGATTTGTACAGCGATGATCTTGAATCCAGTCTCTCGGGGATGTTATTCAATGCCTGACTTACAGGAAAGTCCACTGAAGGATGTGAAAGGACACAGTAGAGGTAGGAGCTCACCTCATGAGGACCCAAGTCTCCTCCGATGCTCCACCATACCCTGCCAGCCTTGCCCCTGGCATCACAACAGCTGCATCCCTCCTTCTCCATCCTTACACCATGCATGTGCTTCCACTACGTATCATCTCTTATGCTCCATAACAACCTCTTACACATCAGCATGATTCAGCTATTTAAATACTGATGTCTCTCAAGTATCTATTTTCTGGTTAAGCATCTCTACTTTTTTTAAAATATGTCTTTATTGACTTCAGAGAGAGGAAGTGAGAGGGAGAGAGAGAGAGAAACATCAACGATGAGATGTTCAACCACTGAGCCAGGCCGGCCAGGCAAACACCTCTACTTTTAACTGGGTGTCTTAAAGGCACCACATAAGCAAAATTTTCAAATCTTAAATGAAGGCAATCGATCCTCATTATGCACAGATTCCAAATTACAAATTTCCCTACTCACTAAAATTAATTTGTAACCCCAAAATCAACACATACGACATTTTTATGGTCATTCACAGACATGCATGGCAAGGAGAGATCTTGAGATGCTGGACCCACATGTCCCCAGGGAGGTAGAACTAGGCAATGCCCTGCCTTCCTGTTCAGGTTCTCATACAGTAAACAAGGGTTCTTTCTGCAACCTATTTAGTGCCAGCTTTTCCACATTTGTGTGTGTTTTGTTGGGGATTTCACCCCAAGCATACTGCTGAAGTGTTGTCTAGTACTATTCTTGAGCACAGGAAGACTGAGATGCCTGAGGGAGAAAATCTGTGTATTAGGTAAGCTTGATTCAGGCATGTTATAGTGTTATAGGTTCTGAGTTTACTGTTAATGAATCAACTATATATATATTGAATAAGGTGTCTGTAATGGTTAATTTTATGTGTCAATCTTACTGATCCTTGGGGTGCCCAGATTAAATATTATTGGGGGGTTGTCTGAGGGTGTTTTCTGGTGAGATTAGCATTTGAATCAGTTGGCTCAGTGAAGCTGATCGCCTTCCCCAGTGTGGGTGGGCATCATCTAATCCTTTGAGGGTCTGAATAGAACAAAAGGTGGAAGAAGGAATCTGCCACCTTTTCCTCCTGCCTGCATGCGTGAGCTAGATTTCCTGCTCTTGGATGGGGGGTTACACCATCTGCTCCCTAGGGTCTTGGGCCTTCAGATTCTGGCTGGAATTACACCACCCGTTTTCCTGGGTCTCCAGCTTGCAAGTGGCAAATTGTGAGACTTCTCTGCCCCCATAATCGTGTGAACTAGTTCCTCATTATAGATTGCCTATGTGTGCGTGTGTGTGTGTGTGTGTGTGTGTGTACTTCCCTACTAGTTTTGTTTCTTTGGAGAACCCTAATACAATGTCTTTAAACAGAAACATACATAAAACAAGGACATGTATGAATCAGTTGATGAAAATTTTGTGGCCAGAGGCTCACAGGAACCTAACCCTGTATTTCCCCTAGAAACATCAGTTCAAGATTCACTAATTCAGCCCGGCTGGGCGTGGCTCAGTGGTTGAGCGTTGACCTAGGATCAAGGCGATTGGGGTTCAATTCCTGATAAGGGCACATGCCCGGGTTGCGGGCTCGATCCCCAGTTGGGGGCATGCAGGAGGTGGCCGATCAATGACTCTCTCATCATTGATGTTTCTATCTCTCTTTCTCCCTCTCCTTTCCTCTCTCTGAAATCAATAAAGATATATTAAAAAAATAAATAAATAAAATAAAATGATCCCTTACTTCTTGGAACTGATGACCTAAAATGGACAAGAATGACTTTAAAAAAAAATAAAAGATTCACTTATTCAGTGTTTATAGTGACTTTATTGAACATAACTACCATGAATAAACAGAGTTGATTCTAATTATCTATTTCATCTTAAATTTTCACCTTGCCCAAAAGCTCTGTTAATGTCCCAGAAGGCTGGAAATTGTTAGCTTTCTCTCTCTCTCTGTTGTAGATGAATAAAGGGTTCTACAGAAAGTAACCTCTCAGGGTAATCTGATCATAAATTCCTGACTCAGCAGGTCATGGTGGGTAGTCTTGCCCCAGGCATATAACTTCTTCACATAAAGGCTTATCTTTGGCTTAAGCAAGTCCTGTCCATTGTTTCTGTGCATCTAGGTTAACATATCTTGGGCATGACTCTTTTTCAAAGTAATCCACATGATTTTGTTAACTTTCCTGTAATCTAATCCCCGCCTTGCTTTCTCCTACCTCCGTGTAATCTTCCTTAGGTTCCCTTCTTAAATTCAAATGCATACAAGAAACTGCATAACTGTTATTCTACAGATGAGATCTTGCTTCCCAGCAGTTGTCATCAGCTAGGCTCAAATGAAATCTTATAAAAATTCTCTGCAGGTTTGGATGTTCTTACATCGACACCATCCATACCCAATCAGTCCTCAGCCTAAATATATGCATCCTCTCCTTCTCAGCTCCACTATTTTGGATCAGGGCCTAGTCACCTAGCACCAAAAGGATCACAACTGGCTCCTGACTTGTCTTCCTACTTTGGTCTTTTCCCTTACAATTCACACCCTGCCCATGTGAACTGACTGTGATTCTCCCCTGCCTACCCTACCTTTCTCACCACACCTGAAACCACACGTCAACCCCAAACTCCAGCTGGGTCCTTGAAGCTCCTGTGATAACAAACTGTTGGAGTTCTCTACACTCGTCACACTCCCCACCTTTTCTGCTTTGCATATGTTGATCTCCCTGCCTGGGATGCCTTTCCTCACCTTTTCAAGTTGGTGGACACCTACTTGTCTTTTTGGGCACAACTCAAATGCTCCAAATACAGGAAGAGGCTCCTTGCTCAGGGTCACCTCTGCATCTGGTACAGACTATTCAAACTGCCTTGATATGATCAGTGGCAAATGTTTAGATTTACCTATTCCTTTGCCCTACTAGACTGAGCTCCTTGATGCTGGGTGCTGTCTTTTCATGTTTGATCCCATACGAAGTTTCCTATACTGCTCAGAATGTGGCATTCAATAAGTAATGAAAAACGAGTGAGTGAGTGAGTGAGTGAGTGAGTGAGTGAGTGAATAAATGATGTTTTCCCCACAATCTCACTTCGACTTACTCTCCTGGATCTTATGTGAATCTCATCCTGGTCTTAACTTTCTACCTGCTTAAAGTAATTATGATTTGGTAACGACCCACTCAGAGAAGAAGCAGAGGTTTCTAGGCAAAACTGTTTAACTGCCAGGTGTTGACTATTTTAAAGCTTATGGTTGAAACCAGAAAAATACCTGGCCTCCTGCCTAACCTTTGCTTTAGCCTGAAACCTGCCCCCACCCCCATTTTCCCATTAAGTACAATTTATCCTTCCTGTAAGCCATAAATTCCTCCTCTCTAAAAAACCCTCCCAATTACCCTCCCATCCACCCCCTTCTGACTACCTCATGCTCTGAGCAACTTGAGAGGTTCTGAGCACCTCATGCTACTGGGTGCTCTTAGGTAGCCCTTACGGCTCCTGACTTGACTCTAGGGCAATAATAGAAGGTCCTTGAGAGCAGGTATGGATGCATACCTGGCACACAGCAGATGGGAAACAGATGTTTGCTAAGTCAGTGAATCATAATAACTCTGTGAGGTAGGTGTTATAATAGCATGGGAGCAGTAGAGCATAATGAATGCAACTGGCCGGGTTGTAAACCTGCTCACATTCTATCTGGGAAACGTTAAGTTATTCAGTATCTTTGCGCCTCACCTTCCCCATCTGTAAAATGGGATTAATGATAGTACATACCTCAGAGGTTTTTGCCATGATTAAAAGAGATAATGCATATTAATCACTTAGCAAATTCCTTAGCACAACACCTGGCCCACAGTGCGTACTCGATAGTTGGCTAATATTAATATATTTCGTACATATAAGAAAACTGTTGCTAAAGAATGAATTATCCAGCCCTGGCTGGGTAGTTCAGTAGGTTAGAGCATCGTCTGGATAGGCCAAAGTTTCAGGTTCAATCTCCGGTCAGGGCACATACAAGAAGCAACCAATAAGTGTATAAATAAGCGGAACAGCAAATCAATGTTTCTGTTTCTCTCTAGACTCTCAAAAAAATCAAAAACTAAAATTTAAAAATAAATAATAAATTATCCAAGATCACTTAGAGAGAAATTGAGAGGTGGAGTTGAAGTAGTGTAAAGTTACAGGGATTTCAAATGATAAAATGACCAAGCTGAACTGGGAGTAACAAGGATGTGCTGACTCAAAGAGGGGCGTTTCAGAGATAGCCCAGCTGGATCTTATCTGTATCAGGAGGAAAAGCGCCTAGAGAGAGGCCTCTAGAATGCAGCCCTCTATAACCCATAATCTATTGTTAGGAAATACTAGGATCAGTTAAGAACAGCTCTCATCAGCGAAATAGTTTAAATGAGTAAGAAAGAAAAGAGGTTGTTTCTCCCTTATTTTGCACTCAACACAGTCGTTGGGGTTTATAAATACACTTCATCAAATCCCTCTGTGCAAGTAGTTCTGAGCGTTCCCCCCACCCAACCCTGCACCATGAGAGAATGAATAAATGAATATCTAACAGGGCCCGCACAATACCCACGAGATAATCGGCATTCTGAAAGTGTCTGAAGATATCATGTATGATAGACACCAAAGAATGACCCTATGCGTTTTACCCCTGAATTACTGGTTGGCAGAAATGGCCGAGCAATGCAAACAGACCTGAGGAGGGCACAACAGATGAATTCCGCAAACAGGGGCTGCATGATTAGCAGATGTCAGAAATGATACTTTTCTGTCCCCCCGCCCCCTTCTGATTTATGCAAGACACAGTTTGTGGTTTCCTTTGTTTTTCAATCCCAATATATTCTAGTTCGGTTATTCACTACAAATGGCCATACTGTTTAATAAAAGCTGGTGTGTCCGTTACTGAAGGGAGAGAGAACCCAAACAGGCCCACCTCCGTAAGCCCAATTCTCAGCCCTGCTGAAGGCTCTTGGGGTTCCAGCCTCCCAGGGAATAAATGAAGATTGCCAAAGATTGATCTCCAAATCGAGTTTCTGCAAGGCCAGCTTGTGGTGGCCTTTCGATCAGAAGAGGACACTGAGGAAGCATCCCCACAATAACCACGCTGAAAATAATTGTTCGAATCCATGCATACCAGCTCAACTAGGAGAATGCTCCTGTAAGCGGGGTCTGCTTTAACAGAAGCGTAAGTATTATGCATTGCAGCCTATTATAAATTGGTTGTAATTTTCTCCTGACACTTTTTGAATTAAACTAGTTAGTATACAAAAAAATAACAATAATAATAATAACAAATGCCACAAAGCGAAAAGCAAACTCGGTGTCTGAAGGTTAATGATTGCTCATGAAAGCCACAGAAATAAATTATCTGCCTAGGGACACTGTCACATGATCAGCACAAAAGCTCCAACAGCCAAAAATGTTTATGTAGAGGGAAAAAACACTGTCAGCGTCACAGAACCCATCCCCCCACAGCTAAATTCGAGTCCCGAGCCAGCCAGCTGCTCCTGACTGCTTACATTAAACTAATTTGTGCTGCTACATTGCAGCTGCTTAATTTTTAGTCTGAACTTTATCACCAATAAGTGTTACAATAACAAGCGATATGATGGTATCTCCCAAGAAATATCCATCAGCCCCCAAACAATGACAGCTACACAAGAGCCGGTTGCAGGGAAACATATTTTTAAAAAGAAAATCACCCCCACGCTGCCGCTTTAAAGGGGGGAGGGGCGAACTTTTAGTGGGAACGGCCTTAAAACGCTGCTTTGTTCTGAAGGCCATTCTGAAGAAGGGGGATGATTGAAAAGGTTAGCAAGCAGGGGAGGAGTTAACAAGTAAGATGTGCTTTTGCTAAGAGAGGGTGATTTGCAAGGTGAGAGGCTTAGGGGGGAGCAGGCCATTGCTCGACAACAATGCAATCCATGCTGTTTCTCTTGCTCAGGGCTCCCCAAAAATGCTCCTGCAAACCTCACCGCAGCTGGGGCGGTGATTCCCAAGTTGCTGTAAACATCAGACTTTGGCCAGCGGGGCACTGGAGCTGACGGTGGTGCTTGTCATCCCCCATGTTTTCCTGTGTTATTTTCCTCGCCCAGTGTAAATGCAGAAACTCTTCCTTGGGCAGAAATAGACACTGACCTGAACTGGTGGAAATTCCAGCCAAATATGCAGGCACTGTTTTTGCTACGTTTCGGAATTTGGCTTAGACCATATGTCAGGCCTTTATTTGTACTCGGAACTAGAATAGAGACCAAACAACTTAAAAATGATTTTTTTTATTTTTTTTATTTTTTTACAAAAAGCATTTGGAATGCACTGAAACTTTTCCATTATTAATTAATCTGAGTAAGATGAATGTTTTCAGTCGAGCTATCTTGTTACACCCCCCTGTTTACTGCGGGAGGGACAATTCCACTTCACCCTGCTCAGTAATTACAAAAACAATTCCTTTGAAAGCAGAACACCCATGTCAGCTATTTACAGCATTTTTTAAATTCTGTGGTTTTCAGAATTAAGGTTCAAAGTGAGTGTTATTAATGTTGAGTAATAAAGTAGTTTTTCTTGCACAAAGATGTACTAAATTTAAAAAGAATTGTGTACGCTGGAACCATTTTCTCAGGATGGGAAGGGGGGGCGGGGGAGGGGGGAAATTTAAACCCACCTTTGTTTTTCCAACTTGACACCTTTACACCTCATGGTCCCAGCCCAGGTCCTAGCAGTGTTTTCTTTTTCCAGACGGCTGGTAAATCACACCACTAGACTGACTCAGAGCGGGGCAGGGCCCTGTTTCAGTGGGTTTCTGGTGATGACCCTCAGCTGTGGCGGGGTGACTGTGTTTGGGACAGTTCTCCGGGGGGCAGCCCCTGGGGCCCATCAGGATGGCTCCGCGCCTGTGCCAAGTGGGTCACTGTTGCATAATGTCGGCTTTCTCTCCACCCAGGGCTCCGTGGGATGCCTCTGTCTGCTGTTGGCAAGGCTGTGAGACTGCTGGGAACGCAGCCGAAAGCATCCTGGGGCCTGGAGGTGTGGCAGGGTGTAACCTGAATGAGGGCGACGCTGAGAAAGGCACCTAATGGAGGCTGGCAGGGAGGGACTCCAGACGGGAAGACGGTGGAGGGGAGGATCTCTGAACAGCTCGCCCGTCTTAAGGACGGCATCATGGGCAGCTCCATTTGGTTGCCCTTGAACAGAGTCAAGGCCTCCTTGCAGCTGGAGGCCAGGCATCCCGTCAAAAATGTCCATTGTGAAATGAGGGATTCCCTTGATGGGCACATCAGTCTACCTTACCTGTCTGTCTTTCCAGGGCTGGACTAAACAGGTCCAGCTAGGGCACCTGGAGGCTCACGAATAAGTTCATGCAACTGGTGTGAAAGGCAGGTGTGAAGACCTGGGTGCTGGAGCGTAGGTGTGAACACAAGCGCACACATGCGAATGCAGAAGCTGGGCATGATCTTCACTCTCAAGCAAGCCCTGTGATGACAGAAAGAACCTGCTACCAGCCAGGAATGATGTCACAGAGCTGAGCAGTTTGAATTGGCTATTTTCCTGAAAATCTCTTGAAACAAATCCTTTCCGATGTAGCCTTTTCCAGAACAGAGCCAAATTAGAATAGCTCTGCAAATCCTGAATTAGGGTCAGAATGCAGGAGCCTGGTTATTTGTGTCCCTTGTGGGCTCTGGAAGCAGCAAGACCCTGTAGTCCTAGGCTCCTTCATCACCTTTCTAAACTTCCCTCAGCCTAACTTTGCTTCATAGCTAGAACTTATGCCTTTCTGGCTTCTAATTGTCAGAGAAGTGGAAACAGTTAATGAGGTATGTTGTAATTTCCGATTCACAGCATTAATGCTTATAGTCATAAGCTTGAAATGTATCGTTTTTCACAGAGGCAGAGTGTGGAAAGTAATATATATGACTAAGGAGCACAAATTTTGTTTTGCATTTTTGCCTCCATGTGAGAACATGGGCCAAATTATAAAGTGACAAAAGTCAGATATGTAACTATTCTTTCTTAGTGTTACAAATGACTAATACTAAAATTAAAGCCACTGTTACTATTAATATTTCACATAAGTATATTATAAAATATTTTCCTCCTAAGATCGTAAATGACTTTATAGGTCATCAAAAGAGATGATGTATGTAAAAGTGTTTTGCAAACTGTGGATGCTCTTTAAACATAAGGAATATTAATACTATTACATCTGTCTTCAAATTTTAACCATAATCCATTCTAACTTTTATTTACAACATAGGTAAAGAAAGGTATATTGCTCTGGCAAAATATCCCAGGAAGCAGGAGTAAAATACAAGAGTCTTGTCACAATTCTTCACTCAACTAGAGTTTATTATGTGTTTATTATGTACACAGTGAGGGGGCTATCCTGATGTCATGTGACTTGAGAGACACTTTGAATAATTCCTTCCTGCTCAAAATATGTATCCTCACCAGTGTAAAATTTACTCCCATTCAGAATAAGTAGCCAGTAACTCTGAAATCCCTCAGTTGGTGTACATTTGGCTATACTGATCTAAAATGGTGAACCATGGGCAATCTGGAGAGAAATGCCCACGGGCAGAGCGGACCTGTCCATCAGGCACACTTGGCTCCATGCAGAATCCATGATACTTTTAGGTACCCACAGAAATGTTCTGATTTCTTTAAAAATCAGAAAGAAGAAGAAAAAAAAGAGGAACTTTTAGGTCAATGAATGTTTTAATATATAATATTAATACATTCATCTATGTACCAACATAATCATAAGATGTAATTTTTAATATTGTTTAAATGGACGAAAGAGCCCGTGAAAGCAAAAAGTGTCTGTATTCACTTCCCATTGCTGCTGTAACGAATTAGAGCAAACTTGGTGACATGGTTATCCTACAGTTCTGGTGGTCAGAGTCTGAAACAGGTCTCACGGGGCTAAATTCAAGGTGTCCCAGGGCTGCTTATTCCCAGCAGAGGAAGAGTTGAGGGTCCTCCATCCTTTGAGGCCATGGGAGAGCCCTGTCTAAGCTCAGGCCTGCTCTTCCTGGGCACCTCTGGGACGACACCATCTAATGGAGGGGTATGAGAAATCCCTCCCACCTTTTGCCTGTGAATACACACTGATCCTACTAGCTCATTCACTTTAGAATAAGCTTTCTAAAACCAATGCTAATGGCCATAGGCAAGGGAACAGGATTGTCAAGATACCTCCTCTCAATTCACTGGAAGTTTTCTACAAGTAGACTCTTGTTTTAAACCTGGTTCCCTGAGGTCACAGTCTTATGATCTTAAGATGACCATTCAGAATCTGATGGACACATTTTCAGGATTGGAATTATAATTACAAGAAGAATGTGGAAGGCAGCTATTCCTGGCAATGTAATGGACAAGCTAGTGATGCTTACTTACAAAAACAAACTCGAGTAGAGCATGACCCAGCAGATTTCATCTTGCTGGGAAGACCATTGAGCCAACAGCACCCACAGATATCTTACTACAGGGATTTTTTTCTTTCCATAATATTATGTAAGGGACTCTCAGATCTCCTCATTTTTTCTTTACAAATCCAGACACAGCCCCAGAGATGCCAAGTCCCCAGATATTTCATGCTTGACACACAGCAACACAATTGCAAGCTTACAGTTTAAACTAAACAACAGTCTGGGAAATTTTTGTGATTGTAGATTCTAATTTCAACTCCCCTGTAGTCCAGTCCTCTGTGTCAGCATCCATAAAATGGATATAATAATAATAAACCAAGCCATGAAATTATTTATGGGAATAACCACTGATGGGATTATATAGCATGTTACACATTTTAAATTCCATAGTCCAAGCAATAAAAAGTAACATTTCCCAGGGACATCTCCATGAGAACCACTTTCTTCTGAACAAGTGCAAACCTTCCACAGAGATGCCTAACCTACAGCACTGTGCAGGGAGACGTGAAGTGTAAATAAATCGGAAGGAAAACAGAAAAATAGAATTAAATCCGTATTTGAACATTGGAATTTTATCACAATCACAATGCATCTAACAGTCTTTTTTTTTTTTTTTTTTTTTTAGTTGCTACATATTGTTTTTCTTCCCTTAATGGAAAAAAAAAAAATCATAGAAAACTATTTTACAGAAAGTCCCACCAAATACTTTCTAAATACTTTCTGAATCCTTGGGTGAAAGATTAGGTTTTTGAAAGAACTTCTCCAAGCAAAAAACCCTTTGAAGTATTTTTACTGCCATTTGATCACTGGAGATTTTGATTATTTGCATTATTTTAAAATGCCTTCATTCTCTAAAGCCTGGAAATAGAAAGTATACTTATGGGAGATACTTTGATACATAAGAGGAAACAAGTAACAATGTAAAATATACGTGGAATTCCTGACAGCGAACCGAATGAAGACAGGGAGCTTAAAATGAGAAGTTAACAACCAAAATTTGGCGCGGTTCTATTTTTAAGGGAAAAAAATAATTCTCCACCACTGATGTGTAATTTATACGAAGACAAGGTTTCAAAAAAGTGAAAGAGCAAAGTCAGGAAGGTCGGGGTGTTAAGTGGGATTTCTGCAGAGAAATTACATAGTAACACTCTGGAAAGCAGACTTGGGTGAAACTAGAATAATCACATCCTGAATACTGTTTGGCCACAAACAGTGGAAATGTCTCCCTTTGTAATGCTTCCACCTCATCTCTGCAAGATCGGACAGGGAGCAGAGTGAGCTCTGAGCATCGGAGAACCACGGCCAACATGCAGCAGCAGAGGGGAAAGAAACCGTGAATGTGGATGTTATCTCCTTCCAAAGTATTCTTTGACATTCCCTAGATTTTTTTTTTTTTTTCTATTTTGCTACTGTACTTGCCCAACCATGCTAGGGTGTTATGCTATTTTAGACATGAGTTAACAGGCCTCTAACATACACACATTTCCACATTCCAATGAGGCCTATTATATTCCTTCCCTCCCGGCCTCCCCCAACCCCCACACGCCACTCTCCCCTCTCCACCCACACGTTGCCCTCTCCCTCCGCTCATTTTTCCTTATTATTTAACACTTCCCAATTACCGAATGTTTCCACGGCTGTGCAGACCCACAGTACCTACCACGGGCATGGCTGGATCTGCACAACCAGGGAGCAGGGAAGAGGGAGCGAATGGCGAGGGAAGGGGAGCGTCCTGACTCCGCTGATGCTTGAGTGAGGGGGAAATGGGCCTCGAGGGGTCTTGCAGCCCCTGCGCCTCCCCTGCGACGGGTGGGACCAGCGGCAGCATCTGGGATCTTGTCGGGAGAGGGCAACTCTGGGCCCGCTCTGAACCAGACCTACCGAACCAGAACCTGCATTTTAATGAGATCCCTACACGATCCAGAGACACATGGAGAATAAAGACACACTTCCCTGTGTCAGTCTCCTACCACCAGGAAACTAATAGAAAGTTGTCAATAATTTAAGGGGGAACCCATAACTCCCCTTGATAACGTATTTGAAGAACTGTGAGCCTTAGCGATCAAGATGCAGTTGCACAGCTCCTCGCCCTTGCTTTTATCACCCTTCTGGTTATTTACTGGCATTTTCTTTGCTCTGATGGCAAATTCCCTTTCTCTCAACACCTTCATGGCAATGTAAGAAAACTACAGCCTAAAATGCGGGCTTCGGAACAGAGACCCAAAGCCACATACCCTCTACCCAGCCAGATGTTTACCAGTGTGATGGGCACTCCACCACCCCACCCCCAGGAAATGTGCTCGCCCAGGGGGACGGAGGAGTAGCGTTCCTCCTCCCACAGGCATTTCCACTCAACTCAACAGAAATCACTGAACACACAGTATTTGATAAAGGAGATGAACATTTATTTTTTCCCTTTATATGCTACACAGTTGCCCTGGAGGACATTCATGAATCCCTACATCACAATCCGGGCATCAACCCTCTTTATAAGGCCAGTCCTGCACTCACGACACAGGAGAAGGGAGGGGGTTTTTGCTTTTTATTTGTTTGTTTGATTTTGTTGTTTTTTGCATGACTTGGGGTTTTATTGGGAAGTGCCTTCTAGGACTTAGCAGTGATAGAAAATAACAGGTGAAGGATCAGGCCACAGTTATGCAAAGTCACCTTCAACAAGGGAGACTTGCTCTATGGAAAGAGGCGTCCGTCTGGAAAGGGTTCAGTGCATGGAGGCCTAGTAAAGAAGGGTCCTAAAGGCAGCGGGGGCGGGCGCACCCAAGCCCTCTGGTGACGGTAACCTCCATCATCAGACTTGGAGTTTGAGCATTTCCAGTCCCACTGAGCATTCGTCCATTTGACAGAAATGGATGTAGAATGTGTGACCACAGACTATGTTTCTGGTCCCATTGACAAAATCATTCCTATTACGGTTTGGATGTGTATCAGCTAACTTAACCTGATGCTACTACTCATCCAATTTATCTAAATCCTACTTTTCAGATTCTGCCTTACAAAAAAAAATTGAGTTAAGATCTGACTTTCCCTAAAGGTTATTTACAGCAAAGAAAGAGCTAATCATGTGAATTCCGCCATCCTGGTTCTTAATGCCGTAACTTCTCACAGTGAATGAATGGGCTGACTTTCTAAAGTTTACATCAGTCTTGAGCCTGGGTTAATGTGAGTCTCCCCATGAGAAAGGGAACCTCAGTCAAGCTGCTATCAAATCATCTCCCTGGGCCTACAAGCCTGACAACGCAATCGAGACTCATAGGGCTGCTCCGATAAGCTCGTCCAGAGACAGCCCTTAGCCTCTGGTGACCGCATTATTATTCAATGGGACTATCATTAATCTCTTAAGGTTTGTGATCCATGGAACTTTTAGGATTCTTTAAAACTATGTGCTCCTTCATACAGTGCTGGGAATGCCATGGGGATATCAAAAGACAATCATAGAGTTGTCAAAGAGGGGTCATCTATTTTTTACCAATTTTGTCTGTTTCTCCCATGTGTCTGGCACTGTAACACCAGGAACACTTTGAGTTGGGAAACAGACAAACAAGAATCTATGATGTGATGTGTTGGTGCCATAACAGAAGGATGTAAGACATGCAGTGTGCACAGCAGAAGAGGTGCCCAAATCTTCCTGGGGGGTTTTCTAAGTGAAAGTTGTACTTGAGCTGAGACTTGAAAAGTAAGAAGGGTTTGGCCAAGTAGGGCATTTGGAGAGAGAAACGGACTGGTCCTGCAAAATAAGATGGCTGAATCTATAAAGCGGTTAACACTGAATGAAAGGCAAGGAGAAGGAACAGCTATGACTCGTTTGGTAACCAAGGAACAGGATAAGACTAGATCCGGTAGCCTTGCTACTGTGTGCTCTGTGGATCAGCAGCATCAGAGGGGATCTTATTAAAAATACAGAATCTCAGGCCCCATCTGAATCAGATCCTCTGAATCACACTTCGCATTCTGGCATGTTTTGAGAGCTATATGTACTTCTATATGGGTGGGAGGTAACGTCATTAAAGGATAGTAGGAGATGAGTCCAAAAAGTACTGCAGGGCTAGCTCACAAAGGGTCATCTTTGCCATACATAAGGGCAACTTTAAGAACTTGAGACTGGAAAAAAGATTAGATTTGCATGTTCAGTGTGTCTCTAATAGTAGGGTGGAGAATGGGTTGGATCTAGGATAAGCTTACTAGTTCTGGAAAAAACAAAAAGTCTAAAGTAAGGTAAAGCAATGGAAGAGAGAGAGACATTGAGAGACTTTTAAGAGGCAGGCAGGACAAAAGCTGACGATTGTGACTTGGACATCTAATTGGATGCTGATGTCTTTCATATAGATGAAGATGAGAGCAGGGAAGGTAGGTCGAGAGGTCAGAACACTCTCTCCCCAACATGAGGAATATGAGGCACTTCTGTGCACAGGTGTGCAGAAATACCTACTAGGAGTTCTATATTTGAAACTGAGCTAAGGAGAGATACAGAAATACAGAGCTGGACGTCATCATCATGGGATTACTGACGCCAGGAACAGGGATCTTATTTTCCAAGGAGGTTGTGTAAAGTGAGACGAGAATCCTTCCTCTGCTTATTCCTCCACAAAAATTCCAGGGCCCCACTGCCATTACTGATGAAGAGCAAGTTCTGGTCCTGGAATTTTTTTGTGACATCCCTAAATACCTCTAAAATATTTCTGTCCAAATCCCCACTTCATTATGGTTCTACATTTAAAAATGGGCAAAGGAACTAAGTAGACACTTCTCCAAAGAGGACATACGGATGGCCAAGAGACATAAGAAAAAATGTTCAACATCGCTGATCATCAGAGAGATGCAAATTAAGACCACAATGAGGTATCGCTTCACACCTGTCAGAATGGCTCCATCAACAAGTCAACAAATGATACATGCTGTCCAGGATGTGGAGAAAGGGGAGCCCTGGTGCACTGCTGGTGGGGATGCAAACTGGGGCAGCCATTACGGAAAACAGTATAGAGGTTCCTTAAAAATTAAAAATGGAACTACCTTTTGACCCAGTGATCCCACTTCTAGGAATATACCCCAAGAATCCCGAAACACTAATCAGAAAGAACTTATGCACCCCTCTGTTCATAGCAGTGCAGTTTACAATAGCTAAGATCTGGAAACAGCCCAAGTGCCCATCAGCAGATGAGTGGATAGAAAAACTGGGGCACATTTACACCATGGAATACTACGCAGCTGTAAAGAAGAAGGATCTCGTACAGTTTGGGACAGCATGGAAGGACCTGGAGAATATTACGCTAAGCGAAATAAGCCAGGCAGAGAAAGACAAATATCACAGATCTCACTTATATGTGGAATCTAAAGGATGTAATAAACTGATGAACAAAATAAATTCAGTGACATAGAAGCATGGAACAGCCTGAAGAATCACTGAGAGGGAAGGTGGGGGTGGGTGGCTGGGGAGAGATTAACCAATGAATTTATATGCATATATGCACAACCCATGGACACAGACAATAATGTGGTGAAGGCCTGGGGTGGGGAGTGGGTGCAGGGTGGAGGGGGTCAAGGAGGAAAAATGGGAACATTTGTAATATTTTCAACAATAAAGATAAAGTAAAAAAAAAAAATAATTGTACATGAGTCTGATTTTTAAATGCATACTAATGATTTCTGAAATGAATGTTTCCCATCTTAAAAAGTGCATGTACATTTTACAAGATTGTTCACCTAGTGCCTAAATTTAGAACTAGACACGAAAGGATATGTAATTCCCTGCTAATTTCCAACACCATGGTCCACCCATATGAGGCATTCTTGGGAAACAGATGAATTTTGTGTTGGTTTTCCTATCACACCACTAAATGGAAAGCTACCAGGACCCCCTCAATAAAAGACTCATTAAAACCAGGAATGAAGTGATATGAAGTCTGAGTTTTTTAAAAAAAAATACAAGGAATGACAATTGAAAATTGGACTTAACTTCTTGCTCTGGACCAGTCAAATGTCCATACACAGGGCAGCACACGGAGTAAGTAACAGTTTTATCTTTGGATTTAAAATAATTCAGTGGAGTTGAAGGAGAGAGGAAAATGAATACAGGGTGGGAAAAAAGTAGGTTTACAGTTGTGAGTACTCAAAACACACAGTTTATTCTTGTATTATTGATTAATCATTGTATTATTTTCTATTAGAACAACTGTAAACCTACTTTTGCCCCATCCTATATATATGAAAACAAAACTGGTCATAAGTTGATAATTCTCAAAGCTGAGTGATAGTATTTGGAGTTTCTCTTACATGTTTTTGAAACTTCCATAATGAAAAGTTTTTTAAAAAATACAAGGAATGACAATTGAAAATTGGACTTCTTGCTCTGGACCAATCATATTTCTATGGACAGGGCTGTACGTGGAGTAAGTCAGTCTCTGGATTTGCCAATAGTCTCAAACTATGACTCTTTGCTTAAGGCATTGTTGTCATTCCAATTAATCCAACATCATTCAACACATTCATTAACATTATACTTACTCCATCTTCCAGATCATAATTAATAGAAATAAGATCAACTATTTTATGGCAGTATAAATCACTGGAAGAATTTTCTCAATTATATAGCTGATGAAAGCAATAAATGATAATAATTCTGCAAATTCACCACAAAATGATCCTCAAAAGATCCATAAGGTGCATTCATTTAATTTAAATACCTACACAGCACATTGAAATATCTCTAATATTTCAAGAGTCAAAGTTAAAAAGAGAAAATATAATGACAGTTATGTCTAATTTGGCTTTTAATTTATTGGAGGGGGAAAGATTTTTCATGAGTAATACTTATTATAAATTTAGCCTCGATGTCTCTCTCTTAGTTTTCCATTTAGAAACAAATCAGAAGAATATATTTTTCAAAACATTGAATTTTTTGTCACAATTACAAAAATTTCTAACATCAACTGAGCGGGAAAAAAAGTGTGTTTATTTCTGACGCCATAATACACCATTAAAATAATACAGGAATAAAGACCCAATAAGGTGATTGGTAATATTATCTGTTGATGTAAACAGGATTCCTGAGTCTAAAATGGTTGAGAAATGATTGAATGATTCAATTCACACTGATATTCTTACTCAAATACACCTGAATAAATGTTGTATAAAATAATTAATATAACTAAATATACCTAAAAATATTTTCTCTAAAACTTGAGTAGAATATATTTTTTCCTTGATCATACTATTCAGGTCATTTGCCTGTTTGCTTTCAGAACCATTCCCTCCCTATTCTTCCCCAATCTCCATGTGTGTCACGGGGCTAACTCTGTAAACTACATGTCCCAGGATCCCTTTCAAACAGACTTCCTGTTCGGTTTAGCCAATGGGAGGCACTAGTGGGAGATTTGAAAGTGAAGAGCTTGGAAATGCCTGAGTATTACTTCCCTTTTTTCTATTTTGCCTTCTAAATAGACCAGTTTCCAACAGGGAGCCCCACCCTTTATAGTTCTAGCCCCCAAAGGACAGCCCCTCCCTTTGGGACTCCAGGCAGTCCCAGTATCTACCCAGTGATGTTGGCTGGCCTCAGGGCCCTGGTGACACTACTCTGCCTTGGTTCCTCCAGCAATAAAGGGGATAGAGCCTTCTTGCTACTGCTAATCTCTGGGTTGCCTTCCTTCCCCTGTCTGACTTTTAACTTGTCTCAACACCTGTGTAATTATTTCCCCATAAGAAATGTGTTCCCTGAAATATATCTGGTACAGGTTCTGTTTTCCTGACTGGACCCTAATATACTCTTTATCTTTAATTTTGCAATTTTATAGTCTTTTTTTAAATGCCATTATGTGTGGTGGCATACTTTTTACCCTTACAAAGTGATTCTATGTATTGTTTATGATCAACTGCTTCTTAATTAGTTCCAGGTATTCTTACCAGCAATTCTATTACTTTTCTGAGTACCTGATGAAAGACTATTTCCAGATATTTGGAAGAGATTTTTATTTTAAAAATTGGTATCAATATTTTTCTGTTGTGTTGAGAGGGTCAGTCAATAATTACACATTCATTTCTTACCACCTATGGAATACTAAAGTCATATTTTTTTAATGAGCCCTCCTGAAAAGGAACATTGTTCTACAGCATTGTTCAATGCTATAGAACATTGGGCATATTTATTGAAAAAGACTACACTATTAGTAAAAATATTTGCATTACAACATAAATATCTACATGTACCTTTCGGAATGTAATAGGTACATTCCTGAAAAGTTAAATGTAAATCAAGTCAAATATTTGTTAAGTAATGCTAAATGTAAATAAGATAACGGTTAATAAAATAAAAACCCACCATTCTACCTCCTTCCCCTTCCATTCTCTTCTAGCTTTGCTAATTGTATTCCCCAGAGGTGAGTATTATTAACAATTTGGTGTGTATTCTTCCAGACACTTTTCAATACATATGTTAATTAATTCAATTATTCAATAAATATTTATAAATATCTACCATAGGCTGGGAACTTTCTAGTCACAGGAGATATAGCAGGATGAAAGAGGCCAAGCTGCTACATGAAGCATGCATTCCGGTAAAGGAGACAATGACAAACAAATGAACACATAAATACGTGATATGCAGGTAGTTGGAGAGGCTAAGAAGGAAAACAGTCGGGAAGAGGGAAGGAGCAGACTTTCTATTTTAGTGTCTTTGTAAGAGTATGTTGCTTTACAGATTTTAGATACAAATGTTTAAATGGTTGACAAATACCTCTTTTAGTCTCTTACGGTAGGAAAATGGTCTAGACAATCTCTGGAGTTTCCTTTCTTCCCTATCCCTTTGCTGTCAACAACTTCACAATTAACCACATAATTAACAACTCTATTTTAGCAATTTCTTCAAAATTTAATCTTTATGAAATTCTAACAGTTTCATGGTCCATATCCCCTCCTTCTTTTCCTATCCTAACAGATTCTTTCCCTGTTCCCTGGCCCACCAGCCACACAAATTACTGACTTAGGTCACAGAGACATTCAAGGTAGAAATAAATCAATAATATGTTTATGCTGGAAAAGCAATACAACTTGTATGACAGTTTCACTACACCCTTCTCAAATTCTCACAGTGCCGGACACACCCAGAACTTCCTGCAGAAAGCTACTGCTACAGCAAATGCTAAGTATCATCACGGCCTGGCCATAAATCAATGGACAGGGCTCAGCTCCTGAGTCAAGGGAAAGTGGTTTCAGGCTGGCCATCAGCTCATGAGGGACCAACATCAAACCTCTGCCCTAAACCAAGTGCCTTGAACCAGGTCCCACTGGATACCATCTCACAGGGAATGTAAATCTGATACTTGCAACCATGTCAGCAAACACACTGCACTATGGAAATAAAGGTGCAGTAGATGTCATGAAGCAATGGAAGCAGGGTGTAGTAAGAAGGTGTGTCCTATAAAGAATAAACATGGAGAGAGAACTGAGCTGTGGAGAAAAGGCAAGCAGAGGACTGCTGTCCCATAAACAGCCTCTTCTGGGAGAAGCTGTTGGGCCACTAGCTGCCAGCCTCCTTGGAGCATAGCTACATCCCAAATGCCAGGAACTTTCTGATCTCTGTGTAAACTAAGATAGTCTGGGGTCCTCCATACTTCTCCAGGGTTTATCCTTACTTAAAACCCTGTTAACTTGTTACCTGATAGCAATAAAGCAGAATTAAAACTGCCTTTAAGGATGTTTGCCAACATCATTTATACAATGTGAGCCTCTCTGCCTGGCCACTGAGGTCAATTATCAATAACACATTCCAAAGGTCCATTGTATGCACAGCACTTCAGGAAGCATCAATGACATGGCCCACAGGGACATTATAAGCCAATGAAAGTGAAAGTTTTAAGGAAGCTTAGCACAAAGAATTTCATCATTGCCATATAGTCCCAATGAAGATCACAGACTCTGGACCTAAACTGCCAGGGCTCAGTTTCCAACTCCTCGGCTTAGAAGCTGTTTAACCCTCAGTAAATTACTTCCATCTTTCTGTGCCTCAGATTTTTCTCTTGTAAAATGGTGATATAAGTATTTCACCTTCCTCAGAGTGGTGTGAAGATTAAATGAGTTTAACATATGTAAAATACTTACTGTTATATTAATATTGATAGCTTACAACAGTGGAAAAGATGGAGTATACATTGAAAATGATAAAAAGAAAAATTGTTTCAATTATGTATTTATCTTTTACACTTGTGCTGCTGCTTTAATGTGGATAAAGGCTCCCCCATGAGACTAAGATCTGGGAAGTCAGGGACCATGTTTAAATTGCATGTCATTGTCTCCGGGCAACTGTCACAGTTTCTAGCACAGAACAGGCGCTCAATAATATCTGTTAAATTAATCAATGGATAGTCTAAGCCCATGTTTATACCCTATTGTCAATACACTCAATTAAGTTTTTCCTTTTCATCTTTCCAACATAGGTTTTATCTATTTACCTTGATGCTTCATTTATTTGACATATGTTTCCTCAGTAATAATGCAGGGAGATTTTAACTTGCATGTTCCTACTTGATAGAGCACTTCTTCCACTTAGAAGTCTTTTCTACCTATTCTTTAGATGCAAACAATTTATCTCATCTATTCTTCATTCTAGATTCTGCCAAAAACAGAGTAGGAAAATGCTGGAACACTTCCTAAGTACCTAGTGTGTCCCTGGGTCCCTTCCCCCATAGAGAGCCTCTGGATCTGTTGCGATTGATTGGCCATGACCTGCGCATGCACGCGAGTGGTGCTGGAATTCCTCACGGCATCCTTAGATCTCTTTTTGCCATGTTCTTTGCCCTGACTCTAAGAGGAAGCCAACTATCTCTCCTCTGGCCTGTGCCACAGATGTCTTCCACATCAATACCATCTGTGATCCTGATGGAAATGATAGTTAAAATTTGCTGCATCTGTTATTGGACCTATCTTTGTAGTAGGAGTAATGAAATTTGGCTTCCAAACTCATTCATCTTTATGTAGAGAGCCCAAAATAATCTGTAATTAAAATACTAAAGGTAGAAATAACTGGGAGATACGAAATGAATGTGGGGAAAAGTTATTTTTCAATAAAGAAGCATGACAATTTTTTTAAAATATCAACTCTAAGAACTATTTATAATCTAAGCCTGTAGCAAATAAATTATGAAAAAATAGCTTTTTATTGGTAGACGGGAAGCTGTGGAAATGAGTGGAGTGTTTGATAACCTGAAATTTGCTCTTTCTAAAAGAGCATTATTTTTATAGTGGAATTGGGAGGTGGCTATTGTTTTATTATTTTAATTATTTGTGAATGTGGGGTAAAGACTGGGAACATAAAAGTAAAGTATATGTAGAAAAGTAAGTTAAATTTAGTTTCTAAAGAAGCATAAAAGTGACAATTATTTCATTCAAAACTGAAGATGTGTAATTTATATATTAAACTGAAATTTTTAAAATTTTAAAAATACTGTATTTTATATTAATTAAACAAGATGTTCAGAGTTTTCAAATGCCAAAAATGTTTAATAGTCTTGATTTTTTGGTGTTTATCAAAAATATCTCTTTGCAATTTCTGAATTATGTTACTTATTATCAAATTTATAATAAACTTCAAGCCCTAGAAGAAAACACAATCATATTTTAGTTAGTTTTATATACTCTTTTAAGAGATAAGAATTCTTCTCTGGTTTTCCAGTGGTCTCACATGTGCCTGGTGGTGAGTTGGACCATCACTCCATTCCCCTCCTCTCTCCCAGGCTCTTGTGAGTCCACCTTGAACTCAACAGAGTACAAGGAGTTAAACCAGTTCACCAGCAAACCCTGGGAAAACTATCTGAGGATGGACTATCCAAAGTACATGGGCATCACCATTGTACCATGGTGAATATTTATTCTATCACAAGGGATAAAATAATTTTTTGCTTTCAACAAAAATAAAGAATTCTGCAAAACAAAGATTTAAGTAATAACCAAAGTTTTGCTCATTAGGGAAAGCTGTGAAGATTACTGACTAAAACATTCTTAGGGCCATTTCACATAGAAAAATCAAAAGATCTATCTTGAGAAGCAAAAACAAAACAAAAAATTAATGATATTTCAGAGAAACACATTTTGAGTCTTACCCCACTCTATTGGTTGCACTAGGTCTCATAGTTATAAAGCAGGATTACAATTTCATTTAAAGAAGTTTACCAATGATTTATACAATAACATGACCATCTGTGAAAGGGAACATAGCTCTGGGATTAGGATGCCTAGATTCCAATCAAGGCTCTGTCGTTTCCTAGTGTGCACCTGGGGCAGCCTACATAATCTAGCTAATGCCTCATAGGGAAAAAGAGCTATAATCATAATATCAACCTTAAAGTATTGTTGTGTGGATTAAAAATATAGCATATAAAGTTCTTGGAACTACCTGAGTATAAGTACTCAACTATTGGTTACTATTAGTGACCTAAATATTAGGTCATATTATTATTGTATTAGTATCAGTGACAGGTTACTAGGTCATCAACAATAAATATCCATGAAATGTGAACACTTCAGAAGACACTGGGATGTTGCAGAGTAATAATATGATTCCTTAAGAAGACGATGATGCAGTGGAAGAAGAAGAAAAAAAAAAGCAAATATATATATATATGGCATTGGGGTAATCTCTTTAGGATGCCTGGTGGAGGGAATAAATGGAGGGGAAAAGGGACAGCTGTAATACTTTCAATAATAAAGATAAATTTTTTAAAAATAAAAAAATAAAACAAAACAGAGGTGTCAGCATTGTTAATCTCATTCTTGACACTCTAGTCAATGTAATAAGACATGAAATGGAAAGAAAAGGTACAGCTATTATCATTTGCTGGTGTATAATTTCCAAAGAACAAACTGAAAACTAACATAACTAATAAATAAATTACTAATATGGTTGAAGACAAAATAAATACAAAAAAACACAGTAATTTCTTAAATAATGCCCTTAACATTAAACGTAAGGGTCAAAAGATTTTTTTCACACAATTGTAATGAAAAAAGTTAAACACCTAGAAATAACTTAGAAAAGTGTATAACTTCTCTGCCCCTCCCATCCAAAAAACTATAACATCTTATCAAGAGATAAAGAACATGTGAATAAAGGCCATATACCATATTCTTAGATGGTAGACTATTATAAAAAATACCTACTTTTCATAGATTGATTTATAATTTTCAGCAAATTATAATAAAAATATCAGGGAAATTTTCTCAACCCTGTCAACGTAAATGTAATATGCTCTGGAAGGATCGCTGAAAGATAAGGTCAGATTTCATTTGGATTTAAGAAAATAAGAAAACATCTTATATATCTAAGCTTATGGAGTAGGGTCATACACATATACATGCATAGGAAAAGTTTGGAAGGAAAGTACTTTTAAAATGCTTACCTCTGGGCAATAGGATTATGGATGGATTTAATTTTCTTGTTGTCCTTCTATATTTGCCAAAATCTTTACAATAACTACTTACTGATTTGAGAATCAGAAAAAAATATACATTTTTAAGAGAAAAGAAAAAATGAAAAAAAATAAAGAAATAGTTTGGGCTTTGGGAGCAAGGATGAATGCCAACAAAAATGATAATTTTGTCAAGCTCAATAAAAACTGAGTCAATACACTGTAAAGGCATTTGCAAGGCCTGTAAGAATATACTTATTATTAAATCCTGTGCTGAGAGTAGGAAATCAACCACACAGGTATAATTTGTTAACTTTGTTAATTATTGGCAAATAAAACACTATTTAAAGCTACGGCCCAGCTGGGAGTGGCTCAGTGGTTGAGCTTAGACCTAGGATCCAGGCGATCAAGGTTCGATTCCCGGTCAGGGCACATGCCCGGGTTGCGGGCTCGATCAATGACTCTCTCATCATTGATGTTTCTATCTCTCTCTCTCCCTCTCCTTTCCTCTCTCTGAAATCAATAAAGATATATTTTTTAAAAAAAGCTACGTACCTAGGCTTGGCACTCAAGAAGAAGAAAAGGGACTACACAGGAGAAAAGCATAGAAGTTTTTCAAAAATGAAGATGCCTTTGAAGAGAAGTATGGGGGTAGTTGGGCCAGGGGAGCATTCTGGCAGAGAAATGAGATGGAAAGTGGCTGCCAATGAGGACAAATAGGTTTTGTGGATTCTGTCCTGGCCCTGGGTCAAGATTACCAAGGCTACTTACTGAATTTGTTTTCACTTTACACGGATTGACGGAAGTCTCCTGTGAACTCAAGGACTGTTAGATGCTGTGATGGTCACAAAAGCAGTGTAAAACATAGCCCTTGATCTCCAGACCTCTCAATCTGGTTATGGAGGCAAGATAACACATGAGTAATGTGAAAACAAGACAAAGGATAAATAGGCTAAGTGCCCATATGAGAAGTTCAGGGAACTGGCGTACTAGAAGGCCACTGAAGGGTAAAACTGAGGGGCCAGAGTAGAAAAGAGAATATTCATGCCCCAGGGAACATGTTGTGGCTGGTAAGCTCATCCCTGCACCCTCCACTCCCTCTTTGATGTTGCACAAGAATCACGAGTCCCACGGGCCAGGCTGTCTCCAGACTGTAGTCAGTCCTTAGAAATTCAGCCCACTTTTTAAACAATAGATTTTCTTTTGAGTCACATTTTTTTAATCATATCAAGGCTTAATTCATACCACTTTTCTCTGACAAAACCCTTACTTTTCCTAAATTGTGAAGCTGATATGCCAAGATGTTTTCCACTAAAGTCAATTTATCCAAGCTGTGATAATGTAAGAGACTCGAGAGAAACCTTGTTTTAAACAGCTTTGAATCAGATACAGAAAACCAATATGGGCAATGATCCAGCAGGAGAGCATGCTTTTTACATAGACTACTCTTGAGATCGATGTCAACATCAGATTGCATCAAAAATTTCAAAGGGAATTGGATTATTCCGTTTTCTTTTATTGGAATTCAGAGGCAAATGGAATTCAGGGTGAGATCTGAAGAGATAAGGCCTTTGTTTTTGAAGGGATACCAAGGTCTTAAAGTGGTCAGAGATCACTGCAGTGGAGAGGGGTTCAGATTACAGAAGGAATTCAGCCTCACACACACAACTGCATTGGCTCCCACAGATAAACATGACTTAGCAATCAGAATAGGTTGACTTAATAAAACCACAGTATAATTCATTACAGCAAGTTTTTCATTGTGTCATATGGGAAGGAGCTCTGTAGGAATCGATGCATTATTTTACAGGGATTTAATTTAATCATCCGGGATATTTCTAGCACATGATGAAATCAAACCCGGAGCTGAAGATACTTGGTCTCACTTTTGTCCTTCTGTCAGGCAATACCACTGAACACACAACACACTCAAAGTGTGCTTCAGCCCCCTTGGTAGAATTTCTTTGGCACCTGTTAAATTTTAAAGAGCTCTGTGAAAAGCACTTTCTTAACTATTCAATGAGCTTTTGGTTCATTTATGTGCATAGAAATGCTCTGAAAGCTTAAAATCAAAAGTACTCTACTTACTAACATTTTTTTCTTGGGTACTTAGTCTCACTCTTCCTTGATATGGGCCTACTCATAAGTGGACAGAATACTTGAAATTCTCATGGGCCAAAATCATGCAGAGCTGTTACCGTTGCCCTGAATTTCACTGTCAATTATTTTGATAATATGATTAGACCATGGTGTGCTTTTATGATAAATTTTATCTGAAATCCATGGTAATTTAAGCCCCAATTCTAAACAGATGAAACCAAATTGTAAAGCTATGTTTATGTGATTGAAATAACCAGATCTTCATCAGCTCTGTTATTTCAACCACCTTCTGATGTGAATTGCTGAGTAGATAATTATGTAGACATATCATATGGATAAAGCCAAAAGTACCAAATAAAAAGTGCCGCAGAAAAGTTGATGGCCACAGAGATAGTTAGGTCCGTTCACAACAACCTACAATGCTCCCCAATGTGCCACGCTCTTCACTCTTCTGTGTCCTTGGAAAAAATATGTCCTCTCCTGAAATGTCCTTCTCTTCTTTGCCTGTCTAACCCCTGCCGGGACCACCACCTCCAGAATGTCTTCTCTGATTGTGAGGTGCAGAGATCAGGCTCCACAAAACTTTCTTTACACAATGCACCCGAAGCAAACACTCTAGAGGGATCGGGCAACTTGGATTCAAATCCTGGCTTGGTCATTTTCTAATTGTGTGGTCCTACCTGAAAGCTCTCTCAACTTCAGTTTCCCGCTATGGAAAACATGGGTAATGAAAATAGTAGTGTAGAGCCTGGTCCACAGCAATGTTTGATAAAGATTAGCCCATGAATATTCAGTCAGGCCTACTGTTTTCCCTTTAATACATTAAAGTTATTTATTGAAGCTAGAGAATTTTTATTGATATCTTGCATGTTATGTTATATAGTGATACATTTTTTCTGAAATTCATATAATCTAAATATGTAATCTAAACTCACTTGTTAAACTGTTGTAAATGATTTTATAATGAATGGGGCTAAAGTATTATTCAAAACAAGTCCATCTCCAATTTTCTTAAGAAAATGAGTGAGAATATAGGCTTTAGGCACAAAAAGCAGATTTTCCCCTCTAGGAATCCATCAATTCTATAATCCAAGTTTCTGGAGTTTGGCTGTAAACAACTATATAGTCCTCGGGACCAAAAGGAATGATTGATAGCATCGTCTTTAAATATTCAAGTCTATTCAGTAGAAAACAGAATGATCGGTCATGCTAAAACTATGATCAAATAAGTGTTAAGAAATCTGTTTGTCTTTTAAATTATAGACCTGCAAATGTTATTTCTCCTCTGTGTATTGTTTGTGTGTTTTTTTATACAGCCTATTAGTTATTTTCTTTTAAAAAGTATCAAACAAGAAATAATGATTAAAAAAATTCAACATCTCCGGCTACAAGACTTTTAGGAACTGAATGTCCTTTCTGAAAATGTTTGACAAAGTGCTGAGTCAGAACATTTTAAAAAGCAAACAAACAAAAGCACAAAGGAATCCTAGTGAGGTTATTAAATTCCAAGGACAAAGAGAAACTCCAAAAATTTTCCAAGGAGAAAACAAAAATGGGTTACCTGAAAAGCAAAAATCAATTTGCCATCAAATTTTATATCAACAATTGTGTACTAACGGATAACAGTGAAATGCTTTTAAAAAACTAAGCAAAAATTATCTTGAACCTAGATTACCATAAGCAGATAAAATATCCAGTATGCAGAAAAAATAAAGATATTGTTGGACATGCAACGATTTTTAAACCTTACCACCCAGGCATCTCTGGGTAGAAAACATACCAAATACAAAAAAGGAATTTAGAAACAAAAGAGGAATTTTTAAAAAGTATAACGTGTTATATATAATAGGATGAGGGGGAAAACCCCACAGTTAAATCTAAGTTATTTTTGACACTGTGGCTATGAAGCTCAATGCAATTATTCGGAAATGTCATAAGAAACTGAGGAATAACATTTGAAAAATTAACAAGTCCAGAAGATTTTAAATGACTGCATCAAAAACTTAAAGTAGGGGAGGAGAGGGAAAAGTAAATGCATGACTGCTACCGGTCTTGTCATGTTCAGGGAAAGGAAGATGAATTCTCAATGTTGATTAAAATATATAGATTTTACTACGTTTATTAAAGTTGTAAGGATGGGCAGCCCAGATTTCATGTGAGAGGTTCTATCTAAGGATGTGAATGTAGTTGGTGTGGTTCAGTGGGGAACATCATTGGAGATCAGCTTCCACAGGGAGAATCTATCAGAATGATAATGTCTCCCCCCCCAGCTCAGCAATTCTATTTCTAGGAACTTAAGTACAGAATTTTTGCACACGGCATTAAGATATGTGCATATTAAGCATGGTGGAGCCCAATCCACATGTTCTTCTAAGAGAAATTGGTTATAAGGTATGTACTTCTTAATATGGAATACTATATAGCAATTATAAAGATTGACGTAGATTTATTACATGGACATGGAAATATATATTCTTTCATGAATAATGTACTGAAGATAGTATGTATGATATGATCTCAGATTATGAAACTTAAAATTCAATGTGTGTGTATTTATGCACATTTATTTTTATAATGCATAAAAAAATGTAGCAAGCGAAATAAGTAGAGGAATAGAATCAGAGATATATGGCAAAGAAGGAGTTTTAAAATTTTACTACATGTAACTTTGTGTTCTGGATATTTTCTACAATAAACATGTATTTTGTAATTTTATAAACAAACAAAAGAAGAAAAATGAATATATATATTATGGTTTATTGATGCAAAATGTTAAATTTTCTGGTTTAAAAACTGCAAAACCAACCTGTTTAAGAAAGAGTGGAGAAATGGAGATTCTATTGTTAGACACGCGATGCATATGAGATGTTATGTGACATCATCAGCAAGCAGTGAGAGCAGGCCATGGGAAGAAAGAAGGGAGGGGGGAAGGAAACAGTGCCAGCAAATACCTGAGATGGGCAGACACTGCCTCACTCAACAGAAAATGACCTCTTTCAATCTGTGATGTGCCTTAAATATGTTGTCAGCTTATATTCTGTGAAATGTGGTATTTATCTCTGAATAGATTACAGGTCTCTTCAAGGAAACCTCCCATCTGGACTCAACAGCTAAGGACTGCTAAAGGGAGAGGGAAGCAGATACAGACTGTCAGGGCAGCAATTATTTTACCTTTGGGAACTGAAACTATTTTTATTCAAAAAAGAAAGTTTGCAGACACAGCATTTTCATATTTGGCTTCATAAATGCTACCCATACAAAAAAATGATTGGCTCGGGAAAGCATATAACCAAGTGGGGGGATATCAGTTGGCCTGAAAAAAACACACCAAAAAACACCCTGAGATAGCAGTAGCCAATATGTTTATCAGTCTCGCTGTCTCTCCATATTTACTTCCGTTTCATGACTAGATACGGAGGCTAAAATGTTAAAAAGGGCATTATCTGGGCCCCCCAGGGGCGGGGATGGAAGAGTGAAAGATGCCCTAAGGGTTAGTTGCAGAGTTCGGGTTCTACGCTGCAGGTAAGTAAAAGCGCGTCCTGCCGGGCCGGGCCGGGGGAGCTGCGGGGCTCTGAGCAAGCTGCTTGGTCTGCCTGGGCCTCCGTTTCGTATTCGTAAAACACATATAACAAGTGTGTGCCCCGGTCAGAGCGTTCTGGGGACCAGATGAGACAGCACCAGAAATCCACACACCAAGTTAGCCGTCAGTGAGAGTCAAAGTGAGCCACAATTATTTGGGGAGGCCGGATAAGGGCCCTGGATTTGAAGGCTCATTGTGGGAACCCACAGTGGTTACGCTGAGTCTGAGGTCTCTCATGCCAAGTCGGTGGATGGTGAGGGCCTGTGCCAGAGGCTGCCCTGCAGATTCACCAAGATCATCCATGAGAAGGATTTAGATCAGAGACTAGCAGCTCAGAATTCGATTAATGTTAGTCATTACCCCTATCAGAATGCTTCAGGAGGACATACCAACAAACTCTTCTTAAGGGTGAGAGGGAATATTCTGAAGAAGAGGTGGCTTCAGATAACTGGCAGGAGTGCTCCAAGCAGGGAACATGAAGGAAGATCATGGCAGGCCAAGCAAACAGCAAGAGGGAAAGCGTAGAGAATTTAATAACGATGATACTGAAGACAATAGTCATAATAATACAGCAGGTTCAGAGAAAATGGGTGAAAACGTCCTATGGGCTTTAGGATATATGAACTGGGGTTCAGCAGAGAAATTATAATCCAGAGAGGTTCGTATGGGGTTGTTGACAAAATTAGAACAGAGCAAGGCTGTGTGGGGCGAGCAAGTCGTAAACAGATCCCCTAGAAAAACAACATAAAAGGTGCGGGAGGAAGCTGCACAGGAAGCCCAAGAAGAAAGCTGACAGAGGCAGAGCCCATGAAATCAAAGAGGCTGGGAAGGCAAGAGCTTCAATAAGGAGCGACCGGTCAACCATGTCAAATGTGGCGTAGATGTCAAGTAGGGGGACAGGAGAAGCGGGGCTGTTGAACTGGCCGACTGGGAGGATGCTGGTGAGGGAGCATTTTTAATTGTGTGGTGTTGGTGGAAGCCAGGATGTAATGAGTTGAGGAATTAATGAGATGTGAAGACACTAAGTATTGACTAAGTACAGACCTCTTGCAAGAAGTTTAGTGATTTAAAAAGTGAGAGAAATGACTCATAGAAACTAGAAGACATTAGTTTTTAAAATCCACATAAGCAAAATTCACCGTTGCTAAAGAGAAGGAAAAAAAAGGAATAAAAGAGAAAGAAAAATGGTAAATTTCCCAAGGCTTCCATAGAGCTACAGGGAGAAAATGGAGAAAAAGGAACCCAATACTTTGCTTAAATAGGATTAGGAGATTAAGGCAAAGGCGGGGGTGGGGTAGAAAGTTGAGAAATAGGAACTTCAAATGACTAGGAAATTAAGATTCTAAAAGAGGAACGAGGGGACAGTAAGGGCAATCTTGTGGATTTGTTGAAAGGGCAAGAGGTGAGCTTAAACTGCTACAAAAGAAGTGATCAAAACAAAAAAGCAGTCCTCTCCCTCCAGGGACACGGTAGCTTCGGACAATATGGTCCTGGTTAGAATTCTGACTCCTCTGTGCTAAATGGTCCTCGGTTCTAAGTCACGGAAAACTGCCAACCCTGGAGGCCCACGCTGGCAGCCGCAGAGGTTTGTCACCAGCTCGAGCTAGGGTCCCCTTTAGCCCGGGTTGTACTCCAGGTCCTCTCGGAATATCCGTGCACCTGAAGCAGTGTGCCCCAAAGTAAACCTGTCCTGAAAAGGCCAGCGTGGGAAATTTGAGAAAAACGTAGGAAATGGCTGCCAGACAATACGAATGGTTGCCTTTTGGAATGAAAGAGAATATTAGATGGTATTTTTCTGGACTATCTAGAAAAATCTGCCTGGGACTGTTTCAATTAGCTCTTGGATCGTACACGTGGGCCAAATGGTTTTAGAAAATGTGACCCATCGCTTCGCTCTGTGTGGTTCACAGTTCCCACCCCTATCTGTAGAATAAGGAAGATTAGTTTTAAGTCCCTCCAACTCTGAACATTATGACATTTCATGATTCTCTCCTTTGCATTTCTTTCATTTTCACAGGAATATGTGTCCCTGGTACAACGCTGATGCCCTATCTTCCTAACCATATTGTTAGCCCCAATTTTGTTTCAGTTTCCTTCTTTTGTCTAAAAGAAGTTAGAAAATGTGTTAAAAGATAAGACAGTTTTAGGACACCCTGGGTGAGGCCAGTCTTTCTCCAATAGGGAGGCCTTTATATGGAAAACACCCCTTAACTAGGCCGTGCCTACTGGTTTGAAATAAACATTTTGATGAAACTTTCTGCAGAGAACTGGTTCTTACATGAAGAAATTAATGCCTACACCCCAGTGCAATACTGAATTCCTTCCAGAATCATTTTCTTGTTGTTATGTAAACATAACCTAAGTGGGTCTGTTAGAGATAATTGCTAATACTCTCCTAACCTGGTAACTTAAGGAAGACTAAAAGGAGATGGGAATTCCTAAGAGGGAATTTAGAGGCAATGGGGGAAGGGCCAGTTTACTTGTAACAACCAGCTGTATCTTTTGTAGGCCAGAAACTGTGAGAAATTATTTTTATACTACCTGGTTTCCATTTCTTTTTCTATTCTGGTTAAGAAGCAGGCAGATGATTTCTCAGGATCTCTTTGAGTACTTTTTTCTCTTTGTGTATGTGAGTGTGTGTGTCAGAATACCCTTTGTATCTTGAAAATAAACGTGGTACGAAATTCATATCTAAGTGATAACATTTAAATTGTGAATACATAATGTTTAGAGATGAGAATATTTTTTTTTGGTACATTTGAATCTATTCTCATCATATTCTAATTTGCTAACTTATTTCATACACCAAGAACTAAGGACTTGGCCTCTGATCAACCCCACAGCAAAGTAGAAGGCCTTCGGTAGGAATGCACAAGTTGGCAAATGACATCTGCTTTCAGTGTTTCTGGGACGGCTGAGACACGTGCGACTTGGTGCTTCACACCAGAGGACTGGAATGAAGACGTCAGGTGAAAAGGGTCTGGCAGGGGTGGCCCTACTTCTGCTGCCTTCAGCCACCTGGGACATTCAGAGATCACCACAAGCCATGGCTGAAGTTCTCCTGGAGTTCCAGCAGCCCGCAGTCTCAAAGCAAAGACTCCCGGGTGTAAGGTGGATCATACTAAGAGTTGGCTCTTTCTAAACTGAGTTACTCTGCCTTTCACTGCCCTTTCAGAAAAATTTTATGTTTAACAAGCACGGAAAAAATTAAAATTACAATTAAAAACCTGGAAGAGGGCAGAGCTCTAACACTAACCTGCAGAACTGACAATTCTGGCCGAGATTCTAGTGCTTGTTTTGGCCTGCCAGGAGACCTTAAACCACCAGCAAAACATCTCGGTGACTTAGTTTACCTCTCTGTGAAACAGTCGCCTGCCGCTAGGTGTTGTGAAATAAAATGCCCTCAGATGTTGTAAACTTCCATGTTTGCATAATTGTCTCTCTTAGCATTTAAAGCGTGTTGTGCTAATCCAGATGGGGGCATGCAGCAAAATCAGAATTCAAATGAACCAGGTGGAAGCGAGTTACCGTTGTGTTATGAATGAGCCTGCACCAAACTGAGCTATACTCGCACAGCACCGCCCTGAGCACCACCTCCGAGAGATGCTGCAGTTTCTGGTGGGAGTTTTTGTTTGTTATTTTTGTTGAGTGGATCCTTAACAGAGTACATTTGGGAGACCGGTGTGAGACAAAGAAGGTTTAGGCTTTAATTTTTCTTATATTCAGGTTAGGAGAAATAGTTTGAATCCAAAAGAATGTCACTGAGTGCAAACATAAACCTGGAGCTGGGCCCATTGGGCGTGAATCTCAGGGGCTATTAATCCACAACGTTCAGTTTGTAAATATGCAGGAGACTGAGTCAGTAGAAAAAAATAATAATTTTAAACATCTGTGGTATTCTTTCTGTTCCAGATTAATTACACTGCTTGTTGGTCGACGCTGACCAGAATTTTCAATCTTCTGATGCTATCCTTGGAACGTCATAAGTATTTTGCTATGTGTTTATCACTTATGTCCCATGAAACTCTATGTCTGCCACAGCCTGTCTTTCATAATTTATTTTAGGTTCTAATTTTGTGCTTTTATCCACTAGTCTTCTTGTTTTGCCTTTTACGCTGAGCAATACGCAACTCTTTCTCATCAAGTATTTATTATTACTTTGAAGAGATACCTTGTTAATACACAGTCCCACACACATACACATCATTCAGTCAAAATGATGATATAAATGAAAATCCAAACACGCTGTTTAATCATTTGGAGAGGTTGATAATTATTTTCAATCAGGTAGAATTGCTCTGCCAGTTCAAAGAATTATTAATGAGAGCTGAATTTGTTAATAGGCTGTGAGCAGCCCTTTTCTGTGAGTGGGGGAAGGTCGTTCTAGAAGTTTCTATTTAGCCTTCCTATCATACCCTCCTGAAGTCCGTCCCCTCCCTCTGAATAAACCAAGAGTCCCACTGCTAGAATCTCCATCCTACGATCCTGAAGGTACCTTTCCTGACCTGAATCCTTGGCAGCTCAAATGGGGAGAATCACAAAGGCTTGTTGTTGTTGTTGTCGTTTTCTAAAACAGCCTGATTTGGAAATGAGAAATGGACTTTGCAGCGTGTAGAGCAGCCGTCATCCCCACCTCCACCTTCAGTCTGTCTTGGGAATGATCCTCCCTTCCCTCCCCCCTCCCCGCCAATCGATGTCCCATGCTTTCTGCACCCCGAGATGACAAAAGAGCCTCTGCTTGGGGACTCAAGCTCCCTTCCTCGCTCTTGTCCCCAAAAGCTTCTCCTCAGACCCCAGCCTGCTCCTCCCGTGATCCTCTTTCCCTCTTTACCAAGCGGCGGAGGTGCTGGCCGGCGTTGGGTTTCTCTCTCACCAGGGCACCGGCTCCTCTGTCCCCTGGAGCGTCTCTCCAGGCGGAGGCTCGGTCTGTTCAGCTCACTTCCTTCCTCCCCCTAACGATAAGCCCACACGCCCTTCTGTTCTGTGGGTTTTACTGAGAATCACCAAGGAGAAAAAGAGAAAATAACAAAGTATCCACGTGGAAGAGATGTGACAGTTTAAGAACTCACTTAACTCCTTCATTCAACAGGAACCACGGACCACTTCCCACATGGTGAGCACCAGCCTCTAGGATCTAAGTGATCATCTCTGGGCTATGCTTCTGGGGTGACCTTGGAAGTTCCACCGGCCACTCACTTTCTTGGCAACTAGCTCACGAATCTCTCCTCTCAGCGAGGAGAGCAAAATAAAAAGGGGGCAGTGCTCTCTCCTTGGGTAATTTTTACTTCTCGACAGCTCTTCAGATGGATAGTATATGGATCATTGGTCTTCTACCCATAAAGATATTAAGATCATAACATAAATTTAATTAAAATACGCACACACACACACAATGTAACTCTAATAATAGTGGAATTATTTGACATTGAGACTATTTTGAAAACTTCAGAATACCTGCTTATTTTCTCCTACTCACCCTACCTCGCCCCCTCCTACTATTGTGTTTTGACCACCAAGGGCTTTCCTTGAATCCAATAATTTAGCATCTATGTAGTGAGATGCTCGTAAACTGGTACCATCAAAAGGACAAACAAAAGCCCTGAATCACGGTGTTTGCTGATTTCCGTGATGTAAACACTTTTACCATGGCCAACTTCAAGTTACCAATGATTTCATGAACAACAGCACTCGAGAACTCTTGCGCACCAGTCAGAATCCGTTCCATCACACCACTTGGCCTTCCAGTCTTTTCCCTTATCAAAACTTGCTCTGTGCCTTGTCTCTAAAACACTGCTCTGGAATCAGCCTTCACTTGGAAAAGCGATATAATAAGGGAATCCCAGCAGAATGTCAATGGCTGAATGAAAAAGGCTCTATGTGTTAACCCTGCTGGGAGGACTCCTGGGAGAGGACCTCAACCCAATGGATGAAACTCACTGTCGACACTGGCAGGGCCCTTAGGCCAAGGGTGCACCGGAGTGGCAGCGCAAGGAGATGGGGAAAGCCACAGTGAATGGCAGCAAGGACACAAGCACAGCCTCAAGGTTTGTGATACTGGGCAAGTTACCTGACCTCTCTGTGCCTTAGATCTTCATTTGTCAAATAAGGATGGTAATATTGTATTTTATGGAACCCAAGCTGTTCTCTGTGGACAACATACCATTACTCTGTGTTCCATTACGAAATTTTTAAATGTTGCCAATTAAACTATGCCACACCATCAAAAGTAAGATACATTCTTGTTTCACAGCTGCTAAAATGTGAGTGAAACTAGGTCTTAGGATTGATGAGTTAGGTTAGTACCTTGTGCACAGGGTCATCGGGAAGAGTAAATGAATCGATGTATGTAAAGTGCTTAGGACATGGCCTGGCGCATTGTGGGAGCAATGATTTTGCAATTATAGATTTTGTTATTACAGTATCATTATTATTACAAAGAGATGAATGAAAATAAAAAGATGCAAACTTCAGATTTCTTCCTAAGATTAAGTATGAACTAAAGTGGATCTAAACTAGCATTTTTTCAAGCTATTTTTCTTATAACCACATGGACCTCAGGGACTGCAGTAGAAAAGAAGTGTAGGTGGGCTTAAGGGTGAGGTCAAGGCCTAACAAGTGAAATTCTCAGCCGCCTAATTCAAAACTCAACCAAAGCAGCTCGCTCCATTTTTATCAACCGAATGCATTGAAGTCCAATGTAAGATTTCACTTTGACCGTTCCTGTGCTTAAGTGTATATAGGTGGTGTCCAGACAGCTAACAAAACACTTGCCTCTTGGCAGATAGCAAGCTTGGCAGCTGCACAGGGATGAGGGTGATCTTTCCCAATAGCAAGCTAATTCTCACTCAAATTCCCAGATCTCTGAGTCCAAAAAGTGCTCGTCTTGGTCAGTGGACATAAGCAGCTCCTTTCCCTCTCTCCAGCCTTCACTGTCTCTTCTGACAGTGCCCTCTGCCAGACCACGGTCCAGGACAGTTCTCTCTTGACTGGAGCTGTTTAAATGTTCAAGTCCAGTAAGCAAGGACTGTAGCAAGAAATCTAAATACCATAGCGAAGTTTATACCCTAAATGTCTCTCCAGTGGTTCCCTTAGCAACAGCTCTTACTTTTTAGGACTCACCTTGGCTACACACTGCTTTAGCAATTGTTTGTTAGACTAACTTCCAAAACAGCTCATGTCCCTCCCAGAACCAAACATTCTAAGCAGGAGCTGAAGTAGAAACATAACATATTTTTGAAGAGGTTTAAAATCTCCTTGAAAGTACTCATAGCCTCCCTTGAGATCCAGATCAATGAAAAATACATACAGAGATGGGCGAAAGAAAGTTTACAATTGTGAGTACGTGAAACACAGAGTTTATTCATGTATTATTATTTATTAACTACTGTATTATTTTCCATGCAAACAACTGGAAACCTACTTTTGCACCACCCTGTATATGAAAAATAAGTGGGGGGGGGGGGTAAAGAAAATACAAAAAGCTGTTGCCCTGTGATTCCAACTATATAACAACTATAAATAGATATGAAGAATAGTATCTGAAAATTAAAGTAGTTGTTCTGAGGTATTGTGAAAGTGGGAGATTAAAAAAAACCTGTATTGTTGTTTGACATTGTTACATTTGTTTTTCATTAAAAATGTCAAAACCCCTCTCATACATTCATTCAACAAACATTTATTGTACACATAATTTGTGTTTACCTCAGTTTACTCTACCCCACTCTCATCTTTTCTTCACTTCTCTTATGTCCTCAGGTGTTTCATTTTTAATATATGTGTCTGGCAACCAGGGTCTTGGATGGCAAACAATTGTTTATTTTTTTCCTGTAAGTCTCATCTACTTTTCTCTATTATGCTATATGAATAGTATAATACTTGAGTTACATAAAATAATTTCAGGTTTACAACTCCAGCTAATTTACCAGATGAATTATAGGGGGGAAAATTCTCCAACGCCTTCCCTAAGACAGTATAAAGAACACCTGAGCTCCAGGGCCACTATTTTATTATTATTATTATTTTAATTTATCTTCATTGTTGAAAGTATTACAGATGTCCCCCATTTTCCCCACTGACTCCCCCCACCCCACTCCGCCCACTCCCCAGGCCTTCCCGGCACTATTGCCTGTCCATGGGCTTTGCATATATGCATATAAGTTCAGTGCCACTATTTTAAAAGGGATGCTGGTATTCATTTAGCCTAAGAATAGTGCATCCATCAAGGTTTAGTTAGAGAAGCAGAGCTCCCATGAGTGATGTAGAAGAGATTTATTATAGGGGCTAAACTTGACACAGGTGGGGAGCTGGTGGAAAAGTCAGTCTATGCCAGAGGCCTCTGTGACTGGCGTCAGGCATGAAGTTGCTGTGGGCCTGGGCCAGCAGTCAGGAGGGAAAGCTGAGCATTACATAGGGAAGAACAAGAACAAACCAGAACCTGGGACAACAAATGGGAACCCATGAGGACAAACGGGAACTCACATCTGTCTGTCATCGCCCTCAGTCTCAATGACAAGGCGGTGTGCACAATGAAGCCAACGGGGCTCACCATGGAATTGAATACACATCTGGACTCCGAGAAGCTGAAAGAGAACCTGATAGTTGCCTGAGGAGCTGTGGCCTTGGGTGGTCCTCAGGTGAGCAAGCAGATCAGAACCAACACTCACGGCCACCACTGTGCCTGGACTTCCACGGCCACCTTCAGTGCGTGAACAGTGGCCGCTGCTTCACTTTCACCTTTCACGTCTTCTATCAATATATCTAGGGCTCAATAGAAACCTGGAGACATACAGGGAAAGGGACCATGGGAAACATCGTTCCAGCTCAGCAAACTGAACAAAGCTACACAAGAGACCTCTCTTTCCCTCCCTAGAATGAGTTTGTAAAAACAACTGCTATAATAATTCTAAATTCAATGTAATCCTTGGCTTGGCACCCAATCTCGAGGCCCTGGAATTTCCAGAAGACTCGCTTAAAGGGCTCCTTCTCCTGCCTAAATTTGGAGATGGAGGAGTCAACACAGTGGGAGATCCTTGTCGAAAATGGATAGAATTCAAGGATTCAAACACGGAACTGTTTTAAATTATACGAATGGTCATGTCTTCTGCTGTGTAAAAAGCAACTAACATACCAGTAATGTACCAAGGAATTTTCCAAATGCCTTAATCGGCCTCCCTCTCTCTCTTTCTACACACACACACACACACACACACACACACACACGGGGGGGGGGGGATGAATTAGGGAGAGAAGGAGCAGGTTGCTCTTCGCATTAAACCATTCGTGTATCCATTACAAGCAGCAGCAGCAAAGCATTTACAGAGTACCTGACTGGTTCCTCTCCTGGGCGAGATTCTGTGCTGATACAGTGTCCTACATGGGGCTGTCTCAAGGGAGAAATGGGACAAGGGTCAGAATCAGTTCTCAACGTGTTTGAACAGAGAGCTTCTATGTAACAGCCTTGCACCTAAGCAAAATGTTGGCCACTGTCCCTGAGCCTGGGCATGGCCATGGGCAGACGCAGGCAACTGACACAAGGATCACTCTCTTAGTGATAAAAGAGCCCCTGCAGAAGCCCCACCATCAGATTGCACCTGAGAACTTTAGATTAAAAATTATGTACAAATATCCATCAAAAAGTTAGAGCACCAACTAAAAGCATCATCGTCTTCGTCATCATCACTGTCATTATCATTTTCATGACTACTGCTACCTTCACAATCTGCAAGTGGCAGGGCTTTCTACCTCCTCTGATGTGGAATCCAGCCAAATACCTGTGTGGGCTAGAGCAACTGCAGGTCACAGACCCAGGCAATAGGGGCTGAGTGACCAGAGGAGGGCCAGAAAATTCTCTACTTTTATTTCTACCACCCGGTAGAACAAGAACACTGTGCTGCGTTGGTAAAGACCACTGTTGTGCTCCTGCCTTTCCAAAAGGCAGGCTGAATATCATTATTTTGAAAACATGACATTTTTTACATTCATGAGTTGGGTTGGGTTTTGTTTTGCTAGGGCTGTGTCCTGTATAATAATTATTCACATCCACCTGACTAACCACCTGTCAAGTTAAAAGCAAGGGCCTCCCATCAGGAATTTTGAGGATTTATTTTCTCCACTACGAAGGCCTCATCGGGAATTACCTGTTAGAACCAGCTGGACAGCCACAGCTAATTGCATGCTCAGGATTGCCCAACAGTCCTTTCCACCACTTCTAAGAGTCCAGGCAGGTTTCTGGGAAGACTGATTCCATTGTGCGATATTTAGTTGAAGTAAGTTAAGCGCCCATTTGGATGCAGACTGTCGCAATGACATCTGTCCTAGTAGTTTCAGGGAGGTTTATTTGACTGTATCTGCTTTTATTCTAAAAGAGCTAGTCAGAAGCTTGACCTGCTGTGGATGACACCTTGTGCTATGAGAATTAATTGGTAATGCCAAAAATATGCCTAACAGTGGATTTTTACTAGGCGTTAAAAAAATATAATCAAGCAAACGCAGCTTTATTGAAACAATCACATGAACTCTAGTCTGTGCATTTGGTCTCAGTTACTTGGAGGCGGGACAAACCAATTGGTATTAAGCGTGTATATGTTAAGTGGTAACAATTCTTCAACTTAAGTGAAAACTCTGGTCATTTCAACATTTCACTAACCTATAAGCAGCTGACTTTCAAATTTATCTCATTTTTATTAATGCTTATGGTGGCATGTAAAATTATGGCTCATCAGTATAAAATAGATTTTGCTCATTTAATAGCATTTTCTACTATGCTGCACTAGAGAATAAAAATTCTATTTTTGAAAAATTCTTTTGTTTATTTGTCCTTTCTTCCAGTCTCATAACTCTCTGACAAAAATATTGCCCCCAATCATAAAACATAAATATTCAGAATTTGAAAATATATGACAGTGAAGCAATGATCACATTTATACTTATTACATATAACAAAAACATAATATATGCCATCACTAAGAATTTGCTATATGCCAGGAGTTCTGCTAAACACATTATGTCTGTTAGTTCTTTTAATCCTCATAATGCTCCTTTATGTAAGTTCTATTGGTATTAGATCCATCTGATGCCTGAATAACATAGGATGTGGAGGTAAAGAAGACACTCAAGGCTACCCCAATGGTAAGTGGTACAGCTGGGATTTTAGTCACACTTCTGCTCCTAGAGTCTGAGCTCTTGGCAACCCGGCTATGCTAGTGATTAAACTCGGGATCCTTAACTTATAGGAGGTATGGATCCCTCTAAGAATCTGATTAAAGTTAGGGAACCTGTTCTCAGGAAAATGCAGCCCACCTCACCACACACACACAAACTTTCAGAGGGTTTCTAGGCCTCCTTAAAGACCACCCAGAGTTTCCATGGGTTCATAAGCCTCCAAATGATGGAACTCCAGTTTAAATATTTCCTTAAGTATCAATATGAGGGAATTTGGTTGTCCATTTAAGGAGTTGTGCTGTGCAAATGAAAACGTTACGTGAATGGAGAGAAAGGGTCACCAGTGTATTGGGACACCTGACACTCAGATACCCTACAATGGCCAGAGCAGTGAGGCAAAATTAAGGAGTCTTGCCCTAAGGGTGTCTGTGTTAGGCTCTTCCAGTTACCTTCCAGAAAGAAGCGAGGAAGGGTGGTGGTTGTAAGGAAGCATAATGGAGAAAGAACCTCCCAGAAATAAGAACAGGGACCAGGATAGGGCCTCACCTTTTTCAGCATGCAATTGGACCAGAAGATGGTGTGGATCCAAGATGTCCATCCAGATGGCAGCACAGGAACATATGGGACACCCCGCCCCCTCATGGTCTTTCTCCCCTTGCCACTCTGTTCCCTTCCTCCTGACCTGTTTACTCCTTACTCCAGATTATATCTGATCCCTCAGGGACTCCTGTATGCAGGTATAGCCTCTTAATTTTTGCAAACCCCACTTTGTTTCCTCCTAACGTCAGGTTACAATGACGCTTCGTGGTTATGACTACCTCAGTGCTTCTCATGTTTTTCCAGCTACTATTTCCACCACTGGAATGAATGGGGTTAGTTGTCCTATTCTTTAAGTATTTCCCAGTTCAAGAGCCTCATCGCAGCCCATATTTTTTACATGAGGTCATTCTGCAGGTTTTTAAGCAGCCTGTGGCTGTGCTTGTGACAGATGCCAACCCAATCCAATCAGCTACAGCTGGTGGCAAAGAGGGTAGGGGACTCTTCTACAGAACCAAACATGCCCCTGCCTGGGCGTGCTTTCCTTACTAATGTGGGTCAGGGAATTTCACTGCAGAGAGGTATAGTGATGAACTATCCAGGATGGGCTGGCTCTGGGAGACACCAGTGCAAACTTTCCAGACTTGGAATCAGGTCCATCGACAACTGGGTCCTCCACACCATTAGGTGGGTGTATGTTTCGAAAGGGATTAAAGGGCAGTGGGAGTCCTCGCTATTGATTGGGGAGAGCATCTGGATCTGAGACTAGCCAGGCGTGCTGTTCAGGATACCTGTGATTTCTGTGTCAAGCTTCAAGGCACACCACACTTCCTGGTGCATTTCATGTATTGCTCACTGAGATTTTTAAGGGGGAAATAGCTGACTGTGACACATAGAGTTACAGAGTTAGAACTTTTAAAACCATCTAATCTACTCGCCTAGACTATGGAGAGGGAGGCTGAGACAGAGAGAAGCTAAGTGCTAAAAGGGAAGCTCATGGAGAGTTCACGGTAGGGCCCCGATTTCCAGTCTACTTCTCCCTTTTTCATGCCTCTATTGTCAGCCACATTGACTCTCCATTCCCTTGCTGTCGTTGAGTGCTACCAATGACACTATTTTGCTATTCTGTAGAAAAAATAGAAAAGGCTGTGAAACGATATCTTATGCTATAAAGATTCAATTCCAATGAGTGTATATCTATAGGGTCTCTAACCATAGATAGAAGATTTATTGGAAATAATCCTAAATTAGAAGACTTCTGTGAATTAAGCATGTGAATTAACCTCTATTCTTCTTCTGAGAAACAGCAATTCATTATGTACTCCTCATTTATCTAAAAATCATTAACTGGACATCTGTTATGTTCCAGGCTCTGAGTGTAAGATGTTGCAGAACAATTGTCTGGTTCTCAAAGAGACTTTACACTTTTGTAGGGGAGTGTAAGAGAACTGCTATGGGGAAAGGCCAACAGACTCACGGCAGGAAGCGGGTCAGGAAAAGCTTCGCAGATGGGCATTTGAAATGCAGAGTCGCAGGTATAGGAAGAGTTAGGCAACCAGGGACTGGGGCTGGGCAGGCGGATGAGGGAGAACAGGGACTGGGGAAGACGAGCAGTGTGACTTCAGAGTTCAAGGGGAAGACGGGGTTGGATGGGCAAGAGTTGAGGCAGGCAAGTAAGCAGGGGCCTGGTGACAAAGAACTTCACACACCATCCTCTCTGTTTATCTATGGGCTATGAGTTACATGCCAGAGTTTTATTTTAGAACAGTATTTTAACGGCAGTATGAAGCATGTGTATCAGGAGCTTAAGACTGGAGACATGAAAATGAGCCTATTGCAGTAACCTGGGAGAGTGACTATGGATCCTTACTTAGGGCAGTGACAATGGGACCAGAGAGAAATGAGCATAGTCCAGAGATTTTGAAAAGATATAACTAGTGCTAGGTCTCTCAGGCTCCATGTAGTCTGGACCTGCATTGTTCCCATGGCCTTCAGGCTAATAGCTCTGCTTCAAGCATGCTAATCATTAGAGGAATTCTGCTTGAGGCTTGAGTTCTTTTCTGTTGTTGTTAATCCTCACTGAGGATATTTTTTCCATTGATTTTTAGCGAGATCGTGGAAGGAGAGAGAGAGAGGAACATCGGTGTGAGAGAGACACATTAATTGATTGGTTTCCTCTCACACGTGCCCTAACTGGAGCCAGAATCAGGCCTGCAACCCAGATACGTGTTCCCTTTAACCGTGTGAGGGCCGGTGCTCTACCCATTGAGACACGCGGGCCAGGGCTAGACTTGAGTTCTTACAAAAACAGCCTCTCCTATCTTCCCTTCCCTTGACGTAAAGAAGCCTGAACTCTGTACTTTCTTAAGACATATTTGAGGATTAGGTCTCCCATTTTGTTGGTAGGCGTCTTCTCAATCAATAAACCTGTCCTTACTCCCAACTCTGATGTTTTGGCCTTTCAAAGTGTAGGGCACATGGGCTTTCCACAGGTAACAAGGAGAGCGGGCATTAGCTGGTTTGGTCTGGGACATCTGAGTGAGTTTCTGGTAAAACAGTCAAGCATTAAGTTTCTGTAAAAAACTAGACTGCAGATTCAGAGTTCAACAGAGAGGTTGGCTGGGAATATAATCATCACCAGCACGTATAGGTAAGTAGTATTCAAAGCAGAGAGAAGAGGGGGGCTGTCAGAATTACCCAGAAAACTTTTTTCCAACTGTACATCCCCTTGAAACTCACCAATGCCTTTCCTCCCCACCACAACAGCACTCCACTCCAGTTCTTGAGCATGCCAGCCATGAGAAGGTTAAATCATTACGACCCATATATGAAGTGAAGAAGAGAAGAGCAGAAGACAACACCTTTAGGGACACTGACATTTAAGGGATGAGCTAAAAGAAAAGGGTGGAGTTAGATCTGAGGAGCATCAGGGAGATGGAAAGAAAACTATTAGTGCAAAGTCTCACAGAAGCCAGGAAAGGAGAGGGCGTCCAAAAGGAAGGTGTGGCCAGTTGCGTTAAGCATAGTAAAGAGGTGATGTGAAATAGACCCCAAAAGTGTCAACACTCTGCACCACCCCCAGAGCTGTGACAAGGGCCAAATAAGGTTGTGCATGTGGAGGTGCTTCCTAAAATATAAACTATTATACAACATGAGCAGTTATGATTATAACTTAAGACTTAAGCCACCTCCCACCAACTCTAGGAGTCCCTCCCTGCACCTTCCTGAGGTTCCCTCAACACCAGGTTTGGCTGACATGCACCAGCGCTAGAGCAGTGCCCAGCCTGCAGGAGGCAGGGAGCACGTGCTGTGGAATGAATGGATGGTTAGACTTACGTCCCTGCATTCATCCCACGATTCTCTTCAAAACAGAGAAGATCCAGATTCAGATTGCTTTTTAAAAATAGAATCTAATATGCTTATTTCTTTTTCTTGGCATGCCTTTATATCTGTTTTATTTTATGCCCTCGTGGTTTAGGAAAAACTAATTACATCCTTATAGTTACCAACTATCTTTACATAAAAAAATTATTTCCCATAGAAAAAGAATACATTAAAAATTATTTTCTCTTCCTCATATCTCCACTCCTGCTGGGGACCTTGAGTCTCTCCAGGGCTCATGCTTATTGTTTGGTTTAAGCTTTTCATATCCAAATCAATCTGAACTAATTTTGCAAGTAAAATGTTTTGAGAGCTCACCCTAAGTGCTTTCCTTAATTTTAAACATTTAACATCTGCTTGGCTGAGCTCAATTCCTAGTCTTGTAAGTTGACTGGAATCCACCAATTTGACTTGTCATAATTTATCATTTCGAAATCTATATTATTTATTGCCCTTGATTACATTATCACAGGTGTTCTGTGCTATTGATGTTTCCCTCAATTTTTCTTATATTCTCTTCTGAAATCATCTTTAATTTACTAGAAGGTCATATCCACTCTTTTTCCAGCTGCTGCCAACTTACTCCTGAGCCTGCTCCTAGCTCTAGTGCACACTTTTAAGGATGATAAACTCAGGAAGTTTATCTTCCAGCCTTGCAGGTACTCAGGGCATTTACATGTCAGAGGCCTACTTTTTATGAGCAGGTACTTTTACAGGGTGTTTCTGCTAATCACCTAAGCTTTATTCTCAGGTGCTTAGTCAGTGTTTCCAAGGCAGAGATGGGCTTTCCCGGACTTCGAGCAGGCACCCCTCCCCCTGCTGGGCTCCTCCGTGCAGTCTCTCCCGAGTACACTGGTCTTCTTCCTCCTTTCATACCGAATAGGGAGGAGTGAAGAGAAAATGCCACAACCCCACCCTGCAACCTTTGGTCCGAGCCTCCTATTGCTCTCAGCCTCAGGATCCACCCCTTTCAACCTCCAGCGTGGAAAACAGCAGATAGGGAAGGGGGAACCGGTGGTTGCAGAGCAAATATAGTAACATAAGCAAGTTCAGGAGACTCTCACAGGCCCCTGAGCCTACCCCGCAACCCACAAAGACGGCATGGATTTCTGACTCTTCCTGCAGACATGGATTTCAAGGCAGAACAAAGACCAAAACAGCAGAGCTGCACAGGCCTTGTCCAGATGACATACAGACGCCTGTAGGTGTACTCCCAGCCCAACTCCGATCTGTTAAATTCCAGAAGCACGAGACAGCCACATAGGTAGAGAGACAGAGACCGATCAGAAGTTTGAGGAGCAGTTTAGCACCAGCCCCTTCCAGTGCTGAATTTATTCAGCACCCAGGACTTCTAGTCTCATATCTCTGGATGCATCACTGGCCAGAGAGAGAAGCCTACTTACCAGACATAAGTCAAGAATTCCTGGACCAGTCAGCTACTGGTCAAAAGCATAGATATGAACACTGGGGAAATTACCATTGACCACGGAGCCATCTTAACTTGTACCTATTGCATCCCAAAATATCAGCCCTTACGTAGAGAAAGTATTTGCTCATACTCCCACATCTCTGCCAAAGGGTCTCGGTCCTCCCAACCGGTATGTTTTGCTCTCACAGAACTTTTAAACATCCATGTCCTTGGTCAACAATAGATATAAAAACTGTTGAGCTACTTCATTCCTTCCAGTCTTTTGGAAAACAACGGAAAAAGAACAACTTGGAAAAACCGTCAGTTAAAATTTTAGTACAAATAAGATAAGTTAGGTAACATCCTAAGCCTCATTTTGATTATTTATAAAGTGGAAATAATTATAGCTGTGTCTTAGGGGTGCTGTGAAGACTGAACAACATATCTAATGTAAAGCACGAAGCGTCTTACCTAGAAAGAGCTCAATAAACAAGACTGTAATTCTGTATGTGTGTGTATATGTTATCTCCCTTTAAGATGTATTGCTTTGCTGAAGTAGACCAACAAGATCTCCCTAACTTCAGTAGATAAAAAGCGGGGTTTTCAATGAACTCACATCCCTTCATATTCTAAATTAGACCATTGGTATGGGTAGTAACCAACAGTCCCTGGGTATTGCTTAAGTATCTCATTGGTTGGAACACTGATTTGCTCTATCTCTCTGGGTTATTCAGTCCTCTCAAGGTCTTCTGCTGTACCCTGGGCCCCTTCTCCTCTTCTATGGCTTATAGCCAAAGGTCCATAATGGGCAAGCTATTTATTTGTGCCTAACTCTTATCGGAAGGTGTTCTACCAAGCTAAGGGAAACTACCCATCTGGCAGAGGCACTCTGACTGTGGAAAATTACTGATCCACACTGAAGTATACAAAAATCCATTCGCAAAAATCCTAAGAAGAACAAACACCTCCCCTGGCAAGTTCTCCAGCAGGGTCCTTGGCTGGCAGAAGCAACCACCCTCACTAGGCACCAACCAAAAGGCCAGTCCTGAGCAGTGACAAATCTGGAATCCTCTGGCAGACACCAGTCCAGAGCCTGCTGCACAAAGGGGGCCCTTCTTACTAACCCAGCACTGAGTCTGAGCACACTGAGAATTAGTTTTGGCTGTAAGGGAAAAGCCAATGTGGAAAACAGAATCTGATGGACAGGATTTGCAATGAAAGAAACAATATGGCCCAAGCTTCCAGAGCTGAAATTCATACAGGGCAGAAGCATAAACACTTTTTTAGAAGCCGAGACCAGGACACAACGTGATACCTCAGCAAAAACTCAAGAGTAGCAAGGGGTTTGAACATTAAAAGACTGACTCCAATTTTCACACGATGAATCACCAAAACCTAAATAGAGAGGAGAAGGTATACCAGTCAGCATTTACCTTGCCTAGCCCGCACTGAAAAACTCTCCTAGTGCCTGGGGCACTCCCTCCCAGAGATGAGTAAGACAATCGAGCCTTGGCCCTTGAGGAGTCTGTACCTGGTGGGGAAAGCTGGCAGGTAACTCAAGTGCAAGTCTTAGCACAGAAAGTGCCAAAAGCCGAATAAAGGCAAAGAGCCGCAGGATAGCTCTAGGGGTGCATGAGGTTCCTCTTAGAACAGGGCTCGTCCCATCGGGGACTTGAAGGGACAGCAGGATCTTGAGAGGAGAGCTCTCCAGGCGGAGGGAGCAGTGTGAACAGAGGCAGCTCAGACTGGGAAGGACAGGGTGTGGCAAGGAACTGGGCTCAGCTGAGCTGTGGCAGCCACTCAGCCAAGTGGGGTGGGGATTGGGGATGGCTCTGAACATCCAGGAAGATTGGCCTTGACTCCCTGAGCCTTTCGAACATTTCAGATCTGCTTTTAGAAAGAAAGCCTCAGTCCTGGGTCTCAAGAATGGTTTGGAGTCTGGGAGAGAGCTGAAATGTGTATCTTTGCATATGTATTTTTATCTTTCCTGTTATTTGAAAAGGGGATCACACCTGAAAATCCACAATTGGTCAGTCATTGCACACCAAAGGTACTTATTCCTGAACATACAGTTACTCTCCGCAGCCACGATTCTCTACTGAGGGGATCACCCTGTTCCCGCTGGAATCATTCCACCAGACTCAGAGGCCAAGGGTGGCACCTCTGTGCCCGAGGGCACCCCAATAACCCTCCGGAGTTCTCTCCCCCCCGATCCAGGGCGCCTCATGCTCTTGGTGGTATCCAGCTCACTGAGTGTGGAGTAGAGAACCCTTCCTACTGGTGCAATGAAAAAGGTGGTGTGATAGGCAATGGGAACAAAAAGCTTCTCCTGCTCTGCAGACCCCTTTCAACACGCTCAGCTGTGCCTGGGAGATCTGACCTCTCCAGGGCTCAAGACACATGGAAGGCTACCCTTCAACCCAAAGGGGCTGTCAATGTCACGGCAAGGGCTCAAGTCCTCTCAGTTATTTCTGATTTGGTTTCTGTTTTGTTTTTGTTTGGCTTACTGGGTTTCCTCAGTGTATTCTGGATGCAAACAGAACTTAAGAACTAATTCTAAGGGGATGTTATTAAGTACTCAGCTTTTTTACATATCATAAAAACACAATCCCATGCCTTGTAGCTAAAATGGAAATTTCTGATGACAATTTAGACACGGAATATCCAGCAGAGACAAGCCATGATTATTTATGAAAGGCTCTATCAAGAAATTATTTACTTCTTTGGGCAATTTCCACTTTGCTTATGATTTAAGTCCTAAGAGTATACTCATCCAGTTATTTACACAAAGTTAATGGAGCTGTTTCCTATTATGTTTTTGATAGACGGTGTTGTTGACTCCGACTCCCATCTTACATCTTACTGTCCCTAATTATTTGTAAGCTTTCCTCACTTCTGTTTTATTTCTCTCCGAGCCGTTTTTCATCTCAGAGGGGAGGCGACGTGAGCCGTGTTAGATGTGGCGGGTTCGGGGAACGCTCTCTCCTGCCGAGCCCTTGCTCTGGGCCAGGTGCTGACCGCTCAGATTACAAGAATAAGAAGCGTCGTTTGTACTTGTCACTTGGAGAAGCTCCTGTCTAGTGATCCCAAGTGTTATCCTTTTTACCCAATTCAGAGCACGGGGGGGGGGGGGGATCTCGGTGGGACCGTTATATTTTCCCAAAGTGTCCCTAGTCCTCCGAACGGTGGCTTTCTCTCTTCCGTGCAGAAGTCTCTCTGCTCTTCCCCAGCCACCAAGTTAAGAAAGAAGCAGTTGACTACGGGCTGGATAATCGTCCCTGGCGTGGGGACAGCAGAGAGAGTCCTGGCACAGCATTTCCGACGGAAGGAGGGATTGAAGAGGGACGAAGCCAGAGGAGTGTCAGTTATTTCTCCGGCACACTTTCAAGTTAGAAGAGCTTAGAGATCTCCGGATTCCCAAAACACACGGATTTTCAAGGGTACACAATCACACCGCAATGCTGAAAAAGGTCAGCCCCAAGGTCGGCTGCGTGGTCCCGAGCCCCGGGCTTAGAGGAGCGTCTTTTCACCGGCGCGGTGGCGGAGAGGAACCTTTCCCACCGCGCCGCACACGGGAGGCCGACACCTCCACGGTACGCCCCAACTGTTCCTGCCGCGTGAGGCCTGAACAGAGAAATAAACCTGTCACATAAAAACTTCACTCCCAAGAAAGCTTTATGACCAACCTACGGGGGAGAGGGTGGGAAGGAGAAATGGAAACCAACTTTTTCCAAGTACATGCTCTCTAAATGCCAGGCACTTTCTCCCTTATCCCTCTTGATCCCTAACAAAACTTGTAAGAAGTACTTCTCCTCCCATCTTACAGAAAAAGAAACCGTTAGAGACATAAACTAAATACGCCGAAGTCACAGAACTAAGAACACGTCATCGTCAGGTTCCAAATCCAAGGCTGCCTGTGTGAAAGGCCCTTCCCTGCAGGGCACGACCTGCCTGCTCACTGCAACCGCTGTGACGAATGCACTATTAGGCGTCTCTTCTGAAAAAGGGAACAGGGTGGTAAAAACGTGGGCCAGAAACCCCCCGGCTTTCCACATCGCTCTGAGGAGCAGCATTCTAGAGTTTTGAGGTTAAGGCACGAAACAAAAATCATTTCTATTTCATGCAAGAACACACTGCATAATCATCATAATCACATTTTGGCAACAGCAATAGAAGTAAACTTACCTTCGTTAGCATGTTCTGGTGTAGTAATAGTGAAATTAGACCATGGGCGCTGAGCATACAGCAACTAACGAAAAGGCGCCTAAAGAGCTTTCGTAAAGAAACAACCTGGGGGCCAAGGCTTCTCCACAGATTCCTGTGTTAGGAGGGAAAGGCCCTGTGCAGAAGTGGGGGTTTGGAGAAAAGAGGAACAAAGAAAAGAGATTCAGAGACAAAACTTTCACCTTGATAGCTTATCAGATCATATACTCTGAACGCACACAGGTAAACTCCCCAGGATGTTAGGAAATTATGTGACCCATTTCCAGAAGATGCAGTTGATGGGAAGTCCCAGAAGGAAGGCAATAAGACAGTGGTGGTGGAATGCCAATATTCACCAGCAGCGTGAGAGTCTATGGAGGAATGGAAAAAGCTTTGCACTTCACCAATTTTAGGCTATGGGGAAAAAATTCCCTCACCATCATGGGCTCGCTAAGGATAAGCCCGGTGTCAGGAATCACAGTGGTGACCATCCCATGCCCATGGAAGTGAATTTCTTTTCAACCATCATTTTCCTAGAACAGCAACTATCCCTCCAGGAATGCGTCTACCTAGAGTAATTACCATATTAGGAGTTCCCAAGGAATAGCCAGGTTTGTTCCAAATAATCATTTCAACTCAGTTGTTAGAAATTTCGAACACTTCTTCCCACAGAGAAAATGCCCAAGCTATTTTCTGTGAAAGGATACTGAGAAAAAGTTACGTCGCTGAGCTTTGTGAAGATTCTTTAAACCTCAGTCTCCTCATCTGTCAAATGGGGATAAACGCCTCTCCGCCCACCTCACCCAAGGATGGAAAGGAAAATACGTCACTCAACAGATACAAGGCATTTTAACATCAACTCATAAAACTGTTATATTATAATATGAAATTAGTCTCAAATTGATAGTCATGTCAGTAATGAAAAACCTGAAGAATCAGCAATGATAGGAGGAAAAATGATTCGGGGGTACTGCTGTGCAGTAGGCACCAAGCCGCAACGACCCAGGAAACACCCTCTAACAAACGGATCTATGATGCGACACGATGCAAGGCTCCCGGGCCCCTTCACGGAACACCAACGGGATGCATTCTCTGGGCCATTTCCCTAGCAAACTGTCCTAGGAAACCTGGTGGCAGCTCTCCCCCAGGCCGAGCTTTGTGATGGAGGAGGGATTGGGGGCTGCTCTGGACGCGAGCTGGGGTTTTGCTTTCTGAATGGCGCCACACCATGATTCACTGGGAATCTTTGGAGTGAGGGCACTTCAGTCACACACACACACACACACACACACACACACACACACACACACACACAGGCTCCTCCTCCACCCTGTTCACCCCACTTGCTCCTTTCCTACTCAGGAAGTGCATGCTAAGAGCAAGCTGATAACCCCCTTTCTGTGCTCCTCGGTTAGAAGAATGTTTGCCACCCCCACCCCCACCTGCCCCCACCCCCGTCCTCCTCCCTTTTACCCCTGGGCCGGCTGATGCATTTTCCTTAGTGGGCCCCCACCAGTCTCCCTAGAACCGCTGCGTTTTCTCAGCAGCCCTGAGCAGGGGGACGGGCCGGAGCAGGTTGCTGAGTGCAGCCCTCCACACACCAGCCTCAGTACAGGGAGGGAGCCCCCGCCCACCAAAGCCTTGCTCCTAATCAACATTTCTGATTCAACTCACACAATCTTAGAGCTATAAGAGACCTTAGAACAAAACTTAACCTGCATTCAGCAAGAAGAAACCGAAGCCCAGAGAGGAAAACTTACTTGCCTAAGGTCACACAGCCGGCAAGTGGGAAGCAGGGAAAACTTTCCCATCTCACATGCCTTGTCCTGAAAATCAGACACAGGAGTTTCTAAGAGAAAACACCAGCAGAATCATAGGAGCAGCAGCAAAAGATTGTATGTATTTGTAGGAATGGATTGGATTTTAATAATTTTTGAAATGTCTATATCCAGAGTCATCCAGTAGCAGTTACTTGATTTATATATTTTTTAAAAGTACTCTTTCTCTTTTTCAAAATGCTTTCCCAACCGTTTGCTTGACATAACCCATTCTCCCTAATGTATGTGAAATATGGTTTTCATTCACACACTCTGCTGCTGAAATCTTAATGCACAATGTAGCCTTATAAGGTGTCACTGAACTCAAAACTTCTTGATGTGATCATTATATTAAATGAGTATCTACTTCAACAGATGTGACTAAGTTTTCCAAAATTTCCTTATGGGTTAATAAAGTTAGGCTCTGGGGGAGGAAAAAATAGAGAGAGAGATGAAATAAAGCAAGTAGATAAACTCAACTCGAAATAAACATTTTTGCAAAAATCGGTTTATATGTTGGTGTCATTGAAGGAAGTAAGGATTTTAAAGTCCAAATTGTCAGATTAAAGAAGCCAAGAAAAATAAGAACATTCAGACCATAATACTCCAGAGCTGAAAGGTCATGAAGATGTATTATCTAGTCCAACTGTTTCCAAGTGTGGATAAGAAAACAAAAGCCCGGAGCAGGGACTGGCTCACCCAAGGTCGCTGAGGTCTGCTGCTTCCCAGTCGGGTTCTCATTTCATCATAGCTTTCGTGCTGAGTGGAAAAAGAGAGGAGTAACAGGGTAAGACCAGAGAGGGGCATGGAATTTTCAGGAAATGTCATGAGTTCCTCCCCACCAATAAGGAAGCTCTCGAAGTGTTTTTGTCAGTCTAGCTAGTTCTGGCAAGAGAGAATAAATGGATCTTTCAGAATCACTAGACAAAGAACATAAACAAAGGCTGGGTAAGCAAGCTGGCCTCGTTGGAGGCAAATTGATTTCCAGGGATCAAGACCAGTCTGCCCCAGATGGGGAGAGATTGCCCACGGGAGGCAGTGGGAAGTTCGCCAGAGCCCCTACCAGAGTCCTGCAGTGCATTCCTAAGGACCTTGCCTCTAAGTCAGGGTAAAGCCCGAGACTTTGGACAATGTCTGAAGATAGTTTTGATTGTCACAACTGGAGCGGGGGGTGGGGTGTGCTACTGGCATCTAGTGCGTAGAGGCCAAGAATGCAGCCAAACATCTTACAGTGCACAGGACAGAACTCAGCTCTACAAAAAAGCATCCAGCCCCAAATGTCAATAGTACCAAGGCTGAGAAAGCTTGTTCTAACTGCTGCCTGTCAATCAGTGTTCTGCTCAGATTCAGTGTTACTGCACCAAATGCTCCCTTCTAAAGCCAATAAATCAAATAACAACTCTAAAGACTCATCTCTCTCTCTCTCCTCAGATCTTTAGATTTTTAACTCCCCCCAAAAAAATTCCAAATGAAGAGGTAAGTAGGAGAACAGGAAGCAGCTGTTTCAATAAAAACACTTAGTGCTGAAAATATATGCGTAGGTGAGACTATTTTCCATGTACTTATATTTTTCTTGTTCTTTGTTGTCATTCCACCATCCTTGGTAAATTTGTTTTTATTTTAAGTGCTACAAGCAGCTATTATGTATTCTAGGCAGGGCTCCCAAGCTGTGAGAATTTAAATGTGGGAGACTTTTTTTAGGCAAAAAATGATAAAAGTATAAATGGTTTATTGAAACACAGAAGAAAAGCTTACCTCAGAGAGCAAAGTGGTATTATTTTTTATGTAGTCGTAATATTAATTCAAAATGAAAATGTCCTTCACTTCAAAAGGGTAAGATTTGGCAGGTAGATGATGTAAGAGGGCAAGGCTATGTCCCCTCCACATTTAGAACTGCACGTCTCCTGAAAAGGCTTTGAAATAATAGTATATAAGAAGCTACAAGTAATTTTTAAAAATGGCTTTAATCTTTTACACGTTCAACTCAAAGGAATAGAAGAACTCACAGTGGCAGCATAGAAGGGACTTTGGATGAAGGATCTGAAAACTTGGGTAGTAGTCCAGGGTCATTAACATGCCCCATGGCCTTGAGCCAATAATGTACCTCTTATGTGTTAGTTTACTCTACAATTAAATAATAATGATAATGATAATAATAATAGTATTTCTTGCTTACAGACCTCATAAAGCTTTTGTTAGGCTCAAAAGGTCTGTAAACGTAAATGCCACACAGCACCAGTGCCCTCAAGATGAGGAGCAGCCACTGCTGGGAAGCATTGCCCAGGTCAGAGCCGGAGCTATGCAAAGAAGAGCTTTTGCTGGATTACTTATTACACACTTCTAAATTTCCTTTCTCAAACTCGGGGGGGGGGGGAGTTTTTGTAACATGAGGAATTATTGAAGTAGGCTCAAATAAATATCTTTACAGAAAAAAGTCCTCACAAGGTGTCATGGCCCTGAAATCAAAATATTGGAATGTTAACTACCAAAGAGAAAAGTTACTTTCTTGAAATTTCTGACAAGCTGGTGAATGAGTGAAGAGCTAGCAAGGCTTGTTTCTTACAGCGCTGACAGGGCCAACGAGTGGAATTTATTTACTTCGTAAAGTAGCTCAGAATCTTGTTGGGTGTGTCCCGGCATTAACACGAGGTGGGGAGTAGGTCTTTGGTTTGCAGAGGTTCAGTAAAGATGATACAAACAGAAAATTAATATTAAGGCAAAGGAAAAAAAATGGGACATATCCAAAAAGGGGAAAAGAGGTTCCCAGAACATTTGAAAGTTATTTTGTTTATGTGCCTTTGACATGTTTAATGCAGAAATTTATGGGCAACCAAATGATGGAAAAAGGAAAACTAGAGGATGCAATTTATTTTGACTGTCAAAGGGCTTTTGGTGAAAGCCTACACAAGAGACTAGCAAGGAACTTGCCAACCACTGGGCAAGAGGTAAAGGGCTGTCAATCATGGGTTAAAAGTGAGTTAAGAGATTGAGAGGGAATGAAAGAATAAATGACCCGCTCTCAGTATAGAATAGAGTTAATAGTAGGGTGTCAGCAATCAGTACAAGAGTAGTGTCCTCTGGGATATTTATTAACACCCTTGAGAATGGACTAAATGATGAAGTGCTTAAATTTGCTGACTAAACAAAACTATTTTGGTTCCCTAAGTCTATGCAGATGGATGTGAGAAATACAGAATCCAAACTCCGTAATTGAGCAAAACAGTGGCAGATGAAACTCAGAGCAGACAAGTCCAAAGTAATGCATGTTGGAAATAGCAATTTAAATTAGTCATCCACTTGGGTGAGTTCTGAATTAGTTCTAAACTCCCAGGGAAAAGATTTAGGGTCATGGACGACATCTTAATGAAGATGTATACAGGATGCTCAGCAGAGTTTTTTTTTAGAAAGAAAGAGAGCAAATACACTGTTAACTTGCAGTAAGAATGAAAGAGAATATATTCCAAGGCAATTACAGAAGTCAATGGCACACACTTGTTCTACATTCAGTTAAAATCACCTTATTTCCAAAGGAAGATGGTAAAAATACAAAGAAACATCTAATAACATCCAGGAAACTCATTAGAAGCAGCGGAAAAGACAGGCACAATTGCACATGGGAAGTTTTTTAAGTTAGCAATTAGTTGATAATTTGAATGAAGGAAAGATGAACATAAGTGGCTATAGGTTTTCATAAAGATAAAAACCTATATTAATATTTTTGCAACTTAGATTGTAGGTAGGCCAGAAACTGTCTGTAAATGGCATTAGAGATGAACAAAATTGTCTTATTTTAACCCTCACCCGAGGATGTTTTACTGATTTTAGAGAGAGGGGAAGGATATCAGATGCTATGAGCTGATGAGACTCGGTCAGTCTTCCGACCCATTAGTCACCATTTTTCATTTGTTCTAAGATAGGAAATAAAATGTACGTATCGTAAAACTTCATAAACACTATTTAAATTATTATTTACAAATTGTTTATCTCTCCTTTCAAGCCCATAAATATGCACAAAAATTTCATATTGATATTATGGATCCAGTCCAACAAAATAAAGGCAAGTGCCAGGTAGTTCCAACAGTTAAGTCATTGCATTCACCTGACCCTGTAAGTTCCAAGATACACAAATCATTGCACACTCTCCTGTCTCCCCCTTCCCCAGGAGGTAATTTATCCATGGATCTAACCACCAAGAGCAGTAAGACTGCCCACCCCTCTGCCCTCTCTTCAAATGTTTAACTGAGATTGGCAACTGTGGTTAATGGGAGGTAATCAATCCCCAGGTTTCTAGGGATCAAGGATCTGCTGATGGACACCAGAAAGAAATGCTCTCCCACAATGCCCAAGGACTTTATAATTGGCCCAGTGCTAGCTGAGAAAATAGCATCCTCACACTTCAGCTAAGGTTTGCACAACTGGGCAGGTGCATGGAGGGCAGGGACCAGGGAGAAGGGTGGGGGGGAGTTATTGGCTAATTTCCTTTCCACAGCATTTAGATCTCACCAGAAGATTGGGGCTGAGCTATTGGAGTTTAAGTATTTCTTAGTCTCTATTTACAATGTTGAGGCAGTTGACATGGCGTGGAACTTCAGAAGTACTTTTCCTTGTTTGTTTTTCTTCCTGAAATCTAATCCCTGAGTTAAACAAAAATAAACTAAGAATGACTAGCAATAAAACATGAGCAAGAACAAACCAAATATTAATGTAAAAATAGTATTAATAGAAGCGAAAAATTGAATTTCACTATGGAAGAGTCACAGAATATCTTTATTTTTTTTTAAGCTTGCAAGTGGAGTGTAAGTATTCTGTAAGGGATCAGCTTACCCTTAAGGGATGATATTTTTTTCAGACAGGCAATTGAATGCTTAATAAAACAATTTCAAATGACATAGATATTTTTCCCTTCAAATACATAGATTCCTTCTAAAAGAAGGCATAAGGTAACATTTTCACAACAACTCTTCAAAGTATGAAAGGCAGAACATTTTGCTGGGTGTTGGCATAACACAGAATATAATGTCAAATGGAAAGTTACTGGCATGCGTTGGTGTTTACATAAGTATCTTCACCTCTATACTCTTTGCACCAAAATATCTCACAAGCTTCTTTTCAAAAGGAAACACAAACATGCACACACACGCACACACACACAGCGTTTTGAATAGTTTGCTATTTTTAGGCTCCATGTAGTCATCATTTATCTTTGCTCTACCAATGACGACAGGTAGATATCAATATTGCCATTCCCTCCCCTCACCTGACCCTCCCCCAGTCTCTGCAGAAGCCGGAGACTGAACTATGTTTCTGAACTGCAATATCACCACCCCTATCATCCAAAATTATTAAACTTAAACATGAACATAAATGAAGAGGGAGCCTTATTCAGTCCTCTCAGTATTGGTCATTTAAAAGGTCAACCGAAACTGTTGTATGGTAAACAACTCCTTCAGACAGATGAACACTACTTATTTAAGACAGTAACTCTCCAGAATATAACTCCCCCCCAAAAAAGAGGGGGTTCCTAAACAGCCAAAATAGATGTCAAAAATCCACACACTTCCCTTGAGCCCTTCAGGTTAACTTTCAAAGCCAGTTTGCTTTTTGAAAAGTTAATTAATGTATTAATAGCAAGAATATTTTCTTACTTTTAGATCATACTAGCAGTCTATGAATTAAACTTTCCTTCATGATTCTGTCTTTTTAAAATTTTAACAGCTTTGTGGAGATATAATTCACATAGCACGCAATTCATCCATTTAAAGTATACAACTCAATGTTTTTTAGTACATTCACAGCCATCACCAGTATCCATTCTACAACATTTTCATCGCCTCGAAAAGAAATCCCATAACCTTTAGCTATCACTCCCCTACTCCCCTACCACCATCCCTACCCCAGCCCTGAGCAATCACTAATCTACTTTCTGCCTCCATAGATTTCTCTGTTCTGGGCTTTCATATAAATGGAATCATATCATATATGTTCTTTGTGATTGGCTTCTTTCACTTAGCATAATGTTTATCCATATTGTAGCATCTGTCAGCACTGCATTCCTTTGTATGGCCAAATAATATTCTACTGTATGGATATACCACAGTTTACATATCCATTTGTCAGTTGATGAACATTTAGGTTGTTTCTGCTTTTTGGTTATTGTGAATTAATGCTGATGTAAACATTCTTGTATAAGTTTCTGTGAGGACATAGGTTTTCCTTTTTCTTGGATATATTATACCTAGGAGTCGAATTGCTGTGTCATATAGTATCGGTCTATATTTAATCATTTGACAAACTACCAAATCGTTTTCCAAAGTAGCTATACTATTTTGCACACCCAACAGGTATATGAGGGTTCCAATTTCTCCACATCTTCATTAACACTTGTTATTACTGGGCTTTTTAATTGTGGCCATTGCAATGGGTGTGACATGGTATTTCACTGTGCTTTTGATTTCTATTTTACCAATGACTAATGATGTTGAACATAGTTTCAAGTGCTGACATTGGCCATTTGTATATCTTCCTCACAGAAATATCAGTTCAGATTCTTTGTCCATTTTTTAATTTGGAGCCAGTTTACTTTTACTTTACACATTATTTTAACAGCTGATTTTTCAGCTAACAAATAATAAGAATAGCAAATGATAAGTTTGGAGGAGCCATTAGAGACAGACATGCCAGCTCAACTGATACAACAGAAGGAAGAAAATATGAAAAGTCTACATAAAACCTCAGAAAGCAGAACATTCTTCAGTCCTGTAGGATGGAGGGGACAGTTTCAATGGGCCTGACTGCATCTGTGCTACGATCTGGAAAATGAGTGAAGTTTACTGTGATTACCTTACATCCCCTTACAGGATCATTATAAATTCTATCTGGACTGTTTACAAAGGCTGGCAGGTTTATAATATAATTTGGAGCTGTGGTGAGTAGAGGTTAACACTTGTTATCAGCAGCATACTCTTAAATGTTTAACAATCAACTCTCCAGAAAGAAGACATGGTCAGATGTGTACTTCCATGGCTGATTTCAAGCTACCAAAGTAAAGTCAACTGGCACCAGAACTTGCCGAAAGTTTAACAATCAGCTCACAAGCGGGTAGAAGCCGCTTGGACACGCACAGCTTGATGTGCCTGATAAAAGCTAGTCACTGTGTCAGTCTCTTTACACATATTACCTCATTTACTGCTCTCAACAACCTTGAAGAAGAAATAAGTGTATTCACCCTCAAACGGAGGCTCAGGAAGATTTTATAAACTTGCCAGAGAGACACAGAAAGTGCCATTTCCATCTTTCCAAAGACTGTTCTTCCTGGTACACTAAATTGATTTTTAAAAGTGAATAAAAAACAATTCTTAAATTGGGTTTAAAGGCACTTCTAAAGCAGACTCATCCAATATTCTGGTATTTTACTGCACAGGCCTTGACATCGATGGGCAAGTGAGGTGTGATATGTAGGTATTCAAGTCAGAAATGGCCAACTGCAGCTTCCCCAGAGACAAATGGGCAGGGACCTGTTCAGCGATAAACCCAAGCCAAGCAGGGATTTGCAAACAAAACTTCCCAGCACCCAAGCAGCGTAGAAAGTGGCTCTGAGTGATTAGAGAAAGTCCCTTTCAGCCTCACAGTCATTACGCCAGTCCCACGTGCCCTGTTGGCGCATTCGCACATACAGTCTGTGCGTTAACACACCTTAACAAACAGCCTTAAAACTTGCAGGAAATTCCCCTTCAGCATATATGATGTGTCAGTAGTGCCCCCCACTTGCACTGTGCATCAAAACTGAGGCAGCACCTAACTAGGCTTTTTGGAAGCACAGTAAGTAAATCTTGGGACTGAACATTACCAGGATTCTATTCAAATAAAACATCAAATTCTCCACCCAGAAGCTAATGATCACGATTAACAAATTGTAATTAGACAAATTGTATGGAAGGAATCACTTACGAAATCAGTGGCAAGTTTCAACTTCTGTTTCCAGCCAGTATCAAAGAGGTGGGTTGATCTACCACAGGATAACACGTTCCCTTTGCCCTCCCTGGCACCCTCCGTGGAATATATTACTCTATTATGGAAGCAGCTATTGTGTGTCTGTTAGGTAGGTAGGATCTGTAATTCAGCAACTAAGCTTTGGTAACTACCTCTATACCGGCCAAGCTTCATCCGCACCACTTACCAATGTCCAAAAGGCTTCGGTACTACGAAAAACCTAAGAAAGAGATCAGCCTCGGCCTTGGAAGGTGTACTTTTAACTTGTGGCAAGAGCATAAAGCTATGTTCTCTCAATATCTTCCGATACGATTAATGTATAATACTCTTCATTGCATTTTGCTCTGCTCTAAATTAAAACCTGAACGAACTGGATTAAATAGAAAATACATGCACTTGTTTCTAACCTTTCACCCAACAATGAAGACAATAAAGAGTAGCCTCATTCAGAGATCTTTGGTACAAAGCAGAACACTTAGACACTTAATATTGCCATGGCTTAGGAGCGGGCACGTAGGAGACTAGAAGGAGAAGGTACAAGAAGAAAGCAGAGTGGGTGACATTTGCGTCCCTCCCCGCAGCATCCCCTTTCCAAAGCCCACAGCGTGGGCACCACGTACAGCCTCTGTGGATGGCCCATTCATAACTAGGACTTCTTTCCTGGGCATCACGGCATCGAGCCGCGCTCTCTCCACCTTCCCTCCACCCCCCTCATGCTCCACTTCACAGCTTAGCCACCTGGGATCTCATGTCCTCAGGGCCAGGCTTTTGGTAGTTAGGAAATGCAATAAACTAGTCCTATGAGCTAATAGGAAAGAAATAGAGCAGCCGGCATCACTCATTCCTCTGCCCCCTACAGGTACATTCAAATTGCTACCTCGGGCTCCCTGGAGGTGGCAGCTACTCTTTTAGTGACTCACCCCAAGAGCAACCCCATGGGTGAGGATCCCAGCTCAGGCTATAAGAAAAGACAATCCCTTCTCAGGCTTATCCTTAGCCACTGGGTTGAGATGACTAAAGTAAGGAGGGGTGGGTGAGGGAAGATCACAGGGCTAGGCCTGGCCTCATGGGTATGCAAAATCCTTAGCAGTGTGCAGACGGTCAACCAGAGATCCAGCCAGCCTTCCCACCTCTGTGCACATTAGTCACAGTCAACATTTGGTTACAGCACCCAACAAAGTGGACGGCTTGTAGAAAACAACCATTTAGAATTCAAGCACCGGAAACATCAGTCCCTAGGAACAGCCATGATCATAACCAAGATGTTGTGAGTTGTGCCACGAATTTCAAGTGTCTGGATGGTTCTTTTATTTGGCAGCTGGGTAAAACAAGGGTGGACTCCTTTAAATCTCCCTTCCTCTACATACCCTTCCTGCACAGAATTCCTTCTGAAGCAACTGAAAACCTCTTTCACAGAACAGAGGGATGCGAACAATCCGTTGGTTTGTACAGGAATTCATCTATGTTCTCCCCGCAGCTAGCTAGTTCCCTTTTCTTTTTCAGATCTCTTGTCAAAATTCTCACATTCCAGGAAGGCTTCTCCTACAATGGGTCTCCTCTAAATCAAAAAGGCTACAGTCCAAAGGTTGTGCCAAAGAAAATTTCAGCTAGCTGCCAGCCCTGCCTTGGCAGTATGATTGACCTCTCCTTCCTCTCTGTTTTTATTTCTTAATTGTCATGTCTATCCCAGTAAAGTGACAAACATATGAGGTAGGCATTGCTTTTGTCCTTGTGTTTTCACAGTGCTTTAGATGATGACTCTACTCAATAAATTGAAAACCATTGTAATATACAAATGCATATGCTAATGCCTGACCTGCAAGCTCAGATGGCAGAATGAATAAGCAATTACTGGCAAACACCATGGTATGGCATTTCAATGAAATCATCACAGAATCACTAGCAATTATCCTTGAAAACTCGAGGTGAGGTGTCTATGGGCAGAAAGAGAGAAACACATGCTTGCATTTTACAAAAGAGAAATCAGTAAACAAAAAATTAGACTCAACACCGTAACATTCAGTTCCAAAAATATATTACAGCCTTATCAACACACACACACACACACACACACACATGCACACAGAGTAGCATGCTGGATAAAATCAAGGCAATCGTGTTTGAAAATCCTATCACATTAGTCAAATGCTATTCAGAAGCATGACAAGCCTGGTTAAAGTAAGCAGAAAGCAAAGATATGAAATAGTTTTGACTATTGTACAGCTTTAAGTTTTGTCTTCCTTGACATCGGGCAATTAAAGAATTACATCCTGAAATCATCTTCTCATTAGGCAGATTCATAAGTAGAAGGCCTTTCTCAGTAAGTAATTATTAATGGTCCAGCGTCAGCCCAGAGATGCATATCTCATGGGATTCCAAAGTGATTGTTCTTAACCTGATGCTATTTTTAGTGGTGATTTAGATGATGGTAGAGTTATGGTTATTAAGTTTGAGGATGACATCAAACCGGGTGTGGTACATTCCACTTTGGAAAACTGGACAGAAGTGCAAATGATCCTGATGAGTTGGAGAAGTGGATGGATATAAACAGATTGAGGTTCTATAGTGTAATTCACATGGGAAGAAAAACCACACAACTGCAGGACTAATTATGTGAAGTGATAAGGAAAATGATCTGGAGGTCATAGTCAACACGAACGATTGGTGTTCATATTTTAGCCTTAAAAGCATGATTGATTTAGTAAAAGGAAAACTGGAGGCCTTTCTTTGATGCTCAGTACAGATACAAGCTATCCTAGAATACTCTGAACTCTCTTTAACCCCACATCTTAAAGTGAGATATGGAGAATGTAGAGGCATTTAAGCATTTTTTTAAAATTTATTTATTTGAGGGGGGAGAGAGCGAGAGAGAGGGGAGGAGAGAGAGAAGAGAGAGAGAAATGTTGTTCCACTTACTTATGTATTGATTGGCTGATTCTTGTATGTGCCCTGATTGGAGCGTGAGTCTGCAACTTTGGTGTATTGGGACAATGCTCTAACAAACTAAGCTACCTGGCCAGGGCTGTAGAGGCATTTAAGAAGAAATAAATTTTTTCTTATTGATTACAAGTTTGAAAAATAGTCCTTAGAGGAAAGAACGATAATGATAAAGCTATTTGGCCTAGAAAAGGTTGACTGAGGTACTTAACCATTTTCAAGCCTAGAGAGAGGAAGAAAGATGGAAGGAAATCAGTTTTGACAATATTAGAAAATCTTCCTAGCCAAAAAACGAAAACAACAACAAAAACACACACGTGGAAAGCCAGAGCACATCGCAACTGGAATCAGACATCCTTCATGGAAAACTTCAAAGAATGGGCAATTCTCCAAATTTGGAAACAACTTTATGTGTAGACAGAAGATTAATCTACACATGTAAGAGTAAAAACAAAAGCAAAAGCTTTGTTTCCTGTTTACCTGGCTTTTCAGCCCATTTATTTAAAAGGAAAGTGGTGGGGGGAAAAAAAGGGGAAGAAATGTCCACCGCATTTTGGGTCCCTCACTTCTCCATGTGAGATTATGTGGCCACTCAAGCCCCGTCACCCTCCACGCTTCCCCAGGTCTGGACACTGCATCGTTCAGATCCTTTGCTGTGTTGTTTCAGGGATGGTCTCTGCAGGTATTGTTGAGTTCTGAAGAAACTACAAAGCCCAAGCAAGCCCTTTGCCATCTTGAGGGGGATGCAGCCTGATTTCCTAAAATGTCACTGCCCATTCCCAACACTGGGCTTCTGGTAAAAGCTTCGTCCCGAGTCTGGAATGCATAATATGTCCTTTCATCAGCCTCCCAGGAACTTCCTACCCTTCCAGGCCGGATACCATCCCACTTCTCACGGAGCTTGTCTAACCTCTCCTTGCCACAGCAATTTCTCCTTGCTAGGAACTCGGAGCATTTACGTTCTGTCAATGGCATTCACTTGATATACAGTCACACACAGCCTTGTGACATCTCAGGCGCTGTTGAATCACCAGGTAACATTTCCTGTGTGTCTGCACTAGACTGTAAGCTCTTTGAAGATAAGGGTTTTGTGCCCTCTTATAGCACTCAGATGAACAACTATTTTCTCATAGTAGGGGCTAAGTTAATATTAGCTTAATGCATGAAGAAATGATTACGAGGAATGTTTAAAGTAAATTTGATTTTCACCTAGAAAGTTGCTTTCTACCTTACACAACTATTTCTAAGGAGAGATTATTTCATGAGAAAATAAAAACCAGTTAAGGGAGTGTAGGGAGGGGAGATAAGATTTTGTAAGTTCTTAGTGGGAAAAGTAAATGTTAACATCATAAAATCCAATAAAACCATCACAATGCTTTACATATAGAAAATATTAAGTTACAAAATCTCCAAAATGGTATAGATTATAAAAATTATGCAGTTGATATTTTCATCTGAGTAAAACATTATTATCTGCACATGCAATTATAAAGGCAAAAAACCCCAAAAAACAGTGTATGCGTGTGTGTGCGTTTCTGTTAAGATGATTTGGTCTGATAAAATTTAAACCCTTCTCTCTTTTTTAAAATTATTGTTTTATGTACATTCTACCCAAGCTCACAACAAATAGATTTCTGCTGTGACCATCAACAGGTATCAGAGGTGGGGCCATATTTAAAGTGCATCTAACCACGTCTTAGATTCCAAGTTAGAACACTGGTTCTCTTTACAACAACAAATATGACAGTCACTAATCTGGGTGGTTTGAACCTATGACCCAGAACCTAAAAGTACTGTGTTTACAGCACATTTTCAAAAATCTCAGTGTGAAGCATTGTCTGGGAATGAGTACATATTGCTCTTGTAAGCACTGTCCAGTTGTTTGTTATCTAAATACTTTAGGTGGTTAGATGTTCTGATCTTTGAAAAATACCAAGCAGGCATTATGATGTGCACTGGTTGAGGAGTTTGTTTGACATCCAAGTAAAACTTGTCCTTTGCTTGTGTTACACTTTGGAATAATTTCCTAGGAATTTGTTGCACGTAGTAACACAGAATATCCCCCAAACTTCCAAAATAATTCAGGGTATCCAAAGTTCTTGTAAAAGCAAATGGAGTAGATTGGGGGCAGGGAAATGAATTCTGGCATAAACTGTGGGTTTGAGAATCAGTCAAAAATAATAATTTCCTGCCAAAATCTACATTACCTTGTTTCTATCTGAGACTGTATAACAGAAGTCTGTTTCTACACTAACTCTTCCGTTGAGGGCTGACTACCAACCCCCATAAATTCGGTCACGTATGTTTGTCCGATTGCCCTGGGGGCAGCTATGTTTTTGACTCTCTTTAGGACACTGACGGGCAGTCAGCTGTATAATGGGACGTGTCCATCAAGCCGAAGATAGCAGCACAGCAGAAGGGAGAGCGCAGCGACCCGGCAACACTATTCTCAGGCTTTTGATCGTCTGCACGCCACCTGCTCGGGGTGGCCAGGAAGGGGTCTTCACTCTCTCGGGTCCTCGTTGAGATGCTCAATAAGGGACAACCAGTTATAAATGCCAGGGCGGAGGCATGGGGAAGGTTTTAAATACTTTCTGCCAAAGGTAGGCAGGAGAAGATGCAGGACTGAGTTGGGGAAGGCCTGAGAAACTGGCCTGAGATCCCTGCCGATCAGCACGCCTACGGCCTGGGTGGCTTTACACGAGTCATTTAGCCTCCCTCAGCATTAGTGTCTTCATCTAAAAATAATCTTTACCACAGGCTGACTGGGGGATTAAGAGAAAGACTATCTGTACAGTAGTAAGCACAGCACCTAGGACCTACTAATCTCCTGACTAATTGGGCCTTGTGGGATTATCACTGTTACCTGGAGAAAAGGAGCTCATGAAATATCTAGGGCGGCCAGGGCAACCTGGCTGGAACCGCTCACACCGGGCCCGGCCTGTCATGGACGAAGTCACTACCAGGTGTCCGGACAAACAGGACACCGGCTCCCGCGTGGCAGGGCCTGTCTTTCCTCTGTTTCCCCAGTGCCTCTTTTCAAGTACTTCCTGAAAAACTGGACAAAAGAACAGGTACAGGGGCTGGGAGCAGAAGCAGCATCTTGAAGAATCTAAGGGACTATATTAAGGCAATTATAAACTAAAGCTCTGGAAAATTATTTTAAAGTGAATAATCATGCTCTTTGGGTGCTAGATTCTGACATGGTTTCTTCCCTCTCCTACTCTCCTCATCTGTTGGCCAAGATGTGTGAACTTCAAAAACCTCATCTGGATATAATTCAGTACAAAAATTGCCAAATACGCTTTCATTCCTATTCTATGCAATATTTGTGAGCAGGTTAGAGTGTGACAGACAGTGCTAGGTGCTCGAAGACTGTGACCAATTTCAGTCCTTCGTCTCACTCATCCAATAGGAGTGTTCCCGTGGATGAGAGAGACTACAGGCCACGAAGAGGAAATGGGACAGGCCCATCGACCACTCTCCAAATACCCTTTGCTGGACCTGGTCTACACCAAGGGGGTCACTCCCTGGCATTGGTGGGGGAGGGGAGGGGAGGGGAGAGGAGGGGAGGGGAGGGGAGGGGAGGGGAGGGGAGGGGAGGGGAGGGGAGGGGAGGGGAGGGGAGGGGAGGGGAGGGGAGGGGAGGGGAGGGGAGGGGAGGGGAGGGGTTCTTTTCCCAAGGAAAGTGCGTGGATGTGATTCCTAAGTTATTCTGGCAGGAAACAGGTTGCTCCTCTTTCATCCCATTTTAAAGGCTCTCTCTGAAATTTCAATCACTCAGATCTCAGGATTTCAGAAAGCTGGCTGAGATTAAGTCAAGAAGATACAGAGTAATTATAAAGTAAGAAGAAATTCACTTTGTGGAGTCACATAAAACACAGACTTTCCCCAACATTTTCCAAGACATTTCATGTGGAATTGACATTCTTCAAAAAATTTGACCTTGGACATCTCCTCAAAATTTGTCAAAGCCAGAATGCTAGTTAGAGGATTGTTGGTCCAGAAGCTATTTTTTAAAATGGTGTAAAAGACCCAAAGATTGGTTACATTTCAAATGAAATCATAATTTGGTATTTAGTGTGAAATGTATTAATTACTACAAATAGTAATGTCATAGTTATTAAAATGAAAAGATAATTTCAAACCCAGAAATACATGTTAAATAATAAAGGGGGCTGTTACAAAAAATTTAATGAGTTTGCCACCTAAAAGCTATGGCAATTTCAAAGTTATGCTTAATTCAGCTGACATTTATTAAAACAGTATTGGATGATTAGAAATCAGAGATGAGTAAAGTGCAGCCATTGCTTCATGGAGCTCCAGCTTACTCAAGCTGAGCAAGGCAACGAAGTAAGCAAGTTGGCGTAATACAAAACAGGGCACGCTTTTTGCTGGCAAGCACCCCAGAATGAGCTCCTAAATCCAATCTGGGGAAAATCAGGGGAAGCTTCTCTCAGGAATTATGCACAAGAGAATCCGGAAAAGTGAAGAAGAGATTTCCAGGTGGACCTGGCAGAGGAATAGCAATGGCAGAAACCATCAGGGAACTGAAGGCAGTAGCTGCATGAGGCTAGAGTGAAACATCCGTATTGGGTGGGCGGCAGGGAAGGAGATTGGGTAAAGATAAAACTGAAAAGTAGGTGAAGGCAGAGACATTGAAAGGCTTGGAGTGATTTGGTAGGGTGACAACAGATCCTATGTTGCCTAAGAAAAGCTGCTTTATACCTGTGGCCTCAATGTGATTATTAGCAGTACCCCCTTGCACTCTCAAAAGTGTCCCAAATTGATGGATAAGTTTTATGGTCTTCCTACTGATTGGAAGCCATTGGACTTGAGGGTCCAAATAAATAAAAGCTAACTCCTGCCCTCAAAGAGCTCACAGGAATGAAAGAGGCAGACACAGAAACAGCAACTATAATACAAATCAAAAGATGGCACATGCTATAAAATAAGGATGAGTAAACATTCCCAGAAAGCGATGATATTTGAGCAGAGCCTTGGAGAACGAATGGGAAGGAAACATGAATGCAAGGCCAATCTAGGCATGATAGGCCAAGCCATGCTGGAGAAGGGCAAGCATCCAAGTTGGTTGGAGGGGGCACAACCTCAGTGGCTCTGGTGGCAACTGAAGTTGAAAAGGTAGCCTTGAAGACAAATTGTCAAGGGCCTTGAACACCACATTGAGAAATTTGGAGTCAGAGATGTCAGCAATGAGGAGCCCTCAAAGATTTCTAATCAGGGGACTGATGGCATCCAATTTGGCTTTTGAATCAAAACCTCCAGCTTCTTTGTGGACAACGAACTAGAGCAAGGAGATAATGGCTGTACTTCAGATGGAATGGAATTCAGTGCGGCAGATATCAGAGCCTGATTGCTAACTTTCATGAAGCTTGATTACTATGACTTTGGAAGTCCAGAAATGATTTTTTTTTTTTAAAGAGTAGTCTTCTCTTTAAAGATGGTAAGCAAGAAATGGAAGAATATTTACAATCACAAGAAGATGGGTCAGCCAACCAATACAAGGGACTAAGGGGATATTACAAAAGGTTTGATGAGTTTACTACTCCAAAGGTTATGGCGATGTTTATACACTATAAATTTTATAATAAATCATAAGACCAAATGAGCTCATGGAAAGGTTTGTGACAGATCCAGAACTACTAATGAAGGACCTTTTTTGCCTTCAACTGACAGGGATGAAATAATTTACAATAATGGTGTATTCCAGACCAAGTCAGTAAAAACTTGATAAATTTGGGATTTGGATTATATTTCAATAAAGAAGGCTGCTGGCTGTTTTCATAACCAAAGCAGACTAGCCAGAAACCATAGGAAAGAGAGAAAAAGTCAACTTTCTCCTTTGCTTGCTTATCTATTTTTTTTTTTCCCTTTCTCTTATTTTGGAAGATGGTACCAATAAAATGCTTGAAAAGAACATAAATTGAACTCAATAAGCTACAATAAATTTGATGATCAATGGATGACAGATAAAGAAACCAGATCACTCTCATATCCAATTAATTGTCAATGGAAATGTTTTTAAAAATATTCAGTGAAGAAGCTGCATTTGCCCAATGTTAATATAATGTCCTCAGCTTTCTGAAAAGCAGATTCTGTGCAGTTAAGAAGGTTGTGGACTACATGAGTCTATTAATGAAGACAGAGACACTCCCATATTTGTACCAGGAAGGATTACTTTTATTAGGAGTTTTCCCCTATGATTCCAATCTTTGAGAAATGTCTTCCCCTCAACAAGCAGTACTGAAGTAACAGATCATTTATTTTGTTGTTTTATTTTTTTTAAAAAGGTTTTTAATTGATTTTTAGAGACAAAGGAAGGGAGAGAGCGAGAGAAATATCAATATGAGAGGGAAACAGCAATCGGCTACCTCCTGCACGCTCCCTATCAGGTACTGAGCCTGAAACCCCAGCATGTGCCCTGGCTGGGAGTCAAACCAGCAACCTTTTGGTGCACAGGACAATGCCCAGCCAACCGAACCACATTGGCCAGGGCTTCTTATTGTTCTATTAATCACACGTAGCTTTTTCTGCCAAATGGAGTTTCTGATCATTAGGAGAAAATCTGTTACCACACCAAATTGATACAATTTTAGCCAAAAGCAAAGAAACTCGATAATTTATTTAGCCTGTATGGGCTTACATCTGGTTAATGTAATGGTTTCTGTTAGCTTTTTTGAAATATTGAAAATAGCTCAAGGAGTCCCTTAAAATCCTCAAGGACCCTGAGGGATGCAGAAACCTTTGACAGAGAATCTCTGCACCAGAGAATGGACTTCCAATGGTGATTAGGAATAAGCACTTTGTGTGAATTATATTCCCCCAACTCTCACCCACTCATTCTTACGTCCATTCCATTGACAAGAACTTACTGAGCCCCAACTCGGCATGCAATAGGCACTAAAGTAGACATTGGCAATACAAAGGCAAAACCCCTTGCCCTTAAAAAGCTCACAGTCTAGTCAGGGAAAGAGAGGTGTAAAGAATCCTACACAATTTCATAAGGGCTAATACACACACTAATTCCAAGCTATAGCTGCAGAGAGGTCATTTCCTAACTCTTCCAGAGAAGTCAACAACTGAGCCGAGAACTTAGGGTGAAGAAGCCAGCCAGTTGAACAAACGAACTAGACCTTTCTAGGAAGTAGAAAGGGGACATGAGAGTCATACACAGAAACAACTATTGCCATAGTAGCAATTCAGCAGAAGAGGCAGTGTGGTGTAGTGGTTAAACCCACAGACTTGGCCATTAGACCACCTGGGAGGGACTCTAGGTTCTACCGCTTAGAAGATGAAGACTTCCCACAAGTTACTTAACTCTTCTAAGCCTGTGCTTTCCCATATGCAAAATGGAGACATCTACTTGCAGTCATGAAGAGGGTCAGAGAGCACCACAAAGCACTGGCACTTGCTATACATGTGGGTCCTCCACTGCTCTCAGAAAGTATACTGACTGCGAGACAGTGAAGTCGGGCAGGAGGCAGGGCCCAGGGCCTGAAGGATTTCTCTTCTGTGCTAAAAACGTGGCATTGCCTTCTGTGGGCCCTGGAAAACGTGCAAGTGGGAAACGTGAAATGATTTTTAGGTTAGAAAGATCACTTTATCTGTAGTGTGTAGGATGGACTGGAGAAATGGCAGCCTGCAGGCATAGGACTAACAAGGGGACTATGGCCCAGGCACCACACAAGCCTCGTGTCACTAAATGATAACAGATATAACTGTAATCGCCAAGACGAATCTGCTAAGGGAAGGAAACTCTTAGTTTTATTCGCTCACTCCAGGTCTACAGTATTCTGTGAAAACTCTTTCTAAAGTGTCTGCTTTTCTCCATAGAGCAACAAAGCGTCTTTGAAATAGCATAGCAACCAAAGCGGGAATTTCTTTGTCAGGTCAACACAGGGGAATGCATAGAGAGTCCTTTCTAAAGAGTCCCACACCTGTAAAAAGCCTCTTTGCCTTAAATGTTGTCGACTTAGCTAATGGGCTAAATAAACCCTCTTTGAAATGCAGAAGGAGCTTAGGAGGAGCCTCTAGGAAGTCCTATTTGATTTGCACAAGCATCTTGAAAAACAGTTTCCCAGTCCCCGCTTGGGGATGGGTAGAAGGCAATTCTTTAAGCCCAGGCAAGAACACCAACAGAGCAGGGTCTTCACAGCTTGGTCTCCACCCCCCAGCAGCTGTGCTTTGAGAAAAGTACATATTGCAAACTGCCTTTTGCCAGAAATCTCTGACTTCAGGCTAACACAAGGTCTCCAAGGGAGATAGGGAGCTTGAGTGATGCAAACCAGACAAAGGAGATGACCGAAGCTGGGGGATCTTGAGGGGCTGATGCAAAAGGAATTCTGCCCACCAGGAATACAACTCACTCATCAGTCCTCCCCCTTCAAAGCATGGACCTTTAAAAACAAAAACGGAACCAAATAGATACCTAGAAAGGGGAAGCCCCAGCAGCTCTTAGGCAAGGGGGTGGGGAAATGAGAGGATATTTAGAGAGAAGGAAAAGACACAGAGCAAAAAGCAAAGTGCCATATTTGAAGATAGCATGTTTTGCCCAAATGGTTTTTTCACAGCCTGTTAACTAACAGCTGAGGCTCTTTCCCACAACGAAGACCACCCAGATGTGATAATTTGGTGTTGGACTCATCTTACCGGCTTGTGTGAAGGCAGCTGCCAGCAGTCCAGGGAATTAGAAGGAACCCACAGAGCAATTCCAGTCAAATGCAAGTTCAAGGTACGTGGCTTTGCAAGCAACGCTGCTGGAGAGAGCCGTGTATTTTCACTCCAACCTCTTCTGCAGTCCTTGGAAAGTCCTTCTGAAAAGTACTGGAAGAAAAAGTCCTAAAGTGTCAACTTAAAAAAACTGGAAATTTTTGTTTCATTTAAAAAAAATATATCTTTCTGTATTTTCAATGAAACTTATTTTTCTATAATGGAAAGTAAATTTTTCTATAATTTTACTCCTCGATACTGTGTATGCTTAGGTTGGTTTCATCACAATCATAAAACATTTATTAGAAATCAGCTGTAAATTTATTGTGCAGTTATACAATATAATCTACCACCCCCTCCTTGGTCTTCCTGCAAATTTCAGTAAAGCTTACTTTACATGCCAAAAAAAAGTATACACCTGTATAATGTCAGAGGTACACAAAATTGATGGATGCAGAAGCTGTCCTCAAAGAAAGTATGAACAGAAATGCAACTGAAGAGCTGTTATCAAAAGGAAAAAACTGTGAAAATAACTAAAAATAGTTATGAGTCTAATAAATGTGACAAAGAAGAAGTGGATTATTCAAGTCCAAATTAAGTATCCTGTAGAAAGTTTCAACTTCTGTCATGTGCAACAAGGAACAAAGCAGACAGGGAAATGCTCATAAATGGTTCAATCTACACTAAGGAGAGAAACAGACACGTCAGTGGCAGGACAGAAATAAAGAAATCCACACTTAAAAACTTATAGGAGAAATATTCTGAGTGATACCACGGAAGGAGGGCTATTGAAGACTCTCAAGGAAAGACTTTCTTTGGTCAACATATCAAAAGTTATTATGCCATACTGAATCCACAACCAGAACATAAAAATTCACTTATCTGCCAAAGTTGTCTATCAAAGAGATACCTGTAGTAGACAAAAAATTACCTTAATTTTTCTAAAATAAAATTATTCTCTGGCATTTTCTCACTTTGGTCATTCAATGCTCCTTTTAGGATAATTCAGATGATAAATTCCTTTCAGAGCTAAAAGTACAACAACGAAAAGCTTGTATTTTGCAATGAACTAGTAGCCCTTCCCTTATTTGACAACGAAAGCCATAGAACACAACATATTTTGTTTTTTGCCTTGGCTACCAGGAAGCTCTGAGAAAATATGCTTCCCCCCAGGGTTTACTGATACCATTTTCCATTCTTCTTTCTCTCTTGATGTTTATCTTTTGCTGCTTATTCTTGTGTTAAGGTTTTTTCTGTCTTATTGCATCTTTTGAAAAGCTGTTCTTTCATTCAAAGTTGGAAGGTAGAGGGTAGGAGGGAGAAGGGAATATCTTCCTCCTTTCCATCCAGGCTAATGCTGATTATTCTGTCCTTTCCTCAAAGTGGAGAAAGAGGGATGAAAGGCTAAAGACTTTTGGATAGTTTTTCTGAATTTTGGAGTTCTGCCTTGTAAAACTTACCTTTGGTCTGGAGTCATTCACATTCTACCCCACTGTCTTTAAAGGTCATAAGCAATAATAGAAAGCCTTTCCACTGTGGCGCCAGGCAGACTTCATTGGAAACCCCAGCTCCCCCCCTTAGCAGCTGAGTCAGTCACCTAACTCTGCACCTCAGATAAAACACCTTCTTTTTAACAGAGTTGATATTGAAATTAAATAAGACAACACATGGAAGCAAATGGCATACTACATGGCACATTACAGGCACTCGGCATGTAGGGTCCCCCTCCTTTCTTCCTTTCTCCCTCAAAGGCGTTTTCTTTTTCTAAGTCAATAGGCACAGTGCGGTTGAAGAAGGAGAATTCAGTGTGTCAGCTGATAGCAGCAAAAGCCAGCACCAAAAACCTCTTTTATTATTTTTTTCTAACAGCCTATTTTGGGGGAGAGGTAAGGGGATATTGCTAGCCAAGAGAAAAAATTTATAATTAACTTTTCTGTTATTAAATAAATAATATATAATTGCCAATGAGAGCTTCTGATCGACTTGAGGTTCCCACTGTTACCAAAACTAGTTGAAATAATTTCAGTCAAAAGTAAAACCAACTGACCATTTCAAATAGCCTGAGCAGCCTTATGGCCTCCAGGCTTCAGAAGCTCTGGAAGGCATGAGAAGGCTTACCTCCCTCCCTTGGCTGGCTCCGAGGAGTCTCAAGGCTTCCGCAGCACGTCGCTACTATGGTGGCTAATGTGATAGGTATTTCTGATGAACTCGGCCAGGCTGAGATAAACTAACATTAAGGACATAAGAAACAAAGCTGCAGTCTTCACAGAAAATGAGCTGCGTCTCTATGCCCTAGAGGGGTCCAGTTGGTCATCAGGTGACAGTGAGCTGGTGGGGGTCACCATGTTTCAGAACATGCTTCTTAACTTTCAGATACAGAAACTCAATTTGTAAAATGCTCCGCAGTCTCTGTTGTCTAACATGTTCCAACCATAATTAAGGTAGGGTATATATTCATCCTTAGGCTTACTATTTTTTAATGGGAAAGGGACATGTTTTTTCAGTGGCTGAAATACTCATATCTACCAAGTAGAATGTTTTGTAGTTGTTGCTGTTGTTGTTGTTTTGCATTTATTACCCTATCTTCATTCTTACAAGTTGAATTATTTATCAGAAATTTCCTTGGTGGACGTGAAATCAGAGCAGAGAGAAGAATGATCATGGGAAATGGTTGACAGAGGCCATGACAAAGCCACTGAGCAAACTCTCCCACGCAGCACAGGACACTTCTCAAGGGACCAAAGCCTGTGTCATTTTTGTCCAGGGCAGATAAACACAGTCAATCTCTTGCTCGTTAGTTTCCATTCCATCTAGATTCCGTGCTGACTACCTGCCTTCAGTTGACACCTCTGTCTTTAGACAACTCATTAGACCTCAGCTTTCATAGTTGATTCTAGTCATTTATGTTGCTTTGTGGCCTTGAGTTATTTCTCTAGACAGCTAATCTCATACATTATGTGTGGTCATTCCTAGTTTCACTCACTTGCAGAGGGTGAACCCTAATGTCTATTTACACTTGAAAATTCCAGTGATGCCTTCCCTGACTTCTATGTTAAAAGAACCTTGTAATAGACAGGGGAGTGGAAAGAAAGTTGACCAAACGGTCTCTCTAGCACTGATAGGGACACAATTAGGTTAAGAGAAATGCCTGGTTAACTTGTCGGCATAATCCATATTAGGCACTTTTTGTTTTCAGATTTTATTTGTCCACTGAGCAGTCTTCACCTAAGTCAGAACTGTAATTTTGCCTCCAAGTATTTCAGTTATGAACCTGATTTCCAACTAATAAAGCACCATGTTAGCCCCCTAGTATTCAAACTAGTGCTTCTGCCTATCATAACAGTTCTCATGAGATACTCTGAGAGCAGAACATCAAGATGTTATCATGAACTGGTCATACACCTTTGTCTGAACAGGGAGCTCCTGATCTTTCATCTGCCTTAGAGTACACTCCTGGCCACTCACCCACCGGACCCACACATATGTCCCCAGCTCAGGTTCTGATAGGGACTTGGCTTTCTAGAGATTCCAGAGGACTAATAACCCTGACAGTCTCATGATAGTAGTGAGGGAAGTCTTCAGCTACATGGAGCTTTTCTCTAGTGCTAGCTGGTGCACAGTTGATCCTTCAGGCTTGTCAGCAAGGCATACTCAACAGGGCATGAACACAGCAAGGCAGTTCATATAGGCAGCCTTGTGCAATTCTTCCTGGCTTGCTCCTGATTCCCTCTGTGTCCTTAGGCAAGACATTTCACCTGAATTTCTGTCATCTCTAAATGAAATGGGTTGGGTTAGATGGTTTTTATGGGCCCTCCCATATGTAACTTACTAAGATTCCATGTTTTTTATGAGCCTACTTCAAAAACTCCGTTATCAGCACTCACCTTGTGACTAGGATCAGGCACATTTTTGCATGTGGCTTATGAAATCCTTCCCATTATTTTATAATCAGACCTTGTGCACCAACTACTAGATACTCTCCTCAAAGATTTTTGTTGAGCTATAAACGACATATACAACATAAAGATTTTATATTTGTATATATTGCAAATGATCACCACACTAAGTCTAGTTAACATCCATTACCACACGTAGTTACAATTTTTTGTGTGTGATGAGAACTTTTAAGATCTCCTCTCTTAGCAACTTTCAAATATAAAGTACAGCATCATTAACTACAGTAATCATGCTGTATGTTACATCCCCATGATTATTTATTTTATAACTGGAGATTCATACCTTTTGACTACCTGTACCCACTTCACCCACACTCCACCACCACCAACCCCTGCCTCTGGCAACCAACAATCTGTTTTCTGTATATATGAGTTTTATTTTTTTGTTCTGTTTTGCTTTGCTTTTTTTGGATTCCACATATAAGTAAGACTGTATGGTATTTGTCTTTCTCTATCTTACTTATTTCACGGCACATGATACCCCCAAGGTCCATCCATGTTATCCCAAATGGCAAGATTTCATTCTTTTTAGTGGCTGAATAGTACTCCATTTTACATACACACACACACCATTTTTTGTATCCATCAATGGACATTTAGGTAAAAATTTTTATGATGTTTGTAAGTTGATGAGTTTAAAGGCGATTGAAACCTTTGTAGCTCTAGCTGCCTAGGCCCTTTCACTTTTAGGAGCACACCTACATCAAAAGGTTGAATCACTACCGTTATGAATCAGTTGTACACTTTTGGTGGCAAAGGCGGGATCCAACAGAGAACTACCAATGTTGACGATCAAAGAATAACAGATCAGGGCACAGACTCAAACCAACCTCAGTGAACGTGGTAATGTCTAAGCATACTGAGTAACTTCTGTAGTATCTAATCAGACTTAGTAACAAAACTTCTTTTTTAAAAGAGTTTTGTAAAATGAATTAATCCAGTTTGTTGTTTATCAAACTAATATATCAGAATATAGTTTCTGCCTTCCATTTAATTTTAAGTCTATATTTAAAGAGATAAAAACAGTTTCTGATCTAGTACTGAGCCTGTTTTTATTTCCTGAGAATAATTTTGTTTGTTGAAATCTCTTCTCCCTCTATTAGCCAAGTGTAGTGAAAGGAAATGGGTTTGGAAACCGTGTTATGAATTCACACTGTGCCAGGTATTAGGACACAAAGGAAAACAAGTTGTGGCCCCCAGCCTGGAGGAGTTTGTGGTGGTGGCAGTGAGGGAAAGGGGGTGACATATAGGAAAACTATTCTCTTTCAGAGCTGGTTGAATGAGTTTCACTTTGAAAATTCTGATCTTGCATCTTTACCTCATCACCTAAGATCTCAGATAGCAGAATTGAACCCCAGGCTTTTTTTTTTTAATGTCTGTATTAGCTTCTCCTACCTCCTTTTTAAGCAACAAAGACCACAAAAAAGACAACTTGTTGATGTTGTGATGCTCTGGAACTTAACAGCTATAATAATGCTTCATATAGAATTCCTCGGTTTTTACTCAATTTGCCTGGCTTAATGGATTTCAACATGAGTGTATTTTAAAAATTGATTCCTTTCCTCATTTTTAAAAGCAAATTTACTGTAATATAAAGTATTCAACAATTCCAATAAAAGATAAATTATTATTTTTAATAATTAATTAATTAATATTTCATGAAAAGCATCGGTATGCTCCATTATGGTGCCAGATAATATGGGAACCCATGAACATGTTGCATGTGGGGTCATCTTCTTCTGGGTCACTTCTATAAACTCCGCCTACATGTGGAAAGAAATGGGGATGACTAGCCCCTGCCTCCAGGTAGAGAATGATTTTTTTATTTTTATTTTTTTCAGAATTCTCTTCCTCTTGATGATGTACTATAAAGGATCCATAAAGTCAATAAAAAAATACAGGAAACAGTGGCCTAAAGAAGAGTTTAAATTACTGGGTAGAATTTGCAACCTTGAGAAGGTGGTAAAGGAAAGGACTGAAAAAATTTGAAAATAAACAATAATTAATTTTATAAATGATCTTTCTAAATTATTTAGCATAGATTAGTACTTACCAGAGAAAATTTTTTGAGACTCCACAAAGAGTCAAACCAGGTGACTGGAAAACATTTTCAAAAAGAATTTTTTTAAGGATGCTTAAAATGAGATCTCAATTGCTTAACTGTAAGGGTGAAAGGAATTAGAACTGTCAGCTTCATGATCACCGACTTAGTCGGGTACTGTCCTGCACTGATACGATGCTGTGACACGGAGATAAGATAGACGTGTGGTCCCTGCCATTCTCGGAACAGTAGTCAATGAGTCACAAAATACATGAGTAATTGCACATTGTGAGAAGACCAGGAAGGAACATAACAAGGCATTAGATATAATATGGGCAATAATGTGAGAGCCTAACCTGGCTGGAGCAAAATCACAGTCAAATTTTAGAGAATGGCAATGCATTATAAGAGATCAGTAAGCAGGATTCTGATGATTCCGAATTTCAAATTATTTCAACAGACCCACTGTAGTTCAGCACAGAAATAACAGCAAGGGAGGGAGGCAGAAGGATCAGTCAGCACACCTATGTCTTATCTTTGATGCTACCACAGACCAATGTCTGGTCTTCAGCTTGGCTGGTTCATCTATCCAGAGCTGAACTGGCCCCAACACTCATCACCCACAAGAGATTGATAAAGGGGAGTTTATTAATTTACAATAGGAGATATGCCTTTCTACCGCCTGGAATTCTTGTGGCTACTAATTCTCAAGGTACCCAGGAGGCCTGAGAAGCCTGCTAAAGATGCTGATCTTATCTTATACATGTTTATGCTCCTTTATTTCATTCCCAGAAAATAATCTTATCTCAAAGTTTTGAGGGTGTTTACCTGGTGCCCCTACAGACTGATTCCAGAAGCTGGGCTGCACGTCAAATTATCTTAGATATCCCTCGCTCATTACTATTAGTGGTGTAAACAAGATTGTTGAAAATACTTAAAAGAACTGAAACACAAGCACTCCAGAAACACTATTCAAAATACAAATAATTGGCACACTAGTACATATCATTCTTATCTAGGTATTACACAGGCATTTGAATGAATGGAAGAAGGAACTAAAGAACCAACAAGAAAAAAAGATTGAACTTGCAGACAACTTTGGGGGTCACATACTTGTTTGATATAGGAAAGAACCCTGTATTTTTTTAAGGAATTGGCTAACGTTCAGACTTCCCAGTAGGTTAAACTCTCCATTCCTTCCCTTGTCTCGGCTGTTGATTCAAATTATTTATTATAATAAATAATTATATGATCCAAAGAACTTATAATAATAAAGACCAGATACCACCAAAACCAGTTTTTATTCAACTGGAGTTCATGGACCCTTCATAGTCCTTAAATAATTCTTTGGGTTTCTCTTTTGTTTTCATCAGGAAATCTATAATTTTAATGTTTTCACTTTGTTGTAATTTTTAAACAAATTATTACAAGCATATTGTAACTCATCCCAATGACCATCTTTCAATATTTGGGTTATGTTTACAACCACGGTGGTACCAAGCCCTATTATTTTAAATGTTAAAAACGATGAAGGAAAGAACAGAGGTGGCTTTAATATATATTATGTTCACACCATGTGAAAACCAAACGAAGTCATTGTTCACTGTGTCCAAGCTTTTGCAGTGGTTCAAACAGAGAATTTTATTGCATGGCACGCCATAGCATCAACAGACTGAAGTTAGAAAAAAGTATGCCGTGATTCTTGTTGCTAGATTCACACTTCAAAGGATGACTGCATTTAGACAAAACCCATCATGTAAATGTTGTTAATTTCAAATTTTTTTTATTGGTTCTGTAGTTTCATTTTTTATTTATCATGTAAATGTGTTGTAGCATTACAGTTGTATAGGAGCTGTAGATATAAAAATGTCAAAATTCTTTTCTATTTTTATACATTTAAGAAATAGAATAAAAATAACTAAGTATTTGAGGCCTTCAAGAATTTTTTCTTTTGAAAGGGGTCCATATAGTACTCTTGAGAAACACTGATTTAAACAAGCATTTTTCAATATTTCTGTTCTCTGAGTCCCCTTCACTATTATTTCATGAAATATGTAGGCATTTTTAGTTGTTTTTAAATTTTTTTATATGGCACATGAAAAGATAAGTCACAAAAACTATTATATTTTAGGTAAATATGCCATTAAAGTTTGTTTTGTGGAGTTTGTTTTAACACAATCTTTAATAACATTTATTACACAAAAATATAAAAATGAATTTTTTCTATAGTGAACTTCTATTGTATGACCTCTCTTGAATCAATTATTAAAGAAAAGTTTCGTTTGTTGACAAATTCAAAATTGACAATATATTCTCTTCAGATTTTGTACTAAATTCATATTTAAACACAGACTGAAATATAACTCCATATCAGAAACTGACACAAATACTTTCATTTCTTGATGTTTGTAGTTCTTGCATTTTGTACTTAAAAACCAACTGGAGGGTTTTAAAAATTTTTGTGTTTGTGATAAAAGAAATAGTTTCAGGCAATTATTTGTAAACATACCTCCACACTTATTAACATTTATTATATATAGATATAAATTATGTATAATTATAATAATTTATATAGAGAGAGTTATGTATTTGTGCTATATAAGAACTTTCATTATATGAATGCAACCTCTGGATGGGGTGAACATCATCGTAAGTCATTTCAAAATAGTGACCATGATTACATTTCTCATGGATCTCTTTTATTCAGGACGATTTGTCTTCTATCTTTTTTTTAAAAAATCTGTACATAAATGAGAATTCAAACTACTGAAAGTTGTCAAACAGTACAAACCACCCCTCTGAAGACTGTATTTAGCAAGAGGGTAACTGAGCCAAGTGTCTGCTCATCGAATGTTGTCGAATGTCTATGACCAGCTCAGTAGGCTCACTGGGCACGTACTCAAGAGACTCTCAAACTTCCATTTTGAACTGCAAAAATACTTTTAAATTATTTTATTTCTCACTTTTTAACAAGTAGAAAGTGATACAGATATTGTTTCTGCCTTTTACAACCTGCCCACCAGTTGGGAAACCCTGATCTAAACCATTCAACGCTTCGCTATCCTATTTCACTGAAGTCTTCATAAAGACTCGGTTCCCTCTGATAATCGGCTCTGATGTTTTAAAATCCTGATGTTTAGGAAGTCCTTTATGAGCAAGTCACTTAACCTCTCAGGACCTCAGATTTCTCATCTAGAAAATGAGGGAGTATGGGCAAGACTCTTTTTAAAGTTCCACTCAGAGTGAGAATTCTATGATTTTTGTATTACCAAAAGCTTTAGGTTTCATAACTGTTTAACATACGAACAAGATTTTAAAACAAATGCAAACAAGAAATCCTTACGATATAAAGCCCGTAAAAGTGAAGCTGAAAACACTCGAAAGTCTGCAGGATGCAATTTGAAAACCACTGATCCAAAGCTCTCTTTTTACAAACGCTTTCCTTTTTCCTTTGTCTCAGTGGGAAAGGAAAACATCTGGAAAGGATCCACCATATTAGTTTCCCTATGTGTACCCCAGAACATATGTATTAAGTCACCTGTCAGCCTTTTCTTCTCCAGATTAAATAGCCATTATAATTCCCATTTCCCATCCCCTTAAAATATATTTCCTTTTCTGAAATGAACCTTCTTTAGTTTCTGTAACACTTTATTAAAATGTAAAGTTACACAGCAACCACAATCTCTGAGAAGAGCCAAGTGTAGCAAAAGGATTACTTCAGCTCTATCATGTGATATTCTCACTCCTAATACACTACAATTTGTTTCCTTTCTAATGACAGCATTCCATTGCTGCCTCCCATTCAACCAATAATAGCTCAGTTTGACCCATAATTTTTTTTTTTGGGGGGGGGGACTGGACTTGCTATACCTAGCCAATAATTTCCCATCCAATGCCCATGTAATTTGTTATGGTCCTCATGGGGCCTTTGAAGTTTTTCCTATTTAATATAATCCTATTCTTGATGAAGCATTTCTCTAGTTAGTTGAGGTCGCTGAATTTTTCTTCTACCTTCCAGCATACCTCATCCAACTTCATAACCAATGTAAATGTTGTCTAGTTTATTGCTAAAGTGCTGTAGTCCCCTCCATCCACAGGGGATGTGTTCCAAGGCCCCTGGTAAATGCCTAAAATTGCGGATAGTACCCAACCCTATATATACTGTTTTTTCCCATGAACTCAAACCTGTTAGGGTAAGAATTAGGTGAGGTCATTTAGGCAAAGTACAAAACTCAGAATTAGGCCCCACCCTACCACATATGTATAAACTCTTTCGCATATTTTTTGAAGCTGGGCCTTTCAGCCAACCTTTCCTCAGCTCAGGAGTTGGCTGAAGCTGGGCGCTCACCTCTCAAAGCCCTGTTTCAATCAAATGTTGACACCAATGAGGACTTTCCTTCATAACTCAGCAGCCAACAGGACTGACCCCCACGTGAGCCATCTTCCCAAAGGGATCACAGTTTTCCCCAAGTGCAGAACAGGCCCCAGTGCAAACGGTGGTAAGCCGCTGGTCCCCTTTTCCACCAGATTTTTCTTCCTTTAGCCTTGAAAGGAACCGTCTCCAGGAAATCTTCCCTGGCTCCCCAAAGGCTGTTGATTTGGCTTCCCTTAACACCTCTGCTATATTCCATTCATTCTTTCACTCACTAGCCTAGTCAGTAAAACACTAACATGCCAGGACTTGTTTTAGACACTGAATGAGTAAGATCTCTGCTCTCCTGGAGCTGCCATTTTACCGGCAAAGACAATGAAAATTCAATATGCCACCTGTCAGGTGGGGATAAAGGAGAAAAATAAAACAGGGTAAGAAAACAAAGGATATTGCCAGGTGAGTAGGAGAGTCAGGAAGGCCTACCGAGGGTGGCATCTGAGCAGAGACATGACGAAAGGAGAGGGTGGGCCAGCGGGAAATCTGGAAAGAGAGTTTCAGGAAGCATCTTCCTTCCATAAAGGCAGCGGTCTTGGAATATGCAGTTTCTCCACAACTGATATGGGGTGCACTGTGTCCCTCCAAAAAAACCCTATTGGACTCCTAACCCCCAGTACATCAGAATGTGGCCTTATTTGGAGACAGGGTCTTTATAGAGGTAATCAAGTTAAAATGAAGTCATTAACACAGGCTCTAATCCAATATGACTGGTGTCCTTACAAAAAAAAAAAAAAGAGGAAATTTGAACACAGATACGCACGCACAGGGGAGAACGCCAGGTGAAGACAAAGCAGAGGTTGGGGCAAGCATGTTTAAGCCACGGAACACCAAGGACGCCCAGCAAAGCACCACGGCTAGGGGAGAGGCAGAACAGATTTCCACTCACAGCCTTCAGAACCAACCCTGCCAGCACCTGGATCTTGGCCTTCTAGCCTCCAGAACTGTGCGAAAATAAATTTCTGAGTGGCATATGCAAAGTTTATGGGTATTTTGTTATGAAAGCCTTCAGAAACTAACACGACCATCAAGCAGTATGAAGGTTAGACACAGACCACTGTCTTACCCAGGTTCTCAGGATAAACCCCTGGGTGACTATGACGGCCCCCTACCTGGGCTCCCTGTTTCCAGGCTTACTCTCTCAATCTGTTCGCCACAGCATCGTCCTGACCTCTCTACACAAAAATCTGATCATCTCACTCGTTCACAGGACTCCACTTGCTTCTCACTGTCTTCAAGATATAATCCACATTTCTCAACTGAAGACCGAAGCCCACAAGATCCAGCCCGTTTACCCCTCCAACCTTGTTTCTCTCGTCTCTGCTCCCTCCTGGGGTGGCCTACCTTCCACTCATCCTCAGACCTCAACTTAGTCATTGGGAAGCCTTCCAAGGCCCTGGGGACCATGTTAGGTGTCCTGCCCACGTGTTCCTAGCAGTCCTCGTGTTTAATGCCGTAGTGGCATTTGTCACAGCCTGCCCAAGGTCTGTTCATTCATCTCCTACTTTAGACCATGAGTTCCTGTCTTAGTTGTCTCTCCGCGCACTAGGAAAAATGCCTGACACTTGGGAAACATTCATTGGATGGATGAATACATGAACGAAGTGGTGCCACGGTCTAACCAGCAGGTCCCAGAATGAATTTTTTTCCCCTTAAGGGGTGGGGGGGCTGAAGACGTGACCTTTGAAGGCATTTCCCAAATAGTATGCGGAACCCCTGGAGCTGCACCTTTCTTTAATGACTGCAAGAGTAATTTAGATAAGCCTTGCAAGAGCTGGCCTTCGACACTGCGGTATGAGGAAGGGGTAGCAAGCAATGTACCTGGCAATTTTTGAGTCTGAGGTGACTAATATTTTGGAGTCTATTTTTTTTTTTTTATAGGAAGTGGCACCTCCAGGTCTCTTCCAAGACTCTGATTCTGTAACTTCAAGTCCATGACCTACAGGTAAAGACGGTGGGCGGAGAGGAGAATAGGGGTTGTTGCAACCAACAGGGCAATGTGCTCTCTGCACAAGTCTCCAAAAAGTAAATATTTTTTGAAGTTTAAAAATTGCTGCATACACTGTAATACATGCTGGAGAGCCTGGAAAAAGAAAAAGAGGAACACAGTAAAATATATATATATGTGTGTGTGTGTGTATATATATGAATGATATAGAAGATGGAGGGGTAATAGATGAAAATAAACAGTATTCGGTCTCATTTGCAAGTATGTATCGGGATTTCCAGCTCTCAAGACACAGGGCCTAAAAGTCTTGTGGGCAAGAAGGGGGAAAAACGGGGTGGGGGGGGCGGGGAACTCGCTCTTGGCAGCAGGGAGCCTGCAATGGCCATGGAGTTATGAAGAAACAACTCCGAGCAGAAGTCCTTATTCGGAGCGCCGAGCTCGCTCTTACCCCATAAAGAGCAGCGTAAACGCTCGGAGCAGCCTCCCGCGCTGTTGGGGAAACAACTCGGCTCCCCCGGTTAGAAAGCGCGAGAGCGAGGTCCCACGGGGCTGTCGGGCTGTCGCGCAGACCCGAGGCGGGGCTCCTCCGCGCAGGTCGGGAGCCCAGCCGACGGCCGAGGCGCTGCGCCGCGCTCCGGGAGCTCGGTTACCCCACAGCCACTGCCCCGCGAAGGAAGAGTCCCGGCAGTGTGTGCACCGTGCCATACGGGACGTGCAGCTACGTGTCCACCTCCAGAACGACTTTATTTACCAAGCGATTACCGCGTTATCTATTTGTTTTCCTTTTCCAGCAACAGCAGGCTCGCTCAGCCCTCGAATTTCTTAATTACAAACCCGTTCGCTTCTAAATCAACCCCAAACCGGCAGGCAGAGCCCGGAGGGAGGCTGTGCAAGTTTGCACACACCCCCACCTCCCGGATCAAGGGCAACAGCAGAAGCAAGAAACTGTGTGTGTGCAAAAAGGTGGATCTGGGGACGGGGATCGCTGAGTTTGTTTACAGAGCAGAGACGCCTCAGCTCGGATGCCAAAGCTACCAAGAGCTGCAAAGCAAACTTAGCTGAAGCACACGTACCCCGGGAGCCGCGGGTGGGCCCGAAAACGCGGACCGGATTCCCAACCGCGACAGTGGAGGCGGCCGGGCCCGGGAGCGCGCTCGGTCCACCTGCAGCCGCTGCCGCCCCCCTCCCCCCGCCCCGCAGCTCCTGTCCTTGAAAGGAGTGGGGGGAAATGCATCTACAGGCAGAATATCTAGAGCAGTTTACCTACTGTCCCTAGAAAAACACAAAGGCACAGCCCAGGAAAGCGCGCTCAGGGGAGAGGGCATTATTTGTCCGGGGCTTTAAACCCCGGCTCGGGAAAACACAGCCATTCTTCTCAGTCCAGGAAAGCTTTTGCAAAACCGGGCAGGCAGAAGGGCACTATGGAGGGCGGGGGCGCTGAGCGAGCCCCGTTTTCCCGTAGCAGGCAGCCCAGGTCGCTAGGTTCGCCGGGTGGAAGAGGCGTGGATGGGGGATCCGGCCGTAGGGGGGGACGGTGATTTTCCTCGCCCCTCCCCGGGAAGGCGCTACCTGCGGGCTAGGAGTCCAAGGAGGATTTTCTCCTTTGCCCCCGGGGTAACCGGGCCAGCCCCGTAATCGTGGGCCAGGAGGACACCAGAGTCGGGGGGCAGCGGGGCAGCGCCCGGCCGGCTGCAGCCTCTGCGCACGTGCAGCTGGCCCCGGGGGACGTAGCTCCCAGACCCGGTCCAGCGTGCCCGGAGCTCCAGAATCCGCGTTTTCTTGCCGCCCGACCGGCAGGCTCTAGCTCCGCCCTTCCTGAGATCCCCTATATTAACTGTGGCCAAAGCCCGAAGAAACACAGCTCATTGTTGGCAGTTGCCGGGCGGTCTCGCCGAGCTGTGCGGGCGGCGGAGGGAAAATAAAAGAGAACGGCTCCGGTTCTGCCCCTGCAGCCGCCGCGAGACCCCGGCGCCGACAACGCGGCCGCGAGCGCCCCGCACGCCAGGGAGGCCCCCTCTATGTGCTGCTGAGCGCCCTGGACCCCGCGCGCCCGCCCTCGGTCTTTCGAGCAGAAATCGCTAGGACGGAAGGTAAGCGCCGGGCGGGCGCGGCGGGCCGGGCTCCTGCCAGCGCCGCGCGCTCCGAGGGCTGGGTTTGCCCGGAGGAAGAGCGCGAGGCGGAGCCGGGGAATAACAACAGGATGTGCAACCACAGGACGCGGAGGGCTGATTGAATGCCCGAAGTTCGCGGCAGGGCTGCAGGGCACTTCCTTTATTAGGCGACTTCGGGGAGCGCAGGGGGGGTGCGGGCTCGGGTCCTCCCGCCCCGGGCCGGTCGCAGGGGCCGGGGCTGTGTGTGCAGCACCCGGCTGTGCTGTGGGTGGCAGGTCCTCCGTGGTGCACAAGCTCCGAGTGGGATCCCTGGGGGTGGCGATTCGCAGCCGACGTGCGCCCGGGGATGTCGGGGGGCAGTGGGGAGAAAAAGTGGGGTGTGCCGTGGTGGGCGACACGTGTGGCGCGGCTCTCACCGTCTGCGCGTCTCCCTTGCAGGACTGGAAATGGCAGACCACATGATGGCCATGAACCACGGGCGCTTCCCCGACGGCACCAACGGGCTGCACCACCACCCTGCCCACCGCCTGGGCATGGGGCAGTTCCCGAGCCCGCATCACCACCAGCAGCAGCAGCAGCCCCAGCACGCCTTCAACGCCCTGATGGGCGAGCACCTACACTACGGCGCGGGCAACATGAACGCCACGAGCGGCATCAGGCACGCGATGGGGCCGGGGACTGTGAACGGGGGGCACCCCCCGAGCGCGCTGGCCCCGGCGGCGAGGTTTAACAACTCCCAGTTCATGGGCCCCCCGGTGGCCAGCCAGGGAGGCTCCCTGCCGGCCAGCATGCAGCTGCAGAAGCTCAACAACCAGTATTTCAACCATCACCCCTACCCGCACAACCACTACATGCCGGATTTGCACTCCGCCGCGGGCCACCAGATGAACGGGACGAACCAGCACTTCCGAGATTGCAACCCCAAGCACGGCGGCGGCAGCGGCACCCCCGGCGGCGCGGGCGGCAGCGGCACCCCCGGCGCGGGCGGCACCTCGGCGGGCGGCGCGGGCAGCGGCGGGAGCGGCGGCGGCGGCGGCAACATGCCCGCCTCCGTGGCCCACGTCCCCGCTGCAATGCTGCCGCCCAATGTCATAGACACTGATTTCATCGACGAGGAAGTGCTCATGTCCCTAGTGATAGAAATGGGCTTGGACCGCATCAAGGAGCTGCCGGAACTCTGGCTGGGGCAGAACGAGTTTGACTTCGTGACGGACTTCGTGTGCAAACAGCAGCCCAGCAGAGTGAGCTGCTGACTCGATGGAAACCCCCGGCGAGAGGAGTCGAACCCGCCAACCTCTTCGGTGTGAATTAAAAAAACATTCCCTTAGACACAGTATCTCACTTTTCAACTCTTGAAAGGTTCGAGAACTTGGAAACAAAGTAAACTATAAACTTGTACAAATTGGTTTAAAAAAAAAAATTGCTGCCACTTTTTTTTTTTTTTTTCCTGTTTTTGTTTCGTTTTTGTAGCCTTGACATTCACCTCCCTTATGTAGTTGAAATATCTAGCTAACTTGGTCTTTTTTGTTGTTTGTTTTTACTTCTTATTTCCTCACTTTCTCCAGTGCTCAACTGTTAGATATTAATCTTGGCAAACTGCTTAATCTTGTGGATTTTGTAGATGGTTTCAAATGACTGAACTGCATTCAAATTTATGAGTGAAAGGAAAAATTGCATTAGTCGGTTGCATGAACTTTGAAGGGCAGATGCACAAACTCTGCCATCTCGCTTCATTATTTTAACTATGCATTTGAGTACAGACTAATTTTTAAAATATGCTAAACTGGAAGATTAAACAGATGTGGGCCAAGCCATTCTGGATCAGGAAAAGTCATACTCTTCACTTTCACGTTGGCTTTCCCCCTCCCCCATATGTACAGACAATAATAGGGTGTGGAATGTCGTCAGTGGCAAACATTTCACAGATTTTTATTTTGTTTCTGTCTTCAACATTTTTGACACTGTGCTAATAGTTATATTCAGTACATGAAAAGATACTACTGTGTTGAAAGCTTTTTAGGAAATTTTGACAGTATTTTTGTACAAAACATTTTTTTGAAAAAATACTTGTTAATTTATTCTATTTTAATTTGCCAATGTCAATAAAAAGTTAAGAAATAACTTGTTTTCTACAAGTCATTTGGGGGGGTGGTTCCCTTTGGTGGCTTTCTTTTTTTCCTCTGTAAGTTGAACACTTTATTGATGAGAGTAAGCATTCCAAAGGGTAAATTACAGGACACTAAAAACAGGTCATGATGAGCTTAAGCGGAGAGCAGGATTTAACATAGTTGGCTTAATGCTTCATTGTTATCACTGTAACATGCCTCTTGGTGTGGTTTAATCAAAAGCTGCAAAGTTGTCTAAGAGCTTTTTGCCCCCCTTAATTGCCATCAAATTCAAGTATACCCCAGAGTTAGGAAGGTTTATAATGCTAAATATTACAGATATATTTTTCAGAGTGCGGAAGGGGGAAGATTAAATGTTTCTGGCTATACCTGATTCAACTACCTCAATGGAGGTAGATGGGAATAATATTCTGGGAGATTGATGAGGATGGCATTATATAGAAATCTATCTCTATTTCTAGTGATGAATCTTATTTCTCAGCTGAAGTACTAAGGAGAGGCACACACATTGCTAGCTTAATATCTGAAATAGCTTCTGACTGGCTTACAGTTCTCAGAGGAAAGGGGGCAGAATTGCACCTCGAGGCTTTCTATTTTGTTCTATAATATTTAAAATTTACCCAGAGAGGTTGAGTCAAAGGTCAAATTACATTCTTTACAAGGTGCTACCTCTCAAGCATGCCCTGCTTTCCAAATACTGAGCCTTTTCTATCACAGGCATTGGGTGCAAAGCACCTAAGGATAAGATCATTTAATTTTACCCAAATGGGTTATCAAGAAGACATCACTACAGTTAAGTAAGTAGGTGTCAAGTTTTACTTTATGTAATCAAGCAAATGAAAAAGTAATATTGTTAAAATCTCAAATTATCCCTGTTGGAGAAGAAATTTTTTGTTTTTCCTCCCATGTTTTCCTAGCTTATAAGAGCAACACACCTACATTCAAGAAAAAAAAAAAAAAAGTCTTGTATTTAACCTACTGAAGGAGTAAAGAAACAGATTGAAGAAAAATCTCACTACTTTCAAAGGGCATTTCATTTAGACAGATTCCAATCTTCAAGCTCATATTTTATAATTAATTAGAGGAGGTTATATAGAAGTATTAAATAACAGTGGGTCTTGTGTAAAGGCTAACTTTAGTGTAATTCAGATCACCTACGTTCTATAATTCTATAGCCAAGGCAGGCCATTAAAATTAAGATGCACACCCCACTGGATTTCTTTATACATGTATAATTGACACATCTATTAAAAATTATGTTCTAAATAAATAATCTCTCTGAAAATACACTGTCATTGAAGACTCTTTCCATCCCATTTTAAAAGCTGATCCAGATTTCCCACATTAATAGTTAAAGCTGAAGTTTTCTTCAGCTAAGACATGTCAATACTAAATCTGCAATCAGCAGTAAATCTTCCCTGGCTAAGCATTTTCGCAGTAAGTTTTTCTTTTTTTTCCAGAGGCTCAAGTGAAAAAATATGTTTGCATACATATTAATACAGCAATTCTAGCTCTTTTTCACTTGTGCCAGGGGGAAGAAAAAAAAAAAAAAAGGAAGGCTATTGGAGGCATTGTTCTTTTGCATAAAGAAAGAAGCAGAAGAATTGTCTGGCCACCACCCTTCGCCATTTATTCTGCCAGGGAATAAGCCACAGCACCTGCTCTGTCACTAAATTCCTCCTGCTGCTCTAACGCGGACACGTATGCGGAGATGCAGAGCCCAAGGAACTATTATTAGACCCTGAGCCCATCTCTGCCAGAACTGAGGACTCAAACAGAGGAGCTGGGTTCAAAGCACAATTTCTCTTCAGTACAAATACAGCCGCCCCCCTCCCTCCCACTCACCTGAATGATCTCTATTTCATTAAAACTCTTTCTTGATCAACAATTGAGCAGATTCTATGTGATATATCTGCAGGTCTCTTAGGCAGAGAAAAATAACTCCTTGTTTGAACTACCTGATTAATGAAACCTGTACAGTGACCTAGATCGCTGGGCTTCTGGCAGACACTTGCAAACCCTTTTGTGGTCTTGCTTCCTACTAAGTTACTTAGAGCATATGGGGAAATTTGACCTCTGTACCTTGGCTGTTTTTCAAAAAGTTCTAATATGGTACAAGAGGGCTTCTGTTCTTTAAACTGTGCCCAAAAATAGACAACCCCACGCTTGATTTTTGAGAAGAGATCAATGATAAGCGACAGTACATCATCATAGAAACATGTCCAAAAAATAAATACACATTAACAAAAACGTGTGCCTCTGCCTTGTGGCTGCTAAAATCCTGGTGGCAGTATCCCTGCTAGAGCTGATAAAGATGTTACAGCTACGGATGGCTCTTTGAAGAACAGTTACCTAATCACCTCTGTTTATGGGGTGCTAGGCTAGAGCACTAGTACCAGAAGGCTGACATCTATTGTGAAGTTTATGGTCTCCGTGACTTTTACTACTGTAAACGCCTGGGATAGCTATAAATTGATGTCAACATTAAAGGCCAGATCCTTTAGAGCAAAATATTAATCCACTAATCTATTATGGGTGGCCAGCTTTGAAACATAAACTTTGCAGTCCCCGGACCATTAGGTGTGTTCGCCCCCTTGTGGCATTTATTTAGAAAGTCAAAGGAAAGCTGTTTGCTCAAGGGGGGTTGTTTTGTTTTATTATTTGTTTTTGTGTCATTTCTGAAGACTTCACTTTCTTTCTCGATGCGAACAGCATATATTTATTTGAGCAACAAATCGTTTATCAAAGAAAATCCCAAAATAAACAGCCCTTATTAAAATAAGAGTATTTTATTTACCAAAGACCTTAACCTGTGATTTAAGGTGCATAATTGAGATTTGCCTCATATTTTAAAATACACATTGGCTAAGGGTTTTCTCTTTCAAAGGACAGTACGCAATGCTCTAGCCTGTCAGTTAAATCTGACACTCTGCGCTCTCACGGCACAACTGCTGATTTGGGATATGGGCAAATAATAATGTATTTGGGGGCACGGGGCTGGAAAGGTGGAGGGAAATATGTAGGAATGCAGCAGGCGATTATCTGCGTTGTAATGTGACCAAGCCACAGGCTCTAATCTTGTGAAAAGGACCACAGGATGTTTAATGAGAATGAGTGTTACTGTCTAATTGAGTCTGCAGAATTTTCTTTAAAATAAACTTGGCAGATAACATTGTCTCCAAAAAATAAATAAATTTAGAATTCAAGGAATTTAGGACCCAAGCCATTGGCAACTTTCTCCTCTCCAAGGGAATTGTTGTGCAGCACAAAAGAGGTGTTACAAGCAGCTTCAGAGATGGTGGTTATCTTTTGGTTCTGCACCACTATCATCCGAATCGGAGCTCCCAGGCAGGGTGAAGCGAGACAATAGGAAGCACATCAAGTGACAGCCTGCGAACCCCTATCCTCACGTGCTCTGTTTGTCTTTCCCCCCAGAACAGAGGGAACAGTTGCGATGTCGGAATTTTAATTGCAATGGACTGGTTTAAATTACTTGACCTATTTTTATCCAGCCAGGAGAGAAATGATTCCTTTTTCCTGGCAGCCATACTTATCATTTACATTAGAAAGAGAAATTTAAGGATATTTTCTATCAAATAATGTACAGTTCATAGTTTTTGTTTGCCTTATAGTAAGATCCATCTCTAGTTTTGAAAATTTCTAAGACACCTTAAATTAAAAAAAAAAAAAAGATCTCTCCTCACAAGAGGATTTAAACTCCTAAGTGATGCATGTTCAATAGTGAGCTGAAAATATTCTAAGAGCTGCTGATGTAAGTTTTTACAGTATTTTGCTATGAATAAATACAATAAAAGAAAAGCAAAGAGAAATAGGTTTCTACTGTGTTGAGGAACTGGACCCATGACCCTTGGGAAAGAGAGAATATCAACCAATGTGTCCCAGGCTATCTGTGACTAAATAGTGGCTCGATCCCTAACTGTTACTTCTTTCCCCAAGATGAGCGCTGATGCTCTCCGGCCCAGGCCACAGTGGTGGTGCTTTTGGAAAACTCAGTTTGGCCGGACTAGGACTGCAGAGTGAACTGAAGCAGGTGAAGGATGCACAGTGAGTACTAGTATTTGCTTTAAATGTCGTTGGCTTGCATTAGGCTGAATTACTGTGAAGGTGGGCGAGGCAGGGCGCAATGGAGTGAGGGCAGTGCACTGGATTCTCGCAGCTCTCAGCCCCGAGACCCTTCCCTTTCTCCCCTCCCCAGCAGAGTGGACCTTCGGTTACACTTTGGTTGCTGAACTAAGCAGAAAAGAGATCCTGGCTCCTAAGGAGCCTGTGACAAGGCGGGGTTGTGTGGTGGGCACTGCAGGAGACGGGCAAAGAGGTGAGCGGCTTCTGAAAAGTAACAGAAGAATCCTGCAGGTCCCTTCTGGAAATCAGGGTGGGAAGCATGACTGGGGCTTGAGTGAAAGTCAAACTAGCATGAAATCAGAACAAGTCATCAGCGGACAGCCAACTTCAGGTGGTGATATCGTTTTATCAGCACTTGTCAGGGACAACAGGCTAGAGCGAAGGCAATGTGATTGGGGCCACTGAAGCCTTTTCTCTGTGCGTCTCCCTCAGGACTGGCATGAAATGTGGCCTTGTGATTTCTTTAAGTAACTTGGCCACAGAGCTTTTCCTGGTAATCCTCCCCCTCCCCGCCTTAGCTTCATGAGAGTTGCTATCTCCATTATAATAAACACATATCACTTAAATTGTGCATAAAAACTCTTAGATACCTTGTAAACTCTGCCCCATTACATTTCTTCTCGATAACTCTCTGAGGGAGAACAAGCAGGATGACCTAGCTCCAAATTTCTTCTTGCACCCAATGTGTTCAGCAAATAAATGGACAATGGGGTTAGTCGGCGAGAACAGGCTGAACTGTATGGTCCTAATATGAACCTAAAATAAATATCTAAATATTTCTTACACCCCTGACACCATGTCTTACATCAGTGATTCTCAGCGGGGTGGAACCACCCCTCTAGGAGGCGGGTCAGAGTGGAAGAGGGTAGAAAAAGCCAGTATGAAAAAATGTAGTCTATATTATTACATATTTGGGAAAATGTTTAAATACATATTATTTCAGTAAAACATAATACAGAAGACTTTTAAAAATCATTTTGACTAATGAGGCATTGATTTTTAAATAGTGAGAAACACTGTTTAGGCTACATGGGACTAAATCAGAGTAATCTACCCTTCAGCCAGCATGACTGAACAAATCATTTTGTTGACTCAAGCTTCTGTGGCTGGACTGATTTTGCTGAGCATCTATTTTGTGACAGGCATTGTGGTAGGCATTTTACATACATAATCATATTTAATCTTCACAATATCCTTGCAAGTTACATATCAATATTCTAATTTTAGGTAAGGCAACTGGTATTGAGAGAGGAAGTAAATTGCTCATGACATAGCTGAGTGGTTTCCCAGACCTCACTTCTGAGACAGTGTTCTTTCTAAACCAAATTAGTCCTATTTGTAGATGTCACTGATTATAAGATGATCAATTTAATAAGGGTGCTCAGGAGAAAAAAAATCCCACTACATTATATGTACTATATATACACAAATTATAAAGTACACTAACACAAATATAACATGTATCTGTTTGTAGAATTACATACCACTTCCATTTGAGATTCACAAGACTTGGGTCTACACTTTTTCAAACCTATTTTAAAATTCTTCCAAATTAAGTCAGGTCCCTGACAGTGCAGGAGCAGCACTGGGGTGAGTCTTCTTAACACCTTCACCCTGTTAACACTTCAAGTCAAATGAAAGAATACCACTGATTTAAATTGTAACTTTGAGGGGGGCGGGGTTCCCTTAATTGAATTACGTATTGCTGGATAGTATATCATTTCTTTCAGGAATTAAGTCAACGCCTTAGCTTTGTGAATTCTATAATCTAGTAAATGAGAACGACAGTAGCTAAATTCTCCCCTGTAAAGATGCTCATGTCACAATTTGACACACTGCCTGGAAGCAACTATGGCTTAACATTCATTATAAGATTCATGCTGATTTCAGAATATTAATATGTGGGGGGAAATGCACACCATACAATAAAGGAAATATAGTATTTAGTTACTTTACACTTAATCTTCCTCAGTGTCTCTAAACTTCCTTGATGTAGGTGCAGGCCCACTTCCTCTTGCTTTGGTCTTCTACTGAAACGGAGAACTCCTCTATTAACAGTTGTAGTAAAAAGAATATAGATCAGGAGTTAAAACCATGGGTCGTAGCCATAGCTCTGCAACCAAATAGCTGGGTAATTGAATCACCGTTGGTTCATGTTTCTCCATTGGTAAAATGAAGATGTATGTTTAATTAATTGTGTATTCAAATTCTCATGAAGGAAACATAAACCCATTCCTATTTTCTTCCTCTGGAAAGTTAGAGTACACCACTATAAAAGCCCTTTGACACCTGTACCTCGAAGGACTTTCTTGCCATTCCTTTTCCACGCTAACTGTGAGCTGTGTGCCCTAGACCTGACCCAGCCAAGCCAACTCTCCAAAGGTTGGAATCGTCTCTATAGATGTTCCCCTTCGTTGCCATAATGACCACTAGTGTTGACTACTGAGATTTCTCAATCTGTAAGCAAATACAAAAAAAAAAATTACCACCCACAAAATATTCTAGTATATGCCATTTGCAAAAACTCAGGAGACTGAGACACATTCTTTGCTGCTGCAGTGGTTTAAATATATGCATTACCTGTTAAAAATAATTTGACCAGTTCTTCATTTCAGGTTCTGCTTTATTTTCTTATGAATCAATTTCATTTTTCCAACTTCATACATATCGGACACTTAATAAATATTCGGGCTCTCTTTTCTTCAAATATCTCTTGCTGGGCTACAATCATCATCATCCCTGTTATTGTTTATTTTCTCAAAGAGACAATCCTATATATAATGCTGAAGTAGAGGAAGCTAGCAGGTGTTAAACACTGTAAGTTGGTACTTCAGAGTTGTCAACCAGGTAAGAAGCACAAATCTGGGCCCACTTATTTCTCTTGTCCCAACTTCCCAACTGTCTTTTTGTTTTGCACCACCAAATTCTTCCAGTTTGGGGTATCACTGATTTAGTTAGATAAAAACTAACAGGTTAGTTATACAGAGGGAAGTGGATATCATAATACCTGTACATAACTACCTGCGAAATAATATTGACAGACATGTGAAAGTAATACAGCTAAAGAACCATGATAAAATATTACAATAAAATGTTCCTTCCACCGCTTGGCCACTAGGTGTAGCTAAAGCTCTGTGAGTTTGTATTTGCACAGTAACTGAAGACAAGATTGTTATAAGCTAAAGAACCTGCCCCCCACCCTGCCCCTGCCATTTGTTTTATTGAAACATAACACCCCCTGTGACCTATTATAACCCCCTAAATTAAAGATCAGCCAAGAACACCTTAACACACTCTGTCAAGGCACCATCACTCCCTACACCCTAAAAAAAGTAAGAAGAAACTGACAAAAGGTATCTGAGCAACTCTCCACTATTTTTTCCTTTCACCCCCTTCCCTTTTTGAAGTGCGCTCATCCTGCTTCCATTCACTCAGATGCACTGGCTCACATTTCTACCCCTCTGGGGACAGTTATATCTTTTTAAAAAAATTATTGTCTTGAGAGAGAGAGAGAGAGAGAGAGGAGAGAGGAAGAGAGAGAGAAACATCGTTGTGAGAGAGAAACATCAATGGGTTGCCTCCTGAAGTGCTCTGACGGGATCAAACCCACAACCTTTTGTGCACCAGAAGAAGCTCCAACTAACTGAGCCACACCAGCCAGGGCAGGGACACGTATATCTTAAGAGAAAAACTCTAAAGAGAATACAACATTTAAACTAAAGAAATAAGTTTTGAATGGTAGAATTTTGCACCTCAATGAGAAAGAGATTTGAAGGTTGCTAGGTCTTTCTCTACCTTTCTCTGACCCTTAAATCTACGGATTCCAAAACCCCATCTCCAGCGCCAAGCTCTGCCCTCTGAATGTGTGCACACACACACACACACGCACGCACACACACACTGACTTCAGTGTCCTTTGTTTCTGCTGTCCCTCTGCCTCATGTGTTTTCTGTCCCAAACCTCCCTCAGGTCTTGGTCAGAGCCTGCTTCTTCAATGGCCGCACTGAAACAGACAGTCCCCTCCTGCTTCCCCCCGTGGCATTGCTGTCCCTGTGACCCTGCTCCGTGTTTCTGCAGAGCACCGTGGCGGTTTTCAGGTGTGCCCGAAGAGCCTTAGACACACACCCATCAAGAGGTGGCAGCTAGGTCTCGCCCCTAAATCTGCTGCGTAACTTTGGAGGCCGAGTCAGGAAGGACCATACAGCTTCCCCCTGGTTTTTGGGGGGAGACACCCGCCTTTGGAGCCCTGAGGTGCAATACAAGGAGCCCAGCCGCCCTGAGGCTGCCACGCTGTGAGGAAGCCAGGCCACACGGAACGGCCACGGCAGGTGCTGCCACCAGCTGGGCCGGCTGGTGTCCCCAGCTGGCAGCCAGTAACAACCTCCGGTGTGAGCGCACAGTGGGGAATTGTAACCCCCCCCCACCATTCTTTTGACCTTGTTTCTGTAAATGCTGGCTCTGACTAATATGTCGGTTGTAGATAAACAGCATGCTTGTATAAGTATCCTAGGAACTAACCTTAGAGGATGCAGACTCCAGCGTTCAGTCATCCCAGACTTTTCTTCATTTCTCTAACTTGAGTGGTTTTAAGAGGAATACCTATTTCATTACTCTACCATCTTGCATGTGTTGTCCCCTCTGCCTGAAAGGCCCTCCTCACCGTCATCCCCTGTTGAAGTGTCCTACAAAACCCATCTCAAAAGTCTGCTTCCCTGAGAGACCTTCTCATATGACTCCCTATTTTGTGGCAACTCTATATATTATAGAAATTTCTATTTCTTTGCATTTATCACACAGTACTATAATTATTTAGTAATAAGCTCCTCTCTTACACTTTGTGATTGTATCTATTAAGAAATTTGTAGCTACGAGTAACAGAAGCCCTGATTTTGGTTTAAACCACAAGGAGATGGATTATCCATCCTAAGTCAATGGAAGGGAAGGCTCTGAGGCTGGTTAATTTACTGACTAATAATCTCAATAGGGACTAAGGTTCTTATCACTACTGGGCTACCCTCAGTGTTGGTCTTACTTTGGACTGGTGATCCGTGGCATGAGTAGAGCTCACATGACACATGGACCCAACAATGTCCAAAAGGATGGTTGTTCCTTTCTGTGGCTTTTTTTTTTTTTAAGGAGAATAAAAAACTTTTCACAGAAGCACTCCTTCCCTTGTGTATTATGTCACATACCCTTTTTCTGAACCAACCACTGGAACTGGTTTTACCATGGGATAGAATTAACACAATTGACTTGAACTGCTCACCTGGGGGTGGACTAAGTAGATATTGGACCAGCAACTCCATCATTAGAAGAGTTAAAAAGCTTTGCTGACCCTTTCTGAAATATTTGTTTCAAAGGCATAAGGTTGTGTGTTTTTTGCTAGAACTGAAACACGCTATTTTTAAAGTTTTTATATTTTCAAATACATCTTCATATAATAAAGATGTATAGCCAACAAAATTATATTATAAATCACTCAGAGCAGGTTTATTTGAGAAAGGTTAAAATGTCTTCTATAAAGTGACATTTGCTAATATAAATAAATATCCTCTTTAAAAGTATATAATCATTATGTCTTCATTTCTAGCCCTTCAAAAATTCCCTTGTTAATATGATTAATAAACAATTTCTCTGAACCAAGAAAATCATGTTCATGTTGGCAGGTGATTAATCTCAGTGCAAAATGAACAGAACCTAATATTTATGAACAAATTACTGAGAGCTATCTGGTTTCTTTCCATGATAAAATGCACTGGTCCATATGCCAAAGCCAAAAGTGAACATAAAATTAGTCTCGTAAGACTGAAACAGGGGAAATAAGAGAAATTTAATATATGACATCTTTTGTTCTGTCCCCTCATTGTTTCCCTACCCTTCCAAAAAATGTCCCTTTCTCCAGCCCAGTCAATTATCCACATAAGAGCCCCCATCATCTTACTTGACAACAATAGTTGATTAGGGCGCCCAGATAGATGGTTGAACTACCCATCACACTTCATCCGCTGGCTGCAGCTGGCTGGCCCGATGACAAACACCTAGCCTAATGCAAACCTTTCCCCGGGGAGCTTTCACCTTGACAATCAAGTTTTATTCCCTCTCTAGTGATGACACTGTGAGAAACTGCTGTTCGCCGTATTTCCAGCTGTGTGAGAGAAGCTAGTCTGAGAAAAGAAAGACAATATGGAGAAGCAGAGACCAAAAAAAAAAAAAGCCATCTATGACCACCTGAGTCCCTGAGGTCTAAGTTGCAACTTTGCCTTTCCTAAAGTTTAGTTACACAAGACAATAAAATTTCCTGTTTCTGAACTCATTTGAGTTAGTTTCAATCATGCGAAGCAAAACTATCCTGACCAATATATACTAACACAAACTTCATCTTCATTGTTTTTTTACTGTTTCACTGAAATATATGGTGGAGGGAAACTCTTATTTTATATCTACACTGGTGAGCGACTTAAAAATGATCTTTTCTGTGAACAATATGAGGTATTAAAGTGTCAGAATTAAAATTCCCCTTTTCCCTCCTCAGATAATTACAATAAGCAATGGACTCTGTGATTCCCCTCCAGGACCAAAGAGCTTATTCCCTCAATTTCTGGGAATGTTGCCAGAAGACAGCCCAGGGCTGACAGCGCTCTTTCAGAATTACCTCCTCACCTTGTCCAAGGTCACCTTCCTTTCCCCAAGCAGTCTGCCTCTGCTGGCTGGTCAAGGCCCAAGATGAAGACCTGGCTCTGTCACCCCAACTCAGGACACCTCTGAAGGGCCATCCTAGCTTCAGTTTCCCATAAGGTGGACTGAGGACTTTATCCAACTGAATCACAGCCCATTTTCTCCTGCCCCACTCGTTTCCTTCCCCTTTCTCCCACAGGCATTGCTTCCAACAGCACTCCCCACCCAACTCCCAGCACGTCAAGCTCCTCTCAGAGGCCACCTCCTGAGAGACCCACCCTGCAACACTCTTCAAAAGTCATCAAACCAGAAAATATTATGTGGCCCTTTAAGAAAAATTTAATAACTATTTAATGGATCCTTAAATTTTCCTAGCACACTGGTAAGTATTATAAGAGGACATAATAAAAGCATAAGGCATATCCCCTGCCCTTAAGAAGCTCACGGTCTCATTGGAGACATACAACCTAAGCAGTCATCTCCATACAGCTCAGCAGTGTGCTCAACTGAAGACTAAAAGGAAGCCAAAATGGGCACATAGGATAAGATTTGTAAATACTGAATGAATGAATGAATGAATGAATGAATGAATGAATGAATGAATGAATGGAGTTAATGGGTAGGAAGAAATCTATGTGAGCTGGGATAGACCATAACGTTTACTTGAGGCCAAAGCACACTAACATTACCACCTGTTTTTAATTCATTAACCCACCTTACCATCTCAAATGATTTTCACATCAAAATATAGAATGATCGACCAAAACAAAAATATAAGATACTACCAGGAACTCTGCTTTAGTTTCAGACGGTTCTTGGAAAAAGAGTTTGTTCCTTTCTCATGTGCCAGTATCTAATCTCTCACACACCTCACAAGTCCTCTATAGAGAAAGAGGGCTATCCTATCGTTAGTAATGATCAGACCAATACTTAAATATCTGACAACACTACTGTTTCATGAACCTGAACCTTACCTTATTTCAACCTCACATCATTCTGGGAGGTAGGAAGGGTAAATATCATTGCATGCCCCTTTCACAGATGGAGAAACCGAGGCCCTACATGTCAGAGCAGGGATTTAAATGAAATCTTCTTACTCCCATTTCTGTCTTACAAATTCTTAGATTTTTCATAAAATATTCATGGGGTTCTGTCTCTGAAGGCTGCCAATTGAGAGCTACAGTTTATGTTAGTAATAAGAAAATTAATATTTTTAGTTCTAGGAACCAATTAATTTTGGACTCAGTAAAAGTCAGTCAAGCTTAACCGAGCAGAATTTGTATTATTGCATATATCACTCAGAAACAACGTATTTGAATTTAAGCCTTGAATTAGAAAAACAGAAAGAAACTTGCCCAATTAATTATACCCCTATTTGAAAAGATAAATGTGTGTATTACATTCTAGAAAATAAATATCTCTAACTCCTAGTTAGCATACTATTTACAATTAAACAATTCCCCAGGAGATAAAAACTAGGTTCCCTCTGAAACCTCCTGCCTTTCCCACCCAGCTGTACAGCATGACATTCTGTTCTTAACCGAGATAAGCCTATTTTGGATGTCTACTCTGGCAGATTCCTGGTGGGGTGCGGGTGGGGGCAGGGGTGAACACGGATGGGAAAGAAATTGTGCCGCCAGCTCCTGCAACGCACCTTCAACTCACATGAGCTTGCCGTTTCCTCCACAAGTGTTCAGCCAGCGCGTGGCCAACAGTCAGTTCACTTTCTCTTCCCCTCGTGTGAACTGAGGCCATTACTTTGTAAGGATGACTCTGTCGGATGATTTTATTTCCTATCCTCTTGTCTACTCTTATTTCCACCTATAGCAACATCTCATTGATTCCCAGGAATAACATCTCACTCAGCTCCATTCCATCCTTCGTGTGTATAATGAAGATTCCGTTTCTAGAGTGTTCTGTTCCTGACCCTGAGTCTCAGTCCAGCAGCCTCGCTTATGGACTGTATGACCTTGGCCAAGACAATCATGTCCTCACTGGTTTGAGCTTCCTCCTGTAGACAAAGGGGTACTTATAATAACTGTCCCACTTATTAATGTGTCTTGAAAAATCACCGGCGAGCCTCGTGATGTGTGGATTTCATGTTCATGGCCATGCATTTGCACATAATCCCTGAAAGTCCTTGACGCCGACAGTAGACTGTCATTTTGAATCAGTGGATGTTCAAGGATGGCACTTGAGACAGTCGCTCAGCTGGGGCCTGAGCTCCCGAACTGGCCAACACGGTATCTTGTTCAGGTTTTATGGTTCCCTTCTCATCAGCAAAAGTTCACATTGAGCAATAAAAACATTATTTCTTTGTTAAGACCAAAGCAGGCCACAGCCAAGTGCTGGAAAAATTGAAAAGGAAGGAAAGAGGCTAACACAGTGATCATTATTAGTCAGGAAGACTACGTTTTGAACACGTTAGAGAGTGGCCTGTTGAATTTGGCAGTGACTAGCAGCCCTGTTTTGTGAATGATTCCACTATATTTATTATATGAGAGGAAGAAAAAACGATTGAACAAATTACTTCAGCAAGTGCATTAGCCAATGCAAATACAGAAATCTGCAGGGTAAAACTATATGTTAAGATAGTTTGTAACTTAAAGGATTCCAGATGAGTCCAGATGCATTTCTCTTGAATGCTAAGAGCCTACTCAGTAGGGCGGTGTGGAATTGCTGGGCATGTTACTATTATCCCAGCCAATGAGACAGGGCTGATCATATAAAAGTTACTTTTAAATGTTTTTTTGACTGCTACATAAAAAGACTAAGTATTTTAAGCCCCCTAGAGTTCATACTCCATACTTCTGACAGAGAAAATAGTAAGCAGGTTCGGTGGTTCCTAAGCGTCTCTCTCACATCGATGTTTCTTCCCCTCTTTCTCTCTTCCTCTCTCTAAAAAAATAAAAAATAAATAAAACCATGCACTAATTTAAAGGTGCCCAATGACTGTATTAATTTTCCTATCTTTTAATTTATTGGTATTTCTTCTGTGAACCTCATCTAAGAAAGTAATCCAAAATATTAAGACATGTTCATGTATTACAATATTTATTGCAGCATTTTACATAGTGAAAAGATTTTGGAAATCATCTAAATTTTCACTATTAGGGGATGGTTCAGTAAATTATGGTTTAAACACGAAAAAAAAATGACATAGTCATTGAAAATGATGCTTTAACAGACTAATGAAAAGTGGAAATGCTGTGACAAAAATGTTAAGAAATTCAGAATAAAAATCCATTTTACTATTCCATCTCAACTGTGTAAAGATGTGTTGACAAAATTCTGAAAACAAATACATCAAATTGATAATACTATGTGTTGTTGTTTTTAAGATATATTTTTATTGGTTTCAGAGAGAGAATCACTGTGAACGTGCATAGCAGTTTATTTGTAATAGCAAACGCCTGGAAAGCACTGTCTGTCCATGTACACGTGAGTGGATCAGCAACCTGTGGTATACCCGTATGAGCTACACATCAACAATAAAAACACGTGAGCTACTGACACACACAAAGACATGGATGAACCTCAAAATAATTGTGTTGAGTGAAAGAGTCAGAGAGAAAAAAATACATACTATATTCCATTTATCAAAATCTTAGAAGACATCAACTAATCTATAGTGATAGGAAGTGATCAGAGGTTACTTGCAGACTCAGGGGTAGAGAAGAACATGAAGGAATAGAACAGAGGTATTATCAAGGAGCACAAGGAACCTCTGGAAGTGATGGATATTTTCAATATCTTGACTGCGGATTGGTTCATATATATATATATATATATATATATATATATATATATACACACACACACATATATATCAAATTTTATATTTCAGTTATGTACACTTTATTGTATGTCAGTTATTCCTCAATAAAGCTGTTAATAAAAACCTGGCAAGTTAATGCTTTGCCTTGGTTGAAATTTGCTTCGGGTCACCATCCAAAAACCTTCCAATGCCTACTTTTCCTCTTTTCTGTGCTAACTTGGGAGTTAAACTGGGAGATAAATTTCCACATATTCTGTCTGCTGAGGGCCACAGATTATCAAGTCTTTTGTCAGAGATGACCAACCACTGGCTTGGGGCTTGAGACATGAGCAATAGAATCCACACATTATACTGAGCATGGTCATTTCTTCACAGGTAGCCTCAGTCAAGTTTGCACTTCTGCCAAGCGAGACACCTCCCCTTACATGTAGTACCATTGTTAAATTCTTGTACACATCTCACAAAATGGCACTATTTCACCAATAATAATTTGAAATCACACTGGCCACTTTGGATGAACTCTAGATATTTCCAAACTGCCCATCTTAAAGCGAATGGATAGTCAAATTTCTAATGTTGAATGCACTGTCTTTTTAATTGGTTAGAGAAGCTTCTAAACAAAATTTTGATTCTCTAATAGCTTTAATTACAAGGAAAGCACCAAAAGCCCATAGCTTATTACAGCCTCTCTTTTGATCCAGTAACAAAGACCTACCTTGCCTCAAGGCTATAGCAGCCACTGCCAAATTTATAGTGGCTTCTGCTGGCACAGATTCAGGGACTTCCTTGAAGCTAATGCTCTACAATTTTGGCACTTAACTGAAAAATACACATTTCCAGCAAGCTTACGTCCTATAAGATGGTCTTACACCTTTGAAAATTACTAGCCATTGTTATAACACTTTATACCTTGCTACTTCCTTTCTCAGAGAAAGGAGAAAAAGCATATAACCTGGGGTCATACAATCCATGACACCTCTCTAAAATTAGATATCACTTGGGCAAAATTGAAATTTAGAGAAAGAAGCGTAAATTGAATGAGTTTACTCTGAAGTAATTTTTTTAAAGCCCCCATTTGACTAGGTTTATTCTGAATTGGCAAAATTAAATTACTCATTACCAGATGGAATTTTAAAGCTACATTTTATGCATATTTAAGTCACAGATTAATATATTTGCATCCACTAAAAAAGTATCAGTTCCTATCAGGAGGAGAAACCAGTCTCCTGGATCATCTTATATGGACAATGATGAGTGGATTGTACCAGCTCTTAAACAAGAGTCTCAAGCTGGAATTTAAAATAATTTCATTGCAAGGATAAAGGAAGTTATGTGACAAACTGGTTGAAGGCTCTGGGACATAAATGAGACTCTAAGCTAGATTCACACCCAAGTTTATTGGAATCTAAACATCTTTCTCTTTCTCAAGAGGTAACACAGGGTTTAAAATCCAAACCATCAGCTTGGTGTCTGGGCATCATGGATTCTTATGTACAATAGGAGATTATAGTGATCTTGGAGTATGAGACAGCATCTACGAATGCCTGCCATTAGTAAGTGTTTAGTACATTTTATTTAAAATTATGATTAGCAGAATGCCAGGTGACATGTGGAGAGCCTGAGGAGCCAGCAAACACAGAGACTTCCATACCAAATGATGAGTTTTCTGGCCAAGGAGAATTTGTGTTCAGATTGGCAGGAGAGAGCCAGCAGGATATCTGAACGGCCTGCACATGATTACGTGGGAGTCAGAGGGAGTCAGAGAGCATCGGTACTTGCTTTCTCAGCGCCCGGCCACTGTGTTACTCCCCACAAGAAGCTTGCAGGGGCTTTCTTCAGACCAGTTCTAAAAGCCTGTGGAGCTAAGGGCCCCACTTTTTGGAGAACATTACTCCAACTACTTCTGTTAGAACTTCCCATTGAGACTATTTCTGGAGCCTGGTCGGCGTGGCTGAGCGCTTGTGCATCCTCCTAGGATCCAGGAGATCACGGTTCGATTCCCAGTCAGGGCACATGCCCAGGTTGTGGGCTCGATCCCTGGTAGGGGGTGCAGAAGGCCAGCTGATCAATGGCTCTCTCTCATCACTGATGTTTCTATCTCTCTCTCCCTCTCCCTTCCTCTCTCTAAAGTCAATAAAGACATTAAAAAAAAAAAAAAGAATATTTCTGAGTACTAAATTCACTCACTTTCATCTGTCGTCTGACTCAATTTCTTTCAATTTTTTAAAATTGATTTTATTGGGGTGACATTGGTTCGCAAAACCATACAGGTTTTAAGTGTACAACTCAATAAAACATGATCTGTATCAATTTCTTTTTATAGTCACCAATGTTCAATGATCTCACTTTGATATAGTCTTATGTTTTACCTTGATTTATGCTTTCAGGCCACTCTGTTCACCACCCAGCTTTCCCCCAGCGTACTTCCCCCCCACAAAAAAAAAAAACAACTCCAAAAAAACGTTCTGAGAGTATGTTTCTAAATAACAGCCTTACCCATAGGTTATAGTCTCTAAGATGAGAAAATCAATACAAATATTTTTCTTTTGAGACAGATTTCATCATCACAGCAGTGAAAGAAACATAAGATGATTTTTGGTGTTGATTTTTTTGAAGATGAAGTTGCCTAGGGAGAGGTCTGTTTGATGGAAGTTGAGTCGCATTTGGCAAAGGTTTAAATGAAACAGCAAGTTTGATAAATCTGTCCAAGGTTTAAGAATATTCAGACACCTTTTCTTCCCAAGAAAATCCCCACAGATCTCTTCAGGAACAAAACCTTCTCGACAATGGCTCCAAATGATTCAGACATAACTTCCTACATATGCCACCAAAGGGATTTCTCTACTTTTAGTAAGACCATTAGCTGGCTTGCCAAATTCTTCAGCATAACAAAATTATCGGCCTTTTCTCTCTTGGGCATGCTGAAGTGGTGAAAATTGCCTGGAGAAAATTGAAACCCTGATAACTGATTTTCTTGCTGTTTTCAAAAGACCCAAACCTTTCTAAGATTAAATTGAAACTTTTCAGGATGAACACAATCAAAACCATAGGGAATACCTCTATATTCTTAGAACAGTTTTACAGCTAAAACCTTTACATGACATTTCTTCAGACGCAAATTTAGAATTAAATTATTTTTCTAAAATAGAACTCTTCTCTTTGGGCTTAGGCAGAACCAGCTAATTCAAATGCGCTATTCACTTTGCCCTTAGTATCTGGGATCTAAGAATGAAAGACGGGGCGGGGGGGGGAAAGCCACAGGGCCCTGGCTGGGTGGCTGAGTTGCCTGGAGTATCATCCCTACGCCAAAATATTTCAGGTCAGGGCACATACCTAGGCCATGGGTGCGACCCCCATAGGGGCTTGTATAAGACGCAACCGATTGATGTTTCTCTCTCACATCAACATTTCTTTCTTTCTCTCCCTTCCTCTTTTGCTAACAACAACAACAAAAAAATCAATTAAAAAACCCCACATCCTTGGGTGAAGATTAAAAATAAAAAAGCCAGGGGTAAATATTGGCTGTAAAACAAATACTTCACATCATAAACTTAATAATGAAAAATAAATCTCTTTCCTCAGTGAACTGCATGACACAGGCTTTGTTGACCAGATGGCTGAAATGTGAGACTTTTAGTTTCCTTATAAAATCTATTTTAAATTATTAGATAATGTCAATATGACTATGTGGTGTATATATTTCCAAATCAAGATGCTCTGTGGTTGTCCACAAGACACAGATCAGGGTGCACAATACCACTGTTAGATGACACGCAGGAAAACGTGGGCCTAAGCCAAACTGCTCATTTTGCCACATTTCCCACCCCCTACCCCTAATCTGGCCAGAGAAAATGTGTGTGTGTGAATCTCTAGAATTACTAAGAAGGGATTCTCCCTCTGCCGAATTTAAAAGGAAAATAATATGAATCTGAATCTGTTGTGGGCCCTAGAAACGGGCCCTGGCAGCATTGTTTGCAAATAGAATCAAGCAGGACCTAAAAATAGCTCCTTTTATCAAAAGGAGCATCAAATGTTAGGTCAGAGTTCAAACTTCAAATATGTGCAATAAAAAAAACCCACCTAATTGTCATTTGCATTTCTCCATTACTTAAGATGCAACATGTTCCTTTTATATCTTAATTAAGTCATTATTAGAGACAAGTTTTCAAAGGGAACCTTCACTTATCTGAAAGATAGCAAAATAACTTAAGAGTATAAATAGCTATGTATGTAATTTATGAATTGTGTACATAGCTATCAATTTTATACTTAAATCGCAGTATATTAAATTCAAATATTTATTCTACATTTTACTTAAAAAGAACTATAATAAAGAATCTTGGATCAGCCCATCTGATCAATAATAAGTGTAAATTTAGGGGCAGAGTTGCCCATGCTATGGTTTTCACAAGACCATCATGAAAGCATAAATTCTAATTCTGACCAACTGAAATATTTTACTCAGTTTTATAAGATTATAACAATCTCTCCTCATTCTATAACTCCAAGAACTTCTCCTGTTCAGTAATTTATTTGAAAAACATTTACAGCTGGATGAGTATGTCTACCCAGTCACCTCCAGAGGAATGGAGATTCAAAGGATAATTTTTTGCTATAGAATCCTTTAGACACTCTCCTAGGTAATGAGTCTCAACCCTTGTCAATTCTTGACTCTCATTAATATCTCAGATGTCATTTCCTCAAAACAGACTCTGTGTGAAATCAATCTTCTACACAAAAGATAATTCTGCTGTTAATCCAAGTTACAAATTCTTCAGTGCATCCTCTCGCTAGAAAAGTGTAGGACAGATTTCAGAGGTCAGGTCTGGGGTTCTCAGTCTTCTGCAAAACAAACAAAACATGACCATCTGACCAGAGAATGCTGCTTTATTTTCCTTCCAGTCTCATGAAGTAGTCAAATTAACGTGAGAAGCATGTTGGCACGCATTAATCATTTTAACTGGTTTTCTTTCCTTGTATGTGATCTTGGTACCAGAACCAGCCTTTGAATTCATTTTTAGTCAGTCTCTTAACATTCTGGCAGAGTGAGAATTGGCAAGATTGACATCCTGACAGACAGAATTTTAATTCTGATGGTTTTAAACTTGAGTATACTTTAGTCCTTTCAATCCATGTGTGTATGTGTGTGTGTGTAAAAATATATATATTATTTTGATCTTAGTTCAATAGAAGTATTCTAACCACCTGAACAGGAAGATGTTTGAGTTAGATACGTCTGGTTGCATACAACAGGAAATTAAACCTAAACTGGACTAAACAAAAAGGGTATTTCTTCAAGCCTGGCTGGATTCAGGGCTCCAAAGCTGTCATCAAGCTATGTCTCTACCCAGATTTCCACTGTATTGACTCTTGTCTTGGCTCCTTACGGTGGCAATATAGAGGCAGCCACCAAAGGACCTCCGTCCCATGAGCTTCTTGTCCAGCTGGGCAGACGGCCCAGAAATCGGTCACGATCACGGCGCTGCCTTGACTCTGACTGGGTGGCCGGACAACCTCGGAACCAACCAGGGAATGTGGTGTCCACTTTGGCTCCACAAACTCCTGTTCCCCAAATGGTAACGGGTGACAGAAAACCAAAAACGACGAAGGTAATTACAGAACACAGGAATTCTCTGTCATTGTTCGAATATTTGTCTAAAATTTTATGAGGACAGTTAGACAGCAGTTGAATTTACCTACATGCGGTCAGAAGATTCAGCTTAGGATAATCTATACTAAAATACTTTGGGACAGTTTTTATAAACCCGCGTGGGTAATAAGAAAAAAACTCCACCTGACAGGTCAGTTTATCTTGCAGGTAATGGTACGTTTGCAAGCAATTCTCAGAATGTAATTCTAACCAAAATAATGGTTAGAAAATGCCCTACCTAAGGAACTCAGGGTGGAAACTTGGGGAGGAGGCAGAGAGGGGGACATTTTTTCCTTTATGTTAGGGTTCTATTATTATAAGTGATATTCAAAGAGGACCGCATAATAAATTTGCCTTTTTCTTAGTTCATCAAAAAGCAACATATATATACATATACATATATATTCTTAATTCCTCACTGAAAAGCCTTTAAGAAAGTTTAATATTATCCTCTTGATGCCTGTCAAAGGCTGATATAAAAAATGGTCATTCCTGGACCTTCTATATCTCCTACAAAATAACAGTTAAAGGCACTACCGCCCACTGTGTTCTCTGTTGCTCCTCTGTGTGGATCCATGCAAGAAATTTCTCCTGGGACATGATTCCTGCCTGGAATACAGTGTTAAGAATACTGTTTGTTTTTTTCTGGCTGAACATATATTTCTTTCATAATAACTAAAGGGACCTTTGGAACCCACTTTTGGTCATGTCTACCAGGAAACTAAAAAATACATATCGCTAAATTTATGTTCAATTATATTTATAAATTAAATTACACTGATGATACAATATTAGATTTCTGAAGTAATAAATTTTCTTCTCTTAAATTTTGCCCATTCTTTTGGTCTTCATATTAATTGCTTTGCCCGATGTCTGGGAAATGCCTTAATAGTATGAAGGGGCCTCAAATTTTACTTGGAAGTAAAGGTAAAAAGAACATAATTTTAAATACATGGTACCTTCCTAATTTACATATAGTTAAAATGGAAAGAACATTATATATGAGAACTTTTTGACACTAAAGCCAAAAGCATTATGGAAATAGAGAGTACTGTGGTGGGTCACTAACCATGAGGCATCAGCTTAAGGTTTTTCCAAAAAACAGATGAGGAAACAGCTTCTCCTTAAGCAGTGATTAACAGCAAATGAGATGACCTGAAATAAAATGCCACACATCGCTTGGTATTGGTCATCTAAATTTTGCTCTAATTTATTCATTGCTTGATTTATATTTCATAGACACGCAAAAAAATGAATTCCTTCTCTCTCTTAGAGAAGTTCAACCCTTTCTACATACATGGAGTTGTGAGAGAGGAAGGGGGCACTCTATTCAGCCGGTCATTTATTGATTCTTTCAACAAGTACTTATTGAGCATTCACTATGAGGATAGGCATTAAATGTTCAACGCTTATTGTTAAGGATCTTCACCCAAATGGGGGAAACAGGCATCGAACAGGCATGACAAAAGTGTCAGGTAAATGCATCGTTAGAAAATGAGAAGAGCTATGCAAATTCAAGGACGCGGTGTTAGGAGAAAGAACCCAGGGAGATCATTTAATCAGGGATCGGGGAGAGCAGCTCTGAGGAAAGGACATTTACGATGGGCTCTGCAGAAGCACTAAGAGTTAGCCAGGTCAGGGAGGACCAGAGGGAGAGCACTCCTAGCAGAGGGGCCATGGGACAGCCGAGCTGAGGAAGGCAGGGGCCGGCTCGCTGAGGAACCGAAGACCAGCCGGGCTGCAGCCCCAGGGGCCAGGGGCCGAGCGCGGAGAAGTGGCCCCCGCGCCAAGGGTGGAGGGAGAGCTGCAGGCGCGCTGCGCAGGTGCCTCGGGCTCCCCGCTACCCGGCCGGTGGCTGCGCGTGCAGCTCTGGCTGTCAGCAGAGTGAGCTTCTCAAAGGTGAGGGGACGGAGCCAAAAGGAGAAATTCACACACACGGGCCATATGGTGTCACCAGAGGAAGGGGGTGGGGGGAGGTAGAAGAGGGCTTGGGGGTTAAATGGTGACGGAAGGAGAACTGGTTGGGCGATGAACACACAATCCAACATGCAGTTGATATATTGTAGAATTGTACACCTGAAGTCTATATAATTTTATTAACTATGTCACCCCACTAAATTCAATTTTTAAAGAATGAGAGGCAGGAAGTACATAAGTGCTGGCTGCTAACTGATGCTGAATCCTAACATCAGCCAACAAATATTTATTGCACGAGGGCTGGTAAACAAAGGGCAATAGGATAGACACCCCTCCTGCCCTCATGCGGCCTGCAGCCGATAAAAACAAACAGGCAGACGCGCCCCTGGGCAGCGGTGGAAACGGCCCTTCCCTGGAGGAGGGAGAGGGGAACACGGTGGTGAACACCCTGGCCGGCGAGCTCAGTGGTTAGAGCGTCAGTCTGCACCCCGAAGGGTCTTGGGTTTGATTCCCAGTCAAGGGCACGTACCTGGGTTGAGGTTCCATCCCCAGCCCCAGTTGGGGCACATTAGGGAGGCAACCAATCGATGTGTCTCTCTCACGTCCATGTTTCTCTGTCTCTGTCTCTCTCTCCCTCCCCCCTCCCTTCCACTCTCTCTAAAAATCAATGGAAAAAATATCCTCAGGTGAAGATTAAAAGACAACAACAACAACAAACCAGTGGGGAACAGGGGCCACAATCATGGGGATGAAGCAGTTGTAAAGATTAGCTAAGAGCCCGAGGCTGCTGTAGGCAAAGGATGTGTCCCGCAGCCAAGAGACAGGGCCGGCAGGTGCGGGGCGCCCAGCGAATCTCCTCCCAGCTCTCGGTTACTCAAGGAGGCTTCCCTTTATTTCCCTCCTAAAATGGAGGCGCTCCTGATTTGCAGAATCATGCAGCTTAGAGTTTGGGTTTGCTTAAGAAAACAATTTATGTTCTTATGCTGTGACAAAGTACTTGACGTGAAATGTCCAATGAAGTGAGTGGGTTGCATTTGAGGGAAACTGTGGTCATGAGCAGGCCCACGGCTCGCCGCCCCTGATGAGTGAGGAAGTGGCTCCTGCAGTTAGTAAACTGTTTTGGTCTCTGACCGCAGGGCCAGAGGCCAGCAACAAGCTTGATTTACAAAGTAAATATAATTTCTACAGTTGGGTTCATCCTGTTGTTTTCTTAAAGGAAATATATTTTAGTTTGCACTGTGAAAACCACAGATTAGCATTTTTCAGAACATTAGGAATCAAACACAGTATCGTAAAAGCACAGAAAAAAGGGGCTAATTTTATCTTCCAGTCACAGCTGATGCTCAGAATCAAAATGACATGTGGCTAATATTCAGATATTCAAATCAGTGGGGCTCTGCTCCCACATATTTCTCCACAGCTGTTTCTTTAAGGCAGCAGAAGCCAAGACTCCAGCAACGTTGCATCTGTGTGATGGGGATATGAATGTACCAGAATTTTCTCTATGCCATCTGATTGAGAACAACAGGCTCTTCATATTTTCTGACTCTGGATAGTATTGGCATACATTACACTCAGAATTTCTTCAAAATAAGCCCTAATCTTTAAAAAATGTATATTCTATTATTCTCTCAATTAAAACAATTTTAATAAAGCTATTTTTTTTACCCAGAAATGATGATATATACAAAAAAAGGCATTTTGTAAACTGGTCCTGAGCTAGTCACGGTACAAAAATAAATATACACTATTCAGTATTCATCCTCAGGACTCTCTGTCCCTTGAGCTTGAAAGCCGAAGGACAACTTACTAAAAATGTTGGGCAGGGGTTTCCCAAAACAAAGCTAGGCTCCAGCATTAAGACTGCATGTTTAACATTTGGTGCTAAGATAGCTTGATCAAAAATGGGAATCATGCCCTAACTGGTTTGGCTCAGTGGTGAAAGCGTCGGGCTGCAGACTGAAGGGTTCCAGGTTCAATTCCTTCGATTCCTGCCAAGGGCACATACCTCAGTTGCAGGCTCGATCCCCAGCCTATGAGGGAGGCAACCAATTGATGTGTCTCACATCAATGTTTCTCTCTGTCTCTCCCTTCCACTCTCTGAAAAGCAATGGAAAAAGTATCCTTGGGTGAGGATTTTTTTAAAAAGGGAATCACAAATCAATGTCAATGTCCCAGAATACTGTCTGAGGTCCAACGCAGAGATGTAAGAGTTAAACAACAATTTAAATAGAACCCATTTTTAAGGAGATGACAATGGGTCGGGGGAGGGGCGACTTCCATTTACCTTCTCTGTTCAAAGCTTCAGGGGACATATTTTGGTTCATGGGACCAACCCTCTCCAACCCTGAAGGCACCAGACTGGACACTGGGTGGTCACTAACCAGAGCAACCCATGAACCATCTCCTATTGGAAACTAGAGCAGGCCAATTTTGAGAACCAGAGGCTGAATCAGTTGGAAGAGGGGGATGGGAGCAGACGTTGAAAGGAGGCCCTGGGGTAGACTAAGGCCCTTGCAAACTGAAGAGGAAACAGAAATTATGAGTAAGCAGCGGAAGTTTGTAAGTGAGCCTAGAGAGGAAATTGGAGCACATTGCAGAGCGGCTGAGAGACAAACCATGTGCCTCATGATTCTTGGTGACTGTGCCATTCATCCCCAGCTCAAGTCCACATGTGTCATTATTATATAAGGAAATAAAAAAGCAAACAAACACTATTTATTGGGATCGCTATGGTAAATATATACAGGTTTCTTGCAAACAAAAAGTCCCTAATCACACACCAGTCCAAATCCCTACTTCATCTTGTGCTGACCAAAAACAACAGTGAGAAAGATGATTTCCTGTGTCTCTAAGCGAAAGAAAATCATACTCGCTGACCCCAAATGAAGCTCCTTCCTGAAAAGACAATTGAAATTACTCGTGATCTCTTACAGAAATCCTGGCTTAGTATTTGAAAATCAAGAAAGGTCCAGAGGAGGTAAAGAAATTTAGGGTAAACAACATCAAAACAGTGATTGCCCCAAGAGTCTCTGTCCTGGGACACCCACTGTTCAATGAGCAAATGTTTACGGGAGATTCAGCAGCGGGAAAACTGACAAAAATTCCTGTCCTGATGGAACACACAGACTAGAAAAGATGTAGAACAACAACAAAACATGTAAGTAAGTAAAATACACAGTATTTTAGATAACTTCTAAAGAGTAAACCAAAGCAAATGACGGTAATATGAAGCTGGGGGTGGGGGCATTGGTATGTTGGAATGGTCACAGGAAGGCACTTGCTACTAAGACAACATTTGTATGAAGAACTAAAGAAGGTAAAGGATCCCTCCTTAAGGATGTCTGGGAAAATAGCTTTTCAAACAGAGTAAAGAGCAAGTGCAAAAGCCCTGAGGCAGTGTTGGAGTGCTGTTGTAAGAGCAAAGAGGAGAGTATAGCTGCAGTGGAGTAAATTAGCCGGTCATAAAAAGCAATAAAGGCGGTCGTCGCCTTCGTTATGTAAATATTCTTTGTGGTTTCCAGAAATTACTGGGAGCAGAAATTTAAAGGAAAATTAAATACGTGCAAAATATTTATAAAGTAGAAACGTATTTTTAAACTGATAAACTTTTGAGTTTTTACCCACCTAATCACCATTTTAGTAAGTCCTGTATTGCTAAATCTTTCCCAAATCTGCCCGTCATTTCCTGTTATCTTGTTTTTCAGATTCTACAAATTTTTTAAAAATGGCTCACATTGTCTTTCATTAATTCATGTAAAGCACTCATTCAAAGGATTTTTTACTCTCCTACTGTCCCTTTTGAAAACGAAAAAAGGTGACCTAATAAATCCTGAGCAAAGCTGCACTTTCTTAAGCTCCAAAGTTAATTGCCTTTTGTGAACTCATTGTTTTAGTCTATTCATTTAAGTAAATTAATAGTTGAGGGTCTCTCTACACCAATCAATTTTAATGTGGCAACAAATACTCTCAGATTTTGTGTGCCTGAAAAAAATGTCTTTATTATACCTTCATTTTTGGAAAAAAATGTTCAGTGCTCATAGAGTCCTTAAGTTAGCGCTTACATTCTTACGGCCCATTAAAGACATCATTCCATTACCATCTAGCATTTATCATTTTGTTTTCTCCTCCTCCAATTGCTTTTAAAAGTTTCTCTCTGTCTTTGATTTTAAGCAGTTTTACCAGGATGTGCCCAGGTGTGCCCCGGGTTTCATAGAGATTCTTGAATCTTTGGTTTCATGCCTTGCATCAACTTTAAAAAATTCTCAGCCAGTATCACTTCAATTATTGCTTATCCCCCATTCTCTCCCCCTTCTTCCTCTGGGGCTCCAAGTGCACATAGGTGAAAGCTTCTTACCATTTGTCACACACCACTTGTCCTCTTTTGTATTTTTCTTGTTTTTAATTTCTGCTCAGCAATTTAGCAGTCCTCTCTTCTGCTCTGTCTAATCTGTGGTTAATGAGCCTAATGAAATCTTAATATCTGTGCTAACCAAGTCTAGAATTTCCACTGGGCCATTTTTTTTTGTAGGTTCCAGTCCTCTGATAAAATTCTCTATGTTTTTAATCTATTTTCTTAAATCTATTAATCATAATTATTTAAAAGCCTCTGCCTGATAACTCCAATATAGAGCTCACTCAAGGGTCTGTTTTTAGTGCTTCTGTTTTTGGCCACTTTCCCTGTCTCCTAGGATGCCTGTTGGTTTTTTATTAAATGCCAGTCATTGTGCATGATGAATTAAAAGGGCTCCCGAAGATACCTTCCTTCAGAGAAAACTTTTCTTTCTTCTCTAAGACAGTCAGAGAACTTATAGATCACCTTGATCCAATCAGAGATTGAGATGATTAAAAGCCAAGAGGTCTCTGAAAATATCTGAATCTAGTTTTTGTATCTCAAACACTGATCTCTCAAAACACTGCGAAACTGCCCAGGGTTCTGTTTAGCATCTTAACTTCTACTTTCTGCTTTGCTGCTTATATTTTCTCCCTGTGCAGCTTACCAAGCACCCTCTAGGGGGGGAAATTGCCAGATATCAGGCTGAGATCTTGGCAATTCCCTTTCTCCAGGGTCTTGACCACTGAAGACTTGGCTACCTTAGTCATGCTGAACTCCAGCTTCTGCCTTCCCAGCTTTGGGAGCTTTCCAAAAGTTGTAAGCCTTTTCTTTCTGCCTATCTTCTCACCTGTGCCACTTACATATTAGAAAATGTCTTAAGACAACCAAGAAGGAATGTCAGGTGTACATCAGTGCATTGCTCTTGTCCCCAGGATCTTATCCCGTGAATTTTACCAGCCTCAGTTTTCTGATGCCTCCAAAAGCTGGTTGGTTTTTTAAAATCTTAATATATTTTACTATCTTTTTTCATTGTTCTTTTCAAAGGAAGGGAATTGATATGATACAAGCTAGTCTGTCATAGCTAGAAGTAGAAATTTTCTGCTAACATTTTTACACTCTTGTCTATATATTCTTATCAAATTTATTTTCTCCCTGTCACTTTTCACTTATTATTTCAGCCAAAAGAGATTTTTACTATTATCATTACATTAGGTAATTTCGTTTTCCAATTTCTTTTGAATTTATTTCAGCCTATACCATTTATATATTCTGCTTCTTTTCAGCCTCTAACCTTAATCCTATAATTCAAATTCTCTCTGTAAATATTTTGTGTCCAAAATAGCATCCATTGTAATTCTCTTAATTAAATGGCTTATTTCTAAAGTTACAAGAAAGGAATTGTGATTTTCATAAAAACTGACCTGCATATATTTTATTCTGATTCCTGTCAGTATAAAATTTTTTTTTTCTATCACTTATTTTATTCTGATAAAGAATTTCAAATTCCCTGGCTATAATCTCCATCCTTGCTTTTCACAGTTTCCATAATATATTCTACTTAAAGAGAATATGAAACTTGGAATTTTCCTGGGATGCTATAAATATTCTAATTGTATAAAATTTGTATTCAAAGAGTTGCTTTTTTATTATATCATTCATATGAGTAATAATCTCAATGAGAGATATGACAGACAAATAACTGCATGGAAGCAGATTTCATCCAACGAATGCAAAAATCATGAATTTTACTCATAATTTAGTCTCTTTCATGCCAGTAACAAGTTAAAAAAACTACTTAGTATTGTTCCAGATAAAAAATTATAAAGTTTCAAATCCCATTATGTGTGAGGAAAATCTAATAAATGAATGTTAGAGCTGTCTGCCACACAGGTGACTTAGAAAATAAGGTTGTGGCTCAGTCGATATCCAAAATTTACCTTCCCAGCATGAACTTTCCCATAGCAAACTGCCCTAGTTGTTTCTGAAAGCACCACTGAGCTCCTTCTCACATGTGCTCAACAACAGATCCTACATGTGGTTCTTCTAGCCCAAACTCTCAGTCAAGGCACTCTTTTCCTTTCTTTTCTGCTGATATATGTTCTGAGATCACCATGATACAGGAGCAGCTACATTCCATAAACAGTGGCCATTGCTAGCAGCCAACCAACCTAGAGGACAGACTCTTCCCTTAACTCTCCATGGTGCAGCTAAGTTTAGGCTGTAGCATTTAACCAAACTATACTATGGTTTCTCCTATGCAAGGCATCCAGTGGAAAGGTAGCTACCCTCACAGTTTAGTCTCAATTTGCCTTCAGGTCCTTAGAGGGTGCTAGAAGCCAGCCTGAACAAAGTAAGGGTCAGGTTATTCCAACCCTAGGAATGGTCTGAATATAACTGTGCCTAAGGGTCCAGATCACTTAAGACACATTGAGAAGGAAAGACTTTTACCTTTCTTCACGTCTAGGGTCTTAAGATTGTCTCCTCTTGCTCAAAGATGACTGAAGAAGAAATGGCTCCTTCACAGGAGAGTCTGGTGTTAGTCAACCTGGACTATGTCCTGACTCATATAACATATAGGATGCAAACAGTCCAGTCCCAGTCCTGTTTTCTTGGACTGTTTGTTCTCTAGCATGAGGTCAAGATTCATTCTGCATGTCCTTCCTTCAGTTTATTCCAACTCAGTGCATACCATAAAAAACAAAACTAACCACTACAAACTACTTGAGGAAGAGCATATGCACCTCCATAAGGTTGTGGAAGAGGAATTTCAGCAACAGACTTTAAATTAATAACACTGGACATCCCCCCCAAAATATCACAAAGCCAAGTGTCAAAGTCATGGCCTGTGCTTGAGGACACCATACAGTTTGCATCACCAGCTGCATTTTCCAGCAATGTCCTCCTACAGCAGATCCACCCCCAGATGCTTGGTTTACATTTGTATAACTCAAATATTCATTCAAGAGGTCTTATGCAAAATTTTTAAAACCCCAGTATGTCTCAAAGATAAGCTGAGCCTCTATTTTAGCAAGCAAGAATCCTTGCTACCTTTGACAATGTTTCTCCAGCATCTACTGATCAGGTTTCAGAAAGTACTAGGGCCAGCAGGAGGAAAAGAAATCACTATTTAATGTGCATCTACAAAGCCCCGTGACGTGCACTTGGGTGTATTGTATGCTTCAGAAACCTTGCTGCACACAATAGAAACAGATTCTGGTGTGTTTAAATAAAGAGGAACTTTACAGCCAGCCTATGGAATCCAAGAAAAATGGAGAACCAGGTTTCAGAAACAGAAAGGAATCAAGGAAAGAGTGTTGGCCCAGGAATATTCTGATTAAGATTATGCTGTTAAAACCTCTTGCAGTAGTACTGGGACTGCTGGAAACTTTCCACCTCACTGGACACTTACCACCACCCCAGGAAATAACCTTTGTTCCCTGCATCACTGCATAACTCCCCACATTCAAAATGCCAGTTGGGAGTGTGTTTGGACAAGGCTAGGTCATGTTGTTCCTAGCTGTTGAGTAAGAAATGGAATGTATGCCTCTTTTACCTTACCAGGGATAGACGGAAACCTGCCCCCCACCAAGACTGATTCACTGGAGAATGTGGTTTGAAACAGGAAGAAGATTTGAATGCTGGGCAGCCAACGAAATGGAAAGTATTCATTGCTGTCCACTACTTCAGCCTCCTAGTATCTATCTGCACCACTTGTTCTTTATGTTAAAATAAACATTTACATGTTAAACTAAATGTTCCCACCAATTTAATACATTCCTTACCGAGTAGGAAATGTACTCATCTTCCCAAAAGGAAACGACCCAGAGTCTCAATGGTTTCTGCATTCAGCTCAAAACTGAAGACTTCTTGGTGATATTATTCCTCCCCTAGTGATAGTATAACTCCATCTTTATACAATAGAACTATGGGCTAAATTGTAAAGTAAACCACCAACATAATTCACACACAAAAGTGTGGCGGGGAAGACAGAAAACAATTACTTGAAATACATGGCAAAAGCAAAGAAATAAATCCAAGTAGAGGTTATGGTAGTCACAGCTGTAACTTTTCACAGGGTGTTCAGAAGATGTGGTCTGCATGACTTCTCCTTCCACTACCGACCTCATATTCCCTTTGCTTTCAGACAGCAGATCGGTTGATCAGGATTGGCTTTGGGGGTCCTTCCAATATAGTGACACAATAGTCTTCATTAATTTTTGCAGCTGGGCAGGTGTATCGCTTAGGTTCCAACCATACTCCCTCCTGTCCCCATTACATAGTGACAAGCTTACATGCCTCTCATAGCCAGAATCAGTGACTCAGAACAGCTTTTTAACAACTACCAGTGCCATGCCCCTGCCTATTTGCCTCTTGGTTCAACAGCATCTAAAGCTTCAAATAGCCAGATCAGTCTCAGCTTTAATTTTCATAGAACCATTGTAGCCCTGTGGCAGCATTGCTTATTTGGATTCTAAGATCTTGAACACAACAGATCCCAGGGGTCAATGGGTACCCCCATTTTTACTCTTGGTTCTCAGACCAATGAGTTCTGTTTAATTGGGGGCATGTTTGTCTTAAAACACATGTCTGAACAAAATTAATTTACCAAAAATATTTTTCAGACATATATACAGATGAAATGAAATAACTATTTCTTAGGCTTTGATAATTCCCATATTTTGAAAACTCAAAAAATTTTAAATACATTCAATATTTCCTTTAAAAAGCCAGAGACTAGAAGAATGCATAATCCATTTTATCTAACCTTCTATGAATACAGCGTGGGCACAGCAGCACGGACATTTGAGATACTCAACATTAAGACAAGAAGTTTATGGAAAATATTCTTCAATTATTAGCAGATCCTATAAACTCTAAAGCTAGAAATTTTTAATTTCTTTATACTTACCCAATACCTACTTATTTTTCATAAAAGTCCCCTCATAACACATACTAAGTAAAGTTTTCTAGCAACAGACATTCTCACTAAAGCTAAGGAAACATAAATTACAAGGTATGGCATACTAAATTCTAAGAGTGCTACAAATATTTGTGTTTGTGATGATTGTTACACTAATATCGCCCAATAAATCTCACTTCCCGGTATCCACTCTTGGGTCCATCCCTTCCTCACTGACCCGTGGTGTGATCATGTGACATGCTTTGAACAACTGGACATCAGCAAACATGATGCAAACAGAGGTTCCACTCAAAGTTACACACAGGGCTTTCTCCTACAAAATGCCACCACTTCCATGTGAATAAGCTTGAACTGGCCTCCGTGATGAGGAAAGACCACATGGAGGGAGAAACTCAAACCTTCAAGGTGTCCTAGCTGAGCCTAGCACCCTGATGATACATCAGCTGCATGCAACCACGAGTGAGTCCAGGTGACTCCAACAGGAGGCTAGCCTACCAACAGAACTGTGACAAATAAATTGTCATTGTTTTAGATCCCAAAGTTCTGGGGTGGTTCCTTATGTCCCATTAGATACCTGATATAGAAAGCTACAAATATTATCTGTTATTAATATTTAATTCTTATTAATATTGTTATTAATATTGCATGAGAATGAATAAACGGGGAAAGGAATGAATAGGAATAATAAGATTGCCCTGGGAACATCTAGAAAGGCTAGAAAACTATCCCTTGGAAAAGTATGTGTCACTATTTATGAGAATAATTGAAAGGGCACGTGTCCTGAACATGATTATTCAGGAGAATACTCATTAGGATTAGAAACAGTAACTACAATCTACACCTTTTCCCTCTGTCCAATTTATGATCTAACTCACAAATATTTGTTGAGCATAGTGTTGTTTTATGGGCTTTTCCCTCAACCTGTCTTACTCAGTACTTTTATCAGTGACTCGGATAAAGATGTGGCAGTAGGTTTATCAAAAGGATAGATGGCAAAAGCTGAAGTTTAAAACATTTAATGGTAGAAGCATCATTCCAAAATGTCTAAATCAGTTGGAATAATGAGCCAAACCTATCAGTTTAATAGAGATTCGAGTTAGAGCTTTAGATTCAAAATAGTCACTTAGTTCAAAATACACAAGTACAGAATTGGAGAATCATATTTAAAGCATATCACTTTAAAAAACAACAACATAAAACAAAACACAGAAACTTGAGTTGGCTCCAAGCATGGTGAGTCAAGAACATGATAAGGCTGCCGAGAAGATGATGTCTTGGCTACAATGGATGCGCAGTGCCCAGAAGGCGCGCAGCAATGTCCCCTGCTCTCTGCTTGGGTCAGGCCTCAACCTGCACACTGGGTGCATTTCTGGACTTCAAGACAATGTGTAGGAGAAACAGAGAGAATGAGAAGAGGAAAACCTGGTGCAGGAAAGGTCTGGAGACTGAGGCATAAGAGTAACAATTGAAGAAAGCAGGCATTATTAAATAGAAGAGACAGGGTTTTCAAACATTTGAAGGGTTGTCATAGGAAGTGGTTTGAAATTTATTCTCTCTCTCTCCTGACAGCAAATGCTTAGTTGGGGTCGGAAAGGAAAACCGTCCCCAGGCCTCCGCAGCCATGTGGCATTCAAGCATAGTTTTCAGCGGTCAGATCTTTGAACAGCACACCTTTTCACAGAGAATGTCAAGGGTGGGCCCCTGGAGCATCCCTGAAGTTTGACCTTTCTCATCTGTAAACATGCCCTGAACTAAACATCAAAAACATCAGAGGAATCCTTTCCTTTATTTCTACAACATTCTGAATTGGCTGCAGGAGGGAGCCTGCGAAATGGCAGCTCATAGTCCTGGAATGAGACAGACTTTCCCTGATCTCTTTGGGAGAAGATACCTCCGAGAACCAAATCTCACTACAGCCTGAAGGACCTCATTTATTCATTCATAAAAATTTACCAAGTACTGACTCTGGACCAGACACTGTTGGGAATGCTGAGATAAAAGACATCATGCTTGTTCCCAAGGAACTCACTGTCTAGTGGAGATATAGGCAAATAGATAATTGTAATAAAACTTGATGAAATGCTACAATCCTATTTCCCTAGATAGATCTTATAGTTCCCTATTTGACATTAATATTAATAAATCATTTTTATTCTTTTAAATTTTTCTATACTTAATTCTAAATCTTCTGAGGATTAAAAGATGCATACTTACTAGGAAAGATAGTTCTCTTCCTAATTAATTGAGGGTTTTTTTACTATTAGAGACAGATGGAGGACCTGGATCTTCCTAAGACCCGAGGATACATGTAAAATTCTATTTATAGTGATTATGTTAATAATTCCACAAATCTGACAGAAGTTATCATCCAGCCCACTTTCCTGGATGTACATTACACACAAGATCTACTTCTTCCATCTAGTTATAGAAACCTACATCTCCCATCCAGGTTAATGCATGTGATGTGTCTGGGATTTTTAAACTATGTAAATATCTCTTTGACTTTAAAGACTTATAAACTGATAATATAATAATATATAGATGCCTTTGCATTTTTTTCAAAAATTTTTGTTTCATGGTCAGTTCACAGATGTCATGAAACTTTGAAAACAATTCTTAATACAAATACTAAAAATTCATGAGTTATAACCCACAGCAATCTTTCCAGTGACTTTCTATCATAAAATTTGTGTGCAAATTGTTCTTTAATAGAGGATCTCAAATACCAGCATTATTAAATATTGATAAGCTGTCAGACCTAATTTCCCTCTAATTTATAATTTAGTACATAGACACCACATGCTTAAAAATTTCCAGTTCTCACAACACATTAACAAAATAATCAGGAAAACTGGACTACCAGTACCAATTCTACTGGAAGAACTAAGAGCAGGGAGAGGGCATTAGTGGGAACCATTCTACTTAAAGAACAGGTTTAAAACGCCGGTCATTTAAAATACTGCATTTGTCACGTGGAATGCATGACTCTGACTTCAAATTGCCATTTAGTTATACTTCAGACTGTAGGCTTTTAAAGCTGCCCTTCTGCAACCTAACGAAACATTTGTACTAAAAAAAAAAAAAAAGGCACCCACCTAAATATGTAAAAAAGAAATAGAATGGAGGGGTATTTTCTTTAATATGTCCTCCTAGAGCTACAAATAATTTGCATTTATAAAAGAATTGACACAAATACCTGTGGATTAGCTAGAAGAGACACACGAGAGCCATTGGTGAGACTTGGCAATGACACTAATTGGACTTGGTTTCTTTCCCACTGGCCTCATCAGAGGCTGGACTCTTCATTTTTGGTTTCTCTGGTTTCTGCAGGGGGTCTTCCACCGTTCTCAGCCACCTTAGCCTTTTCTCTCCGATTTGCATTTCTTGTCTGAAGACCTGTCCTGTCCTCTGCCTTCTGCAGCTTTGTTTCCATGAGCACGAGCGGGCCTGACTGACAGGCTGTCATCACCTCTGGAACCTGTTTTCCTGCTCCCTCCTTTGACTTCACCTCCTTTTGTGCCTTGTGAAGTTTGCTTTTCTCATTTACCTTTAAAGACATTTGTATGTGATGCATTTTTTCCCCCATTCCTGGCATCATTTAAAATCTGATACAAAGAATTTTGGGTACTTCCCTTGATTTTTGTCTGACTTGTAGTCACACGTTATGGAATCTTCCTACTGACATTCCCACCTTGTGTCAGAAAATGCCTTCTGACTGATCTATGTTGCATTACCTAATTCCTGTACTCTTTATAGGCATAATAAATGAGCCAATAATGCCAAATAAATAACAAGGCTCAGCAGCAATAAATTCTAGTCCCTTCATCTTATTTTCAAATATTTCGTGTAATTTTTTTGGTTCATCTTTAGGGAATCATGACTTTTTTTAAAAATTGACTTTATTAGGGGTGATATTGGTTAATAAAATTATATAGGTTTCAGGAGTACGATTCTATAATACATCATCTGTATATTGTATTGTGTGTTCACCACCCTTCCAGCACCATTTATCCCCCGCCCATACCCTTTTTCCTCCCCCCTCCCCCCTCCCCCTTTCCCTCTAGTCATCACCATGCTGCTATGAGGTTTTTATTTTGTTTTGCTTAATCCCATCACCCTTTTAAATAGATTAAATGCATTTCAGTTAACTTGAGGATTTATTATAATTTTTAATGTAACAACTTAGATCAGTGGTAGCCTTTTCAGTGCAGGTTCCTATGTCTTTTTTATAGGACTTTATTAATCTCTGAAAGCTTTCTTGCTTTCGGGCACAAAACAATCCAAGCTCTCATATATATTTCTAGGCCAAGCATAGACTGAGATGTTTCTCCAAGAATCCAAGGCACTTTTAGTGAAAAAATACAGAGAATGAGAACTGTGTCACAGGTTGTCACATGGGGTAACATTGTTCTTAGGCTATTTTAGTATCAATGCTACAAAAGTTTTCTTTTAAAGTTTATATTGATATTTCTAATTCTGTTCTAAAATTACAATGCTCCTTCTTAATTTTAGAAATTCTATAAGTGTAGCACTTTGTCTCTTACACAAGCAAGAATAATCTCTTGTTTTCTTTACTTGACTCAGAGTTCCAAAGGGCCCCCTCCAACATCACTATGAGCAAAGCTCAACCCAGTCGATGCGGTGGCTTTTGATTTGAGACGGGCTCCCAAAACAGGATGTGGATTCCAGCCTCTCGGGTCCAGGTTCATTCTTCAGCCTCATTCTTTGTGGCTATGTCGGTGATCGTTTGACAGACGGTTCGTTTCCCTTGTTTCCATCCGTTTTGAGTCTGAGGTCTTGGTCGCAGCTGCCGGTTCTGCATTCTCAGAAGTGGAAGCTTTGGGGCACTCCTCTCGGTGCTAATACTCAGCTTTGGAAGAGAGCCCAAGAGCTGGCCAAGCCCGCTCTCAGAGGATGGAGCTTCAGCCGTGTCTCCTATGACTCACTACACAATGAAGAATAGGGGTTCACTTATCCAAGGGGGAGCTGGTCACAGGGATTCTTCCCACCCCTCTCTAATTTCTCTATCACGCAGTCAATTAAATTTTAGCGCTCCTCAATCTTGCCCTTATCTGAAAACTCTTTAAATGCCTCTCCCTTTCCTGACCCACAGCACTTTCTTAAAAGTACCATTCAATATTTCCTCATTCCCTTAGCAACTTAATGTATCATGAAATGTTTTAGTTGCATTTTATAAACCCAAGTGAGCCGCCCAATTAGTTCTACTTCCAACCCAGCATCAGGCCAGTTCAAGGTGTTTCATTTTCTGCAAAAAGATCAAAGGGAGACTTAGCATGCAAATAACATACATGCAAATTCGGGGCTTTTGAGGTTCGGACTGAAAGTCTCTCCTTTGCCCCATGATTCAAATGCATATGTTTTGAATATATTGCCCGACAAATTTTTATCTTTTCAAAAACACATGTCTTTAATTTAATTACAGATGACACCAGTATAGAACTCTAATTTCTCAGGGGTCTTTGGATAAATAAAAACTTCCATTACTTAATATTTTATTAATTCAAATTTCCAAACACTACTTGAGTTTTATCAGAAAATAAGTGAAATGTATCCAAATAAGATAGTTCAGTAGAAATATTATGTACAATTACATAAGGTAGTTGCATATTTTCACTGTAATTTTAATGGAGAAATCGAAACTTGTGTTAGAGAAAAACACAAAGTCATATTAAATTTCCCAGTTTGATTGTACAATAGAAGTATGGTCACCTTTGGAATTAATAGGTTTTTAATACAAAATGACTTAATTTTGGGAAAAAAAATATTGTAGAAAACCCATCACATTAATTTTGGTTGTTGCTGTTGTTCAACCCCTATCTTTCTAGAACTGGGGCTTTTGTTATTAGGACAGACTTTAAATGGTCACTTTTTATCCCTCTCAGACCTTTACGCAGGCCCTAGCTTCCTATCTCTTCCTTGGTCTTATTTCTTTTCTTATTAACGCAAAGTTAAATTTCTCTTTTTGAGCTTAAATCTTTGATATAAAAAGTATTCATTTAAAATAGCATTTTTATACTAGTTAACTCTATACAGACATTTATACTGTCATCCTATATTTTAGCTAAATATACATCAATCAATCCCTTCCAGCAAACTATTCAAATACAAATTTTTCATATGTGCTTTTAACCAATAAAACTTTATAGCTTCAATTAATAGTGTTTTTTTAACTGTTTGCTTGTTGTTTCCTCTCCCACCCTCCCAAAAGACCCTTATTCTTTAGATTCTAAGATCTCTGATTTTCAATGTGTTAGTAGCCTGCCAAGGGTTCTTTTTTGTTTTGTTTTAAGGGAGGGGGCCACCTTTTGTGTTAATGCACACAGAGTTTTTGAAATTACACATATGAATTTAAACATGTACTCTGAAAGAAATAAGTTCGTCATTCAGCGACTTGAAAGTAAGGTTCGGGTGGCAGAAGAGTTGATTCCTGTGAACAGACTTCTCCTGGTGAGGGCCCTGTTCCCCACTCAGTGTGGGGCCCTGCAGACAGCAGCTCCTCAATGAGGACCCAAACCTATTACTTCTAGGCTGTATCTTCTAATTCATGGGGATGTAGTGATCACGGCTCAGGGGCTTAATCATATTTCCAGGCAATCTATAGAAGACTTCATGGCCTCGCTAGAGAAGGAATGTATGGCAGTTTATGGGGGCCTCTTAGGAAGGTAGATTTGGGGCTAGGAGCAATAGCAGAGGGTGCAGAAGTTTACTTGGGCACTCATGTCCCCAACAGCGAGGCTATCATTACTTTTGAATAATAGTTACATTTTCCTGCAACCGAGTCCTTGAAGGTGTCATCTTTTGCACTTGGTGGCACTATACAGACACCTGAAAGGATTTCCCTGTGTTTTCCCTTCATGTTTTTAATGATTTTGCAGCCTCTCTTGGGGATCTTTGAGGAAGGCAGGATCTTTGAGAAATTTGTTCTCCTCACAGACCCCATGATTCCGTCTGGCCATAGTTCCAGGCTGAGGCGAGGACAATCATGTTGCACAAAGAAGGGGGCCTCGCATTTATTTTGTTTGACTGGTGATCCCTGGAGTTAGGCCACAGGGCAGCTCTGCCAAGATCCAACCACAATTTGGGATCATAACTGATTAACAAAATCAATTTGGTACAATTCCAGATTGATACAAAATGGGGCCCACACAATGGTCTAAAGATGAAAAGTGATGAGGTGTTTCTTTCCCAGTCCTTGAATTTAAATTAAGGCGCACACATGGTAAATTAACCTAGTCTAGGGACAACCAGTTACATAAGAGATATTCAGAGCAGGAAAGGCCCTTAAAGACTAGACAGGCAGATAGATAAATTCAGCTAACGGTCTCTCTCCAAAACAACAAAGCCCAGGCATCTGTACACCACAAAAGAGGTAAGGAGGGAACATAAGGAGAATTTTTAAAAATAAAGTATCAGAGGTCCAAGCATTTACTCACTCGGTCCTAACCTGCTGACCACCTCTGTCAGTCTCAGGGTCTGTGTTGTTCTAGATGCTATCAAAACCACATCAAATTACCATGGAGAAAAAGACCACAGACTTAGAATTTAAAAATAGGTCCATACTCTTTGATAAGAGCTGCATTGCAAGAAGGAAGGAGAAGAGCACTCATCAGATCGTAACTAGGTGACCACCACACCCGTTTTTTAACACATCAAAATGACAGGCTTTCCTTTAAACATAAGTTCAACCTCAGACCCCTTTTGAGAACTGCTTTGTGATCATCAGGGAAGTAGGCTCATGACACTCAGGCAGGGGAAAGGAGAACTCATGACCCTTAGGGAGAAGAACCAAAAGAACTTCTGATGCTAATCAGAGAAGGGAAAGGTGAATTTTGTAGTCATTGCTTAGCAAACCTCAGAAAGTCTTATTTGAAAAAAAAAAAAAATGCCTTTGTCAAAACTTTGAAAGGAGGCACAGTGTTTGTCTAGTAAAACAAATGGATCTATCATTTTGGTAGACTTTATCTTTTATTTAACTCTTGGCAAGTAGTGCTAGCTTATTAGGAAAGGCTGATTTTTTTCATCAAATGTCATCTACTTGAAGACTGGTCAGGGTGGCTCTGGACAGGACCTTTGAGTGCAAGGGAGGTGAGATGATCTGTGAGGTTCTTTCCCTCACCAAGATTCTTCAGATCCCACTGTATCCATCAAACAAGAAGGAATGAGAAGATTGGAAGGAGGAAAAAAATGTATCTGACAGGAGGGTCCCAGTCCAAAGCCCCAGGTGGCTTGACAACCTCAAAGTTGGGGACATCAGCAATTGACATTTCAGTCAATCTATATCATTGCCTGGTTGTCATTAATTTGGTATCTTGTGACCAGAGGTCTTTCAAATGAGACATATTTCCCAAGTTTCCTGTAAGGAACATGAGACAGAGGAAGTGGGACACCACAAAGTGACTGTACCCCTGCCATCAGGGTTTTCCTGCCAATCTGCAGCAACAAGCAGACCCTTATCCAAAGGAACATCCTGGAACTCCACTGGGTAAACCACTGATGACACAAGTTTTAGACAGGACCAAGGGGAGACACATCTCCATGCTTCAGCCATGTGGCCTTCAACCCCCTTGCTGCCACTCAGAGGCTAGAACAGTGAAGCCTGTTCCAGGGGAATGTCCTTGCTGCGGCCCTTGGCAGCCATTAAAACTCAGCTCTATCCTCAGTGGACACATTCTAGACAAACAAGGCAACACAGCCCCATGGTCGTGGCTACTACATTCGGCAACACAGTAGAAGGGGGTTTTCAAAGATGAGGGGTCCAATATTATTACAATATGATGGACTTTATTCTGACCCTCCATGAACAAAATCTTGACATGAATTAAATCACCCTTGTAGAATGCATGTGGCAAAATTTTGTTAATTCAGGTGAAACAGAGATTCATGGTAAAGGAGAATACCCTAAAATTTATCTGCATCGTTTATAAGAAGAAATTCATGATTCTGTTGCTATCATGCAAACAGTATTTCCGTGTAACTAAATAAGGCCCCTTAAGAAGTGGAGCTCTTTTCAAGCGCAAGTGTAACACCCAATATTTATGTAAATTTCGAATGATTTTATGCCAGAAAGCTAGTTCACGTTGCCCTTTACTGAAGACCATCTTTGTTTTGCCTAATTCTTGCTTGAAAGGAATAAAACCAAATTTTTTTCATAGGACGTAAATTGTACTTTTCACTTCTTTAAACCAACTGCATACAACTGGTACAAATTAAAGAGGTGCCAGTCAGGAATCAAATAGTTTAACTTGCTGCCTGGTTTTGTATTTAGGCTAATTGAAAATAATCTCTGCTCGGCCACAAACCCTCATATTCCCCTGTCCTAGAAACAAGGGCGATTGCTGAGTAGCAACAGAATATACAAAGATTTCCTCCTCACCCCAAGCCAGATCTAACCCAGATCAAGTATATGTATATGACAACCAGGAGATGATACAATAGATTCTCAGACTTGAACTTGTCTCTAGACAACCATAATTTCAAAATATTACTGGTGTAGAAAATATAATTCCCATTTCTCAGGCTTCACTTAAACACATCATTATTGGAATTGTAACATAGATTATGTGTTCATGATAGAGACCATGTTTACTGTCTTAGCAACCATGTGAAACAGCTAGTCCCCATTTCATGGTGTAGGAAATTGAAGATGAAGAAATTAAAATATAGCCTACGTAAAAGACCTGATATTCATATGGAAGCTCACTGATTTTCAGGCATATAATCTTAATTATTATATGATTTCTGTTTCCCTTAAGTCTGTAATAGAAAAGTATAGAATTCATAAACTTGCGCATTTGAAAGAGATCTTAAATGAGTCATTGAATCTGATGTTACCCCCACCCAACCCCGCCATGCAGAAATTTCTTCTTCAGTATTCGTAAAAAAAAGAACCAGACTCTATGGGATATTTCTCATTGGGGAAGAGCTCGTTTCCATACTGGACTGCTATAATGGTTAAACAGATCTTCCTGAGTCCAAGACAACATTGTAAAGATCCTTCTGACCTCTTTCTCCTCTAAAATTCACTAGCAAACAAGACCAAGAAACAGAAACAGAAACTCTAACATCTGTGAAACCAGAAGAATTGCATCCATAAACCCCAAACCACAGTAAATGATGAGAGCAAAAGATGTAATGGAAATGATCCAACAGAAGAAGTGTGCTTGACAGAAATGGGGTTGGGTGGCTGCAGGAAAGGCAGCAGGAAACTGAGAAGCTAGCTAATTTGCCTGGTAGATTCTGAAAAGATTAAGAAATTTGAGGTTAGTACTCAGACTGGAGATAATATTGAAGTAGCAGTAAGGCTTGGGGACTATAGTAGAATTATTAGATGGCTAGGTGTTGTTTTCTTTCTAATTAGGAGAATGAACAGTTAGACCCAAATGTCCCAAATCTCACTCACAAAGTCAAGGAACTTCTCTCTATTCTTTTAGGACACCTGAGGATTGATCTCTGGAGCTTAACCAGAAAGGCTCTGGACTCCAGGATGGGAGGTCCAGGGGAGGGCAAGCATGAAAAACAATGATAAAGGGAGAAGGGAGTTAAAGGCCTGAATCTCCAGATTAAAAACCCATTAAGCATCCAGCACAATAAATGGGAGGAAAAAATCAAATTTTATCACTGCGAAACTTCATAGTATCAAGGATAAAAAGAAGACCTTAAAGGGCCCAAAGAGGAAAAAAGAAATAGATCCTACAAAGGATCAGGAATAAGAATCATCTGGCACTTTTAAGAGGGGAAAAAAAGTGAAAACTAAAAGACAAGGGAATATGTCTGAACATTTTTGACAGAAATGTAAAAAGTTTTATACAGAAATATATATTTTTACATTTCGTAATAGTTTACATCCAGCCAAACTATTGATGAAGAAAATATAAGGATACCAAAAAGGCATTTGAGACACAAAGTCTCCCACAAAAGCTCCCTCAGGAAGCCCAAGGACAGTCTGTTTCACTCAATGAGGAAGTAAACAAAGAAAGAGGAAGAACGGGCAGGAAACAGGAGAGGCAGAGGGAATTCCCAGGGCGGCGGGGGAAGTGCCGGGAGCACAGCTGTGCCGGGCAGGGCAGTCAGCAGGCCAGGCTGCACAGGAAGTCAAGGGCCTGGGTATTGATATGTGGGGCGAGATGACCAAGAAAATACTATAACATGCAAATCGTCTGATAGATTTGATCTTGGGGAAAACTGCATAGAGAGGCATTTTACAGAGCTTTGGTGTAGTTAGGGAAGACAGAGTATTCTTAATAAGCAGGGTTTTTTTTAAAGAAGGTAATCATTAACTCCAGGGGAAAAAACAGAAAATTTCAAAAGAATGGAACTACAGTCACAGTGTTCTACCTGATTTGGCAGTAAACTTTATTTCAATAATGAAAACATAGAATATAAATTTTAAAATAAGATATAATTTTATTGAGAAGTGAGGAGAGAAAAACAGATGTCAATAATTTAAATTTTCATCTGTCATTATGGGAAGACAATAGGTAATGTCAAAAATTGATGAGTTGATGGATAGCAAGATAAGTGTTTTATTTACAAACGAGAAAGTAAATCACAGAAGTATCTGCAACAGTTTTATATATTACTTCCGGGGAGCATGACAAGGGGAGGACAGGGATTATTGTTTCTTGTGATGAGCTTTTTAGCATCATTTGATTTTTAAACTAATTTTTATAATATTTGCATAAAAATTAAAATACTATTTTCAAAATAATTTATTCCTTACAGTAACTCAAAGGTTGATTTTATAATAAGCACTAAGCTCTATTAATTTATCTTCTTAATTTCTCTGCCTCAGATCTTTGGGCCTCTGGCAGGCCATAGATGGATTCTTGGGAGTCACAGTTTGTGTGTTGGTATTAATTTCATTTATAATTAGAAACGTATAAGCCCATTCTGAATCATCTCATCGGGGTAGCTGTCATTTTGGTGTCACTATGTATATCTGTCATTTTAGTGCCTTCACTATCATATGTATATCTAATCAAGCTAGGGAACATCAGGTAGCACTATTTTAATGATTGCAGGGAAATGAGAAAGGGCAGTAAATTATGCACTGGTATCAAAGGAAGTCCAATTGAAATTATGGCAGGTCATATAAATGAAACTTATGTAATAATTTAAATGGTCCAAGTGTTTAAGAAATGGAATCATTTCACAAAACACACTGTAGAAGAGTCCATGAACTTAAAAGGACCCATAGTCAGACCGTATTTATGTTTTAAATTGCAGCAAAATCTGTCACATAAGAGCAATGTTGTGATTTGAATTATATTTATTGGTTTTTCTACGGTTTTTAAATAATTTTTTTTTAAAGTTTGTATCATATAATAACAATAAGCATCAAAAGTGTGTATACCTATTTTTATAGTAGTACATATTGGTATGAATAATAATATAATATTTAGCTCAGCCATGCTGAGTCCTCTTTTTCCCTTTAAATGAATTTCAACATTAAGTTACACTATTAAAAGAATCTGTACGTTATTTAAATGTGAGAATCACTCATTAATTGTTTGCATTTACTGAGAGATCTGACTTATTCAGTTTGCTCCCATTTAATCAAGGATAGCACCCACTTGCAGCCCTCACCGATCATTCATTACTTAGAAGGAAGTACTTTTTTCTCTTACCCATTTTAATTCACCAACTTTATTATCAAATGATACAGTGAACAGTTTCACTGTCTTCACCACTGGAATTTCTTTACCCTGCCCTCTACTTGTTGGGTACACTCATCTATATATAATTTATGCCTCCCCTGAACTGGGAGAAAGTAGGTGGTAGGATATTTTACTTTCCCCTTGCTATGATAACAACTTACCACATATCTAGTGACTTAAAAACAACACAAATTTATTAGTTTATAGTTCTGGAGGTTAGAATGAGTGTGAAACTCCAAAATGAGTTTCACAGCTAATATCAGGTGTCAACAAAATTGCATTCCTTCTGGGGGATCTATAGAAAAATTTATTTCCTTGCCTTTCCATACTTCCAGAGACATCCCACATTCCTGGGTCATCCCCCCCCCCCCCCATCACTCTGGCCTCTACTTCAGTCCTCAAATCTGCTTTTCTGACGCTGACCCTCCTACCTCCTTCTTTCATTTATAAGGACACTTGTAGTCGCCTTGGGCCCATCCAGACAATTATGGATAATCTCCTCATCTCAAAGTCCCTAATTTAATCACATCTCCAGAATCCCTTTTTAGCATGTAAAGGAAGTAATATATTCATAGGTTCCTGGGATTAGGGTGTGGAAGTTATTCGGGTGGGTGGCATTTCCTGCCTGCTACAGGGGGTGTCGCTAAATCCTGCCAGTCCCAAGAGCAGACACTGATGGAGGGATGCACTTTGGAAAGTGTGGGAACACATTCTCCAGAAACAGAAAGTCCGGGGGAATGGATGTGGGGTTAAGAGAAGCGCTTTACAGCGAATGGGAAGGAGGTGGTTTTTTCAAAGGAATTGAGCAGGTTGAGGGATTCGAAAGAGTGGGAAAGACCTAGAAACGCTGCTTCCGAAGGTGGGGAAGCTTCCAACTAAGGAAGAAAAAGCAACTGCTTCCCCAAGGGCTTAGCTGAGATGTGAAGGCCGCGACCCGAGTAAGGCGTGGGATCCGGGGTCACTCTAATTACCGTGCACGTGAAGGAGACACTAAACCCACTGCCAAGACCGCATCTAAATTTTTATTTCATATTTTTCAAACAAACCAAACAATGACATCAGAATTAAAGTAGTTGTACCACCTCCTCTTTGTTAAGCCATTGTCTCCCCCTCCCCACCCCCGCATGAGTCCTATAAGAAACCTGATACTAATTAATGAGGCTCTCATAAGAAGAGAAAAATAGGAGATGAATCATAGACAAGCTGGAAATAAACCAAGAAATCAGAAAAACTGATCCCTGCCCAGAAGAACATGGTGAAAAACTGGGCGAGTAAAGGGGCTATATCCTGAGCGTTTCAAGTTTTTAAAAGATAAAACATAGAGTCTGATAAGATCTGCCAGCTGCTGCTCCTTTCTAAGACATTTGCCCAGGCGACAGCTACCCAAGCTTGGGTGTCTCTCTCTCTTGCTGTGTCACACGGTGTTCCTTTCCCTCCCCCTCCCTGCTCTCCTGCTGCCTCAGGCGGCAGGGCCTGGGGGGGGGGGGTGTGGGGGGGGGGAGGCAGGGAGGGGGTGCAGGGAGGGCATTTGGTGCCTCTCCCCTGCAAGAGCACAGCTGCTGCCCACCTCCTGCTGTTGCTGTTCTGGCTTCTTGCTGCCTCTCTGCCTCTCCTTTACCCTTTCTGCTTAGCTCCTTGCCTTCTGGTAAGTATGACAAACACTCCCCCAAGCAGTGTGAGAAGATGTGGGGTGCGGTTTGTAGTGTTCAAAACTCGCAGCCTCGAGACTGCCAGTGAGATGTGGAAGGACTTTCCATTGTTTTACTTATAATTAAAATGTGTTGCTCAGGAAGGGATGTGTGTGATGATCTGCCGGGGCTGCTGGTACAAGTGAAAACTCCTCAGAGGAGGAAAAAGGCTGCGATAAAGTTTCTAGAGGCTAAAACTGAGAAATAATTTTTTTGCTGTAAAATTAATTAATCTAGAAAGAGACGATTTAAAAGTAACAGTTCTTTGACCTTGGTTTTTTCCCCTCCTGTTGATTTATCTTGAGGCTGCTTTTAGGAATTGAGTTGTCCTGTGGTTTACAATGACTAAGTTATTCCATTTTAAAGTCAATGTGGCACATGAGTTTAAAGGCTACCCATGGGATGGATACGAAAACATCAATGATGATGGCCTCTGATGAATGAAGAATAAAGCTAATGCAGACAAAACACTTGCATTTAGACTAACCACACTAAAACTCCTATGGAGAGTCCATTTGAAATGCACTGCTTTGAAGTTTGGTTTACTCTAGATTTTATTACATCCTAAAAAGCCTTCCTAACACTTTAAAACCCACATATGAGTTTAAGCCAGTAAATGTTTACTGTTTTCAACTTGTATTAAAAGCACTCTCTTCCCTTGATTTTCAAGGATAAAGTGCTAAATGCCATGGCTCCTTTTAGAAGAGCTTAAAATAGCTTCTGGCTGGACAGCAGGTGCTAAGTGTCTTTCTCTGCGTTTAGGGGAGGCATAGTTATATATAGATGAGTGTGCCCAACAAGTAGGGGCTGCGATAAAGAAACTTCAGCGATGAAGACAATGAAACTGTTTACTGTACCATTAGATAATAAAGTTGGTAGATTAGAATGGGTGAGTGGGGGTTGTGGGGCTGGGTGAAAAAAGTGAAGGGATTAAGCAAAAAAATCCCCAAAAAACCCCAACAGTATGGTAATTACCAGAGGGAAAGGGGGATGGGAGAGACAGAAGAGGGTATAGGGGGGATAAATGGTGATAGAAGACTTGACTTGGGATGCTGAACACACGATACAATATACAGATAGTATATTATAGAATAGTATGCCTGAAACCTATATAGTTTTATTAACCAATGTCACTCCAACAAGTTCAATAAAAAAGAAAAAATAGAATATAATGGGTGAGAGAAAAAAGTACTTCCTTCTAAGTTAATGAGTACTTGGGGAGGGCCATAGTGGGTGGCAATGTCTGTACATTGACTTTTCCGTTCTTGCTGGCGTTCAAGCATTTGACACCTACTGCCCTGAGGAAGGGAGCAGGAAGCTGTGCAATGCATAGAACAGTATGTTTCTGTTTTTGCTTTCATGATACCATAGCATCAAAACCTGTGCATTACAAGGGCACTGTGATATTTTTATCCTGTTAATTAGCAGCAGCACCATTAAATATCACTTACAAATAAAATGCACCACAACTTAAAGGCATAAGCCAAATCTATTGCAAGCCTAGAAATGGTGACAGCCAGAAACCCTGGAATCCTTGACTCAGCTCATTCCTTGCCCTCTATTTCCAAAGAGCCCATATTATATCTGAATCATTTCTCTAGTTCATTTCCTCCCTGTTCATTAAACACTGATGTTTCTTAAAAAATATTACGTTATCCTAGAGTTTCTACTTATTTTTTTTTTTTTTATTGTTCAAAATGTTACAGATATCCCTTTTATATCCTAGAGTTTTTTGACTGAGAAGAGCAAGTTGTAATCTGTTCTTTTTTCTGAAACAAAGTTTTTATATTAGAACAAAAAAGTATTATAGAAATTCAAAGAATTATTATTATGAGCATCACCATATTTCCACGTGTTTGTTTATTAATTTATATGTGTTCTCATTTTCTGTCTTATTCCAAAAATGATGCTAGTTTGAACCTCAAAAAAAGTATTTTTATCATTGATGATTATATGTTGCTCACCTGGGCAAAGGAAAATATCAGAAAATCAAGGAAGTATGTTATGTATCCAGTATGATAATTCATTTATATCAATGTACTCATATTAATCAAATCTTCATTTATAGATTAGAGTTAAGAAACATTATTATGATGAAGGATTTTAGTAAGTTCAGTAGCTCTTGTATTAAATATTTTAACTTTGAAAAAATAACACCATTTAAAATGTAAATATTTTAAATGTATACATCCATGTACTTCCAATAATTATAAATCTACATAGAATTACTTAAGAGAATGGTAACACAAATTGGTTATTCTAAGCAAAATGACAAATTTGGCCACAAAAAACAACATCTTAGGTTACTCTATTAATGTCAAGGATAGGAGATACTACTGGAATTTAAAGACCAAAACCAAAAATATGCTAACAGTATGACCTGATTTGGAAAAATGGCTTCCTACTGTTCCTACTTGCCTAATCGCAATATTTATGTTTTGTGAAAGCATACTCATCCCACATTAGAAACTGTAATTAGTGGGTGCCCATTTGGGGATATCCTTACCATTTACCTGTAACTGGGTTAATTTCATAAAGCCTGACTGTGCTTGCCACTAGGTAACTCCCAGCATGGAGGCCAATCGCTCTGCACAGATCTCAGGAGAACCACAGTCAGCACCTCCAGGGGACAGTTCACCATTACCCAGTCAAAACAGCCTGGAGAAGCAAGACGGTCAGGGCTTCTCGGCCCCACTCCAAGCACCATTGAAGGAGGCGGACATGAAGCCTGAAACAGGGGCTCATGACATCTCTGAAGAGTTGAATAGACAACTGGAAGACATCATTAACACGTATGGGTCTGCTGCCAGCACAGCAGGGAAAGAGACCTCCACCAAGGCCAACGAACAGCCTGAGAACACAGAACCAGCCGACAATGAGGACAGGGACTGTGAGGAAGCCCCTGAAGAGACCGAGAGAGAACCCGTGGCTTCTGGAGAACCACCCACAGCCAAAGAGCCTGTCAGCAATAAAGAGCAAAAATTGGAAAAGAAAATCCTGAAAGGATTAGGCAAGTAATTGCGTTCCCTATTATGATTTTTCTGAATTATTTCAAAAAAGGGCATTTGCTCCAACCTTTACTAAAAGACACACTGCATATTTGGATTACTACAGTAGCTACCTCAGGGTCTCCCTCCATCTTTCCTTGCTGTACTTGTCCTCAGATGCTTTCCCTCAACAGAGCGAAAGCGAACTTCCAACATGTTACCCACCTCCCCTCTGGCCTCAATGGCTTCTCATCGTTCTTGGAACAAAGATCAGAATTCTTAACATTGTCTTTCAAGCCCTAATGGTCTAACCCAAACCATTCTTTCTGGCTTTATCTCACATCACTCTACCCCATAACATCCCCTTCCTGAACACTCTGCCCCACCACCACCACTGCCACTGCCGCCTAATAACTAGTCATTCTGCTCTTCTCTTTCAGTTCGTTAAACCTGCCATAGGGCCTGCATACATCCTATTTTCTCTACCTACAAATCTCTCCCCATTCCCCAGTTCAGCCATTGGGACACTAACCTCATCATTTGGCTCACAACTCAAATGGCATTTTCTTAGCCCAACTACAGACAAAGTCTTACAGTTTTCTGTTTCTGTTATACTACGTATCTTTCTTTCCTTCCTAGCATATATCATCATTTAAGAATATACATTTATTTTGTGATTATTTAATTAATGGGTATCTCCTCCAGTAGCTCTTTTTTCAAGGGCAGGGACTGTATATATATCTGGACATCATCAGAGGCCTAGTGTCGAGGACAATGGATGGCACATGCTAGGTGGTCAATAAATATTTGTTGTAAGGATGAATAAAAAGGAAATTATTTAAAGCAAAGCTATGAAATTTGGATTTAAACAAAATAAAAATGTCAGGATTGTTTTGTACATATAAAATGATTGTCAGATCACTTAGTAGTATGTCCTATTACTATTATAAAATATTTTCTATTTAACAAAGCTCTTCAGAAATGCGTCCGTTTCAGAATGTCAATTGCAGAATATATTCGTACTCTCATTACTTCATTGGTTCAGCAAATACTTATTAATGTCTAATCTTTATGAGGCATTATGCTAAGCGCACAAAGATAAATAAGTTGTCGTGGCCTTTTAGTCAAGGAGCTCTAGGTATGAAGAGAAAAACAAACATGCACACCGATTATTACATAGGGTAAGTGCTAGAACAGGCCTGGCTAAATTGTTAGGAGAGCCATGAGGGATTGGGAACACCAAAAAGAGCTGAGAGAGAAGGGTGAGAGAATTAAAGTTTTAGCTAGGAATGAAAGTATGTTACTTTGCCAATGAATGTCCTGCTGCCTGTCTTCTTTGGTGAATTTTACTGAAATATTCACTGCAAATGCCGCCTCCTATGTAATACATTCCCTGACATGCCCAGGTAGAGTTAGCGTCACCTTCCTCAGTTCTTTATTAAATTTTCTGCAGCAATGGTTCGTTTATAGAGCTGCCTCCCAAGCTGGATGGGGAACCTATCAAGAGCAGTGATCACATCTTACTCGTTTCTGGAAGACCACGTGGCAGAGTGAAAGATTACATGTGTTGGAGTCAGAACTGGGTTCAGACTCCAGTAACAGGTTTTTTGTGAACCCAAAAGTATGTCTGTGCTGGCAGAGGACATCACTAGGATGCTTAAAACCCATTGCCGGCAATGCTTTCAAAAAAGGCTAAAAGACACATTCAAATAGCATACTTGACCCACCCAGCAAAAGATTAACCCAGATAATACCAAGTTCCATCGTGCAAGATTCCAATCACTCTAGTGTTTAGAACTTTGAGAAGAAGAAATTGCTCTGTGTTACAGAGCTATTTTTCCTTCTCTATCCAAGGCATCTCAGAAAAGTCCCTTTGCATTAGTCATTGTTAAGCTTTCCGTAAGACAATACAAAGTCACATACAGAGGCCAATGACTTCAAGTGTCTAACCAGGAAATTCCTTTATCACTCCAAAACTATCTCTACATAGGAATTTCTATGTGTTGTGCTGAAGAGATGGATATGAAGAAAGTAGGAGTAAAGCTAAAGAAGGCCAATTTTGGTTTGTATTCTGTTCATAAATTATTTCAAAATCTGTATTAACCTCATAATTGCCAAATAATTTTTTTAAATTAGAGAAAAAAATTCCACAACTCTAATTCTGCCACATCCACAAGTTACCAAATTTCAATTGAATGTGTTTGATTAGAACCAATGCTTATGAATCATAGAGCCCAGCTGGGTCCTCTCTAATTATATGCATCTAAACTGCTGACCCTTCCATGCCATTCCTCTGAACACCATCAGCATATTCTTCCAATCCCTGTACTATTTCAGCTACAATATGAGTTAAAACAACATTTTTAGGCTAATCTAAATATGTAGTAACCACCATTTTAAGTATTATTTCTGTTGTCCACAAGTGATTTTAATAGGCTTCTTGGCCGTTTATCAATTAAATGGCACTGCACTATCATCTAAACCAATGGTTTTCCAACTTAACTATGCACTAGAATCAAATACAGAATTTGTCAAAAATGCTGCTCCTTAGCACAGAGATTCAGAATTGGTAGGTCTGGATTAGGGCCAAGGAACCCTGAGTAATTTTGACACAAACAAATTGTGGAAGCAATGGTCCTGATGCTTCCTCCATCCTTTGGAGAAAATCTAAAGTGCCAGCTGTGGTCCTCTTTGAAAATCCATCTGGACCTTTTGTAGAATTTTATTAAGTCATTCTACCCATGCCTGAAGATATTCCCTTAGACTTCACTTCCGTATTTGATCAAAGATGAGTTCTTAATTATTGCATGTTTATCAGATAATATTTGCTTTATTGGTATTTTTAAGATGTTGAAATGTTCTGAGTCTCTAATTCAAAACTTTCCAACTTTGGGATATTGGCGATTTCAGACCAAGTTAAAATTTTCCTCCTGCCAGAATTCTCTGACCTTTAATATATACAACAATGAAAATCTCCAACAGTGATGAGCATAGTTTACAACATTTCCTAAAGTTATTGGACCACAATACCCTTCCTTCACAGAACACCTCTGAACATTTGGAAAATGCTTCCACAACCCGAGCACTCAGGACTTATTTTTCCTTTAGAGGCTGCGTATCCTCCCACAGTCCACACACTATACACCAGAGCAGTTGGGGGAACATTGTAAAATCTCTTTAGTTAGTAGAGTTACTTTTTCCTTGGCATTGAACTGAAAGAAGCAAATACAGACTCCCCATTAGAGAGCACCATGACATGTCCTGTTAACATCTAAAGTATTCCCCTTGCTTCCCCCACACCATCCTCCAGGCTCACAAGTGTCTTATTAATCATCTCTCTGTTAACATTATGTGGGCTGCACAAACACCACAAAGTCAATGAGAAAATATAATATACCTTCTGATCTTTAGGTTGATAACCGATTGAGTAAAAAATCAGTTTGAAGCATAAGTCCAAGAGAGAAACAGAGCTGATCCACAGGTCCATTCTGAGCTCAGACTCCATCTAGTCAACACACTGATTTTATAGACAGGGAAACTGAAGCCTAGAGAGTTTTAAAGACTGAAGAAAAAAAAAAGGTTATTCAACTAATTGATGTGATTGTGAGATCACTCAAAATGAAAGCACGGGGAAGACCAGAGGTCATTAATATTGCAGAACCAGATATACATAAAAAATAAAAATAATTGGTACGGTGGTTGAGGAACATTTACTTAGCTTATTTAATGTTTCATCTTTCTAGTTCCAGGTGTGTTTCAGTTCTACCTTCTGTAGGACACCTTGTCTAGGACATTGGTATCTGAGATGTCTTCAGCCATTTACTTACTTTGCCTTAGACTGGGTCACTTTCCCAGAAGGTCTGTTTCAAACATTTTAGCTTGATTTTTAGTTCCACTGTGAGAGGGAAATAAATTGCTGCTTTGAAGCAAATGCTAAATTTTCTGGAAGAGATGGTAGGAAACCAGATGAATTCACAGGGAAGAAGAATCAGCAGAGACTGAAAGGTGCACAGTAGATGCATGGGGAAGCTAAGACTTGGGCCAGATCCTGAAAGGAGGGGAGGGTTTAAGAAGTCGGTGGAAGGGAAGAGAAAAAGACTTCTTGAACAAAATAATTAGTACTCCCTTCTAAGCCAAGTTAAGAAAGGATGTATGCATTTCTCACTTCTCTAATACATTTCTTTTTTATTATAAGGTTGGCTTTATTTTAGTTTCCATGGAATAATCTCCTCATTATTAGACTTAGAGGGGTTTTTTTCTTTTTAAGAAGTTTTTCTTTATAGTTATAGCCAAGAAATTGTTAGTAGTTTAAACACATCATCAACAGAACTAATAAGAAGTCCAGGTCCACTCTCCAATTGAGTGAGAAGCCAAAGTTCCAATGATATATAATAAGGTCACTAAAATACAGCTGAATGGAAAACAATATGACTAGAAAATACAGGGAAGATAGTATTTTCAACACTGATGTAATTAATAAAATCAAGTAAAACAAACAAAAACCATGACTAGGAGAGGTGACAGTGAGGGGTAAGAGAATCAATATAAATTTTGAAAGTGGACCAAAACATTTGAGATAACAAATATGCCAGCCAAACAATGTTTTTTGTTGTTCTTATCTAAATCATGCTAAAAATAGTGAAAGCTATTTCAGTCATGGGATCATCAAATCTTAGAGGCTGCACTCAGGATCCATTTAGTCAATCCACTAATTTTATAGACAGGGAAATGAGGCCCAGAGAGGTTAGGAGTCTGTAAAAAAGATCACTCAACTAGTTGATTAACTATACAGTCAGTTCTAGAACCCAGGTCCCCCAACCTGAGGCCAGGGTGAATTTTACTATACTACCCTTCCTGTCTATATCCATCCGTACATATTTCCCTTAAAAGATATCTATAGGTGCTCAGGAATTATTTGTATTACACTCATTACCTTTAAATTATGTGAGAGGGAAAACAAGGTTAACACTGAAATGTGATTCTGGGTCTAACATTTGAAAAGAATATTCACAGTCTTTTCCTGCTTTAAGCTCCATCCACCACTCTAGGAAATCGGGAAGGAAGAAGGGACATATGTATTCAAAACCAAATTTTAGCCCCAAAGTTGTAAAAGATAATTTTGCAAGAGAAAAAGCAGTTTCGTACACTCATTAAATCTACATAATTTGTCACCAACCTTTGCATAAATAGTTACCACTGTGCTAAAAGTTTAAGAAAAATCCTAGTTACACTGTTTTCCATTCAGCTGTATTTTAGTGACCTAGAACTAACTTCATTATCTTAATTTAAGGTTTCTAGTTTCTTTGATGTAGAAGTAATTCTTCTATATTCCAGCAGTCCCACTGTCTACAGCGGTGCCAGTGGCCACAGCCATATGCGACATGGTTGTTCTCGCTGCACGGGTGGTTCTACTTCCGTGTAGACTTATAACCAAACTGAGCATTCGGCAGAGTGGTGGCCATGTACCACCATATACCTTGTCCAGCCCTAATGAGGACTTCAGGTCAGGCCCTTGCTTTCTTTAGGACGAATGTCACAATCACGTGGCTTTAGAATGACAAACACATTGGGGAGAAGGCAGATCATCCCCTCCTAATAAATGTCCCTGAGTAATGTAGTTTTTCCCCTTGTGCCTAACACTGTCACCAAATGACCCCATTTTCGTGGCACTGTAATTACAGCCTTTCTCAGAGGATGAGCCAATCTCTTGTCTCTCCCTCTCCTCTGTGATAATCCCACACACCCCTCCAGTCCAGCAGAATCAATGGAAGTTTGCAAACAAAGTGTTCTGATGTCACAAATTTATGAATTCTGTACGTGCCCGGTTCTGAATTCTTGGAATTTTTGTCGAAGGGAGAAATCACTTTTGAAGGGTAGATTGATGCTCCTGAATGTTAGTTAATCTTCTATACAAAATAACAGCATATGAGAAGAGACCTCAGTGAGTGTGATTATCAAAAAAAGCAAAACACCTTCTTCTGCCTTAGCCAGTTTGGCTCAGTGGTTCGAGTGTCGGCCTGTGGACGGAAGGGTCCCGGCCTTGATTCCGGCCAAGGGCACCTACCTCGGTGGCAGGCTGGTCCCTGGCCCTCGTCAGGCTGCATGTGGGAAGCAACCAACTGCTGTGTGTCTCTCACATGGATGTTTCTCTCTCTCTCCCTTCCACTCTCTCTGAAAAGCAATGGAAAAAATATCCTCCGGGGAGGATTAAAAAATAAAATCATCTTCTCACAGTTAAAGAAAACAAAAAGGAGAAAAGATACTTAAGGGGGGGGGGCAGGGGGGGCACAGGGAAGAGCCATTGGACTCACTTAAGTGTTTCTGTCTCCCCCAAAGGAGACATGTAATGGTTTTACATGTTGGTACTCATACTGCGAGGTGTCCCAACATACACTAAATGTCACTAGTGGTTGACAGTAAGACCTATCGTTCCTCTAATCAGTCACACAGTTCTCTTCAAGATAGCATTCATGTGATTGGCATGACACTCGTGTGCACTGGCTGGCTTCGTTTTGTTCCATTATTGCTGACATTTCCTGAGCACTCCTCACGGACCAAACACTGTGCTGGATCCTGGGCCTAATCTGATCAACAGTACAGTGTCTTGCTTTCACAGATGACACTAACTCAGGTCAGCAGTCTCCATGTGGCCTCCTTCCACAGGCTGAAGATAAGAGTGAAGGGCTGGCCTGACCTGTACCCCACAAATTCATCCCTGCTGCTAGAGAAATAGCTCAAAGCCGAGGCGCGGGGCCGGGGCGCGGGCAGCAGTGATTATCAGTTTAAAGGCAGCGCGCTCTGCCAGGCCATAATTGGAGAGGTGATGGGGCAACTCTCACACCCACCTTCTCCCCTGTCTTAGGCCACGTCTCTAATCTGAACTGACGCACTGGGCAAAGATAGAGGAAACCAGCTGTTAGGGATGAGATCATTTAAAAAAAAAAAGTTTCCTTTTATTTCTCTCGGTTTCCCTGGCATCAAAATTCCACATGGGAGTAAAGTGATTTAGAGCAAGTGGACAAACTTTGGATTCAAGCCTTGGCTCTGCCAGGATTAATCATGTAACTTTGGACTCTCTGGGCCTTAGATGCTTATCTATAAAGTTAACTAGTTGTCTGCATACTCTCTGAAGTCCTTTCTAGACCTAAAGTGCTTTGGTGCCATTCGAGTTAGCAGATTTAGCAAATCTACTAATAAAAACAAAGGGTGCCCAGGAAGATTTTAATTTTAGATGAACAATACATAAGCTTTTTAGAACAACTATGTCTCATGTCCTGTATTTCCTCTGGCGACCCTATTCCATGATTTCTCTGCCAACCCGGGATGAAAGCAAACATTCCAGCAGACAGGAAATACCTGTTCTTGAGGGAAAGGTTGTCAACGCTGTGAATAGTCTTACGTAGATTTATATCAGGAAACATGGGCTCTACTGTGTGGCTTGACCTCCCCACTCTGATTAGGCAGAGTGATGGTTACTCTGTTCCACCCTGATCGCACTTTTGAAAGTACATACTCAGTGGTACAGGTAGATCTAGGGTCCCTCTCCTCCCAATGACTACTTAAAGACAAGATTTCTGGATACCACAAAAAGGCAAAGTGGGCAGTTTGAGCTGAAGAAGACAAAGGGAAGAACAACGGGAGAAAAAAAGAAAGAATCCAAGGCTTACCATCAAATAATCACTAACAGATGAGTTTTTAAATGAAGCATAAACTCCAGCTGGGAGCAGAAAATGAAACTGCCCACAGAGATGAAGGCCTGGGAGGGAGAAGGGAGGTCCCAGGAAGGCTAAGCCTATAACCAGAGAGACACACAAAGGCCTGGAAAAGACCCTGTATGTCATGGGTCCATTTTCTCTAACTGATTTTATTCTCTGCTTGGCAGGAAATATGATCAGTTATTACCACCAAAACTCATGGAATGGGCTCATGCACAGGAACAGAACTGGATTCCCCCAAAAGAGAGGAAATAGGTACTAAAAGAGCAGCAACACACACACACACACACACACACACACACACACACACGTTTCTCTACTTTGAGCTGGAATTGTAGAAACTCCATGTATCAATGATGGCTGTTTCACAGTAGTTAGAAATTGTGATGGACTGTTTTGTTTCTTTTAAAAAATTAATTAATGAGGGAAAATGGGTGATTTATTCTTTCATAAAGTCAGTGATTTTATTCTTCTGAATATTTTCAAAATATTTAAAATTCATTTGAACATTTAGATTATGGGGGGAAAGTAATGAGAATGGACTTTTGGGGACTACTGTTACATTGAGAATCTACCATGAGCTGATACTGTACCACATACTTTCACCAACTTCTCAACTAATCCTCACTTACTCTGTAGGGCAGGTGTCACCCCTTCTTATAGGACAAGAAAATTATACCTGCAGCTGAGATAGGTTAAGTGGCTTGGTCAGGGGAGGGTAGTAACTAGCGAATGTACAATTTGAGATTCTAACCCATATTATCTAACTTCAAGCTCAACACTTACTTTTAAAAATGTCTTTATGGTTTTTGTTTTCTTTTAAGGCAAAGAAGCCAACCTGCTAATGCAAAATCTGAACAGGTTGCAAACACCTGAAGAAAAGCTTGATTTTTTATTCAAGAAGTATGCTGAACTGGTAAGATCTTTGACTAACTCTTTCTGTCAGAAAGATTCAAGCTCTTGTTAGGGCTGAGAGAAGGAGGCTGCTGGTTTTTTGGGTACATCTTTACAAACCATGACTGGTTAGCTCAGACAAGCCAAAGCTAGGATTCATAAAAGCAGAATATTTTTAAAGAAAAAAGAAACAGGAAAACTGAGAAATAACAGCAGAAGGGGAAAGAGGATAGTGCTGGAGTATGTGTGTAACTTGGGGGATAGAAGAGAGACTTACAGATAATTGGAAGTTCTTGATATTTAAAGTTCTTTTGGGCTTTGCAATAAAACAGAAACATACTCAACGTAAAGGCAAATTTTCATTCCACTGTGTGCCCAGGTTTTTGGGCGGGTTCCCCTCAGGGAGGCAGAGGGTTGAGTTAATCTCACCCCCTCGGTTTGTGACACATTCTCACTTGGTCTCCATGACTTTTAGTTAGGTAGTTAAGCTAGTTAGTTAGGTATTCATTGATTGATTCTCTCTGCTCTACATTCTCCTACCCTCCCCCACATGGCAAAGTGTCTGATGTGGACTATAATGTGCCCAGTTCTAGGTCCCCCCACTCAGCCTCCCTCTCAGTGGGTCAGGGCTGCTGGGAGGAGGGGAAGCCGTCAGACAAGCCACGGGGTGCGCTGTTTCCTCACCAGTACTCCTACAATGGGCAAGGTGGGGAAAAGGGGGCGTTCCGTGAACCCAGCAAAGCTGGTTTCAGTGAAGCCTCGCAATCACCTGCAGAAGAGTGTGACATCAGAGGTCTGTGTCCTACCCCGGAGCGTGCGAGGCCCACAGCCGAGAGGCGGCACCCTCTCGAGTAAAGCAAGGCAATGTGCTTCTCTCTCGTTTCTGCTTCTATTCTTTAAAAAACTATTTAAGTTGCTTATTTCTTTTAGAGAAGTGGTGGCAGAATGAAACTATGTCCAGACACACACACAGCAGAACAATCCCTGCAGGCAGCAGGCTGCCCTGCTCCCGCGGGCAGGTTCTCCAGGCGGCCTAAGCTGCTGCGAGGCAGGGCCTCTGAAGCCCGGGGCTGACTTCTCTCTTCTTAATTATGACTTTTGGTTTGGGGTTTTAAAAAGAGGGCCTCCAGAAATGAATACGCTCCAGGCCCACAAACCCTCATGGCTGATGGGGTGGAATTTAAGAAGTGGGCTGCTCTCCTCCTTTTCACTCTCACTTCAGTCCTGTCACCCCTGTGTGTTGGGTCCTTTCTTTCATTGATCTTCGCACCCTGTCACGCTGAACCGTCTCTGCAGTAGACCCACAAAAATTCAGAAATCCTGAGTGACTGGCTGACTGCCTAACTCTGCCAACAATACTTCCTCATTATTTCTTCATTATATAACCCACATCATTATAATATAAGAAAAATGCGGAGCCCTGGCCAGCTTGCTCAGTGGTTAGAGCACTGGCCTGTGGACTGAAGGGTCCTGGGTTCCATTCTGGCCAAGGGCATGTACCTCAGCCGCAGACTCGATCCCGGGCCCCAGTCGGGGCGCATGCGGGAGGCAACCACTCGATGTCTCTCTCACATCGATGCTTCTCTCCTCCCCCACTTCAACTCTCTCTAAAAAGCAATGGAAAAAATATCCTCAGGGGAGGACTAAAAATAAAGGAAAAAAGAAAAAGAAAGAAAAATGCTGAATACACAATTCAACTAAAAATATCTTTAATCCCATAATCAAAAACACAACCTTTGATTTATCCACCTTTCTATCCAGTTATGCTCTCTATGCAGATACCTTTCATTATAATTACCATCATGGGGTACACATAGTTACACAGTTGACCCTAGAACAACACGGGGGTTAGGGCGCCAACCCTCTGCACAGTTAAAAATATGAGTATAACTTTTGACTCCCCAAAAACTTAATTGATAATACTGCTGACCAGAAGCCTTACCGATACCAAACAATTAGCACGCATTTTGTTATGTTATATACATTACATACTGTATTCTTATAGCAATATAAGCTAGAGAAAAGACAATGTTATTAAAAAAAATCATAAGGGCAAGAAAAATACAATTCCCTGGCCTGGTAGCTCAGTTGGTTAGAGCATCATCCAGCTACACCAAGGTTGCAGGTTCAATCCCCAGTCAGGGCACATACAAGAAGCAACCAATGAATGCAAAAATAAGAACAACAAATCGATGTTTCTCTCTCAAATCAATAAAAAATACATTTACAGTACTATACATATTTATTGAAAAAAATCCAGTACTGCATTAGTGGACCCACGCAATTCAAACCTGTGTTGTTCAAGGGTCAAGTGTGATTTGGAATCTGGTATTTTGGCTCATATGACAAATATAAACTATAGTTTATAGCCTTCAAATTAAACTTTGTAAAAGCATTGTCATTTCCACTAAGTGGTATATCTACTGGTTCCTTAATTTGGAGGCACTTAAAAGTCCTCCCACTGTTTGCTGCAGTGAACATCATCCTGCATTTGATGGTTCCTGCTCTCTCTTTTTTTATGATACTAGGAAAAAGTTCCAGAATTGGGATTACTAAGTCAAACAATATGAATGCCTTTTGTTTTTGTGTGTTTATGACCATATTTATTGCTTTCCAAAAGAATGGCAGAAATTTATAAATCAAGTATCAGGGTATAAATTTTATTGCAACTTATTTAATAGCTGGTAATCATCTATGAATAATTTTTAATCAGCTGGTAACCATCTATGAATAATTTCAATGCCATAAAATAAGATGTCAAAAATAATATTTTTCAAAAAAATATGGCTCCCATTCTCATCTGCCCAGCCTGCTCTTCTCAATATGCCCCGCATTGCTTCCCCTTTGCCCCTTCAGTGTACCCATTCATACCAAGGCCATTCCCGTTTAGTTTCTAGCACCACGCTCCACCCCTGGCTGGACGGGGTGGCACTCTAGGCTCGCGCAGGAAGCCAGTCATGCTAGTGCAGCCCCACAGTGGGACACTGGCGAAGAGCCACTTCTCCACTCTGTCCAAGATTTTCTTCATAAGCCGGGGCTGCTCACCCTGGTCTCAGGGAACTCCCGGCACCTACTCGCCACCCAGCCAAGCAGTCATCCTCCAGAGGTCATTTTTCCAGGGACCCTCCTCAAATGAAGCCTTACTTCCTATACTGTGGTGTTTGTATCATGTCTGATAAACTTTAAAACCCCAAAGATCAGTCTAGAAGAAATAAATAAATAAAAATTGACACCCCCCCAAACCATTACATTTCCTTTTCAGAAAGAAAAATTATGAGAAATTTTAATCTTTTACTTGGAGACTAAAACCTATTTCCCTGCTCACTGATCTGAATATTAATATAGAAAGTGTTTGAAATGTAAGTGTTAGCATGGAATAAATCATCAAATTCAAAGCTGTGCATGGAACTGCCACTCCAGCTCGCACACCCCTACAGATGGAACTGTGTACTATTACCTACTGTGGTATTCATTAATAAATAAGGATAAGCTCTTTAATAAATAAGAACACCTCGTCACCTAATTAAGAAATGAGCTAGGAAAAATGATTTTTGCAAATTTCCTCAATTTTAATGTAGTTATAACAACATTGCCAGTACTATTCTGATTTAGTTCTTTGCACTAATTTTACTTTTTAAATTTAATAACACAAAAGAGAACAAGAGAACTTGCAGATAAAATCCTACATGCCTATTATAATTGTGCAGAACTGGGTCTAAGTGCATTAAAATCACAAGGTTAGCATCTGACTGCAGATGACTCAGCTGCAATATGCTTGTTTTCATTTATCAAGAACCTTCATATGCATGCACACAAGTCTGAAGTAATTATACAAACTATGCCACACTGTAAAATAAAAAATTATCAGAGAGTTAAGGGCTATTATCTAGAGCAAAGCAAGACAGACCCAGCTAGATTTCAGATATGTATGATCCTGCGTAAACTACGACATGAAATTGTTGATGAGCAAGCACAGATTATCTCTTCCAACTTATGAAACACATGTACCTTATCCTCCTGACGCTCAGATAAATCACATAGGGAAGCGTTCCCCCAAAAGGGCAGTTTTACCCACCATGGGACAATAGGCAATATCTGTCTGGAGATATTTTGGAAGTCACAATTGGGGGGGGGTGGGGGAGGAGGTGCTACCAGCATCTAGCATGGAGGGGTCAGGAATGCTGCTAAATAGCCCTCAATGCACAGGACAGCCCACACAACAGAAAATTATCTGGCCCAAATGTCAATAGTGCTAAGGCTGAGAACCCCTGACATGTGCTTTAATCTTCAAAAGGTAAAGTCTAAACCGTAAAGGCAATAACAAAAATAACATATAAATTTCAAGAAAGGACAACAGGTCATTTCAAGTCTAAACATAAATATGAGGAATTTCACCCCTATCTAATAAACATGTACAAAATGAAAGGACCTCACACATCCTATGAACAGGAGGTGGGCATGAAAAATATATAATATCATTGATTTTCCAATTGAATATCAAGAAGGACATCAATTTTAATCAATATTTATAGTAATATGAGCCTTGTTTTTCCTGCTACTAATTCTCACTAATAATTAAAAATTGCCTGTAAGTATGAAGATAGAATATCATCTATGAATATCCCCAGCTTAATGTGGCAAGAGTTTGTCATGAACATTTCAGTGTGGCAGGAGTAAAATAATTTGTGAACTGAAGAAAGTGTGACAGTCCTGTTCATCTAGCTCAGAGAGAATAAATGCTTCTTCAAGATACAGTAACAGACATATCAGGACTCCTGTCGTGTGCGTATCCATTTGCCTCAGGCTCTGTGAGGCACCAGGGACACCTAGGTGCTGAAGCACAGAGGGGCTTCCCAGGACCTTTCCCCTTCATTAGCCAACAGGGACATTATTATGACAAGTACATGCCTGGCTTAACCACCATTCAGGTGATGAGACTGAGTCCAGCAGAGGACATGGCTCTGGACTGAGGGCTGCACTTGCGTGTGGTCACACTGACTGTCAGTCTGAGATCCACGCTCTGAGAGGATGCTAATCTCTGGTGGCTTCTGAAGGTTGATCCCCAAAGGGCCCCAACCCAATGAGAATTCCATAAAAATGTTGCCAAATTTGCCCTGGCCGGGTGGGTCAGTCAGTTGGAGCGTCATCCCGTGCACCAAAATGTTGCTGGTTCGATCCCCCATCGGGGCACGTAGGGGAGGCAACCTATTGATGATTCTCTCTCTCTTTCTCCCTTCCTCTCTCTCTAAAATCAATAAAAAATCTATCTGTGGGTGAGGATTTAAAAAAATGTTGCCAAATTTAGAAAATAAAAATACAGAATACCCAGTAGCTTTTCATTTCAGGTAAACAAACAACAAATTTATTTAGTAAAAGTACGTCCATGCAATACTTTGGATACACCTTTACTAAAAAAGTATTCCTTATTTATTTGAAATTTAAATTTAACTGGTCCTACGTTCTATCTGGCAACCCTACACCAGAACTTGAGCGTCCTGAGATGGAAAGTCCAGGGGTACATTGGTTCCACTTTCCCCGCGATCCCTGATCTTAGTTACGGCTGCAGGAGGAGGGTGAGAAGAGGCCCCACCTGTGCTCAGCAGAAGTGACTGTCATGACTTATTTGGCGTAAGCGCTAAGGGAGTGCGGGAGGGCAGAGAGCAGGGCACGGCGCACATACTCGTCACTGATGCTGTTAAGTTGTGCAGTGGCTATTTGTGAAACTTTGGTGACAGTTCGTCAATGCTTAGTCCAGGGGTACTTTCTCTTCTCCCCCTTTCTCACAGCCCAAAGATTTCATCTTCCATTTTTTCCCTTTCCTACTTTTTATTTTATTATTATTAGTAGTAGTAGTAGTATATCTTTATTGATTTCAGAGAGAGGAAAGGAGAGGGAGAGATAGAAACATCAATGATGAGAGAGTCATTGATCGGCTGCCTCCTGCACGCCCCCACTGGGGATCGAGCCCGCAACCCAGGCACGTGCCCTGACCAGGAATCGAACCCCGAGTGCCTGGATCCTAGGTCGACGCTCAACCGCTGAGCCACGCCCGGCAGGGCCTTTTCCTACTTTTTAAAATAGTTGCTATACGCTTATTTTGATAAAGAATGTTGAAAACTAAAGGTAAACCAAGCAGACACACTGTTGACCACTGCCCCAGTGCAAGGCATTAATTATTAAGACTTCTGGCAGTTTAGATTCTGAGACATGCTTTTCTAACATTGACTGGAATCATTAGAGAGACACAAGAAAGGAAAGCTATTTCTAGACCATGAAAAAGAAGGTAAAAGTAAAAAGAGATCAATAATAATAGTGATGATAAGGAGAAACCTATAAACGTTATACCGTGAAAACCATACCTGCAAGTACTGCAAAGGTAACATTGGTGAGATCCATTGATTCCAGAGGGACAGTGATAATAGCAAAGAAAATATTTCCAAACAGCCACAGAGTGATCTTTAGGCATTTCCGCTTTTGCTCGTTTTTTATCAACTAAAAAGAGATTCTTGCCATTTTCTTTCACATTCGCATGCCCCTGTCTAGCTGGATGAACATCGCACTGAGCAAAAGACATTAAAGCTCCTACAAAAGAAACAGGTGCAAATCCAAAAAGAAAAAGACCAGTTACAAAGTGAACACAGCAGAGCTATCCTCGCTCGAAGCAAACTGGAGAGTCTGTGTCGGGAGCTGCAGAGACACAACAAGACACTGAAGGTATGTGTCACCAGGGCCCCGCGTAACACACCCTCTTGCATGCCTCAAAGACACAGGCCTCTGCTACTCATGGAAAAAGCATGAGGCTCAGAATCAGGGAGACTTGGGTTCAAATACTAGCCCTGCCACTTGCTCCCTTGTGACCTTCAATACATTATTTTACCTCCCCAGGCCTGTTTCCTCTTCCATAAAATGGGAGTTGTCGCAACTTCACCGTGTGGTTGGGGAAAAATTAAATGAGGGTACATATGTGCAGTGCCCACAAGGTACCTGACACAGAACAGGCCCATAGTAAAATGCGTGCCTTCGTTCTACTCTTTAAAATATAAACTTGTAAAAATGCAACATTTTGATATGATAATGAAATCTGCATGACATGAATTAGATTGACACAAAGCTAATTGACATGGTAAAGCAAAATTGAAAGCCATTTAAAAACACTGAAACTCTTCAGACTTAATTATTCAATCTAAAAATAATAGACTGACCACTTCATCCAGTCTGCATGGGTTTCATTCATTACAGCGTAAGCCTTTAGCAGTGTGGTCATTTTGATTACACACAGACACTAGCTCCATTCAATGAAGCAAGATGCAGGGCTCTCCAAGATAATGCTGTATACATCCACAACCCCCTTTCCAGCTGAAGATCCTAAAGCTTTTGACAAACAAGAATTAGACGCCAATATTCCTGGGAGTTATTATTACATATGTTTAAAAAGCAATACTTAAAGAAACAGAGAACTTAAGATCATTGCCGAGTTTGTACCATGAAGTTAGGGGGATGGAAAAACAGAAGGGGATAATGTCTCCTCGTATTCAAAAATTGTACTTTCATATCTGGGAAATGGGAGACCAGTGTCATGAACTCTAATTCTCAGAACATGAGTTGTAGGAGATGGGCTTCTGGCATCTCTTCAATCACTGCTCTCAGGACAATCAAAACTGAGATTAGATGGGAGCCTGGGAAGGGGAGCATCCTCTTCAAGTCAAGATATGTGTTCAAGTAATAGAGCTCTGTGTTTTCATAAATCTCCTGGCTTTGGGTAGTGCTCTACAGTAAGGTGATAAATCTAATATAGTGGGAAGACTTATCAACAAAGAGATGTAAAGAGTGAAATCATGTGCATGGCCTGTTTGGGTGGCATCCAAAGACAGAATGATGGAAGTGGCAGGGGACCCTGTGGGAACACCCACACACCCTCAATAATGGCCTCCAGTTATGGACAATGAAATTTACCATCATTATTATGCCAGGACTTGTGCTAAATGCTATACATATGTTATCTTCTTTAATCTTCACAGCAAACTTTTGAAAGTTAACATCTCCATTTTATTGAAATAAAGGAGACTCAGCAACTTAAATTAGTTGGCCAAGGTCATGCATATTTCAAGTGGCAAAATCAGGACTAAAATTTAAATATATTTCTTAATTTCCCTTCTGATTTTTTCTTTGATCCATGGATTATTTAGAAGTGTTAATTTTTATAGCCTATCATATATGGTCTATCTTGATGAACATGCTATATGCACTTGGAAAAAATGTCTGTTCAGCTGTTAGGTGTATGCTGCATAAGTAACAATTAATTCTAGATCATTTATATACATACTGAATTTTTGTCTAGTTGTTTTATTAATTTTTGTGTCTATTTCGTCTAATTATGTCAATTTTTGCTTTATGTATTTTGAAGTACGAATATAATGTGTATACATAGTTATGATTATGTCTCCTTGATGACTGTTTTATCACTATGATCACTATTACTTCAGTAATAATCTTTATCCTGTTTACATTATATGCTATCAATATTGCCACTCAAGTTTTATTTACTATTATTGTTTGCATGGTATATCTCTTTCCATCCACTTATTTTCAACCTGGGTCTTTATGTTTAAAGTGCATCTATTATAGACAGTATATAGTTGGACTTTGTTTCTTTTAATTCTTATAATATCTGCCATTTAATTAGCATACTAATTCATTAACATATAATGTAATTATTGGAATGGTTCGCTATGCATCTATCATTTTATTATTTATTCACTACTTGTCACCTCTGGTTCTTTTCCTGCTTTCCTTAGGGTTATTTGAATATTTTTTAATTCCTTTTTAATTTATATCTTGGATTTTTAATTATACCTCTTTGCATTTTTAGTGGTTTCTCTGATTCCAATACACATTCTTAACTTTTCAGTCTACCTACAGTTCATTCTGTATTGTCTCATATAATATGTAGAAACAATGCAACTAAATAGGTCCATTTACTGCCCCCACCTTTAAGCTGTAGTTGTTATAAGTATTAAATTTACATATATTTATAAAGCCCGTGAGGCAATTTTATAATTTTTACTTTGAGCATTACATATAAATATATATATATTTCTTTAAAAATTTAAAACAAACTTTTTTTAAATTTACCTTTCTGGTGCTTTTCATTCCTTCTAAAGCTTTACATTTCTGTCTGGTGTCATTCTCTTAAGCATGAAAAACTTTCTTTAGTATTTCTTATAAGACAGGTCTGCTAGGAATCAGTTCTCTTGTTTTTTATCTATAAAATGTCTTTATTTTGCTTTTATTATTGAAGGCTATATTCATTAGGTATAGAATTCTGGGTTGACAAGTTTTCTTTTCTTTTCTTTTTTTATCTCAGCCTTTTATACATTCTGTATTCTGGCCTCCCTAATTTAATAATGGAATAAACAATAATTTGAATTGTCTGCCTGCATGTAATATGTCATTTACCTCTGGATGCTTTTAAGGTTCTGCTATTGATCTTTGGCATTTAGAATGTTGAATACTTTATGCCAAGTGTGGATTTCTTCATATTTATCCTACTTGGAATTTGCTGAGCTTCTTGTACCTCTAATTCACATCTTTCACCAAATTTGGGAGAGTTTCAGCCATTATTTCTTCAAATGGTTTTTGTTTTGTTTTGTTTTGTTTTTGCCCCTTTGTCTCTCTCCTTTCCTTCTAAGATCCTAATTCCATGTGTGTTAGACTTCGTGATATTGCCCCACAGATTCTCAAGTCTTTCTTCATGTTTTTCACCAATCCTTTTTCTCTTTTCTCTTCAGATTAGATCATTTATATTGGTCTATCTTTATATTCTCTGACTCTTATCTCTCTAATGTCTATTCTGCACTGTCTACCCAGTGATATTTAAATTTCATATTTTGCAACTTTTAAGTTCAGACTTTCCATTTGCTTCTTTCTTATAGATAATATTTCTCTCCTGAGATTTCCTATTTCTTCATTCATTGAGATAATATCTCCCTTTCTATCAATGAGCATAGTTATAATACCTGTTTTAAAACTCAAGTCTGAAGATCCCACATCTGGGCTATTATGGAATAGTCCTCTTCTGATTACTTTTTCTTTTGAGAATGGGTCACATTTTCTTGGTTCTTCTAAGTCATTATAGATTACATCCTGGATGTTGTGGCTGTTATGTTGTGGAGAATATGGTTTCTAGTACACTCCTTGGAGGACGTTGAATTTTTTTTAAGTAGGCAATTAAGTTGGTTAGAGTCAAACTACAAATTCTCTCTTTTGGGCAGCAACTCAAATCTCAGTTCATTTATTTATTTATTTTTGGTTTGAGTCTACCATGCATATTTGTGGTTTAGGGTCATTCAAAGATTTGGGCAGAGCTTAATTCAAAGAACTGATGGCTCTCTCACTCTGGCTGTCTCCTTCCTAGGAATCTCCTCTCACCTTCCAGTAGCTATCACTGTCCAGAACTCTGTACTCTTATTCTTCAGACCAGAAAGACAGTAGGTATTCTATGGGAGTTTTACCCAGTCCATATTGCTGCCAATTGCAGTCTTCCCTCAAGCTAAAAGCTGTATAAATGGAAACTTACAATGTACCATTCCATTTTTACAGATGTAAACTTCCCTCCAGAATCTGCCTGATTTTGTTTACTCTCCAGTGTCATAAGATGGTTATTTCTTACACTTTGTCCAGAGTTTATAGTTGTTATCTGTAGAAGAGTCAGCATGGTATAAGCTTCCTTGGCCATACTAGTGAAACAGCCTAAGTATGCCTAAATTGAAAATGCTAGAAGCTTGGAAAGATAGAGAAAGAGAAAGCATAGCAGGCTCTTTCCACCACCATAAAATGTAGTATTCATTATTCCTTATTAAAATTGATTCTTCAGTGAGTTAAAAACTCTACAAAACCTCACAATTTAAAATAATTTAGAAAAAGACCAGTGAAAGTCTGAAACATGGACTTCTTTCAACAAAATACTACATATATTCAAAGCAATAAATCTGAACCTCAAATTATACCGGAAAAGAACTACCCTATAAGGAAAGGGTAAGTGTCTCAGGTAGCATTATTTTAGTAAAGGAATAAGGACGATTTGTTATAACAAAATTTCACAGAATTTTAATGTGGAAAGGACTATAGAAACCATCTAGTTCAAGCTACTTGCATGTCTATATATAAATTAACAATTCATTGATACATTAAATAAACATATATTGAACACCTATGGATCACATGCCAGGCATAGCACCAGTTCTAAGATAGACAATGAGGATTGCAGAGTTTATTTTCTTAAGTATTCAGACTTTGTCCCTCTATCTTCTTTGCATTAATTTTCACTTTTAATAATGTGCTTGATAAAGAACATTTTATCTCAGACACCATTCAAGTGATTGCACTTTCCTTATCAATTGACTCAAATTTTCTAAGATTGTGCTAGATTTATTTTTCTCTTATTAAAAAAGAATTCAATGTAAAATGCAAGATGGCATTTTGTGGGCTAGGAATGGGTGACGCGGTGGTCTGATGGGTGTCTAATGCCCTCATAGCATCCATACCTTCTTTCAGTATCCAGTCGCCAGTGAAAAACTGAGATTTCCTGAGGAGCATGGGATGCTTCTTCCTCTAACTTATCCGTTCATGGAACTGTTATAAATGCAAATGTCATTCAGATCATGGTCTGCAATGCTATGACCAGGAACTTGTTGACTTCGAAGCTAATTAGGAACAATGAAGAAATAACCACTACCACATGTGTATTCAATTGTTCTTAACAAATGGCCATAATCATTTCTAGTGAAATATGTATAGTAAGTGTTAGCATACAAAGTTCAAGGAAATAAGATCTCTGATACTTAATTTCTCCAGATTAGGAAATGTAGCTATTTTCTACAATATCCCTAAGATACTGTCACTCGAGAAATGTTTATACCATGAATAAATTATGATTCTGATATCAGGAGTCATATTAAAGTTAGAAATGATATTAAAATTGTAAAGGAAAGAGGACACCTAATGATAAAATAAAATATTTTCAGAGCATATATTCTCAGCATCAATTTTTATGTTGATCTCAGCATCAATTTTTATGTTGATCACATTATTCTATCATAATAAAGATATGCACAATTACTTCTGTTTAAATCATTTCTTTTTTTAATCTTGGTACATAATTTGATCACCATAGTAGGCAGCTAAATACAGTATAATTTTACTTGCCAGCAATGAAGCAAGCTTTCATAATAATAATTAATCAGAACTGAAAGGAATCCTAAAACGTCAGTATCACTTGTCAGCAATGTCTCTATCTTTGATATGATGGAGCAAGATTAAACTCTTTTATTCTAAAAGAATGAGCGCAATAATCACAAAGCAAACAAGTCTCAATATAGATATGGGGGAAATGTGGGTACATTGTTAATAGTTAGCAAGGAAGGGAAAGTTTTGATTTAAGAGAAAAGGGAACAGAAATAACACAAAAGTTAATTTCCAATTCTTGAATGTTAACAAAGCGGAAGAGGGGAAATTAGATGTTTCATTTCAGAGTTAAAGAAGATTTGAAACTTAATATTGCTTTCAGATTCAAAATTTACATTGAACGTTTCAATTACCCTATGTGACACGTGGGATGACGATTCTTCTTCAGAAATAAAATATCCAGCATATTTTCTAAGATTTCCTTGTACATTTTTTTATTGCTGTCATTGATCTCTAGCTATCTTAGTTTCTTTTTCAAGCTTTTTGATGCAAGTTTTTTCTTACCAAGGAAAAGTTTATATTATGATCACTTATATTTATAAAACTTGGGTAATACAATTATGTGGTTCACATCCCATAATTTGTATAGAGGAATATAAGATCCACTCTTCTTTCTGTGCCAGCCAGCGGAACGCATGATCTCTCGTCTATCAGTAAAACAGAGTGGCCTTTTTCCCCAGGCCACAGCCAAGAGATCAAACCCGAGCAGCTGCATGTTTGTTAGAAATCGCTGCAGTTCATTCACTCTACAGGAGACCCGTCATCTTTAAAACAAGTCTATTCATCACCAGCTATCAAATTCAAGACTCTGGCTGCACCTGCTCTGAGTGACCGTGTATTCACCGCTGAAACCTTTGCTCATAAGTTTATTTTGGGGCTGAGCAACATAGCTCTAGAGAAATGAAAAAAAACCATCTGCTTCCCCTGCACATGAATCTCCTTTCATTGACCGAACCCTGAACCCTATATACCCAGGGTACATGTAAACCAGTATAACGAAAGATTTTGCTTTTTATACACAGGAGGAAACCCTTCAACGGGCACGGGAGGAAGAAGAGAAAAGAAAGGAGATCACAAATCATTTCCAGAGCACCCTGACGGATATCCAGGCCCAGATTGAGCAGCAGAGTGAGCGAAATATGAAGCTGTGTCAGGAGAACACAGAGCTCGCAGAGAAACTGAAAAGCATCATTGACCAGTATGAGCTCAGAGAGGAGGTAAGAACCACATCAAACAACTTAGAAGCGCTGGATACAGAGCCTGATCTGGGTTGTGAAGGTGGGGAAGGTGGTTAATAAGAAAGTTATGGCCAGCCTTCTCAATTGATTACTATTTAGGATTGAATTTCTTCTACCAGCCAAATAAAAGCAGATGGGATTGTGAAATACCTGGCTGAAAGTCATATGGAATTTCTTCAAAACTGGAGTCACTGCAAAGCAAAGGCAATAAATAGAAAGTAGTAGGCTGTGAGCACAGATATCCTCAGCCTTTTTAAAACTCCCTCTGCAGAGCCAAGAAATATCACACACACTCCCTCTTAAGAATCACCATGTCAATAAGGATCTGTATTCTATATGCCCCACAAGTCAATACTAGTATTAATAATGTAATAATTATAATCATCATCATGGTATGATCTATTTAGAGCTTAGTTTTGGCCATATGCTAAGAACTATACGTACAATATGTCATTTAATTGTCTCAACTGTCTTATGCACTAGATAATAACATATTTTCCACATTTTATAGATGGGAAGCAAAGGCTATGAGATTAAATCACCCACAGTCACAAAAGCCAAAAGAGTTTTGCTTGAATAGTTTACCTTAAAGGGGCTATCAGGAGCTTCCATAACTCCACAATTATATTTTAATATTGAATATGTTTGTAAGACTCCTGAAGTCCCATCAGGATTTTGATCTACCGTATTTCTTTTCTCATCCCACCCAAATTTTAAATCTGTTTGAAAACATAATCTGTATGTAACATAATTTATTCAGAGTGGTTCTGTTGCCAACATGCTAAGGAAATAGCTGAGCCAATGGCAGGTTAGGTAGCACCACTTAGGTAAATCAAGAAACTCTCCATAATAAGCCAAAATGCCATGAGACAATTTCATCTTGTTAGGAAGATCAACCCTGCTCCAGAGTGGAGGCAAGGGCAAAGGGAAGGAACTAAAAGAAAATAGCCATACTCTTCAGAAAGATCTCAGATGGGAATGGCCTGGTAGCCTAGATGTATATTTCTGTGGCTGGTTCTAAGTAAAACCCAAGGATAGAATTCCACATGTCCTCTTGCCAATGGGACCTCCTAATGACCAAGAAACTCTCCATGCTGGGGTAGATTTGGAAGCTGCTCTTGATCAAGCTAGCAGAGAGGTGAAAAGGTGTGGAGTGGCACAGTAGCACATTTGCATGTCAACTCATGCGATCCTTGGCCTGTCTTGCCCACCAGAGCAACAGACTTGAAGGTAGGGGGCTCCTGCCTAGTCCCTGATCAGGGCCACATGCTGGTCCCCCAGAACTTCCTCACAACCCTTGAAGCAAGAACAGGAGGATATGGAAGAGAATTCACCGTGATAAACTATGTTAATGTTGTGCTTAAAAGTGGTTTTATATTCATAGAAAAAGCCAAAATACTGAGTGATAGTGCTGTTATGATACACATCACTGTCTGGGCTGCCTGGCGTAATACTAGCATTGTATCTAATAGTTACCAAATTTAGAAAAATAATGTTAGGACTTTTGGAATTATAATTGCTGAATTCTGGCACCTCCACCTTTGCCACCACATTTGCTTATGCAAAATACAGGGGACTTCACCAGTTTATGGCTCTTCTACAAAGCCATAAGTGATGCCAACGCATTTATTCCCCTCTTTTTTAAATTCTTAAAACCTGGAGAATGTGTGTTTATACGGTTACTCTTTTATTTTACATTTTTCAGCACCGATAATAAGTCAAGTTTGATGTGTGCACTTTGTTTTTTCCTTAGCATCTGGACAAAATATTTAAACACAGAGAACTGCAGCAGAAGCTGGTGGATGCAAAACTCGAGCAGGCGCAAGAAATGATGAAGGAAGCAGAGGAGCGACACAAACGCGAAAAAGAATATGTACTTATCATCTGAGTCAGTGTGCTTGTGTGGTCTGCCTGGGGGTCAGAGAACCCCGGGGAAAGTTGTTTTTGAGAGTGATCACAGAGCCGTAGGCTGATAGAGAAAGAGCCTGAGCTCCCTGGAAACTAAACTGGCCAACCCAGCAGGAGGCACTGTACCTAAACTACTTTCTGCATAAAATAGTCAGGCATCCATTCAACAAATCTTTTCCCAGTACCCGTCATATACAAAGCATCCTGGGTCCTGGGGTAGAGTGGTGAGCAAAATGGAAAAGGTCATGACCCTCATGGAGACTAGAGTCTAACTGGAAAGAGACAAGCAATTAACAAGCAAACAAGGAAGGTTAATTTCAGATAATAAGTGCTACTAGGGAAATAAGGAGGGACTGAGAAGGCAGAAGGAGGAGGCCTCCTTTAGACTGGGTGACCAGGAAGGCCTCCCGCAGGAGAGACGGCTTGAGCTGAGCCGACCCGATGAGAAGGATGTCTCCAGCACCAGTGACTGTAGCAATGACAAAGACTCTGATGCTGGAACCAATGCGGCAGGGGTAAGGTAGCAAGAACACGCTGACCCAGCGGGAGAAAGTTTCAAAATGAAGTTGGAGAGGGAATCAGGGGCCGCGTTATATAGCTTTGTAGGCTTGGAAAGTAGTTTGGATTTTATTCTAAAAATAATGGGGAAGGACTGGGTAGCTTTAGCAAAGGAAGTGACATGATCTGCTTGGCATCTGTAAAAGATGAATTTGGCTCCTGGGTAGAAAATGAGCTAAAGAGGCACAAGGAAGCAAGAGGAGAGGCTACTGCAGCAATCTGGATGAGCTATGGTAACAGTGTGCATTAGGGAGGTGGCGCTGGTAAAGAGAGCTGGACATGGACGGAAGTCAGATTTTCAATGTAAAACCAGCAGGCAATGCAATGAACTGAAGGTGACAGTGAGAAAAGAGCAGTCAAGGATGACTCCTGAGTTTCTGGTTTAAGAAACTGAGTGGTGGCTTTTACTGACATCTCATTAACCCCAAATACTCCCGGACAGCTGTAGGGCCATTCTACAGATGAAAGACTCAAAGAGGATATGCAACTGTTTAATAAAGGTCACACACTGCTAAGGGACCAAGATGTATAATGCATCAAAGTGTATCTGCCCCCAAGCCCAAGCTCTGTGATAGCACATCACACTCAGAGGCATGTTTCAGAGGTAAAAGTTTGTGCCTATTGCTGGGGAGAGATTGAGATTTAAGACACAGTCAATGGGCTAATCATTGGAATTTGGCCATTTAACAATTGATCACAAGCTTTGCCTTTACTGAAAATCAGATCAGAATCACTTCAATTTGTTAGAATAGTAATTTAAAAATAACTTTGGTTTTCAAATGTAGCAACAAAAGGACATAATTCTGGAGTACATAACTTAGTGAACACTGAATAATTTCAAATCAGAAGTCCATGTGCTCTTAATAAAAAGATTAATTTATTAATCCATCTACAACCTAGCTCTCAAAGAAAGAAATAAAACACTTAATTATATTCCTATAAGAAAACAGAAACTCCCCTGTTGGCATAAGTACTCTATTAGGTAAAATATGCTTCCTATAGGATCAGTACCTGTGGTCTATAACATATGAGATATGACAGAAGAACACCTAGGCAAAGGTTCATGTGAGGGAGACTGGGGGACAGATGTGGGGTGACCCAGCCTTAGTGAGAAACTCCCATGCTACCTATTTTCCTGCCCTGATTTAGTAAAACATAGTGGGTTTTGAGTCAAAGAAAAGTAGTTCCCACTCAGTTCTTCAAAGCTGCCTGGCCACCTACCCCATTTCTACTAGGGAAACCCCACTGGGTCTGATACTTGTTTCTGAAAGTAATGAAATAATGTCAGAGCTGGGGGGATCCTTCGCTAAAAATAGAACAAGCAGCCACCTGCCTCCTTTCTGCCAGGGACCACCCAGCACAGCAGGCGCTCCTCAACCCACTTAGGGAAGCAAGGGCCATGTACACAACCACCATGCCGCTCAGATGGCCAGAGGGGACACTGCAGGTCTCTACTTCATAGCTACCCCAGACCACTCAAATTATTTCACTTCTGTAATAATTCATCTTCTGATGAATTGCACGCTGGGAGGTATAGAGGAACATATATAGCCCATCTTACAAATGGAGAGGTAGAGTCATGAGAAAAAAGACAAACTTGAATAAGAAAAAAAATATCTTCAAGTTTTAAAAAATAATAATGATTTTATTGGGATTGTTGTTGTTTTGATCACAAAAGTAATACATGGACCTCATGGACACTTTTTTACAGTAGAGACAAATACAAAGAAGAAAATTTAAATCAATGTATCTTCTTAACTGATGGCCACCTGACTGATAGACCAGGTTAATCCATGACACTCACCATGTGTTTCTTTCCACAAACACACGGCTGACAGATGCCCACAGCATGTTGAATCCTGTGGCTAGTCAGCTGCTCTGGACTGTCTACACGTGGTTGCCCCCTTTAAGTAAAAGGGAGTTGACCAAGAATCAGCCTTTTGCTCCCAAACCTTTTCTTTCCAGTTATCCTTGTGTTTTATTGTGAGAATCAACAAAATCATACATTAACTGAAGAAACAGAAGTGTGAAAAGAAAGTTGTTTCTATGAAAATTATGTTTAATGCTTTAAAATACTAGAGGTAAGCAAGGAGCAGGGAATAATTGTCAAACTAGAGGTTAGTAGCTATAAAAGACTGGGAGAGAGTTGTAAAACTCTACAGGATTGAAAAAATCAAGCTACTTCACAAGTATCTTTCGGTCTTTAGATTCTAGAACATTTGTTTTAAAAAGAAAAACATTATAAATCTTACGTGGCACATTATGGATATTATTTTTGTTAGAACAAACCCCTCTGGATTCTATTATGAAGGTCCACACCCAAAACAAACACCAGAGCCCTACATCAAAATGGATAAATAAATGAACATACCTCATAAGTTAAAATAACATGTTTGTGTCATTTTTATGACTAAAACAACTTTTTCAATTTAACCCCTCAGCTCTGAGTTCTGATCCTGTTTCCTATGAGGGCCTTGACTGTATTTGAAAGGCTATCTTATGGAAGAGGGACCTTGTTTTGTAAACTTATACAGGACTTATTTTGTAAACCTTACACAGGATTTAGGACAGTAGGTCAAATTTCTAACCCAGTGTTTCTCAAAATGTAATCCATGGACCACCAATATCCAAACCATCTTGGGTATTTGCTATAAGTATGGATTCCCATCACACACCCTGAACTTCCTTATTCACGTTCTCTGAGAGGGAGCAGAAGTTGTACATGCTCCCTAGGAGATTCTGCTGCACGCTATGGTACAGGACACTGGTTAGTTAGGAGACTAACTTTGGGTTTAATATAAAGAAACAGTGGCTCACAACAGTGCCCCAACAGTGGTTCACAATAGTGCTCCAAGTGGGGATGTTCCAGAGATGTTCAAGCAGAGGCCAAATGATGTTAGGCAGGATTGCTAAAGAAGGTTCCAGAATTTGGTGGGAGGTCAAATTTTGTGTGATTCATCCTTGAAAATGATTTCCCTTCCCCACCCCCAATAAAACTACTAATTTTTAGTTGAGAATCCAACTACTGAGACTATTTTTCTTAGATTTCTTAGAGTCTTTACAAAGTTCCCCCCCAATTACTTGAGTGGGTTAATTAGCAAGTTATTATGTTTTATACATAGATTAGAACCAAATCGTAATTTAAAGAACAATTTGACAGTCTTTCCCTGCATTCTCTCTTCTCACAGTTGCTGAGCCAGGCAGCAGAGTGGAAACTTCAGGCCAAAGTGCTGAAGGAACAAGAGACAGTCCTGCAGGCTCAGGTGAAGTGGGGGAACCTTGGTGCATGGGGTGTGCTCTCCTCTTCCCAGTAAGAGGCTGTGAACCCAAGGTCGTGTGCAGAAGGCTCACTTGTGGCAGGAAGAGGGGGGACAGGAGTTGCAAATAAGCAATAAATTCATATTTATTATTAAGTAAAAATAAAATCACAACGTATATCTAAGAAAAATAAATGCTCTGAACCAACAACATCCAGTGAAAAGGTTTGTTGACGCGCACATAAGGGCAGGAAACTGGCCAGTGAGGAGAAGCTGGTGTCCAGGTTCCCATCTATCTGTTCGAATGTCCCCTCTCTCTCCTCCCCCACTACCCTACTAAGGTAAGAATAAAATGTGAACTGCTTTTATGCACCTCTATAATTGTCAACACTGAAAGTGTCCTTGCCTGTTTAATATTATTCATAATAAAAGGAAATCAGAAAAATAGAGTCAGCGCCCAAGTCTTTGTGCTCTCAGAGGTTGGCGTTGTCAGGGGGATGACAAAACGGCAGACGAGTCAGGAACCATTCTCATTTGGCTTTGTGATGTTGTGCATGTGTTGACTAGATTACGGGAATTCATATTTCAGGCTCAAAAATAAAGCCTCATGGAACATCTGGCTCTGGGAGAAAGCCAGAACCATCCGTCCTTCCTGGGCCTGCGGGGCTCTGCCCCTCCTGGCACACTTTCCGGCAGGTTCCAGGAGAGCCGTCGGGCTGCGGACCGCATGGGGCTCCGGCTCCCGTGCAGGGAGAAATGCCCGAGCCCTAGGGGAACTGAGAAATCACACAGGACAAACCCACAGGAGGCGCCGAAATCAGAAGTCTTCCAAACTGGGCAGCACTGATTTAAGATCTGAGCGGTTCCCTTGTAAATGCTTATGCGCTGCCTGCTAAATACTTGCTCATTGTAAAAGAAAAAGCAAATAAGAAAAATAAGAAAGTAAAAATCACAAATTACACCAGTGCACAGACAAAACACAGATCACGTTTGGATGGCTAACCTTCCTAAAGCGTACTGCGCTGAACGCAAAATGAATTGTTTCCCTCCAGTGATATATCCAAATAGTTTGAAAATACTCCTTACATAGACATTGGAGCCATGAAGCTTTTGACTGTTAATGGAGTGAAGGGACCAGAGTTAAAAGACTAAAGCCTAGAGTTATGAACTCAAGATCATCCTTCAGGCAGTCACAGAGCCCACCGCATCACTGTGTGCGGTCAGTGGCAGATGGTGGTGGCGCTCCAACCAGAGACGGGCAGGGCGAGGCCGGTGGGACCTTGGCGACTGAGGGCGAGTCGGGGCTTCTGGCCCCATTTCTGCCCCATTCACAACACAGACAATACTTGAAACTATTCATTGTTCATATCATGTTACAGGCAATCTCTACCCTCTTTGCTAAATGCAGATAATAAGCTTGAGAAGAACATATTAATATCACCAGACTCCAGGCTAGACAGTCGGCGGAGAATGTAGGCCTGAAAGGACCCATACAGTGAAAACATAAAGGTGCGCTCTAATTTTCCACCTTTACCCCTCACACTTGAAAAAGCATCTACTCAGAGTTCTAGGCTTGCCAATGTCTCTCGGTCATCCTCCAATGCTGGACTGAGTCCAGGGGCCAGGGTCAGAGTCCTGGCTCTTCTGCTAAAAAGCTGTGTGACCCTGTGCAATGCACCTGAGCCTCCCTGGGCCTAAATTCCCTTGTCTGTAAAATGAGGGTGATAGAATGGATTAATGATCCCACGCTGCAGTCCTCTGACCTCTGGGAGGCCTATTGCTTTTCAGTATTTCCAAAACATAACAGCACACAAGGCAGCAGCTGCTAGCTAAAATGTAGTTGTTTTTGACATTATAACACCTCTCAATCAGCAAGTATGGCTATGGATGGCAATTATTCATATATTTGATTAAGTTTTTAAAAGAAAAATGAATTCATAAATATGTAATATATGTAGTTTGCTTTCAAATTACGCATGCAAAACACTCAACTCAGTGCCTAGATCATAATAAACATAATTAATTCAACTTACATTTTACTGAGCACCTAAGTGCTAGGCATGCTTCTAGGTGCTGGAGATAAAGTAGTCAATAAGAGAGACCAAAATCCATGCCTAATTAAATTTACAATCTAGTTATAACAATAATGTTAATAAAAATGCTGACAATTAGTATATGAGCTAATATTAGTATTATTTCATAGGTGAAACCCCACATAAGAAATATATATGAGTCTAGGGGAGTCTCTATTTGCAAAAAAGCTTAAGAACCACTGGAAAAGATGAACTCAAGAACCTGCTCAGCTCTAGTTCATGAATGTAAAGAACTTCCAGGGCTAAAAAAGTGTAGCCATAACTGAGTTAACCCTGCCTTCTCCTCTTTTGCCCTATTTTCCATGGCACGTGGCTCACTCTTCAAGAACCCACTTTTGTCTATTTTTTTTCTTTAAGGCACTTTAAAAACTCCACCAATTACTTAATCATCAAGAAGACTAGAGAGGCCCTGAATCCCTTTGTATAATAATATTTAGACAGGTTCCTCTTGAAGAGTATCAATGTTATATGTGTAAAACATTTAAACTGTGAAAAACAAAGTCTATCACAGATTATTTTGCATAGCATTCAAACACTTCCTCTGGTTTTAAGATGTCTTTAAAGGGGTGGGTGGTAGGAAGGGGAGGCCTTAGTCCCCATTTCTACCATCTGAGCAAGGGAAATATCAAAGATGGATTGTGTTTTCCTGGATGGAAGTCACTTTTCAGTCGAACAGCTTGCCAATTTGGGGCATGATTCTCACTTAGGGAAGAGATGCCTGGCTTTCAACTATACAAACCAAGGCAATAGACTAAATGTCAGAGCTGATCAATGGGATGCAATCATCACTACAAATAGACTGCTCATTGGATCAATAAGGATGAAGATCGTAGTCGATGTGGGAAGTCAGCAATCCCTGACAACACAGACACAAAATACTGCCTGCGGGGAAAGATCAGTGAGTAAACTATTAAAGATGGGTAATCATCGTCCTTCAACCCCAAAGTCCTCACCTTATCAACAGAAGATGAGAGGGGAGTCCTCTGCAACTACTATTATAAATGGACTTGTTCCCAAATCAAATCTCACAAGTTTGCTGAGAAAATTCCTGAGCACAGTTGTATTCCCTGTATACTATGAATGTTTGTAATTAAATGCGGTGCTCAGTTAAAAGAATGTGTGTGTCAGCCCATTGAAAATAGAAATGTTGAGGCAATTATTGTTTACTAACCCTAGAATGGCCTGTTTCTATTTCTGCCTCTGGCAGGAGAGGCCCTGTGCCTGACCTCGGGATGTTCCTTCCACACTGCTCTGAAATACCAGAGTGAGAGCAGGAACTTGACACATCAGAACAAATGCGCATCGTGTTTCAAAGTGAGAGGAAAAATGCTACCAAACAAATATCCATGTGGTAAACAGGAAGTGTACATCTTTAGGGGGTATGAGTGGAGGGCTGGAGTTGGTTACCCGAAAAAGGTATAATCCACACAGGTTTTGCCACGTATGGCAATGGGGTCAAATCGGAAGAAAGGCAGAATATTAAAAAGACACCAGAAGGGGAGTTGCTGTTTAATGGGTATAGAGATTCAGTTTTGCAAGATGAAAACGTTCTAGAGATTGGTTGCACAGCAACATGAATATACTTAACACTACTGAACTATACACTTAAAAATAGTTAAGATGGTCCAGTTTACGATATGTATATTTTACCAAAATTTAAAATTGTTTAAAAGGCAAAAAGTTGAAAAAAATCACTAGAAAAAGGTCAGAAGAGGTGGTAATGAAGCAAGACATTATTTCTAGTCACTCTGGGTGTGTCTGGCATCTCAATCAGCCCAACTGATACAATAAAAAGAACATTTTGCCCAAATAAAGGGATGGATGTGGTTACTCCCACTAGAAATGTCAAGGTTGCTTCTGTGAGAGGGACCGTGCACGCGCTCACTTCTGCCCTCTCCTGTCTGCAACCTGCAACGACAGGGCCGCAAGAGGGTTGACAGGACCAGCTCAGGGGACCATAGTAGGTATCTGAGAGTCCCATTTAGCTCTGCTGGAATTACTGAAAAGTTGGAAAAAGAAAAAAGAGGAAGAAAAAGAAATTAATATGAGCGCTTGGCCAAGAATGGAAATGAAGGGATTTTGTTATAGAAAGTAAAGAGTATTAGATGGGGGGAGTTACTCCCACCCTAGGCCACCCGATCCTGGGCAGTATTAGTAGCCAGTCCCACGGGAACTTACACTAGGGTAGAGCTTCTCAAATTGAGAGGCTTCACCTACTCATGGGCCCTGCAATCAATTCATTGGATCCCAGCCAGGACTTTGAAAAAAACAAAACAGAATTAAATCTGTTTTGAGAATGCATTGCATATAATAAAATGTATTGTCTTACACAGTGTGTGTGTGTGTGTGTGTGTGTGTGTGTGTGTGTGTAAAACCTTCCTGGCGACGCACTCCCTGATGCCCCTTTACCCAGTCTTCTCTAATCTGTATGCCATGGAACCCAAGTTTAGACTACCAGAGTTGCCCCAAACTCTGTCACTTACTCACAGTGCTAACGAATGATTTCAAAATGATGGTCAGCTGTTGTTTGACTTTTCTTTAGAAATTTTGTATCCAATGAAAAGGTTTTATGTTATCATTTTGTTGTTCTTTACTGTAATCAAACCTCTGCTGTTCTGAATCATTTGAGAATAAGCCATTGTAGACAAGCAAATTTTCTGAGTTCTAGGGGCTGATTCCCACACACGCCCTCTAACTCCCACCTCCAAGAGTAAGAACTCTACATTCTACTGGCTTTCATTTGGTGCACTCTTCTCTGCCTTTGAAAGGACAGTCTCACAAGTACCACCAGCTGGTTAGTTGGTGCCTGCCATCTGGCCAATAACCCAACCATCCCAGTATACCAAAGGCAGCCTCAGGTTCTTATTTGTTGCTGAATGTGGCAAACTTGCTGCTTCATACAGAAGACATTTCTGTTTCCATCTGAGGACTTGGGGCTGTTCTGGACACTCAAAGATACCAAAGACTCATCTGAAAATACAGACTTTACTCACTTGAATCATCCATATTAAATCTTTCACTCAAAACATGCTACCCAAAAATTATTTTCAAAAGCAAAATTTTATGGTTGTATTATTGTCACTAAAAATCAAGTATTTACACACTTTCCTGCCCTGTCCTGCCCTATTCCCACTCCAAGGCTTTGGAATTGAGGATGTGGAGGCACAGAGGCTCTGCCCTACACTCCCATGGCGAGCCACACAATTGCCAGTGCTCACCCATACAATGTCGTTGTGTGCAAATTAGAAAAAGGCATTCCTTCCTCAAGACTCATTATTTTCATCTGTAGAAAGCTAGTCTAAGAAACTGATTTTGATGAAAAGGGGCATTTAACAGCTTTTGGCTAGAACACTGTGTTCATAAGTATACCAAATCACAATGTCTAAAATGGAAATGGCAATTGCACGGAGCGGCACAACCTGCATTCTGGCAGCAGCCCCGTCCATGCCTGGACCACGTTTCCTTTATCACTTCCGTTCATTTGTCTACATTCTCACTTCCTCCAAGACCAAGTTCAAGGCTGACCTCCACAGAAACATGTCTCCTTCTCTGCACTGGCACTTTATATTCCCTGAACGGTAGTTAAGCTGTCTTTGGGACTGTCTTCCCATCAAGAATGCAGGTCCCTCAAAAGCAGGAGTTACATGTCAAATACTTTTGTATACACAGCCCCTGCATATGTTCAGAGCTCAATAACTGTTTGTTGGTAAAAGTTATGATACAATGAAGTGGTAATGACATATTTTATTACTTAATTTTTCTTTAAAGAAGTACTTCAGTCATAGTCACTGACCTCGGTTGATCATATAGTAAAGAAAAGAACTGAACATATTACTAACACTGAATTGAGAATTCCCTTAAATCACTCCTCTTAACAAATACTGAACAATGAACATGTTGTTTTGTTCTGGAAGCATTCTGAAAGAGCCCTAAAATAGATCTGCTCTTTCCCGTTTACAGCTCACCCTCTACTCTGGAAGGTTTGAAGAGTTCCAGGGCACACTGACAAAAAGCAATGAGGTGTTCGCCACTTTCAAGCAGGAAATGGACAAAGTGAGTATTGCTTATCCCACACAAAACACGGACATTTTCTATTTTGACAGGCAATTCTCCTTTGGGTTCCTTTTTCTCTCACTAAGATATTCCAGTGCATTCTCATGAAGTAATGAAACATATATAGGTGCCAATGAGACTTGAGCTGTATTTTTTTTATTGGTAAGTATCTAGTGAATTAATCTTAAAAAGAGCCCCAAAACACTAGGATACACTTTCACTCTAAGGAAGATTTTTTTTCTAGTCCATGGATAGCAAAAAAACAAAAACAAACAAAAAAAAAAAAGAGAAGAGCTAGTGATTTAGCATTATGTTGTTTATACTGAAATTTTTTTAAAAATCTAATCTTCAAAAGATTAAAAAAAAGCTTTCATACAAATATGCAAGAGTAAAATTTTAAGGCAGAAAATGCCATTTCATAAAATCCTTCCTAGAAGAGAAGACATGTAGTATGGTGTAGCTGAAGAGTCTTTGAATAAGAAGATGGAATTCTGCACTGAAATTCTGACCTGATCCTATTCATCGGGCAGCACTAAAGAATTCATTCAACTTCCTCAATTTTATTTTTAATACAATTCAAGGCAATATGTCCCTAGCTTACTTCATAAGAGTATGGAGTTGAAATAAATTAACATATTTTAAAAGGGTTTTCAACTTTTAAAAATTGTGTGATAAGTATAAGGTGCTCATATTATTGTGGGATATAATGTTTAAATCTTAGTCAATTCAATATTTTCCCAAAACAAAAACCCGCATCAGAGTTGTGTTTCTAAAGCATCGGCATTAACCATTTTTGAGTGTAGAAAGCATCTTCGTCAAAACATTTTCATAAAATAGTAAGATAAATTCCACAAGTCAGTGAGCAAACTAGTAGGCCAACACTTGTTAACAGTTATAGCTTTCCCACTCCTGGAGGGAACTATCCACTTTTAAAAAATTAATTATAGAGTTTTAAGATTGGAATAAATATTAATGAGAAATCTTAATCTCAAAGATTAAGAGCAGGAGTTCTTAATCTGGAGTTCATTTATAGACTTTTAGTAGACCTGAGAATTAGCCAAAAAATTTGACATGTACATTTGCATTTCTCTGAGTGTGGTCCCATAGACTTCATCAAGTTCCTAAAGGGGTCAATGACCTTAAAAAGTTCATAAACTACTAACTTGGTTAAGAAATCATCAAAATTTAAAAAGCCACTTGAGGCTCACCGAGCTTCTCTATAGAGCCCTGGGGCCAACAGCTGGGCCCAGCCTCTGGCCTCTGAGGGTACCCAGTCTCAGGCAGATTGGCCCAAACAGCAAGTGCCAGCTGTGGTAATCCAGGGACACTGGGCCTGGGTTACGTGCCTTGTCCTTTACTTCAAGCAGAGAGGAGATCCTCCAACCAGGAATGGGAGCAGTTTCGGGTTCAAAAACGACAGGCTGTGTTTCATTCACTCCTGTATCTCCCCACACACAGCCCCAGCCTGGAGCCAGCAGACGCCTGCACACACTGCATTAAATGGGGTGCAATAGCCCCCGCCACCTTCAGCTAACTCACCTGAGCATTACTCCACCTCCCTGAGCCTCATTTCCCCCATTTACAAAGTGGAGCGAAACAGAACCTTCCTCGTGGGGCTGTTTCAAGGGTCCAGTGACTACCGTGTGTGACCACATTCTGTGAACCCTACGGCCCTGGACGAATGAACGCAGACCAAGGGCCGCCTGTGTGGCTGTGGCTCCCAGGCGCCCAGGTTTCATCAACATTTGAATGGCTGAAGAGCCAGGCCACTTTCTCACCCAGAGCCTCTATTCAATAAAGTAAACCATCTAAATTGCAAGCTTATTTGGGGGGCTCAATTAAACTATTTTGTTTATTTTAAAAGAGAGAAAAACCAATGAGAAAACAGCCTGGCCCTGGGTAGTCTCCCTTTTCCTGCGCTGGCTCCGTGCCCATAGGTCGCTCACCCTGACCTGCATGATGCGGGGATGACCGGTGACTTTCCCACTCACTCTCCCTCCCTTCGCATAGAACGGGGTGTTTGCCCAGCAGCTGGTGACAAAAGGACTTGCCCTGACCTCACACAGGGAACTAGTAGCTTCTTCGGCAGAGGAACGCTTCGGGATGAGTATTAAAACACTCTCGTTTCCGTAGACGACGAAGAAGATGAAGAAGCTGGAGAAGGACACCGCCACGTGGAAGGCCAGGTTCGAGAGCTGTAACAAGGCCCTGCTGGACATGATCGAAGAGGTGAGGAGCTCTGCCCTGAGCTCACTGTCCCCTGGCCACTCAGGCACTCAGCCTGGAGAGCTGTCTCCTAACAGTACAAATGACTGCCTTCGAAAAAGGGCTGAGTTTTTCTGGGACGTGATGTATGAAATTGTAATAAAAGTAATTATAGCAAAGTAATTTAGAATCGGGTCCAGACTCCTAAAAGAGTGTTGTGTCCCTTAAATCACATGCCTACTTGTTGGTGCCAAAGCTGTCCCCCAAGCGGCAGCAAGCCTGCAGGACCGTGAATTCCTTAAAGGCCTGAGGAGTGTCCTACTTGTCTTTGAGTTCCCCTGGTGTCTGGTATATAACAGGTACAGAATGATTTAATTCATTGATTTGAACTTACTGAGAGAAGACACCAGCCCAAGCACCCAGGGTATGTGCTATTTTATAGACAGATATGGAGATATATTGTTTAATTCCTCCAACAGTCTTTTAAACACTGATATTATGTCAGGCTCTGAGGAGGTTTTGAGACTATAAAGGCAAAAATACATGGCCTTTGACCTGAGAGGTAGGACTTACAGGAGAAGGTCTCTCCATATAAACAAGTAAAAAAAGAAGCAGCCTTAAAGGGTACAGAGTAGCACAAAATGGGGGAAGGGGTAAGATAATTAGGAATGATTTCATGCACAAATGTGCTGACATTTCTAGAGGAAAGAAAAACTGAACAGTGTGAGCAGCCAGCATTATGAATTAGTGTGTGGTGAGTTTCTCTGGTTATAATTACTGTTCTAACAATTCATCCCAAATTGCAACCAATTCCAAAGACATGAGTTTATTATCCATCAACATAAATCAAACAATTGCTAGATTAGCATATAGCAGTTTAGCTATAGAATAGATAAGGCATTGCTGACTGCCAAGTCCCAGTCCATCTCATTCATTTTGCCACAGTTACTTACCCAGGGGTGGGGAACCTTTTTTCTGCCAAGGGCCATTTGGATATTTATAACATCATTTGAGGGCCATACAAAATTATCAACTTAAAAATTAGCTATGGAAAAAGTTCCTAGACTTACTGAATCCTGAGTCCCGCCTGCGGTTGCCTTGGTAAGGCCAGAACAAAATATGGCCCGCAGGCCAGATGATCCCCATCCCTGATTACACCCTCTAAGTCTTGCAGGCAGAAAATTCGTATACAATTTTATTTTCATTTTTTTTAAATATATCTTTATTGATTTCAGAGAGAGGAAAAGAGGGTGAGAGAGAGAGATAGAAACATCAATGATGAGAGAGTCATTGATCGGCTGCCTATCCCGCAACCCGGGCATGTGCCCCAACTGGGAATCGAACCCCGATCACCTGGATCCCAGGTCGATGCTCAACCGCTGAGCCTCACCTGGCCGGGCTCATATACAATTTTAGAAGCCCTGGACTGGAGCAGAGAGAGGTTTTGCCATCTTTCTTTCCTAATTCTACCAGAGTGACTAAAATTCTACCAGAGTCTAGCATACAATGCAAAAAAAAGAATTGACATCTCTGACCAAGTGTCTATCCAGCCACCATTCTGTGATCAAACCCCAGAGCCTGGTGGGCAAATTCCTGGACAAATGGTTTTGCTTGTCTCCAGAGAACATCCTGGCAATTTTGCTTTTTAACATTTTATGTGTGTATGTGTATTTTCAAATCACAGAAAGCACTGAGAGCCAAAGAATATGAGTGCTTCGTGATGAAAATTGGGAGGCTAGAGAATCTCTGTCGAGCTTTACAAGAAGAGAGAAATGAACTCTACAAAAAAATTCGAGAAGCGAAAATGCCTGAGGATGACCAAGGTCAGCACACCTCCGACGAAGAGCCAGAGTCAACGGTGTCTGTGGGTGAAGAGGTGGGTGCAGAGAACGCCAACAGCGTTCACGACGCTGTGAAAAACCTGGCCACGGCCTTCATGGTTATTCATCAATCAGAGTCGACCCTTGACCAGTCCAAAGAATTCCAACCAGAGTTCAGCAGTCCTCAGGGGGGCGGTGACAGGGCCCTCAAGGAGCCAGAACAGCCCTCTCCGAGCACTTCATGCCATCCAGAGAGGCCCCCGCCTCCCCCAGCTTCTCAGGCTGAGGCCGAAGGAGGCAACGAGGTAGAACCTCAGCCCAGGGCCAGTAATCTTCCTGTGGGGCCTGGAGCAGAGCCCCAAGACCAGGGTCTCCCCACTAGAGTACTGGCTGATCAACAGCCCCCTCCGGACGCAGAAACTTCCGGTCGGGCCCCGCAGTCCCCAGTAGAGGCCTCCCTATGGGGGATGGAGGCAAATGGTCCTGCTCCAGCCCCCCCAGCAGGTGAGCAAGTTCCAGCTGGGGTACCTGGGTGTGAGCCCAGTAGGCAGCCTCCACTAGAAGCAGCAGGAGAGGGCCTGCCAGGAGGGGCCTCAGCCGGACCCCAGCTGCCCAAAGTGGCCAGAACCAACCTGGACGAAGGAGACTAAGCCTCATGGTGCCTCCAGAGGCTGTTTGTCACAACAGACTCTTCTGAAAAAGGCATTAAGGTCTGGGGTGTCTAATGGAAGAGACTTAATTAGAATCAAAACATTTTTAAATGTTATTCAGAGCACATTCAGCCTTTGCTATTTGCTCTCAATTTATATCTGATTTGGAGCTTTTCTATTTAACACTGGTTGATAGTATAATTTTCCCAAATGGCAACAAGACATGCTAATAGAAAATTTATATTAATTTGACATTAAGATGGTACTTAATTCAATTTGTTAATCAACACAAAGATTTGGTATTTAAAGACTTCCACTGCAATATATAAATGCTGAAATGTGGTGTTCTATTTATTTATTTATATAGTTTAACAAGTTCCATAGAAAGTAATGGATGTCCGGGTTCCATTTAAACATTATATGCATCATGTATGCATATGTGTGCCTATATACATATGTACATGTGTAGAAATATATACAATGTATCTATGTGTGAATATATACATGTATGTGCTTATGTACATATTACACATGTGTTATCATATATATGTATATATTTACATACATTTATTTCAACCTTTTTTGAATTTCTCTCATGCAAAATATTTAGATGCTAATCAAAAAAAATTATCTCTTACTTGCACTTGAGACTGATGCTCTATGAATCAGTAGTAGATTCAGAACACAAGTATTTAGGCCATGTGATGTTGGGCAAAAATGAGTAACCCAATGGTAGGTCAATAAGTTCAGCCAATTGATTGAATGGCAGTTGGGTTAGACTGCAAGTCTGTGTAGAGTACACAGACACAAAGATGACCACACCGGGCACTAAAGAGAAAGGGAAACAATCACAGCTGTAGAGTGCTCACTTTTTCCAGCTGCTGCTTCTACTCAACTCAGCCCATTGCCTTGCAACCCAGCCTCTTAGTGGTTTCCTACAAGGAAACTGTTGGAAATAGGAAAGGGAGCTAAGGCACGGAGGGACTGAGGGTCCTCAGGCTAAGAAGACACTGTGCTCATCCCTTGCCTCTTGTGCTACGGAGGCCTTGAGACAGAATATTCATCTGGCCCTGCCAACTCCTCAGTACCCTCCCTGTCACCCATCGCTCTCTCCAGAGGGCTCTCCACCGCCTCTTGCTATCACTGCCTCAGTCTATACTCTCAAAGCACCTGCTCCTTCTTCCCAGCAGGTAATTATTGCTAAGTAAAAGCTATTGTTTTTCCAAAACAGAGTCTCAATATGAGTGATGAGGCTTACAAACCAACACAGTTTCTACACTGAGGATTTCTCTGCCAGAAAAATGGGGCCCTACTCAAAATGACTTGAAAAATAAGTAAGGATTCAAAAGCTAGAAACACCTGGGGTTGGCTACATGAGTAGTACCTTATCACGGCTTGACAAGAGCCTCTAATAGTACCGGACAGACTAAATTACTCTACCTAGGGGAGAGGGAGACCTCAACAGAAAAACAGGAAGGAAGAGAAGGAGAGATGGGGAAAGGAGAGAGGGAGGGAAAGAGGAGAGAACAAAGAAAAGAGAGATCAAACCCACCCCTACGTTAAAAGGTGAACTCAAATAGAAAAATGGATAAAACCAAGATTCCCTATTACTCATGCAGGAAATCACTCTTCAGTGTCGCCTGTGGCTGTCTGCCAAGGCACACAAAGTGCTTGTAGGCAGCAACCATATGCTACAAGAATTGTAAACTGCATAAAATTTGTTTGAAGTAGACAGTGAGGTTAATAACAAAATGCTAGTTGGGGGGGGGGGGGAAGCATATCACTATTTGAGACCCGTGTATTTATAAAGGCTTAAGATATTATAACCATGGGGTATCTAGCCAAAGTCAACATTACTTGAAGTCTTAGAGATTTAAACATTCATTTAATTCAGAGCCAAAAATTCACTATAACAATTCAGGAGGGTCTCCTTTTCCACTATTTACAGAGGCTAAACTTCCAAGAATGGAGTAAGATTAGATAATCACAGTCAAGTCTCAGTCTGAATGTTTAGCAAGAGAAATAGGCAAGAGAGAAGCCAAAATCCAGTAAATCAAATATTCTAATACCCAAAGTTTATTATTTTTTTTCATCCAAAAACGCTTTCATAGCAACACATTACTCACTATATATCTTGGGCAGTTTCAGATACAATAACCTTCCTGAAATTTGCAAAACTTTAGGCCTTGGGAGAATTATTTCAATATGCAAAGAATGTTTTATTAGAGTCCTTTGTGTTAGAATTTGGCTTTACTAATTATAACAATAACTCATAAGACCTGAAAGAACAAGATCTTTATCAAGTTCATGTACCTGTTTCTAGAGATGCCAAGTCTACTTACCAGAAACATCAGTGGTTTGGTGTTTTCTAAATGAAATAACTAAAATTTGTGTATCTATTAAAAAGGTACTTCTCACCCCAAATGCTCTGGCAGTGGTTTTATTTTTAAATTTTATTTATATTTATGTTAACTTTTGTTACTTCTATGCTTCAACAGCACCTAACAAAGATTATGGTTTCATTCTACTGTTGGTTGATTCCTTGGTCTCAATAGAATGTAACGGAGTGAAACTTCGAAAATCTTGGGGGGGGGGGTGTTTATGTGGAGAAAGGAAGGGAGACAGAGAGAACATGATGCCCAGGGCTAACAAGAACAAAACCCCCAGCTGGAGGACAGGTAACACAAAGCAGGAAGGAAACCTCTACGAGCATTTTATGACAAATGATACCCAGGTCTCTAAGTGGAAGTTTGCGGTCCTGGCAGAAAAGGAGGGTTTTATGAAATGTGTGTGTGCTTATCTGTCTGTGGCCATATGTGTGTGTGAGGGCATGCCTGTGTGTGAGTGTGTATGCATATTTGTGTGTAACATGTGCGAGTATATGTGTGTAGTTTTGTGCGAGTGAGCTGTATGGACGTAGCTCTGTGTGAATGTTTATCCTCGTGACTGTATTTATGAATAATAAATTGACGCAAGCCCATGTAAGTGTGTAGTTGTGTGCAAGTTTCTCTCCAGTACCAGTCTCCCATGAGATCATGTTTCCACAGGTTGCTCTGCCAAGTGTCCTTCAGAAATACTCTGAGGGGCAAGGGAGGAAATGTAGAAGCTGTCGGCTCATTTTGCCTCTACCTAGTCCTTTTAACTGCTCCAAGAATTTTCTCTAGCAAGACCCAGAAAGACCCAGCTAATCTGCCTTTTGCTTAATCTCTCATCCCAAACCATCCCGATCTGGGAGGGGCTCCTTGAACGCGGCATTTCCTAGCCATTGGAGAAGAGGACTGCTTAGCTAGGATGGAAATCTGAAAGTCAAGAGTTCACATTTTTAGAAATAGTACAATGGAGATGCCTTTCATCACACCCAAAGTCATGAGCGATAGGCTAGATTAGAATATAGCACTTGCTCTACCTAATCCAGTGTAATTCTTCACCAGAGCCTTGAACTAGATGTCTGAGGGTTTTGGAGTCTCTGATTGTTTGAGACTTAAAATCCTTTAGAGGCTTATGAAGTTATGTAAGGCTTTCTACTCTCTAGGGAGGGTTTCATTCTAAGAAATCTACACATCACCTTGGTCACCTCTATTAAAAGGCAGGCAAAGAGAAGGAAACAAGAAATTACTCAAAATTTTTTTTTTAATTTTTATTAATTTTAAAAATTAGATGAAGGAAGCATTAAGGGAGCAATCATAAATTCTTGTATTTATTCAACATATATTGAAGGCCTTCTATGTGTGAGGTTCTGTGCTAGCCCTTGGATGGCAGTGGTTACAAGGCTGAACACAGGGTTTCAGGACCACCCATACCTTGAACTCCATCTGCTCAGAAACACAGCTCCTGGTCATGTGACGGGCCTGAGTGTTCCTCCCACTACACGCACCAGGGACTCATTACCAAGGAAAGGGGCTGCAAGAGACACTGAGAGGTCCTACTCAACCACAATGTTCAGCAACCACAAAGTAGGAAGGAAACCTCTACGAGCATTTTATTACAAATGATACCCAGATCTCTAAGTGGAAAAGTTTGCATTCTTGGCAGAAAAGGAGGGTTTTATGAAATGTGTGTGTGGTTATCTGCCTGTGCCATATATGTGTGTGAGGGCATGCCTGTGTGTGAGAGTATGTATGCGTATTTGTGTGTAACATGTGCGAGTATATGTGTGTAGTTTTGTGAGAGTGTGTTGTATGTATGTAGTTCTGTGTGAATGTTTATCATCATGACTGTATTTGTGCCTAATAAATTGATGCAAGCCCATGTAAGTGTGTGTAGTTGTGTGCAAGTTTATGGCATGTGTGTGATGGGGCTGGGAACTGAAAAGCTGAAACACTGCAGATGTGGTATTAGTTCTGTGACTAGCTCATTTTTTATAGGATCATGTCTTGTTGCAGACTTTTATTTGCACAACTAATCCTCTTTTGCTTACAGGGTGAGAGGGCTCATTCTTTTTTGGCTAACAATCTGACTTCTGAACAAGCAGGCAGATACATGAGGCTACAAGCGTAGTGGCAGCTCTTCATGAAATAATTGCACCTACCACCGGCCCAAAATGACAGGCACCACTGACTCACAACTCCCATCCTCAGACAAGGCTACGGGTATGTCTTGATAAAGTCCCCATGCTGTTCTTCACATAGACCAGCCATGGCTTGAGCAGGGAATACAAGAAGTGGTAGCAACCAGGTTAACTTGACTCTGGTTTTTCTAAAAGAAGAGCTCCCCATGTGGCCACTATTTCTAACAAAGTTGGCATCCTTGGAGGCAGAGCTATAGTCTGCTTTATCTCTACTACTATCACCCAGCTGAAACCAAATCCCTGAATATTGAGCACATTTCCCTGAATTAAAAGCCAAAGAGGAAGTGTCCAATCCATTTATGCTTTAATCACTAAGTCAGCGATAGCAAACCAGAGTTGACTACAGATGCTACCAGCCAACCAGTCAGGCCCGTGACTCATTCTTTGGGCAGAGAGATTTTTTGCTGTGATACAATTCATCTCCCCAAAATATCTACTATTGACTAGCTGTGCTGTCACTGCTGGACCATCTGGATGCTCGCTTGCCTGTTATTAGGAAACTGATCCAGAAGTCCTCTGATTCAGTCTGGGAGTGATTTAGAGCAATACTCAAAGGAAGAAGAGTGAGAGCTTTTTATAACAAATTAATTGCCTGCCATACAAGTAAACTGATGATCTTCAAAAGTTAAAGGGAATGAAACAGCTAAACATAAATAAAATTAAAAAACAAAAACAGAAGGGAGAAGACAGTCACAATAAATACAACAAAGCATGAATGTGTAGAATACACGCGGAAATCATACAAAGCAATAAGACAAGACAAACAATTCAAAAGAAAGTGGGGGGAGGCAAGGGGAGCCGCCCTCCCAGGTGCAGGTGCTGAGGGGCATCAATTTCATTGTTTTAAGATTCTAGAGATTCGTCATGTTTCCCTTGAGCTCTAAAGTTAAATGATTCCCTGAAGCTTTGTCCCTTTCAAGTTTCTGTTTCTTTTAAGAATCAACAACTTTTGTTGTTTCAACTAATATTTTGACCTTTATTATTATTTAATATAATAAAAATATTAAAGATCAACCACGGTTAGAGCCAGACAAATAAGTTTTATCCCAGCAGGTGAATGTGCCGCGATAAAGTAATAATCCTACCTTAGAAAGAGGGGTGGTGGCAGCATACTTGTCAGGCATTTGTCAGACACATATGAGATGATCCACAAGTGAATTCATCTCTCTGAGGAGTCACTTTCTATCCTCTTAAATTTTAGAAAGATACAGCTATTGCCTCTAGATACAGCTATTGGACAAAAATTTGCTAACATGACAGTCATCCCATAAACTAAAAGACTAGCAAAAATCAAATCCCAATGGTTCAAGGTTCCCCATCACTTTGTATAAGAGTTTATGAGTTTGAATTAGATAAAGGAGGCACATTGTTGGTTGTCTTAGTCCATCTGGGCTGCTATAACAAATACCATAGACTAGGTGGCTTATAAACAACAGAAATTTATTTCTCACAGTTCTGGAGGCTGGGAAGTCCAAGATCAAGGTGCGTAGAGATTTGATGTTTAGTAAGAACCTGCTCCCTGGTTCATACATGGCCGTCTTCTTGCTTGTACCCTCACATGTCAGAAGGGGCAAGAATGTTTTGGGGGGTGGGGGGGCTCTTTTATAAGGACACAAATCCCATTCATAGGAGCTCTACCCTCATGGCCTTATCACCTCCCAAAGGCCCCATCTCCTAAAACTATCACACTGGAGGTTAGAATTCACATATGAATTTTGGGAAGACACAAACATTCAGGCCATAGCATTGGCTGAAACTCAGCTGTCAGGAGATAGAGGGTAAATGTGGTGACCATAGTTTCTAAACCCCAACTAGAGACACCATCTTACAAGGGCTAACGCTCTTATATCAGCAACAAGACAGAGCGTTAGAAATCAAGACTGATCAGGAGAAGCCAGCATTTAAGTATAAAAAATACAATTCTGACACCAGTCCAAGATATGCTAGATTTTCACTAACTTGGTTCCAAGATGGGGCCTCAGAAAGTTAGCTTTTTTGATAAGATTGTTCCAAACCAGAGTTACAGGAGGGAAGGGCCTGCCTGTGGCCTGGTCTCAACCTCCACACTGCTCCCAGACAATGCCCGCAGGGAACCAGATAACTGACTCCTAACCAGCTTATTTTTAAACCACTTCTTGATGTCTCCACTCTCACAGCCAGATTCCAAAGGCCTTTACTCGGCAGCTGCCTGCAAGCAGTGACAGAGCAGCGGCTGCCACCACGCCGCTAATGGGTTTGTGCTGCTGCTCGCCCCAGAAAGCTGCAGTGAGTTGGCGATTTGCTTTCCTGCCTGCCCAACCCACAGCCTCGGGCGCCGCCAGCTCCAGCACAGAGAGAACAGGAGCGCCACCTACTGAAGCAGCGGAGATGTAGCCAGCGTCCGGGCCAGCCCACGCCTGCTTGTCACCCAGCAACAGGCCTGAAAACCACCTTTGTAGAGCAATTAAGTAGGCCTCATCTTCTGCCAACTTTAGTGATTGTTTACCACGGATAGGCTGGAAAAGTCTCAAGGAAGTTAATTCAGCTCTCAACAAACGAAACCAGTTGCAATTGGGATCCAGGCTGTATTCCACTTAAGCGAGAAGTGGGCAAGCAGCAAATGCAGTTTAACATGGAGCAGTTATTAAGTACTTATCCTGTACCAGACACTGGGTAGACTGTGGAGCTAGAAGTATGAATGATCGACACTAGAGGAGGAACAGAAAAATGATACACAAAAACCACTCAAGGAATCCGCCGCAATTTATTGCAGAGGAAGCATGTGTGAAAGCACAGAATTGGAGATCTGGATTATCCGTTTTTCCCTGGGTTCTATCACCACTGTCACTAAGCTTACATTAAGAAGTCATGATGAGTTCTTTAATTTTCTTTTTTGGGTTACCAATTAACAAATAACATATACGGAATCGTGTGTTCAATATCGCTGCTTTTGCAGATGCCCAAAGCATCCTCTTGGCCTGCCTCTCAGAAAATGTTGCCAGGACAACTCTCAAACTGCTAAATCCTTTCCCTCTATCCGAAGACTCCTCTACATGTGCAAATAGCACTTTCCTCATCACAGTCAATCAATTATCTTTTAAAAATATTTTCAGTGTCTAATGACATCAGAAAATCTTAGTCTTGATATGTACACACATACTTACATGAGTTAGTAAATGAACACCCTATCAAGTCAAGAACCCAACACACAGTGACTTGGTCACACATTTGCAGCTGGGTAGCAGAACCTGAACACCCCGAAGGGGCCCTTCCCTCCCGACAGACCCTGGCGCTTAAGCCACTGTGCACGGCCAACATCCAAGCATATTCTAATGAGCTGTACCGGTCTGCTTCCTCCTCTCAGAGGAGACCAGGTAAATACAAATGATAGGAAATGGGTTAAGAAGTGTCATATTGGATGCAAGATTAGTAGATTTAAGGCAGAAAGCAATAGTCACAAACTAAACTAAAATTTATTTAGCTACTACTTACTATAAGAATTATATTTGAGGCCCTGCTAAAGTTACTGGTATTTTACTATGAATTTACTCTTGAATACAGTCCATTCCTCACCCTTCTGCTCCATCCTTCAAGGTCAGCAAGGAACTGCCATCAGACCAAGTCAAAAATGCTTAAGGCCTGGGAATAGCTTTAGTAAAAATAAACATGAAATGAAAAAAATAAGTTAAAATAACCATAGATGCTTACATAAGAAGGAATCTTAAGTGCCTATCAGTAGATGAGTGAATAAGAAAAGCTGTGGTACATTTACACCATGGAAGACTATGCAGCTGTAAAAAAGAAGGATCTCATATCCTTTGGGACAGCATGGAGGGACCTGGAGAGTATTATGCTAAGTGAAATAAGCCAGTCAGAGAAAGACAAATATCACATGATTTCACTTATATGTGGAATCTAATGAACAAAATAAACTGAGGAACAAGATAGGTCCAGAGACATAGATGCATGGAACAGACTGACAGATCTCAGAGGGAAGGGGTGGGGGTGGGAGGGTTAGAGATTAACCAAAGAACTTATACGCATAGCCCATGGGCACAGACAATAATGCAGTGAAGGCCTGGGGTAGAGCAGGGGCTGGGTGGAGGGAGGCAAAAGGGGGTGGGGAATGGGGCACATCTGTAATACTGTCAAAAATAAAAAAATAAAATTAAAATAAATAAATAAATTGTCTTAGGTTACCATGAAGATTTATACAACAATTAAATGTAGAAAAACACAAAAAAGTAAAGTTCTGTATGATCCCCAAAGAGTACCTTTTCCTTGATAATAAAACAACCAAATACTTTTAGAAGTTAAAGCTGTTAAGTTTACAGAAGTACAAAACACTAAACAAAAAACAAAACAAACTCTAATTCAACCTCTCACTCAGAGCTTCAGAGCCCCCTATACTCCCCGCCAAAAAGTCACCAACACATTAAACACCTCTAGCGATGGGAATTACTAAGTCCCAGACAGCTCATTCGATACTTAGATGGTTCTTTTCTATCAGCCAGAATATGACATCATAATAATAGCTAACACTCGTTAGCTATTCTATTTTGCATATATAAAATTGTTTATTCTCCTCAGTAATGCTGTGGGGAAGACACTAAAGTTATCCTGTTCTGCAGATGAGGGAACTGAGGCTCAGAGAGTTTAAGTAACCTGCCCAGGGTCATCCGACTGAAAGGAGACAAGGTAGAATTTGAACACAGGCTGTCTAAGTCAAGAGCCTCTCTAAATTAATGGGTTTGCGTAGCATAACGATTCCTGCTTCCTCTAACGTCCACGGGTTAGTCTTTGGCCTACCCCTTGGGCCAAGAGGGCATCTAATTCCTCTTCCACACGATAGCCTTGGTACTTAGCAGAGAGGAAGCACCGTCTCTTCTCCTCGCCAGTCACCCAGGTCCTTCAACAGGCATCATACGACATGGGTTTTATTTCTCTCACTTTCCAGGTCCTCTAATCTGACATGTCCCATTTGGTCTATGACCCTCTAAAATGTGTTACTCATATTCTAATACAACCATATGCTTGACCAGTGCAGCGCAGGAAGATATGACCGCCACCTGCATTCTAGACCAGCACTGTCCAACACAACCTTCTGCGATTACAGAAATGTTCTATGCTTGTGCCATCCTGCTCAGAAGCCACAAACTGCTCTTGGTTACTGAGTGCTTGAAAAGTGACTATGAAACTGAGGAACTAAATGTTTATTTTATTTACCTAATTTCATTTTATATAGCCACATATCTAAGTGGCAACATAGTGGAGAGTGTCCTTCTAGATTCTATGTTTCTACATCACATCCTGATCCATGTTGAACGAAATGTTCTCAGTAAGTATGTCATCCCCACCCTATAACATGAAGTTGGCTTTGGGAACCTCTGAGCATATTTTACATTTATATTTAATAAATGCTACCTCATGATCATTCCTGTCTATTAAGATCAGATCCAATCTGATTTTGTTTTTCAAAGTATTTAGGATCTCTCATGCCTTAAAGGTCACCTTCAAGTTGCCTAAACATACTTGCTGCATGTTTACAGAATACAGTTAATGATGTAATAGTAATAAACATAGATAACATTTAAGAGAGCTAAGTACCAGAGAGCTAAGAGCTGTGCTGGGCACTCCAGTAGTTTATCTACATCTCATCTAAGCCCAGGATGGTCTGGCCCCACCACTCACACTCTTACCTACCAACTAGGCTGCCTCTCACACTGAGGAAATATCCATGCATACATAGGCTTACACACACACACACACACACACACACACACGGAACACTAGAAACTTTCTGCCACTTAGTTATTAATCTACATTTCACACACCATCATTCATTCAGTCACGACTGTCCTTGCATCCGAGACAATATTATCACATTCACAAGAATTTACTGAGAATCCTTGTCAAATCTCTATGCGAGCATGTATTCACAATGTCTGTAAGCACTGCCCTGAACCACATACAGAACAGCCTTTATGAGACAGCAGAGGAACCTAGGCCTGGAAATGGAGAACACCGGCGGCCAGGAGGTCAAGTTAAGGCTAGGTAGCCAGAAGGAATGCTAGATAAACTGACCTCAAGAAGGTCACCACCCCTCTGCTCCCTACTCAAAAACACAAAAGTGGCCGATATTACCTCCCTATTAACTGCCGATGTTGAAACTATTGACCTGCATTGGAGGCTGATCAATGTTTTACTGCTCTACACCTTCCTGGGGTGCAGCAGTGAGCAGTCTGCCCTCCGGCCCCCACAGTGAAGGCCCTGGAACATAGTTACCAGAAACGCAGCTGGAAAAGGAAGTCACTCACCCCCGGAATGGAAAATTCCACAAGCCTGCCTTTTTCAAAAAGCCCACCGGCTTTGTCAGCAGCTTATAAAAGCAGCCAAGAGGACCTTGCTTTCCTCTGTGCTCGAGCATAAGCCTAATAAAATCTGTCTGGAAATTTCGCTGGGGTTTCCTCTCAATTTCTTTGGGGAAGCCAATAACCTCAATGCCAGTAACATTTTCAGAAATATAATGTGATCAAGGTACCTGATTTGTTCTTTTTTTTTCAATCCTCACCCAAGGACATGCGGGGGCGGAGCAGGGGAGAGGAACTCATTGACCGGTTGCCTTCCACACGCGCCTTAAGCAGGGATCGAACCTGCAACCTAGGTATGTGTCCTGACTGAGAAGCAAACCGGCAACCTTTTGGTGCACAGGATGACACTCAATGAACTGAGACACTCCGGCCAGCGACCCTGATTTGTTCTTAGACTCGTCCTGACTGTTGGAAATATTTAATACTTATTCCTTACTTAGTAATTCACTTGGTCAAGGGCACATTCATATGGCCATCAGGAAAAATGTAAAAAAAGTAAGACATTAATGAAAATTTTATTTCAGCAAGCTGTCAAACAGAGTAGAGAGATGCATCCCCTGTTTAGAACAAGGAACAGTTTGTAAAAAAAAAAAAAAAAAAAAAAGCAAGCCTTCAAGTGAGAATATTTTTAAAAGATACACGTCTAACAGGCTATTTTTGTCTGTTGCCCTAACTTCAGCTAAAGTCCCAAGATGGAACGTAAGTGACAAAGCACCCTCACCCTCTCAAGGGTGAAGCTGGAGACTGTCTTGGCAGAACTTGCTCAGGAGGTGGCCTCCAACCACCATCAGTAGTCTGTCAACTGCCTGTAGCCTACATTTTTGAGAAAATTCGAATGATAAAGGGCACATTGGTGGGTGAGGCCATCTTTGCAGAAAGCTGTCAGACTACTGCACAATTTCCCTCTGCTCCCTCCCGGAGCGCGTGTAGTAAGAGAAGACTTAAGAGAAGGGTAGAGGATGACTGCAGAGCACCCAGAGAGGCAGAAAGACAAGCAGGTGAGTACATGAAAACCAAGGAAAGGGTTTCAAGAAAAAGGGAGTGGGCAGCTCTCTCCAGTGCTGCTAAGAGGTTAAGAGAAGGAATGAAAGCATTTACTGTATTTCGCAATAATGAGATATTGGCTTCTTTGATTGGAGCAATTTCCTTGGAGCCGTAAGGGTAGAAAAGAGATCGCAATAGGTAAAGTACTAGCCAGGAAATCCAGACAATTCTTCGAATCAGGCTGTGAAAGGGGACAAGGGGAAAGACTGATAACTGAAGGGAAATGTAAATTCCAGAGAAGAATGTTGAAGATTTTAAATCAACAGATAAAGTGCTCAAGGAAAATAAACCTGCAGCTTTATATGTACTACATGCAGATCATACCCTGGAGTGCAGTGAAACTATGGGCCTCGAAGAACTATATGTATGTACATATAATATTTTAAATAATCTTTAAAACAAAGATCAAAGTTCATTTGTTTAAGTCCTGCTTAACAAAAAGTAAAGTAAAACAGAAAAGGGACCAAATGATCATTTAAAAGTTAAAATTCCTAAACTATCTCTAATTTATGCAACTGTGGAAGACTTCATCAAGGTTTCTGAGAAGCCTACAACTGTTTCAGCTAACCCAAAAGCCAATTCGCAACACTTAAATAGCCTTGGGTTAATTCAATAAAACATAATATATAACCACACACACATGGATATGATCTTTGTTGGTTAGATTACTGATAAAGTCAATCTCAAACAGATTTCTAAACCATGCTAATGTAACCACATACAATTAAGACACTTTGAAATGAAAATTTTATATAGTGTTATTTCAACCAAAAGAAAATAATTAAGAATATATGTATTACCATTGGGAGAGAAAGCAGGGGTGATGGGATGGTACTGAGGGAGGTGGTGGGTGACCACGCACCAGAAACGTTAGCTTGTGCTGAGTGGGAAGCATTTGATTTTCTCTGGTGCTTTAAGCTCTGGGGCTAGTCTTACGCCTCTCTCCAGGGTGGCTGTCCAGTATTTATCCCAAAGTATTTGAATTAGCCAGTTTGAGAGGGGGGTCATGCTTTCTGTTTTCTATTTCCTTTTTCACATGGCCAACAAATAAATAAATAAACCAAGCTGTGGGGAGTCAATAGAGGAGGGAATACGGAAACATCAGGACTGAGAATCTCTGAGATTCTGAGTGGAGACAAACAAAAAGAAGGTATTAACATTAGAGAGGAAAGGAGACAGCTGTTTAAAGACAAGAAGGAAGACTAAAATTACAGGTGCTGTGAAGTTTGGTGATTTGGTGGCGACAAGCTGAAGGCTTTCTCATTTATTGACTTTAATTTCAACGTGAAGTAAAAGGCAAGGCTGTCACCTGTGAATGAAGCGGGGTGTGGGGGATAGGTTTAAAGAGAATACACAGACTTTCTTAAAGCATAAAACCTGCCGTGAAGAATTGGGGAGGGAAACTGCTGAAGGGAGCACAAATTATGGGCCAGCGCCGCCCAGGCCCGTGAGTCACAGAGAAGGTGGTCTAAGGCCCGTGTTTTGTGAGCCAGGGCACAAGGAACAACCAGGAGAATATTGGCAAAGGGGAAACATTACACAGTTTTGAACAGGGCTGTTATGGTGAAAATATAGAGGTCAAGGCCAAAGCAGTAAACTGCGACTAGAAGGCTATTGCTATGAGCTCAGCGAGAAACAAAGTACCAAGCAGTAGCACTGGGTTATGTGAAGTGATTGGATGCTAAACATATTTTGATGGTTGAGTTCACAGATTCTCCTAAAACACTGGATACAGAATATGAAAAAGTAGAGTCCAGGATGATTACAAGGATTTTGGTCCAGCCAACTGGACTTACCAGTAACTGAACAGGGAGGAATGCAGGAGTGCAGGTTTGGAGGGAAAGATCAGGAACTCGGTGTTGGACATGTGAAGCCTGAACGGTCCAATAGGCATCCTGCTAGATTGTGCTATTGTTCAAAATCATCTTCCCCCTTTCCAACTGAAGGAATACACTTCCCAGTCACATTGACTATGGCCAAGCACGTGACTTGTTGATAGAATGTGAGCAGATGTGACATGTGCCGTGTTTAGAGGCATCAAAACCTTCCACCTGCCCTCTTGTTCCTGCTCTCTGCTGCAAGAGAACAGCTCAGGCCAAACAGAGGTGGTGCCTTCAGCCTCAGGTCCAAGATTGAGAAGACAGGCAGACAAGATCCACCTACGAAACAAGGAGAAAATCTGAACCCAACCAAAGCCTGGAGCGAGATGAAACTGAACTGCAAACACATAAATAAGAAAAAAATGTTTGTCAGGGTAAGCCACTGAAATTTGGGGGTTATTTGTTCTTGAACTAATACAATCTAGAATTTAAGGGAGAAACCTAGAATTCCTCCCTATATGGTTAGCATTTAAAGCCATGAGACAGGATCAGATCACCAAGACAATGAATATAGATAGAAAAGAAGGTCAAGGACTGAGCAATGGGCCTGGCCTGGGTGGCTCAGTGGTTGAGCATCAATCCATGAACCAAGAGGTCACTGGTTTCGACTCCCACCCAGTCAGGGCACATGCCCAGGTTGTGGCTTGATCCCCAGTAGGGGGCATGCAGGAGGCAGCCAATCAATATTTCTCTCTCATTGATGTTTCTATCTCTCTCTCCCTCTCCCTTCCTCTCTCCATAATCAATAAAAACATATTTTAAAAAAAGAGAAAAAAAAAGAACTGAACAGTGGGGTACTCTATGGTTAAAAGATTGGGGAGATAAAGAAGAAGCATTTGAGGGATTGAGATGGAGCTAGCCGGTAAGATAGGAGGAAAAACTGGGACATTTGGTGTCCTGGAAAAGGGAGTGATCTCTGTATTAAATGCTATTAATAATTTAAGTGTGAGGAAGACTGAGAAATGATGATGGGTTTCAACATACAGAGGTCACTGGTGATCCAACGAAAACACTCTTTGTGATCACAGTCACCTATTTATTCACTCATTCATTAACTATTTCTGAGCATCTACTATGTGACAAGCACTGTTAGCAACACTGGGTATATACCAGTGAAATACCAGATATCCCCACCCTCACCCCAAAAGAATGATGCCCTGTGGGGCTCAGATTTTAGTGGAGAGACATACAATAAACAATAAGCATAATAAATCAGTCGATGGTGATCAGTGCAATAAAAATAGTGCAGGAAAAGAGAAACCAGCAATTCCAGAAGGGTTGCAATTTAAATAGGGTGGTCAGGGTAAGCTTCATGAAGAATATGACATTTAATTAATAGCTTTAAAGAGCTGACTTTCTGATCCAAGACTGTACTTCAGGGTCTTATTTCCCCTCAATGCCCTTGGTTTACAGCCCTCAGCTGACAGTAAACAGTCAAGTACATCTAGAAGACCTGTGAGACTCTAGAGGTTCCCCAACTGTTAATTAGTTGAATAAATAAACCAGAAGTAAAACACAAAATTTGGCCTCCACTGATTTGGCTGTTTCTCTTAGGATAATCCAGGTAGCACTGTGATTTGTCAGAACTAGTCAAAAAAGTAAAATCATATTGGATTAAGTCCAATGAAGGTTCTTAAGGCATTAGTCACTAAAAAAAAAAAAAAAAAAAAAAGGCATCAATTTTAGATTATTGGTGGGATTGAAAATTAGTGCAGCCACTATGGAAGACGGTTTGGAGGTTCCTCAAAAAATTAAAAATATAGAGCTACCTTATGACCCAGCAATTCCACTTCTGGGTATTTATCCAGAGAAATCCAAAGCACTAATCTGAAAAGATACGCGCATTCCTATGTTCATTGCAGCATTATTTAAAACTAAATTAAGAGTTTGGCTGCTAACAGAAGAGGCTAAATTGAGCTGGGCTGTTAAGAATGCCAGCTCTAGGAAGTTCTTTCTCTTGACACAGACCTGAAGTTAATCATGACGGTTCACATGAGGCGGGCAGGAGCCAAACAAGCCCTTTTTCACCGGCTCAGGGCTGTGGCTCTGTGAACGCTCCCTTAAGGCTGTTGATGTCTGAATGAACCACACACACTCCATGAGTCTTCTGGGTATATCTCCCTTCCAGGATAACCAAAAGTGAGTAATAAGTAACAAAATCATTTCCCACACGGTTTCCAATTTTAAATCATTTATTGAAATATATGATACAGTGTTGGGGCCAATCATCAGGCACCCCTTCATTTAAGGTTTTCACAGTGCAGAGGAAAGAGCTTTGGTGAAAAAGTCTAGTCTAGCACGGTCCGATAGAACCTTCTCCAACGATGGAAATGTTTTATAATTGGCACCATCTGTGCAGCTACTGAAAACTAGAAATGTGGCTTTTAATTGAAATGTTTTATTATTTAACTTGAATGGCCACATGTGGCTAGTGGCTACTGCAACGGATGGCACAGCTGTAGAGGCCTCACGTCTAAGCAATCCTCATATCTGTTTCCCTTTCACTATAGAAAGGAGATTTAACAAGAGGATTTTTAAAGCACCTTCTATTTCTGACATTCTCTAATTCTAATTTTTTAATCTTAACTACTTAAACAATCTTAAACATGATCGCCTTTATGCTAAGCATATGAGGGATAAAGTGGCTTTTACCAAAGACGCAGACAGAGCTCACTTCTTATATCCAGATATTTTCTTTATTTTTAATATTTCGATGGTTGACTTTCTGAAAGGAATGCCCCAAGGAGCAGGCATTGAAGAACAAAACCAGGAAGCACAGTATAATGTATACCACAAGAGGTGACAAGAAAGGCTGTCTGAATTCTCCCACAACTAGCTCCTTTGTGTCTCTGGGGTGCAGAGCTGCCGGTCCATTCACTGAACAGATTGCTGTGAGTACAGGTGTCAAAAATGTGGTCCCTGCCCTGGAGGAGAGCGCAATCAGCGGGTCTTCTCTGTACCTCACATCTGAACAACTTCATTCTCAACAGGATCATCCTTGACGAATGCTCACATTGCAATCCTATAAACCTCTGTTTTCATCTGGCTCTGCCATCCCCCAACCTGTACCTCCCACAGCTGCAAAAACAGTATTGCAAAGCTTACTTCCTTGGACCACATTAGAAATCTGACCCAAAAGTATACACTTTCAAAATGAGTATATCTCCACAGCAGAGAACTCCACGTACTTCAAGACCCGATTTCCTTTCTTTTGGGTTTAATAATAAATGTTGAAATCTTTAGACTCATCAATATCTTGTTAATTAAAATTATGTGTAAACCAAGAAAACTAAGTGCCAAAATACTTGCTGCAAACTTAGCACAGAGGCAGTTCTAGTAACAAACACCTCCTACTTGACTATTTTAAACAGTATCCTTCTTAGATAAAATCATCTCTTTTGAATTTTAGAACTTAGCAGTTCTGAATAAACTCTCTCACACAGCTTAGATGATTTGCTAGAGATATTTTCTTAAAATTTTCAACTAATGCAAATCCAAGTATGCACATCAGCTTGAGGAGAAATCATAAAGTTTTTAGCAACAGAAACAGAATATGCCTGTTCCTCTTTTGCAATGTTTTTACCCCAAAAGCTATAATAAAACATTAGTACTTCTTACACTAGGCATCGTGGAAATGCTTAGTGTCAAAATCCCAATTTCCAAATAAGAACCACAGCCCATAACCCACCTACATAGGCACGTGATTAAAAACACCTAGAAAATGATTGAGATTCCAGCTCGATTCTTCAAAAAGCTTTCTTCCCTGCACACAAATTACCACATATGCATTAATAAACCTGACAGAAATGTAAATGGAGCCATGCCATGAGTGAAATTTTCTGAATTTTTCAATCTAAGACAATTCTTAATCTAAAAATGCAAAACTTATAAAGTCAGATGCTTTGTCAGAATTTCAATTAGTTCTCTTAAAAAAAGGATCTACATTTAAAATTTCATTTCAGTGTTAGGGTGGAAGATCACAGATGAACACAGCAATTCTCAGCAACAACTATTTTAGGCGCATACACCTCAAGGAGTCTTGTCACCTCTCATGGAATGCTGACACTTCAAAAGCAGAATTTGGCAACGTTTTTAAAAGATGTTCTCAGCGACTGAAGATGATCAGCCTTCTCAACAAATCATCATGGCTTCTTTTAGCTCCTACCCCTCCACATAGTATGTGCTCAATAAATGCTAAATTGAATAGCCTTTAGCACATCAAGCATGACATATGAAAGACCAATTTTAGTGAGACAGTCATAGCTGCTTCACACCTAAGAGCAAAGGCACCTGGGATACCTGCTATTTTTGAAAAAATTTAGGCAAAAATGGAATCATCACTGACTTGCTCACTTTAATAACCTCTCGTGTCTGTTTCTCACTAAAGAGTTTATAAATTAATTTAGCCTATTAATTCATCAAATCTCACTTAAGAATGTTAGAAAGTTGTATTTGTGTTTCCATGGGATAACAAAAGCATGACCTGAGTGATTTGCCTGAGTGTGTAAGAGGCACAATTTAAACCCAGGCCTCCCACCTCTGAGACCAGCAGTCTTGCCAGGTACTTGGCCCTGGGTGCAGATGCCTTCCAAGGGTTCACAGCCCTGAAGCACTTCAGCAGGTACAACTTGCCACCGGGGTCCCCCAGGCTGGACAGGGCCAGCAGGAGCAAACACTAACCAAAGGGCCCCCGCGTCCTGGCCCGCACAGGGCCATGTGAGGTTTCCATCGCACTCCAAGTGTTCTTTTTTGCGGCATTCACTGCCCTGGGTCAAGAATGTGGGTGCCAGCTTTCACGAGCATTCTTCAGATAACGACGACAGACAGACCAAAAAGCCGCCCACCATCACGCAGCTGATGGGCAGCCGCAATTTCCCACCACCAACGGGAGGGGATGCACCCTTTTCCAGGCCAAGAGGAAACGGGTTTTTGAATGCAGGTCTCCCTTTGCAGCTAAACCCAAAGGGGAAAAAGCAAACAGGGCTTTCCCAGAACTTCCAAGCCACCTCCCTGGGTGAGACTGCACGTGCTTAGTAGCCTCACGACCTTCTCTGCCCCCTTACCTCACGGCCCCACTGCGGCCCGCTGTCACCTCGCGTCACAGACCCACCGCCCTGGGCCTGGCGGCCGAACGCCGACGCTTCAGAAGCAGAATCGGGCCCGTGTTTCCCACGGTGTTCCCGGCGCTTTCCAAGCCCCGACGCGCCGCCGGCCCGGGAGCAGCAGCGCCGGCCCGCCGCCAGCTCACCTGCCGCACGTGGGCCTCCAGCTGCAGGGCGCCCCGCGAGCGGCTGCACAGCGCCCCCAGCGGCGGCGGCCGGCCCGGCCCGCGGAGGAGCCCCCCCCCGGGGGGGCGGCCCCGCGCCTGCGAGGCCAGGGCCACGCGCCGCCCCCGGAGGAGCCCCTGGTGGTGAAGACGCACCCGTGGGACCTGGTCGTCCTGCCAGAGATGGTGGGCAGCACGGGGCGTCTGCAAGGGCAAGGCCTTCCACCAGGTGGAAACAGGCCTGAGGCTGCCCACTACCCTGGCGACCTCTCCATCACCTGCAAGCCGGTGAAGCTCGGCCACCCACTCCTGTCGCTTCTTCCCCTCGAGTAGCCAATGAAGGCACAGGTCTCACTTACAATATATAGATTTTTTAAGTTCACAGCTATCAGGCGATCAGCTTTCTGCAGAGTCTGACGTAAGGTCTGCGATTCGGCCCCTAGTATTAGAGACTCTCCAGGTTTTCAGGAGCCTTCAGTAAGCGGCCCTGGGGAGCTTCCTTAGGTTACCCACCGGGTGAGGCCCCAGGTCTTCAGCCCGACGTGCTGATGTGTTGCGGAGCCGTTTTCCCCACCTGCAAAACTAACGTTTTGAGTCAGACAGTATCTGACGGCCTAACTTCAGGAGTGCTTTCTGAAATGAAATACATCATTATAACCAGGCCCGTTTTCAGCACCTGCTCCATGCCAGGGATTGTACTAAGCACTTTACTTACTTCACTTAAACCTTAATAATACTCATACCCACGGGCAGAGACTCTTAGTATTTACAGATGAAGAAAGTGAGCATTAGAGAGTTCAGCAGGGGAAATCTCCATCAACTGACCTTTATTTAGCCAATCGCGCAAGGGCACTGCCTCTAATTCATCTTGTAAAACTGCACTGTGGTCAATCACCTCAGCCTGGGCATGCTGCTGGCTGGTAGCCTCACTGTCCGGCAGGGTCTGCATTCGATTTTCCCCAGTAAAGTTTGTGTGCTTACCGGAAGTTAATAGCATTTGTTTCCAAAATTGTCTATGCCAGTTACACTTGTCCCTGCAATAATGAAATTTAATAAAAATAATACATAAACCAATCAAATATAATTACAAAAAGAAAACACTATTTCAATAACTCAGCAGGATATTTTGGAAAGATAAGGCAAAATTATACACACATAAAAATATTCTTGACCTAAACATAAAGGATATAACAGGGAACAATTAGGGGACAAAACCCCCAAAACTCTAGAGAGTTTTTATGTGTATATTGTTTCTCATGTGTCCTTAAATTCTTATTCTGTTTTAAAGAGAACGAAATGGGAAGTACTGTTAGAAAATGCATCACAAAAGGTTTTGCAATAAAGGTACATGGTCCTACAACTGCAGGTATCACACATTAAAACAAACAGAAGAACCAAATCTGTCAAATATATGTGTGTTCCTGAGTTAAATTTAAATGTTTATGGTATATAAATCATCCCAGGGTGGGGTAGGGAGTGTCACAATAGATTCATTTGCATTTTCTAAAGTTTTACCTAAATGGAATCATACCGTACTTTTTTTTTTTTAATCTTTATTGATTTCAGAGAGAGGAAGGGGGAGAGAGACAGAAACATCAATGATGACATTGGTCAGCTGCCTCCTAGACGCCCCCGACTAGGGATCGAGCCCACACCCAGGCATGTGCCCTGACCAGGAATCGAACCGTGATCTCTTGAATCCTAGGTCAATGCTCAATCACTGAGCAAAGATGGCTGGGCTATAGTACGTACTCTTTTTTTCCAGTATTAGTTTTGAGATTCATCCATGTTGTTACCAGTATCGATAGTTTGTTCATTTTTATTGCTCGGTGGTGATCTACGGTACAGATATTCCATATTTTGTTCATCTATTGTCCTGATGGACAGTGAGGTTGTTTCCATTTTGGGATACTACAAAATAAACTTGCTACATTCATGAACATGTCTTCCTGAACATGCTTGTTTTTTCCCCAGGTAAATACATAGAAGTGGAATGGTTGGGTCTTATGATAGGTATCTGTTTAACTTTTTGTAAAGCTGCCAACTCTTTCCCATTGGCAGTGTATGAGAGTTGTTACCTCACATCTTTGTCAGCAATTGGTAGTCTTTTTAATTTTAGTCATTCCAACAGGTGTGTAATGGTATTGCATTGTGGTTTTAATTTACATTTCCATACTGACAAAAGATGTTCAGTATTTTACCAGGTGTTCCATCTTTTGTGTGTGTGTGTGAAGTGTCTGTTGAAATATTTTTCCCACATTTTCAAGTGGCTCGTTTGTTTCTTTATTATAATCCAATGTATCCATTTTTAGATTTTACATTTAGATCTGTGATGTACTTTGTCTTGAAATGTGGTGTATGAATCCAGGTTAGGTTGGTTGTTTTAGGTTTTACATATGGATATCAAATTCTTCCAGCTCCATGTGTTCCTCTATCCTTTCTTCACTGAATCTTCTTTACACTTTTGTCAAAAATCAGTTGACCATATATGCAAGTGTGGAGCTATTTCTGGTCTGTCTCTCCGTTGATCAACTTGTCTATCTCTATTCCAGTTGTAGGCATCTATTTTAACTTTTTTGATTTATTGACCAACGCGTGTCTGGGTTTGTCAAGAGACTTTTACTGTATTCTAGTGGTTAAGAAACTTGACACAACAGGAAAGGCAGGAGAAAAAGGTAGGAAAGAGAGATGGGCAGGTACAGAAAAGATAAAGCAAGAGTATCACACAGGTAAAAAGGGGTTAGAGAAAGTAGCACTGTTTAAAAAATGGCATTTTCCCAACTCCGTCATCACCAAAGGCCACCCCCCCACCACCTAATATGACCCTAACTGGTTTTGAAAGGTTATGTCTATAAAATAAACAGCATTTATTAGGTCGTAATTCATTTGTGTCCTCATACATTATTCATCAAAGGCATATGCTACCGCCAGTGTTTCTGAGCAGTGTGAGAAAACCAGGGTTGCTGTGGCTCCTGCCAAAACAAACTGCCTTTTAGATATCCTGTGCAGCCTTGTAGTGGGCAATGTTATGATCACCGTTAAGCTTTCTGAAATATTCTGAGCAGCCCCCAGGACTCCCGCCATCCACTCCCTGCCCAAACCACTCTCTTTTTAGAGCCATGGGTTTCTGCAGATGAACCCTAGTCTAGGGCCCCACCTGGCTTTACATCCTTCATCAACCACTTGCTTGTGTCATCAGAGCTTCAGAAAAATACATGAATTGTTAATGTGATGAAAATAGTAAGAAGATGTAAAGCACTGATTGCCAACCCATGGTTTTGCAATAACTCGGAATATCACTAATTATTAGCTCAAAAGATAGACCCTAAAAGTCATGAAAAAAATGTAATTCTCTAAAAGAAACCTGTAACCAGCACTTTTTCCCTCTAAGGTTGTGTGGAATTTCAAATAAACAACAATCAGGTTTAACAATTCAAAAAAGTCAGGGATACCAGAGCTTCAGAAAAGATATTAAGAAACTGAAAATGAAACACTCCAAGAGAAACTATTTGAAAAGTTAGTCAAAAAGGAAAACCCTGCCCAAATTACATAGATCAATGCTATCAAGGATGACAGCTTGACCTGTCTGAATTTAAAAACATCTCAAAGTCAGATCCCCAAGTGAATAAAATGATGGATTTTTTGTAGACCGTTGGAAGTGTCACCTTGCACCCAGCCAGTTCTCCTCAGGCAATGATCTATCTTAACAAAAAGGAACAGAAGTCAACAAATGAATGCATGAAAAAAGACAGAGGACACAGCTATTGATTTCACATATTTTTTTTTTCCTTTTAGTTGTTATTTTTCCTAAAACTAGGGGATACTTTCAAATGTGCTTGTCAGCCTTATCCACCAGGGTCCCCAGCAAGGGCTCTCGGAATGACTTCCACTTTAGCACCAGGGCTGCTGAGTCGAGGACTACTATACCTTTTAAACCTATCACCTTGTCAGAACAAGCCCAAAGTCATCTCTCAACTGAAAACAATGCACCCATTCGTTGATCTAATTTTGAGGACTAGGAGAGGAAATCCAGGCTTAATTCCAGGCTAGACATTAACTATGTGAACTTACTTAGATTTAAGTTCTCTGGGCTTGTTTCTCTCTAAAATGAGTTTATCGATGAAATTTAACGTATATTATTATGAATACAACAAAAAAGCAAAGCCCTTGCTCTAAATTCTGGCATCTCTAAATTCTGTGACTATTGTGGCAATGACTTTTCCACTTTTAGGTTTATGTGGAATGTAATTAGGTTGTTCCAAACTTGATTTTAAGATATGATCTACATTTTCAATCAAGTGTATCAGAGCCACTTGGCATGGTGTCCACACCAGGAAATGGTGCTGTGGCAGTTGATCCCATTTGAACTGTGACGGATGCAGCCAGTGTTGTTCCACTGAACACCGTAAGACAAAGTGCTTTGTCTATGTGCATGTCTGCTGTCCCTAAGGCATACCAATACCAGACCAAGCTTATATAAAGTAATTATCACAATGCTAAAGGCTGCCATTAGAAGAAAAAATATGCCTTAAAAGTACACTATTTCAAACAGTACCACCGTACAGCACTTTCCTATCTTCAAAGATAATTCGCATTCATCAAGTAAGGTTTATCCCAGGTGTGGAGAACTGAGAGCCCATGAAACAAAGCAAAGCTCAAGGCAAGCTTTTTTCTCCCCAAATTTAGCTCACTACTAGAGGGGCAGTCTAGTCTACAAAATTAGCAATCTAATTGCTGCCAAATTTAAGTCAAAACAATATAAGCAAGGTTTAAAGAAATGGAACTTACTAAGAACAAATGATATTTTTCTTCCATTAAACATAATTCTTAACAATCACTGTAGAACTCTGGTTTTTTTCTCTCTACTACAGTAAGAACTGTACTTTCCTTACAATTGCAAAGGAATTCCATTGACATAAATTACACTAGTAGAAATCACAATATCCCAAGTCCTTGAGCCTTTAAACAAAATAAAATGCATGCCTCAGATGTCTGTAGTAAATAAGTGGTACGACAGGCTCTGAATCCACTGGCAGACTGGACTCTTTCCTTGCCCACGTTTCCACATCTTACAGTGTGTTCTAAGGATTCTGTGGATTTCAATCTTTTGGCTGAGAATATCTGAAATGAAGGACAATGACATGGATGAACCTAGATGGTATTGTGGAAGTGAAATAAGTCAGCCACAGAAAGACAAATAACATCTGATTTCACTTATGTGTGAAATCTAAAATACAAAGCAAATGAGTAAACCAAACAACACAGAAACAGACCTGCAGATACAGATGAAACGCTGACGGATGCCAAAGGGGTGGAGAAAGGGGTGGTTGAAAAGGAAAACACACACACACACTTTCTGAGCATATATCTAGGCTTTAAATTATACTTGCTGAATGTTATTTAATGTTTCAGTAACTGATTAGGGCTCAAAAAAAAGAAGTGAGGAGACAAGGAGATTTGAAAGATAAACTACACTTGATCAAACAGCATGAAGTCAGCAAGAAGTTTAATTACAACTCAGTGTCCATTTTCTTATAATAAAGAAGGATATGACCAAATCTTTTCATTATGAAAAATGTTACAGTCCTAGGTACCAAAAAAAACATGTGTAGAATAGGATTATCTACCTGTTGGATAGAATTCCCTATAACCAGAACAATAATTTTAGATTATTCATAGGGAATTAACCGTTATACAGAATACTTATTTTGTTGCTAAGGGGGTTTACATGTGACAAACCACTTTCAAACAGCACAGAAAGTTCAGTTTTTATTAGCTGCAGTAGAGACTTTGAAATGGTTACCTGGATGGTGAACAAAACCGCAGAAAGTCTTCCCCACTATCTTTTCTGTTAACAATTCCAAGCTCAAAAAAATAAAGAGACACACTGAAGAGAGAGTACAATGTCAGTTTCTGAAATTTTATTATTTTTATTAACATACATTTCACAGACAGAAACCTTCTAACATCACACACAATTCCATAACCAAGTGTTTCAGTTTTATCAACATTCTTGAACTATTTACACTGTCTTCCCTCCACCAAAGTGCAATCCAAGCCATCTTGACGAGAAATCTTTAAAGACAGGAATATATTTTTGAGCTGGTTTTAAAGATGCCCATCCATATATTTTCTTTCAATTACCTGGAATGGTAACAAAGTCAACAGAACATGGAGATGAGCTGAGTTAGGCAGCATCCGGTTATAGGAGCCAAAACACTGAACAAGAGCCCTTTCTCTTCACTGCCTCCCGAATCTCCAACTGAAATTACTCAACAGCTGCTACCATGAGACTAAAGAGAAAAGCAAACTAGAGTTACTGACCCTGGCACTGGAGATCAGACTGTATTGTTAAGCATCGGTCTTACGGGACAAAATGAGAGATTTCAGTAGATTAGTTTTGGTGGTCTAATAAGTTATGTATCAGTGTATCTGCTAGGTTTAGGGTTTAAACACCTAATAATGTTGTTTTCTGATGAATTAATTTCCCTCAAGCAGATATGAAAATACTTTTTACTCTGAAAATGAACTTCTTTTACAAAAACTACAAAATAAAGACTGGGGAAAGCTCTTCCTTAATCAGACTGGGATAACTGACCCCACTCCCCAATTTCACGGCCAGTAGTCTATCTTTTCAGGTATAAACCCAGTATATTAACTGCTTCAGAGACAACCAGAAGAAAGTGGAGAACTGAGTTGGCCTGAAGAGAAAATGATGAGACCATCAGAAATAGTCTTCTCACTAAAGTAGATCATTTTATTTGTTGAAGGTATGTAACTCTTAAAAATAAATGATAAAAAGTTAAGAGTAGATGACAAATTGCTTTGAAATTATGTCACTTATGAGTGATTCATACTATTGAGCACTATTCATCAGAAAAACAGAAAATGGATCTCTTGGGTGACTAATATCTTTTAATATCCAAACCACAACAAAAATAATCATCTTTTTTTTACATATTCCAATTTCCAGCAAGGTACTCACAGCAAAGTACTTTGAGAAAGCATGGGGAAAATATTAAGGTCAGCAGATTTCCAAAACAAGCTTTATTCTTTACATTATTGTATAATCAATTATATTTTATTCTCAAATCAACCAAATTTTTCATTTTAGACAAGAATGCAATGCCTTGAAGGCCAAAGATATCCTCAGATATGATACCTATGCCTCTCCTTTTGCGATACAGCATCCATAGAATTCTAACTTTTTCATCAAATAAAGGCCAAAAGCAAACTTTACCTAATTATAGTGAGTGCACCATACTTTTTTTTAGGGAGCAGAAACCAATATAAAAAGAAAATACTGAATGCATCAGACACTACGCTCACAAAGTTTTAGACCGAGGAGCTTGCTGAATGCGACCTATATGTAAACATTAAGCTTGAGAACAACAATACAAAAGCAGGTTTCTCTACAAAAATTTAGGTGGGTTAAAGAACAGCATTACAAATATTTTACTATTCATTTTAAATTCAGAAGGAAAATCCAAATGGTGCTCCAAAGACGAGAAAAACTTCTGTACTTGGGTACATGAGAGGACCAACAGGAAAACAGGTAACTCACAACTACCACTCTGCATATTAAAGACGAATTTGCAAGTGTTATGTCCTATAGACCTCTCTCAGTTGCATCAAATACTATTGGACCAATAACGACTTCCTGCTTCTCAGTAACACTGGGCATTTCCCCCACCATGAAATACTTTTCTGATCATGAAAAGTGTTGGTATTTTGGTGTTTGATGAAACACCACAACCAGATGTGGGAAACCAAATTACAATCACCCAAACTGAAAGGTGAAAATTAACATATGGATTCTTTTTAAGGTGGTGTTGTTTCAAATAAAACATCAAATATTTCATGTGGGACTGAAGCTCACTTGCAATAATCCTGAACACTTCTGAGAGGAAAAACAACTGTTTTTCTGAGGAGGAAAAAAGGGTATAAACCAAGTGAGTGATATAAATACTCACATAACCCCAAATTTGGTTACCTGTAAAATAATTATATTTTAAGCATTCACTTAGCATCTACATATATCACATTTGAAATTATCAAATTCATTTTTGAGAAATGATATTCCAGTTCAATTCTATGAGGACATAGGGTGTACGTCTATTTAAATTGCCACGATCTAATGAGCAGAAAGCTGTATTTTGGAAAGCCCACTGCTCTGGCAAATAAGAATATACGTTATTATCTTTTTTCACCAATAAGGTATCGTGGAGATCTTCAGAATGATCTCTTTTCAAACGCATTGTCATACCTTACAATCAGTGATTTTTTCCAAAATGAAATATACTTAAAACAGAAGAATTAAAATTATTCTTTTCCTCATACCCTCAACAAGTAGGGTTTTTTTTTTCCTTTCCTTCCTAGGGTAAAATCTTTGATTTTGGAAACTCAGCACTAAATGGGTAAAATGCCACTGTCAGCAATTTGGGGGAAGATAAGTGTGGCCATGACTGATTCTCCAACTGGCCAGGCAGGTCTGTGCTGTGGCTGTGAGATTTACCTGTGAGAAGGACCTGACATGAAATGGCACTTTGACAATGCAACCTATATAAACTGGTGCCACCCAAATCATGTCATTCATGGATTCTCCTTAGGAGCTAATGTGACCAAATTCAGATCACAGTTTTCTGCCTTTTTGCCCTCTTGAATGAGTGTGCATCATTTCCAAATTCACTTAGTATATTCTGTCATAGGTCAGCTTACCTAAAAATATTTGCAATACCAATAGCTTTCATATGTCTCATAATCTGGATGTTATTTTCAGTATGAAGACTGACTATTACAAGAGTGATGGAAACAGCCCTCGTGTTCACTTTCAAATAATCTGTGAATGTAAACTGCATGTCCACGTGTGCTGCAGAAGCTAAACCAAGATGGACTAACACACCATCAGCTCTCCAGGTACAGACGCACATTCACTTGTCACATGTTTTCCCGAGGCCCAGAGAAGATCTAAACGTGGGTCTTTAAACGGTTAAAGTAAAAGTGTGCTCCCAACTCCTACCATGCTCTTAGTTTAGAACCCTGTAACCCCTTTCCTAAATTCAGCCCATCCTCCCCACCACTTTAAAAGAGCATGAGAGACTCTTTGTGATAGTGAACCAACACCCCAACTCACAAGTCTGCCCCCTGGGCTCTGGTCATGACCACAGACTCACATTTGGGAGTTAGGCAGGAGAGGGAGAGGGCAAGGGCAGCCCCCATTTTAGTGGCCACATAACAAAGGAACTCCTTTAAATTAGAAAAGAAATTAACGTTGCAGAATGTTTCCCTAGAAAAGATATGTAATAAAGTAATAGTATCAATAAAAGAGCTATTACCAAAGCAAAGCTTTCATCAATAAGCTTCCAGAACTTTAAAGGAGGAAAATGGCTTCACAAAATGGTAGTCCAGGTTCCCACAGTGTGGACATTGCTGGACGTTGCTGTACTCGGAGAAGTACTGCATCCCGATCCGCACGTCGATCACGGGCTTCCCGCAGTGCTTGCAGTTCAGCCGGGCCTGAGGGGAAACACAGGCACCATGAGCCACCACACCCTCCTGCCTCCCAACACTGTTCAAGTCATCTGAACGCAAATGCGAGACTGGTACAGCTGGGAAACTGATCTGGAGTTTAGTCAAGTATCCTTTTGATTACCAAAAACAGGGTAGGCAAAGCATAAGATGTATATTCAAGTATTCATCATTAGTCTGAAAGATTAATTCCTAATTTCTCTCCCAATACGTAGAACTGCTACAAGAAAATGGACACTTGTACTGGCTCTAACAACAGGACATGCCTTCCCCCTAGATTTCAAAGAGTAGCTGAAGCGGACTTCCCACACCAAACCTGTATAAACTTCTTTGAAGATTCTAAGTTTATTTTAAAAATTCATACACTTTTCATTCTACTCCTCGCTATATTTGTATTTCCTTTGTGTAAAAATAAAATTTCCCTAAAATGCTCAAGTAAAATTAACAATCAGAAAGCAGTGCTGTGTTTATCCTGAGGCTCTGAAACCCACTAGCACAGTGTTGCTGGTTCATGCCTGGGCCCCTCTCTAACGGCAAATACTGAAGGTTTTCACCAATAGGCCTTAAGTAAGTAACCAGAAATGATAAATATAAGACTCTCAATTTAGATTCATTCTAAAAATGCAATAGAAACGTATAACCTCATTGTGTCCCCAAAACATTCCTGGTGAGGTGGGATTATGTAAATTTTTAAATGATGAAACTGAGGCAGACAGGGATAGAGTGATGTGCCCAAGAGCATACAGTCAGAAAGGAGAAAGGCTGAGATTTGAACCCAAGTAGCTTACTCCAGAGCCCACGCTCCTAGCCATTACATGGACTACCTTCTGTAACCTGAGATAATCTCCCTTTTAACTGACTAATCTCTCTGAGCAACATTAAAAGTGAGATTCTGAGCAAACATCTCTCTTTAGCTTGTTATTCCTCTCTAATAACTAATCATTGCTTAGTTTTGGCTCCAGGTTTTATTGGAAGACTTCCCTCGATTGCTTAGTCACGTCTAACATGTCTAACTTCACAGTGAATACAGTTAATTGATTTTTTAAAAGCCAAACAACAATTAAACATGTTTTCCATTTCAGTAGAGAGGGGGCAGAAAATAAAGGTCTGGGCTTAAAACAAGGAAGAATGATATAAATCCAACAGGATGGCTTTTCTCTCAAAAGTAGTAATCCCATTGCCCTTCAGTGGTGTCGTAGGAAGAACACCAGCCTGGGAGGTACAGGTTTTAGTCATGACTGTGACACATTTGTGTAAAACATTCTAATTTTCTAGGCCTCCACTGTGTGTGGAAAACAAGGAGACTGGACTTGATCTCCCAGGTGCTTCCAAAAGCTAACATTCTATGAGTTACAGGCCAAATATTCTTTTACTTCCTTGTTTCTCTAAAAGAGAATCCTCTCTGGTGTGTGTGTGAAGAGAGGAGCCACTTTCTTGTGTTTCTCTCACTTCATGAGCTGGCATGAGGCACAGTATTATAAAATGCTACAGTGAATAGCAAAAGGGCTGTGGTATCTCATTTCCAAGGCCAAGGTTTAAAATGGAAATTTGGCCCATGTATCAGAACAGCGTAAAAACACTCAATCCTGGAATCAAATGACAGGCTATGGATGGCCATTTAGGTCTCTCATGGCCCTATTTCACCTTTAATATCACTAGTATAGACAAAGTACAGCTGAAATACCAACTCTGCCAACACTTTAATGCAACCGACACAGGGTATCCTCTGAATCAACTGTGGATAATAAGGATATTCTCTTTACAAAAATCAAGGCATACTGCTAGCGAGGCAAAACTATGTAGCACACTAATCAAGTGTTTATCACTTTTATTAAAAGCCAGACTTGGCCACTGAAGAGCGAAAGAAAATCTCTCTCCTACCCACGAAGATCAAGGAATTTTGTAACAAGGGCTTGCTTTTTCCAATCACTTGGAAGTAAACGCAGATACTTCCAAGGATTTTGTCGCCTCCTGTGTTTCTATGAACGTATTTAATGTTTCGCATGTTACTATCTTTCTCTTTTGCTGGTGACAGCTAATGTCAGATGCTCTCTTTGCAGTGCTAACTGCCTCTTTCATGTTAACTTCAAATACCTTACAAGGCAGGCAGGTCCTGAGTAACTGTACTGTCCCACAGGAAGGAAACCAAAAGGAAATCTTGTCTATTAAAGAAAGAGCAGCTTTCTTCTTCCTCTTAAATAATAACTTTTGCTTATTAGAAACTTAGTATATGTTAACCATATAAAACATAAGAAAATATAAGAAAGCAAAAAGAAAACTAAAGAACTGCTCCGCATCCCACATCCTGAAACAACCTGATAACTGGAGAGCAGATCCCTTTTCATGTTCATTGTTTATAACGGGAAGCATTTATAATCCATTTATATTCCATTTATAATCACTTTTTTATTGAAAATAACTTCCCACATAGTTAATCATTATTCTACAACATCCCTTTTCATGACTACATAGTAGTCCAGTAACAGCTGCACCACACTACAGTACATCCACCACTGCTGGACTCTGGAGGCATGTCACGGACGCTCACTAATAATGCGCCTTCCCCAGGCCCTCCACCTCCCCACCATAACTGCAATGTTGACTCTAACTCCTCTATGTTCACTTGGGGACAGAAGCCTGATGTCACCCATTGCTCGTTCTGTGGGGGTCAATACCAACCTGACAGCAGGGAGAGGCAGCCAGGATGTCGTAGGTGTACATGGTGCCCAGCTGGTGCCAGCTGCCGTCCCACCGCGACTTACACTTGATGCAGATGATCTTGTGAACCCCTTCCAGGCAGTCCACACACACAGCATACAGATGCATGAGTCTCCCTGTACACAGAGACACAATGCTGAGGGTGGCCAAGAAGGAAATCACCCTTTGTCTCCAAAGGTGATTAAAAATTGGCTCACCTATCAATTATAAGCAAATATTTTATCATTTGGATAAATATAAAAATCATAATAGATATCCACACATCCCCAAGTTATAACTATTGTCAATGAACATGTTCTTTAAGTTCAACCTTATTAAATATTGCTTCCATCCACTTTTCCAAAAAGTGCTGCCAGGTTTCCAATACAGACATCCAGACTCAAATGACCAAGCCTTGAGCACTCAGAACCAGCCTGTGACCATGCTAGACTTTCTGCTCAGAAGCCTATGTGTGGCATACAGGCTGAACTAGCAACACTGGTCTGTACTCATGGGCTCTCTCATCCATTAACAAGTCCCATGATAAAGTCGAAAGTCTGTCCTGGTATTGGTAGCCCAAAATTATACCACAGCCAAAATTACTATGTTAACTGTCCTTGTCTCCAAAATTGCTCAGCCACCACGACATCTAATTTAGGAACCAGAATTATATCTTACATGTAAGTAGTATTTTAAAAGGAGTTCAATGTCTTATTTAAAAGTCACACCCCCATTCCTCCACTATTTATTAACACCTGCCACCCAGGTTATATGGAAGGGTTAGAGTTCAATCATTGGGAAAGAGTCAGAATGTTCAGGACCCGCCTGGGTGATGTGCAGCAGCAGCAATGCTGCTCTCTGTATAGGGATCAGGAAGTCCACTGTGCCGAAAACTACTATTAGGACAACACATAATCCTAAGTGGCTTCTTATTCAACATAAGCTGCTCGCTGCCATCAGCCAGGCCATGGCTCTTCACTTTTTGGTGCTAAAAACCAGCAAGCTCCTTACACTGGAGAAGAGTAAACAGTACTTCAGGGACACCTTTTATAGCATTTTCTCTCCTCTTTGAGGACTAGGTCTTACTCATCCTTGTAGGCTCAGAGTCTAACACAGTCTGAAATGTGGAAAGCACTCCATAACTGCATGTTCGATGAATGGATGGGGCCCGTTAATAGCCAAAGACAATATAACATTGGAGGTCTCTATGTCAAAAATGCGAAGGGTGACAAGAGCTTCTTGAAATACTGTCCGCCTCTGCTCTAGGATGCTGAAAACAAAAGGTCACACACCATCCCCACTCAGAGTGGCCCAGAGACATTTCGGGATGTCAATTCAAGCATCCAGAAGACACTAAAAAAACACTTCATTTCCAGTCTCCCTCCTGGACTAACTCACTGAAATTCTCAACTATTCAGACACCCAGGCAGCCACCAGGAAGGGTCAGGGCAGGGACAGACAGAGGTCAGGCGTTGGTAGCAATGACCGTAACGATGAGGTTGACTGGGAACTTTGACAGTTTGCCAAGGGTCTGTCTGGCACTGTGCTACGAGGCTACCTGAAGCATTTTACTTAACCTGCACAGCAACATGACAAAGCACATATTATTGTTATTCCCACTTCAGATAGGAGAGCTTGAGTAGCTTGCCCAGGTTCATAAAGATAATGAATAGCAAAGTCCAGACTTCAATTCATATCTGCCTGACTCTTAACCTCTAGACAAACTCATGGGAACTCCTGGTGTGGACTGAGTCTCTAGATCTGTTTCAGTTACTATTATACATTGTACTAAATACAGAGAAATTCAAATTTCTGAACTCTAGGGTTGTGAGAACAATAAAAAAGCAGAGATTCCTGAGAGAACAGTTATCTGTGGTTCTAAGTGGAAAAGACGTACAATGAAAACTTCATTAGATCAATCTTAATACATTATTAAAGTCAAACAAAAACATCTTATTGGAGGAAGAGTCAGAGAGCTGGAGGCTGGGGAGGGAGTGAGGGGTAAAGGGAATGGCAAAGGACTGACAGTCCACATGAGCCAGCACTGGAAATAACACGTTATTTCAGCAGCATATAATCAGCTGCAGCCGGGAATCTGTGGCCTGGAACGTGGCCTTTCTGCTGGAGTTGGAAATGCTGTAAGGAGTACAGGGCTGGGACTCTGTGATGGAAAAAAATGGTCTACATTAGCTTGCTATAAAAAAGACTGCATGGACTTCTCCGAGATGGGACATAAAAACCCTGGCACATACCGAGGCCCCATAAAGAACGCGGCGGACGTCTTTATGATGGCTTGAGAGTGCACCTACAACCTGTTCTCCACCCACCCCACTCATTCTCCACTCTAGGACCTCTGCTCACCGTACGCTTCTCTCATGGTCCCGATTGTTTTTAACCACTATTCCTTTGCACATGGCTCCCTCTCCTTAGCAACAAACGCCTGCTGTGACTAGAAGCTCTCCCTAAAACCAGCCTGTCTTTGATATATGCCTTCACATTGCCTCTGACTACTCAGGCCAAAGCGGCCCCTTCCTCCTTAGAAATTACAGGACACCTAACGTGCATAATATCCAGATGTTACTCGCTTGCCGGGTGGTACTAGGGCTGTAGGCCTGGAAGTGAGTTACATTTTTTATAAAAGCATCATACATCCTAAGATTATAAGCTGATGAAAGGCAAAGACTGAGAGTACCCAGCACACGAAATTCATAAGTTTGATTGGCTGATGAATGGATTAAGTGAAAAGAACTTGTCCATCACGAATGGAAAAAGAACACTACTCTCATGTACCCTCTACCCTTGTATCCTCATTCATCTTCATAAATATTATTCCCAGTCTAAAAATGGTAAACTAAAGGTGTCTCAACTCACTACCCTCAAAAATTATTCCCAAACAGCATAAAGAACAAGAAATAAACACAAACTCCATCTTCCATGAAACTATGAGGTACCTCAAACCTGAGCCAGAATATGAGGTCAGAAATTGGGTGGAGGAATGGTAAACAGTTTGCCTCTCAAACTGGACAGCATGCACGGGGGAGCGGGAAGAAGTGCGGAAGGGAACGAGTGAGGTGGATGAGCAACCACAGGTCCTATGCAACTTTCCATCAAGAAGGAGAGTCTATTTCATCATCCCCTGAATCTGGGCTGTCTTACAACTTGTTTTGAGGAATAAAATATGACAGAAATGATGTTACTCAGGTCCAAGCTTAAGTTTCCAGAGGGAGAAGCTCTTGCTCTCCTGAATGGTGTCCTGGGAAAGTGACGTGAAAAGCCCAGGCTAGACTATTGGGAGATGAGAGGGTATATAGAACAGGGATGAGCAATTGTAGCTGAGGCTCCCGAGGCCAACTAGCCTGCCAACTGCTAGACGTGTGGGAGAGGTCATCCTATCCAAACAATACACAGGTTTGTGAGAAGTTATAAATCACTATTTTAAGCCACTAAGTTTTGGAGTGGTTTTGCCTTAAAACAAGGGCCAGCCAAACAGCAATTGAGTGTGAAGATAGACTCAAGATATTATTACACTTTCAAAGTCTTAAAAAATCTATTTACATAGTCCCTTTCTCAGAAAGCTCATAGGGGATGTTTAACTAATTGAGGGAATAAACAAAGGAAAAACAAAATGTGGAGTCTAGAAAACAGAAGGTAAAAAGTAGGAAAGAACTGAAGAAATTCCTAGGAGGGCAACTATTCAGTATAGCAGGTACTGAGTGCACCAGGAGCAGGAAGATGAAAGGTTCCATGAAGAAAATTTCTAGAAAAAAAACATAAAATGTCATAGGTATGTGGACATGTTTTTGAAAGGTGGTTTGTATTGCTGCTGCAGAGTGAGAGCAACCAGCCAAAGATTCAACAAAGGTTAAGCAAATGAAACATGAAGCGATTAACTTTAATAAAAACAAAAGGTATTCTATACAGGAAATATATGTACCTTTACTTCTCGGCTCAACACTATTTCCATACTAAAAGTAAAAAAAACAACCGCCAAAAACATTAAGGATTATCCAAGAATTGTGATATATTATCCTGAGAGAAAGGGGAAGATCATGAAACATAGTCGTCCACCTTAAAAGTAAGTCAATAGGTATTATCTAAAATTGGAGGCTGAATATAATAGTTTTAAAATTATGATGGTAAAAACCTGAAGAATCATGTAAGATTTAAATCTGTCTCTGGGAACTGAAACAGCAGGGGTTGGTGGGAAAAAGTTAGGTGGGGATGTAGCATTTTCACTGCAAGGCTTTTTAGCACACTTTTAAAGTTATGAAAATATATGACGGGCATCCTATCTTTACATAAATTCAATAGCGCTACATGCATTGACAGACTGCTCACCTTCTGTCATTCAACTTATGGGTGAAATGTCACTATGTCCTTGTATGTCATCCACAGAATTAAAAAGCTCCCACCCTCACCACCAAGGTAAAATCTGAGTTTCCAATAATCCTCTATTTTCCTTTTGTTGCTATCAAAAAAGACTCTTCTTTCATAAACGTCAAGACTAATTCAAATAATCTAAAAATGCCTTGACCCTCTCTTTTATGCAATTCCTTCTCTAAATGTCCTCCCAATTATGACAAACTATACACTAGGAACCCTCTCCTCAAATTACAGTAGAACAAAAACATAAAATTACCCACAACTGTATTACTGGCACAGTGACATGGGAGTAAAACAGACCATCACCACCTCCCCCATCTCACTGGGAAAAGGTGAAATATTCACATTACCTAGCCCCTGACTAGAACAAAAAAGCACCATCTGTTAAAACTGAGCCAGAACAGAGAAGTCCCATCTTGCTTGCTCTCCAGCTCTCAACAAACAGAAAGCAGGCAAGGTGAATGAACACCTGTACCTTGAAGGTGACAAGGAACATCATACTCGATCTCATCATGTCTCGATGGGCTTAGGAACAGAGTTCCGTCCACCAGTGGGAACTGTTCAAACACCGGGAGTACCCGGTGGCACAGGGCACAGTTTACAACGTTTCTGTGGCTGGCACTGAGGGCCGCAAGGATGAACTTGCGCAGATCCTCGCCCTGGCCCATTTGGGCATCGTCTTCCATCCGCACGTGGAAAGTGTTCAACTTATGTCTGGGGATGTGAGTGAGGAGTTCGGAGAGGTCCAGCCGCCGCAGGAACTGTACAGGAGTGTCAAAGTGGCCACCCCTGTGAACTGATAACCCAGCCGAACTGTAATCAAAGTGGGCATTTCGGAACACGTGGCCCCCAGCCATGGCCTTTTTGTGAGGCTCAAGATGGATGGCATTCTTTAAGAATTCCCCAAGGTATCTGGAGGATCGGGGGCCACTGAAGTGGGCAGGGGACAGGATGGAGTAGCCGGTAGGTGGGGACTGGCCGGGGGAGCCACAGGGGGAGCGGCCCCCGTAGGCCCCAGTGCCGACGGCCTTCTCCTGGGAGTTCTGCCGGTCCATGGAATGCCGCCGGGGGAGGTCATGGTTTGGGCCCTTCTGGGGCTTGTTCGGGGGCCTGCACTTTTTTGCCTCCTCTACCACCTCCCCAGGGGGCCTCCCCGTGTTCTTCTCCGACCCTGACTTCTTCTTCTTCTCATCCTGCATCCGCTTCACCTGGTACCAGTCCGTGTCCTTCTTCAAGTGGCCCTGTCCACAGCGGCAGGAGCAGAAGCGGAAGGCCAGGTCATAGCCTTTCTTGGTCCACATGTTCTGGCGGCACTGCTTCTCATTCCAGCTGCGCGCCCGGCCGATGCAGTTGAACTGGACCAGGATGCTGCTCTCCCACTCGTAGAAGCACTGCAGGTGCATCCAGGTGCTGTGGGGGCAGTGCTCGTTGTTGCACACCACCTTCTGGTAGTCGTCCTTCTCCAGGTCCACCGGCCTCCCGAAGCTGCAGATCAGGGGCGTGGCACACGGAGCTTCTGGGGAGAAACGCAAAAGGAGAGAAATTCAGCTCGCAGGACGTGGGATTCCAGCTGACACCAAGTCAAAGATCAAAGTTACTATCCCGCAGTGGCCCATTCATGCCAAAGGTACAATTTTCCTGGTGTCAAGATTTCCACCAGTGGACTAACACCAGGCCTGATTAGAAAACATTTACTATTTTCTCCTGGTATGGTGTTGTGGTAAGGGAATTTATTTTCTGACATTTGTTATCTGCTGATAAACACACCAATAAGCTTCAAAAAACCCAAATCCTTCCCAGTGCCATTTAGCTGTGTGTCAGTACTGGTAACAGGTAGTATGAGGTTTTCCTAAGACACGAGTGTAATGTCAGGCAGTCCCAAGGTTCTTTTAAAAATTAATCACTCCAATGAACTAGGAAATAATATGACAAAGCTACTTTACCAGCCAGTTCACGTGGTAGCTCCTTATCACAGGGTTTAGGTTATCCAGGATACCACAGAGGAACTAGAAAACAGACTGGCCTCACCCCCAAACTCTTCTAGAATGGTCTGACACCCAATGGCAGGGATGTGTGGTCAAACTAATTGTTGCTCTAACAGAATTACACTGCCAGATCATGGGAAAAAAACACAATTCTACAAAGCTATCAAGATGGAAAGTGGGAACACCGAGATTATTCTACCCTATTTAACCACATACAGGTTCCCAGAAAGGAGGGAAAACTTGGTGACACAAGGTAGAACTCATTTCGAAGAAGTCAGTAGGATTTGTGGAGATTGGAATTCCACTGGATTCCTGTTACTTCAGCATCCATAACCTTTTCAAAAAGCCCGTTTGGAAGCTAGTTCTACTTGCAGTTGGGAACCACTGAGCTTGATCCACATGCCATACTCCACATGCCATACTCCAGTTACTTTATCTCTTGTAGTTGAGAAGCTAAATGAGGCTGTAAGCCAGAAAGCACCTTAGTCAAAGTTGTTTTAGGAATCTCACCCTGGTGGCAGTGTGGAACATGAGGCTGGAAGCAGGGAGGCCAGAGGAAGGGGACTGCAGTAATTAAGGGGAGAAATGGCAAGTTCCTGGGCTACGACAGCAGCAGCAGCAGACTCTCAGTGTTGAGGATGGGAAGACGCTGATGGACTGCAAGGGACAGGCTTGAAGATGCAAGAGAAGGGACAAGCTACTCAAAAACCTTTACAACCTCACCACTGCCCAATGAATTATAAATACTATTCCACCAATCATCCCCTTCAGTGTGGGATTCCAGGACCTCAGCAAAATATCCCTAAATGACTTGTCTCCCTCCATCCCTGTGATCACTGTGGCTCCCCATCTACCTCCTGGGAATCCACAATCCTTAATCTTCATTTGTCCAAATCCCACTCCCCTAGTATAGAATTCACAGTATGGACTCTTCAACCAGACTGCCTGAGTTGGAATCCCAGCAGCACACTGATGAGCTGTGAACTCTTAGACAAGTTACTTAACTTCTCTTTGTGTCAGTTTTCTGTGTAAAAAAAATGCAGATAACTGAATGTACCTTACATGGTGGTCATAAAGATGAAATATACCAATCAATACACAGATGGTACTTAGAGCAGGGCCTGGCACATAGTAAACCTCCTCCTCTGCCTTCCATCCTTCAAGGCCCACCTCTAGACACCAATTTCACCAGGACTCCCCTCTTCCCCTGCATCCTGACCCCCTCCAGCAAAGTCTGGTCTGAACCTTAGTCAAGTCCCCATTCTGGTCCCCACCAGGTGATGACTCAGGAGAGAACGCCTCTCACTCATCTTTGTGTTCCTGGTACCACTGGGCCCAGGCCTGGCACACATCCGATGCTGAATATAGTTGCATTAAAATGACACTGGCACATGAAAGCCACAAATGACAAGCAAAGCAGAAGGAAGAGAGAGATCTGTAATCCTAGACAAAGAGAAAAGACCTGAAAGCACAGAAAAAAAGTAGAAGAGGAAAGTGGTTTGTAAACTGAGTAAATTAACTACAGTCACCTGGTCTATGACCTTTAGTGTCATTTAAGATGTTAATTAGTCAGTTAAACAAAGTTCAGTTGCCTTAATCTTCAGTCCTTCAGAGGAATAGCCTTGAAGAGATGACTCTGAAATATAATGGCAGTAACCAAAGTGATACTAACCCAAGACTAATGAAATCAAATTAAAGAATGCCCTAACTATACTTTGCATTCACAATATCCAAAATGTAAAAGTTTAAATGCTGACATTGACTTGATATTTCTTTAAAAAGTATTTTCACATTAAAAAAAAGGTTGACTAATAAGGAAAAAATCCTATTTAAAACTTTCCAAAAGAGCTGCAAATGTACCACTAAACCAATACTGACCACTTCCTGAGTACCAGGTCTTAGGAGCTGGAAAGATGGCAAATCCTGCTAAGAACAGAAGTATAAGCCTGGATCACAGAGAGCCAGAGCTCCAAGTCCCTGTCCCTTTAGCCTGGTCTATGATCATCACAGCCATTCTCACCTGCTTCCTACCCTACAAGACTCAGGAAGAACAACCCCCACTCCAACCTACCAGCCCTATTTGTTTACATCTCAGCCACTTTGATGTGGCCTTGTGGCTAGTCCTCAAAAAAAACACAAAGCTAAGGGCTTGTTTAATACCAAATATTATGTGTACCAGACACCTCCCCCTGTTACACACCTCCAGGCTGAAGGCAAGGCTCCCAAGATTAGGTGAGTCACAGGGTGGGCCTTGGGACAGTGGAGGACTTCAGACAAGGCTTCTACAGCACACACAGCCTTCCGCACACAGCCTTCTGAGGGGTAGGCTGGCCTCTACACTCAAAGACATGGTTTCCTTAGAGGCCTGCTTCAAACTTATCTCCCAGCCTGGTTCCCCTCTACCTGTCCTCATTGGAAAGGCATCTAGAAGGTGTGGAGCAGTTTGATGTGGAGCAGTTTGATGTGGAGCAGTTTGCTCACCTGTTAAGTGAGTATAAACAGGCCTGCCCTCACTTCAAATACAAAGGTGGGCAAAAGTAGGTTTATAGTTGTAATACAAATAAACCTGTAAGTAATAAATAATAATACAAGAATAAACATCATGTTTCGCATACTCACAACTGTAAACCTACTTTTGCCTACCCCGGTACATGTAGAAGCACACTGTAAACTGTAAAGTTGCATAAAAACTTTTCTGTGCTGTCTTTACCATAACTTTATACTGTGTATCTGGCTCCCCAAATAAATGCAAACTGCTCCAGTACATTTCCTACTTTTTCTATCTAATGTTTTAGACACACAATAGGTGTTTTTAAGTAAATGCATGAATAAGGCCATGCTGCTTTTTAAATTTTCTAAGCCTTACAATTAAACAAAACATATAGGAAAAGATTTTATAACTGTAAGAAACAGCAGTGGTGCCATTCAAAATGACACATAAGAAATTAGCAGTAATACAGAAACATCTGATTGCTTCCTGAAAGCTGTCTCTAACTTTACAAAACTCCCAGCTGTCCCACAATGGTATAAATGGAATACAGGTTGAAATGATACAACTAAACCTTTAATGGAGGAGAGGGAGAGGGGAGACGAGAATCCCACATTCCCAGGGGCTTGTGTCACACACATGCCTTGGGACATTAGTCTAAGCCGTGATAGTTTGACCAACAAGCAATATGGAAAATGTTTATGCAGAGTCAGCATTGTTTTTAAAAATGTATATAAGCCCTCCAGTGCCTGTTTTTACAGCTTCATCATCAAATATTAAGTACTCAGCTTCTATTTCTCTCTGCCCAACTGAAAATTATTAGGGTTCACCTCACCCTGGGCAACAATCCCAAATAGTTTTAAGTCTGGACAACAGGGTGACTACACTGAGGTCACTAGGGCAGTGTCACACCCCCATCCTTCACATCCTCTCTCTCCCCCTACACTCAGGTCTCTGGGCCCCACCTATTAAAAGGGGAGTATCTGACAGTAATCACACTGGCTGCCCAACAAGCCCAAACCCCCTGATAAACTCATTCACAGAAACAGGTGCCCTGTAAACCACGCACTGCCATCTTCAACTTTTTACCTGTGAAATTAAATGTTTTCACCCTTCTTAAAATAGCTGCAAGCATCAGAAGCAGGTGGGGAAGTGAGGGGAGGTAGGGGCTTGGTCCTATCCATCCTTGGAAATCCACTACTGTGAAAATCATGAGTGTTCAATGTCTTGTTGAAGGAAAGTAGGGCCCTATCAATTCAGTACTGCAGGTGACCGAGTGCTGGGGGATGGAGGCTACAGAGCGACTGCTCAGGTCCAGATGTGCTCTCAACAGATCTCCTAAACACGGCCCCGAGCTTCTCTTTGGGTGAGAGCCTGGTCCTCACCCTTACTCCCTCAGTTACAATCCACTCCATGCTCCTCTGGTATCCAGTAACCAAATGCAAGTATTAGGGGCTCTGAACAACGATTTTATTACACAGATCTTTTCCATACAGCAATTCCTCTCACATGGGATACATCTTATTGTTTGCTGAGCAAGTTCCCCTCAGAGCATGAAGTTCCATAAGAGGATCTTCACCTCCAGCCTCCTGTGAAGCCACAGAGCGTGGGGACTGAGATACCACCTCTGGTGCCAGCCAGCCTGCATCTGACTCTCAGCTCTGCAACTTACTAGTTCTCAGATTTTGGCAAGTAAACCTCCCTGTACTTCTGTTGTCTTACCTGTAAAATGGCTGAAAGAACAGTGCCTACCTCAAAGGGCTGCTGTGAGGATTAAAGGAGTTAAGGCCCTTCAAACAATGCCTGGCATATAATAAGCACTATTTAAATATAAGCAGTTATTAAAAGCCCTACCACCTGATGTGAAAACCAAATGACTGAATGCATTTAGAGCAAAGCTACAACCAGGAAATAACCATCCTATCTCCATACAAAAATAGGTGCAAGAAATATATTTCTTCCCCACAACAAAAATGCACAATTTAATTCAATAAATATTTACTGACCAGTTTTAAAGAAATAGAAGCAAAATTCTCTTCTAACCCCTTAAAGATGTTCTCCTCAATGTCAGACAAATAAAAACGTTGTTATATATATTTTCCAACCTAAGCGATCTTTTCCAAGCCTAGGTAACAGGAATTCATAAAGCATGGCTGCATTTGATTCATGGGACGTGTTCCTGAAGAACTTAACATAATTCAAGACATTATCCCACAGTCTGGGGATAGAGTGTGGGGAAGGCATCCTCAGAACACATAAATCTGCAGTCACTTTGCTGTCTTGTTGCTTTACCAAAGCTTATATTATCAGCATTAGCTCTAATAGTTCTCAGCTGCACCTCACAAATAGACAGCATAGCATATCATACTGTGTTTGATCACATTTCTGTTCCAAAGTTACTAATTTTCAGGATGTTTTTCAGCACCAGTATTAGCACATTTGCATATTTTAAAAGCCATAACAACAATCTAAATCATAACGGTTCATTTTAAAATAACACAAATTTCACCAAAATCCTTGAAATTCTAAAAAACAAAAACAAAACCCAAGAGTTCACATTATATATTGCCAAGGGTTAGTAGGTTTTTTCCTAAGAAAAGTTGATGCCACTGGGTAACAAAGCACTTTTATCATTCAGTTGACCTGCTAGCTTTGAAAATATAGATGGTTTAATACATAATTTGGGGAGATGTATCCACTGAAATTATGCAGGTAATGTGAAGATTCTATTAATATTATTTATGTCATTAGTTGAAATTTGCATAATTCAGTCTGCATATAATGGGTTCACACTGTACTAGGAATGAAATTAGCAAGCTACATTTCTCTTGCTAAGCATGACCTTGAGGGTGCTGGATAAGGGAGAACTACACCACACCCCAGCATTACGTGTACTGCATGCACTCACCCTGAAGGAAAGGTAGGTCCAGGAGCTCTCAGAACCAACTCACAGTCTCTTAAGATGGGAACAGAAGTCCAGATACATCAATCTTTAAAGACTCCAGAAAAGACTTCATGTCATCCTTCAGCACTATTTTCTACCTTTAGCACTATATTCCAATTTTAAAGCATTTTTTTGTGTATTCTGAAACACTGCAGAACTTGATTTATTACCCTTGTCAACATCCTCCCCTTTGCCAGCACAAATATTCAAAATGTGGCCATAATCAAGACTCCTAAATCAAATTTTTATATATGATCCCTATTTACCACCTAAGTTATAGCACAGCATCTCCAAAATGTTGGCCTGCTTCCTCTCTCTTGGTGGGAGCAAAATGGTACCTAGAGACAAAAGGCCATGGTGGAGTGGGCCCCTCCCCTTACCTCTGATTCCCAATGGACTCAGCTGAAAAGATGAATAACTTTACCTCCTCCCTACTCTGTCCAACAGGTAAAACATATGGCTGCATGATTAACTGGCAACATGGGTCATCTGCAGACCACGTACCTGTCACAGAATACAAGCCATAACTCACTGCTGTTCAGTATCTTCCAAAGGCTCAACTGAAACCATTTTTAAGAATGATTTCATAGATGATGTCCACATACTCCTCTAGATCAGAGTTCTGGTGGAGTGGTTTGGCCTATACAAGATTTGTTTGTTATGAAATGTAAATCCAAATTCCTTTTAAGTACATCATGCACTCTCCGATCATCCAGACCTCCACCCCAGCCCCATTGATATATACATTCATATATGTGCCAGGACCCTAGAAGTATGTGGCTATGTGACCCCTGTGCTAGAAATATCTATCCCTCAGTTAAGCCAAGTGTCACAGAGCTGGTTACTAGGACCACATTGTTTCATTCCCTCGACAGACTGCTTTTAATGACATGAGCAGACTTAATAAATCTGTTTTATTTATGAAAGGGTATTGTCATGGGCATTGCTCAGTACTTTACAATGTCTTATAAATGGCTAAGTGACTGTTTTTTGTTTTGTGTTTTTCCAATGGATACTGCAGAGCACATTACTGCTTCTGTTTGCCTCTTCCCTCTCTGTGCTAGAAATCTGAAAGCCAAATTTGTGACCTACCTCCTGTAATGACTCAGGACATCCATTATTTTTCTTACAGTACTGTCCCTATTACTAATATTCTCATATTTATTATTTATCTTACAGTATTACATGTATTTTTGAAAGCCACTTTATTTTTGGAAGAAGGACGGTACAAACAATCAGAACAAAACTCTTCTGTAACTTTCAAATCAGTTGTACTACAATCTGTACTTGACAGGTGGCCAAGGTTCTCCCCTCTCTCTTCACTTTCCAGTCTACCAGAGAAGGGTGAGAAGTGAGAGGGGAGGCCAGTGCTGATCCACTGGTGCTAGGAGCCCCACAAACACAGCATCCTTCCTGAAGGGCGACCCTCTCTGCCATGCCCCGTGCTGGCTCCTCAGAGAAGCACCTGTGGCACCAGTACAACAGCTCTTGGTCCTGAAGGCGCTCATCCCACAGCTCTCACCCCCTACACCCTTGGCTCAGCTCCTTCAGCTTCACTCTGCTATTCATTCCTGGGCCTCCACCTGCTCCCACCTCACCTACTTTCTCTCTCAGCTCTTCTCCCAGACACATCTTAGGCTGGCTCCTGTCACTCAGTGCTCTGCCAGCCAACTGTGCCCTGCTGTCCTTCTGGCCCCACCTGGTCCATGCAGGTCCCCCTTACCCCCGCCACCAGCTCCCAGCCTCACTGGTGAAAATAAGACATAGTGAAGTAGGCTTAGATTCCTCCCAAGTCTACCCCACCTTGTCTTCTTCCAAGGGGTCCCCTCTCCTTGGCTCTAACCCATAGCCTAGACTCCTCGGGGTGTTATCCTCATGTAGGCCCAGTGCTGTCTCCACTTAGCCCTCAACAGCATCCTCTTTACTTCCTCTTCTACCCTCCCCCTCCCTCACCTATCAAACCTGGGAATTCATTTCTGAAAAATATGAAGAGTCTCATATTTACCTGAGAGACTAGATCTAAGAGGAGAAGCAGAGGAAAAAGCAACAAACGGAGAAATGACAAGTGATAAAGATATGACCACATAGTCTGAACCTGCTGCTGGATCATATCACTATTCACAACTACAGAGTCAAACGGATTCTATCTTCTTAGGATGGCTACTTAAGAAAGAAATGTAACAACTTAGAAATCTAATGAGATATCACCTCACACCTGTCAGAATGTCTACCATCAATAAATCAACAAACAACAAGTGTTGGCGAGGATGTGGAGAAAAGGGAACCCTCGTGCTCTGTTGGTGGGAATGCAGATTGGTACAGCCACAGTGAAAAACAGTATAAAGGGTCCTCAAAAATTAAAAATGGATTGGGGAGAAAAAGAGACATCTGTAGTATTTTAAACAAAAATAAAATTTTTAAAAAAATTAAAAATGGAAAACTACCTTAAGACCCAGCAATTCCACTTCTGGGTATATATCCGAAGAAACCCAAAACACTAATTCGAAAGAATATATGCAACCCTACGTTCACTGCAGAGTTACTTTTAATAGCCAAGATATAGAAGCAACCCAACTACCCATCAATAGACAAGTGGCTTAAAAAGCTGTGGTACATAAAGACAATGGAATATTATTCAGAGCCATAAAAAAGAAATGAAACCTTACCATTTGCAACAGCATGGATGGACCCAGAGGGTATTATGCTAAGTGAATAAGTCAGACAGAGAAAGACAAATACCATATGATTTCACTTATATGTGGAACCTAAAGAGCAAAATAAATGAAGAAATAAAACAGAAATAGACTCATAGATACAGAGAACAGACTGATGGATGCCAGAGGGGACGAGGGTTGGGGGACTGGGTGAAAAAGGTGAAGGGATTAAGAAGTACAAATTGGTAGTTACGAAACAGTCACAGGGATGTAAAGTACACCACAGGGAATATAGTTAATAATATTGTAATAACTATGTATAGTGCCAGATGGGTACTGGAAATATCGCGGAGAACACTTGTAAACTATGATTATCTAACCACTATGCTGTACACCTGAAACTAATGGAAAATAATATTGAATGTAAACTGTAATTGAAAAATGAAATTTAAGAAAAAAAATTTTTTGAAAAGAAATGTCAATATAACAACTTAATGGTGAGAATAACAGACACTGGAGTAAACAGAATGATGAAAAATATAGAAAAATACACACAAATGAGTATTTGGAAACAGAAAATATTGATAACACTCTATGTACAGATGTGATGACAGCATTCCCAGTTTCCTCTTTTCCGTTCCTGGACTCCCCCCCCCCCCCCCCGGGGCCTTCCACTCTCACTAAAAAACAATGGAAAGAATATCCTTGGGTGCCAATTAACAAAAATGAAACAAAACAAAACACCAGGGTTTAGCCCTGGTCTGCATGGCTCAGTTGATTGGAGCGTCATCCCATACATGGAAGGTTGCAGGTTTGATTCCTGGTCAGGCGCATACCCAGGTTGGGGGGTTTTTGCACAGTTGGGAGGCAAACGATGGATGCTTCACTCTCACATCAGTATTTCTCTTTCCATCTCCCTTCCTCTCTCTCTAAACTCAGTCAGTGCTTGCCTTGGGTGACAATTTAAAAAAAAACAAAAAAACACCACGGTTTGTCAACACTTACTACAGAAGAAAGGAAATACAAGGAGTCTGAAAATCAGCTAATTATGACCAACAATCAATGTGAGTCAATTCAAATGATGTTTCTGAATACCTGTTATGTGCCCAGTGAAGAGTGCAGAGCTTAGCACAAGGAATGCAAGTGATGACTAAGATCATAAGCCATACTATGTTCCTATTTCTTTGAGTATCTTACACTTTTTGTTGAAAACTGGACACTTTAAATAACATAAGGTGGCAACTCTGAAAATCAGTTCCTTCTACTTCATAGCAAAACTATTGTGCTGTTGTTTATGTAGTAACTTTACTGGACTAATTCTATAAAGTCTGTACTATTTAGCCATGGGCAACCACTGACGTGTCTGCTCAGTTAGCTTAGTGGTCAGCTAATGACTAGACAGAGCAAATCTTGAGAGTGCTGGATCACAGAGAACTACACAGCACTCACCCTGAAGGAAAGAGAGGGCCAGGAGCTCTCAGAACCAACTCACAATCTCTTAAAATGGGAACAGAACTCCAGATTAAGTATATGTGTACATGCACGTGTGTGCATACATGTAATGGCAGAGAAACTGTCCAGATCATTGTTAAACTGTCCCATTTTTAAAGACTCCAGAAAAGACTTCATGTCATCCATCAGTACTATATTCCAATTTTAAAGCATTTTCTTTGCTCCTTCTGAAACACTGCAGAACTTGATTTATTACCCTTGTCAACATCCTCCCCTTTGCCAGCACAAATATTCAAAATGTGGCCATAATCAAGACCCCTAAATCATTATTTTTATATATGATCCCTATTTACCACCTAAGTTATAGCACAGCATGCCCAAAATGTTGGCCTGCTTCCTCTCTCTTGGTGGGCCCAAAATGGTACCTGGAGAAGAAAGGCCATGGTGGAGTGGGCCCTTCCCCTTACCTCTGATTCCCAATGGACTCAGCTGAAAAGATGAATGACTTGACCTCCTCCCTACTCTGTCCAACAGGTAAAACATATGGCTGCATGATTAACTGGCAACATGGGTCATCTGCAGACCAGATATCTGTCACAGAATACAAGCCATAACTCACTGCTGTTCAATACCTTCCAAAAGCTCAACTGAAAGAAACCATTTTTACGAAAGATTTCATAGATGATGTCCACATACTCTAGATAAGAGCTCCGGTGGGTGGTTTGGCCTGTAGTGTGTCTTACTAAACTAGTACAAGGTTTTTGTTATAAAATGTAAACGCAAATTCCTCTTAGGTGCATCATGTACTCTCCCATCATCCAGGCTTCCACCCCAGTAAGCCTTCCACCCCAAAGTCTCCAAGGGGCTGTGCGTGTATGTTGGGGCACACCTTCAATGCTTCAACAGTTTGCAACTCTGTTTCAGCCATTACTTTCCTACTTCTGCAGAGCCTCAAGGTCAGCCAGAGAAGAGAATGAGGGCCTCCTCAGGTCTTTCCTGGGCATGTGCACTGGTCTTCCAAAGCACCAGGAATATATCAGAGCTTTTCAAAGCCCCTATGGATATCTTATTCCCAAGATCATTTCTCCAAGTTTTTGGCCCACTTCTTGTTTGCCCCAAGTGGTATCACTGCTGCAGTCAGTTGCCATATTAAACAATTACTGCTGATTGTTTTCAACAAACACCCATGCATAGGGCTTTTACCACTGGATAATCTCCTAGTCAGGTCAAACAAAGACAAGCCCTCTTAATGAGGCTTTACTAGGGAGCTTCCAGGAAGGTCAAACAGTGACAGTTCTTTGGCTTTGGGGGAGCTCCTAACCCGTTCCTCCCCTTCTAATGACTACTATGCTGTCTGTCTTAATGCTACCAGAGTTAGGGAGAAGGAGTGGAAACAGAGCAAGTTAAAATACAAAAAATTCACTGTTCTTTACAATTCATTTTTTCCCTTGAATGAACACTCCTAGGATTATCAGTTAATTTCTAGAGTTCTGAAAAAGTCGATTTTGATCATTTTTGCCAGTGTTCTCATTGCCTTTATGGAGAAGCAGACTTCTCAAGGTCCTTGTTCCCAAGGTCCAGAAGTGCTTCTTAATATAAACTTAAGTTTATGTATATTTTTTATAGAAAAGTGTAATAGGATGACCAATAAAAGACTTTCAAGCAGGACACTAGTCCATCTTAGGATCAAATTCTGGGTAAGAACTGAATAAAAATAAAGAAAAAATGTAAATTTCTCACTATTTTTTAAATGGCTGATAACGGTTATTGAGTTAATAGGATCTTTGTATTCTGTTTAAATACATTAAAATGCCAATGTTTACAATGAATTGAAAACTGTACACTCTGCATTTATGTAAACCTTTAAAAAAAAAAACTGATGTGAAAACATTAAATGTGCAAGCGGGACTCTTGTTTTTTCAAATTCTTTTAGGAGATAAACAAACAAAATTGTCTGATCACCACCTTCACATCAGCCTTCTGAAAATTACACTATGTTTACATCATGCACACATTTAGGAACCTCAGAAACCTCCAGACTGAAGTCCCAAGTCCCTTGGATGTGTTCAAGGAACTCCACAACTAGGCCTCCTCCTCCCTCTCTGCTGGATCACCACGAGGCCCAGATGCAAAACCTCTGCTTCTGCTTTGATCCAAAGCAGATTAGAAGGAGTGGACACAGACTGGTTAGAAGACTAACTGAAGCCCACTGGTGCCCCATACCACACCTCAAATTCACTTGGTGTTTAAAAATCACTTCTTGCTTAATGAATATTTTTTAACTGAAAACTAAAGAGGCTTTAAAATAAATTTTCTCAAATATTTTGAGACGTCTTCTACTAAAAAAATTTCAAAGACACTGTCTGATATATAAAGAAAAGTTAAAACAAAAATATTTTTTTCAACTTGTTTCAATTAACATAGGAGCTACAGTAAGCTCACTTAAGCATATCTATCTTAACCTCTGACTTACTTTATCTTTCCTTATGTTATTTTAGTGTAAGACTGCTCCAAAATGCATAGTAAGTTGAGTACATGGTGATTACATTCAGTTAAACATGTTTTTATGCTTAGAGTAGGGTTTAAACACAAGGCTTTTACTCAGACAAACCACTCTATCCAAATAAACATGGAAGCTTCACATTCAAAAAAAGAACCAAAACAAAACAAAAAAAACAAAGTGAGCCCTTCAACTATATTTAACAACTTGGGTTTTTAACATTCGCTCAATATATTTAGTTTATTCTCCTAGACCCACTCTTTCCTTACTTTCAGTTAAAACCCACAAGCCTACCCATTCTCAAATTTGAACTAAACAAAAAGCTTTAAGCTTCTATTTTACCTATTTTTTATTCCCATTCTGGCCTCAACATTCTGATAACGATATATCAGTATTGATATAAATATATCATTACTGCCCGGCCAGGCATGGCTCAGCGGTTGAGCGTCGACCTAGGATCCAGGGGATCGGGGTTCGATTCCCAGTCAGGGCACATGCCTGGTTGCGGGCTAGGCAGCCAATCAATGACTCTCTCATCATTGATGTTTCTATCTCTCTCTCTCCCCCTCCTTTCCTCTCTCTGAAATCAATAAAGATGTGTTTAAAATGTATATATATATATATATATATATATATACACACACACACACACACACATATATATGTGTGTATATATATATATCATTACTGACTACAGAGTAGAAATTCCTATTTTCCTTGTCTAACAGAGGCCATATTGGGATTCAAAAGGACATGGACCCAAAATAAGCCTCATTTAGGCTGAAAATCAGGATAAAGATTGTAGTTTCACAGTTATTCCCAAATGTTTCTTTAAAAATACCAAAGTTCCACAAACAGAAATAAAGCAATCCCTTGGTTCAGATTCTACAAACTCTTACTGAACCTCTTCCAGGTAATCTGTTAGTGATCTGCCCAAGATCACTCAGCTAGTAAGTGGCCTTCCCTTTTCCATTCTTCTCACCCAAAGCTATGATCTGATTATACGAAAGTTGATTCAAAATGTTTAATACCCATGTGAATCCTCAGAATTACTTAAAAACTAGGTAAAAAGAAAACCAAGTTAAAGAAGTGCTTAAGCCCAACTACTATAAAGGTTTCCAGACCCCAATCTTTGCACTCTTTAAAAACAAAGATAGACATTCAGGGAAATCTACTTGAGGTAAATCTACTCTAGCTAACAGAATTGCTAAACTAAAAAAAAAGTCACGAGCAAAGGTCTTCTTGTCAATCAATGAGAATAAAGCAATTTTCCTTGGAAAGAATGTAAAGAAAAAGCATTCTATCAGTATAAAGACTATCAAATTGAGCAGCAAAAAAAACACTGACATTGAGAAACAGAAACTCAGCCTACCTTTCCTAGACCCTGTATTTAAATCAATGAAACCCCAGCACAAAGTGCTCAATTCATTTCCCTACCTTTGTTTTCCATGTACCTTTTCTGCCCTGCTGAACTCCCTGAAAAATATACTTCTGCTCCCCTGCCTTCCCTTCAAAACAAACCTGGGAAAATGCTTTATAGCAATCCCTCCCACCCTGGCAATCACTAGGCTGGTATCTAGGCAGAAAGACAAAGCTTTTGCCTGGGGGCCATACTGCTGGCCTGTGCATCAGCAACCAGCAAACAAGTTACAGAATCTGTTGCAACAGGGAAAGACTTGTCAAAGGAGAAGGTGTGTCTAAGTCTCATACATGCCTCAGTAAAAATGAAAACTAGACTTGAGTCAGTCATGTGTATGTCCTGGCACAGCAGTGCACCACCTAAGTACACTCAACACAGCATGTTATGTATGATATGACTTGCTTTCAAGAGACTATCATAACATTTCCTAATGCAAAGTAAACTCAAAGTTTAGACCCCACTGATACATTATTAAGCCAGTGATGTCCTTTTAACTAGATGTTCATTCCTTTCTCAATTACTAACTCTTATGAAACACAGATATAATTTTATAGTATGACCATTCTCAAAGACTGGGAACTATTCATTTCTAAATTAGAAATGAATAAGAGGGAAAAAGTAATATATCTTTTATAAAACAATTACCAAAAAATCTAGAAATTTTGCGGTAAGAGAATTTGTCATATTACATAAAATTCTATTAAAATATGCAAATACACACAAATGTATATGTGATTATATTTCAAATTAATTCTAAATAGTATTTCCAACTCTTAATGTCAAGAGAAAAGCATTTCAAATTAATTCTTTAAAAATTCTTCCGCCCAGCCGGGCGTGGCTCAGCGGTTGAGCGTCAACCTAGGATCCAGGCAACTGGGGTTCGGTTCCAGGTCAGGGCACATGCCCGGGTTGCGGGCTCGATCAATGACTCTCTCATCATTGATGTTTCTATCTCTCTCTCTCCCTCTCCTTCCCTCTCTCTGAAATCAATAAAGATATATATTTTTTTAATTCTTCCAAGTAATCCTTAGGTTATATATCTCATAAAATGTTAATAAGTTATGAGGAAAACTGATTTATTCCAAAGTCAAAATTTTCAAATCTGAGTATCTCAAAGATGAAGCTTACACATTGTTTTTAATCAACCAAATCCCAAGAAAAACAATGAATTCAATATAAACATATTGATACATTTACATATATACACTGATACATATTATACATGCCAAGTATCACATGCCTATAGAAATTCCTTTGAAAAACTCCATAATACAGTTTGGTATAGTCACAATTCTTTTAATTTATTTTTTTGAGGTAATCATTGGTTTATAACATTATGTAAGTTTCAGGTGTGCAACACTATACATCAACATCTGCATGTACTAGATCACGCTCACTACCAAGTCTAGTTTCCATCTGTCACCATACAATTGACCCCCTTTACTCAGTTCACCCTCCCTCCTCCACCCTTCCCCTCTGGTAGCCAGCAATCTGCTGTATGCCTCTATAAGTCAGTTTCTGTTTTGTTTCCTTTCTTCCTTTTGTTTTTTCTTTAACCTAATTTAAAATGTAAAATCTAAAAGGGAAGTAAGGAAACAAATCAAAGTCACACATAAGCATTTCAATGCTTTTACAAGAACACTTAAAACTCCCACTCTGTAAGACCCTAGAGGCAGGTAAAGAGCAGGAGGCAGAAAGGCCTGAAATTAATCAAAATACAAACTATGTGAGTCATGATTACAAATACAGGCAGCTGCTCAGAAATCGTGTAGTACAGTACAACAGGCCAAAAGCAAGTTTCTGTTAATCAAATGGTTAAAATCACAGTGGAATCTGCTGTTATAATGAAACCTGGGGACAGGATGATTCACAGATCATAACAAAACAATCCTCGAGTCAGCTATACTTACGCTGGTAAAAGAACCCTCCCCAAGGCTTCAGCTGCCACAGTCCTTTCCCACTCTGGAGTCAGAAAGGTCTTTTGCAGAAACTCCAGAAGAGTTCGACTTACTCAAGGAGCTGGACTTGTCCTGGACCAGTAGGCAGGCACTGCACAGTCTCTGGGAAAATCCACACAGCAAGAGCTCCCAGATCTGAATGTAATGAGAAACTAAAGGCTGTCCCCCCAAGGAAGTGGAATAAGGATTTTAGGAACGCATTCTCGGCAAATTCCATTGGGAAAAGCAAAGATCTGTCTGGGTTCCTCCAACTAATCGGAGTGTGCATTCCATTACTAGCTGGGAAGCAGCCATACTACCACATGACAAACTAAAAACCAAAAACCCAAACAGAAAAACACTAAAAACCCCAAATCTTGACACAACTATTTGCTTTTTCAAACAGCTCTACAGTTTGTTTGTAAAGATTTAGTCACAAACAATATCATGTTATCCTTACTTTCTAAAGATAAGAACATTTAAACTCAGAAAGGTTCATCAGCCTTGCAAAATGGCAGATCTCAAGCTATAACCAAATCTCAAATCTCACACTCTTTAGAACAAGCAAGCAATCTGGGAACCTTTTCCAAATCTCAGACATCTGAGAAGGCACAGGGGCTGACAGACTCGGCATGATGTATGGGGTGCAAATAAGCTCTTGTTTCAATTGAGTGCTATGTTCTCATTTTATTAACATACCAATGTAATTTCAATCCAAGTGCCAGAATGGGGAAAACTAGAACTTTCTTATGACTCAGCATTTAAGTTTGCTATCACAAGAAGGTTATGGGCAATTTAGCCTATAAGAGGTCTCACTTTGCAGCTTGGTTCTTGAGAAGAGGTGATAAGAAAATAATGGGCCTTTATGTACAAGTTTCAAAGTCCTTGGAACTGGCTAGAATAAAAACTGCAAGGGATTTTAGAAATGTACAAAAAGTGATAGATGTTGAGCACTGAAGCTCGGTTGTTAACTGGACAGTAGTGGTCAGGGAAGCCGAGGGTCAGGAGGAGGTCAAGGAGGGTGACAGGAGTTGCAACCAACTCTGTAAAAGAGCCTCTAAAATTAAATACAAAAAGGAAACAGATCCTCAGAAGAGTAACAGCATTACTGTGCACTGATACCCAAATGAACTCAATCAAACACCTTATGCCATATCCAACCACTTTTCCTACAAGCAACTTCACAAACAACTTGCCTCTCTCCCCTATCTTCCTCTTAAGGTTCTCTCTCTCCGTGGACGTTCTGTGATGGTACAAAACTGTAACATTTCTAACCAATAAGAACAACTAAAACAGCAAAAAGACAAACCATAAAACAGAAAAAAATGTACAGCAGAAAGTATCCTGAATATACAAAGACTTTGTGCAAATCATTAAGAACCCAAATATCCCATCTATAAAATGGACAAAAGATACAAACAGAAAAAAATGCAAATGAGCAGTATACATATAATCCAACAAATGCAAGTAAAAATAACAATGGGATGTGGATTTTTTTTCACCCATCTGAAAATGGTCATCAAAATCTATGCTGAGAATTGTGAAGAAAGGAGCACTCCATGCAGGCCCAGTGTTGGCATAAAGAGGTTAAACCCTTTCCAGAGAATGGTTTGGTCATGTGCACCAAAGCCTGGAAAACCACAGGCCTTGTGATCAGTGATCCCTCTTCGAGGACTTTAGCCCAATGAAGATAATCAGTTCTTAGTTATGAAATGTGACCCATTCAGAACAGAAAGGATCAGTTCAAATGTTCATAATCTCCACAATTACAAGAGCAGGAAGTCCTATCATGAGAAGCAATCAGATCAACCTGAGTGTATGAGGTGTGGGCAAAGTGCTTCCTTGTTCTGGTGTTTTCTTGTTTCACAAATTTAATTTCAGTTCAAGTGCCAGAATGATAAGTATGAGACCTTTTAAAAGCAATTTAAATGGCTCTATTGATTCTTTCACGTTTTTATGCTGAATTTAAGTCCTCTACTTAAAAACCTGTTCATACGTTATGCACATGTGTGTGTCAGTCAAGATGAATCCATCATCAAATAGAATCCAACTGTGGCATCGGGTTGGGCCCATCTCCCTGATCCAAGTGTGCCTTTCCTGCAAAAGAGGAGGCTGTCCTCAAACACAGACTGCATACTGCTGGGTGTCACACCTGGTCTTAGTAAGCTCTCATAAAGGTCAGTGGCAGTATCATCATCATTCCTATGGCTGGTAATGGCCACTTCTCCTTTCTTTTGATTCTACAGGTTTTGCAGCCCCAACACACCTACCACCCAGGAGTCTAACCTCTTTTATTTCCGTACTGCAAAACATCATCTGCACTCTAAAACTGAAGGCCTAACAGAGTCAAACCATATCACGACATGGCGAACTTTACTGCCCAATAAAAGGAGATCTGAGGGGTTGGAAACTAATTGGAAGAATTCCTGGAGCTGCCCCATGTTAGATGTGCACGTTCTTGCCTCCACCACTGGAGGACACTTCCTATTCTCAATGCCAAGCTGTCTCCATAGCTTCTGGCAGCACTGTGTCTGTTCATTAACAACTGTCACCAACCATCCCAGTCTCAGTCTCTCAGATTACAAACTGCACCTGCTGCCAATCAAAAATAGCCAGAACTTGCTTCTGTACATTCCCGTTTCCATTTCTACCCAGACGTTGAGTATTGTCAGCATAACAACGTGTCACTTTAAATAAGAAATTGTGTTATAACAGAGTTCTACTAAATATTGTACTGAAATAACCATCACATTCAGGAGTGCTGATTTAGAAACCTAAAATAGTTTGTGATTCAGTTTCAACATGAATGTCGAAGGATTCTCCTGAATGCTTTAACTTGGAGGGACATGACCTAAAGCATCAACAAACTTAGGCTTACCCTTAGGGGAAAATGTACATTTTAAATTCAGCAAATATCTTCCTTACTTATATGAGCAATTTGATATCCTGCTAACTGCTGTCTAAATTCATCCCCTTTATCAGCTTTATAAAGTCATATGCCTTAAAGCTGCCTATTTCTAATAAATTTCCAATAAAATGAAAAATAAAAATCCTGAACTATGATACTGTCTTTTGCTATCTGACTATCTATAATTGCTATTATGGGGGTAATGTGATTTGAGCTGCAATATATTTTGAAGGGGTCCAGAATGTCTCTGTGGACTAAAAATTATTTTGAGCTGAAGGCATTTGAGTTCCTGAAATCTCCTATCTGCTGAAAAGCAGAACCTCTCAAAAGAACTCAATTGTCATAAATCCCCTCCCCCTAGGAGCAACCAGGGAAGACTGACTCTTTTTTTTTTTTATTTATCTTTATTGTTGAAAGTATTATAGATGTCCCCCTTTTTCCCCATTGATCTGCTCCACTCTGCACCCACCCCCCACACCAGGCCTTCACCATCTTCACCACACTATTGTCTGTGTCTGTGGGTTATGCATATATGTGTATAAATTCTTTGGTTAATCTCTCCCCCCTTAACCTCCCAACACCTTCAGGGAAGACTGACTTCTTATCACCAGAGATGAGTCTCCACACCACACTGAAACACCCACTGTCACAAAACTGTTCTCTACGAGCCCATTTATCTTTCCAAAAAGTTATTTGTTTTCCTATAGGTACCCTTTCTCCCCCTCCTCTTCTATTAAGAAGTCATTTGTTTTCCCGTAAGTCCCCTTCACCCATGCCATTCTCCTATTAAGATGGTATATAAGCCACAAAATCTAACCCCTAGCCCGTTTGAGTAACATTTTTTCTGTGAATGAAATCTAACTTTTCTCTTTCTAATCTACCTTTTAATTTGTAGGGCCCCAAATACTGAACCTAATAGGGTAGAGAAAAAAGTTTTTCTTGTCTGACAATTTAAATCTATGAAATACACTGTATTATGACTGTATATGAGAACCATGCCAACTCTCTTACTAATTTCAGTCTAAACAATTATATTAACATTTAACACTTCCTCTTTAAGTCTTCCTCTTTACTCACTTTTCTTTAAACTTCCTCTTAATCTTTCTTGTTTCTAACTTCAATTTCTATAATTGTTTTCAAGTATTATCCTCATAAGTCTAATTTAGCAGAAATAATTTGTTTTCCCTTTCTACTTCTGATAAATCAGAACATATAATTATTAAGTATTAGAAGTGTTACTTTTTGCCAGTTTATAAAAACCTCTCAAGTACAATCAAGTAAAACATCACGCTGATTAAATAAAGCAAGTTGCTATTTCACCAACTACTGACAACTGGAAGCTTTCTGAAACATACAGAATTAAAACACACAGTCACTTTGTACAAAAAACGACATCCCCCTCACCACAGTCTATTGTTTTAAAACTGATTTAATGATGATAAAAACAAAATGACAAACCAAGATAATTAGTCCAATCTGGCACAGAGATTATACACTTTGTACCAAAGTATGGAAAATAAACCATAGGGACAGTCCCGCTCCCTCCGGAGAAAAGCCTTTCTGCTCAGATGGCCCCAAACCCTCCCTTGGCATTTGGTTCTCTGAAGTTAACCTCAATTAGCTAACCTCCTATGGCTCAGAAGCACAGGGATGCTGGTGCCCACAATTAAGACAGACTTTCTACACAGCAGCCTTGGGAGCTGCGAAGTACCATCCTGCTGTGCAGAAACAGCAGTGTGTGCAGCCTGCCTACTGCTTTACTGAAAAATCACAATCATGGGTCCATGGCAGGCTGGACGGCGGATCCTTGACTAGCTGTATCAAAAGAAAAACTGCCAAGATAACCATTCCATTAAAATGCACAGTAACTTTATAAGCTTGTCAACAACCTATGTTTATTTCCTTTTGCAGGTTCAGCTGACCTTGTCCCTGCTGACAAACCCTCAGGGATAGCTCTGCACTGGCTACAAAACATCCAGATTTGACTGCCTAGCTCCCTCCCTTGCTAGCCATGTGTCCTACGAGACTGCACCTCAAACCAGCCACAAACTCCTGGCAGCTACCAGAACTCAAGGCTCTTTCCCACCTCCCTCTGACTGAAACATCCTTCCTCTGTTTTCAGAGCTAACTGCTTCTCTTCCTGCAAGACTCAGCTCAACTGTCCCTCCTCCAGGAAACAAATTATTTTTTCCACTGGGCACCCACGGCACATTACCATGGTTCCCAGCACTTACATACATATCTCTATCCCTGCTGCATCATGAACCCATGGGAGTGTAGATTCTGATACCTACAAGTACAATTCAAAATTATGCTTCCAGTTATAGAAGACAGTAAGCACATAATAAACGTTTAGTAAATGGGTGAGTGCACAGAATAAGCAAACAAATGAACAAGTGAACTAATGAATGAATTTTCTAATTGTTGCCTGGAGAGAAGAGGGTATTTGTAATTCTCAGTAATTTTAAGCCCTGGCTGATCCCTAAAGAACACACTGGGCCCCTTAACTCCTTTCAGCTACTTTTCAACTCCACATGCACATTTCACTTCTCTATATGTTCATACTTAATCCAATCCCCATACTTAATCCAGTATTTTACCACCTCAGAAGATCCTGCACTCTACTTCATAGCTGCCCTTTTGTAGTACACATAATTACCTACCTGCACTTGTTTATATAGAGGCTCCCAACTAGACCAAAAAACCCCTGGGCCCAATTCTTTTGCCCTGATAATCCCAGAGCCTAACATAGTGCCTGACAAGAAGCAGACACTCAATATATATGAGATGGTTACGTGAATGAATGAAGTAATGAAGATGTAACAATTTTCACACTTTGCTTTTTACTTTTTCTTTTCTCTTTTAACTAAACCACCTGATATTTCCAGGTAAACTATGATCAGACAGAGATGAGGAAAGAACAGAAGATCATTTACAGTTAAATCAGTACTTGAATAAAAACTTGTATATACCAGTCTTTTTCTATAATAATATTCACAGACCCTTCACCACCACCTTACTGTCTCTCAGTGTCTGTTCTCAACAGCATAATAGTTTAACAACTTTTGTTCCTGAATAAGGTTGAAAAAAATCACAAAACTTATAAAGCTATTAGTGACCATACCTGTCAGGCCATATATTTTTCTTAACCTTCAGAAACACTCCAAAGGACTGCATTTAGAAAATGGGGACCAAAAAGGGTTAAATAACCTGCCCCAAAGTTACTTTGCTAGTAAGTTGTGGCACTTGTAAGTAAGGTATATACACAGGTCAGTCCAAGCCACATGCTTTTTGACTAAAACTTTAAAAATACTAGGCCTTACTTCTGAAGATTAGAATAATAGTACAGACAGGATTTCAAAAGCCTATGCTTTTATCTTCACTATTACCAGCTGCTAAAATATTCACTATTATTAGATATTTTGTTGAATCCATTAACCACCAAATCACTGAAGAGCAGAGAAGTCCCAGCAGAAATAAATGCAGCCTTGGAAAGTCCTCATAAGTGTGGCGGAATCTGCTCCATGCTGTCGGTCCCAATGAAGTCCTCCTATTGCTGAGATATTTTGGTGTTCTAGCAATTCTCCAACATGCCTTTAAAACAGTAAGAGCCAGAGACTAGCAAGGCCATAAGGAAAGGGCACTCTGACCACAGCACGGTCAAACTTTCTATAGGCCATCTGTCAACATGTATTAAAAGTCATAATAATATGCATATCCTTTGACATAGCAAGTCCACAGGTAAGAATTTGTCCTAAGGAAGTAACTGGATAATGCCCAGACATGTATGAATAAGAACATTTGATAAATAAGATCAAATAACAGCAGAATGATCAAATTATCCAAGAAATATCATGGCATATTATGCACTCATTAAAACTGGTGATGCACCTGTAAATTTACTGCTCTGCTAAAATGCCCACAAAATACTGCATGTGTAAAAAGCAGGTTATAAAATATATGACTCTCTTTTTTCGAAAACTGTAAGAAAAAAATTTAAAGGCTACAAGAACAGATATCAAAATGTTAACAATAGTGATCTAACTGGTAGGATTATGTGTTTGACTAGAAAGTCAAAAAGAACTTTGCCTATCCTCTTTATTTTTTAAATTTTCTTCCATAATGCCCAATTTATGATTGGTAAAATAATGAAATGACACAATATCTTTAATTAAATCAATCCCTTAAAAATACCAAAGAGCTGGTGATCAAAATCAATCAGGACAGTTTTTCTTTCCCTAAAGTTTTCCTTTCGCTACCTTCAAGTTGTTTAAATTGTTCATAGGAAGATTAAGCTACAGAGAGTTCCCAGTTTTACCTCCTGTTTTCAGTTTTTTACAGAATGATATATATTCTTGGACTTGAAGGAAAGCTAACATTGAAGGTTTACCTTCTAGAATTTAAGCTCAGGTTCTTCAACAAGTAAAGAGAGAGAGTAAGGGCTGCATAAAACACCATTAGCAAAGCACAGAAAAGTTCTTACTATAATATACAAAGTGCACAAGATGAATCTTTGATGGATGAGGCAATATTTTTTACCAATGCCCATTACAAAAGTAGATTTCGAAGATAAGATCCAAAAGTAGCAGATATTTTTAAAGATCTGACTAAAGTAATTTCTAGATAAGGCAAGAAAATTTCTTCCAAGGCCATAATGGTGCTCTCCATACCTTAGACTCTCAATAAATATTTCTTGATTAGAAAATAAACAGCAGGCAAACACTCTTCATTTTCATTTTCCTTCCAATTGATATAGGCCTCAGTATGCCAAAAATACAAATCGTGTTTATAGGGAACAGGTGGTGCTCCAAAAATCTATTTGTAAACAGATGTATGGAATTCAGGACACATATTCCCATCAAAACAATATTATGATGGTGGGTAACTCCCAGCCTGGCCCATGAAGCCTATTTAGCAGTTAGTGAGAACTATCCCACACCTGTGTTTTAGGTGAATGGCACTAGTGGTCTAAGTGAAGAAATCCTTAATGTTAGGGGCGTAAGAGAGGCTCTCCTTCACTGGGAACCAAAGGCTCTCAGTTCAGTCCCTCTCCAGAGAGGCTCTCCAGCTAAGAGAACTCTCCAGGTCATACCTTCTTCCCAAAGGCAGCCCAGGTCCAAAGAACCAGTCAGTAGGGGAAAGAAGGTTTAAAGGCCCTGCCCCCATGCCTCCAGGTTAAATAACCCTGCAGGGCTATCCCAACTCCAGAGCTCCATTATAACTGCACCACAGTTCAACTCCTCCCCCTGCCCAAACCTGCTTCCCTCACTCCACTAGTAATGATGCCAAGAGCACCCCCAGTAAATAATTAGAAAATAATTATTGACTCCTGCAGGTAAATCTCCAACTCAGAGACTATTTTCAGGACCTAAGACAAACAGCTAACAGTAAGCTCATTTTATAACTCAGACACTGTTTATATATACACATACTTACATATATGTATATATAAGTATGTAATATATATTACACTTATAAGTAAGTAGAGATAGATATTTTACTATAAACGTATAGGTAAGTACTATAGCCCCAATTTAAATATGCAGAAACTGAGGCTCAAAGAAGTCAAATGACTTGCTCTAGATCATATGGTAAGTAATTTGAGGAACCAGGATGTGAATCTAGGTCTACCCAATGCAAAGCCAATCACTATGTAAACTCTCCATCTCCTAAAAAGAGCTGTTGAATGAGTTAAAGCAGACTCAGCAGCCCAGGGGTTACAGTAGCAGTCAGGAATGAGTGGAGTGGTGAATCATGGTCATCCAGAAAACAGGAATTTATAAAAGGACCTGGGATCCAGGCCCACTGAAAACTGGATATTATGATCAAGGGTTCATATATTTTTAGCCCAAAGCAAAGGGGAAAAAAAGGAAGTCTAATGGAACCAGAATACCAGAATGAAAACTACATGACTATAATCAACTGCATGCTTACTAGATCCTAAAAATAATGATTGGCAAATCTTGTCCACCTACAATCAAAATGCTACAATATGTGCAGACAGATGTTTACTATGTAGGAGGAGGATAGTGTGTCCACATCTTTTACTCCAACCCCTGCAAAAAGCTTCATAAACATACATAAACAGTATCTAAAAACGTACTAATAGCTCTGGCAGTGTGGCTCAGCTGGTTGGAACGTTGTCCAGTACACTGAAGAGTTGTGGGGTCTATTCCCAGTCAGGGCACATACCCAGATTGTAGGTTCAGTGCCCAGTAGGGGTGCATATGGGAGGCAGCTGATTGATGTTTCTCTCTCACACTGATGTTTCCCTCTCTCTCTCTCTCTCCTCCACCCTTCCTCTTTCTGAAATCAATGAAAACATATCCTTGGGTAAGGATTAAAATAAATAAATAAAAATGTACTAATAAATTTCTTATTGGGGTACAAAGTCCTTACTATTAATATTCAACTTACCCAAGATGGACAACTACAACTGGTTCAGCTTCTTCAACTACAACCAGACCAAGCTTCCCCAAGCTATCGCTGGGTAGTACTCTGCTTTCACAGAACAAGCAGTTATTGAAACCTACTGACAAACACGGAAAAACTAAGAACTAATAGTACCCTGGCGCGATGGCCACACTGCCCAAGAATTTACAAGACATGAAACCATTCTATAAACTCCAAACAACTACAAATAAATACTATTAACTTCAAGTGAAGTCATTAAGTTTGTATGCTTGTGATCTGCAGACTCCAAGAGTGAGAACAAACCTTCTAAAGTTTCACGGCATGCAGATTTACAACATCCTTGGCAGAACTGTTTGAATCTATTATCACAGTTAAGTAAAATATTATAATATACTTAGAAATTCTATGATAGTCCCATTAAAGTCATTTGAAAATTCAAAATAATTGAGCCTTATCAGCTGATTCTGAGAGTTGGCACATACCTATTGCCCCTTCCTTTAAAAATTCACCAACGCCACTTCTCCCATCCCTTCATCCTAACGCACAGCTTGAAGTGGCAAAAAGAAAAGCACCTGCCATTTCCTTACTTTGCACACAGGAGGTCTCAGCATCCGAGTGCAGTTACCAACTGCAGTCAGAGTTCTTCGAATGAAGGTGGACCATTCGCTGGGAATTCACACCATGCCAGCCTCATTGAGACTTCACCAAGAATTCGGCAACCATGAACTTCAGCTCACTGCTCTAATACACGTCAAGGCTGTAGCTTCTCTAACCCTGATGACGGCGACGTTTGGCCCATTTCTTCCCTTTTCCCCCTACTCAAGGAATAAAACAAGCTCCAAACCAGAAATAGGTAACTTCAGAACTGCTAAATATACCTGAGTCTAGCATTTCAGAGGAGAGTAACAGGGACTCAGTAACTAAATTAACGTTACCAAATGAGGCGACACCACCAGCCTGAGAAACAGATTTCCTCACACCACCGAGGGGTCTCCTCTTTTGCACTAAGGAGGGGAGGAGACAGCCAATGTGTAGCTTCCTTAGGGACAAAAGCAGCAGGCAAGCCACAACCACCCGCAGAGCAGGCCTGCAAGCTGCAGGAGGACCAGGATGCCCTCTCCATCACCGCCGCGCCCCTTCATACTTCACATGGTCCTTGTGACGCTGCAAGTGCCGAATATTTTCTGAACGAATGAACGACTGCTATCACGTTCACCACTCTTCTTGAGGAACTTCGCTAAAGCTCTTACACATTTAACAAGCCTGTAAAACGACAAGCACCAGGGCCTGGGTGGAGAAAGGCCTCACAATAAGCCTATGAGGGAGGGAGGAGGCAATATACTCAGGATATTTCTTTTTTTCAATTTGAGGCTCAGAAAGACTGACCTTCCCAAGATGGCAAAGTTCTAACTGGCGGAGCCAGGAGTCGTGTCTTCCTCCCCCTCTGTCACAGCAGAACCAAAATGAAGTTTAGAGCTAGGAAAACAAAGGACAGGGAGAAGACAGTCTGGCCGAGCGCTGCGGGACGAACACCCGCAGGGGCAGTGCCCCTGGGAAACCCCCGTCCCGCACCGGGCCTGCCGCTGTCGCCCTGGGGGCTTCTCCGAGCGCGGCGCCCTGCGGGAGAAAGCGACCGCCTGACAGGCCGAGTGGACTCAAAGGCCCAACGCCACAGCTCACAGCCAGGAATAAAGATCTTCACCTCCGCCCACCACGAACCACCGACATTCCCTTCCCTGAGGAACCGGCGGACCCGAGGAATTCAGAGGAACTGTCCACGTCAGTCAAGCGCCTGGCCCTCCGGCGGATGCCTCGGCTCTGAGGTGACATCGGCGATGCCGGCGCACGGGCGCGACCTGCCCTGCGCTCCTCAAGGGGGCCTCCGGGCGCCACCGGAGACTGCCAGGCTTCCTTCTACACGCGAGGCGGAATTAAACAGAGGATGGTTTTTTCTAACTCCGGGCTGAGAACGGAAGTCAAGTTCAGATTCTCTTCCTTCCTCAAGCGAGCAACAGAATTAAAGGGCACCCCCACCCCCACCCGCACACACGCGCACACACACACACACACGCGTGCACACACACGCACGCGCGCACACACGCCCTACAGTACAAATGTCGCTGGGGCCTCTTCACCTGTGGCAACCGACACGCCAGCCGGGATTTGCTGGCATTTAAGGCTCTTCACTCTGGGGGGAGCGCAGGGAAGAATGAGCCGGTGCCTAAGTTTTCAATCGGATCATTCTTCTCAACTTGGGCAGCTCTCCCTTCCTTCCTTCCTTCCTTCCCTCCCCCTCCCCCCGGGCGGGCGCACACTCGGCCGGGCCAGCGCGGGCACCTCGAGCCGGGCCCGCGGGCGGCGCCGCCGCGGACGGGCGGCCGGTCGCTCCCCGTCGTCCGAGGCGCAGGCTGCCCGGGGCGCGCGGCCGGGGCGCGGGGCGGACGCCGGGCCGGGGCCGCAGGTCAGTGGTCGCCGTCAGACGTGGGGACCGCGAAGGGGCAGCCGCGGCGCGGCGGAGGGGCGGGGTGAGCACTTCCTGGCTCTCGCATTGTCCACGCATCGCCCGCACCGCCCAGGGCCCCGCCGCCGCGCCGTCCCCGTCGGGGAGGAAGTCGGCGCCCGCCCCGTCAGCCCGGGCTTACCGTTCTTCGAGTCGCCCGCGGCTGCAGCTCCCGCGGCGGCGGCGGCGTTGGCGGCGCCCGGCCCCGCGCCTCCGGTGCCCGCCGCGCCCCCGGTGCCCGGCGCGCCCGCCGCCGCCGCTCCGCAGCCCGCCGCCGCCGCCAGGGCCCCCCCGGCCGCCGCGCCCGCCGCGCCCGCCGCTGCCAGGGCCCCGGCTCCATTTTCCTGCTCGTCCCCGCTGCTGTTGGCGCGTTTGTTTTTGCGGCCGCCTTTACTGTTTTTGGGGTTGGGCATCTCGGGAGCGTCCAGGTGCCCGGCGTCAGCGTAGGCGGCTCCCCGCGGCGCGGCCGGCCCCCGGACCGAGAGAGCGGAGGGCGCGGGCCGGCGGCTCCTCCGGCGCCCGTCTAACCGCGCGGCCCGCGCCGCGCCATCCCGGCCGCCGCGCCCTGCCCGGCCTCCAGGAGCCGGCGCGCGGCCACCCGAGGCTCGCAGCCGCGCGGGCGCCGCGGGCTCGGGGCGCGAGCGAGACGCTCCGGAGCGGGAGGGAAAAGGCGGGTCTCCGTCTTGTTTTGATTCGGCTGCGCTGACACGCTCTGGCCCCGCCCCGCCCGTGACGACACTGGGGACTCGGCCTGGCCTCGCCCACCAGGTGACCTCACGGCGGACTGACCCTCCCGCGTGACGTCACGCCCCGCGCTGAGTCGGCCTCCTTCAAGTGACGTCATCCCGGCGCCCTCGCCCCTGGCCCCCTGAGCTCGCGCGAGTCTGGGAACCGCCGGCCCTGAAACGGCCTCGCCGGTCAATCCGATGGCATCTGAAGTTATTCGGTGGCCTCCTGACCTTCGTGTAACGGAGGCTTAGCACACTAGGGTCGGGAGAAACCGGCGGCGAGCGGAGAAGGCATGGAAGACAAAGGATTTGGACTTCGGGTTAATAATCCATTGAAAAGCGTTGCCATTCAGGAGCAGCCTAGGATGCAATACTTTGAGAAACAGGATTGAGTTTCTGACAAAGCCCGGGTCCCTGAATGGGAAGCCGGCACAGGCTAGGGCGCAAGTTCTTTCACACAGGACTCACCGCCCACGGGTGTAGCTGAGTGTGGCTGTGGCCCAGAAGCAGGCTCTGCCTGGGGGGAACCCGACATCCCTGCGGAGAGGACTGAGCCGTCCTGAAAGATGGGTGGTCACTTTGTGAGCAGGCTGAGATTAGAAGGTGACACCTTCGGTGAGAGGCAGACCTGAGGGCAGAGGGCCCCTGGGAACACTTGCACATCGTCTTTTTCTGTAACTCTTTTTCTACCTTTTTGCATATCAGCTCCTTCCCTTGCCCCAGGTCCCAGCTCCAACACATCACTTCCTTCTGGAGGATATATCTGAGGCTCCTTCTGAGAAGAGCTACCACAAGTATCACCTTTTGTATTTCTTTCATCCATCTCTATTTTGTCACTTTATATATTTACTTATTTTCTATCTCCTCGCTCAAATGAAAGCTCCATAGGGTAGGAGATTTTTCCCCTCGTGGACACCTCAGGGAACAGCTAGCATATATTTGTTGAATGTATAAATAAGTCTTTTCTTATGAACTGTGGAGGAAAAACTATTAGTCGACAGTTTACAGTTTTCCCCTCCTATAGTGTGATCTTTAATTAACCCAGCTCCTCAGTAAAGGCTCTGTGGCTGGGTTGCAAAGCTTCTAGAGACAGGGAAGAGTACCCATGTTCACAGAAGCAGGGGTTCTAACAGGGAACTCTAGGCCTTCATTGCAGAGTCCACAGCAGAACCTGGCGCTGCAGGGAGGAGTGCTGGATACTCGGGAGCAAATGCTGGTTGCATATTTTGTGCCTATATTTTCATGCCTATTTCTCCCCCACTTGACATCCTCTAGAGCCAGGATTGTGTCTGTCTAACTAGCTGTGGAGTCTAGAGTAAAGCCTTACCCAAAGTAAGTGTTCAATAAAATTTTGTTGAATGGAGGATGTTTGACGCATTCTTCCTCTGGCTACATTTTTCATAAATCATCAATTCTCTAGGAAGTCTTCTCTGAAAACCCAAGGCTAGATTTGTCCCCATGTGCGCCCTGTATCTTCCCCACCAGCTTGCATACACAATATTGAAATTGCGTATTTACTGGTCTCTTGTCTGGGCTCCCACTGGACTATAAGCTCTGTGATGGCAGAAACTGTCTTAGTTGCCATTGTATCCTTGGTACCTAGAACAGTGCATTGTACACAGTAGGTATTTAATAAATGCATGACAAATATATGAATAAATAAATAGACGGTGCTTTGAAGGTAGATGTAGCAGGATTTGGTGGCCACTTAAATATGAGAGATGCAGAAGAGAGTGAAGTCAAGAAATTCTGAAAACTGGAGGTAATGATGATGGTGGTTAATTAAATGGAGACTTCAGGGGTACCACAGTAGGCACTGTGGATAAAAATAAGTTAAAATGGCCCGTTCAGACTTAGCTTAGTGATAGCCCTCACTAGAGGTAGCTAGGAGATCTCAAAATCTTCTGATGACTTTGGCTTTGGCCTCTCTTCCTTTTTCTTTTGTTTTATTTGTGTCTTTTTAAGTGGTGAAGATAAGGAAGCTTAGGTTAAGAAAATTGAGATAATTATTTCTTGAATAAGCACATTGCTGTCATGCCATATTGTATCAGAGTAATTGTGCATGTACCCTGCAGACAGACATTCACACCAGCTGCCTCCCACCTCTACATAACTGAGACTTAAGAATTGGAAACTCTCCCACAAAAATATCATAATTGGCTCAAAGCTCACAGCCAGCCAGCCAGTTGCTGTTCTTGTTCATTGTGTGAGCCGCCCCCTTCTCATTCAAAGGGAAACAAAATGAGGAGAAGCAGGGCCACTCTTTCCATGCTGGACCTTGCTAATCTATTTTCAGCCTTAGAAGTTCTAATTTATTGTTACCAAAAAAATGTGCTAAAATCAAGATGTTAAAAATAAAATTTAGGTAGGGTTAAAGGATTTCACTTCCTACTTCCATACGACATGGGGAATTTCACAGGAATCCTGCTATTTAACCTTTGTATCCCTTGTATCTTTCCCTTTTGCCCACCGTTTCTGAAGGGGAGAGAATGGGGGGGCAGGGCGCAGGAGAAAACCTACCTAAAGAGAAAAGGTAGCAAATGGTGACAGAAAACCCTCCCCTCAGATACTTCCAGAAGGAAAATGTGATGAGCTGTAGGAACCTAAGGAAGCCACTATACGTATCCACACTTGGCTTCTCTTTCTGTCATTTCCCTGATCAACTCGCGTGCTCTGAAATGAACTTCAAAAATTGTGCCTCTTCCCAAGGTTTCCTTCCCCCAGACTTCATAACGCACTCCATCACCCAGGTCTTTGCAAAATTAAATGAAACACAGCAACAAATAAAGGTCATCCAAGGTAAATAATTTATGCCCTTGAGAAAAGGAACAAGCTCATCTTCAAGGATGGGTTGGAATAAGTGGTCATTGTCTCAGCACTCTTGTTCTGTTCAGTTTTTTGCGTGACATTTGTGCCTGTCCTCTGAACTCTTGAGGGTCAACTAAATCATTTGGGCTAGAGTTAGCCTGGTCTGCTACTCAAGTCACTTCCAATAAATATACCTTGAGCAATGTATGTTATCTCTGTGTACCAGTTTCTTTTGGAAATAGCCTCTCCTATGCCCACAGGTTTCCTTTGAAGAATAATGAATATTGTGATTAAAAATAACTTTGACAAAAATTTAATACTAATGCAAATAATAATATGGATTTTTAAATGCCACAGATCTGCTCTGCCCTTCAGCTGTTCCCTATTATTAATATTAATATTTTTCTCAAATATGTACCCTCAGATTCTTTTTTCAGGCCTTTAGTTTGACTTTTACATTATTTCCATAACCTACAAAAGTAGTCATTTAAGAACTCAGAATTCTGTCCTCAGCGACCCCTGATGCCTCCTCCAACCTCAGTGCCTTCTTTGCTTATACTGTTGTTCCACTCAGCACCCACACTGTTCTGGACCCCAATCATCTAAACAGGACGTTTCTTTCAAGAGATCAATTATAATCTTTCCCAAAACCGACTTCCCTGCATTCATCCCACTCAGCACTCTCTCTTATACTTCACACCTTCACGTGCTCACCACCTGGCTACACCAGTGTTTCCCAAACTGTGGGTCTCATTCTCTTGACAGGTTGTAAAATCAATTCAGATGATTTCTATTAGCATTTTTTAAAAACTAGAACAGAACAGAAAATATCAGAATGCATTGCACATAAAAATTAAGTATTGTTTTGTGAAACATTATTTTGTAAAATTTAGCTTACACACACAAATATATAGAGTCATGATGTGAAATCCATTTCTTACTGTGGTGCAAGTCAAAAAAAATCTGAAAGCCACTTGTTATACCATACCATGCAGTATTTGATTTATATAGGCTGTCTTTCTATGGCGTTCTCACCTCAGGGAGAGCACTTTCCCTCTCCAAGTAAATTTTAAATTCTCCAAAGACAAGCATCATATCTTTCATCTTTTTTAGTATCTTCCAATGAACCTACCATCAAGAGTACTTTGCTTGCAAGTTCCACACATATGCAAAAACAAACCAAACTCAAAGACCTGAAATTATTATGGCAGAAGGAGAGGCAACAAAACAACATATAACAAGCAAAGATTAATCAACTCTTAACCTGAAAATTTTAAAGAAACCAAGAAGATGGGTAGGTTGCGTTTTGTTTTGTTAGCGTTTGTTTTGGAGGTGGAGTGGTCCACTCAGATCCCCAGAAGGTAGAGGAGTTAGTGGAAGCTAGAATTGTCAAAGGCGGCTTCCTGGGAAAGCTTTGAAGATCAGTCTTGTAAAAAGGCATGAAAACAAGAGTAACTATGGAACGTACAGAGGGAAGAGAGGAAGCCATAAAATCTCTGGTGTTTATTGGAAAACAGTCAGATCACAATGAACCCAAAGCAGCAGTGGATACACAGTCCAGACCTCAATAACTGGTAAGGAAGCTAGAACTCACCCTCCTTCTCTCTCTGCCTTGCTCCAATAGTACGTAATTACTATAATGTATATTTTCTATTTTTATTACTGTATGATATACTTTATTTTTATGTTTATTAACTTCGTTTAGTGTTTGTCTTTCCTCACTAGAATATAGGTTTCAAGAAGGCAAGGATTCCTCTGTTGAATCATCAGTGCCTAAAACAGCACCTAGCATATAATACATGTTCAATCCATATCTGTGGAATAAAAGAACATACAGAAGAACAACTAAAAGGAGTAGTGAAACCAGACCTGGAAGAAAAGCCTTCTAGGACCACATTATTATGTTCTTGGTAGATATAACGTCCTTCCTCAGTAGCTAGCATAATATTTAAACCAAAAGGGGTGGCCCTATTAGAGGCTAGTTCTTTATAACAAGGAGATGTGATAGCACTATCCTCTTCAGCAATGCAGTGACCATGCAATTATCAATTTTTATATCTTGTATTTCTGAAAATTTTAAGGAAACAAAAAGATGGGTAGGTTGTGTTTTGTTTTGTTACCTTTTGTTTTGGAGATGGCGTGGTCCACTGAAAATTCAAAGATTGTCATTACCTAGGTCTCATCCTTACAATTTCCTGTTTCTTCCCAGTTAAGTCAGTATTGTGCTATGCTGCCATGGGCTGTCTGCAAGGTGTGATTTAGATAATACAGCATTAGCCTTCTCTAAATATCTCTTTTAATACTGTACCGGTTATCTATTGCTGCCTAACAAATTACCCTACAATTTGGTGGCTCAGAACAACAAACATGTATTATCTCACAGTTTCTGTGTCAGGAATCTGGGCATGGCTTAGCTGGGTCCTCAGGCTCAGGATCTCTCACAAGCCTGCAAGCGTGTCATGTCAGAGCTCAACTGGGGGAGGATCCATTCCACCCTCCCTCTTAAGGTTGTTGGCAGGATTCAACTCCTTGGGGCTACTGGCCTGAGGCCTCCCTCATGTAAGCCTCTGCTAGGGTAGCTGGCTGCATCCTACTGAGCAAGTGAGAGAGGAGAGGGTAAGCAAAGTAGCAGCCAGTCCTTTTTGTAACCTAATCTCCCAAGTAACATCCACCACTTTTACTGCACGATTTATTAGAAGCAAGTCCCTAGGTTCAGCCCACGCTCAAGGGGAGAGATTTATGCAAGGGCATGAATACTAGATGATAGGGACAATTCAAAGCCATCTTAGAAGCTGCCTAAGTCAAGTAAACATATTGCTTGCGATCCAAATTCTAATTCCTAAAGCCTTCAAGTTTAGTTTATAAAACAAGAAGAGTGGATTGTGCAGTCATTTCAAAATGCATACATGTAGCAAAATTTTCACCTTTGTACACCATAAGTATATACAATTTTTATTGAACGAGAAAAGGTATGAACCTATCCTGGTTCTTCTTTTCTAAGTTACTGTTTTAACTAAACTTTTGGTGGTGGTGGCTGATTAAACTTCACGAATTTAAAATAATTTTCGCAAAACGGTTTTTATTTAAATTGTTTCAGTCCTCTATTAAAAAAAAAAAAAAAAACCCACTATTGACATTTAGAAAAAACACAACAATATAGACATTATTGGATCCAAGGGCCTGCTTCAAGGACACCTTTTTTAAGTGCTAAGGGTACCGCTATGCCTGTTTCTGGAGTTAATTTTGATTGATCTTGAATAGAATTCTCTCTTAAGATTCCTCCTCCTCCTTTATTTCCACTTAGAACAATTTCTACCAAGAGTATCCTGAGGAACACTTGTTATGTAAGATATGCCTCTATTTCTGTGGTTAAATAAGTCTAGAAAACACTGTATTTTTTATGAGTCATAATATATGTTAGTATAGTAAAGACCCCAAGAAGTCCAGCAGTAAAGAAACCTGCCTACTCTCAATTTAGAATTTTCCAAGTATATACAACCTGTGAATCCCTTAACATCAGTGAAACTAGAGTTCTGCTAAACATTTTTTTTAGGGGGGAAATAGTGCCTTAGTGCAAAAAAATACCTACTTTTAGCATTAACATTCAAGTGAGTCAATGCAATGGTGAAAAAGCAGACACTGGATCCCTCTCGTAACAACCAGTTCTTTAGACAATGCCTTGGGAAATAGCTTTAAACCTCCATAAACTCCAACCATTATAACAATATAAATGCATTAAGTACTAATAATGTAAAACAGTTGAACATTCACAACACTGCTTCCAATTGCAGAAACATCAATTATGCTATCATTGTTTTATTGATGAACAAAAATTAGTGTCAACAGCCTAGTGAGGACTACTTTTTTTAAATGCGAAGACATCTTTACCAATATTACAACCAGAAGCAACTTCCATCTCTTGTTCAGAACCTTTGATATAATAAATACTATAGAATCTAGAAATATATTGCCTTATACCCTCTTAATATGATGTGGTTCTTTTCTTTACATCACATAAATAATCAGTTTCACTTTTAGTCCAGTAATAAGGACTGTTATGTCAGTTTCTGGAGTTACTTTTGATTGATCTTGAATAGAACTCTCTCAAAATTTTCTTTCCCTCTACAAAATATTGACCCTGAGTCCTTGCATGCAAGCATGGTACTGGATGGATTAAAGATGGTTGCAAACTCGCTACTTCTCTCTTCGAGACGTAGTTTTCCCCTCCCCTTGAATCTGGCCTGGCTTTGGGACTTGCTTTGACCAATTAGAAATGCAGCAAAAGAGATGTTGCTCCAGTTCCCATCCTAGCTTTTGCTCTTACTTCCTTAAAGCCAGCCACCAAACTGTGAAGAAACTTGAACTAGACTATGGAATGATAAGAGGCCATGGGGAGAAGGTGGCAAAGACCCTCTCCTTGCTCAGACTTGAGTGAGACTCCTCTGAGTCCTCTCTTTGATGAGGCCCTCACCTTGGGCTCTGTCCTTGGCCTGCTCAGTCCAGTTTTAGCAAGAATTCTACTGTCAGTTTATCTAAAATACCCAATCTTAGCATCAGATCACCCTTGATATCTTATCACCCTGGTCTGCCGCCAGCAAGAATCCTGTCAAGTCAGTTTAACCAAAATCTCTCTATCCCTGATGTCTCCTCTTAGTAATTTTCTATCTACTGACCACCCTGCTCCCTGGCTATAAATTCCCACTTTTCTTTGTTGTATTTAGAGTTGAGCCCAATTTCTCTCCCCTATTACAAACCTCATTGTAGTAGTTTCCTAAATAAAGCCTGCCTTACTATCTTTAACAAGTGTCATGAATAAAAAATTTTTAACAAAGGATTCTAAACATCTGGAAGATGAGAAGCCATTTCTGTTGTTCTAGTCTCAGCCAAGCTCCTAGCTCAGTGTTTTCTCAGCCTGGGCAATATTGCCCCTTGGGGACATTTTTGGTTGCCACTACTAATATCTAATAAGTTGAGCAGGGATGTTGCTAAAATCATACAATGCAAAGTATAGTCTCCACAACAATGTATTGTCCAGCACCAAATGCAGTGCCAAGGTTGAGAAATCCTATCCTAGATGACTGCAGCCCTATGAGTCACGATAGCCTCACCATATGGAGCAGATGAGCCCAGTCAATCCACAGACTTGTGAGAAATAATACTTAGCTGCTGTTTTAAGCATCTCTTGGGGTAGTTTCAATGGTATGCTATTGTTAAACCACTGCGGAATGCTAGGGGAGGGAGCCCTAATTTGTAGTGTTTGCATTTGCCCGTGGTATTAATACTACCATAGTCCATTTTAGGCTACCAACATAAGCCACAGAACTCAAGGCTGGAAAGGCATGCACAATTGGCTCCATGAGCCAATAGGACTTGGTTACCCTACAATAGGCAACTGAGGCAAAATCCCGTGTACAACATCTTTTTAAGTCTGAATTCTAGGCATGGGCATTCCCTGTGTGCAGTTGACCGCCTAGTCAGGGTTCTCTACTTGTGCCTTGTAGCCACATGGCTATTGGAAGCTTCTCCTTTAAATGATGAGACGTTGATTCTATGTCTTTTTTTTTTAAGTGTCTTTATCTTTATTGTTGAAGATATTACAGATCTCCTCTTTTTACCCCCATTGATACCCTCCACCTCGCATCCACCCCACCCCCAAGCCCTCCCCAGACCAGTGTCTGTCTCCATGGGCCACGGTTATAAACATATAAGTTCTTGACTAATCTCTCCCTGCCCACTCCCCCCTCCCATCTTCCCTCTGAGATCCCTCAGTCTGTTCCATGCTTCTATGTTTCTGGATCCACTTTGTTCATCAGTTTATTTTGTTTATTACATTCCACATATAAGTGAGATCATGTGGTACTTGTCTTTCTCTGACTGTCTTATTTCACTTAGCATAATACTTTCTAGTTCCCTCCATGCTGTCCCAAAGGATAAAAGATCCTTCTTTTTTACAGCTGCATAGTATTCCACAGTGTAAATGTGCCCCAGCTTTTCTATCCACTCATCTACTGATGGGCACTTGAGCTGTTTCCAGATCTTAACTATTGTAAATTGCACTGCTATGAACATAGGGGTGCATAAATTCTTTGTGATTGGTGTTTTGGGTTTTTTAAGATATATTCCTAGAAGTGGGATCACTGGGCCAAATGGCAGGTCAATTTTTAATTTTTTGAGGAAACACCATACTGCTTTCTATAGTGGCTGAAGCAGTCTACATTCCCACCAGCAGTGTACTAGGGTGCCCTTTTCTCCACACCCTCGTCAGCACTTGTAATTTGTTGATTTGTTGATGGAGCCATTCTGACAGGTGTGAAGTGATCCCTCATTGTGGTTTTAATTTGCATCTCTCTGACAATTAGCGACATTGAGCATTTTTTCATATGTCTCTTAGCCATCTGCACGTCCTCTTTGGAGAAGTGTCTATTTAGGTCCTTTGCCTGGTTTTTAATTGGATTGTTTGTCTTCCTTTTGTTAAGTTGTATGAGTTCCTTATATATTTTGGATATTAACCCTTTATCAGATGTGTCATTGGCAAATATGTTCTCTCTACTGTCCTTCTGACTTGTGTTATTTTTTGCAACATTAAAATTGTCAAACTGGGTTTAGTCAAGAGGCTCACACAGAGGATCACAGCATGGACTCCACTCCGAAGTAATCCCACAACACCCACAACACTCTCATAGTTTAGTACTGAGGCAAACAGTCGGATTGCCCCCGCTAAACTGTGGGTTTTCTTTGTGAAATGAAACATCTGAGCAGGCAAAAGTGAAAGCAAGGGTGGTGAGGGGACGTCTCCCTATGCCAAGTTGGGGCTCATGCTAGAGCATGCTTTGGTGTAGAAAAAATGTTTTCCTTCCAGATAGAGGGAATTTCTTCTAGCACATAAGCCCAAAACATTCTTATTTCCTAGAGCAGCCATTTCTCAGATTTCAGGGTGGGCACTGAATTTTGGTTTGGTTATTATAGTTTTGTGGTTAGGAGCGTGCATGAAGCCAAACTTCCTGGGTTTCCATCTTGCCTTGCTAGCTGTGTGACCTTGGGCAACATATTTGTGAAATAAGGATAGTAACGGTATGTATTTCAGAATAAAGATAGGGAATGTTTGTGTAGTGCTTACCACATAGTAAGCTCTCAATAAATAGTAGCTATTATCATTATTAGAAGCATTTAAAGTTTATATGCACTATTTCTATTTAACTTTCCCCCTTTTAACTGTAAACAAGAGCTTTTTCTAAAAGCAACGGTAGTTCTAGGTCAAGGATAAACTGTTTTGCACACAACTTTCCTCTCCCCCTGAACAAACCACACCCACTTCCTGTTGCATGCAAATACAGGTACCTAAAGGGACACTCAACGCCAGGCGACCTGTGCAGGACAGTAAGATTGCGACAGAGCGCACTCTGGTGTACACAGTGGGAAGCCAGGATGGGAGGAGGTAAAGAGAAGCAATGCTTTGCCCAAGAGTTCTAGGTTGATTTGTGTGGATATAAGAAGTTACTGCAAGTCACTAGATTTTTTTTTAAATGATGTGATAAAAACAGTATTTTTGAACGAATAGTCTGACAGTAACGTTCGGGATTGATGTGCTAGAAAAAGTGATGACAGGGAAGCCAGCTGAAAATCTATTGTATCATTGCTGGGGTGAGATCACAAGAGTTTGGGGCTGAGCAGTTAACGGGAACCAAGAGGAAGGGATGAACATGGCAAACATTATGAAAGAAGAAATCACAGGACCTAAAGACAAAAATTTTTTAAAGAAAGGCAAAGAAATATAGGACCTAAAGACAAGCTTGATTTTAAAGAAAGGCAGTCTCATCAACATATTCCGTATAGATGAATGCCATGAATTTCAATCCCCACAAATAAGCTGTTAGCATCTTCTATTTTAGAAAAGTCCATAAGGGTAAAAATAACCCAATGTTTACTACAGGGGTTGTTTGCTTTTAAAGAACAAAATTAATTTACTATTAATCAAAACTTGAAAGTTCTAGGTGAAACTGGACACTTTGTCATTAAAAGACATTGTCCGGTGAGCTAGATGTCTTTTGTACCAACTCTGGATTAAGTCAACAATCCTAAATTCAAAGAGTTCCCAAGTGATTTTTAGGTTCCAGTCTGATATAAAAAAAAAAAAAAAGTGCTAGATATTTCCTGCCAAGCGTTCTAGATAACGCTGTTTCCCAACCTGGTAGTATCCAGTGAGGTAGATGAAAGGTTAATGTCCGGCGATGTGTGCTTAGGCAGGCTCAATAGCCATCTCAGATGGGTGAATAAAAAAAATAAATTTATTAAAAGGATGGGGATATCCAAAGGGAAGGGCTACATAGCACTGAGCCAAGGGTATTGGGTCCATGATGGTAGCAAAATACACTGGGACAGTGAAGCAAGGGAGAGAGCGCATAGAAGGAGCAGCAAGAGAGCCCAGGCTGGGCTGCTCCAGCTCACTGAGAAGTCAGAGAGAGAAGGGGGCCTTGGGGACAGGTTCAGGGGGTTAGCCCAGGACAAGCTGCCGCTGCTGCGGTTGTTCCCCTGGTTGCAAATCTCATGGGGTCCCCTCGGAGGGATGGAGATGGTGCTGGCATGCTCCCCTAGTGGGGAGCGCGCACTGGGTCCCTTGTCCTGAGCTATTTATCTCTTTCTTGCAGGCAGGAATCTTTGGGGAGGCCTCAGGGGAGTGTCTCAATAGAATATTCTATTCTATTAGAGCTGTGCTCTTTCAGGTCATGGTCTCCACTGATTGGTCAGTGCCAGGGCAGGGGGTCATTAGTCAATGTATCTGGTCCTGAGGCAGCCAAGGCGCCACTTGTCTGGTTTCACTGCTTATCTGGGCCTGGAGCTGAAACACAACTAAGGCCTTGATGTTATCTTTAGGGAGCAGCGCTCAGGGGGCCTAAACCGCATGACCAAGGATATGCGAGGGGAGGATAGGTTACCCTGGGGACAAGGTTCTTGTTTTCCCAGTTTCGCCCCTTGCTAGGCATCTGGGGCTTCCTGCCCTGGTGAGGTTCTGTACCCTAGTTTCTGCACCTGGATTTCTGTACCTGGCCCGTCTAACAGTAGATTTAACTCAACATGTATATCCAGTACCAATTCTGCGCAGAGCTCTGTGATAGTTTGGACAGCAAGCACCTTTCCTTTTCCTTGGTTTATAAGCCCTGGAAGTTTCATAAGCATAGGCATCCACAGGTGAAAAAGGAGGAATTTTTATTTAGTCCATCTGTTCATCCTGGACTCACATAAGGAATATCTTCTGCCTTCTTGTCTGTAACTGACAGTTTGATTCTGTCTTTTCCCTTTGTCTTACTACGGAAAACTGATATTGCACAAATTCCCCAATATTTCTTTTCTGTTTTACAATGGGAACTTCATTTGGTTCATTTTCAAAAATATTTTCTGAGCATGTAATGAAGGTCTGTGTCAGATCCAAGTGCAAAGTGATAAAGAAATGATCCCAGTCCGCTCTCTGGGAACGCACAGCCTGGTGAGAGGAAGACGCCCATATGTCTATATTCCCATGTCTTTCTGTGGAAGGACTTAAACAGTAAGAACAGGGAGATGTGCAACACAAAAAATAAAGGTTATTAGAAGCAAGTGAGAAAGATAAGGCAAAGGGAAAGCAATGATGGGTTCCTACGATAAAGGCAGACTAGTGCACACAATAAATATAATGGAGGCCTACATGTGTTTGCTAAGGATCCACCAGGAATTTGGCTCAAAGCCTTTTAGCAATCTCCCTATAAGGGAAAACATGATCAGTTACACAATCCACAGGTTCCAGCAGATGAAAGCAGACAAAAGCAGACCAGTTGCTCAGGATATAACCAGTCCGGATATAAGGCCAAACAAACCCACAAGGATCCTGAAAATGCAATATTATGTGATATACTGAAGAACATCCTCAATAATATCCTTACAGCAAATGGAGTGGGGCTATTTCAGCAGCACATCTCAGTATGGGCTGATGGCTTATCATCAAAGCCAAGTTCAGTGAAAGCAATTTTACAGGGGTTCATTTAAGCAGAAAATTTCCTTACACCGTGGTAAGTACAGTCATTGAAATAAGCATCAGTGCTATGAGACAGTGAGGGGACACAACTACAATTTCATTCAGAGTTGGAGCAGACATCATCACCCAGGAGAGGACTTGGAAACTTCTATTCAATTTCCAAAGGAAATGGGAAGGTTTTGGTGCAAACACCTAGCTCTTAGAACTCAAATTTTTATTATGGGTTGGTTACTGTTTTAAAAGGGTCTTCTCATCACTGTAAAATTCACATTAAAAAATTAAAACATACTTTTAATTGAATGGTTCTCATTTTCTTTGTAGTTTACATATGTCCATCCTTAAAATTAAATAAGATGACAAATAAAGAATATCGAGTCTGCCTACCTGAAGAGTAAGTGCCTGAAGACTCAGTGAGGGTTTAGACTTATATTAAGTTTAAAGTAGGCTCCCCCAGAAATCCAGGAGCACAGAAAAAAGAGATTTTTGGTAGTCCTGATTCCATGTTAAACTACATTTTTTAAAAATGATACAAGTTATATTTCTGCCCAATAATAGAGAAAAAGTAAAGAGAAAAAGAAGTTCTCAACCTAAAATAATCCACACATCTGGTGTCAAAAGACAAAGTCTTAGATTTCTAATTTATCCAATAAAAAGGGGGTGACAAAATTTGTCTTGAAGGGAAGGAAAAGCACAGAGAATATAATATGTTTCTGTTGTTGGTGTTATGAAAGTAGTATTTTTCTGCAGTTTGCCCAGGTGTGAAAGGGAGGTTGCATTTCCCAGCTTCGTAACACGACTAGCTGCTTCACCCACAGGCACAGAGGAGCCTCCATGAACCATGCAGGCAAGCGGCCAAGAGGCCTCCCCAGTACTATGACTGGGGCTAACAGCAGATAACGAAGGATAATGTTGAATCTCCGTAGATAAAAACTTCAGGAAATGAGAATGATTGGCAGAGAAGAGAAACCAGAGGTGATCCTACTTGCCAGCCACATCAGAGAGCGTTCGGAAGCATTTGCCTTGATGTCTCTATCTCCGAGTACATGCGATTAGTTGCTGAGACTACAAAAAGATATTTAAAATTTTTACCCAGCAGTGCTTTATATACTAAGGTTGACAACATTTTTGTGTGTGACAGATATAAAAACCAAATATTTAAAATCCATCTGCCACCCTGTAAGGAGGGTGGATCTTTTAGACTAAGGATCTTTTGTTTGCTGAGCACGAATGAAGCCACCCTCAGAACTACAGGCACTTGAGGAGGGTATTAAATGATGGGTGAGGAGGAGCGGGGTGAGATTCATTTCTATGCATAAGAGAGTGGAAAGGTAGGTGTGGAAAAAGCAAAGGGGGGGAAGCTGGGGGTTTTATGAAAGGGAAAGAAGAGGAAAGACAGAGTAAGAAACTCATCAACTGGGGGTGAGGGGAACCGTCTCCTCCAGTGGGACCTACTGCCCAATGACTACCTTTCACTCACCGGTCTCCACATTCTCACGCATGCAAATCTAGCCCCACAAGCAAAAGAGCAACCTGGGCACGGAGTGGATTTCCTTTGGGGGAGCCAGTAGTGGGGTTCAGTCCCACTTCCCAGCTGAGGGAAGCAAGAGCAGGGGCTGCTATGAGAGCACAGGCACACTCACCACTTTTCACCTAACTCTGTGCAGAACCCTTAAAAATTGAAAGGCTGAAGGCATCCATGGCTCCGGCTCATTCTTACCCAGTTTACTTACCTAATTTGCAGACCCTGTGGGTTCTGCCTCCCAAGTCCCTCAAAAGCAGCCCCCGCTGTGTTCTGTTCCTATGGCTATTCCCCCCTGCGACTTCCCGTGACCTCTGGCAGAACTCAGCCTCTCCCACCCGCAGTGCTCGCCACTCTTCCCTGTACTCAGGCCCTGTGAGCCCCTTCCCACACACGAATTATTCATGAGGGCGCCATCCGAGGGCAGCAGCAAGGGCCACGTGAGGGCCGCTTTCTTCTCATGGATTCGACAATGCTTTATACACAAACAGTGGTTAGAAAGTGCTTGTGAAAGCGAAGGGGAAAGAAGGGAGACAAGGAAGGGGGCACTAGAGGAGACCGGGGACGGGTTGGGATGGAGGCGAGGGAGGGAAGGGGGGGAAGGGAGTAGACATTTCATAGCTGCTTTGTATGGGGTATATAACAGGCCTGCAGGACAAGTCTTTCAAAATAAGCTTTTCCACACTCTTTTCTTTTTTCACAGCCAGATCCTTATTGCATTTGGTGCGGGTATCTTAGTTGTGCCTTCTAAACAAATCCCACAGCATTTATACATATCCAGATAGTAATGTTTAGCTCCAGATTTTTCTCTTATTCAAATACCTCTTCTATGTTGTTGTTTTACCACCAGTGTTCTTTATTTTTAAGATATTAGGAGAATGGACTAAGTGGTTTGGAGACTGTTCAGAGTCATTTTATTTTGCTGTGCACTCCAGTTATCCTTTGTTCCTATCCGAGGTATTTCATGGAGGATAGTATATTACATATAGCTAAAATGATTACTTTTCTCATTTCTGTGGCTCAGAAAAATCTGACAAGAACCTCTGCAGCTGTACTGGTTAGAGTCTCAGACTGTGATCCCCAGCCAGGTGCAAGGACAATGGCTGCCTATGAATGTCCCTCGTGCCAGCTGTTATCCCAACATGTGCAGTGTGCAGCACTAGAGGGGGAGGACTCTGTTCTATCTGTACCCTTTTTTGGTAAGGAATAAGCTTTGCTATCATCTTTGAAATAGCTTCTAATGAGTTGGAAGAAATATATTGTTTTTTGCAATATATTTTCCATCAAAAGCACCAATGATCTATCAGTTTTGGCATCCTAATGTCTGAAGTAGATACAGAGCCCAAGACTTCAGGCCGCAAAGGTTATTGGTAAACTGATGTGGGTGATTTCACTCAAGCCTGCAATGGAAATTAATCCATCATGGAAGTACCCTGTAGTCAGATACAATTGACATAATGAATAGGTAAAACATAAAACAGAAGAACATATTGGCAGGTTAAGACATAAGAGGGACCAAGGGAATGCATGTAAGGAATCTAGGACAATAAATCTGGGTGACAGTTCAGTTTTTAAAAGTACTAACAATGTTGTCTAAGGAATCCCCAATATAGCAGGAAGGGATTCCAATTTACAATAGGCCATACCCTTCATTCTCTCACTTTTAAGTCAGTGTGTTATTCATAAATACTTGATGAACTGAATTATCATCTAAAATCAGAAAGGTGGCAGAAACAAAAGTATCCTGTATCAGATTTATTTTATTCAAAATCACATAATCTTATATTGAGACAAGACCTTGCAATCCAACCTCCTGTTGAGCCCTGGAATTCCTTCCACAGCATCCTAAAGCAGATGGTCAAGTGGTCTGTCTTCATTTTTTTTTTTTTTTTGCATTTATCTGTCCAGTTTTCTCAACATCATTTATTGACTATACTGTCTTTTCCCCACTGTATATTCCTGCATCCTTTGTTGTAAATTAATTGACCATATAAGTATTATCTATTAATAGCTGAGATATAAAAGCAACTAGATGTCCACCATCAATAGATGAAGGGATAAGGGAGATGTGGTAAATCTATACAATGGAATATTACTTGGCCATGAAAAACAATAAAAATCTTGCCATTTGCAGCAGCATGGATGGACCTAAGGGGTATTATGCTAAGTGAAATAAGTCAGATAGAGAAAGACAAATACTATATGATTTCACTTATATGTGGAATCTGAAAATAAATAATGAAACAGAAACAGACTCAAAGAACAAACTGATGGTTGCCAGAGTAGAGGGGAGTGACAAGATGGGTAAAAAAGATAAAGGTGATTAGGAGATAGAAATTTCCAATTATAAAATAAATAAGACACAGAAATGTAAAGCATAGGGAATATAGTCAATAATATCATAATAACTTTATATGAGGACAGATAGTTACTAGGCTTGTCATTGTGATCACATTGTAAGCTATAAAAATGTAGAATCACTATGTTTAATTGAAACTAATTAATATTGCAGGTCAACTGTACTTTAATGAAACAAACAAAAAAGATTAAAATAACATATCCTATGTCAAAAGGGTAGGGAATTAAGAGAGGTGAAATAAGAGACATACTTTTATATCCAACAATGCTTTTTGAATCAAAGTAAGTAATATGACTAATTATTCTAACTTATATTCAAGATATAATTAGAAAGTTATTATATACAGTCAAGACTCAAAGGTATGTCACTCCAAGTACAATGTGATATTTTTTCTAAATAGACTCAACTGTCACATTCAATTTCTCATATTATAATTTCTGTAATCTCCCCAGCCTAAACTAGAACATGTTAAAGGCTTTTGGAGCAGGTGACACAGGGAAATAATATTTCCAAGAATTTTTTCCCTGAAAATTTTAAAGGATGGCATTTCTTTCTGTTTTGTATTTAACCCAATAAACTTGATGTTGAAATTGTCATTTATAATCACAGGCCTTGGGAGACATCTGCGTTGCTCCAGCCTCCCACAGAACTTTAGACTTTGCAAACATTCTGAAACTCTACCACTTCCCCTGATTCTGAGGTTAAAAGCAAGTGCTTGCCCTCCTTACTCTAGTTAAGATCTTATCTTCTCCTGTTTTTGTGTCTCTGATAGGTTGGCCTGGTACTTCTCCTGAGCAGAACAGAAAAGTGCTTTGACATTTGCTTTCCTCCAAGCTCAAACTAAAAGAAGACCATAGGAACATGCAGACAACACACACACACACACACACACACTCACTGCATTAGTCCATTAGTCTTCCCAGGGCCTGGAGGCTCACATTGCTCCTTCCTCATCTGTGATGAATACATCACTATGTGTGTCTTCTATCTGCTTTGGGTTTTTGTAACCCTAAGTTCATAAAAGAGATTTGTTCACTTCAAGTAATTCTTCTTTCTTCCTCTAAACAAATTTTGAAAAGAGTATATTTTAAATATTATAGGTTAGTTCTGTCATAGGTTCCTAATATGCCAAATTCCTTTTGAACAACACTGGTGCTTATATTTCTTCCACATCATTGAAAGAATATAACAGAATGAACTCCAGGAAGCATGCCACATACATTTTATTTTAAATCCAAGTGGTGAAATTAAGCCAGATTATGTTGGGAATCTTTGAGATATTTTTAAATCATTAGAACTTAATTATAATTAAGAAATACCAATTTAAATGCAAAATAGTTATTTCTCTCTTTATTTCCTACGGTCAGTGAAAGAAGGTTCTCACACTATTCCAAATAAAAGAGACCCTTGCATTAACTTTCTAAGTAGTTATCTTCCAAACATCTTCAACCTAATAAATCTTGAAATTTCTCAAATGGTTCCTCATCTATGGACAAGTAAGCCAGGACCTTTGCAGGAGTTTCCAAAAATAATTTAGAAGGGATGACCTCTAAGTCACGTTTAAAACTCATGATTCTATGAAATTACACATTAAAAGTAATGGGAAAATACCACATACTTAAATACAGACATATTAGGGTACGTAGATGTCCCGCTATGGACAGAAAATCACACCCTTGGACAAATATTAAAATGACTTGGAAATTAAAAGACAAAAAATTGAGAGTCTCACAATCAGAGAGTATGATTTAATAAGCCTGACAGAAAGTTCCCAAATTAAAAGTTTTTCTTAAACTTTTAAAAAATAACTTCTTTAAAATTCCCCAGGTAATTCTCAGGTGCAGCCAGGGCTGAGAGCCAATGATTTGGGATGTATCAGGGGGGGTCTGTGGGGAGTTTGGAGACCGGAAATTATTCAAAGTTCAATAACTTTCTCTCCTTGAGAATCTACACTTCTGCTTATATTAAAGAGATTGTGGGATAAACACCATAACTGTCATCCACTGGCTTTAGTCTGGGAAGGCTTTTAAAGGAGATGAAGTTTAAGCAGAGTTTTAAAAGAGAACAGAGTATAGTTTTATTCTAAAAACAGAGGAGCCAAGGTTAGGTCAGGGATTTGGAAGAGTAAGAGTGAATTATGTTCGGAGCTGGAACAGAGCTTTTAACTGAGAGCAATTAAATACCCAAAACCCATGATCAAAACTTTGTCTCCTCTAGGCACTCAATAAATAGTAATTAAACTTCATTGTCATTGAATTAAAATAATCTTAATGGAAAACCCTTAAATGGCTCAGATTAAGTTTTGTATTTATCACTGTATCCATTTAATCCTGCCTGTACCTAAAGATTTAGAAATACTATGACCCCAGGATCATGCTCCTCACTCTCCCTTCCCAACACATATTATCTTCCCTGTAGCACAATGAATGGAAATTGTTCAAGCATTTTTATTAGCAACTTCCACTCCTTATTTTCACAGACCCTGTGTTACCCTGATCCCATTCAATGAAGAACGGCTTTGAGATCTTATAAAAATTTCCAATATCCACGAATATAGTAGATAGCTCTTAATCATCCTGGTCCTATGATGACAGTCCCATTACCATGGAAGAAAAGATTGTATTTTAAGATAACATTTCCAATGAATTTTAGAATCTAATAGTACCTTATACCTAGTTCCTTTTTAAAATTTGTAAAATATTTCTCATGCTTTTTTAAATATCACTTTTGTTCCCTAGAGAGAGTTGAGTCAAATATGGATAGATTGTGAGATATATAAAGAAACTATTCACTGGCTAATTGAAATTTTAGTGAGACTTACTTGAAAATCAAACATGACCTTCCTATAATATCTTTCCCCAGAGACGTGCAATCATCACTTAAAGATCAGCAGCTGTTAGCCCCGGCACCCAATAAGCTTTTACCAGTAGCCATCATCCACAGATAGCAAGAGGTGGCAGAATTAAACAAAGCATCCTTACCATCTTTAGGTGGGAACACAGCATAAGATATGCTGGACTCATTAATAGGATCTGTGGGAATAGTGTAATACCTGACCTTAAAAATATTGAAACAGTCACAGTGTGTCTTTGATGCCACTACACCTCAATCATAAATCCATTCATTCACCCATCCATTCATTCAGCAAACACGGAGCCTGCTCTGTGTGCCAGACACTGAAAAGGACAGGCTAGTCACTGTCTCACAGTTTAGTTGGGGAAATCTACCACTAAACAGGTACACAAATTAAAAATTATAATTAAAAATTGAAAAATAAATGTTGTGAAGGTAATAAACAGCAGGTTGGGTGAGGGACTAATGAAAGGGAACCAACCCTCCACACAGTCAAGAGAAGGAATTCCAGAGGGAAGAAGGCTCTAGGTCAGGCTGGAGAGAAAGGAGGTCACTGTTAGCTTGTGTGGAATTTCTTTACTACTCAGCCTGGATGCTCTCTGCTGCCCAGTGCCAGGAGTTCAGACTAGCCAAGAACACCTCTGTGGGACCCAAATCCAGCCCCTGCCTTACTGTCTCCTTTGTGAAAAGTCTTCCACAGCAGACTCAGCCTTGCTCTGTGTATATGCACACATGCTTCTGTGTGTGTATCTCTTGTGTGTGTGGGGGGGGGGGGGCTAGCATAATTCTGGTTTTCTAATAAAGCTAATTATTTTTATCCTGTAGCTATAGACTTAGTTTTTCAAGAAAACTAGATGGGCAGTTACTCTTGAGTATCACTTATGTGGGGAGTATGAACACACTGCCAGTGTGGAGGCGCCCCCAGGAAGACGTATGAATCCTCTGATACGCTGACTTTGTGGGCGAGTGGGGAATAGGAATCCATAGCAAGAGCTAAAAAGTCTGTGGTGCACATCAGCAAGTTAGGAAGAATCTCAAGGGAACCTATTTTTAAAAGTCAACTGTGGTGGCTGTACCCTTTAGCTTTGAGGTTTTCAGCCTTTTAAACCCTATATCTTCTTTTGATAAACATAAAAAGCCAACATACTCTGTTATGGGTTGAATTGTGTCCCCCCTAAAAAATTATATATATGAATCCTAATCCCCAGTATCTGTGAATGTGACTTTATTTGGAAATGGGGTTTTTGCAGATGACCAAGTTAAGATGAGGTCATTAGGATGGGCCCTAATCTAGTATGGCTGTGTCCTTATAAAAAGGGATGCATCTGCAAGTCCAGAAATACCAAAGATCGCCAACAAACCATTAGGAGCTAGGTGAGAGGTATGGAGCAGGTTCTCTCTCCAAAGGAACCAAACCTGATGATACCTTGATCTTGGACTTCTGGCCTCTAGAACTGCAAGACAATGAGTTTCTATTGTTTTAAGCCACCCAGTTTGTGGTACTTCGTATTGGCAGCCCTAGCAAATTAATGCACACTCCTCCAACTCTATTTAAAATTTCTGAATAAATGGAAAAGCAACCTCTTTTGGGTCTATAATTATTTAAAGATAAAAAGCTAAAAAAATGGAAAATTATTACTAAAGGCAAGAGGTAAGAGGATAAGAGAGTGCCCCTGCACAGTTGAGAATCACTGCTCTAGCTTCTCTGAGTTCTATAGGAGACTTGGGTGCCCAGCCAGACCTCCTCCCTGACTCAGAGGAGACCACTACCAAGGTGTACTATTGGGGAGAGGTAGTGGAATCCTATACGGTGCCCTCCCTGAAATCTCTACCTGATGATGCCCATAAAATACTTCAATAGCAGGCTGGACAGTTATGTCCACTCTTAGGCATGGGTGTCTGGGAAACCATTAACCCAACAGTTGAATGAGAACCAGGAATGGGGACCAGGAAGATCTTTACACCATCTTGGCTTCAATTCTAGATGTCATAAAGTAGAGGGGATTTTATCTTGCCTTGGAACTAAAGTTATATATACTGTATTAGTTTTCTAGAGTGGCACTAATGAAGTACCACAAATTTGGTGGCTTCTGCCTCACAGTTTTGGAGGCTAAAAGTCCAAAATCAAGGTGTTGGCAGAGTTGCTTCCTTCTGAGGGCAAATCTGTTTCATGTGTCTCTCCTGCCTTCTGGCAGTCTGAAGCTTGTGGATACATCACTCTAATCCTCTCTCTTCACATGGCGTTCTCCCTGTGTGACTGTGTCTGTGTCCAAATTTCACCCATGTAATTAGAACACCAGTCATATTGGGGTAGGGCCCTCACTAAGAACCTCATCTTAACTCGATCATCTACAAAGACCAAATTTTCAAATAAGATCATATTCACAAATACCAGTGCTTAAGACTTCAAGATACTTCTGGGGGAAGGAGAACACAATTCAACAGATATCGGCATGACCTTCCATACTATGAGAGACTAAAGAGCATCCATAAGGTTCTAAAATAAGGAGCTGATCCCGCAGGCCCAACTACTCAACCATTGTAAGGAAGCTTCCCTAAGGATGGACACTGTCAGTGGGCTCCCCCTGCTGGAAGAGTCAATGATGTATTTTAACCAATCGAGCTGCATTTATACCTGTGACTTCAGGTGAAATTGGCCAATAATTTTCCTTTCTTCTTTAGCCCTTAGAATCAAGGTTACATTATTCTCATAAGATGAACGGGGGGTGGGGGGCACTGTCCCTATTTAATGTACTCTGGATTATTATGTATAAGATGGAAATTAACTGTTTTGTTGCTTGAAGAGTCACTGGAATTTGCTTATAAAACCACTTTGGCCTTAATAATGCTTAGTTTTGTTTATAGGCAAATTTTTTTAAAAACTACTTATTCCCTCCCTCCCCCCCCCCCAGTTGCTGTGTGTGTGTATATGTGTGTGTATGTCTGTCTGTATGTCTCGCTCATTTCCTGCCTTCTTTTGAATCAATTTGGGGTTTTTTTTAATTTTCTTTTATTCTGCGACTAGTTTGGAAGTCCTACTTTATATTCCTATTTACTTTTACTTTTACTTTTTCTTAAATTTTAACATGCTATGGCAAGTTCTGGTCAAGCTTGCTATATCTAAATGCTCTTCAACTTTGAAATCCAGGAGACAATTGATTGCCTAGATATTATTACACAACTTCTGTACCCAGAACCAGATGTTCAGTGACCTAACTATATAAAGGCAGCTTTTGAAACCATAAAAACTAATTATGTTGAAATTTGAGAACTGGGGTACAAGAGGCTTGGTAAACACTGCTTTTACCTTAAACAGGCAGAACACTATTGCCCAATTCAGGCATGTCTGTGAAGCCTTTGAAGAGACTCAAGAAGCCACACTCATTGGATGTTTGCCTGTCTGATGTTCTCTGTTAGACTTAGAGCTTCTCACAGTAAAATGTAACTGGTACACAATTTACTTGTCAAAGTGTTCTTTTTCATCAAGACCTAGAATCAGTCTTCTGTAGAAATACTTTGCCTAGATACTTAACAAAATCTAAATTAATATCTTGGACCTCATACTTGACAGTACAAGGACTTGGAATACCGATCCTCTAAAAAATAATTCTTCCCATCTCACATGTAACTATGTTCTAGCATTTAATTTTACCTTGTTTTTTTGTTTATTTGTTTGTTTTTGTTAATCCTCACCTGAGGATTTTGTTTTCCCGATTTTTAGAGACAGTGGAAGGAAGGGAGGGGTAGAGAAAGAGAGAGGGAGAGAAACATCAATGTGAGAGAGATACATCAATTGGTTGCCTCCCACTCAGCACCCTTGACTGGGACTCAAACCCCCAACCCTCTGGTGCACAGGTGGATGCTCTAACCACCTGGCCAGGGCAATTTCACCTTGTGTTTAACTCCACAAACAGACATTACTATTTGTTTTTCAGACTTATTTTATCATCTTATCCATTTTTCATCTTGCATTTCAAATTCCTGGGAGCATGAATCTTCTTGTTTGTTGTATCTGCTGACTCTCACCCATGGTAGATTGTTTCCCTATTAATTTTATAACTTTCTGCATTTGTCAAACTTGTTTTAACAGGTTTTATCCTGTGGGGATCCCAGTCCAAGGAAGTTTTGTGTTTTTCTCTGCTCTGATTTGAGACTGATTTTTATGTTAATTTCTAGATTAGAAGGTGTATATAACACACAGAGAGTGGGCAAAGAAGCAGATAATAGTAGACAAAAGAATTTAATATGTGATAAGACTGACCGATTATTTTACAATATATGAAACAACCTCACTGAAAGAGATTGAGAGCTGGGAGTGGGGGAGTGATGACTTCAAACTTTGGAAATAAGTGAAGTCTCTAAAACTAAAGGCAGAGGAAAACTGTACGTAGACACTGAACTCCAGTTGATGGAGTTGAACTCTAATTGATTTGACAATTCTGCTACGCTCTACACTTATACAGGATTTAAACAAATAAATGGATTAAGAGTGGTGGGAACCTGATCTCTCACTGTTGGAGTGAGAGGTTACAGATAAACAAGGGGAGATGCTTAGTGAGTACTGGATTATAACTCAAAGTATAAAATAAATGTTTTTAAGTCCATATTAATAGAAATAAATGATTAAAAAAATAAATAGGAGGGACACAAAAATCTCATGCAAAAGAATTCTGAATAATTTATGTAGATACTCCACCCTCAAGGCAGGACATATAACTCCCCTCTCCTTAAATGTGGACTTTGCATAGTGACTCCCTTCCAAAGAGTAGAGTATGGAATGGGGGACAAAAGTAACTTTATAGTAGAGAAACCTGACAAACACTACCTAAGCCAGGTGACCAAGGGCAGTATTAACAGTGGTAAGTCATGTTGATAATATGTACTCTTGATACGATGTGATGAAAATGGCACTTTGCCTTTGTGGACTTCCTCCCCAAAATGCATAACCCCAATTTAATCTGAGAAAATCTCCACACAAATCCCAATAGAGAAACATCTACAAAACACCTGACCAGTTCTCAAAATGTCAGGATCATCACAACAAGGAAATTCTAAGAAACCATTGAAGACAAGTGGAATATGAGTAGAGTTCTGGAATAGGAGAATGATATTAAGTAAAAACTAAGGAAATCAGAATAACATACAGAATTTCACTAATAATAATGTGGCAAAATCGGTCCATTAGTTTTTAGGAATGTACTATACTAATAATATAAGATGGTTATAATGAGGACATGAGGCTTATAGAAACTTGCTATACTATCTTTGCAACTTTTCTCTGAATCTAAATTTATTCTAAAAAATATAGTCTATTTTTTTATAAAGATAATGCTGCAACACACTTCCTGTTGCCAAAAAAAATTCTGAGAAATCTTAAAATGTAGGAAAAAATATATTTTTGGCCTGCCTGCAATATTATTCTAAAATAAAGACTGTTGCCCAGCTGGGCATGGCTCAGTGGTTGAGCATTGACCTAGGATCCGGGCAATCGGGGTTCGATTCCCGGTCAGGGCACATGCCCGGGTTGCGGGCTCAATCCCCAGTCGGGGGCGTGCAGGAGGCAGCCGATCAATGACTCTCTCATCATTGATGTTTCTATCTCTTTCTCTCCCTCTCCTTTCCTCTCTCTGAAATCAGTAAAGATATATTTAAAAAATTAAAATTAAAATTAAATAAAAACTGTTAAAAAAATGTAGTGCTAGAAAATTGATTAAAATTTTTTAAAAATTATAGGAAATCTATACCTCATTTTACTTACCAAATATTTAAAATCAATATGACAAAATAGAGGAACAAAATGTGTGATAGAAATATTTTACAATGATTATAACAAAAGAGAAATAACATTAATTTCTAAGAAATTCATAATTTTTCACAAGAAAAACACCAGAATCCCCAAAGAACACGTAGTTAGAAGCATTAAACAGACAATTTACAAGGAAAGAAATGCAACACCTAATATATGTTTAACAAAATGTTTCACCTTGGTCACTAAAATAATTGATAATTGTTGAAGGTGGGTGATGAACACAAGAGATTTTTTTATACAATTTTTTCTACTTTTGTATATGTTTGCAATTTTTCCAAAGTAGAAAGTTAAAATAAAAGTTTTACATTATAAAGATGATTGTACATTGTAAACATAGATGCTGTATCTACGATATTAGATAAGCTTTATTTATTTAATAAAACTCAATTGTGTAGATGCTATCGTGAAATATCACACTGATACTCAGCTAATGGAAATTTAAGTTTGTAAAACCTTCATAGAAGGCAGTTTTATCATATGTATATGACAAATATGTATATATGTGCATGTATAACATATTTTTATAAATGTATTTACATATTCATGCATACACACAAACACTAAGAAAGTTCTTAAATACTTCTAGGTTAAGATGGCAGACCGAGTGCATGTTTGTTACAAGTTCATCCCATATCCCACTGAATTCTAGAATATATAAATGGGAAAGAGTTCATGAAAAAGTACCATTAGCTGTCCAGGAATTTTAAAGAGTTACTGGAACAGAGAGAGCAGATAAGATCAGATTGACAAAGAAACTAGAATTAGGCCATGCAACACAAAATAGAAATTGGATCAGAGAAGTCTGCTATGCTCTAAGAACCTAATGGAAACTACCAGTGCTCCAACCTTGGAGTAAGAAAAGATAGTGAGCTGGAATAAATCATGGGACAGTTATCATGGTAATTAATTAAACACTTGGAACATCTAGGCCAGCATGTATCTCTCTTCCTTTCTTAATCTTCTTCCCTGGGATGTTTGCCCCTAGAATAACAGCTCTCCAAGTTAAGGAGGGTTTTGTCTCACTGACCATAGAGAAGCATGGAAAAGCCTGCTTTGAACCCAACTGACTGTACCTATGTGAAGTTAGAGCCCACCAAAGCTACTCAATTGTTGATCAGAACAAGAAGTTGGCCAAAGACTCTGGAGATAAGTGGGGCTGAAATTATCTGAAATGCACTTTTAGAGGTTTTCTGATAGAGTCTAGGAATATGGGTGTAGTTGGACCTCTGTAATAAACTAAAAGCAGTGACTGGGACCCAGGAAGAGCACAGCTGCCCTTATTTTCATTTCTCTTTTTTATTTTCTCTGTAAGTCAGCTACAGGTGGACTTTCTCAGAGATGAAGGGTAATTAAAAACACAAAAGAGAATAGCCTTGAACAAACCAAACACAAGGAGGAGCGTATTTAACTCAAGTCTCTGAATCTAAGTTTTAAAAAATGAAACAAATTAATAACTAGAAGGAACACATCACATAAATAGATAGGAAGCCAACTATTATAAAGATGTCAGTGGCTTCCAAGTTAACTTGTAGATTTAGTGCAATACCAATCTCCGTTGTAATGGAATTTGGAGTAGGATCTTAAAATTAGCTGGGGAAAGAAATGAATGACATTAACTTTTTTTTTTTTAAGCCTCACCCAAAGATATTTTTTCCATTGCTTTTCACAGAGAGAGGAAGGGGGGAGGGGGAGAGAGAGAGAGAGAAACACATCAACTGGTTTCCTCCTGCACGCGGGGGCCAGGGATCGAGCATGCAACTAAGGTCTATACCCTTGGCTGGAGTTGAACCCGGGATCCTTCAGTCTGTAGGCCAGTGCTCTAACCACTGAGCCAAACCAGCTAGGGCGACATTAACTTTTAAAAATGAATACCAATGGTAATAGGAAGAAACTAGAATTTCTCACTCTTAAAATACATCTAATTATACTTGGCTTGGCATAAGAAAAAACAGATCATGAGCCATCACTGTACAAAAGAGACAGTCAAGATGTCGCTGGGCTTTGTGTAGACACTAAAATTCAAGCTGTTAAGCTGATAGTGAATCTGATAATATGTCAGTCTGGGGCTGTCATAGTTTCAACTTGTGCTTTTACTACATTCAGTCTCTGGAATTCAGGAATTTCACATTCTTCCTTATGAACACAAAAAAAATATTAAAAATGTTATTTATATGCATCCATTCTACACGGTGAGATATGAATTTATAAGCCCTTCACTCAAGAGAGAAGCCAAACAGCCACGCCGAGGTTTGAATCTCCTAATTCAACTATAACTTTCTCATGGAATGGAGTTCGTACCCTAATTTGGGTCAGAGGTTCACCCCTGATATAATCAACTGTAACTTGAGTGACAAAGTCATGTACAGAACATGGCTGCTCACACTGTGACTTTGTGGGCTGGGCAAGTAATGAAGGGACAGTCTCGGGAAAAAAAAAAGAAGTAAAACTGTGGGTGCAAAGAAATTTGTAAAACTTAGCATTAAGTTGGAATGAGTGTCGATGATGTAATTATGAAAGAAAAAATTTCTAAGATAAAAAAAGCAAAATAATGACATTGGGGAAATAAAAGTCCAGATGATTGCAGCAAGAGGCGGTTCTATTTGTGTGGGAGGGAGGTTATGTACATTAATTACTTCTTAATAGAAAAGTATAAGCTAAAACTCCTGTTTCATAAATATTTTATAATAAGCAATTATTACATTTGCAAGTTTTAAAAAATACCAAAGATAAAAATATTCGTATTCCATCATCCAGTTATTTTACTGGTAGGACTCTATCCTAAGAAATAATTTTAAATGTGATCAGACTTATGCACAAGAAGTTAATATAGCATTGTTTATTTATAAGCATAAAAAATTGAAAATAACTTAGATGTCCAATTATGGAGAACTTATTTTAAAGAACTTGACATTTTGCTAGAAACTATGCTATTAAACCATTAAAAATGATGTTTACACAGTTGTTAATAATGAAAGAAAATTCTTAGGCTAAGGAAAGCCACATATGAAATTACATAAACTCTAAGATATAAAAAAAATTCCGTGGTGCCGGAAAACACATCAAAATCCTAGTTGAAGAGACCCTCAGGACAAGAAAGAATATCAGCAATTCTTGGAGGTTTTAGGGGTTTTTTTTATCTAGAGGAAGAAATGGGTCAGAAATTATCCCTTACAAAAGGACAGGTCCAGATACAAAACAGATAGCCAAGAATATCTTTGGCCTTATGTAGACATTAAAATTCAAGTTCCTGAGCCAATACCGAATCTGATAATACTACCATCCAAGGTTATCATAATTTTAACTTGTGCATTTTACTCTTGGTTTAACTCTACCAAAATGACCTGTTCAAGGCATAGGAGCATATCAAGGCTTTGAATATTTTGTTTCCTTTTGTCTGTGCTGGATCCTGACTTTTTCTGGCTGGATGTAGCTCTATACCATCAGAATGGAGGCTCCCAGCATGAGATGAGTGTCCTGGTGCCATAAGAAGAGAGGCAGCAGCAACTGTTCCCATTGCCTCTTCTCAATGACTAGTGCCATTACAAACAAAGAGGAGAGAAGTTAAGTCATTCTGTATATTGAATGCTTTAAAGCTAATTCTCTTGTGAGATTTTAGTTGAGAAGGACTGGAAGAGAACAGCTAAATTTATACCCAGCAAAATGGGCCACTTTCTTTGAGCAAGTTGATGTTTCAATCTACGAAGTGCTGGACAGCAAAATTTACAAGAGAAATAGCCTATTTTATTATCTGGGTTATGACCTCAGGAGATCTTGTGACCTGAAAAATCTTAAAAGTCGCAGGTTTGTATCAGTTTGCTGGTTGCCATAACAAAGCACCACAAGCTGGGAAGCATTAACAACAGAAATATGTTGTCTCACAGTTGTGGAGGCTAGAAGTGTAGAAATCAGTTGTTTCCTTCGTAGGGCTGTGAGGGAAGGAGCTGTTACAAGCCTCCTTGGCTTGTAGATGGCCATCTTCATGTGCACATGGCATTCAACCTGTATGGTTGTCAGTATCCAGATTTCACCTCTTTGCAAGGTCACCAGCTATGTTGAATTATGGCTCATCCCAGTGACCTCATTTGAACCTGATTACCTCTGTCTCCAAATAAGGTCATATTCTGAGGGACTGGGGGTTAGGACTTCGACATATGAATTTGGGGAAACACAATTCAACCCATAACAAAGTTGTATAAACAACTGCTAGTTGTGCCTGGTCAGCATCCATTGCACTTTCTTCTTTAACTGAAATCCTCTTGTGAGAATCTTTTTGCCAGAATCACCACCGGTTCCAAGGGGTAGGCATATTATCCAGATTTCAACAATCAGAAAGGCACATCTCCCTGGCATCACGATTGGTTTCAGATGAGCACATGACTCAAACCAAGCCAATCAAAGTCCTCACTGAGACTTTTACTGTAACTACCAAGAATGATGGCAGGTGCTAAGGATCACTAAGCCTCGCTGCCGGAGACCATCTTTTGTGGCATGTGGAAAGGCAGTGCCTGGGAATAAAGTCAACTGTGTGCATGGCTCACTGCCCAGGTCACTCCCTCAGAACCAGAGTGTTCATTTTCCTGTTGGCTGCTGATGGCTCTCAGTTGAGTTGCTCTCCATGAGTGGCATCAGCCAGAGAGCACCACCTGGCCCAGTGACTGATAACGTGGAGGTGAGGGCTTCCAAGTGCCCAGACCCCTTTCCTTGAAACAATACCTTAAAGGGTTTTCCAGCTCCAGAACTCACAGAACCAACTGCCTCCCTCCTTCTAGCCCTACTTTCTTCACTCTCCTCACACATGTTGATACCAGAAACACTCCCAACACACTTCCTGCAAACTAATCTTTACCTCAAACCTATGATCCAACACAGAGGGAAGCAGTGTTATAGGATCCAGATTGCCTCGTTTGAGGCCATGGATTCAGCCCTTAGATCTTTTGGTTATACGAGCCAATAAATTTGTTTTTTACTTAAGCTATTTAGTTTTAGGTTCCTGTCACTTTCATCAAAAGAGATTTGACTATAACACTCCAGATACAAGTGTCAGAATCACAGAAGAATGCTTGTACATTCATTTAGCAGTTTTTTGGAGCGTCTACCCATCTACTTTGTGCCAGGTTCTGTTCAAGGACTGGGGACACAGAAGTGCATAATTCAATGTCTCTGTTCTCAGAGACTTACATTTTAGTGGGGAGAAGAGAAAATCAGTAGAAAAATAGAATTTTAAGTCAAAGATACCCACCCAAAGTTGGCCCTGCGGGATTGGGGATTCCACAGAGATTGGCTCTACCAGGTTGGATGGCATTTTGTTTCAGCAGAAGAGGCCATCCCCGGGTTCTGTACCTATGCCACAGTGTCTGCCAGGAGGGCTACTGTGGCCTATTTAGAATCATCCACAGGGATGATTCTACGGACCATGCTACCTTCCTGGGCTAACTTTGACCAAGGCCTAACTAGGCAATTCCAGAGACTGTTATGTCAGATCTTGACATTCTGGGAATTTTGTCACCATGGACTTCACCTCAGTTCTTCCTTCTCAGATCATTACAGGTACTTGATGTGAATTACTTTATTGAGCACTCAAAACAAGCCTGTAAGGTGGGAGTGCCTGTCTTCATTGATAGGTTAGAAATCCAAGTCGCAGAGAGGGTAAGTAACTCCTCCTAGGTCATACCGCTACTGAGTGGCTCCGGGCCCAGGCAGCCTGACCAGAGACCTCAGCAGCCCCTTTGGAAGCCTGCACAACCTGGCAACACTTGGCCCCGGGGTCATACCTGTCAGAGTGCCTGTCAGACCTGTATCTGGGTCTGTTTCTTGGCAATGTCAAAATCATGACAAAAAAGATTAATATTTACTGTGCTTCTACCTCATTCCAAATATTTTTCATGCGTAAGGTCATCTAATTTTTTTAATAATCAGCCCAACAAGGTTGCCATCATTGTCCCCATGTTGCACATACAGGTTTAAAATGTGCCCACAGCTCTAACTAGTGCTAGAGATAGGTCTCAGACTGGCTGACTCCAAAATATGCACGCAGTGGTTACAGTTGCACCTTAGGCTTTTAGAAGCAGATGGTCACCTGGATCCACTGAGGTTTAGTTGTTTACTTTCAGTTTCCTCTAGGGGAGGGGGTGGGGGAGTGAAAACTGTTGTTATTGGAAGATCAGATGTTATTGAAACATATGGATAGAATTCCTTACGTTGGGAATTGAGAATTTAAAGACATTAGTTGAGAGGAACCCAGGCTACACTATGGATTTGCCAAGCTTTTCACTTGGGCATATATTTGTGTCCTGCTGTCAATAAGGAGTAAAGCACGGGAGTGGTTTCCATGCCGTTACCACATGCTTTCCCATTAAAGGACTGGTGAGCATTTTCAGCCACAGGTTAGTGGGGCACAGCCTCAGTCCTCGTCATGGTCCTCAGCCTTGCCCTCTCCTGGATTCTAGGCCTGACTGGCCAGATTACTCTCACTTTTGTAGTAGTCATGATTTTGCAAGATTCTCCCCAAATTTTCTTAGGCTTTTTTGCCTTTCCTCAGACAACCACAATTACTTCAGTGCTCTTATCTTGTACTTCCTATCACTGTTGGCATTCATGCCCATTTGTACACGATACAAAACCCAGCACTGAGTGCCAGGTCCTCTCTGTGTGGTCCCAAAGGTAGGACTTCTGGTTTTATCTGTGATTGGTTTTCCTTTCTTCTCAAAACTGTGATTTCTTTCTGCTCACCAGGCCTTGAATGGTCTGCTTTACCTGCTGGCCCATTCTTACCATCAGCCTCAATGGGCTGATCTTTTCCTGCATGTGGCTTTGGCTCCCTGGACTTCCCAGCTCTCAGTGCTCCCGTTGTCTTCTAGAATCTTGGATCTCTGCTCACACCTTCATGGGAAGAGCTGTTTCTACCATTCCTGTGGTTTTTGGTGGGGAAGCTTAAGTTCCTTAGAAATAGATGACCCCTTTCTCTATAGTTGCTTCCTGGATCCCCTTTGAAAAGATCTCTCTTCTTCCACAGCTTCAGGGCAAGGGACAAAGAGATCTTTACTTAATATGCAGACCTTGCAACCAGCCTTCCAACTGCTCTTGCTGCAGAAAGTTCTCTTTAATACATAAAATTCTTTTACTTCTTCATGCTCTGCCCCCTGGCATATGGGTTACACATTTTTATTGCAACAACTTTGTAAACAATTTAATGTATTTTTTACTATATTTCATATAATTGCAGTGTACCCAAAGGGCTGATGTTTCTCTTTAAGCATCTAAGTTAACTATAAAATATAGACTTCAACTTTGGGGCTGAGAATAAACACCATTCTTTTGTTACTTTATCATGAGATAGTTGCAAGTGTTCTGATAATAACATCTTGGTATATGCTTGTTCTTAATACTGTTTCTTCCAAAAATGTACCTTTTAAAATTTAAACACAATTCCAGTCCATTAAAATTTCACAATGTGGTTTGTAACCATTCTCTGAGAGTGAAAGCAGTGGCTTATACTTAATGAGAATTTACTACATGCCATGCTCTGCACTGAGCGCCTTATGGACATTACCTCATTTACTCCCTCAACAACTCTAAGAGGCTGGAATGATAACAATAATTTCCAGTGAGCTGGATAAAGCTCAGAGGAGTTAAATAGCTTCAGCAGAATCCCAGAACTAGGCCACAGTGGAGCTTGATTTCAAAGTGCAAACCTTAACTATCAAGGGACATTACCTCCCCAAACTAGGTAGAGATTAAGTGTGTGTGTGTGTGTGTGTGTGTGTGTGTGTGTGTGTGTGTGTGTGTGTGTGAAAGAAAGAAAGAAAGAAAGAAAGAAATATGTAGAGTAAGAAGTCCTCTGCATCCCAGTACCCTCCTACCCCCATCAATCAGGTTCCCTTCTGTGGAACTGCACTATAAACAACGTCAATGTCACTATTGCTAAGACTCAGAACATTTCATTCATTTGATAATAGGACACTTTTTTTCTGACCACTGAAGGGGACTTTTCTTTTGTTCTCTCATATAATAACCTCAAAGCTTCCTTAACTCATGATCTGTATTTTTCAGACCCCAAATGTACTCAAATTCAAATCTATGGACTTTGTTCAGCATATGAAAAGTATGCATGTTTTTCTACTGTGCTGTTTTGGTTTTTTTTGTGACATTGCAGGCTTAAAAATATTTTTGTTCTAAATAGCCTATCATTTATATAGTGTTACCAGGTTACAAGAAAATTTCTAAAGACATAGTATTAATAATCAGATTTGTTTTGATTATTTCAGTGGGGTTCATGAGAAACAAACAGCAACTAAAACAGATAATCCCTTGTCCAAAGCATGTGTTCATGGTAAGGTGCCCAGCAAGTTGAATTAATTTTTTCCTCCTTTCTGTCTAAAAAATTACTGTTCAGCATAGTGCCACTTCAGAGTGACAAAAAGGCAAAGGCTTTACCCAGATTTCATTGTAAAGAGGGTTGTAATGTTAATAACAGTGTTGGTAGTGAGTCACTATAGCGGCAACAACAGCAATCTTGATACCATATTTATTACATGGAGATGGTGTTATTAAGGCTACAAAGCCAGAACATGACACATCCATCTCATCATTCTGCCATTTATCTGGAAAGAAGCAAATGACTCCTGTTCAGTCCCAGAATAGGTCCAGGAAGCCCTGATTTGTCCTTAGACTGACAGTAAAGCTATAGGGCCACTTTTGCCCCTCTCCTGTTTTGCTGATCCAGTGCTAGCCCTTGAGAACTGTGTTTGCACAGTCTGCATTGCCTGCCCTTGTCAGAGGTGTTGGGAGCCCCTACTGCTGCACACTGATATTCACAAAAACTCCTTTTAAGTATACAAAGGGGCTCTGGAATTTTCCAAACACACACCCTCCAAGCTATAGGGCTTAAGGCCTTCTAGCTGTGCACCAAGATCTCTTAAATTAGCATTATTGAGGCTCACAGTGAACTTCCTAATTAAAGTAAATACACTCTTTTGTAACCTTGTGATGGATGCTGTGGGTTGGCTAGATCAATGTGCAACGCAGCTCCTCCTGCTTGGAAAGATTGGGAATCTAGAAATGATCTTCCCAAAGCTCCCTTATAGACAGGGTTCTGGATATGAGTTGTATTCTGTCTGGTGCATGCAATCATGTACATGGACACCTCTCATAATATTCTCCATATTTTCTTGTACATTAAAAGCATTTCTTTCTTTCTTTCTCTTTTTAAGAAATCAGTTGGGCCAAGTGGTGTTCCTGTGTTCATTCAGACCTCAAAGACTCAAGGAGTGGCTGCCAGGTTCCATTTCAGAGCCCCGACTTCCTTCCATGGACACCTATACAAGCTCTTCCCTACCTGTGCTCTTGCTCTTGAATGTCACACACAGTCAATTTCACCAGAAGACTTAGACCTCTAGGCCCCAGTGTTGGGTGGCAACTACACTGATCCTGGTTTCTCTTTTTCAGCCACTGTGGTTACTGCTCTTGGCCTCAGAATGCCTTCAGGACCAGCTCTCAAGGAGCCCAAAAGAGCTCTTCACAGTAACATCCCCTCCTAGGGAAAATGTGGTGCTTGAGCACTGACTCTGGCTCTGGGAGAGGGGCGAGGCACAGGAAACTGACATGGGGGCTCCCACACAGGGCCTGGAGCCCCGAGGGTCTGAAGAACCTGCTTCTGTGACAAGAGGGTACAGTAGTGGTCCTCAAACTACACTTTGCTCCACAAGCTAAAAGCCTTATGTATTGACAAAGATTTTTAAAAACTATGTACCACTTCACACACTTTAAACCTGATTCTAAGAGCACTTGTTAGCCTAAGGTTTAATAGTTGCCAAGAATATAATTTCCAGTGTGCATTAAATATTGATGTATTTGTTACAACTGTGACATCACTCTTTTAAAAGTAGCCAATGGAACCTAAATAGTCTAGCAATTTGATACCACAAGTATCTGTTTTTTAAAAGATCTGAACACAAAGTTTCTTTTAGTAGTCAGAAATTTTAGTGTGTTCCTTGCTAATGTAGAGGAAAGACTATTCCATGACCTGCCTGCTGCCTGCTAGCTAGACCAAGGGCAAAACAGAGATTGCTTCCCCTATATCCCCCAAGACTGTCTGAGGGAACCCCTCCCCTGTGCCTGACAGCATGCTGGCTTGTGCTCGTTCACAGAACAGGCCATTGCCTTGCCCTGGGCAAGCATGAGAGGCATTTTCCCCTTAGAGGCATGGGTCATGCCCCAGTACCCCATCCATCCTGCCCTGTCCCATATAACCCTCTGCGCCTGCCCCTAGACGCAGTGGATCCATGGCATCTGGTATGTAAATTCCCTTAATAAACCTTTAATGCAATTGAGTTACCAGCCTCCTCCTATGGACTCTGGGCCCCCAGGAAATGTTCCCAATATTAAATCCATTCTACCTCCACATGAATTTATCCAAATGTAAACTCATTCTATGCTTCAAAGACTTTTATAGAGGACCATATTATATTATCTGGAACACAATACGTTTATATTTCCAGTAAATTGAAAAAAATTTGCTTTATGTGCCCATTATGCTCTAAATGTTAAATTTTTCTATCATTAAAATTACTAGTACACAGTTGATCAAAACAATATCAATATGCTGACACTTTCGATAATTACTAAACATAAAAGAAATTTTTTGTTGGAAATGCATCTCTTATAAGATGAATGAGGCTGCATTTTAAAATTAGTTCATTTATTCACCCATGAATATTATTTACTAATATGAGAATGATTTGGTATCTTTTTTTCTTATTTTCCATTTTTATAAATGTGAAGTCCAAGAAACCTTGTTAAGATAAATAAGTACAGGGGTGGGCAAAAGTAGGCTTACACTTGTGAGTACACAAAACACAGAGTTAATAAAGCTTCTTTCTTTTAAGTCCTCACCTAAGGATATTTTTTCCATTGCTTTTTTGAGAGAGTGGGAGGGAGGAAGGGAGAGGGGGAGAGAGAGAAACATTGATGTGAGAAAGACACATTGATTGGTTGCCTCCTACACTCGCCCCAACTGGAATCGAGCCTGCAACCAAGGTACATGCCCTTGGCTGGAACTGAACCCAGGACCCTTCAGTCCACAGGCCAACACCCTAAACACTGAGCCAAACCGGCTAGGGCAATAAAGCTATTGTAATAATCATAACCTGCATGCCTTTTTCCATACGAGCACCTGTAAATCTACTTTTGCCCACCCTGTAGATGGGGATAGAACAGGTTTTGCAGAAACCAGGTCACTCAATTCTTATGTCAAAAATCACCTAGTGCCCGACTGGTGTGGCTCGGTGGTTGAGCATCAACTAGGAGATGGCAGTTCAATTCCTGGTCAGGGCAAATGCCCAGGTTGTGGGCTTAATCCACAGTGGGGTCATGCAGGAGGCAGCCAATCAGACTCTCTCATCATTGGTGTTTCTATCTCTCTCTCCCTCTCCCTTCCTCTCTATGAAATCAATAAAGAATTTTTTTTTTTTTAAATCATCTGGTGATTTGTCATGAAATTATTCTCATGTTCTATGAAATGACAACTTGATTAGGCTTGCCTTGATTTTTCTGGGAGAAAAGAGTTGGAAACTACCTGGCTTGCAGCCAAATTTTTATCCAGGTATTAGATCTTTCGCCAAGAAAGTTTTTGTCAAGACTTATGAAAGGACTATTAATTATATATTTTATTTTTGACTTAAGGTACTTTCTAAAATAAGATATAGTCAAAAGGGGTTGGAAAAATTCTTTATTTTCATATATCATTACATAGTCATAACTTTCAATAACATTTTTTTTATTTTTCAAAAAATTATTTTTATCTTACCACATATTTTAAGTATGTTTATGTCAAAACTCTGTTGAACTAAAACAACAGCTTTAACTGAATTTGTGAAAATGTTCATCATCTAATCTAAGTGGCAAGGCCAGTCATATCACAATTACTTTCTTCAAAAAAACTCTGACTTCAGTTTTCAATTCAAGTCAATATATGGCTATGGATTTTAAGAAATAGTATGAAAACTCGATTAATAAATATGAAACATATCTTATAAAGTGCTAAAAGTGATAAAGTCAATATTAAAATTATGTAGAGGTAATAGAATTTTCTCATTTTAGAATAAATTATAAAACAAGAAAATAATGCTGTTTCTCATCACAAATCTGTAATTAAGTGATGGAATATGAAATTCTGACTGAGGAGAAGCATGTCTTTCTCTTTTTCTTTTTTGTTTGTTTTGTTTTTTTAAATATATCTTTTATTGATTTCAGAGAAAGGAAGGGAGAGGGAGAGAGAGAGGTAGAAACATCAATGATGAGAGTCATTGATCAGGTGCCTCCTGCATTCCCCCCACCGGGGATCCAGCCCGCAACCCAGGCATGTGCCCTGACCAGGAATCGAACCGCGATCTCCTGGATCCTAGGTCGATGCTCAGCCGCTGAGCCAACCCTGGCCTGGCCTTTTCCTCTTTTTAAATAGGGAGAGGCACTTCTGGGAAAGGAAATGTATGAATGAAGAACCTTCATAAACATGCCAGCCAGTTCTCAGGCAGATCAGTTTCACCTAAGAATATGTATGGGAGTTGAGAACCAAGAGATTGATTTCCTTAAAACTATGCTCATATGTCCCTTGGAAAGCCTTCTATGATCAAGGGTACCCCAACAGAAGACTACTGCTGTTAAGAAGCAAATAACCAACCTGCTTTGGTACCTAAAGGAACCAGGCATATAACCAGTAACAATTATTATGCTGAGAAAGGCCAACTGCCATGTATAAGCCAAGGACTCCCAAAATTATCATCAATTATGCTTCTTCATGATTTTCAGATGCCAGCTGAATGTCGCAGCTGGATGAGTCACAGTCACCATAAAGGCAACGCATCCATAACTGAACACACTGTCTTTCCACTGAGACTTGCCGCTCATCCTGTATTTCCTGCCTCAGAGCATGAAGCCAGCACCCACCTAATGACCTGGGGAAAATGCTTCTGTTGTCCATCCAGTATCCATTCTGCACCAACACATCCACTCTTTAGTTCGGAGAGGCAATACACCCAGCTTGAAAACTCCCTTGCAACTAAGGGGAGCTATACAAACTAGTTCTGGCTAATGCACATCACAGTGGCAAGGATGGGACATCGAGGAAAGGGAGCTCTTATTAAAAGGGCAGGCTCGAAATCTGAAATAAGTCAGATGGGAAAGGACAAGGGCTGTATGATTTCACTCATGTGGGATATAAAGCAAAACACAACAAATGAACAAACAATACCAAAACAAAAACCTCATCGATACAGACAACAGAACGGCGGTTATCACGGGAAGGGGGCTGGGGGGTGAAGAGGGTACAGGGGGTCAAACACACGGCGACGGGAGACTAGGCTTCGGGTGGAGAGCACACGAGAGTATACAGATGCTATATTATAAGTTGTACACCTGAAATGTACATAATGTTATTAACAAATGTACATAATGTTATTAATATTACCTCAATAAAATTTTAAAATAACAAGTAAAAGGGGCAGCCTCAGCCTTTTGTCTTTCACCCCTCTCCTCCATCCATCCTGGACCACAGCAGATGCGATGCTGGAAATTGCACATGCTTCCTGCTATAAGGAGGTGACGGCACCGGGAGGAAGGCCCGCACCGAAGAAGGCTGAGCAGAAAGCTAGGAGGAGCCCAAGGCCTCGCCCGCATCGCAGTCTGAAGACCGGCCGAGGATTGCATTGCCCGCTTTGCCAGCCAAGGACAGTCCTGACATCCCAACCGGCCCGGAAACCCAGACCACCCTCCAAGACTCCTTTGCCCCACTCTCCCCACCCACCTGGTGTCCAGGCCCTGGTTATCTTGTCTCCCTGACACCACCACCGTCATTCACATTTTCTCTTACCCTCCAACCACTGCCTTAGTTTGAGCGTTTCTGTTTGTCCGTCTCTCTGATGGTATCGTTACCTGGTTAGAGTCTCAGCTTGACACCAAAGCTTTAAATGGCCTCTGTTGGCTGTAGAATGAAGCACTATGTTCTTCATGAAACTCTGGGTCCGAGAACATGATCTCGCTCTTGTTTGCCTTGTTAGACTAACTTCTGACCATGCTTCTCCCACTCTTCACTCCAGGTAGACTGAGCTACACTAAAGTTGTCTGTTGTCAGACCTTCCTCTCTCTCCACTTTCCCCTAAAATAACCTTCATTCTCTGCACCATCATGATAGACATCTACTCTTAACACTCAACTTATATCTCTCTTGAAGGCCTTCCTGATTCCACTCCTCCCTTGCTGAAACACATAAAGAGAATTAAGGAATTAATAAGAATTTATTTAATAGCCATTTTATTATTTTCTGAGAAATGGAAATTTAAAATGCTATAATCTCTACATGAGTATAGAACAATTGCTTTGAACTAAATATGTAAAGTATTATATATGTAAAAATTCATATATGTGAATTGTAACTCAAACTATACCCTAATTAATCCTGTTATAGCTGATGTAATTGTTTATGGATTTCATAACTTTTATGAAGTTAATATTTGCACAGAAGTTAGTGGTAAAATGGAATCAGCCTGGTGATTCCTAAAGATGCCATGTCTATCAGACTAGTGTCATCATTTTGTGTCTTATTAGCATTGTTGTTTATTTGGGATAATGAATGATGCCTGGGTGGTTACCTGCCTGATTAATTTATGGAGGGTCTACTCACTGCTCCACCAACATGTCAGCATTTAATAAACATTTGGGGATAATTGAATAGCAACAATGTGAATTGTCCATTTAATCATCATAATACAGGCACCATCGTGCCTTATGTGTTGATGTACTCAGAGTTGAGAAGAGAGAACGATACTCAGATTTAAGCCTGACTACATTAAAATAAACACTGAGTTTGAAACACCTGGCCCGTCTTTGTTTCCCTATAATATACAGGGATTAGTTACTATTTTGAAGGCCATCCTGCAATGATGGGGATCCTGGTATGATATATACATAGAGAAGACTGGACTTGAAAACGTATTTCCTTAGCTTTGTTGGGGAATTTTTTTTAATGATTATATAATATACTCACTTGAAACATACCTGCAAAAAGTGACAGAGCACAACGTTCCAGGAATGTGGTGTAAATTATACAAAGTAGAGTCATCTCCCTTTGCCCCTCAATAGATTGTGAAACTGAGTCTAGTGAACTTGCTTCAAAAAGGGCTCTCCCTTCCAGCGCCAAACACAATGTCCCTTCGTGTCTTCTTCCTTCCGAAGATAGCCATGGCTCATTGTCCCCTTTGCTCCTTCTCACTCTCCCCACCAGGCACAGTCCCCTGATTTCATCTGTATCGAGTACACTGGCAGATGCTGGGTGTGTGATAGAGCCCCCAACAAGGTGTCACAGAGTGTCTATGACAGAGGTCACAACTCAAATGCCTGCAGGAACACACTAGTAATATAACAGTGAAGCCAGCCAGGGGTTGGTAACCTGAGGCGCTCAATCCAGGGACTTCCATTACGTTGCTCCCACCAGTATTTACTATGACATGACCTTGGCCTCGTATAACCAGATCTCCTGGTTTTTGTTTTGTGTGTGTTTTTCCCAACAGAATCCAGGAATCTGGTTTGGTTTGGTTTGGTTTGGTTTGGTTTGGTTTGGTTTGGTTTGGTTTGGTTTGGTTTGGTTTGTTTGGTTTGGTTTGGTTTGGGAGATCTCTTGACTTTTAAATGTCAATAATGAATTTTGTTTTGAAACACATGGATCAAAATGAAATACTTTTGTGAACAAGATACAATTCATAGGGCCATTTGTCAACTAAACATTTCTTCTATTCAGTGAACTTCTCCATATAACTTTGTGGTAGGAGTATCTGATCAGCCACTTCTGATATTTTCAGGAAGTCAGAAAAAGAGAAATGGGCGATATGGAAATTAATTATGAAACTACCTAAAGGAATTGTTAAAATTACACTATGGACAAAAGGGGGAAGCATTGTAATAAATCTAACTGAAAGTACCCTTACACAATAAATTACCAATTGGGCAGGTTATGGTAGGTAGTAACACACAGGCTTATAACTTCTTTAGTAAAAGATTTAAGCAAGCCCTGTCCATTGTTTTTGTGCATCTAGGTTAATATACTTTTGAAATGCCAAAAGTAATTCTCTTTTCTAGAGCCCTAGAAAATGCAACCACCCCCTCAAGAGGCCACATAATCTTGTTAACTAATAATCCAATCCCCACTTTGCTTTCTTTCACCTTCATGTAATCTTCCTTATGTTCCCTCCTTAATTCCATATGTTTAAAAGAAACTACAAAACTGTCATTCTTTAGAGCATGTGAGAGCTTGCTTCCCAGCAATGTTGTCAGTTTTGGCTCAAACAAGCTCATAAAAATTCTTTACAGGTTTAGACATTTATTACATTGACAACACAAATGGAGATACTATCTATTTAGGTTTTTCTGGGAGCCTAGATATGTGACAAAGGCCCCAAGAAGGTGCCATGGAGTGTTTTATAATATTATTTTTGGGAAAATTCATGTTTCATGTTCCAACAACAAAAAGAAATAAGCTTTTGTAAACTCAACCCTTTCATTGGTTGAAGGGTGCTGTTGTGTTCAGTAAATGGGAGAGAGTTTTCTATGAAATATGAGCTGCCAAGATTTTGGAGAATTCCTGAAGATTTAGCAAGCTATCTGATGTTTTTGATACAATATGAACATCTCATCTCTTTATGACAAAGGTAACTCAGCCAAGTCTACGTAGTATTAGTGCCTATGGCCCATGCAACATTAAAGCATAAGATCATATATCACTTGGAACAGAATGTAAATATCTACAAAAAGATTAATATGCTCTGACTAAATACACAGGCAGGGCCATTTAAGCAGAGTGCATAACTGACTGTCTTAACTTTAAACAGAATTTATAGATGCTGTGATGGTTAATTTTACGTGTCTTCTTGGCTAAGCTATGGTACCCAAACATTGGTTTAGATGTTGCTCTAAAGGCATTTTTTAGATGAAATAAATATTTATAATCCATTGACTTTAAGCAAAGGAAATTATTCTCCATAATTTGGGTGGGCCTCATACAATCAGTTGGAGGCCTTAAGAGCAAAGACCGATATTACCCTGAGAAGAAGGAATCCTGTCTCAAGACTGTAACCTAGAAATCTTGCCTGAGTTTCCAAGCTGCTAGCCTATCCACTTGCCCTACAGATTTCAGACTTACCAGCCCCATAATCACAAAAGCCAGTTTGTTAAAATAAATCTCTCAATATAGTCATGTGCTGCTTAACGATGGGGATATGTTCTGAGAAATGTGTTGTTAGGCAATTTCACAGTTGATGGAACATCGTAGAGTGCACTTACACAGACCTGGATGGTATGCCCTACTACACGCCGAGGCTATATGGTATAGCCTATTGCTCCTAGGCTACAAAACTGTATGGCCTGTTACTGCACACAACAACATGAGATTAAATTAATTGCAAAACAATGATACAATTAAGAAAAGTGGTAAACACAAGATATATGAGGCTGCTACTGCTATAACAGCATACTGTTTTACCTCAAACTTTTTTTATAAATAGAAAGAGTACACTAACAATAACAATAAATAGTATAGTAAATACATAAAGCAATAACAGTCATTTATTATCATTATCAAGTATTATGTACTGTACATAATTTTATGTGCTATATATACTTTTATCTGACTGGCAGCCCAGTAGGTTTGTTTACACCAGCATCACCACAAACAGGTGAGTAACGCACTACAACATTCTGTTGATGTATGAAATATCCAAACCTGTAGAGAATTTTTATAAGCGTATTTTTTTTTTTTAGCCAAACTGATGATAATGGCTGGGAAGCAAGATCTCAAATGCTCTAGAGAATGACAGTTTTGCAGGGTTTTTATGCATTTCGAATTGAGGAGGGACTATAAGGAAGATTACATGAAAGGGGAAAAGCAAGGCAGGGATGGGATTACAGGAGAAGGGGATGTAGTCTCTAGAAGGTAGTTCCACTTAAAAGGTGGCATTTCAAAGGTGTGTTTACTTAGATGCGCGCGCACACACACACACACACACACACACACACACAAACACAAAAAAACAAAGGACAGGGCTTGCTTAAGGCAAATAAACCTTTTACTAGGAAAGTTATAGGCCTGAGGCTTGACTACTAACCACGACCTGCCCAGTTAGGAATTTATGATCAGATAGTTTACGAGGCTACTTTCAGTTAGGCTTATTACAGCATTGCTTTTTCTTCCACAGACATCAGGAATAGGCAATAGGAATTTTTCAGATCCATTATAATGGGACCATTGATGTTATATGCAGTCCGATGTTGACTGAAAAATTATGCAGCACGTGACTGTCTTATGTATGTATTTATGTCTTATTGGTTCTGTTTCTCTGGAGCACCCTGGCCATCTATGAGTCTGGAAAATATGCTTCTTCAGTCAGTCTCTCTCACCTGTTCATCAGTTCTACCCTAAAGCATTATTTCTTTAGTGTAAGGCTTTTTATCTCTGGTAAAGTGTGAATATGATAAAGTTAATACTCTGTGATGGACTGTTCTCATGTTGCATCACAAGTTCTAATTCTACCTTTGGCTTCATCTCTTTAGTCTATAGGGAAATAAGAGCAAAGAAACTAATATTTATTGAGCAGATGCTTTTTATACGTCATTAAACAAATGTCTGAGGTAGGCACTGTTTTCATTATTATTCCCATTTTTACAGAGAAGGACAGCATCTCTAGAGCACATATCATACATGTTCAGCTTGATGAATTTTTACAATCTGAGCACACTTATGTAGCCAGCACCTAGATGGAGAAACAGAACAAGGCCGGCACCCCCAAGCATTGTTGTATATATGTGTATGTAAATATGTATGCATGTAAATATATATGCATGTGTGTATGTATGTAACCACTATCCAGATCAAAATATAAGACAAGTCCAGCACCCTAGATGGTTCCCTTTCCAATCACTACTTCCTTTCAAAGGTAACCAATACCCTAACTTCCAATAGCAAAGATTTATTTTGCTTATTTTTATACTCTAGATAAATGGAATCATACAAAGTGTACTTTTTTGGGTCCAGCTTCTTTTCCTCAACCTTTACCTTTGTAAGATTCATCCATGTTAACATAAAGTTGAAGTTCATTAATCTGAGACTCAGAGATTGCAAACTATCACTTAAGTCATATATTATGTGGCCAAGATCACACAGCTATAGTAAGCAGCAGGGCCAAGAGTCCAACCCAGTGATGTCTCACTCCAAAGCCCATGCCTTCTTTCTGCTGTACCAGTGTTTTCCAAAGTAGCAAATGTGAGATCATTTTAGGTGGCACATGGGTGAATATTAATAGCTATGTTTTTATTGTAATGTGTATTAGGAAAAAGTAACACATCAAGCCCATAATAGAAGTTCCTTTTTTATAAATAGATATAGTTCAAAAGGTAGACATGTGCCTACTCTATGACCCAGTAATTCTACTCCTATATAGATATCCACCAACAGAGAAGTATAAGTACAAGTTTTATTAAGAGTCAAATTGGAAACAGCCTAAATTTCCATCAACCGCAAAACAAATAAATTGTGGAATATGCATATAATAGAATGCTACACACTAATACAAAAGCAATAAACTACTACTACATACAACAACATGGATGAATCGCTCAGACATTGTCACAGGTGGTAGACACAAAAGAATGCATGCCGTACAATACCATTTTCATGAAGATCTAGAACAGGCAAAACTAATCTATGGTGATTGATGTCAGGATCGTGTTTACTTGAGGAAGTGATATTCACTGGGAAGGGGCATGAGGGAGCCTTCCAGGGCTAGAAATGTCTTATGTCTACATAGCAGTAGGAGGTGTGTGTGTATATGTGTGTGTGTGTAAAAATTCATGGAGCTGTACCCATAAGATGTGCACTTTATCACACGTTCTAGAAAAATCAATAAAATTTAAAATAAATATTTCTAAGAGTGAATTTATTTAATCAAAATTCTAAATTAAGAGCAATTCCTATGTTCCCTGGATATGGTAAGAATCAATAAGGCAGGAGTCACTTTCTACAAGACATTTGAGAAACACTGCCCTATACCACAGAGACTTCTAACAACAGCAGTGCCTGGGGAGGGGGAAGGGAATGAATCCTAGTTTCTCAAACCACAGCCGGGGCCAGCACCTGGGAGCTTATCTGACGTGCAGTATCTTGTGCCTCACTGCAGACCTGCTGAAACACAACCTACATTTTAATAAGATTTCCAGGTGATTCCTATGGTTTGAGTGGAAAATAGAAGAGACATCTATGAGACTGATCATTTCATATGCATCTATGAATCTTCCCAATAGATTGTAAACTTCTTGAGGACAATATAGAATAGTGATGGAGACTTCGGACTCCCAGTTATGCTACCCCTTAGCTGAGTAACTTCAGGAAGTTACTAGATTCCCTTAACATCAGAATATAAATCAACAACAACAATAGTCATAGTAGTAGTATTAATACCTATTTGATGAGTGTTACAAAGATTAAATAAAATAATATATGTAAAGTGCTCAGTACATTGTTAAATACATAGTAAAAGCTTAATAAATGTTAACTATTACAGTACTATGACCATCCACTGAGGTGAAGGACATTCGTTCATTTATTCAAAAAATGTTTATTGAGCACCTATGTGCCAGGTATGGTTTTAAGCACTAAGGACACAACTTTGAACAAAACAGATCAAAAAATCCCTGCCTTGTTGGGGTTTCTGTTCTAGTGTGAAGGTGTAACAGATGAGACTGCTAAGACAGGCCTTAGGAGACAGAGCTGGGAAATCTCCTAATTGAATCCTGGGATATCTGGCATCACAGTTGTACTGATTTTTCCTCCCAGATGGGATGAGACCACTGTTAGTAAAAGAGGTATGCCAAGATCTTTTCACACCTTCCCTGGAGACAGCTTGCACCAAGGAAAGGGAAAATTTAGCACCTGCAAATCTTCATAAAAATGCTTTTAAAATAAATCCTTCTTGTTCTTTTGATATTTGTGTCTCTATAAATAAATTGGACTGTAACGTTTTCATTTGCATATTAACTAATGGAAAATTATGATAGGATGTCACCTGGACCCATGATTTCTGCTCCAGGGGAGGTGATAACAGGGGTCATCACCCCCCCCCCCCCCACTGCTGGAACAGTTACCCAGGTGCACAAAACTACCATGTGTCCGCCCTGTAAGTGTCCACTCCATGAACGAGCCACAACCGCCCTGGGCTCAGCCTTTCAAAGCACTCCACTTTCGGCAGAGGGCTGAAAACAACGCAGATTATACTTGGGCAGTTAGCACTTGATTTGATGGAGAAGAAACCCTCTCACAGCTCTCTCTTGGTTGTTCTTCCGTTTCTGTCTTACTGTCCTTAAAAAACCCTAACGTAGCCCCAACTGGAGTCGTCTTGGATTTGGGCAGATTCTAAAAGAGAGGCTGGGGGGCTTCCCATCAAGATGGCAGCCTAGGTCCACGTGGTACCCACAACCACATCGAATTTACACCTAAAATACAGAACGCCATCCCTCAGAACCCCTGAAACCCAGCTGATCGGAAGCCCTGCAACCAGGGAACTGAAGGAGCCACATGGAGGCAGGTGGGAGGGCGGAGGCTGGGGCGGAATCACAGACCCAGCTGGTCCCGCACCGCGAGCGGCCGTGTAAAATCAGGAGGGAATCTTGGCGGTGGAGGCTTCCCTGAGGAGGGAGGGGTCCCTGCCCCACGCCAGGCCCCCAGCCCAGGGTTCCAGTGCCAAGAAATCCCCACAACCTCTGGCTGTAAAAACCAGCAGGGACTGTGGCTGAGTGCCCCAGGCTCTCCTCTTAGGGGGCCCGCCCAGGACTCACTCGGACGCTCCCTCGGAGCCCAGCGCCGGGCAGCAGCCGGAAAGGACCCGGGACACTCGGGGGGAACTAACCTGCCTGAAGTCGGGGCGAGAGGTGGAGGGCGGCTTCCTCCCAGGCAGAAGGGCTGGCGGAGGCCATGGCTCCTGTGGCGAGTCCTCCCCGCACAGCCGGCAGGCAGGCGCCATGTTTGAGTCCCCAGCACCTGACTCACACCTTTGGCCCCGCCCCGTGATTCCCGGAGGCCCCCGCCCGGTGATTCCCGGAGGCCCCGCCCCTCCCACCTGCAGGCTCATCCGGGCCATTTCCAGGGGCTTTTCTGTGCAAGTGGCCTCTCAAGCCTCATGCTCAGGACTTTCCTAAAATCTCTCAAACAAGCAGCAGCTGCCCCATACAGCTTGATAAGCGGCCCCAGGCCTGGCACTAGTGGCAGCCATCCTGGTTCACAGCTTGGCCTCTCCTGGGCACCTCCAAGCCCAGCACAAGTAGCAGCCATCTGCAGACTGCTTTGTAGCTCATGCTGGGCGGCCCCAGACAAGGCACAGGCAGAGGCCGACTTTGCACCTCCCAGGAGACCCCAGAGCCAGTGCACTCAATGGTCAGATTTGACCACGCTGGATTGCAACCCTACCACATCCTCGAGTGACACACTCAAGGGGCAGACTCGGTGAGCACCAAAGCCCTGCTGAAGTAAATCCTGCTCCACAGGATCAGTTCCTGCACAGCAGCTCCTCCACTGTAGCCGCAGCTGATCCCTGCAAGCAGTTGACCTGGGAGTCAATCCCTCCCAGTGACGCCAGTATTAACCAAGGCTCAGCTACAACAGGACAGTGCACACAGCCCACACAGGGGAGCACCTGGAAAGCCCAGCCGAGGTGACTGGGGAGGCTGAGCCACTGGGCCTCACAGGACACCTGCTACACAAGGGGACTCTGCCAAGTCTGGGAGGGATAGTAGATCTACCTAATACATAGATACAGACACACGGAAACAGCCAAAATGTAGAGGAAAAGAAACATCACAAATGAAAGAACAGGAGAAATCTCCAGAAAAGGAACTAAATGAAATGGAAGCAAGAAAACTACCAGTCATAGGGTCCAAAACAATGGTTATAGGATGCTCAAGAAGATAACTGAGAACTTCAAGGAACTTAGTGAGAATTTCAAGAAACTTAGTGAAAACATCAACGATATAAAAAAGAACTGGTCAAAAATGAAGGATACACTAACTGAAATAAAGACTAACTTACAGGGCCTGGCCGGTGTGGCTCAGCTCTTGCACATCGACCTTTGACCTATGATCCAGGAGATGGTGGTTCGATTCCTGGTCAGGGCACATGCCTGGGTTTCGGGCTCCATGCCCAGTGGGGGCGTGCAGGAGGCAGCTGATCAATGACTCTCTCATCACTGATGTTTCTCTCTCTCCCTTCCTCTCTCTGAAATCAATAAAGATTTTTTTTTTTTTTTTAAAAAGAATAATTTACAGGGAGTCAACAGTAGAGTAGAGGACACTGAGAACCAAATCAAGAGTTTGGAACACATTTAAATAAGGAAAATGATCCAAGGGCCACCAAATAGTGTCATTTTCTAGTAGGAGAAAGAACTGAGTGATAAAAATAAACTATAGTTCTATAAGCACTTATTGGGGATTTTATGTACACATCTACTCTAGCAAGAGCCTATGGGGCATTCATATCTCAAAGTCTAGATTTAGGGGAAATTATAGGCCAAAAATACCATTGCCTCAAATATGTCTCACCACTTGTGCTAACCAAATGACCAACAAATTTAAAATAACAAAGATAAGTCCACAGTTAGTCGTTAAGTAGCCAGAATGGTAGCAGTTAGAAATCATGATCGACTCAATAAAACAATGATGATACACCATTAACAAACACCCCCTCAAAAAAGTGTGGGAATTCCAGCTATCATGACCTGAGCATGCAACATGAGCTCTGTAAATGTGCAGTGCTGAGCACCAACCAGCTTTGTCAGTAGGCTACTGAATTAGGTGCTTTGTCAACTCTGATAGTTACATTAAAGTTAGCTTACAAACAACTAAATTTAGCAACCCTTAGCTTCCTTAGTAGTTACTAGTTAGCACCTCTTAGCCCTATGTAAAATGAAAGCAACTTGCCCCTAAGCACCAAAAAAATGCCTAGGATGTTTAGATCAGTTGGGGCTCTTCATGAGGACCCTACAATGAACCCCATTTTGCAAACCAAGGTACTAACATAGAGCATGCAAACAACTGTTCCTTTAGGTCCTTTGCTTCCCTGCTCCTATTCTACTGGTATCTGCCCCAGACCCACTACATGAGCTCCCTTTTCTTAATTCTGTGGTCTAGTCTTATCTTTGTCATTTCCTCTCACTCAACCCAGAATTTGAAGTCTCTCCAAATTTCCAAACTGACTGTCATTCCAAAGTAAAAGTTCTCTAAACCTTTATCCAAATCAACCATTCCCCACTCTTACTCTTCAACGACCTTGGAATGTCCTACTCAACAACAGCTTCATCAGCCAGGTCTATCCACAGCGGAAGCTTCCATGGCCACAACTCTCTAGGAAGGCAGCTGCCATCCTTTCTCCTCCTGCCTCACAAGCTCCTGTGTGTATGTAGGGCTGGCTCTAGTTCCCAAATATGCACTGCCTAAGACTAGTTCATTCTGGATCCATCCCAAAACTTCAGTTTTGGCACAGCCTTGCAAAGCCTCGTTTTTATTTCTCTAATTATGAAACATATTCTAAAAACCTGGCAATGAAGTGAAAGGTTTGTTATTTCATAAAATACAGGAGTCATGAGTTACCTTTCTGTAAAAAAGTACTCATTTATCATCCAAATGCTGTATAATAAAAGCTGCCAAAACGGACTTTTTTAAAACGATAGCACACCGCCAAATCAAAGAATTGTAACTGCCAACCCATATCCTTTCTTGTTATTTTAAGTTGTAAGTGACCATGATACATGAGCATACTTCTGATGCTCAGAACAGCAACCAAGCTCTTCTGCTAAATTAATTCATCCATTCACCCTTTCATTCATCCACTCATTCAACAATGATTTATTAAGCATCTATTAGGTGCCAGCACTGTTCTAGGGAGTGGAGTTCATCAGTGAACAAAAATACAAAGTCTCCATAGGTTGGACAATGGTATGTTGAGTGATGGGAAGAGGAAATTTGGCCTTCAGACAAAAATCCACCAAAAGAAAAGCTATCATTTATAAATGTGTCTCTGAATTTAGTCCTATGACTTGCAGTAAGCCTCCTTTCCTCCCCTGAAAGTCTGATACAGTGAAACCTTGGTTGTGACCACTTCCCCTGCTTGCCAGAAGTCCCCCTTGATGCTCAGTACTGCATGAAACACATAACAAAAATAATTACAACCCCAACAACCATGTCCCTACCAAGACAAATAATAGTAACAACTATAATTATTGAGCAATTACTATACTTCAGACATTTTTAATCCTCACAATAATCCTAAGAGGTAGGTATTATTATTTCCCCCATATTACACATGAGGAGAAATCAAGGCTTAGAGGTTATTAGATGTGCCCGCCACTCCAAGCCAAGGATTTAGCTCCTTGATTTGCTGAGTGCTTCCTGGCTGCCATGGTAAAGTACTGAACTCCGTGGTTAACTCCAGCTCCAAAAATACCTCACCTTCATTATGGCCTTTGGGCACTAGTACCTTTTGCCTCTCTCTGCAGCCAGGTGTCAGCAAGCTCCTTCTCTGCTGATTACAACATCAACAACAATAAATGTTGGATATATGTATAGACTATTTACTATCTTAATCAAAGAGTGCATTCCACAAAATTAATTTGGCACCTGTTTTTTTTTATGTATGTTTTTTAAAATTGATTTTAGAGAGAGAGGAAGGGAGAGGGATAGAGAGATAGAAACATTGATGAGAGAGAAAAACATCATCAATCGGCTGCCTCCTGCATGCCCCCTACTGGGGATCGAGCCCGAAACCCAGGCATGTGCCCTGACTGGGAATCGAACCGGTGACCTCCTGGTGCATGGGTCAATGCTCAACCGCTGGGCCTTACTGGCTGGGCATTTGGCACCTATTTAATGAGATACATAATTGTTATTGAATTGTATGGCAATTAGATAAAGTTGTCCCAATAAATTCTGTTCCCAAATAATTCTTATGTTTTCTACTCCCATTTTTAAGTTTTGCAATATCTACCATTTCCTGACGTGATGTGCTATTTCTTCTCCCACTTCCTCTTTAGTTTCTGCAGAACACATGCTCATGAAGAAAAATATGATGAGCCTAGATTGTGTTTGCTAATGGCCTAAATCCCACGTGCTCCAGGGTTGAGATCTTTCTGGGCTCCTCCTGGCACCCGCACCTACTGTCCCGATCCTTCCTTATCTTTGTCTGGATGACGTGAGGCTGAAGCATTCAGAGATAGCAGCAATCAGGCAAAGTTGGTCTTGAAAGGGTTTCAGATGTATCATACACTGGGGCACTGGCATGACAGTGACTCCAACATGGGTGAAAAAAAAAGCAAAACTAAAAATGAACTCTGGATTTCCTGCATTTGAGATTCCCAGGAATCTTAGAGAAAAAAAGATTAGAGAAAACTGTTTAGGAATAAGAAAAAATAAGAGATCGTCCAGCAAAATTTGGTAAATTGGCCAGCTTTTTAATATTTTTTTTAGCTCTGAACCTGTTCTTAACTGCAGCAAATAAATGAAGAAAGTTTAAATTTCACTAGGACAAAGAGGATGTGAGAGGAGACAATAGCTGATATGCAATATCAATAATCTTTGGAGGTTACAAAGCAGTTGGAAGAATAATAGTAGACTTGAGAAATCTGCCACCTAAGCACCTGTGTATAGAGATACCAACAGGAATTGAGCCAACCCACCCCCACAGAACCCCAGAAAGGCTCAGAACATGGTACTTCCAGGGAACCCTTAAGGCAGAAAGGAGATGTATGACTGAAATAAGCAGAGCTGGCTGATCATCTGTACACTGAGCTGATGGACCTTCCCGAGGTGCCATCTCCCTTTCCATGAATCCAGGCAACTCTTCCTCCCAACTACACAGAGACTAAGGTCCTTAGAAAATGGACAGCAAGTAGTTTCACACCAGAGACCCCAGATGTGGTGTAGAGCAAGGGTAATGACAAGAGCTGGGAACAGAGAAGTTGACTGAAGAGTAGGACCAGCCTCTTCCCCTGCTTTGCCTCCAGAATGCCAGCACCCAGGAGATATACCCAGGGAGAAAACAGCTGAATTATTCTCAAGAGAAAATGAATGGCTTCAGACAAAACACACACGGGCGCGCACACACACACACACACACACACACACACACACACACACGACCTTCGATGTTGACATTTGGAATTTTCACAATGTAAAGCTTGTTTACCATCTGGTTACCACGTAGCAAAGCTCACTAGTACAAGTTGTCAAACACTGCCCACCAACCCAGAGCCTCCCAGCAGTTTATTAGTTACTATGAGATATTAATAGAGAGGCAAAGATCTCTATTAATAGAGAGCCAAAGATTCCACCCTCTGAAATCACTAGCATCACTTCTACTGTATTCCATGTGCTCAAGTAGTCACAAGCCTCCCCAGATTCGAGAGGAGGAAATGCAGAACTACCACTGACTCTGAGAAATGAAGTTAGTGAGTAGTAAACCCTGAGGCTCAAATGCAGGCTTTCCTGATATAGGATCTGTGGTTATTGCACCACAAATCATTCCTAACCTGTGGGCCTACCACCCCTAAGGAGCTACAGTTGTTTCAAGGAATCTAGGAAACCATATGTGCAACAAGCATTTTCTGTGGATAAATGATGTGCCCTATATACATAAATAAATGTACTGTTATCTTTAAAGTATAGGTACTGATCTTATGGTTAATAAAATGCAAATTCATTTAAAATCTTTGCTGAAGTCATAGTAGCTTTTCGTATTTTCTATTTTTGTAGTATGTATTTTGTATTATGTTGTGTGGTTTTTTTAATCCCCACCTGAGGATATTTTTTCCATTGCTTTTCAGGGAGAGTGGAAGGGACAGAAGAGAGAGAGAAACATCGATGTGAGAGAAATACGTTAATTGGGTGCCTCCCACACATGCCCCGACCAGGGCCGGGAATTGAGCCTGCAACTGAGGTACATGCCCTTGGCCGGAATCGAACCTGGGATCCTTCAGTCCGGAGGCCAATGTTCTAGTCACTGAGCCAAACCAGCTAGGGTTGTGTTATGTATTTTCTTAATCATGAATACTAAAAGTACAACATGTGGGGGGAATATTTTTATGCTTACAGGGGGAATTTTTCATGCATATTCTCCAAGCTGGAAGTTACTGTCTTCACGGTCTCCCATAAACCAGAGAACGCCTGAGGAGTCTTGTTAGAACGCACACTGCCTGCCAGACCCACAGGCACGTCGAGGGCAGCTGGGCTCAGACCCTGGCCGTAGCTGTGGCCTGCACGCCTTCCCCTCCCCATTTCGGCCAGAACTGATTGCGCCAGCGGAGGGCAGCTGGCCAGTCGATCCTTAAGCTGGCCAATGACCAGCGGAGTGGCCTGGCACAAACTGAGCTACTCAGACTTTCTGTTGAGCATCTTAATTCAGACATACAGCATACGAGACAGCTAGAAGCAAGTGACACTAATAAAGGAATGAGGGAGCAATCTGAAGCTGAAGTGAAGCTATGAATTAGAGAAAAGATAAAGCATGAGAAACCTAATCAGAAGCAAGAGGAGAAGCCAACAGATAGAACTGGAGCCATGAAAACAGCTGAGCGGAGTTATTAACAGGGACTCCAGTGGCCCAAGGAATGGTTCTTGGCCAGGGCTGCGCACAGGAACCAGCCTAGGAGATGCTTCCTCAGGGACGTGCTTGGGCCCCACCAGTTCTACTCAGTCAGAATCTCTGGAGCATTTAGGTGTTGAGAAAGCTTTTGCTCTGTGGTCAGGTGTTCCACATCTCCAGAAACCCCACCATGGTACATTTCCCCACGTTGGATTGCAGTGAGTTAATTACGGCATCTTCCTAATTGCACGTATACATCCTGATAGCTGATCCCTATTACCCAGCTAAGTGAGTCTCCATTCCTTCCAACCCAAAGTGTCTTCACTAAAAGAACTACAGAAAAATAATTTTTTTAATTGATTTTAGAGAGAGGAAGGGTGGGACAGAGAGAGAGGGCAAGAGAGAGAGAGAAAGAAACATCCCACACACACCCCAACCAGAGATCAAACCTGCAACCTGGGTACATGCCCTGACCAGGCATAGAACCAGCCACTTTTTGGTGCACAGGGCAACACACAGGCCAACTGAGTCTCACCAGCTGGGGCGAAAAATAAATTTTTTAACAAAACCTTTTTTGAGGCAGCTAGAGATAAACAAAACGTACAAGATATGGGTTTTCATATGAAATCATCACCTGAAAAATATAGTCATTTCAGATTTCTCCTCATAAACAACTTCTGAGGAGTGAGTTTTCTTTGAAGTTATTTCTCTCTTGCTAAGGAAGAGGAAATGCCAAGATTATTTGATAAATAATCAAGTTATTTGATAAATAACTTAATAGCACATGTCTTTCTCTGGACTTTTTCTAGATATACGAGGCTGTAAATTGGTGAGGCCCATATCACATGCAACACAGGAAAGAAAGCCTGTTCCTTGGCCATCACGTTTGCATTTTGTCTCAGTCCACAGGCGTTTTTCTCTTTATTGTCTGAAGCTGCAGGAAGCAGCTCAGACACTGGAAGAATCTGACATATTAAGACAGATTCCTCAAATCAATATTTCTAGAACTTACTTTCAAATTGTGACTCCAGGACACAAAGAGGTGCTTGGATTTTCTGTAATGGGAACTTAAGGAAATTTGAGTGCAAAAGTGATAACCAATTTTTCAATGAGCCATCCTTCAATAAGATTATAAGCTATAATTACAGATTGTCTTACATAATCTCAATATACAAAATAGCACTCCTACGGAACTTACAAGTAAAGTTATATCATAAATATTGGTACTTATCAAATTATGTTTTATATAAGTTTTTCAGTTCTTTATAACTCACCATTATTAAGACACACACTTAGAATTGTTTTTTCTGTCCCAAGGGTTCAAAATAATGCCCCAACCAACTTGTCCAGCCCCAGCTCTCAATACTCCTTCCTTCCTTAAGTTACTTGCCTTTCTCTATCTTTGTAGGCAGTAACCACAAGTAAAGTCCTTCCCGATCATTCTGCAGCTTTCAGATAAACTCTACTTCATCTCAGTGCCCTTCCCCCACCCTGGAATAATTCATTGTTTGTACACCTGTATCCCTATATCATTTATGCAAAGTTTCTATATTTAATATATATTGTGCAAATAGTTTTTCTTTGAAAACTGAAATCAATTTTATTCTTATTTTGCTTTGCTTTAATAATCCATAATGCCTAGCAGAGTGACTTGCTCAAAGTAGATGCTATAAATTTTCATTTCATGAATGACAATGTACATTTTATAATATTTTAACTCCCACCTACCTATAGCCAATGGCACTCATTACTGAAATGATTAACTAGAATGCAGCTTATGGCCAAAAAAGATTAAGAAAGAGTATTTATGGTTTTGAATTTTTAAGACCAGGATCCAAATAAGAGTAAACTACTACCCATATATGAAGCCGTTACAAAGGAATCTCGGACCTAAGGAAAACAGATAAAACTGCACATGAATGTCAGCGGCAGATAGGAGTGCTACTATCCAAATAATCACATGGATATAACTTTTCTGGAAGGCATTTTTCAAATTCTAAATCATTATGGTTTGAAACTTTGAAACTTCATTTGATACTCACCAAAAAGACACTAAACAAAATGACACACTGAGTAACTATTTCAACTTACTCCTGTAGTTTGTTTTAAAGAAGTCTTTGATTATATGAGGTCTGCCTCCTCTCAAAAAAAGTTTGTAAATCACAAGTTTCCCAGGTTACTTTTCCCTGAAGATTGTTTCAATTTCTCAGCCTAGGCTTTTACAAAGCCTGTAGATTGTGTCTGTCTTATTTTCTAAGTGCCTGATAGTTAAATTTTCAATTTAGTCGTAACAGTAAAGACAGAATCATGATAATCTATATAACCGAGATGAAATTCAATTTTGAACCTTGATTCTTGTGTCTATACTCCTGAACCTTTACTTGAGTTCCAGAACCAAATCCTCCCCTGCTTACTACTCATTTCCTCCAGCCACCTCCAGTTCACTGCGCTCAAGTGAAACTTCCCTAAAGTTTCTTGCTCCATCCAGTTTCCCCATCTCTGTTAACACATTCTCGCAGTCACTGAGCCCACATGGTGGTGGCTTTTGACTATTCCTTCTCATTTACACTGGATTCTGTCCACGGTTTTATGGATTTCCTTGCTAATTCACGTGCCCGTGTTAACCCTCACCAGTCCCATATTTCCCCTCTGGATAATCAACTCTGACCATGCAAATTCTGCCTCCTCTATGATATCTTTGCCAACTGTCATGGCTTTCACTGATTTTACCTTCCTTGAGATTCTGTATCACTTTCAATCCTGTACTACAGGCTGCAACATGCAATTCTAGACAATCCTGTATTGTGTCAGGCGGGTCTAACGAATCCAATTAGAAAGTGAAGTTTTTAGGTTATGCTTTTGGGCGTGTCCCCTAACTCAATGATAAGCACACAACAGACATCAAAATCAGTATTTTTTTCATACGGCCCAATCATAACACTACCCATCCCTACTTTTTAATTTTTAAACTGTTCTGTAGCTTTAGGAGAATTTTTCTTCAATTAAGATAACTTTCACTGCAGTTACCTACTCTTGAAGCAAAAACTCCATTCTGAGAGGCACATAAATCTTCAATGACAAAATAAGACAATAAGAAACTTTTAAGATAGTTACAGGTTTTTATTACATAAACATTATAATATTCCTTGTGGGAGCTGGTCTGTTGTTTGCTTCTTGCTTTCACAGAATGTCATTGTCTACAGAAATTGTTTAAGAATTAATTCATGAAACACTCTCGCACGCCCACCAAAAAGCCCCAGTGCCTACATTGTTCAACCAGATTCCTGAGAAAAATAATCAGTTTTGTTTATTTTATAGCGTAATACATAAATTTTCTTTCAAGATATGAAAGGGATGGACTTCTTAAATGAGTCTCCTTTTGTTTACAAAGTTCTATAAAAATACATTAAGTATGCTCATGATTTTCCTTTGACTTGAAAATATTCCAGTTTACCAGAAAATAACAATAAACAATGATACGCAAACCACATTAATTTTGTAGCAATACAATGTCAACATCATCGTGAACCCCTTGCAAAAGTAGCTCTCCCTGGTATGTAACAATCTTCCTTCGTTTTGCAGCTTTGAGAGTTCCTACCAGTGCTTCAAAGAGGTTGGCACATTTGTCATCTCGGAAGAGGACCCCAAATTTCACACTTAACTTCCCGTCAGCATCTAATTTGAGAAAACACAATGTTAGCCAATGTAAAGTCTGTTTCTTTACTCTACGTATGGAAGACTTACATAATCTTTAATAAACATCTAACTATAGGTTAATCAAAATCAGAATTTAACATTTAACAGTCATAAATTCAATGTAACGTCTTGTCAGATCCAAAAAGTTGATGAAATAAATACAACATGTTGCATACCTCCCAGTCTTAGTATCCTCTGGACAAAGACTGGAAGAAAACCAAGAAACATTTACAAAAGGTGAATGTGTTACAGTGCTACTATCGTGGACCAATGATTCTCTGTCTAAATTTCGATTTTTCAATTGTTATGTTAGTTGCTGAATCAATAAAAATAACAAATACAAGAGAAACCCTAGGTCCGGAGCAATGCTTCTCTAAGTGTGTTCTAAATGTACTCAGGACTCCCAGGGATGAAGTGATGACCTTAAAAATGAAGAAATCCGTATTTACCAAGGTCCCTAGATTATCTAGATTGGAGACCAGTTTTTAATACAGATGTTAAAAATTGAGGTAAACACTAAAAATAAATGTTATCAAGCCATGAAAAGACATGGCGGAGCCTTAAACACATATTACGAGTGGAAGAAAGCAATCTGAAAAGGCTACGTGCTAAGTGAGTCCAACTACAGAACATTCCGGAAAAGGGATAACTGTGAAGAAAGGTTAGAACTAAGTAATATGATCAGTGGTTTTCATGGGTTGGGGGGTGGGGGAGAAACAAACAGGCAGAGCACAGAGGGTTTTCAGAGCAGTGCAAAGTCTCTGAACGATACTGTAATGATGGATGTGTGTCATTATAAATTTGTCCAGACCCAAAGAATGTAGAACGCCAAGACTGAGCCCCTAATGTAAACTATGGACTGTGCCTGATGTGTCAGTATAGGTTTGTCAATTGTAACAAATGTACTGCTCTGGCGGGGGACACTGATAAATCCGTTGCACCCACCTTTTGATCCAGTTAAAATAACAACTTGCTATTACCCAAGGTGACATGAAAAATCCTGCCTTGGTCATGTTACCCACGTTGAGCCATCTGCCCAGCACCCAGACCCCTTTCCCTAGCTAAATTATTTTCCTTTAAAGAATGAACTCAAATGTCACCTTTTCTGAGGAGCTCTCTGTTGCATTAATAGCTCTTCTTAGAAAATTAAATAGTTGTCAAAACACTCAACATCAATTATAGTAATAATAGTTAACATTTATTGATATTAATGTGTTGCTAGAACTATTCAACGCATTCGAAGTCATTAAACTCAATCCTCACTACATCAAAGATACAACTGATTTCAAGGACCATTACTTTATGTTCCAATTGAACTGCCAATCTAACTACAGCACCCCATGTCTCAAATAAAGACACATCCTTATTTGAGATATTTCAAAGTGTGAAAACAAGAAATATCTTTGAACCATCAAAACAAGATATTGTTATTATACAAATAAGGAAACCAAGGCATAGAAAAGCTTAGTGATGTGCCCAAGATGACACAGCAAGCTTGTGAAGGAACTGGGGCTCGCTCGCGGAGTGTGACGCCAGAGCCCACACTCTCACCCACTTCCCAACACCTGCTTCCAGGCTGCCGTCTCTCTTCCTGCCGCCTAAAGAGACCCACGAGGGCAGAGATGGAATTTTGTTTATTTTCACATCTCCAGCAATTAAGCACAAAAGCAGCACTCAAGAAATACTTGTTGAATGAAAGAATTTAAATCTCCAAATAATCCTAATCATTTCATTCCACTTCATTCTTTTCTACTGAATGGAAAATGAGGGGGGAGGGGAATTATTTTAAAAGAAACACACAAAACTAAATTCATCAATTTCCATCTTCGGCTAATATATCATATTTAGATTAGTCTAAATATGATTCATCTATATAATAATTTAGATTCATCAAAATTATTCCACACAACTTGAATAATTTACCGTAACTTGTCAGTAGATAACATGTCTCCATAGACATTTTCCAACTCGTAAGTCATCTATTACCAGAAACATAAGTCAAGAAGGCCTGGTGAAACTGCAATGTTCAAAATATCTCATCTTTATAGAAGTGATGATAATTACCTTGTTGTCTTCTAGTGTGTAAAGCTGCTAATTTTGAAGTGTGGGTTTAGTTTACCCTTGTAGAACAATAACACTGTGCTAGGGACAGAGAGGTTAGACTTTTACACTTGACCTTAGCCAAGAGGCCATGAAGCAATCGAGTCAATTGCATTGACTTTTAAATGCAATGAATCTGACCAATAAACACAAGCTGGCACGGAGAAAGATCTACGAGAAAAAAGAATGCTACAAACCTTTGGAAATACATCTTTAATACCTTTAACAAACCAAACAATAGTACTACTCCCAGGAGTACATGACCTCACAGAGCTCGGGATAAATCAGGGATGTAGGAAGGAGGACCACAGGTAGAGGCATCAGTGTTGAAAACAAGACTCAGCAAACTTCCACCAAGTGGGTGTGATGAAGTGGGCGGGAGAAAATGCGGTTAGGAAAGATTATTCATTGGTTTGACTGAGGAACTAAATAAATGACATCTTCCACTGTCTCCTCGGTGTTCTCCACAAACATCCCAAATGCAGCTCGTGCATTTCCTCCTGAACTGACCTGTCCTACACTCCCAAGTCTTACCTAGTAGTCAAGGATTCATTGAGTGCCCCCAACTACTACAGTTTTCAATAACCTTTTTCTCTGGGACCATAGTGAATTGGATGTCAGCACTTCACAGTTTCCAACTCCTAAGTCATCCATGATCAGGGACAGGTAAGTCAAGAAGGCCTGTTAAAACTGCCTTTTTCTGATAATTGCCTCATGAGTTTTTAATCTATTTTTCTCAGCTAAGTAGTAAGATCGTTGAGGGACAGGAACATACTTTATGTCACTTGTACTTACATGGCGCCTGGCACATACAGATTCCCAACAAATAGTAACTGACCATATGATTAAACTCGGTTGTTGAGTCCACACCAACTTTTATATGCCTAGTTTATTTTTTTCTTGGTATATTTCAGTGATGATGACTCTGGTTTGATGAAGAAATAAAGTGACTAGAGAAGACCAAAAAGGGGACATGACAGAAAGAATAATGGTCCCCAAAGATATGCACGTCCTAATCCCCAGAACCCATGAATATGTTACCTTACATGGCACAGGAAAATTTGTAGATGTGATTAAATTGAGGACTCTGAAATGGGGAGATTATCCTAAACTATCTAGGTGAGCCTAATATAATCACAAGTATCCTTGAAAAATGGAAGAGGGAGCCCTGGCCGGGTGGCTCAGTTAGTTGAAATGTTGTCCCATACACCAAAAGGTTTTGGGTTCGATTCCCGATCAGGGCACATACCTAGGTTGCGGGTTCAGTTCCAGTCAGAGTACATACAAGAGACAATCAATCAATGTTTCTCTCACATCGATGTTTCCCTCTCTCCTTCTCTCTCCCTCCCTCCCTCTCTCTCTCTCTCCTCTCACCTCCTTTCTAAAATCAATAAAAATATATCCTTGGGTGAGGACTTTTTTTAAAAAGACAAAATCAGAGTGATGCGATGTGAGCATTATTGCCAGCTTTGAAGACAGAGAAAGGGGTCATGAGCCAAGAATGCAGGCTGCTTCTGGAAGCTAGAAAAAGCCTAGAAAACAGATTCTCTAGAACCTCCGAAAAGGAAAAGCATCCTGCCAACACCCTGATTTTAGCCCAGGGAGACCCTTATCAGACTCTGCTATGGTTTGAATGTTTGTGTCCCCTTCAAAAGGCTTATGTTAAATTCCTATTGCTAAAGGTATGATGTTAGCAGGGGGGGCCTCTGGGAGATGCTAAAGCCATGAGGGTGTAAGGATTTAAAGTCATGAATCATAAGGATTAATGCCTTACAAAAGAGACTGCAAAGAAGTCCCAGCCCCGTGCACCATGTGAGAATAAAAGAAGTCTGCAACCTGGAAGATGATTTAACCCGACTGTGCTGGCACCCTGACCTCGGACTCCTAGCCTCCAGATCTATGAGCAATAACTTTCTGCTCTTTAAAAGCCAATCTGTGCTATTCTGTCACAGCGGCACCAATGAACTAAGACAGGCTTCCTAACCTACATCACTGTTAAGGTATTAAATGTGTCATTTCACATCACTAAGTTTGTGGTAATGTTACGGCAGCAATAGAAAACTACTACAGGGGGCCTTTGACAGGGATGGCTTAATGGAATTTCCAAAATAAGTCTTGTTATTTCAAATGATTTGTGATTCATAAGGAGACAGAGCTGTAAGTAAGAAGAATCAAAGCTAGAATGACAAAACAGCTCTTACGAGGTCATTTAAAGCCGCCTGGCACTTACATGATGTAATTCTGTAACTCTGAGTTCCTTTACCCTGGTTGTTGCTGAGTATGTCTGTTTCTCTACATTTTCAAAATGCCCCCCAAATCTTGCATGTCTTACCCAAGATGTACAAATACCCAAAGATATAAGCACAACAGTTACTTTCATTTCACCTTAGAAAAAGAACAGGAATACTACCAATTTTACTAATTTCATGGCAGCTTCTTATGTGCTGCTGAAGAGAAAGCTGACAGAAAAGCCCCCAACTGCCTAGAGGACGGTTTTGTTATATGTACATAAACATCTGATTATATAAAACTCAAGAATTTGGAGAAAATAAAGATGATTTAGTATAATTTCAATCTTAGTCCCCAGTTAGCTGGAAGTTTGTAAAATTCGGGGGGGGGGGATAAATCAGAAAATAAATTTTAATAGTGTGACAAATAAAACTTTGAACCTGATTCAGTTACCAGGTTCCAAAGCAGCCAGATTAAAGAGACACAGCAATTTTTGTCCCATTCAAAGGATAATGAAATATCTCACCCATTCTTCGCATTAGAATCCCCGTACCCCAATAACTTTGTGTCTCTAGATATCATTCATGGCTGAGGGCACTTGTCACCTGGGACTGAGGGCAGAGCTGTCATAACTGTGTCCTGAGGCCTGGTGACCCCTTCCTTAGGCTTCTACCAAAAAAGCTGGTCCTACTTGCTCTGAGGCCAACCCAACAGAAATACTGTATCTGTGTTATAATACTTACTTTTTGAACCCAATCGATGAATTTCCTCCACTAAGAGGTTAACCTCGTGATCCACATTCATTGCTGCCTGAGGGGGGGAAAAAAAGAAGTCAACACATTACTGCCGTTTCTACATCCCATTAACCACATCTTGCCCAACCCACGGGCTCCTTCTGTTATGTAGCATTTGTCACTGTTACATTACCACACTCCTCTTCCTAAAAATACCTGCGTGATGCAAGGGCACTAGAGTACCTCCTTTCCCTCCAGGGGCTGGCCCCAGCCTGTTCCTAGCAGTCGGTGGGGAAGGAGGCAGCCACGTTCCTTGCACCCCCTTAACTCTAACCCCATCCTCGTCAGGGTGCGGCTGCCATCAAAATACAAAGGTGATGACACAGGAGCTGCCCTCGGGGTAACTCACCCTCCCGAAGCAGAGAAAGGCTGGAATGCACAGCAATCTGACCGCACTCTGAGGGTGGGTCCAAGGCACTATGGGGGTACAAAGGAGGAAGCCCCAGAGGCTCCGTGGAGGTCACGGGAGGAGCAGGCCAGGCGGACGGTGGGCAAGGGTCTTCTAGGCATGGGGACGCATAGCAGCAGAGGGAAAAAGCAAGCCCTGAGTCAGGAGCTGGAGGTACTCATACAAAGGTGCGCACTCCCTCCCCCGGGAGCCTACAGTCTAGAAGGGAAGGCAGATGTATACAAGACTCTTTTAATAACGTCAGGTCAGTGTAATGATGACTTCTGGGTCACCCACAGGGATGTGTCCTTCCCTGGACAGTGCTCAGTACAACCTGACTACAATAGAGAGCTTGTGGCGAAGGCCATCCACCCTCAGATAATGAGATCTGTTAAACTTATCTCCGGGCTAACTCCCACAGACTGGGTCCCAGCCTTTCACAGAGCCTGGGGTGGGAGAGCGCCCCCACTGAGTGTTCCCAAAGCACCGTCCACCCTCTTCATTTCATTTTACTGGAATTACCAGTTTCTCCGCTTTCACCACCAGGTGGTAAGCTCCTCTAGGCAGGGATCAGGCAGTAATGCTGTCTGCTGGATTGTCTGGGACCAAGAGTACAATTCAATAAATATTGGTTTTATGGAGCAAAGGCATGAGAGGGGATGGAACTACGTCCCTGGGAGTTGTCACCATAGAGCTGCTGATTTAAGTGGGGAATTGAGAGGAGCTTTTGGAGGAAGAGCGCTCAGAGACAGAAAAGGGAAGGTAAAGGGCCTGGCAAAACAGCTTCGGAAGTGAGAGGAGAGAAATGCCAGCAAGAAGAGGGGAAAGCAGGTAGAGGTGGAGGAGAGAATGCTGACCGAGTAGAGTCAAAGAAGTAAAATAAGAAGAGTTTCCGTAAGAAGGCAGTAATTTATATTGAAAAGGACAACAGGAGGGTAAGAAAGTATGCATCCATCATCAATTTGTTTTCCAATCCTGATTCTCCAAATCAAATAAGGGACTAAAATAGTGGGGTTGTGTGAATGGTTTACTTTGGGGTAACAACTTGGAAAAAAACAGCTTTATCCAGACAGATTGTAACTAATTCCTGGTAGCTTTTAAAAACAAGAATGACATCTATGTTTAAACTATACTGGGACCCCAGGTTTTCCATCAGCTAATAATTAAAAGCCCAACTGCCATCTGCTACATTATATGTGTGGATATTATAATTTAAGAAGCTTGGATTGCAATAAAATGCAACATATTAGGTTAATGCATTTGCATAAAACTATCAAAAATTATAGCTGCCACATATTAGGAACTTAGTGTCGGTGAGTTTTATCTATAATGTGATACTTAATTCATGATATACTTTAAAAGAGATACTCATTAGCTAAAATACACCCAGAGAATATAACTGAAAGACACACTATGACAATTATGGTAGAAAAAAACAACCACCTGTAAATGTCAGCATGGTGGACAGCCGTCATTTTTAGCTACCAAGCCTCCATTCCCCCATTTTGGCACCATCAGTCTAAGTTTTGTTTGAATCAAGACTTTCCTAACTCTAAACCCATGTATCTTGGATAGAGCCTCACTCTAAACTCCAGGAATGGCTCAGAGCCAGAGTAATTGATTTGGGGCATTGGTAGATGATCTCATCCTGATCTCACTGCCCTATAATGAATAAAGGTGGTACCCTGTTCTCAATAGCATTAATGCAGAAGTGGCATGGATTTGTGAGGGTTGTTGAGGAAATTGGCCCACACTGGTCAGAAATGTCCAAGGGGATTATGGCTCTAATTCTCCTATTTGATGATTCCCTCCCACTCTAAAAATTTCTCTAACACCATTCTCCACTCCTTCCACCTACCACCCTCCACACACTTCAGACACAGCTCTCCTTTGATATTGAGACTCAAAATGGATATCCCACTATTATGTATAGTGTGAATACCTGCATCGTATTAAACAGATGTGTGCTCATCCAATTTCAAGAAGGGAAGGCAACCAGCATTTCTTTATAATTAATTACACATGAGGCTCCTTATCTATGTTAATTCATGTAATCCTAAGAGCCTTGCAAAGTATTATTTATCCCCATTTTATGAATGATGGCTCCGAGGGGGCTCCCCAGGATTGAATGCTGTTGCTGCCACATTCTCCCCCTGCCTTTTTGTTCATCTCTTTTTTTTTCTTTTTTTTTTTTTGCTGGTTATTATGCGAAGTGCAGTAAATATAACAGTGTTGCATTTGTATGAAATATTAGAGTGCTTACTACAGCAGAACACTTACAGAGCAAAAAGGGTTCCCTGTCCAGATCCCCCACAAGTAGGAAATTAACAAGTTTAGGAACTATTGCTAGCATACATACTTTGGCATGATTTATTTTATTATTTAGCGGGGACAAAGGGGGAGAAATACTCATTGTTACACAATCCTTGGAAGGCCCATGGCATTTTATCAGGCCTGGGACTGGAGTAAGCAGTAAGAGGAAAAACAATGAGAGCCCAGAAGAGGGCAAGTAGAGGGGAGAGAAAGAGCTCAGAGCTCCTCAATGGGTGGGAAGGGGGCGGAAGGGGGGGTTGATCCAGGGAAGGCGGTGGCAGATGCTACGCGGGCCCTCTAATTGTGACAGAATGTAACCAGGCACTGTGCGTGGGAATCACAAAGAAAGCGGGATGTCAGATGAAATGCTCCACCACTGAAACACATCTATTTAGGGACCCTTTATCATTTTCTTTAATTTTTTAAGTTTGGAGGCAAAACATGGACATTTTCTAATGTTCGAGGGCTACAGCCTGCAGGAGTGCGGGGGCCTGGGAATCAGGAGCCAACTCCACGCACCCGGGCCGGCCGCCCTCCCAGCGCCGCGCAGCAGCCGAGCCGGGCGGCGGTGCGGGCGCGGGGCGACTGGGCTCCTTCCGCCTGCGCGCGGGCGCGCACACTCTCCTTATTTGGTCCTCCCTGCCCCAAGTTTGGGAGCTGGCCCAGAAGGGGTCCCGAGACCCTGTCCCCTGCAGGTCATCCCACGATCACCACCCGCGCAGATGCAGACCTGGGGAACGCGGGCTCGACCCCTGCTCCCGGGCAGCGCTGCGGCTCAGGGCGGCCTCCCCGGGAAGGGCCGCGTCCCGGAAGCCTTTGTCTCCGCGCTCCCCGCGCCCCGCGCGCCCGACCCAGACCAGGAAACCCGACCCGGCTCCCGGCTCCACAAACCCCTAGCGTCTCCTCCCTCACTAACGCCCACCCCACGGGCAATCGGGAGAGCACAGAGCCGCACCCGCCGCAGAGCCCGGGGCCAGGAGGCCATCACGTCCCTGGTGGGTGCTCTCTCCAACCCCCAGCCCTTCCCCTCCCTGCTCTGCAGAGCCCGCTCCGGACCCTGCCAAGTGCCAAGCGGACGGGCTGCACCGCAGCAAAAACCCGTCCTCCGCAGCGGGTTTCCCCCAGCGCCCGGCCGGCTCTGCACCACGTGAGCCGAGCGCGGAAGTCTGCGGGAGAGGTGGGGGCGCGGGGCGCGTCCATCCCGCCCCCCGCACGGGCTCAGCCCGATTCCAGCCGTAACACCCACGCGCCTCGGGTCCAGCTCTGCAGCCGCCGCGCACGACCCCCCGGCTGCGTGGCCTCCGCCGGGTACCGGGCGCACCCCCTACACCGACCTGGCCGCCTCCCCCAGGGGGCTCACTCACCTCTCCGCCTCCCTTTCTTTCCCGACGGATGGAAACGCGGCGCCGCGTCCGCCGGCGGGCTCTCGGCTCGGCGCGGAGGGAGAGGCTGGTAGGAAGCGACGCGCCGGGGAAGGGCTGTGGCGCGGGAGGCGGGGGGAGGCGGCCGAGTTTCCGCGCTCAGGAAGTGGGCCGCCCGCGCGGCCGCCGACCCGCCCACCGGGAAGGAGCCCGGGGAGGACGCGGCCGAGGAGGGGACGGGTTCCCGACAGGTGGGAAACCGACCAGGTCTCCGATGGCCGCCACCTTCCCTCCGCGCCCCTCCCCAGACCCCGCCTCCGGCCCTCGGCGTGATTTGCTGCGGAGGGCTCCGCGCTGCCGGCGGGGATAAAGCGCCCCCCGCGCCCCGCGCCCCGCGCCCCGCGCCGCCGGCGGGGATAAAGCGCCCCCCGCGCCGGGCGCGGTCTCCGGGGGCCGCGTGGCTTCGGCTCTGTCCGCCGGGCGCCGGGGCCTCCAGGAGTCTGCAGGGCGCAGAACGGTGCGACTGGCAGAACAAAACTCATCTTGAAAACCAACTTGTTCTGCTGCAAAGAAATTTTACACGGACAAAGCTGGGTTTTTATTCTGGGTCCACAGAGGTCCTTTCCGGTCTTCATGATTTCCTATGTTTACCTGCGAACGCGAGCAACGTAGCCGAACATTTCAGTCACTCTGTTTCCGCGCGCGCCTGCGCGCGTGTGTGTGTGTGTGTGTGTGTGTGTGTGTGTGTGAGATGCTTGCTGCGCCTGGAGTCCCTTTGGAAAGGAAGCCGAGGCTCTGCTGAGAAGTGACCCCAACCATTCATCCCTAGCGCAGAGGTTGCCCAAACAGCTGCCCAGAAAGCACCCCTCCCCCGTAACTGATTGGGCTGAGAGGGACCGGGTGACCCGGGAGCGCACAGTCCAGGCCCCGGGACGGACGGTTTTCCCTTGACAGTGCCGGCTAATTCGGTAACCGGTCGGTTCTCCCGTGGAACTTGCAAGAGGATCCTGAGGATGAGCCGCCCGACGGGAAGGCCGGACTGAGAGCGCTGGAGGCGGGAGCAGGGAAGATGGGCCTCCAGGAAGCCAAACGTTTGCGTGCGCAGAAACGCTGGGGGGGGGGGGGGGGCGTGTAGAAGCGGGCTCAGGGAAACTGAGACCCATTGATGGAGGAAGAGCAGCTCCCCTGGGACATATGGGTGTCTAGGTCCCTAGGGGGGCACTGGACGCATCCACTTCCCAAACTGTTCCACCTGCCCTTTCACAGCGACACCTATCGCTCTGGCCGTGACTCTTAATGAGCCTGTTCCCTAGGGCCAAAAGATCACTCTCCAGCGGAGGTCTCCTTCCTCTAGGCGTCTCATGTCCCATGGATTTAAGGTGACTCCAGGATCCTCTGAGGCCTATGCTTTTCTCCCTAAAAGAAATCTGAGGAGTTATACTTTATATCTTTAAAAATCTACATAATACAAAATTTATAATTTAAGAAAAATATCGTATTTAGCAATTCTCCAAGCAGGACCTGGCTATTTTGGCCAGTGTCGGTGATCACAATTCTTCGTTCATCCAGTGAAATGAATAATTAATCTGTAGTGTGACACTTCTGTGATGACTAAGTAACTAGTGTTTCACAGTATTCTGCCAGCAAGCAAAAAAAGAAATAGATTATCTACTCAAGCAAAAGTCCCTGTTTATATAAAAATGGGTTCACTCTTTAAAAATACTTTGTTTAGCCCCGCCGGTGTGGTTCAGCGGTTGAGCATCGACCTAGGATCCAGGAGACAGAGGCTCAATTCCCGGTCAGAGCACATGCCCCAGCTCTGGGCTTAACCCTCAACGGGGGCGTGCAGGAGGCAGGCGATCAATGACCCTCGTCATTGATGTTTCTATCTCTCTTTCCCTCTCCCTTCCTCTCTGTGAATAAAATATATATATTTTAAAAATAAAAATACTTTGTTTATACATATGCTGCACTAAACGTAATATAAACTTCATGTTAATCTAGAAGGAATTGCAATTAAGGAAAGTTGTTTTTGATGAAAGAAATGTTATAAGTTTTGACAACTAATATTTTTCGTACCAAATTCCTTCTCTTTCAGTTTCCATACAGATTTTTGCCATCTTTTCTTGCTCTTTTAGGAATATTATCATCATGTAGCTAAGCAATGTGGAATGTTAACCTAAAAAGCAAAAAATAAAGTTTAACCAACAGTTAAGAAGTATCCATTAACTATCAAGCATGTGCCAGTCCTAGAGGGTACAAAGTAGCTTACAGCATGATCTTTGTCAAAAAGAACTTTTGGTAATGTAGGTATAAAATATTAAGACAATCTTTATCCATTTATTTAATTGCATAGTACAATCGTTGTCCAATAGAAATTTAATTGTGATCCACACCTGTAACTTAAAATTTTCTAGTAGCTGCATTAAAAAAGAAACATGTGAAATTGATTTTAATAATATGTTTGATTTAATCCAATATATCTGAAATATTATTATTACAACCTGTAATGGCTATTTAAAAATTATTACTGAAACCTTATACATTCTGACTTTTGCACTGAGTCATCGAAGTCTATTGTGTATTTTATACTTACAACATATTTCAGGTAGTATATGACTAGTGGCTATTGTATTGGTCAGCGTAGTTATAGACAGTTCCAAAATAAAGCACGACATATATGCTAATAATTTTACTTAAGAAATTACTGTTCCTGGAATGAGAAAATTATAACATATTTAAAGTGTCAGGAAAATTGAAGTATTCATTTAAAAATATATAGTCTTCATTGCATTTAATAGAAAAAAAAAATCTTTGTAAAGGATCAGTGGTGTTGGAAATTAGGGTAGTGGTTATCCTTATTGGATGGCGGAGGTTGCAAGTGAGATGAGGCATAAGGGGCCCTTATGAGGTGCTGATAATATTCTGCTTCTTGATCTGTGTACTGGTTAAACAGGTGTTTTGTTTTGGGAATTCCTTAAGCTGGATTTTTTTAAAAATTAAGTTTATTGGTGTGATATTGGTTAATAACATGTTTCAGGTGTACAATTCTAGAATACATCTGTACACTGCATTGTGTGCTCATCCCTCAAAGTCTCGTCTCCCTCCGTCACCGTATATTTGACCCCCTTTACTCTTCAGTTTCCCCCACCCACCTTTCCCTCTGGTTAACCACTCTTCTGTTGTCGGTGTCTATAAGTTTCTTTTGTTTGTTCATTTGTTGTTCAAGCTAGACACTTAAGATAAATATTACTTTTCCTATGGCTATTTTCTAATTTAATAAAACTTTTTTAAAAAAATAGCCCTGGCCTGTGTGGCTCAGTGGTTAGAGCGTCAGCCTGTGCACTGAAGGGTCTCGGGTTCAGTTCCAGGTCAGAGGCACATACCTGGGCTGTGGGTTTGCTCCCCTCCCCTGGTGGGGCATGTTCGGAAGGCATCTGGTCAATGTGTCTCTCTCACCTCTCTCTCTCTCTCTCTCTCCCCCCCTCCCTCCCTCCCTTCCACTCTCTCTGAAAAGCAATGAAGAAAAAAATATCCTCAGGTGAGGATAATAGGGGAGGGGAGGGGAGGGGAGCGGAGGGGAGGGGAGGGGAGAAAGAATAGAGGCACTTGACCAAGTAAGGCTTATCCCAGGAATGGAAGAATTACTCAACATTAGAAAATTTACTAATCCCCTGTGGCCAATAGTCTCAAAATTTTATCTTATTTCTTAAAATGAGATTTCTCATTTGGACCTGTCATTCTAGTTCAGACTTTCATTACTTTGTGCTCATATTAATGTTGACCATGATGGTAATAACAATGAAGATTGCATGTCTTGGGCATTAATTCTTGATCCAATTGTAGTACTGTTGATTGCTTTGGGAGACACAAGAAAGAGAAAGTAAAATTTGTGCTCTCAAGAAATAATGGTAAAAAGATTATATGCCACAAGCAAGTGGGTTTTATTCCAGGACTGCAAAGTTGGTTCAACAAATGGAAATTAATCAATGTAATACAGTATATTAATAGAATAATGGGGGGAATCCACATGATCATCTCAATAGATGCAGAAAAAGCATCTGGCAAAATGCAACATATAATACACAAAAACTTAAAATGGATCAAAGACACAAAAGTAAGAGCAGAAATTTATAAAATACTTAGAAGACATAGGTGTAAATATTCATGATTTGGATTAGGCAACATTTTCTTTTTTTTTTTTTTTTTTTTCTTGTTTTTTATATATCTTTATTGATTTCAGAGAGAGGAAAGGAGAGGGAGAGACAGATAGAAACATCAATGATGAGAGAGTCATTGACCGAGCCCACAACCTGGGCATCTGCCCTGACTGGGAATCGAACCCAGATCGCCTGGATCCCAGGTCAACGCTCAACCGCTGAGCCACACCCGGCCGGGCAACATTTTCTTAGATATGACTCCAAAAGCACAAGCAACCAAAAAAGAATTTGGCAGTTCCTCAAAAAGTTAAACATAGATTTTACAGTTTTTGACCCAGCAATTGCACTTCTAGTTGTATACCCAGGAATTATATGTTCAGAATAGGCAAATCCACAGCAAATGGATTCATGGTTGCAAGAGACTAAAGAGAAGTGGGAATAGAACTAATAGGCATTAGGCTTCTTTTTTGATGAAAAATATTCTGGAATTAGTGGTGAAGTGTGCACATCTTGTAATACTCTAAAAACCACTGAGTTGTGACTTAAAATGATGAGGTTTATAGTATGTGAATTACATGTCAATTTATGTGTTTCTGAAAAAGAAATGACAAGACTAGTTGATAATTAACAATTAAAAACCAAACCAGAGAATAAATAAAAATGATTTGACTGGAGAGAAAAAACAAAAACAAAAACTGTTGACACCCTGGCCAGTGTGGTTTAATTGGTGCCATCCTGTGCACCAAAAGGTTGCCAGTTGGAATCCCAGTCAGGGTTCAGTCCCCCGGGGGAGGGGGGGCGGGGTACAGGAGACAGCCAATAGATGTTTCCCTCTCACATCGATGTTTCTCTCTCCCTCCCCCTTCCTCTCTCTTTAAAAATTAATTTTTAAAAGTCTTCAAAAAATAACTATTGAACAAAGGGTTAATCTATTTTAGGAAGGTGCTGCATTTCTCTATTGCTGCTTCATTCATCCATCCATTCAACAAATATTTATTGAAAACCATTATGTGCCAAGCCTCCTCGTCTGTCTCTTATGTGAAAGTGAACCACTTTTTCAGCTTAGAAGCTGGCTAATCAGGTAATATATATCACCATTATTTCTAGAATTTACATTAAGATGCCTTCTTATTTTCCTTTCCTCCATATCTTTTTTTAAAATATTTTTTCTCTTCTCTAACCTCCAAATTAGAAACAATGTCTTCAACAAAGCTCAGGTATTGTGTCCATCACTCACAAAACAGCCCACTTTCTTCTCTCTCTTCCTTCCTCCTCTCACCCCCCCCCCCCCCCCCAGTTACATAGTTTCTAGTCTCCACCCAACACAGCTTCAGGTTGCAGAGGGCTTTGCCTTTCCATGGCACAACCCTGCCTGTTCAGCTCACCATTAGCAAATGGATGCAGCCCTTCAGTATCCCAGTACCAGAGTCTTAAAAGAGAGAAACCACTTGACACGGTTTGGATTGACCCAGTTTAGACTGACCCAGTTAAAGCTTTTATGTCCAATACATAGGGCTACTCTTTCTAAAAACTCTAAATGAGATAGTTTCTCTATAAAGGAGGTATGAGGGAGGAGTCACACCAAAATATGTGTACCATAGACAACAGCAACTCTATAGATCTGCCTTGTACCCTAAGTAGCTACTAGACCCATGTAGATATTTTTATTTACATTTAAATTAATTGAAATGAAATAATATTAAAAATTCAGATCCTCAGTCACAGTAGCCTCATTTCAAGTACTCAATTGCTAATTGCTATTGTTTTTGATAGCACAGAACATTTCTATTTTCCTGGAAACTCCTATTGGATAAAGCTGTTATAGATGGTAAAAAAAAAAAAAAAAAAAAAAATCAACAAGATTTGGAAAATTGCCAAGAATCTTATTAATTTGATAAACACTATTTAGCTCTTGCAATTCTTCCCCCACTCCCAGCCCACCAACAAAAAAATTTATAAATCACCTATGTTCTAGGCTTTCTACTTTTCTGACAAGAAATCTAAATTCTTACCCCAAAATGATTACTCAAAACGGTAACATCTGGGACAGGGCCAGTCAATTTAGGACAACTGGTCACCCAACCCATATTTCACCCTTCTCTTTTGTAGGTTTGTTTCTTTGGTTTCCAATTCTTCTACTTTCTTTTTCCTGAGTCTTTTTTGTATCTCCACTAAGACAGAAGCTACACGATCCTTTATTGAGCCTGGGCCAAATGGTCAGTGTTGCCAACTGAGAGTTAAAATTTCTAGATCACTGAACTCAATCACAAGAGGTTAAAAGCTGTGTTCAAAGAGCAGCCAGACAGGTCTGCTGTGTGATGACAGTGGAGTCAGGTGTCTAGGTGGGCTAAGAAATATAATGTCTAGTCCAGATGTCCAGGGTGTTGTCTAGGGGTTACAGAAGGCCTGGAGTGGAATGGGTTAATGCCACAAAGCATGACAGTGGTAGTTAATCTGCCTAAACCACCTTCCAACTTTTAAGAAGCAGTGCCCAGAACCCACCAACATTAATTAAGTCATAATTTCTGGGACATCTGTGTTTTAAGGTCCCAAAGTAATTCTAATTTACAGCTGAGGTTGAGGACCACTGATCTAGACAGCCTGTGAAGCCAGAAGCCAGGGCAAGTTTAGGCAGCAGCTGCTCCAAGGAATTCCAAGGGACTTCTGCCGCTTTTCAGCTGTGATAGTTCACTGATGTCTTTTTAGTTCATTCCACAGAATGTAAAGGGTCTGTTCTGGTCTCTCCCCAGCTCCCTCACTCATGGTACCTCCGGGTGGGGCACTTTCCAGGATGAGCAAAGGACAGTCTAATACCTAAGCAAGGTACGGATTCATAACAAGATTTGAGGGGTGACCAAGAAGGTTTCACTTCCCCAAGATAGCTCCTCTACCACCATAATGTATGCTTGGAATTTCAATCAGTATAGATTGCTCTAAAACAAACATTGCAAATTCAAATGCCTTTAGAGACAGCCAAATAATATAAATGACAGCTGTGGGAATGTGCACCCAACGTTGCTAGCTAGCTCTTACCATTTTCCCAGAAAAAATAGAAATCTGGATTTTTTAAAAAATATATAAAGTTCCCACTTTTTAAAAAATAAGGCAATTCATTGAAATGCTTTTAAAAGACTGTCCAGGAAAAATGAAACTGTCTACAGGCTGGAAAAGTCCCTTCTCAAAATGCAAATGTCCCTGGAAGTAGCAACAAAGGGTTTCCTTTCTCTCTTGTCTCCATCGGAGACAGTCTCTTTCTACAGTCCTGCTGAATCCTCCAGTTTATTCACAATTCCTTCCCTCAATCCCGCTGCTTGTTTGAGCTTTCATTTTCTCTTTTTCTCAACAAATTTCTTCAATTCTTTACGGTAGCTGATTCTAACCCTCACCATCCACCATTTATTGCACTATTTGTGATCTGGTTTCTACCTTCACCTTTTTACTAAAGCTACTCTCTCTAGTCTAAGGCTACTAACGACTCCCACTTGTCAAACACAATGGCCTGTTCCCAGTTCTGATTGCCCTGCAGCTCTCTGTGGCCCTTGGCATTGTCACCAAGATCCTCGCTAATGACCATTACCCAGTAAGGGAGGGTATGTGGCTCTAGGCTGCTGGAGATCAGGAAGGAGTGGGACCTTCAGAGGGGAACGCGGGAGCAGGAGGCAGGGGAGTGGGAAACAGGGCGAGCTCAGTCTCTGGGAAGGAAGTCGTGTTCTAAGGCTGCGTTCAGAAGAAGCCCAGCTGAAGCAGTTCACGGTTGGAGTTCTGATCTGGAAGTTTCAGGCTTGGGAGAAAAGGTACAAGGTTGTACCTAGCACAAGGAAAGCACTAAATAAACATTTATAGAACCGAACTGATCTCCACCCATCCCCTCACTATACCCTGGGCCAGATGCAGGAACAGAAGCAGAGGTCTTGCCACTGGGTCCAGGCTGAAGATGCAAGGGAAGAAAAGAGCCAGAAGCCAGGGCCCAGGCAGAAGAAATCATGGGTCAGGTTTCCCCAACCTGCACACCCTAAAGCTCTCGGTAGGAGGTCGGTGAATAACTACCGACACACTGGAGGGCAGCCTCCCCTTTGGAGGGGACTCTAGGAGAAGCTGGAGTCAGCCTGCCTCAATTTCCTTTAATCAGCTGTGGGAGATGAGTGACAACTGGAAAATGCTCACATGTATACACAGAAGGCCTGGGGAGGGACAGAACAGTGCGTGAGGTCAGATCCTTTTCCTGTATCAGGGATGGACAAAGAGCTATATGGAGGCTCCTCCTATTGCCATTTCTCCCTTCTCTGACGCCTTTTCCTGTCCCGAGGCTCTGAACTTGAAGGAAGTCCTGGCAGCTCTTAACTTCTCACTTTCCCTCTGGCCTGCCTCTCCAGTGTTTCTCTCTACGGGCTCTCAGATGTTCAAGCCCACCCAGCCTCCCTGCGTCAGTCTCTAAGGCAGAGAGCTTGTTAGAAATGCAGAAGCGCAGAGCCAGCATTGCGTTCCAGCCTGAGACGCCCTGCTCTGGACCATCCTTCACCTACTGCCAGGGCTATTTTCTGAAAGTACAGCTTAATACTGTTACACCCCTGCTCAAAGCCCTCGGTATCTCCTCATGGTCTATTACATCAAGTACTATGCATGTTTCACCATGCCTTTTAAAACCTTCTACCACTTGGCCCCTACTACCTTCCAGATTCCTGACCACCCAAAACCATCTGTGGAAACCATGAGTCAGTCAAACTGAACCATATCCTGTTCCTGCATCTGGTCCATAGTGCAGTGTGGGGGCGAGGTGGAAATTAGTTTTGTTCTGTAAATGTTTAGTTAGCACTTTCTGTGTGTTCTGCATACAACCTGTTCCTTCTTCTCGCCAGGGCCTGAAACCACCAAATCCCCATTTTCTTGCCTTTGCTCTGATTGTTCCCTCTGCCTGATGAGTTCTTCCCCCACCCCCATGTCTTTGCCTCCTGAAATCCAAGGCCAGCTCTTGCACAAAGCTCCATGCGTTATGTACGTGTAAGGCAGAGATGACCCAGCTCCCCTGCCTGGCTCCAGTCCTGAACATAATGTGTCTTTGACCAGTCTCAGTTTTCTAATCGAAAAATTAGTGATACTAAAACCTACTTTCAGGGTTGCTGTAGTGATTGAATAAAATGGTGTCTCTTTTTAAAGCAACTTTCCTCGTTATAAAAGGATTTGAAGGGAAATGAACGGGATAGGAAACATGCCCAGCTCTGCTTCTCTTCATTCCATCCCTCTCTGTCCCCAAAGTGCCATCACCCCCTCTTGGGCGTCCAGCACTTTAGACATTTTTGAGGACAGTTATCTCATGCCACCTTATGAAATGCAAATATCATCATCGTCTTTGAAAGTTAATCAAATCAATTCAAGTTCATCCTGTAGGAAGTCTAATACTCTTCCTTACATTCTTGCAAATTCTCAAGATGTATGCTCTGCTTTCCGCTGGCTCTGGGCTCTCTAATCCTAATTACAAATCACATTTCACAAATGTTCAACCATTTCCACCTAAAATAGACAAGAAGAGCTCCATATCTTTTTCTTTTTTTAATATATCTTTATTGATTTCAGAGAGAGGGAAGGAGAGGGAGGGAGAGAGAGATAGAAACACCAATGATGAGAGAGTCATTGATCGGCTGCCTCCTGCACGCCCCCGACTGGGGATCGAGCCCGCAACCCAGGCATGTGCCTGACTGGGAATCGAACCCCGATCGCCTGGATCCTAGGTCGATGCTCAACCGCTGAGCCACGCCCAGCTGGGCGAGAGAGCTCCATTTCTTTAATTTACCAACCTCTCCCCCCACCACATACACACCTACACACACCAACTCCTCCACTCCCCCCAAAAAAACTAACATTTGGCATAAATGATGAATGTCAGGTTTTACTAAAGGCTTAAGGATGAAGGCCAGTTACATTAAAGCAAGACAAGCAACTTATACTGGAACACGAGATATCCTGTTTAAAGTCCTTCCCTGCCCTGCCTCTGGAATTGCTCACTGACCCCTCTCCCCCAGCTCCAGCCTCCCATCTGCTGCAGGGCACTGTTCTCACGTCTGCCTCTGTTCTCCAAGGTCCTGCTGCTCAGGCTCCAGAACTTCCAGTCACCTCCTTTATTATGCAGAGCAACTCAGCTTTTCTAGTCCAAATTCCAGTCTCATTAATGAGCTCTGCGAAAACAAAACAAAACAAACCCCACACCTTCTTCACTGACCCCTGAGCATCTTGGAAGACCTAGAAGAGGCTTTTAATGTTGCTTGCCTCTTTTTAAAAATTTTTTTTCTTTCTTTTTTTTTTTTTTTGGTCCCTCCCCACCACTCATTTCTATCAGTGAAAGTAAGCCTATAGCAAATTCTTTTAATGTGAACTATGACAACCCCCTTAATAAGATAAAAATTGCTACAGTCTATTGTTTTAAATATCACATTTAGTTAAATTTGTTTTGGAACTTGTAGACTATAAAGTTCTTGGAGGGGCACAGTGTCTTACTCACTTTGTATGCTTTGCAATGCTTGGCACCAAGCATGGCAGGGAGTGGGTGTTCCACAATGGACCTGTTGAGTGGACTTGAAGGTTGACTATCTAACCTCTTGACCCTTCTCAGGGCTATTTAAAATGAAAAATTAGATGTATAAGCCAATCATCTTAGCCATTGTAGAATGAATATCCTTTTCAATTTCACCCAAATTTAAACAAGTTTCTAGGGAAGAGCTAACATAACAAAATTTAATATGTACTGAGTACATATTATTACCACATTTATATCCCATTTCCACAGTGCTTTTATTGTGAGATTAATGTCTAGCATCTCTGCCCTCAGTATCAACACCTCTGAGTCATATTCAATTAAAATAAGCCACTAAAATATGTAAAAATTATTTGAATACATTTTTAATGGGATAAAGTGCCAAGTAAACACAACAATGTAAGTTTCATTGATATTACAATTTACAACTTGATGTGAAATTTAAATATTATTAAATGCACATAAAATTCTTTGGAACAGCTGCTTTTTAGCTGTCAGTAATTAGTAAATATTCAAACATCACATTTATTAACTGCTTCTGAGAAAAATTTCAGAGAATGAGAGCAGAAATATGGTTTGAGGTTTTGTCAACATAAATTTAAAAGATCTATTGACAAGAGTAAACCTTTAAAGTCTTTGTGGCAGTTCTATATATTTAACTAAGGGGTGAAACAACAAAATATGTGGGGAAGGCACATATACCACATTTTCTTATTTCTTGGTCTCAGCAGTGCTGACTAAAGTGCTTGGGATGTTCTAAATAAGCCATACAAATTCTTTGAAGAACAGAGATTTTTTTTTTTAGGACTGGTTGCAATCTATTCATTGATTTTTTAGGAACTCAGAACATGGTTTTTATTGCCACACATTTCCTTGAAATAGCTGAATGATTCCTTTGACTTATACAGTCACATTGTGTTTGACAGGTTATGTCATTCAAACATTTAGGTTTCAATTTAAAAGTTCAAACATCCAGATGTTTCTAGGTGGGTTTCTTTTCTGAGTAGTTAGGTGCTTTTGGGATGCTTATCCAGGTATGACATCAGAAATACTTGTTATATTAACCATGTATATTGTTATTTTCTTTGAAATAACTTATAATCAATATTATTATCAATATTATAAGTAATCAATATTATTATCCAGTAAGAACAGTAACTGTATAAAAAGTTAGATTAGTTTTACCCACTGAGGGGCATCCACAATTTACTGTACTTGTAAAATCAGGTTTTTTTCCACAAAGTGGTTTTAATAATCACAGAATTAAAGATAAAACCATTTGGATTACTCTAGAGGTTATCTAATACTTTCATATTAATAGGAATTCAAAGCTTATGAGAGGAAAGAACGAAGATGACTGGATATGTTATAATACTATAAGAGTTTAATGCTAATATTTTGTCAGTTCAGTTATATTTGTCATTGATTATAACCATTAAAAAACATTTATTAAACAAATATTTATTGAGTACCTTCTATGAACTTGACAGGTGACTCCTTTAACAGGGGTTTTTGGTCTGATATCCAGGCCGTGGGAGGACCATTTACTCTGATGGGGAATCTACAAGATGACACTTCAGTTGAGACTGTGTAAGTCTCTTATCAAACTCCTGCTGGTCTTCTGTTTGTAGTTGTTAAACTATTGTTCTGTCCTCCATAGTAGAGGGAGGGCCAGTGACAGCTGGCTAAATCCAGGCTTATTTTCAAACCAATTAAGAGTACAGAGGTCTTAGTAAACACAGGTCAGGCAGTCATTAGTGTGGAAAATTTGAGATTAAAAAGGCCTACGACTAAGAATAATAGTTGCCATGCTATGTTTCAAAGCACCCACTTGCATTTCCACAGGCAAAGATTTGGAATTTGACTATATCAAGTAAGCCGCTTCACTATCGATTAAGCATCAATATTACCTGGTGATAATTCTTATTTGTGGTTATTATTATTTTGCTTTTAAAAATATATATATATCTTTATTGATTTCAGAGAGGAAAGGAGAGGGAGGGAGAGAGATAGAAATATCAATGATGAGAGAGTCATTGATCGGCTGCCTCCTGCACGCCCCCGACTGGGGATCGAGCCCACAACCTGGGCATGTGCCCTGATGGAATCGAACCCTGATCGCCTGGGTCCTAGGTTGGCACTCAGCTGCGGAGCCACGCCTGGCTGGGCTATTTTGCTTTTTAATGATCACAAATGTATTGTTAAGTATGTTTATGAGTAAGTATAAATGATTTTTCGTTGCATACATCATTGTTAATTTAGTGTGTCTCATATATTTGCATCAGTTTTAATTCGGGCCCATAATTTGCTAATAAGCCTTTGCCAAACAACATGTACTCCCAAAAACACCCCAAATTTGCTATATGGTAACATTAAAGGTAGTGTTAATTTAACCTTGTGTGAGTGCATAGGATCCCTCTGAGCCTCCTTCCCATCAGCTGGATGTGACATTTCAGGACTTGCAAATGAGTCCCTTTCAAACCATACCATGTCCTTGAAGAGGACAAGTAAAGGTGTGTATGAAAGCCACAAGCCTGAGCTCTCACAGGTACCTGGCTCATCAGCTTACTATCTTTACAGCAGAATACAAGAAGTTTTTCCTGTGCAATTGCTAGAGAGTTAGGATGGGTCAGGAAACTAATTTTCGTGGTAACTCTAAGGAACTTGACATGTATCTCTTACAGGTAGGCTTACTTGGAAACAGGGCAATGGTATCAATAACCCAGACTTTGTCCTAAGCTCAGGGACAGTGTCTGAATATTCCCCTTCCATTTAGTGAACAGGAAGGAGAACATAGCCTGATTAGGACACTGGCCAAGGGACAGGGGTTAGACGGGGCTCTATGTAGGGCAGGAGACACCGAGGCTATAAGAGCAGGAAAAGTGAAAATTGTACAGGATACCCCAATTCCAAAGCACCAAAAGTAAGAGAAGCACCAAATCTGGGAGTCTAGTATCAAGGTCAAGTTTAGAGAAAAGGCAGATAATATAAGAAAAGGCAGAATTAAATGTGGTAGAGGGCCCCTGGCCAGATAGCTCAGTTGATTAGAGCATCATCCTGATGTACCAGAGTTGTGGGTTCAATCCCCGTTCAGGGCACATATAAGAATCAACCAATGAATATATAAATAAGCGCAACAACAAATTGATGTCTCTCTCAAATCAATCAATTTTTTTTAATGTGGTAGAGGGGTGCATAAAGGGAGAGAAAAGAAGAGTGTTTCTGAAAAGTTTTTAGAATATCAATTGACATTTATAGTTTACATCTAATGACTTGCTATGGGGACTGAAGAGGTATTGGTGGCAAATGGGCATGTGGGTGAGCAGAGTTTAAACAGCCTGGGGGAAAGCAGACAGGTAATAGGGAAGTCAGTTATTAACTCAGCCCAGGCTGATTCTAAACTTCTTTGGTTCACTCCTAATCAAGTATGAGGGAACCCTCCCCCACCCCCAACTAATAGTAGAGCCCTTACCCTTTTCTCTTGAATGTGAAAATATTCTGGATCATGGGGAGTAAACCTGAGTGGGCTTGCTGTGCTGGGCAGTACTGAGTATAGGTAGGGAAATGGCTGGTTTGGTCCCCGTGTCTAGGTAAGGGGCTTCTCCAGTGAAGTCAAGGGTCCTGAGACTTTTGACTACTAGAACCTCAAACAGTGACCCTCTTGATTGCCCTTTCTGAGGTCTACTCACCCTGCTTTTCTGGAGCAATGGCCCAAAGCCTTCTAAGCTGCTTCTCTGAGGATCAACTCCCAGGCTCCCAAGGGGCCCTCTGGTAAGTCCCTCCCATCTGAAAATCCCTCTTTCACCACTTCTTGTTCCCCCTCGAAGCCCTGTCCTGCTTCCTGCTGCCTTCTCCTCTTGTGGCATTTTCACAATAGGCTTTATCATTTAGAAATTAACTTGTTAATTAAAAACTTAAGATTTAGCTCTCCTTGAGAGCGAGAAGAGCTTAACTCCAAATCCTCCCTGGAAGTGAAGCAAAATGTTTGCATTCCATCCTTTTGAGCAGACAAGCAAGGGAAAACAAAGCTTGCATAGTAAGCAGTCTGAAAGTTCACAAGCTACTGCAAAATGTTCACATAAAAGGGGATCAAAGGCCATTAGAGGAGAACCAGACATCCTCAGGCCAGGAACAAAGCCAAGCTGGGACAGAAGGGTGGAGGGCGGGGGTGGGGAGGTGCATAGTTATAAAGCACAACTCGAGAAAGAAAAGAAATTAAGCAATATATAGGGTGTCCCAAAAAAATGTATACCCACACTTTGAATAATTATAAAGGCAGTGCTCATTAAAACACATTCCATTTTCAAAACTGAACTATCAGCTGTTAAAGTGTATATACACTTTTTTTTGCAGGACACCCTGTGTATTTCTCTCCTCCACGAAACTATAAATTCCTCAATGACGGTGATCATGTTATTCAACTTTCTGATCTCAGCATCTAGGACAGTTATTAACACATAGTAGGTACTCAGTAAATGTTTACTTGAAATGAACTAAACTTACCAAACTGTTTTCATGAGAGGATTATAGTTACGTGCAACACCCCCAAGATGTCTTAAAAACCCTACACATCTCAGATGGCTCTTGAACTTTAGAGCAGCGATTTTCAACTGGTTTGTCAAGAGAATTTTTAAAACATGCAATTCCTGACTAGTCAGGGGCACTGACCTCTTATCTCTTAGATTGTAAAATAATATAATGACAACAGCCAACACAACAATAGCCATCCGGTGTGAATGAATAAAAAATTATACCTATAACATTTTTTGCTGTGCCACAGAATTTTAGTAATTAGCATGTGTGCCATGAGATGAGAAAGGTTGAAAATAGCTGTGTTAGAGGGTTAGAGATATATTGAAACATTAAATGGATGCATGTCAATGAGTGTCCTAGACTGAGAGAAAGACAAATACAAAGAAAACAAGCAGAAAAGTACCTGGTTGTAAAAAAGAAAGTAAATGGTGACTCTCCTATTCCAAAGCTACTCACATTAAACAATTCCTTTAACTCTAGTTGATCTTTTTAGAGTAGACTTAGAAACATCGAGTTACAGTCTTATTTCCAAAAAACTTCTCAAATGCTGAAGGCAATGGAGGAGGAATTACAAAGGGGGAAATGGCAAGTTGATCTGGGGTCTGGCTGGCGTGGAGAACCTGGCATCACTCAGGCTAAGGCTCAGTCTGGCCAGCACAAGGATTTGTATCATGGGAATATTGCCACTATTGTTTCTAATTTATTATGGTAAGGCCACTCAACATGAGTTTCTACTCGTTTTAAATTTTTAGGTGTACAATATAGCATTGTTAAGTACGATGAATGGCAAGCCACTGGAACTTATTCATCTTGTATAACTTTCTTTTACCTTTCCCTCCTTTTTCTCACTCTCATTTACTTTTTCCTTCAACATCACTTCTAGTTCCATTCTCCATTTCCCCATCTCCAATGACCTAATGGGAAATGTCATCACCTGTCCTGTTCTATCTGCCAAAGTATTGGTAACAATTACACAGTTCCCTCCGGAAGGAGCAATCAATAGCAAAAGATTAAACTGACCTTATGTCTTACCACTCCAGGTAGGGCAACTTTTCTATACATTCTAGGGGTATTCTGTTTCTCTCTCAAACCATGTACCACACTGTATTGCAATTATTTGTTTACTCATAGTGAATGTCACTCTCACTAGCTTCTTACCTCTTTAAAGGCAAGAAATGTTTTTTTCAAATCCTCCGACTTAGCCTAGAGCCTGACACATAGAAAGCATAACTAATAAATCAAAGGGAAGGAGAGGAGAGATCAAAAGGGAGCGAAACAAAAGAAGGAAGGATGAAAGAAGTTAGTGAATCTACTTAGAAAAGGAAATATGATACTAAATTTGTGGAAACCAGTTATTCATAGGCCCTCTTTCAACAAAAATCACTGTAACTGCTCCTCAGTCTGGTCACCTGAAATGACCTGGCTCATTAGGGAGCATGTCTTAATTTAACTTCACATGAAGATATGTTCCAGTCTGCAGATTAAGGTAGATAATTAAAGCAACCATTTGTTTTTCAAGGGCCCCAAATTCTGCACATACAACCATCTGTGATAGGCAGTTAGGCAGACTGAGCAGAGCAAGGGGGATGGGCCAGGTACAGAAGGTCATCAGAGTGGAAAGCCCCAGGTGCCAGGCAACAGACAATTGTCAAGTGGTACCTGGCCCAGGGTGACCGTTCCTCCCCTGCTTATGGGGCGGGTGATTTGGACCTCCTGGCCTTTTCTCCCTAGAGATAACTTAATGAGATCGTCTCCTGGGACCTCCCTTAAATCTCCTCCACCGTTAAAATCCTCAGGATGGAGGTCGTAGGGCTCTCCCTCCTGGGAGCATGCCCCTCGCCCCCTTGCCTCCCCGCCCCAGGTGCCTTAGAATTACTTTAGCACTAGCTTCCTCACTCCCAAGCTCCAAAGGCCCTTCTTTTGCCTCTATAATTTGTTTCCTGAGCCCATTTCTTCTAAGAATTACGTCTTCTACCTCTGTGATTTTTTAAAATAAACATTCTCTTATAGTTTGGGTCTTGGCTCTGAATTCTTTCCTAGCCAGAGCCCACGTATCGAGGTTGCTGAACCCAAGTCCGGTCTGACCCCACTGGTCTGACTCCCCCGTACTAACACCCAGTGCCATTCCCACCCACCTACAACACATCAACAACAAATACTAAGTCAAACTAACCAAACAAACAACTTTTTTCTGGTTATCGGGCAATTTCAGGGAAGCTTGTGGTTTTCTTTAATCTTCACCTGAGAATATTTTTTCCATTGCTTTTCAGAGAGAGAGAGAAAACCTGGGTGTGAGAAAACATTGTTTCTCTTTGAACATATAATGGTTATTTTAATGACTACCTTTCTCATAAAAAATTATTCTCTTTGAGTGACTTAACTGGTTTACTGAGTTACTTTGGTAAAATAACTTTCTGTCTTTAAATCCAAATATTGTTCCAGGAAACATGGGTATTGTGGATCTTGGGCCACTGAGACTGAACCTGAGTGCGCTTATCAACTTCTTGTTGAACTGACCTTTATGAGCTTCTTTATTATATGCCACAGAAAGTAGCATCCATTATAGTTCTTAGCTGAAATAACTTATCTTGGCAAAACCAGCTTTGCTACTGTTCAAGTAGTACATTTCCACAATGCGATTTTTAAAAAATAATTAACGATAGTATAAATCTGTTTTTAAGTAATCCAAGAAAGTAATTAAATTTATCTTCTACCTTGAAACTTAATTATGATCTGTCTTTAAAATGGTTGCATGAGGCACATTAAAGAAGATTGATGTCAATTTTAAAATCTCAATGCAATTGATACATTTCTGAGAGAAAAAAAATCATTCAACAAGAAAAAGAAAATCTGAATACACCAAGAATCTAGAAAGAAACTGATGAAGTTGACAAAAAACCACCACCCAAATATATCACATGGTTTTACAGATGAAAAGGTTAATTTGGAGACTTAAGCATAATCTTGATAGTACAATGCCAAAAACAGAAAGATGTGAGATTGAGTGACAAAGAGAAACACAATCTAAAGTATATCTTTGGTTAGTAGCAATCATTTTTTGTCAGTTATAGTATATGTCGTTTAAAAAGACAAATCATTTGACATGGCTCATTCATTATAATGCAAAATAGTGGACACTTACATTAGGAGGTGGAATGTAATTCTCCTCTCATTAAATCTGGTCTTGCCTTCATAACTCACCTATAATCAATAGAATGCATTGAAATGATCCATAATTTCTGCCTTGATCACTTAGAACGCTTGCTTTTCAGATGCTCCCTTTAAAAATCCAGCCACCATGCTGTAAAAAGCCTGAGCAAGTGGAGATGCCATGAGGTGCTGCAGGAGATACCCCAGATGAGCTCTCAGATGACAGTCAGCATTAATGGCTCCCCATGTGAGTGAGTCACCGTGGACATACAGCCCAGTCAAGCCTTCTGATGACTGTACATATAAGATACCACAAAAGATATCTGCCTCGTCAAGCCCTTCCCAAATCTTTGACCCATAAAATCATGTTTTGTGCCACTCAAATTTGGGATAATATGTTATGCAGCAATAGATAACCAAACCACCTGCCTAGACCAAAGTCTCAATTCTAAGAAGCAACCTCCCACCCTCACCCCTGCCAGTTCCTATGTGGACCAGTGGAACTAATAATGGGAAGACTGGTGAATGACAGTCCACCAAAGGAAGACTTAATGATTAGAGGTTAAAGGCTACAAGTGATTTTGTGATACCACCCTGATGCCCTTAAAGGGCAGACTGGAACAGCTACTCTAAGGATACCTGGTCATAGACGTGGGGGCCACACCTCACCAGCCACCTTACATTGAAACCAGAGAACAGTACGAGGTCTCCTATAGAAGAACCCCTTCTTTCTCACAGTCAAGAAATCATTCAGGGATTCTTGAACAAGAATCCCTCCCACAACCACATCAAAATTACAACTAAAATACAGAACCACCATCACTCAGAACTCCTGAAATCCAGCTGAACAGTAGCCCTACAACCAAGGAACTGAAGGAGCATCGAGACTGGTAGGAGGGGCAGAGACCCGGGTGGATCGGGGCTGAATCGTAGAGACACGGCCGCGGGCCCACACCCGGTGCTGCGGCATAAACCCGGGAGGGAATCTCAGTGGTGGGGGTTTCCTGGGGGAGTGAGGGGTCCCAGCCCCACAGCAGGCCCCCAGCCAGGGCTCCAGGGTTGGGAAGAGATGTCCCCATAACTCCGGGCTATGAAAACCATCAAGGACTGTTGCTGAAGGTCGCAGAGGCTGTGGGAGCCCCAGGATTTCCTCTTAAAGGGCCCACGCATGGACTCACTCAGATGCTCCCCCTGAGCCCAGCACCAGGCAGCAGCCGGAAAGGACCTGGGACACATGGGAAGGAACTAACCTGCCTGGAATCAGGGCAAGAGGTGGAGGGGCAGCTTCCTCCCAAGCAGAAGGGCTGGCAGAGGCCATTGCTCCTTTGGCGAGTCCTCTCAGCACACAGCCAGCAGGCAGGCACCATATTTGAATCACCAGCACCTGACTCACACCTTCCGCCCGCCCCGTGATTCCCGGAGGCCCTGCCCCTCCCCATGTGCAAGCTCATCCAGGCCATTTCCAGGGGCTTTTCTGTGCAAGGGGCCTCTCGAGCCTCATGCTTAGGACTTTCCTAAAATCTCTCAAACAAGCAGCAGCGGGCCCCATACGACTCGACAAGTGGCCCTAGGCTTCTCACTAGCGGCAGCCTGCATTGGCTCATAGCTTGGCCTCTCCTGGACACCTCCAAGCCCAGCACAAGTAGCAGCCAACTGCGGTTTGCTGTGAAGCTTATGCTTGGCTGCCCTGGGCAAGGCACTGGCACAGGTTGACTTTGCACCTCCTGGGAGGTCCCAGAAACAGTGCACCTGGTGGCCAGACTCAACCACACTGGATTACAACACTACCACATCTATGAGTGACACATTCAAGGGGTGCACTTGGTGAACACCAAAGCTCCACTAAAGTAAATCCTGCTCCATAGGGGTGTCTCCAGCACAGCAGCTCTTTGGCAGTAGTTGCAGCTGGTCCTCATAGTCAATTGGCCTGGATGTCAATTTCTTCCAGTAATGCCAACAGCAACCAAGGCTCAACTACAACAGGACAGTGCACACAGCCCACACAGGGGAGCACCTGGAAGGCCCGGCTCAGGTGACTGGGGAGGCTGAGTCACTGGACCCTACAGGACACCTACTACACAAAGCCACTCTACAAATTCCAAGAGACATAGCAGCTCTACCTAATACATAGAAACAAACACCAGGAAGCAGCCAAAATGTGGAGGCAAAGAAAGATGTGACAAAGGAAAAAACAGAAAAAAATCTCCAAAAAAGGAACTAAATGAAATAGAACCAAGCAAACTACTAGATATAGAATTTAGAATTATGGTTATAAGGATGCTGAAGGATCTTAGTAAGACTATTAAGAAAACAAGTGAGACCATAGATGACATAATAAAATACCAATCAGAAATGAAGGCTACACAAACTGAAATGAAAAATAATTTATAGGGAATCAACAGTAGAGGATGCTGAGAATCAAATCAGCAATTTGGAATATGAGGAAACAAAAAACACCCAAGAAGAAGAGCAAAAAGAAAAAAGAATCCAGAAATATGAAGATAGTATAAGGCGCCTCTGGGACAACTTCAAGCGGCCCAACATTCGTGTTATTAGGGTAACAGGAGGAGAAGAAAGAGAGCAAGAAATTGAAAACCTATTTGAAAAAATAATGACAGAAAATGTCCCCTACCTGGTGAAAGAAATAGGCTTACAAGTCCAGGAAGCACAGAGTCCCAAACAAGAGGAACTCAAAGAGGCCCACAGCAAGACACATCATAATTAAAATGCCAAAGATTAAAGACAGAGAGAATCATAAAAGCAGCAAGAGAAAAGCAGTTAGTTACCTACAAGGGAGCACCCATATGACTGTCAGCTGATTTCTCTACAGAAACCTTGCAGGCCAGAAGGCAGTGGCAAGAAATACTGAAAGTGATGAAAAACAAGAACCTACAGCCAAGATTATTCTACCCAACAAAGTTATCATTTAGAATTGAAGGTCAGATAAAGATTTTTCTCAGACAAGAAAAAGCTAAAGGAGTTTATCACCACCAGACCAGCACTACAGGATATGTTGAAGGGTCTTCTTTAAGAAGAAGCTAATGAACAAAAGAATCTGATTAAATAGATCCAGAGACATTGAAGCATGCAACAGATGATCATATTTCAAAGGGAAGAGGGAAGGGGGGTTGGAGGGTGGGAAGAGATTAACCAAAGAAGTTATATGCATATATGCATAACCTATGGACACACACAATAATGGGGTGAAGGCCTAGGGAGGGGGAAAGGGTGGGAGCGAGATGGAGGGGGTCAACTGGGGAGAAAAATGGGACACCTGTAATACTTTCAACAGTAAAGATAAATTTAATTAATTAATTAATTAACTAATTAAAAATAAATTTAAAATAAAAAAGAAAAGAAAGTATGCAAACTGCCCTAGCCAGTTTGGCTCAGTGATTAGAGCATCAACCTGCAGACTGAAGGGTCCTGGGTTTGATTCCGGCCAAGGGCATGTACCTTGGTTGCAGGGTTGCAGGCTAGGCCCCGGTTGAGGCGCATGTGGGAGGCAACCAATCAATGTGTCTCTCTCACATTGATATTTCTCTCTCTCTCTCTCTCTCTCTCTTTCTCCCTTTCACTTTCTCTGAAAAGCAATGGAAAAATATCCTCTTTTAAAAAAAAAAAGAAACAAAAGGAAATAATGCAAGCTATCTCTCTATCTCCCACCCCCATAAACCATCCGTGACATTTGGGAGAAGATTAGGGGAAAGAGGAAGCAATATAAGCAATATGAAAGGCTGAGCATTTAAGTGAGAGACTGAATTACTTAAATGATTACACTTTAACAGTAAGATAGTAAGATAAGGTAGTTGACAAAATTAAATTCAACCCCATGCTGCTACTGAGGAAAATTGTATTCATTAGGGAAAATTAAAAAGCCACCGATAGTGTTTAAAATGTTTGATCCCACTACCTATATTGAAATAATTATTTTTAACAAAAGAGATAAGTTGACTTTAAGTACTAACTTCTTGGTTATCACACTTGTTGAATGTACCCTCATCACTTGACACAGGTCAGGCTTTCTTTGTCCACAGGGTTTACAGTATGTCAACAACTTAAAGACTAGGAGGGAATGGATGTGACACCTAATAAGCATATGTTTAAAATAATTATTCATATCTTAAAGGATATCCTCCCTGGTTGTTTGAATTAGGTGAACAAAGAACAAGAACAAATAGAAACAATCTAGATTTTAACTGATCATGTTTGTCATTAATAATAGCTGCCATTTGTTATACAACAATTAAATAGCAAACTTTCCCATTCATTATTCATCTTCTCTTGTTCTTGCACTGGCCAAATAATGTATCCCATTAAACAGAAGAGGGCACTGAGGTTGAGAGTTTAAACTTGCCCTAGATTACCCAGCTAATAATTGCTAGAATCACACTTCAAATCCAGGTGTATTTGACCTCAAACTAGATCTATTCTAGTTCCATTACAACTGGATACCTTCCTATTGTTATAGCCATTAAGAATGAATTATAGCTCGGCCGGTATGGCTCGGTAGTTGAGCCTTGACCCATGAACCAGGTGGTCACGGTTCGATTTTGGTCAGGGCACATGCTTGGGTTTTGAGCTGGATCCCCAGTAGGGGGTGTGCAGGAGGCAGCTGATCGACAATTCTCTCTCATCATTGATGTTTCTATCTCTCTCTCCCTCTCCTTTCCTCTTTCTGAAATAAATAAATAATAAATAAATAAAAATAAATAAATAATATATAAATATTTTAAAAGACTGATTTATATTCACTTCAGATCACTTTGTTTTATTTTTGTTAAATTAATAGTTTAAGAAGTTGAAGTGTTTGGAGGTGACTCTGCCCCAGCGCAAAGTTTTTGCTTTAGAAAACACTGCTAATGGTGAGCAACATGCTTTAGCATTTTCTACTTCTACCTCTGCATGTTTTAGTATAATGAAGAATAGGGAAACCATTTGACTTTTTCCACGTTAAAAATTCAGAATATTAAAAGCGCACTAAATTAAAAATGTTTACAAAGGAAACTTAGAAGAAAAACTGCCTTGCATAATGTAAGTAATAAATATTTGTTGGTTTGATATTTATTTGGAGAAAAGTGCTTTTCATTTTGGTTAATCTCTCTTGAGAATTCTATTAATATAAAAAGTTGATTTACTTTTGCTGTGTCAATAATTTTGTTTAGATTTCTATGCCTTTGCTCCTGATGAACCTCATGCTGTCTTATGAGATTTTACATTTACCTGGCATTTTCTATCTTATTATTAAACCACTGATTTACAACTGCAACATCCACAAAAATAATAATTTTATGATTCTCTCTGAATTAGGTAATGAAAATAGATCCCATTGGTAGTATAATATAAAGATTGCCTCAAACGGTTTTTGGAGGATACACAGTATTTTTTAAAGTTAATCTGATTATGTCATTTACAATGGCTCCAAAAGAGGAAAAGGGAAAAGATTCATATTAAGTTGCATATTTGAAAATTGCTAAGAGAGCAGATCTTAAAGATTCTCATCACAAGAAAAAGAAATTGTAACTATGCATGGTGATAGATGTAAATTAAACTTACTCTGGTGATCATTTTGCAATATATACAAATATTCAAATCACTATGTCGTACACCTGAAACTAACACAATGTTATAAGTCAATTACATCTCAACAACAAAAAATGTTTTTAAATAAAAAAGGGACAATTCCTTTACAAGTGCAATCTGTAGTTGAGTGAAAAAGACCTACTACAAAAGCTATTTCAAAGAAGTAGGCATATATCAAATAAATGGGTGAATTATATATCAGTATGCGTATAATACGTATTAATGACATAGTAATATATGTAGTGCATCCATTTATTTGATATATGTAGTAAGGTATATATAATATATAATTTAATATGTATATGTATATGTGTGTATATATGTGTATACATAGATTCCATTCCCTTTACATATTTGATAATTGCATGCCTATCCTTTTGTGTGTATTTTAAACACATTATGACTGAAAAATATTCACCAAAACGTTAATAGATGCTGCTACGGGGGGCAGGATTCCAGGTAAGTTTTTAAATTTGTCATTTTCTGAATTATTTTGTGTTTTTACAATGAGTGTGTATATTTTTTTTACAAAAATAATTTCTCAAAAAATAAGAAAACAAATTTTGATCACAGATAAGAAACTATACTTCATTTCAAACTCTATGTCAATCAAACAAGAAGCATAACTGTGTGCCCAACATGTGGATACGTGTTGCTTTTTCTAGCTCTAAGTCTTCCACAGCTAACTCAACAGCAACCTTTCTTAGCAATTTGCCATTATTATGTCTTCTCAAGACACCAATCCTGGCTTTCATAAAACAAAAGTCATCTTCCTGTTTCCATATGAATTTGTTTATGCAATAACCAACCCAGTTATAACAATCACAGTAATAAGTACAACAGATTGGTTAGCACTAACTCACTCAACTTAATAGGAGCAGAAGTGTGTGGATGGCTTCGGTCAGGTTCACCAGAGAACACACTGAAGTGAAGATTTCGGTACAGGAAGTTCATTGATAACTGCTGTCAGGAACAACACCCATATGGCAGTGAAGGAGACCCATAACTGAGGGAGAATTATGATAGGGTAACATCAGAGTTTTCAATTAACCCCTGGAAGAGCTCTGGAGCTGAGATGGCTTTTCAAAGTTGTTCCAGAACAATGCAAGGATCCTTAGGCTCCTACAGCACTGACAGTCATTGGCTGTGTCTGTTGTCCTCAGGGCAAGGAGGCAACTTTCCTCTCCCAAGGGCAATTCCTGCAGAGAGATTTAGCTGTGAGCTCCTGACATTTCAACATTCCTAACAGCTAAGAGTGGGTGCCTCAGTCCTGGGGGTGGGGTGGGGTAATTTGGGTTGCGTAGCCAGCAACCACCACAGTCCATACTCACACCACTCAGATCCACTTGCTTCATGTATTTACCCTATATGGGGACAACTGCCTCAGGACTCTGATGGGTTTCATTTCCTGGAAAATTTTACGAGAGAACAAGAGGAGGGTTAGTAGAGTGAACTGTGAGTTGCAGCTCATTTCAAGGGCAGTAGAATGTCCACTCACCCTCAGCTAACAGCTTTGCTGCTCCAGGTGGCTTACCTTGCAGGGCGACACAGGCCCTCACCCCCGAGTGGCCGGAGTCCCTCGTCACCATGACCTCTCAGACTGTGGCAGTTACACTTGTCCACTTACCACTGAACCTGAATAGGGAAGAACCAAGAAACACCACAGTGGAGTTTCTGGATGTGAAACATTCTTTCCTCCCTCAATTGTGCAAAATAAGTCCCATTTCCTCCTAATGAGTAGGTTCAATTGCCCTTCAGGACAAGTATGGTGATTCTTTTGTGCCCTTCTAATCCATTAGCATGAGGAGCCCTAAGTAACAGGACAGCATTTGTAGCTTAAATTTTAATGGCACTAATAATAAGCCTTTTAGTGGAAGCATGTCAGGATCTCCAGATGCTCGAAACCTACAACTGAGGGCACGGGAAATGTGAACTCACCCAAGTGAGTCACTGAGGGCAAAGGCAAGCGGAGCCAGTTTTTCTTCCACCCTTTGGTTCCTTGTCCCATATACTCGTATACCTACTAGGGACATAGTAGTATACAGAGTCGATAAGTTAAGGTGCATACTGCGTCTTGGAGTATGGATTCCTATATTCACAGGATATCATCTCCAAATTGACACATCAGCTGCACCTTCAAAAAGCCATTCTATACTCTGAGGTCAGCAGCTTCTGGACGACATGGTACATGAGCGGTCTGGTGGATCCCCTGGTCGTGTGTCCACTGATGCACTTCCATTGCTTGGTTTGAAGTGATGTTACGCAGATTCCAATTTAATAATAAAAAATGCCCTTAGATCCTCAGATACTGGTGCTGGCTGAGGCCCTGTGGACAGGAAAGCAAACTTATGCCCAGAATATGTTTGTTTCCAGTAAAGATAAATCAACTTGTCACCACTGGTCTCCTTGAGGGGTGATGCTCCATCAGAAACTCAATTCTCTGTTGAGCTGAACTCAACTGTTGCTGGCAGTGTGGACATTTGGCCTTAGTAAATGAAAATTCATACTGTGGGGCCCATGCCTACCTTACATTGCTGCTGCTCAGTTCCTAAGCCAATGTACCAACCTGGGGTGGCTGACAGCAGACTGGCCGAGTCGTCTTGTCTTCTTGGTTATCTTGTGCTTCCTCCACAGCAGATGCTTTCTGGTGTTTGTGAACATGCAATACAAATATATTCACACTTCACGTCCCTTCTCATAGGTTCAATCCCATGTTTTCCTCCAGACCTCTTCCTCCCTGATCTTCAAAACTACCTCCTTCCAAGCCCCTGTCTTACCAGCCCAATCATTTGTCTTTCTCAGTTGGTTTAATGTCCTTTCTTAACTTGGGCCACCTCCTATACAAATTGAATGATGAGGTGCCCTAACTGAAACTCTGTCCAATGGATTTCCCCTCATTAATGTCTCTTAGGGCTACCCCTAAATTGGACTTAATCTGAATTTTAACAATTCTGTTCTGCAAAGGATACTGATAAGTAAATAAAAAGGCAAGCCACACAGTCTGTAGAAAATTCTTGCAAATCACATCTGATACAAGGGCTTGTATCCCAAATGCATACAGAATTTCCAAAACTCAACAATAAGAAAATAAACAACCCAATAAAAAAGGGGAACATTTTTGAATAGACACTTCACCCAAGAAGGTAATCTGACAGCAAATATGCACATGAAAGGATGCTCAATACTATTTGTCACTGGGTGCATACAAGTTAAAAATCACAGTGAGATACGGCCACACACCTATGACAGTGACGCTAGAATGGTTTGTGAGGATGACGAGAAACCAAAATGCTATGCAAAGTGGTACAGCCATTTAGAAAACAGTTTGGCAGTTTCTTTTAAGTTAAACATCACTTACTATATGACTCAGTAATTTCACTCCTAGATATTTACCCCAGAAAAATAAGACTTAAATTCGCACAGAAACTTATAACACACATTTGCAGTATCTTCATTAATAATCATCCCAAATTAGAAGCAGCCCAAACATCCTTCATGTCGTGAATGGATGACAAACTGTAATCATTTATACAAAAGAATACTATTTAGCAGGAAAAAAACCAAAAACCCAAAACAAAAACCAGAACCACTATATAAGCAAGAACATGAAAGAATCACAAATGCCAATTGTGCTATGTGGGGGAAAAAATCCAGATTCAAAAGGCTACATACCATATGATTTTATTTATATGACATTTTGGGAAAGGGAAAAGTATAGAAACAGAAAAAAAGTGGTTGTTAGGGGCTGAGAGTAGAGGGCAGTTAGTACAAAGGAGCAGCATAAAGGAATGCGTGTGGGGGGTGCATAGAGTAGTTCCGCATCTTGCTTTTGGTGGTACTTAACATGACTATATACGTTTGCCAAAACTCATAGAACTGTATATCAGAAACAACTCATTTTACCATATGTAGTTTGTTAAAAACTTAAAGATTTCCAATTAAAAAACAGTTGATGTTTGCTGGCAATAACCAACTATTTGATTTTACCTGAAAACCAACATCTTTAAATGTGTAGCTATATAATACAGACCATGTGTTTTAAAATAGCTTTCTTATGATGTCACTTTTTAAAATTGATACGTCTACAAAGGTAAAGGAAAGAAAATAGACTTGACCTCAAAGAGCCCATGTGTTAAGTCATTTCTTTCCCTTCAAACCTGGAAATAATAAATTTAAATGACAGATATAGAGAAAAATCTCTTTCACTTGCAAAACTGTCAAACCTTCCAGCACCAAGCCCACCCAGTATCTAGCCAGGGGTCCAGAAGGTCTTCCCTTCATGCAGGCCTCCCTGATTTTTTGAGCTCCTGCCTCCACGAAGCTGTGTTTGCTTGGAGGGGCTCTCACACAGACGCAGGCTCCTCCCCCACCCTGGGGAGTGGGTCCCTGGGGCTGAGGTAGCAGTTGCTGGCTGTAGGGCCCATCCGGTTGGTCTTCCTAAACCCTTACTTAAGGGGGAGGGGGTCTGACTTCATTGTTTTTCTTTAGAACATGTGGTACTTTTTGTCCTCAGCTTGGCCTTGGTCATCAACAGGAAAACTCCTACTCTATGTCCTAGGAAAGCTTCACAGAGCAACAGGACCGCAGGAAGAGTCCCCCTCCACATCCTGTGACACATGTGGCCAACTCAGTGTTCGCCTTTGGCAAGGGGTAGGGGGGAAGGACAGTGCATGAAGGAATCCAGGTGCTGCAGGGCATCATTGGCATGGCTCACAGTAAAGTCCTGGAGTGAGGGATCCCTGAGAAGAGCATGCAGTCTGTTTTACATGGGCACAAGATGCTCAAAGTGTATGTTTCAATACACGAATTATGTGTTTGGATAGAAAGAGGAGAACCTGAAGGTTATAATGAGCAGGCTCATTTGAGGAATGGGAGGTGAGAGTAAGAGGAAAGCACATTATGGACTGGGAAGGAAATTTCAGATTCCCAGAACTTGGAAGTGAAGCAATCCTATAATTATTTTAGGTGGCTGCAGAGGAGTGGAGCTGGAGGTTGCTCGAGATAAGGGAGTCAACTAGGAGATAACAGTATTGACTGGCTCATCACATCATTTGTTCATTTATTCATTCAACAAATTCTGGATGAGTGCTATGTGCCACATTATAGGCCTCCGAGCTATAGCAATGAACAGATATTTTCTGGCAAATGCAGGGATGGATGGTAGCTGGGGGGACTTAAAACAAGTAAGAAAGACACTATAGGAGAGTGACTTTGGAGTTGAGATTGTCTGGATTTTGAATCCCAGATCCAGACATTTAATAACAATGTGACTTGTAAGTTACTTATCCCATTTGTGCCTCAGTTCCCTCATCTGTCAAATAAAAATACTAATAGTGCCTACTTCATAGGGTTGTTGTGATTAATGTGGAAATTAGTGTAAAGTTTTAGAACAGTGCCTGAAATATAGAATGTACTCCATAATTATTAGCTATTAAAAATATAAATGGGTCTGGCCCCTGCGGCTCAGGGTTGAGCGTCAACCCATGAACCTGAAGGTCACAGGTGCCATACCCAGTCAGGGCTGATACCCAGGTTGTGCGCTCCACCCCCAGTAGGGGGCGTGCAGGAGGCAGCCAATTGATGATTCTCATCATTGATGTTTCTCTCTCTCCCCCCCCCGAAATCAATAAAAACATTTAAAAATTATTTTCAAATATAAATGGATACATACTTTAAAAGTGCTATAAAGAGAAATAACTCAGAAGAGGGGAGAGAATGCGGTGGTAAGGCTATTTTAGATCAGGTGCTGTCGGAAGGAGGTGGCGTGTGAAAGGGACCTGAGTGGTGAGAGAGCAAGCCACGCAAAGGTCTGTGGGAAGAGTATTTTAGGTGGCAGGAAGAAAGGCCCTGGGGCCAGAAAGACCTTCAAAGCCTAGGAAAGGGCGGAGAGACGATGCTGCAGACAGTTGTGAACCAGTCCCCACCCCACTGTGCTCCTCCCGTGTATACCTTCTGAAGACAGGCCATCTGTGGGGCTCCGACCACCTGTGACAGGTGCCCTGTTGGGGTGTGCGAGGTCTTTGTGGCAAACTGAAAAATTTTAGAGATAGGGAAATTTGAGCTTAATGACATGTTATATCTGCATCTATATAAAATGCTACTATTCAAGTTAGACAATATTTACAGCTCCACAGTCCCTCACCTTTTTTAAACAAGGAAAGGTAACACAATGCCTCTAACCGTAACATATTAACACCCCATTAAAGCCAGGAGTACAGTCAATAAATATTGACACTAAGTGGCATCTATAAAGACTATAAATAGCCTCACGGGAGTTAAGATTTTTCCCTCCAAATGAGGCACCTTAGGTTTTGCTTGCCAGAGAGTTACCAAAAAAAGCTTTGGCTTTACAGTGCTTTTTGAATTCTGGAATCCCAGATAAAAGATTGTGAACCTGTAATAATTTGCAGCATCAGCCCTCTGGGGAGCAACACGTAGAAGACAAAATAAAAACCCAAACTGGAAAATCCGGATGATTCTGCCTCAGCTGCTGTTTTTGAAGTACGTCCTATTTGTCACGTATAAACTCTTGTTAAGGTCTCCACCCTGAGATACCGTGAGGATCCCCTCCGCGGGTAGGTGCCGACAGGACCGCGCCCTCCCGCTGTCGGGGGAAGCGGGAGGCTCTGGGGTGAGCCCCGGGACCGCGCGGCCTGGGGCGAGGCAAGCGCGTGCGTTTCCCTCTGTCAGCGTTTCCTTTCTCAGGTAAACAGGCTTAAACCAGGAGTGGGAGTTGAGTCTCAGCGTTAGCGTCTATCTGGGGAGAGTTTCCAACGAGGTTGGGTGTTCAAAGCCCTTCAGAGCACGCAGAAGTGCTGAGTTTGTTCCAGAAACTTCTGACATCAGAAAGGCCCCAAGGGATACAATCACCTGAACGATGTTCCCTTTCAGTCAAATGTTTACGCAACGCTTAGTGCCAGAAGCTTCGGAACAATGTAGACTGCGACCCGCATCTCTGCGTTCTCCCCATCCTCCGGGGCCGCGCGCTGCGCCCGCCCCGGGCCGCAGCTCGTCCAGCGGAAGGCGGGCCCTCGGCCACCCGCCGCGGGCTCCGGCCACCAGGGGGCGCTGCGCCCCCTCCCGGGAGCGGCCGAGCCGCCCGGTGGGTGTCTCTCTCCCTCTCGCGCTCTCTCCTCCCGGCCTCACATCCGGGTCTGGAGCGCGGCCGCTGTCAGTGTCGGTGCGGCGCGTCGGCGGCCCGGCTGGGGCGCAGTAAATGGCGGCGGAGGGAGGCGGAGCGGCGGCCGCGCTCAGCCCAGAAACCCCGAAACTTTAGACTCGAAGCCCCACAACTTTCCGGGAAGTGCTGCCGCTCCGGGGGCGTGGACGGAAGGGGAAGCCGAGGCGGAAAGTGCGGGGGGAAGCGGCGGGGAGCCGGGCAGACTCGAACCCGCGGCGGGGGCGGTGCGGGGTCCGCCCGAGCCTCGCGCCGCCGCGTCCCCGCCTCCTTCCCCGAGGCCGCCGAGCGGGAGCCGCAGCCGGAGCCGCGCGCCGCGCCGAGCCCGGGACCGCGCGGGCCTCGCAGGCGGCGGCGCGCCGAGCCCGGCCGGGCCCCCTCCTCGCGACCTCCGGGCCCTGCTGCTCGAGCGCACCCCGCGCGCGTGAGGCCGAGGCCGGGGCCGAGGAGAAAGCCGGGCCGCGCAGCCCCCGCCGGCCCGGGGTCGTGGGGCCGGGCCCGGGTGTTGCATGCGGGGTGGGGCGGCCGTGAGCCGGAGGCGACGATGGAAGGCTTAACGCTGAGCGATGCGGAGCAGAAATACTACTCGGATCTCTTCTCCTACTGCGACATCGAGAGCACCAAGAAGGTGGCGGCCAACGGGCGGGTGCTGGAGCTGCTCCGGGCCGCACAGCTGCCCAACGACGTGGTCCCCCAGGTGAGGTCGCCGCCCCCGTCTCCTGCTGCGTCCGGGGCCTGCGGGCCGCCCGGGGGTCTGTTCCCGGCCGCTCGGGCCTCCCGCCGCCCGCCTCCCGGGGGTGGGAGTGGGCGCCGTTTCCCGAAGGGCCGGCGGTGGGCAGGTTCCCCGGGCCCCACCGCCCTGGGCGGGGGCCGCAGGTGCCCGGGCCGTCGGCGCTCGCGCCGCGGTCGAGGGGGAGGGGTCGCTCTTAGAGGACAAAAGTCACGCAGAGATAACAGTGGGGGCGGGGGTCTATTATCTCCCAAGAGCCCAAGACCTGTATCTCTCGGCTACCCCGCAGTCTGTAATTTTCAACACTGGAAGAGCAACTTCAGAGGAAGGATCGTGGGTTGTTACCGTGTCTTTGAATCCTAGTCTTGGTATAAACATAGCTTTTCGGATCGCGCAGAGTAGCCATCAGTATAGGTAAAATGTTTTTAAATTCTTGAATTAACCCGGCAGACACGATGAACTGGGTATTGTAGATTTAGAAATCGAAGAAGCCGTTTTTCTAAGGAAACTAAATTCTTAGGGAGATTAAAAAATTTGAACGTCCAGCTAGTAGTTGCAAGAAGATCTGAAAAGAACTTGTAATTAACTCTAGAACGTGTGGCTAATGTAAAGGGGACGGGTTTGCGATTGGCATTCGATAACATTTGGTGGAACTTGTGGGTTTGGGTTGGGAGGTAAGTATTGAGCAGCTGGAGGTCAGGCGAGCCTGTTCGCTGCAATCTGTAGCACTAGGGGCGCAAACAGCAAGTTTGAAGCTTTCTCTCACATCCGTTTTTAAAATAAAAGGCTTCCTAGAAGTTCTTATCTAATGTATGCGGTGGGCATTAATGTTACTGTTTAATGATTCATGGCTGCTAGTAAGAGTCTGTGTACATATCAGGAACGGGTTTTAAGCTTTCATCTTATAATGGTTGAAGCTACTTATCCAAATCTCCAAAACTTAAAGCCAAATGCATAGTGATGATGCAGTGTACTGCAGAGAGCACCGAATCAGGAGTTTTGAGGCCTGGGTCTTTGACCCCACTCTGTAGTTAACACTATGACTTTGGGCTGGGGACTTTCACTCTTCATCATAAATGTGCTCATCTATAGAATGAGTCAAGTTCTTCCTAACAAAAATCCTGGGAAGTATAAGAATTCACACAGGCCTCTGTTTTAGAAGTTGCCTGTGCAGTAACTATGACTGAGTTGAATGAGTTCTATCTTTTTGCATAACCTTGTATGCTTTATATTGCTTTTTAAAAATCTTGGGAGGAAAGGTACATACCAACAGCTAGGAGTCTCAAATTCATGCTGCTGAACAGGGAAAAAGGTTTTAGGCTTTGCCTACCACAGTCTCTGTCACAAATTTTTCTTCGTTTTTTTGGTTTTTACAACCCTTTATAAAAACCGTTCTTAGCTCAGGCGCATACAAAATAGGGCCTATAGTTTGCCCCCCCTGCTAAATAATGGAAGTGGTAGTGTGGGGTATATATTCTCTTCGTATGGCTTTGGTCTGGTTAGAACTCAGTCTTTTTGTAGAAATAAAACATACCTTCAACTCATTTAGGAACTAAAATTAAGAGAAACCTCCCATGTTCTATTTTGGTCTTTGGGCTGGGGGAAACTGAAATAAACTGACTCATTTATTTAGGACTTTAAATGTATTATTTAGGATAGACAAATTAGCATTAATTAACGTTGGTTTGAAATACGTTTAATCCAATCCACTTATTTTCAGGTTTTGCTTAATTTTATTAACATTGAAAAAGAAATTTCTATTGCCCTTTTGTATAAAGAGAGAGCTTAAGTAGCATAAATATTCAGGATTCATTTACAAGTTGCAAGCTAGGAACTCCCTAAAGCAGAACTCTTACAGTAATATATCCTAAATAGCATTCTGGGTATCTTGAAGACAGTTTATTTAAAATTGGCTTAAGACATCTGATGTAAGACAAAGGGAAGGGAATGTGAACTTAATTCGATTAAGGTGGTTTGAGACTGTCTGAAAACAAAGCCCTTCATTGCTTTCTAAGTGGGAAACATTTGGGGAAACTCACATATAATGTTGAGTTGTCTACCTAGCACTGGGCTGGGCATTTCACAGCATTAAAAGGGTAAGAAGCTCTCAGGGACCTCCTAAACTGCAGGAATACACATGTGGTAACATAAAGCAGAATGTGAATACCATAGGAGAGATACAAAGGAAGTATGATCAGGAAAGCCTTCTTAGTTCAGGTGGACTTTAAGTTAGTGTGGAAGGAGGGCAGTGGGATTAAGAGGACTTCCAGGCAGAAAAAAAACATGACCAAAGTTGGAAAGTGTAGGAGCCTTTCCAAGGACTAGCAGATGTCAGCTTGTGCCAAAGGTAGAGTATGTTTTCAGGGTAGTGGAACATAGAATTAGACCATATTAGGAAGGACTCTAAAGAACAGATGGAAGATTTCATATTTCCGTAGGCAGTGGAACTCATTGATAGTTTTCGACTTTGAGTGAGGAAAAGAGTAGAGGCTGAGGAAATAGGCTTGTGCAGTGGTCTAGAATGGATACTAGGTAATGGGCGTCCAAACCAGGGTGTCAGCAGAAGGATAGAAAAGGAGGGACTGGATGAGCAAATAGATCTGTGCTATTGAAGGGCTGCTGGGTAGTCACTGTGTGAGGTGCTTTGTGAGATAATGTTTAATTGAGACCAGATTATCAAGGCTGGGTGGAGAGCTTTGAACCAATTGTGAAGATAACAGGTAGTTGTAGATATAAGAGAAATGACACATAAAAGCAGTGCTTTAGGAAGTCTTTAGGAGATCAGTGGAACAAGAGTCAGAGGAAAGAAATTGGAGATGAATTTGGGGGTTGATACTCTAAGTGCATATGTGAAGTGGACTGGGCTGTGGTACTCAAATACAGGAGGAGGGGGGCAGTGGTGAGAGAAATTATGTTGTCCTCCAGGGGGTATTTGGCACTGTCTGAAGACATTTTTGGTTGTCATAACTGGGGAGAGGGAGCAAGTCCTACTGGCATCTGGTGGATAAAGGGGAGAGATGCTGATAAACATCCTACAATGCACAGAACAACCCCCACAACAAAGAATTATCTGTCCCAAAATATCAATAGTAATAAGACTGAGAAATTCTAACTTGAACTCACGGTGGCAGAGGGACAGAAAATGCAGTAGAGATACAGTAGAGATTATGAAGGCAGACTTGGTGATATTTAGATGATATTAAAACGAGAGAAGAATAGGAAAAGGATTATTCTCTGTTGGACCCCACTCACAATTAGAAAAGGGCCTGGAAGAGGGCCTGATTTTTAAGAGAGGATGGTGAGTTTGATTTCAGGCTTTTTGAGATAGCAGTGCAATTCTCCAGGAGATAGTTGGAAACAGGTGGAGATTTGCCCACTGGAGTGCTTGTTCTTACAGTGAAGTTCAGGTGTTTGGGGCCTCTTCTTCCTTTATCGCCTAAGTATCTTGCTTGGGGGCAGGGAACAGATAGCTTCTCACACTGTGGGCATGCATCTACACATCGGGGCTTTGATTGATGGAGTAGTTTTCAGCATTTGTTAATAAAAGTCATGAGAAGGCTGAGTCATCTGGGGGAATGAGTCTGGGAACAAAGAACAGAGGGCCCAGAACTGAAGGAGGAAGGAGCTGGCATTTATTGAGTGCTTATTATGTTTCTTTTACCAGGCAAATAATTTTCGTGGAGGAATTCATTTGATCCTTGCAACTACTCTGAAGTGGATATTATTTTTGTTTTTTAACTAGGAACTTGATAGGCAGAGAAATTAAATAACTTGTTAGTGAATAGAGTCTCTCTTCTTTATCATTATTCCTTCCCACCTCTCAGCTCTTTCTTACTTTCACAGTTCATGTGATTGTTTTGCCCATAGTTCTTATAAAGAGTAGATATTTTAAATTATTTGATTTTGAGTTATATGGATTTTCTCCTTTACATAGTAAATAGTTTTATGTATGATGATGTCTTGAAACACAGGCACTTAAGAGAAATAGAAAGATTCTTGAAGTTGGTATCCTGGGCACACAGATAACATAATTTTACATTACTACAAGTATCAAACATCTTAAGGTATGTTCATTAATTACACTTGTTTTGGATTAGCAGAGTAAAACCTGTTTTGAGTTTAAGGATTTGTTTTTGGAGACAGTATGGCAATACACAGAGTGAATAGCTAACACTTTATAGAATTATGCTACACACCAGAAAGGAGCAGAACTCAGAGGAGAAAAATCTGTCTTCATAGGATTTAATTGTAAGGAATTTGCTGTCTGCTGTGCAAGAAAATATTCATTGATTTAAAAATTATCTTTCCCCCAGAAGTAGTTTATTTTTTAAAGATTAGGGAAGGTATGCTCTTTGCAATAACTAATAAGTATGTTTCTTAGCTTTTGCTTAAAACCTCTGTGTTGGGAAATATTTTAAAGCTTCTTACAGACTTCGAATGCATAATAACTTGATAAAAGTTTCTTTATTGAAGGTTATAAGCAATGTACCCTATTAATGAAGCTGAAAATACCTTTTAGATAATTTGTGTTGAGTAATATCTTGTTAGATTATTTGAATAACACATTAAGTTAATGGGAGAAAAGTGACAGGAATGAAACATAAACCATTTTGCTTTCTCTTAAAATTTGTTCAATTTTAAGAACTACTCAGTGATAGGATTAAAATAGGGAAACAGCCTCATTATGCGCTGAAAATGATAAACTTAATACAAATAAATGTCAGGTTTGTTATTCTGGAGTAGTGATTATTTTCATTTGTAATTTCTGAATCACTAAAATAATGATAAACTACAAAAGTAATTTTTCCTTAATTAGACACTTTCTTATACACAGTTGAAAAACATGCACTGAAAAAAGTCACACTTAATGGCTTTCTGTAGTGTTATATTTACTTTAAAATTTTCTCTTTCTTATATCACATTGTGCTAGTTTTGGTCTTTTTTTTCCTTAACCTATATCCCACAGTTAGAGTCTTAGTATTTTGGAAATTCATGCTAAGGATTTTGATGGAGCTATAAAAGTGCGTGAGAGGTTGGTACAAGGAGCACTAAATACAGGAGGCAAGTTCCAGTCCTGTCTTTAGCTAGCTTTGTGACCTTGAACAAATCACTTAATGTCTGGGTGTTAGTTTTCATTACATGAAGTGATTGGATTGGATTTTCAAACTCTAACCACAATCTTGAGAAAGTAGTGCACAGACTTGAAATTAGTTGCTTCATGATTTTGACATTGGAATTGATTCCTTTTATATTCTTTGGGAGATTTGAAGGGGAGAATCTCAAAGGGTTTTAAGGTCCATGGTGCTTAGCTCTTTAAGATATCTAGATGGCCAGTGAGAATTTTAAATGGAGGATAGACTTTGTATTTCCTATGTTTTCCCTCATATATGTTTCATTTTCTATAGTCTTTCCTGTGACAGGTGCATCTTCATTTGTCTTTTCCCTCCTTTACCTCTCTGTAAGGAATTTATGCTTAATGGGTTGTATGCATATAGGCATGACATAAAAATCAGGATGTAGTAAGTTTGGCTCAGAAATATTTTTTTAAGTTCATACCATATGCCAAATTTCATTGGGGTTTGATAGGACTTTTAGACTTAAAATATATATATGTTACATCTCCATTTTGTTTCAGGAATTGACTATGTTGAATTTGAGTTCATTTTGTTAAATGATGACACCAGAATTTATTAGATGTTGTATCTCCTTCTAACCTCTTTTAGGTTGTGGATTCCTTTGAGATTCTGGCACACACATTGGACATCTGCTTAGAAAACGTAGTTAAACAAAATTTTGCATACAATTTGAGGTTGCCAGCCTTCCCCCAACCTAGTCAAGCTCATCCCATGGACTGCTACAATAAGAACATTTTAAGGAAGAGCAGGCGAATTTGTGAAATGCTGAATGAACATAAGTCTTTCTTAAAGTTATGTATGTTTTCAATAAATACTTCTTCATGGTTACTGTTTATATTTTGGCTGTATATACAGTGGTGAAAAATCAGAAATCTTCTCTGCCTTCTTGGATTATAACTTTTGCTAATGTAAAAAGTGAAAAGAACTCTACAGTTAATAGAAAATCATGGGAGACTCTGGGGACCTACTTAGGTGTAAGTAGAGACATGGACATGGAGTAAGGGAGAAAATGAGATGTTTCACATAGAGGGAACAGCATGTGAAGGGCGTGACACTGAAGAGCTTAATGTGTTTGAGGAAATGAAAAGTTGGAACAATATGAGCAAGAGGGGAGAATGGCTACAGGGCCTTGCACAAAGTGATAAGGCGTTTGGATTATAAAATACTAAAGATTTTGTTCGGCCGGTAGCATCATATGAATTATATTTTTTAAAGATTACCCTGCTGTATAGAGAAGAGAATACTGGGGCAAGCAAAAATAAATTGGCCAGTGGATATGCAATAGTTCAGGTAGGGGACAATGACTTACATTAGTGAGGTTGCAGTGGGAATGGAGTAGTGGACATATTTGAGATATTTTTAGGTGGTAGAAATAGGAGATCATGATAATGGATTGGATATGGAACTTAAGGGAGAGGGAAGAACTCGGGTGGGTGTTGCTGGAAGTTGCCATTATTGAATTGCTGGGAAAAGAATGTGTTTTTTTGAGTTTTTTGTTTGTTTTATTTTGATGGAGGGATAATAAGAATTTAGGAGTTTTCATTTGTCAATCTTGAGCTCTCAGAAGCCTGTGAGATTGTCAGGCCTCTATAAGAGAGGGTCAACAAATCTTGAGGAACTCGGGTATTTGACGTGGAGATGTCCATTTGAAGATTATCAGTGTATTAGTGATATTTAAAGCTGTGAAAATAGGTGAAATCTCTGAGAAAGAGACTGTGAGAGTAAACGATTGACTAGAAATAGAACCCTGAGGAATGCTGCACATTTTTAACTTGGGTAAACTGTAAGGTCACTAGGAAGGAGGCTTAAGAAAGACAGCCAGAGTGGCTGTAGGGAAATTGGAATGTATGGGGTCATGTCATGGATGCCAAGTAGTGCAAGTATTTCAAGGAAAGGATAATTCACTGTATTGAGTTTGGCTTAGAGGTTGAGAAGATGTGGGCAGAAGTAATGGCCATTAACTTTGGTAACCTAGAGGTCATCAGTAACTGAGATGAACCAGTTTCATGGACTGGTAGAGATGGAACCCAGATTTAAGTGACTTGAAGGGGATACCTGATAGCCCAGGCCTAGAAATTTGGTGTGTAGATAGCTTTATAAAGAAGTTTGCCTATGAAAGGAAACAGATACCGGGTAGAAGATAGAGGTGTATGAGGATATAAAGGAAGTCTTTGTTTGTTGAATGTAAGAAATGCCGCAGCATGATTTTAGTTGTTAGGATTAATAAAAGAAGGAAGGAAAATGAGAGAAGTCCTTGAGAAAACAAGAAAGGTCAAAATCCTGACTGCAGAGGGTCAGGTCTTTGATAGGAAATGGGTCATCCTCAATCTTAAAAGGAGGGAAGAAATAACAAATACAGAGGCAAATAGGCACATAGATTTGGTGGAGGGAAATCAGGATATTCTCGCCTTATGGCTTACTTTTTCTACAGACTGAGGCAAGATTAACACTTCAGAAGTGAGAAATAATCTGCATATGAAAGTAAGAAAAGCTATAAGTGACAGTTCTCCTCAAATTGATCTACAGATTCAACAAAATTCCTATCAAAATCCCAGCAGGCCTTTCTGAAGAAATTGTCAAGCTGATCCTAAAATTTATACGGAAATGCAAAGGACCTAGAATAGCTAAAACAATTTTGAAAATGAGCAAAATAGGAAACCTACCCTAGCTAATTTTAAAACTTAACCATAATCTAAAGTAATCAAGAACATGTGATTGGCATAAGGATAAGCATGGAGATCAGTGGAAGAGAATTGAGAATTCGGAAATGACATTTATGTAAGGACATTTATAATCATTTGGTTTTTTAAAAAAGTGCCATGACAGTTCAGTTAGGAAAGAATAGTCTTTAACTGAATGGTGCTGGGACAATTGGATATCTGTATGTTTAAAAAATGGACTTAGACATGTTGTACTATATACTGCAGACAGTACACAAAAATTATCTCAAAATAGATTACATACTTAATTGTAAAATTTAAAGCTATAAAAATTCTAGATAACATAGGAGAAAATCTTTGTGACCTATGTTAGGCAGAATTCTTAGATGTGACACCAAAAGCATGAATCGTAAAAGAAAAACTGATAAATTGGACTTCATTAAAATTTTTTAAAACTTTTACATTTCAAAGGATACTTAAGAACATAAAAAGTTAAGCCACAGACTAGCAGAAAATATTTGCATGTTAAAAACATAATAAAGGTCTTTAATCTAGATATATAAAGAAATCCTACAACTTAATTATAAAGAAAAATTCAATTAAAAAATGGGCAAAAGACTTTAATAGATATTTTACCAAAGGAGATAATATGAATAGTCAATAAACATATGAAAAAATGTTCAACATTCGTCATTAAGGACATACAAATTAAACCACGACGATATGTTGTCACACACTCGAGTGGCTATAGTTAAAAAGACTGACATGACATAGTATTGGTATTGTGGAGAAACTGGAATCTTTATACACAGCTCTTGGAAAAGTTTGGTTGTTTCTTAAAAAGTTAAACATGCTTACAATATGAATGAGCAATTCCACTCTTAGGATCTACCCAAGAGAAATTAAAACATGCAAAGAAGTGCATATGTCTGTTTAGCAGCATTATTCACAATAGTCAGAAATTGAAAAGTAATCAAAATGTCCATTATATGGTGAATGGATAAACAATATGGTGTATCCATACAGTGGAATACTGTTCTGTAATAAAAGGAGCAAGTCTGATAAATGCTATAACAAAGGTGAATGTCAAAAACATAAGTGACAGAAGCTAGACACAAAAGAGTACAAATTGTGTGGTTGCTCTCATGATGAGTTTCTTTTCTATACTGAAATATTTACAGTATATTTTTTATAGTTTTTTTGTTTTCTTCATAATTTTTATCCCAGGTGTAAAATTTAGCTAAATAATCTGAATAATCAAAACATCTTTATAAGATTGTATTATTGTCTGCCCTGGCCTGCATGGCTCAGTTGGTTGAGCGTCCTCCCATGGACCGAGAGGTCACCAGTTCGATTCCAGGTCAGGGCACATGCCTGCGTTACAGGCTCAATCCCCAGTAGGGGGCATGCAGGAGGCAGCTGATCGATGCTCCTCTCTCTCCCTTCCTCTCCCTTTCTCGCTAAAATTAATAAAAACATATTTTTAAAAAGATTATATTGTCTTTCATGGAATTAGAAAGGTATTTGAAATAATAATTAAAAACTATAAAATACCATTTATATTTTGTTTTATTTTCATTTGGTATCCTGCTTTGAACTCTTCTCTGATCTCCTCAACCAGTTAACCCTCCTGTAACCTTCCCACACTGTTCTGTATGTTTGCATATGTACTTTTAGCCTCCTGTTCAGGTGTATATGTTTTTCTTGATAGATGGCAAGCAACTTGAAATCAAGTGTTAGCTTATCCTTGTTTGTCTCCCTCATATCACTCTGTTCATGATAGGCACCCAAAACATAGTGTACTGATTAATTTGGCACTCCAGGGCTTTACTTCTCATCAGTACAGTGATGAGTCCTAGCCTAACCTCTTCATTTTATCATACCACTTTAAAAATTCCAAACACCAATGAATGAGCCTTTTTAAACAATATGGCACTGAGACCAGATTGTATAGTCTTTCAATAGACTACATGTTAGCAAATACTTTTGAAGTTGTTCAGTCAGGTAACTCTAGTCAAATATAGTGAGCATGCATATTAATAACTTTTCTTTAAGGTACTCTACCTTTATCCTGTTCCATTAATTTTTTTTATAATAGCTTTAAAAAAATATATCTTTATTGATTTCAGAGAGAGGAAAGGAGAGGGAGAGAGAGAGATCAATGAAACATCAATGATGAGAGAGTCATTGATCGGCTGCCTCCTGCACGCCCCTGACGGGATCGAGCCCGCAACCCGGGCATGTTCCCTGATTGGGAATCGAACCCCGATCACCTGGATCCTAGGTCAACGCTCAACCACTGAGCTGCGCCTGGCCGGGCTCTCTTAATTTTTTTAAGATATCATGATTCACTTTACTTTAGTAGTAAACTCAGATGAGTTTTTCTGCCTTTCAGAAATATAATTTCCAGTTCTTGAACTTGACAATGAACAGGTAGTGGTAGACAACTAATTTAAATAAGGAAACAGGTCAGTGGTTTCTCTTTTAATTAAGTTGACTCTTTCCGAGGAATGCATGACAATAGTGAAAACATGTCACATCTGAGTTGTCATGCCTACCCAGCCTTAAAAATGATTTTCTGTCTCACCCTGACGCCTCACAACCTTGTTTCTTACTTTTCTCCTAACGTTGACTTTGCGTTCCAACCCAGCAAACCTGTTTTCTGTTTCTCACAGTTACTTGGTCTTTGTCAGTTTCTTTTGGTCATGCTGCTTTTTCATCTGCAGTACTCTCCCCCAACTTCCATGCTTCCACCCTCCCACTTTCAGAATGTGACTTAGCTTCTGTAGGCTTTAGAAATTTAATTTGAACAACCTCACCCTCACTCCGAGACTTTCATTTGCCCATCCTTTTGTATGTATTTTACACTGTATATTGCTTTTTGTTTATGCCATGCTTAGCTGCTTTTCCAGTATACTTCGTCCGAACAGTATTGTAAGCAAACTGGGACTAAAATTCAGGTCTGTTTTCTTTCTGACCTCATGAGGTTTGGAGCAGCAAAAGTGCATAGTAGATGTTTAGAAACAGCCTGCTTTTTAGGGCAAGCCGCCTGCTTAGCTCTGCTGTTGCTCTGCATTCATAAATATGATTGGGATCATGAATTAAGCCAGTTCTGGGCTCCTTACCCAAGGAAGTTAAAAGTGGGGGTGGTGGACCTTGCAGCCTTGGATATTCCATTGCTAGCACTTTGGGTACTCTCTCCCTAGCCCAGTCAACATTCTGGGCTTGAGAAGAGACAAGGAGGCGGCAAGAACAGGAACAAGTAGCATTCATTCTGAGCTCTGACTTTGTGTCTTTGCTGACATTGTCAGTCCCCTCCTTCCCTTTTAGAACCTTTCCCTCCCCCTATTTTTTATTTTATAGCAGAGTGGTTGTAAGTTTAAAAAGAAACAAAACTGGGAATTTATTGCCAATGAAAGAAATTATGGCAGAATCTGGATATCTTGACACATTATACATTCTTTTATAAAAGATAATAAGGCACAACTTCGGTTGACTTCCAGTGCACTGGCTGAAAGTGGAAGACTACAAATCCATGTAGACGTGAGGGTGCTGGGCACGCTCACAATGGTATCACACAGGGATAGCGCATTCCCTAGTGCAGGTCGTTGATACTTGTGCCACGTCAAAATTAGATTATACTACTTATCATGGTCCATATAAATCTCACATGAATAGTGAAAACTGCAGATGTTAAACCTATGAAATCTAAGAGCCTACTATATGTATTCTGTGCCTGCCTTTAGCTAAGGATTTAATATCCTGAGGAAGGGAGTTTATGGTTAGAGTTTCTATTATTACCCACAGTTTTGAACCCCTAGAGACAGAAATCTTTTACTTCCCTAATAACATTTCTGCCGATTCCCCCAAGACTTGATTCTGGAGCGAATGCAAACTTAGTGTTTCTCATTCGCACCTAACAAATAGCAAAAACAGAATTGTCATAGTTACTAGTTGCATTGTATCATGGTTATTTTCTGCTTAGTGCTCCATTCTGCTTCCTGTGTTATTCATCTGACCCTGCCTACCCATTTGCTGTCTTCCTATTTTTCTTCTTTTATTGCCAAACAACAAATTTGACCCAGATTTCTTCTCTGCTGCCTGTACCCTCCCTAAGCACTAGTCTAACTTTTTTATACCCCTTACCCCCACCCCCTTTTTAAAAGGGATGGTCTCAAAGTTCACTTTTATCTTAGTCAGCAAATCCAGTAACCTTTTCTTAGGTCTTGTTCTGTTACCACCTCCCTTGCAATTATCACTGAATCACTTCTTCATGGATATTATCTGTTCTTTTTGTTCACCACAGCTAAATTATTGTATGTCTTTAGCGTCTTGTAAGTTTTTAAGTTTGATACTTGTAAGTTTTTAACACCTTTCCAACACAGGCTACTTCTTTAATAAAGTATAGGTAGACCTTGTCGTCACAAGCATATTTTGTAGACAGTGGCATTTGGCAGAAATTAAATTAACAGTTTTTACTGAATTTATTACTGTTTTTGTTATCTTCTGTTTATTTCAAGTGATACTTATTTTTCATTTATATTGTGATACAAGTTCCTTTTAAAATACATTTATTAATTTTTTAAAAAGTCTTGATCCAAAGAAGAAGAAATATTAAGAACATAGTAGCACAAGTGGCCCATGGGCATGGCAGAATTTGTGAAGATGACATGCCAGTGTCTGAAGTTTGGGAAACGCTGGCATGATGGAAAAAGCCAGGCTTTGGAGTTTCACAAAGCTGGCCTCATATTTTGGCCCCGTTGATTTCTAGTCTATGACCTTGGGCAAGAACTTTCTCTTTGCCTCACAGTTTTAATTTGTAAAATGAATATAGCAATACCTGCTTTCTAGGGTTTGAAGGATTGTCTTAGATAAGTACTAGTATACCACTCTATAAGTGGTAGATTTTTCGTCATCAACAATTTTGTTATTTTGTTTGTTTCTTCATTTATTCAACAAAAATATTTGATAGAATTTTAAAGATGCAATTTAATTTTTAGGATTTCTTAATCTCACATAAGTTCTTAACTGTTCTGGGCCATAATTTCTCTGGGCATTAGTTTTTTCATCTGCATATTGGGAATAATATAGCACCAGCCTCATAGGATTGTTTTAAAGACTAAATTAATTCATAAAATACTTGGAATAGTCCTTGGTACTTGCAGTAGGGCAATAGAGCTATTAGCTATTATTGTTATTGTAAGTTATATTCCTAAAATATTGGTTATAAAACAAATAGGTAAGCCAAATTATTTCTCTATTTTTTTCAATTATTAAATTTGTCCTCCCCTACAAAGGGAAAAATTGACCCTAAGGCAATAACAAACTAGATAGAGTACAGAAAGTTTTCATTATCAAATATTTAGTACAAAACCATGGTAAAACACAGAATTAAATACTCTACTGATACTTGAATTTACACCAGATCTTGTTCCTTTGGAGCTAGATTTATAGGACAAGATTTAGCAATGACTCTATTATCCCCACTTAAATCCCCAGCACAGTTTAACTCCTTATATTTTTCTTCATTATAATTCATATTTAAATGTACATCTGTATCATTTTTTTTAAAGGGGGCACATGACTAATAATCTATGTCTGATACTTAGGCAGAAATAGTTTTCAGAGGGTAGTATGTAATAGACAATATGAAATTTGCATTCAAATAAATAATATTTGCACTAGAAAAGATCTTAGAGATAGAATCCAACATTTTCATTTCATCTAAGAGACTTGCGATATCTGAGTTAACTATATTTACATATTAAACAGCTATCAAAACTTGATTCTGTGGTCTTTCCACCAAAAACTAACAGCTCTTGTTTTATGATATAACATAGAACTATTTTATCATACAACTTACATAAATTTACCTCTGGGCAAATAGGATGCCTTATAAAATAAAGAAGTTGTTAAGAGCATGGGTTTCAACCCATGTTCTGTTACTTGCTGTGTATCCTTGAGCAAGCTTACTAGTGTGAAATAGTACTTACCTCTTAGGGTTGTTAGAATGATTATGTTAGTTAATATGTTACCGAGCTTGGACAGTACCCGACATGTATGTACACCATTTATGTTAGCTTTTAAGTAGAGGTTGCTGAGGTTCTAGAATAGTCAGGCCTCCAATTAAGAAAACAGGGGTTTGACCTGACCACTGTGACTTGGTTGGGTGTCATCTGATGCACTGAAAGGTTGCTGGTTTGATACCCAGTTAGGGCACATGCCCAGGTTGCGGGCTCCATCCCTGGTAGGGGTCATGGACATGCAGGAGGCAGCCAGTTGATGTTCTGCTCTTGCATCGATGTTTCTCTCTCTCCCCCCTCTCTCTTCCTCTCTCTCTCAAAGTCAATAAAAATAATTTTTTTAAATGAAAGAAAACAGAGGGAATTGATTACTAGTAACTGGTTCCTATAATACTCTTTAATCAAAAATTATTATTTAATATGGCAATATTATAAGGAAATGGGTTGTAAATGTTGGCTTTTCATGTTACCTTATGTATCTTATTGGTTTAATGGGATTGTTTATCTCGAAAGGTGTTTTAGAAGTACACTTATAAGTCTGGTTTGCTTGAGACAACACCAGCTTATGCCTTTTGTCCAGGGATAACTATAAATAGTGCTCCCTTTCATTCTTGCAAAAGGTTAGATGTAAATTTTATGGTCACCCTAAGTATAGTTTACTAGCCAGATTTACTTTACTAGACTATCCCCATGCTCCAGTACTTTCTAAAGACAAATACTACTATTTTAATCTTAATTTTTAGATGGTTTGTGGTATTCTTTAAACCACTTTTACATTTGTTTTTTTCTCTTTATCTTTAGTCCATAGTTCAGTCCTTTTTTTTTTTGAAGTTTTTTGTTGTTGTTAATGTAGATAATATGAAAAATTAATTGTAATTGGGAATTTGGGACTTGAACTACCAATAAACTTTATAGGCAGTCATATTTTTCATATCAGAGTCCTTACGTTTTGAGGCTATCTGAAGTGTTTTATTTGTTTAGATAACTAATGACATACTGATTATAAGCAGTAAAATATTTATTGGCCTATATGTACTACTCTTATCATAGTAGACTGTCAATGGGAGTTTATATTGCCCAAAGCAAGTAAAGTTTATAGTTAAAAAATTAAGGTTGTCAGCCCTGGCCAGTGGCTCAGTTGGTTAGAACGTCGTCGCCATATGCCAAGGTTACAGGTTCGATCTTCGGTCAGGGCACATAAAAGAATCAATCAATGAATGCATGAATAAGTGGAACACAAACCAGGGTTTCTCTTTCTCTCCCTTTCTCTCTCTCTAAAATTAATCAGAATTTTAAAAAAGAATTAAGAGTCAGCCCAGGTGGGCGTGGCTCAGCAGTTGAGCATCGACCTAGGATCCAGGAGATCGCGGTTAGATTCCCAGTCAGATCACATGCCTTGGTTGCGGGCTTGATCCGTAGTCGGCGGTGTGGAGGAGGCAGCCAATCAATGACAACTTTCTCATCATTGATGTTTCTATCTATCTCTCTTTCTAAAATCAATAAATATATATATATATTTTTTAAAATAAAAAAATTTTAAAAAGAACTAGATATTGCTAAGAGGAATCTCTTTAATTGCCTATACTATCCAGAAATTCAAGTCAAGAACTTCATACACTTAAAATCTGCCTCTATCCTCTTTTATGTTGGTTATTTAACTCAACACGTTTCTTATGGTCCCTTCCTTTAACAGGTAGAATAAAATCTGCCTTTCAAGTATTGTGAAGCTTCCAGGTCCTGTAGCAGTAATCTGTATTGTTACAGTGTTCATTTGGTAAATGGCCAAGCAATAAGCATTAAAGGTTTTTGATAGGAAAGTATTATAGTGAAAGTGAGTTGAGATACTTGTTTTAGTACAACTAAGGATCTTGAAAGCATTGGTAAGATTGCATTTCACTTTAGACCTGAGTTTAGTAAGGAAATTTGGCAGTGGAGTTGGTCACTAAGTGATAGCTAAAGTCATCTGCAAACATGCTTCATGAATGCAGTAATGGTTATTAGTTACCTACTTGTTTGTGGGACTGTGCTAAGTATTTAAATTAAATTGTTTTTGTAACAAAGGAAAATATTAGAGGTTAGTGGGTCCACATAGCTTGTGTTGACAGCAGTGTTTCAAAGAAAATTAAGTCATGTTGGAATGAGTGGGCTTTGATGTTTGCCCCTATCTTCTTTGCCACTGACTCTTTTTCTTGACCTTTTCTCCTTGCCATAATTTATTGCAGTGGTGAACATGATATGTGTGGATCATGTATAACCTAAACTACCTGGACAAAGCAAACAATGTTTATTATTAGAAAATATTTAACTTTTAAAGAAATGGTAAAAATGATCTTTCCAAATAAAAAAAATTTAATTCAAATAAAGACTAACAATGAATTTGGTAAATTAGAGGATGTGAGCACCATTGGGGAGCGATTTTCTGCAGCATTAAATGCCTACCTGTGCAAAGTACAGAGCCAGGTCTTGCAGGGGATTCCGGTATGATTAAATCATAGTCTGCCCCTGAGAAGCTTACTGGAGGGACAGGGGTAAGGGGCATGTGTGGTGTGGTTTAACATAATTACACAGATAACTGAAGTAACTCAAATTGTAGAACCTGGAATACTAGTACAAAGAAAGAAAAAGTCATTTGCTTTTGGAGTAGGAAGGATAGAAAATGTTATAGGAAGGGAGAGGCTCTTATGGTGGGTTGTGGGTAAAGAGTGTAAAATTTAATAAACAGAAATAGGTTAGAGAGTAATCTGGTAAGAGAGAAAAGCAAAAGTGTGGAGATAGGAGAGCTCAAGTCTAGATTGGTCAAAGTAAGACGGAACAGAGAGGCTTTGGACTCAGTCTAACCTGGCTTTGAATCGTGGTTCCTTTCTTACAAGCTGGGGATACTGGTAGCAAACATCAGAGGATTGTTGTGCTCATTAAGTGGGATAACAAGTAAACAGCCTTCCTAATAATAGGTACTCAGTATAATTGTCCCCTACTTTTTTCTAATTTCTGTCAATTACAAGTATTCCCATGTTAGTAAAGCTAGTGAGTCATGGAGAGGTATAGAGACCAGTCTAACAAGTTAATGGAATAATAAAAATTACACTGACTAGCTAGGCAGTGTTGTGCATATAAGCAGACCAAACTACTCTAGTTTTTAAGCCATCAAAAAATACAGTCAGCACGTCCACCGACTCAGTCCTGCTTAGACTGAAGAATACCAATAAAAATAAAGGAAGTGTAGCACTTCATTTTTAACTTAATGACTATAAAGGGAAGATCTTCTATTATATTTTATTATATTAAAAACTTTTAAAATTTCCTTTTAGAGAGAATATTGGCAACTTGCTGGGGTGATTCTTAGTATTATGTGTAGTTTCAGTAGATCCCTCATTTGTGTTTTTGAGTTCTTATATTTGTGTTTTATCTCATGTAGTCAAGCCCAAATATATAATTTGGCATCTACTTTACTTTGGTCTTTTCTTACTTCAAATAAATAACTTCCATATACTTTTATTGTTGTTAGTATTTCCTGTACCCTCACATTCTGAGCATAGGATTAAAGAGCCTTCCTTTGCATTTAAGTTACTCTCTCATTGTCACTCTGTACTAGACACTGTAGACTGTAAGACATGCCTTAGGATTTATTGAGGATACTTGCCAAGAGGAAGTCGACGTTATCCTGGGAAAAGGACAGTGTACAGCATGTCTTGGTAGGAGATTAAAGCATACATTTGAGTTATAGCTCTGCACTTTGTTGGCTACTCTGGCCTTAGTTACTTGGCCAGTCTGATTCTCTTACTTCCTCTGTAAAATAATACCAATTCTGCCCCATTATTTTTAAGGATTCAGTGGGAATCTGGAGTCTTTAGCACTGTGCTCAATAAGTATTAATATGTGTGTTCAATAAATTTTAACCCTCTGGCCCCAGCCACCACCACATTTGTAAATATGGAAGTAAAAAATGATCCTCACGTACTTTGTGAGTTATTATTAAAGAACTATTTATCTTTGTTTTATACAGTTTTAAAAGGTGGCTTTTTGGTTTGTGTGTGTGTGTGTTTATATGTCTTGATTGATTTCAGAGAGAGGAAGGGAGGAGAGAGAGAAACATCAATGATGAGAGTCGTTGGTCAGCTGCCTCCTGCTTCTCCTTTTGGTACTTTCCCTGCCTCTTTCCTAGGCTCCTTTTTACACCTGCCCTTTAGGTTTTGATGTTCTCCTGATTTTCCTTTCATTGCCCGAAAGGAAATGGCACCTGAAAGGGATGTAACAAGGACAAATAAACTACATGTTTCCCTTAAGGGGTGTCAAGTGGGCAGAAAAGGGGAATGGGTGAGGACAATAATCCTGACAAAATGCCCCCGTAGCCTGCAAGGCTGGGTGCCCTTCCCTCCTCAGCTCTCGCCCCCTCGTCCTCATAGTTCCCTTGCTGTAAGCCTACCTCTACCCTCCTCACTCTGAATTGACACAGAGTGATGCCCCTTAGTGGCAGAAACAGGAGCCTCTTCCAGTCCTGCTCTACAGCAGAAATTACTGTCCTGTGCATATAAACAAATGGTTATTGTTATGTATTACTTAACCACTGATAGGTGCTTTTTTGAATTCTAGTAAATACAGACTTTACTTCTGACTTAATATCACAACACCGGAGGTACTTTAACCTTCCTTTGAATGTTTTAGGGAAAAGAAAACAGACTAAATATGCTTCCTTTCTACAAGAATTTATATTTTTTGAGAAGTTGAGACAAGGATACTTAGTGCTTATTTTACTTTAAGATTATAATGTCTGTATAGTACACATCTACTCCAGCTTTTGGAGTTACAATTTAATCTTGAGACCTAAAATTATCTTTTCTAGCCTGACACTTAATTGCTATAGCCAGTCTAGAAATACTTACTGAATGACTAGAATGATCAGTGTAGATCCTTGAAAGCCTTACTGCTTTAAGAAAACAAAACAAGCAAACAAAAATTGTTTTAAAGGAAAGAGTATAACCGCATTAAATGCAATCTGGAAAATAAAGAAAAAGCCCTACGCTTAATCTCTGATAGAGTTGCTGATAGAATTTGTATATATCTGGTTGTTTTCAAATTTGTGTTTATGTGGTTTAAATGTGTCCCGCTTTTCCCCCCACTTAATATGTCATTTTATGACTTGACTTTAAATGGCTTCATATTAATCTGTTAATTGCATGGCCCTGTTGTATGCACAGTGTTTATAAAGAAGAATGGTTCTAAAAAATATGACTCTTAAAAAATAGCTGTTCTAATAAAATGAAATTGCTTATCACATGGATCTTAAGTAGGAGGATGATAACCTTACTTAAGTCAGTGGCTTTTGTTTTCAAAACATATGAACCTGAAACTTGAGGAAGTGGGTCAGCAGCCGTGTATTTTGGAGACGTTATCAACAGAAGTTAGATAGTTGCTTATTTAGAGAATTATTGTCATAAATCTTATGTTACATGTGTTCTTTTATAGATTATGGAGCTTTGTGGTGCAAAAAGACTTGGTTATTTTGGAAGAAGTCAATTCTATATTGCTTTGAAACTTGTAGCTGTTGCCCAGTCTGGTTTCCCTTTAAGAGTGGAAAGTATTAATACAGGTAAATATGAGATACATTAGTAATTGAAATGAAAATAGACTTTGAATCACAAATGAAGTAAAGTCAGTACAAAGGTTGAATCTTTCTGATATTACAGTGACATTTGTGACCTTGAGGAAAGTGTCATTACTTTATTCTCACCACCATGCTTTTTAAAATTTGTGATATGAAACTGTTAAATGGTGATTTTATAGCATAAATTTACTAAGAATTGTTAAGAATTTAGGTGAATAATTTTATCAAGGTAAAGGATGAATTGTAGTGACTTACATATGCTTTATTTTTTTTTCTAAGTATAAAGCAACATTATACTTTGTTTTCTTGTGTGAAGGCTGTAAAAGTTCCATATAAAATTAGCAAGTATTAGTTAACTAAAATTCTGATTGATAGAGACAATATTAAAATATTGGCAGACTGAAACCTAGTTACAGACATTTGACTGCCTTATAAGCCTTGCCTAGGATAAGTTGTTTTTCTGTTATTTGGAGGTGTGTTGATATTGAAGTACATGGAAATTTTATAAGGTAGGCACTTAAATGTAGAGTTTTGCGGTTTTCATAGGGAAAAGGGGAAGAGAAAACCGCGCTTTCTGTAATGTTAGAGTTTTTATGCGGTAGTATTACGTGCCAGCTTAGGTGGAAGCTTTTATTGTGGACCTCTGGTTTGCCACACATGTCGTTTTTCTAGTGTTTAGCGTTTACACTCTTTCCAGATAATTTTAAATACTTTACATAAATAGTGAATAAACTTACTCTCCACCTTAGTGCAGAAATTCTAAGGAGAGATGCAGGTAATCATAGTGGAGGGAAGTACATTTTCTTCTAAAAATGATTCTGCTGCTGTATTAGTCTAGTCTAGTTATGACCGACCTGCAGAGAAGTTCTTAGTTTTTTATTTTTCTTCTTTATTTAAAATTGAATGTAGAGTATTTGCCTGTTGGAGTGAAATAAGTCAGACTAAAGTTGGTAGATTGAGCCGCTTGTACTGTGTCCTTGGTAGGTGAACAGTAAGATATTTTCAGGAAATTCTGCCATGAAAATGTCTAGATTAATCTAGTCTTAAACTTAGTGACTTATTCTGTGTTTTACTTAGAACTCTAACATCTTACTTTAGAGAATCAGTGTGAGTAGAAACAGCTTTGGTGACCTGGGTTTAGATTTTTTTCAGTTATTGTCAGTGACTGTGACATCTTGGAGCCTCAGTTTCCTTACCTGTAAAATAGGAACTTTGCAGAGTTGATATGGTGATGAAATGACATAAATATAAAGTGCAAATATAGAACCAGACATGCAATGGACATTTATACAGCTATCTTTATAACCTTTTGGAAGGACAATTTGGTGTTACTATTTCTTTCTAGATTAGCGTCTCCCTAAACAATCTAAGGGAGATGATCGTCTAAGTTTCGTAGCAAAAGACATTTTGTGTCTGTTGTTTCTGTATCTATTTTTGTAAAAATTTTAATATCTAATTCATCTCTTATTTCAGATTTTAATGTGTGCATCATTTTTTATTTTAAAGTAATAATTGTTTTTGCTGTTAATAGTAAAGGACCTTCCTCTGCCAAGATTTGTTGCTTCAAAGAATGAGCAAGAATCTCGCCATGCATCCTCATATTCTTCAGATTCTGAAAATCAAGGGTCTTATTCTGGTGTAATTCCTCCACCACCTGGAAGGGGGCAAGTGAAAAAGGGATCCGTAAGCCATGACACTGTCCCGTCTCGTACATCTGCAGATCAACAGGTAGTCACGTGCATGTCAGTATTATCAGTTGATGTCCTGTGTAGATGCTTACATTAAAACTTTTACTGAGCACCTTAATAATGAAAATGTTACCTTAAAATTAAAATTTAAAAATAACAACATTCTTTCTAGGAACCTGCATCTCCAGTAGTTTCACCACAGCAGTCCCCACCAACTTCTCCGCACACATGGAGAAAACACAACCGTCATCCCAGTGGAGGAAATGGTGAGAGGACTCTTGCAGGACCTGGGCCGTTTTGGTGTCCCTTTGGTGAAGCACAATCAGGTATTCAGAAGTTCTAGAAGTCACATGCATTTATTAAAGGTGTAAATTGAAGGTAACTTGGTAACATTCCTTTAAGAGTTGCCTCCAAGACAATTTTTAATTCTAAATTAAATACCTTAAATAGAAGCAAAAGCCAACTATGAAAATTTGTAAGTAGATGTATCACTTTAAACAGTGGTAATTGCATTACTTATATCTATGATGCTTAGACAAAAGTTTATAGGCACCAAATTCTCTGAAGGTAAAATGAATAAGTGATTATTTCCTAGAATATTTTGATACTAGTTTCAGTAACAATTTAAAACATTTAAATGAGATCTTTTTATTTTTATTTTTTTAATTTATCTTTATAGTTGAAAGTGTTACAGATGTCCCATTTTCCCCCCAAATGACCCCCTCCACCTCGCTCCCACCTCCTCCCCAGGCCTTCACCCCGTTATTGACTGTGTCCATGGGTTATGCATATATGCATATAACTACTTTGGTTAATCTCTTCCCATCCTCCACCCCCTTCCCTCTGAAGTATGATTGTTGCATGCGTCAGTGTCTCTGGATCTATTTAGTTTGTCAGATTCTTTTGTTCATTAGCTTCTTAAAGAAGACCCTTCAACATATCCTGTAGTGCTGGTCTGGTGGTGATGAACTCCTTTAGGTTTTTCTTATCTGGGAAGCTCTTTATCTGACCTTCAGTTCTAAGTGATAGCTTTGCAAGGTAGAGCAATCTTGGTTGTAGTTCCTTGTTTTTCATCACTGAATATTTCTTGCCACTCCCTTCTGGCCTGCAAAGTTTCTCTTGAGGGATCAGCTGATAGTCATATGGGTGCTCCCTTGTAGGTAACTAACTGCTTTTCTCTTGCTGCTTTTATGATTCTCTCTTTTTCTTTAACCTTTGGCATTTTAATTATGTGTCTTGCTGTGGGCCTCTTTGGGTTCCTCTTGTTTGGGACCCTCTGTGCTTCCTGGACTTGTCAGTCTGTTTCTTTCCCCAGGTAGGGGAAGTTTTTCGTAATTATTTTTTCAAATAGGTTTTCAATTTCTTGCTCTCTTTCTTCTCCTCCTGTTACCCTAATAATACGAATGTTGGGCCTCTTGAAGGTGTTCCAGAGGCTCCGTATGCTATCTTCATATTTCTGGATTCTTTTTTCTTTTTGCTCTTCTTGTTGGGTGTTTTTTGTTTCCTCATATTCCAAATTGCTGATTTGATTCTCAGCGTCCTCTACTCTACTGTTGATTCCTTGTAAATTATTCTTCATTTCAGTTTGTGTAGCCTTCATTTCTGATTGGTACTTTATTATGTCATCGATGGTCTCAGTTGTTTTCCTAATACTCTTACTAATATGGTTGAGCATACTTATAAACAAAATTCTGAAGTCTGTATCTGTTAGCTTGCTTGGTTCTATTTCATTTAGTTCCTTTTCTAGAGATTTCTTCTTTTCTTTCCTTTGTGACATGTTTCTTTGCCTCCACATTTTGGCTGCTTCCAGGTGTTTGTTTCTGTGTATTAGGTAGAGCTGCTATGTCTCCTGGAATTGGTAGAGTGGCTTTGTGTAGTAGGGTCCACTGACTCAGCCTCCCCAGTCACCTGAGCTGGGCCTTTCTAGGTGCTCCCCTGTGTGGGCTGTGTGCTCTGACCTGTTGTAGTTCAGCTTTGGTTGCTTTTGACATCACTGGGAGGAATTGACCCCCAGGACAATTGGCTGTAAGGACCAGCTGCAGCTGCAGCCAAAGAGCTGCAGTGCTGAAGACACCCATGTGGAGCAGGATTTACTTCAGTGGAGCTTTGATGTTCACCAAGTGTGCCCCTTGAGTGTGTCACTCATAGATGTGGTAGTGTTGTAATCCAGTGTTGTGGAGTCTGGCCACCAGGTGCACTGTGTCTGGGGCCTCCCAGGAGGTGCAAAGTCAGCCTGTGCCAGTGCCTTGCCCAGGGCCACCCAGCATGAGCTACACAGCAAACCGTAGTTGGCTGCTACTTGTGCTGGGCTTGGAGGTGTCCAGGAGAGGCCAAGCTATGAGCCAATGCAGGCTGCCACTAGTGAGAGGCCTGGGGCCACTTATCAAGCCGTATGGGGCACTCTGCTGCATGTTTGAGAGATTTTAGGAAAGTCCTAAGCATAGGGCTTGAGAGTCCCCTTGCACAGAAAAGCCTCTGGAAATGGCCTGGATGAACTTGCACATGGGGAGGGGAGGGGTCTCCTCCAATCACCGGGGTGGGGCCAAAGGTGTGAGTCAGGTGCTAGAGATTCAAATATGGCGCCTGCCTGCCTGCTTTGTGTGGGGAGAAGCTGCCAAAGGAGCAATGGCCTCTGCCAGCTCTTCTGTCAGGGAGAAAGCCGCCCCTCCACCTCTCGCCTGGATTTCAGGCAGGTTAGTTCCTCCCCAAGTGTCCCAGGTCCTTTCAAGCTGCTGCCCAGTGCTGGGCTCAGAGGGAGGGCATCTGAGTGAGTCCGTGCGCACGGGCCCTTTAAGAGGAAAGCCTGGGGCTCCCGCAGCCTACGAGACCCTCCACAACCCTCAGCAACAGTCCCCACTGGTTTTCACAGCCTGAAGTTGTGGGACTTCTCTTCTCGGCCCTGGAGCCCTGGGCTGGGGGCCTGCTGTTGGGCTGGGACCCTTCACTCCTCTGGGAGACCCCCACTGCCGAGATTCCCTCCTGGGTTTAAACCGTGGCACCAGGGGTGGGCCCGTGACCGTGTCTCTGGGATTCAGCCCCGATCCGCCCCTCCTACCAGTGTCTATGCTTCTTCAGTTCCCTGGTTGTAGGGCTTCTGTTCAGCCAGATATCGGGGTGCTGAGTGATGGTGGTTCTGTATTTTAGTTGTAATTTTGATGTGGTTGCGGGAGGCGGCGGGTGCAGCCGTTACCTACGCCGCCATCTTGTTTCCTCCCCCTAATTGAGATGATTTTAAATTGACAAAAGATTTCATTTTGAAAATTAACATTTCTTCAAAGTTAGAGCTTGAAAGAAAAAAAACTTACATAATATGTGTGTGTTGGATTGTTAGGATAAGAAACCTGATAACTTTTTTTCTGTAAAAGTGAGTCAGCATGTTTGCCCATTCTGCTTTTAGGTTCTTCTGCTGGTGACACGGTGTGGTCAGGGCATTCTCCACCTCCACCTCAAGAAAACTGGGTCAGTTTTGCAGATACTCCACCAACCAGTACTCTTTTAACCATGCATCCTGCTTCTGTCCAGGTGTGACATTTTATTGGTATTGCATTTTTATTTGCTTCATTCAAAGTATTGCTGCAGTCATTGTTATATTTTGCTATGGCAGATTTTATAAATGCAAGTTCACTCGTTTATAAAAACAAACAAAAAAAACAGAACTCTGCTTTGTGCCTTTTCTTTAAGTCTGTTATCATTGAAATGTTTCATTAAAAGTTTTGGCTGATTTTCTTTTTAATTTCTCAGTGAACTTTTGAAAGGTTTCGGCACCTAGGAATATATTTGCTTGGCTTTCTTAGCACATTTTCATAACTTTCTGTTGCTTACATAGTGCTGTCATTCTATACATTTATATAATCATTGTCCAAAAACATTCAATAACCTGATTATAAATAATGTGGTTTGCTGATGAGTTTGTGAAGATTTCTTGTATTTTAAACATTCACAAAAAGTAAGTTTTACTTTCAAAGATAAAGTAACCTATCAATCTTGGTCCATGTAATGATATAGATAGATACTGTACTGAGGAAAAAAATGTTTCATTACAGGACCAGACAACAGTACGAACTGTAGCGTCAGCTACAACTGCCAATGAAATTCGTAGGCAATCCAGTAGCTATGATGATCCCTGGAAAATAACAGATGAACAAAGACAGTATTATGTAAATCAGTTTAAAACCATTCAACCTGATCTTAACGGATTTATTCCAGGTGAGTTGTTAAAAACAAATTCTTCTGGATGGGACAGTTCAAAGTCTCAGTTTCATAATCTCAAAGATATGATTTTGTTGGTCAGAGATTATAAAAGATAATTCTCAAGTTGTTTGTCTAAAAAGAGTTTATAATTACTAGAGACCAAAAACATCACATGTATACTTGTTAAGGTTACCTTTTTTCCGGTGAAAAATGTCTTAAGACTTATTACATTTTATTTTTGAATCTGTAGGTTCAGAATAATGCTAAACAACACTTTTAATATTTCAGGATCTGCAGCTAAAGAGTTTTTTACAAAATCAAAGCTTCCTATTCTTGAACTTTCTCATATTTGGTAAGTGTGGTATATATTAGTTGGGTAATGTGGGTTGTTTCAAAGGAGTTTCCAGCAAGTAGATTTTTTTTTAACCTTAACAAACAAGCAGTTAGAATAATCTTTTTAAGGATGTTCTTAACTCAGCATTTCCTTAAAGTAGCTTCTGTAGAAAAGAAATAAAGTGATATTGGTAGAGTAGTTCTTTAAAAAGTGCTATAAGTCTTTAAGCTGTATTGACTGTTTCTTACTGCTAGTGTAATACATGGAATAAAAGCAAGTTTGCTCAAACATGGTTATGTTTATTCCATATGGTTTTAAATAAGTTTACTAAGTTCTATACTAGCCATGAGCTTAAGAACAGTGCTTAGCACCCATTTAAATACAGACGTAAGACTCAGGATAGTTGCTATGTGGTTGGAATCAGTCATTAAATTACAATAAAAAATTACTTTTTAAGAACAATTATCAGATAAACATAAGTGTTTTCACTTTATAACATATTTCTCTATGTTCTAAATTTTGTTAATAGACTTTTTAGCAACATAGAGTGCTGTAGTAGGAGGTAGGTAGAGAATGCCTATTACCGAAAAATTAAGAACTAGCAATATATGCATGCTATTTATAGTTTAAGGTGACAAATACAAAAATGGTTGCTCTTGTATCTAGGAAATGGAAGGATAGCAAGGTGGGGCTGCTCTCTTTTTGTATCAAGCCTTGTAATTGTATTGGATCCTTTAAAATACACATAGACTTTTAATAACAATAAAAAAAATTCTTTTTAAACTTAGTGACATTAAATAAGCCTGACTTAAGCTAAATCCTGTTTCTAAAGATCCATATGTATTAAAGGCCATTTTCATGGTAACCTTATTTTGGGGGCTCTTCTTCAACATTTTAATTTGAAAATTTCAAGCACATAGAAAAGTTTAAAGAATTGTGCCTTAAACCACCCACGTGCCCATTGCCTGTATCCTACAGATAACAGTTTTGCTATATTTGCTTTGTTACACCTCTTCCCATCTGCAAGATTTTTTAAGTTATTGATTGCGCTTTTTCTGAAAAAAGATCTGTGGTTTTTTTTCTTCTTTTTCTTTTTGAGACATAAAGGGATCCAAAGCAGAATACAATTATATTCATGATAAGTTTGTCTTCTAGGGAACTCTCAGACTTTGATAAAGATGGAGCATTGACACTGGATGAGTTTTGTGCTGCTTTTCATCTGGTAGTTGCTAGGAAGAATGGCTATGACTTACCAGAAAAACTTCCTGAAAGCTTAATGCCCAAACTGATTGATTTGGAAGACTCAGCAGGTAAGACCCAGGAGCTTGGAGAGACCTGATTGCATGCCTTGATAAATAACACTTGGTTCTCAAAGCAAAGTCAAGATAGATGTTAAAACTTAGCTTAAGAGCAGACACGTTTCATCAGGAGCATGTATGTTTGCCATTAGAATAAGATGTATCGCCTGAACTTGGACCAGTGTTTTGTCTGTTTAGTCAACTGTAAACAAAGGTAAAGAATATATGCCACTATTTTACTTTACACTGTGACTTGCTGAGATTTGAAGAGCGTTTCACAGTTTCTTGTTGCCATCCTTTAATTGCATTTTATATTGTCTAAAATGGAGAAAGTAGCCTGCTTCATTATCAACATTTTCCTATTTAATACAGCTTAATTTGTTGAAGGGAAAATGCCTGGTTTATCATTAGACCTTTGCAATCTGCAGACATTTTCCTTTAAAAAGCCAATTTCTTCAGACCCTAAAGAAATCTGGAAATTTTGTGTTTGATGTAGATAATGCTACATTGTTATCATGTTTACAAGAATGATTTTACAAATGCTCACATTTACTGATAGCTTTATTTTCAAGGAAACAGGAATATAAGGGGTAAAAAATGAGTATGTTTTTCTTAAATTCGGAATGAATAAAAGGAAATCTAATGTTAAATTAGTGAGTGTAATTAAAACTAAATTAATGTCTGTGGTTTTTCTAAATTCTCTTTTAGATATTATGATGGAAGGAATTTTATACTTAGAAAGGGGAAGTTAAAACAGAATTTGGCTCTCAAAAGGGCATTCATCTATTAGGCAGCATCTATTTAACCCAGAATTGCATATGACCTGACTTTATTGCCTGAATTATACAGTAGGAATCACATGCATATTATTACTGTCACAAAGAGAAAGGTCTCCTTGGAGTTAAGAATCTGAGTGTGCTTCTAGTTTTGCTAATTACTTCTGTGACCTTGGGCAAGTTCTAAACATTTACTCTATTTTTTTCTTTTTGTTTCTCCACCTGAAATGTGGATTTGATACCATTCATATTTCAGGACCTGACTTGTACACTGACCTTTTATCAACCAATAGGTTGATATAAAATTTTAGGGTTGGTTTTAGTTTTTTAGAAACATTATTCTATGAGAATTCTAGGATTTTCCTGATCATTAAGGCATCAGTTAATCTCTGACTTGAGCTGAGAAGCTTAGTGTTTTTGTTGGGTAATTTTGCTTCAAAGTACTTTGATTTACCTAATTAAGAAATAAACAAAAAGAACTTGGTTTGGTTTATTTAATAGTAGCCAGAAGAGAAGAAATTGTGATAGCTACAGACTTGCTGTGCCATTGATTTTAAAATTAGGCCTGTGTCTAATTTTTCTATAACTTTAATCCTTTGAAAACTGACATCATAGTATAATTTAAATCGAGCTTATTCTGTTGTATTCCATTTTCTTGAGACTTGTCTGATTCTGTTATCTGCTGCATATAGATTGGTGAATCTGGCTTTTGCATGTAGTCTTTTTTCTTTCCTTTTATTTAATTTAAATAAAATCTGGTTCTTTGTAAACTTGATCTACTGCCTGAATTCTAAGGCTGATGATTCAAGTAGAAATTCTTTTCTGGGCATTTTTCTTTTTACTCCTGCTAGATCTGTTGAGCAAAGTGTCAGTCTGATTTTCTCTCTCTGCATATATCTGTACAGTATTGTTCTAACTATAATTTTAAAGGTATCAAAGACCCAGATTTTTCCCACTTCAACATAATCTGTGTAGTTTCTGATGAAATTTATAAACATTTGACTGCATGATATTAAATTCAAACCTGCTTTGCCTACTTATAAACGATAAATTTGGGATTTTATTAATTTGGGGGTGGAGGAACTGATTAATCTTTTTTCTCTCCCACCTATCATAAGCCTGAGATTCATATCACACACAGTCCTTTGACTATAGAAATTTTCAGGTGACACTGTGGATCAATTAAGATATGTAAAAATCCTTTTAAATAACTGTGTTTTTAGAAGTTCAAAGTCAAAGGGGAAGCACCCAAGCAGTTTCTTTTGGCTGACCTGAAAAATTATCATAAATATTTCCTCTATGGAGCCTTTCTGACTTACAGACAAAAGTAGTTCCTATCTTTTCTGATCTCCCATAGCATCTCCTGAGTGCTATCTGTTGTGACATACATCACACCAAATTCTATTCTTTTTTTTCCCTCTTTCTACCACTAGATTCTGAGTTTCTTTTTTTTTTAAAAAAAAGAAATGTATCATATTCACTGTAGTATCTCCAGGATCTAGCACTTTGCAGGCATGTACTAAGTTGCTCAGTAAATAATTACTGAGTGAATTAATGCTAAATTGTACCATTTTTAAAGTAGGATTTTTTTCTTGCCCTATTTTTATCTTTGAAAATAGCCTTTTGTTATGTGTTTGTGATGTTGGGACATACTAAAATATTCACTCTACAAGTATTCTGTATTTACAATTTAATAACTCATAGAAAAGTAGATGGCGAAAGTGGCAACTTGAGTTACAGTTATTTGGAGAAGTGACCTAGGCTTTCTAAAGGCATGCAAACACGGATGTGGTAAATATGTATTTTTTCCAAAATTATTTGAACAAGTTTACTGTATTAAATAGCAGATAAAATAAAATAGCTAAGGATCATAGGTACAAGTACTTACTTGGACCTGAATTAAAATACTTAATGTCAGCACTAAATTTGGCAACTAAAGTAAATAAAAAGGGAAACTTGGTTTTTGTTGTCTTACAAAAGAAAACATACAAAAATTAATCTGTAGAACCAGCATTCTGAAGCTGAATTCAAGAAAGAATGTTTATCTTCTAAGAATGGTTATCTTCTTTAAAATAAAAAAAGATTAAGGTGACCTGCTAGCTTACTATAATACTGTATCTTAAGGAGGAAAAAAACCAAAAAACATGAGATGCTTTGTATCTTAAACTCAGTCTTCAAAGAATCTTCTTTGTAGCACAGTTGCAATTTCACATATACTGTATTTTATGTGCTTATTTGATAAATGTCTCTCTGTTAAGCTACACTAGAGGCTCTTGGGTGAGCAGTAACTAGATTGGTCTTGTTCATTACATCTCAGCACCTAAAAGGGTGCAAATTTGAATACATAAGTAGACTTTTTTAAATGGCTAAATGGCTGAACTACTTGTTTTTTAAACTGTTTTCTGTCTTCACACCACGGTGCTCACATGAGCAACTCAGTACTATCTGACACAGTGCTCAAAGAGGGAAAGGAATGTGCTCCCCAGTCCGTCTCCTCTTCCGCAATCACTATTTTATACAGATATTTGAGCAAATTTTCACTGTTGTTGATATGGTGCACAACATAGATCCTCAGACTCCTAGAAGTACTTCTAATATAAATGTTTTTAAGAGCCAGAAGTTTTTTATGAAGTTCAATGTACAAATTTATAGTTGAGAACAGCTTGATGTGAGTTAATCATGTTGTTTTTCTTTGTTTGTCCAGAAAATTTTAACATACAAGCTTACACAATTAACACATGCAGATACCTGTTTTAACACACGTGCATTCACTCTATACATCGGTGTTTTTTTCTTATAATGTTGGACAGCTTGGCACTTTGTCACCTACAGACCGTTACCTTAATTTAACCAGTCTCTTATTGATGGCTTTCGAGATAGTTTCTTGGCTCTACCTTTAAAACACTGCTGTAGTGGACATGCTTCTACATATATCTTTGTACAAAGAACCCAGAATCTTTGCTTTTAAAAATTTACTCTCCAAGTGCCCTTAGTTGCAGAGGAAAAAAATAATGAAAATATGCATTAATATTGATCATTAACTTTCCAGTTAAGGAACTTCTTCTCAAGTCCCCAACCCCCCCATACACATATAGTCTTAACACTAGAATTATTTATCTCTAGATAGGTGGGTATTATAGCTCACAAATCAGTACAATAGCAGATATTGGCAAAAATGTACCATTTAATGAAATCGGCCAAAATAATTAGAACTCCTCAGATTCCTGGCAAAGACATCGACAAACAAGGCTAGATAACACGTGAGCAAATCTTTACAAAATGACACACTAGGGGCTTTAAAAGATGATAGTTTAAATATCAGTGGATTAGAAAGAGTACTTGGGAATAATTAATGATACCTTTAATTGTTTTGGTTTTTGTGGTTTTTTTTTTGCAAAAATGGCCTTTTTCTTTACTATTGTGTTATAAAAGTCAAGGGTGTCTGTCTTCCTCCGTTAGAAAAAAAACTCCGTAGAAATGGGAGCCTTGTCTGCTTTCTCAATACTATGTTTTTATTGACTGTATTTATGTATATGTCCTCAGTAAATGTTCATAAACTGAATTCATGCCTTTATTAATTTTGCCACCAAATTGCACCCACAAAACTTAACATTTTTCATTCTTTGTTCTTTATACTCATTTTACAATTTTCTGTGTAAATTTTGAAGACAAAACCCTAGTTAAGTTCCCTTTTCTCTTTATGAAATTATAGTCCTTATTGTAAATAGATTAACTTTAAATGAGCTTTTTTCCATTTTTAGCTGTCTTTGGGTAGTGGGAACCTCCTACATATATCTGTAGGTAATATTCTTTGAAGTATAATAGCTGAGTCAGATAGTAGTTGCTCTAAAGTGGTGATCAATACTGCCAAAAAAAAAAAGTCAACCAGTACGATTTAATTAGTATTTTGGGTGAATGCTTTGTTTCATTTCAAACCTTGTTGGACACATTTTACTTTCTTTTTTAAAAAAATCTTTGATTTTAAACTTACAGACTTCTACTGGCTTACTAAGTTCCATTTTGTGGCATGTTAGGAGAAATGGAATTAATTTTGGAAATAGAGTATAGTTTTTGATGCATATAACATTCAAAACAAAACATATCTGAAATTGTCTTTATTTCTGCATATGTATTGCTTATTCCTGTCTTTTAAGTATGAATGAAAAAGGTACCATTTCTAGTTTTTCTTGAAGACAAAGTTTGTTAGGACCTGTTTATCCTTTATTTTACATATTTTTTTCTTGTAAGAATAATATTGACATTTCAGATAAGTAAAAGCTATAGTTACTTTTGCTTTGAGGAAGCTATTAAATAAAATTGGAACCATGAATCTTTATGATTGAAGATTCTGCCTACAAATTTTGTTGCTAGAAAACAAGTTTTAAACCACTAGACTTTAGGGAGTGTATATATTTCTGTAAGATTAATAATAGCTGGCAGTCATGTGGAACAATGTTTTAGTATGTTAAAATAAGAGTTTAGGGTGGATAGGTTATAAACCTAGGTATAGACTGAAGCTCTTCAAGAAAGGTTATTCAGCAGGTACACTGTACTGAATTGAATCTGTGGACTTTTCAGAGTCTTTGGAGAATAGGAGGGTGAAGACTAAGGACATTTTTCTTTTCTAATGAGATCCTGAAAATACGGTTTGCACTCATTTAACTTGCACTCATTGCTAACTTTTATATGTAGGCTGACAGTACGTCAGTATGACCACACAGGGTTGTGTCTTCCAGACACTCTTTTATACATGGAAGTACTTTTTGCATAAAGCCCTTTTGGGGTTGACTTTAACAAATAATTTAGGCTCATGCTCTTCTTTTTCAGCCCTGATGCTCTGATGATGTCAGGGGCAGAGCAGAACCCTCAGGAGGGAGGCAGGGTTGACACAGTGTTCCAGCAGGAGGCTAGGTTGGAACACTGCATCAGGTAAGAGTAAACTACACCCCTGCCTCCGTGAGGACACAGTCTTAATGGCTAACTTTTGTGGGTGGACATGAAGTTCTTTGTTGGAGTATTTATAGGGAGCCAAGCTGGTAAAAGGAGGTATAACTTATCTATAGACCTAATGCTCATGGTGGTTAGTTTCTATAATGTAGGTAATTTGCTCTTTTTCTGCTGCCATTTGCTGTTCTATATATGAAGTAGGAAAGAAGCAATGTGTATTTCTGCAAAACCATTCCAAAAATAATTTGGAGAGTTTTCTAAGACAGTGATTTTTTTTTTTTAAGTATATCTTTATTGATTTCAGAGAGGGAGAGAGAGAGAGAGAGATAGAAACATCAATGATGAGAGAGTCATTGATCGACTGCAGCCTGCAACCCGGGCATGTGCCCTGACTGGGAATCGAACCCCGATCTCCTGGATCCTAGGTCGATGCTCAACCACAGAGCCATGCCTGGCTGGGCGACAGTGATTTTTAAATATTTTAGTCTTAGGACCCATTTACATTCTTAAAAATTATTGTGGACCCCAAAGAACCTCTGTTTATGTGACTTAGATCTATCAGTAGTTGCCCTATTAGAAATTTAAAATGGTAAGTTTTGAAAATGTTAATGGCTGTTTTAAAGTAACAATTATAATCTCCTTAAATATTAGCATAGATATTTTTAGGAAAATATATTCCCCAAAATAAAAAATTATGAAAAGGGTGGCATCGTTTTACATTTTTGTAAATCTCTTTAGAACCTATTTTAGTAGAAGACAGCTGGATTTTCATATTTGCTTCTGCATTCAGGCTGTTAGATATTATTTTATTTGAGGTATCAGGGACCTGCAGACTAAGCCCTGAGAGCCAAATCCAGTGTATAGCCAACAACAAAAAGTGTTTTGTTTTTAATCATGGGAGAATAAAAAACAATATTTCATAATACATGAAATTCAAATTTGTGAAATTGTATGAAATTCTAATTTGACTGTCTATTAATAAAGGCAAACTCGTTTCTTCACTAATTACCGTGGCTGCTTTTGCACAGCCGTAGCAAAGCTGCATAGTTGCCCCCGAGCCTGGGGAGCCTGCAGAGCCTACCGCATTTACTGTCTGGCCCTTGGTAGAAAAAGGTTGCCGTTCCCACCTACGTGAAGAAAATCATGTCTCGAGTGGTGAAAGACTATTTTTATTTTATTTATTTAATTTATTTATTTTTAATCCTCACCCAAGGAGATTTTCTCCATTGCTTTTCAGAGATAGTGGAAGGGAGAGTGGAAAGACTATTTTTAGGTAATTATGGATATTCTTTGGTACTACACCAAATGTCAACAAATGGTAATTTCTTAAAGGTTAATTTCAATGTGAAAGCTGAAACCATATTAATGAATTATTTGTACTGTTACATTAAAATCCATAGATCTGTCTTGCACTTTATATATATGCCTTGGATGAATCTTTTGTCCATGCATGATTTTATAACATAATTATTTGTAAAATTAGTTCATTGAGTTTTACAGATCTTTCAAATGTTGGGATATTTTATTATAAAATATTTTAAAAGCATATTTATTAATGCTACTACCTATCTTACCAAAGAAGTCTGTAAGTTCTGGGAAGCTCTTGAGCTTGTGGATATGGATACACATTTTCCAAAATTCTGATTTTTTCTTGAAAGCTCAGTTTGTCATTAGTAACAGTACTAAAGACAGTTGTTTTCCTGAAGTGACAGGCTCACTTAATTCATTTTTGAGAAAATGCATCATACCCAAGTCTGAATAATTACAGTTTATCAACTGTTCTTTAAAGAAAAATCGTGTTCCATGAAAGAAGTGGCCTACTCAGCTGACAGCTGAATTACACGAGAACTTTCCCTGGAGATCATCATCACTGTGCATTGATTAAGGAGCAGAAGTGCAATATACATACATATTGCACCTCCCTATTACCTGGGGATTCCATTATATAAATTTGCAATATATATATTTCCCATTTTGCTGCAGAGTATTAAAAAGATGTGTATCCAGGGCTGAGACTTAATAAAAATAACTTTTACTGCTTAATTGTGAACATTCTTCAGTGAAATTGCCATGCCTCTTAATTTCATTTAACTGGAACGCATGGGGATGAAGAATGCAATGACAAGGCAGAATGGGGCAAAAGTAGGTTTACAGTTGTTTCAATGGAAAATGATACAATAATTAGTAAATAATAATACAAGGATAAACTGTGTTTTGTGTACTCAAAACTGTAAACCTGTCTTGCCCCCACCTTGTATGTTTTGGTGCCACTGCCTTGTTTCTTGTTGATAAGCCAGCAGTTTTACCCATCATTGTTTTTGCACCATCAGTTCAAATGCCAACACTGGAAAAAGTACTATTATTATTATTATTGCAAAAATCTTTCTGACTTTTCAGATGCTCTAAAAGAGTCATGGGGATTCCTTGGAGTACGTGGTCCACAGTTTGAGAACTGCCACGCTAGGAAAATGACTGCACTGGAATACTTATGAAGTATAAGTATTTGGGTGAATAATATACCTCTGGAGGCTGGACCCATTGCAACTTTGTACCAGGGAATCACAGAGCTTCCCAGAATCGATCCCAAATTCTAACTGCCCTCAGATCTGGGAGTGGGGTGCAGTCTGGCCCTGAATTTACCAGTAGAACCATGAAGTGAGATGGAGGCCTAGAAAGCCAGACTAGGGCCCCAGTCTGCCCTAAGCTGACATTTGAAACAAGTAATGTGATCTGACTGTAGGTAGGTTCTTTTGAAAATTAATCACCTGTAGGTAATACTATTTTAATTCTACTTATTTTTCTTTAACACCTGCTTTGCTGGATCTCTTAAAGGTATTTCTCCTTTCACCATCCTCCTAACAGAATTTCAGTTTCATTAAACTCAGATTTATAGCCATTATCCTCCTTTCTTAACTTCCTTTCTCTTTGTTATCATAGAAGAAAGGTCCATAATTTTTGTTCACACTAAAACCACAAGCTATTCCCATGAGGAATTTGCTGCTATTTATCATAAATTTTTTTATTAGTTTTCACTAGGAGCTTTCTTTGACTTAAGAGGTCTTCATAGAACATCCTCTGAAGCCTGTCTGCCTCTTACTGTTTTTGTACTACTTTGACACCTTTATTGAGAAAGGGATAGGGTTAAGAAAGAAGAGAACGATTTCTGATCTTACAAAACAAAAATTTATCAAAATATGATGCTGGACTGCAAATTAGAACTTGCAGTGTGATATGACTGCAAGGAAATAATGTTAGGGTGAACTAAAGGGAAGTATTTTGAGGTAGTCATGTAACAGAATAGGGCCAAGAGAAGTTGAGTGCTTTTTCAAAATATCGGTGATTAGTTTTGGTTCTAGGAAAATAACAATAAAAGAAAATGAATTTAAAGAACACAAAAAGCAACTCATTCAGTAAATACGTATGTTCCTGGTATGTGCAAGGTTCTGTGTTAGGCACCAAAATGTGAAGGATTTACTTTTGACTAGATTGGAAGGTTAAAACCTATACATTGTTATTGTATGACTGTTTAAGAATTTCAAGTACAGTGCTAACATTTAAGGGCAAATGTCTTTCTTTCTGATGGAGAAATTTGGGTGCTGTTTTATTCAACTTGCCCATGGTCAAACAGTGAGATAGTGACAGATGCTGGAATAATGTTCTGATACAGGTTCTAAATAGATTAGGTACTCCCCATTAATTTGGCAATTATTGTGACTTTCAGGCTGGGATTATATTCAAAGCCATGTAAAACTTGGGAAGATTGGAATGAGAATTAAGTTACCATGGAAATTCCTTCTGTTTTTAAATTGGAATTTAAGAGATATTTTTAATTAAAGCTTAACTAATTAAAAGTAGAATATGCTACCACATAACACAGACTGCTTTTAAATCGTGTCATGGATTTGTAGCGTTCTCAGTGAAGTCTATAAGTGCCAGTGGCCTAATGATAAAAGTTTAGTGTGTGTGTGTTCATTGACTGCTTTTTATTCATGCCTGGGACTCTTCCTCTCCGTTTGCTCTCCGCCCTGCAAATATAGGTGTCCCAAAAACATCTATACCATCTATACACACACTTTGAATAATTATAAAAGCAGTGTTGATTAAAATACATTTCATTTTCAAAACTGAGCTATCAGCTGTTAAAGTGTGTATATTTTTTTGGGATACCTGTATGTGTTGCTTTTTGGTAACACAGGAGACTTGTATAGAAAATGTGAATGACTTAGTATAACTTATCCATTTCAAAAGTATATTTCAAGAGAAAATTGAGGGCTTTTATTTGATAAAAATTTTTGTTTGGGGAAAACTGATTTAGATAGTTTATTTGCTCTAGGACATTATAAGTTTTTCATATACTAATGTTCATGGAGATGCTCCAGCAGGGAGTTACAGTATCCCCAAATTTATTTGAACAGAAAAAATTTTTGAACCTAATTTTTAAAAGCACCTCACTGATTAATATTCCATGAAATACACTTTGGGAACTGGTACAGATTCATCCCTATTATCAGAAAATGGTTCAAAACATGTGCTATTGTATTATTATTATTATGCATAACACTCTTTTTTTCTATCTACCCCTAACTAGAATTTATTTTCATAGAAAGCTGTGGTCTCGGGTAGACAATAAGTAGCAGGAATAAGCACTGCCTAATTGTCTGATTGTTAAAATGTTTATTTTTCAGTTACAGTTGACATCCAATATAAAAATGCTTATTGTAGGAACATGAAGAAAGGAAATTCAGATTATAAATTACTACTTGTCAAAGTCTTTAGTTTGTTTTTTTATAAGTAATATTCTTAAACTAAAATATATTATTTATAGAGAATTTCTCTACTTTTCAATTGCAGACGTTGGGGATCAGACAGGCGAGGTAGGTTATTCAGGCTCTCCTGCAGAAGCACCTCCAAGCAAGTCACCATCAATGCCGTCACTGAACCAGACTTGGCCAGAGATGAATCAGAGCAGTGAGGTTAGCAAAGCTTCCCTTTTCTTTTATTAACATTAGCTTTGTTAAGGTAAGACGTTCCAAACAGAGTAATTTCAGCATCTAGCTCTTTCAGCATGTATGCGTAGTTAAGAGAACATATAAAATAGGACTATGATAAGTGTTTTAATTATGTGACTGAGCTTTTCAAAGTACTTTTTCACATATACTGTCATTTGGTTTCCACTACTCATTCCTGCTAAAACCCTGTGAGTTAGGTAGGGCAGGCACAGGCAGTTTACAGTCAGAAGCGTGAATGTCTTGGCCAGGATAGCTCAGAGCCATTGAGGGGCAAGAGCTAAGATTTGAACACAAGTCCTTTGACATGCACTCAACTACCACACCCACCATGTCACACTCCCTTCTCATTCCTCTAAGCAAGGTATGTGGTAATAATACATTTGGAATGTTAGCATTCGAAGTGATATGAAAAGTCACTAATCTAGCTTTCCACCTGGATAAAGTTTTTTCTTCAACCCAGGCTATTTATAATAATTTAATTTTATTTAACACAAAATGAAATTTAACCCTGTTAAATGCAATGGTTAAAAGATATGTTATATATAAGACCCCAAGGATAGCCTGCAGAACAGAATTTGAGACAAATGCATTCCCGCTCCTTCTCATTACTTGGGAACTCTGTTGTATAAAACAATAAAAGTAGGGCTACTCTGATTAGAATAAGGGAAGTGGGCCCAAGGCCCAAAGCTAAACCTTAGTGCTCTTAAGTTAAAAAATAGCTGTTCTAGCCTGTTAGAGCAGTTTTCTTTGTGAACAAGTTACATTTTTTTCCTTACATTTTTTTTATCACTTTTAGGTAGTGCTACAAATTCAAAAGTTTGTTTACTTTAAGGGAAAAATTCTAAACTTCTGTGCTTTCCATATCTTTTAAAGCCAGAAAAGTACTGGATTAAAGAGACACTCGTTAATTTTGAACAGTTGAAAAACAAGTAACTGGCAGGTTTAAAGTACTTGCTGCTGCTTTATGACGTAATCACAGGTACCTGAGACATAACATACCACTTGTCGCACTGTCAGACTTAAAACCATGTACATAGGATTTTTCTAGAGGGAGGAATTAAGCCTTAAAATAATTTACTAGTAAAGAGGCTTTATAGAGAGTAGGGTCATTGTTCTTGAAACTACTATTTTTTAAAAGAATATCAGATTAAGGGACTAGGGAGGGGGTTGGGATGGGTCATTGGGGAGAAAAAGGGACATCTGTAATATTTAAAAATATATATTTTAAAAAAAAATTTCTTTTAAATAATAAATAAAAATTTAAAAAAAGAATATCAGATTAAAAATAGTGGTTTCCATTGATATCTCATAAATAAAAGCAACTCTTTCTAAAGCATCTCAATTCTAAAGCCCATATTCATTCTAAATAAAATTGTGTGTGATCATTAAAGACTAGGAATGGAAGTCCCTTCCACATTCTGACTTAAGCAATGGCACTTCTTCTTTTTAGATAGTCCTAGCAAGTTTCATTTTGTAGTATTCAGTAATAGAGTTATGAATGGCATGTTATTTTTCTTTTAACTCTGTGTGGGAAATCAAAATGTTGATAAAACTAACACTGATTTTTGAGACATTTTAATAATTTTCTACCACAAGCACTAATGATTCTTTCAACAAATATTTATTCAGTATCTGAACATGGGTGAGGCACTGTAGGTGATAACACTACTACTAACAACAGCAGCACTAATAATAATCCTTAACATTTGTTGAGCACTTTTGATGTGCCAGTTCTGTTCAAAAGCTCTTTACATAAATGAACTCTACTTCCTCATAACGATCCTATGACATAGGTATTATTAATCTCAAGTTAATAAAGATGTTGAAACTAAAGCACAGAGAGGTTAAATAACTTGCCTCAGGTTGTGCAGCATGACTAGGATTCCAGTGGTCTGGCTCCAGAGCCTGTGCTCCTCACCATTATACGAAAGTTACGAAGATGAAGGTGTCTCTCTGCTCTCCAGGCAGCTTACATACAGCCTTGTGAAACCAAGTAAAACTTCATGTACTCAACTAGGTAAATAAATGCCTTCTTTTTGGCAAAAATCCACATCTAAACTTTTCTCCATAGTTCGATCATTAGGATTTTAAAAATTCCTTCTGTACACATGAAATAGTAATTATTGAAGAAACTATAATAGCACAAACGGTCAGTCACTCCCCTGAAGTGTCCCATGATGCAAGTGAACTACTTGGACTCTATTCGAGAAACACTTTGAATGCATCAGTATATCTTAATTTTCATGATTTTAAAACTATTTGTGGGCAAAATTGTTGAATGATTGTATAAGCATTTTTTAAAATAACTTCATAAATGTATTAATTTGCTGATATTTCATTTCCACAAGCCTTCTCAAATTGAGTATCACTATTTCAAATAATCAGTCGAACTTTGAAGCATAAAAGTGTACCCTTTTCCATACTGAATTATGAAAAGGACTTTGGTTAATTGGGTAGGTGTGTCTGTGTGTAAACATTCGTTTGTATATATTGTATATGTGTAGATGTTTTCCCCTCTTCAGAGTACAACTGATAATTCTTAATCAAAGTTTAATGTAATTTTGATATTAAAATTCTATACTATTTTATTACCAAGCTCTTCAAAACAAATGAAATTTACTAAAATTAATATTGGCCTATAACTCCCCCTATTTTAAGAGGTATGGTATTTGTGTGCCTCTTTTAGAAGAGCAGTACTTCATATCAAAGTATATTCTCTGTATAACACGTACCCAGGTGCTGGATTTGCTCTCACTGTGGCTGCACTCGGGTTTTTCTAGCATGGGGGGTGCGGTGCCTGATTGGCAGTTCTGTCTTTTGGTCTGGCATGGTCCTGTCCCTAGTGCTGATTGCAGGGGTTGACTTGCTGTAGATTGAAGCAAGCTCAAACACATAATTCCAGAATTCTTTGCATTTTATCTCAATTATATATTATTACGTATACATACATACAAAATATGTGCACGCACATGATAGAATCATCTTTCAGGGGTCGCACTGGCAAGTCACATTGACTTGCTTTGTTTTGACCAAAAGTTTGGTACTCAAGATTCACTAACATCTCCAAATCAATACACTGACATTTAAATTTTAAAAGGAGGATTTGAAGTTATTCTTTCTCTAATGAAGACAGACCCCTTTACATTTTTACACTGTTGCCATTTATGCCACTTAGACTCTGTTCCTATATGAGTTTTGAGGTTGGATTCTGTAAGGCTGTGGATCTCTTCATAGAGATTGCAGTAAGTTGTTACTATGTATTTGGTTGTGAAGCTGCTCAACTCACAAGATGACCCATCATCGATGAGTATAAAATGTTTATGGAAAACAGAAATTAGGGAGTTTTGTCAGGCCTGTGAAACACAACTTGCAGTGCAACCTCTGAATTACTTTGCTAAGTCTTCTCCAGTGATCTTTTTGCTCCATCTTTCTCATCATGCTGACTTGTCTCTCCTCTGTCTGTTCAGCAGTGGGAGACATTTAGTGAACGCTCTTCAAGCTCACAAACTCTGACCCAATTTGATTCTAACATTGCACCAGCTGATCCTGTAAGTCAATCACTTAGCTTGCTTGTTTGAAATTAATTTTATTAACCCAAATTTCCATTCATTGTGTTTTTAGTTGATATGCATGATTCAGTGGAGTGCTTGGAGGCAAATGGTGGCAGGCTTTTCAATTTTTGTGTGCCTAATGGTGGAAAGAACTTTTTTTTTTTTTTTTTTACCATTGTTTGTATTTTCTAGTTATTTTGGTGAGAGAAAACTGTATGTTTTTAAAATCTGGTACATGTGTCTAAAGCATTTTGTGACGGTTGATTTAGTTGACTTGTTTTCATTTGGTAATTGAATGTATGTTTCATTAAACATACTGTTTATTTTAGTGTAGTGACGCTTAGTAAATACTATTTTACTTGTATGCTTACACATCATGTAATATGTACTATGTATGTAAATACGCAATGTCTTTTATTTTAATACTCCAGATAGTATGGCTTTGATTTAAATAGTATGTTGAGTTCTGTTACAAGAGAATCAAGTTCAGCAAAACAATACAGAGTTGTTAGTCAAAGATTCCCATTGTGCAAGACGTTGTCTTGTCTTCCTGTGGTTCACTGTGTTGCTCTGAAAAATGCTACAAAGTTCACATCCTGATTTCAAAAATAAATTCTGTTCCCATAGATTTAATTTCATATGTGCCCCCACCTCCCTGGAGTTATTTGAAAAACTTCCAAACCTTAGCTACTAATCATTCTTCTTATGGTTCACTCCTGCTTTTTCTTTTATTTCTTTTTCTTTTAAAGAGAAGAACATGCTAATTATCACTTTTCAAAAAGAAAAGAGGAAGTAACTAGGAAGGGAAGGACAGATTTAAAAATGAGCTCAGTGGAAAAATATGGAGAAAGTGACACAAGGCATCGTTTTTAGATGTTTCTGATCAATGACAGCCAGCATTCATTAATTAAATATAAAGATGGTCTTGTTATTTAATGTGGACTTGGGAGAAGTAGCATTTAAAGATAATAGTACATCAACAATTTAATGGATCTTTGGTGTGTTTTATAATTTTAAAAAATTTATATTTGAAGTATAGAGGATGCCGTTAAATTGAATTCAAACAGATGATGTGTTAAAGTGTTTTAAGTGTGTTTTATAATTTATTAATAATTTAAGAGTCATTTAATATGTAGATCATCTGCCTTTTGCTTCTCTTGCTACTTTGAGGACATTCATTAATCTTTGATTTTAGTTTTTGAAAAGTGAAGGAGAAATAAAAAGGAAACACAATTTTTTTGTTGCTTATTAGCAGCTATAATTAAGGTCACTTGGGAAGTGGCAGGTGTTATAAGTTAAAAGAATTTTACCTTAGCTCTCTGTTCCATTTCTCTATATTATTCTTATGTCCTACTTGCTCATTCAAGTTAGTTTTATTTAAAGTACTTTATCAAAGTACTTTATTTGCAAAGGAAGGTTTTGTGTAGCAATAAAGAAACTCTGTTCTCTAACCCTTAAGAAATAATGAAAATAATTATTCATAGTGCTATGATTCTTTGTCAGGCCAGGAAAGAACATTAAATATAAAAATGTAGAATTCAGGGGCAAAATAAAGTAACTCACGACTGGCAGGAAATACAGGGAAATATTTGGCTTAATAACAGTGATGTTCTTGTAACTTATTGGAAATAATATGCAGATTTATGAATTCTAGCTCTCGTGTTTAAAACAGTATGACACAATAATTTCTTTTGTTGTCTCTGGTGTGGCTGGAGGCCCTAGAAAAATTAAAAATGGTTAATTGACATTTTAAATCCAATTTAGACCTCTGAATTGGGTTGCCAGTCTTAAATATTTACAGCCTGGTACCTAGAAACATCTTTTTTCTTCTGTGGTGGCAAACTTAAATCTAAACTTTGCTCCCCAACTGGTAATTTCTCTTTAAACTTTCAATTAGGAGAATGTCCTAGTCTCACCGAAGGTCTGAATTTCTTAACCTTCATTTAATACTGACATTTCCTATACATACATAGCTAGTAACTACAATCCCAAATGGTCCTTTGCAAGGTTTATGTAAATAATGATTGTAATGTAATTAAGTAAAGTCCATTCAGATTAGAACAGAATCACCTAGGAGGAAAAAAACCATTACAGTTCTAATGTGAATCTGACATACTTTATAGTGTTGGAAATATTTAATGGAATATTTTTTAAAAGTTAAATTTGATAATTAGCCATTTGCTCAATAAAGTAAAAGTGTTGGAAGAGCTCCACGCTGCTCTGTACACTTAGAGGCAGCTTTCACACGATGCAGCAACCCCACATGTAAACTGAGGTGGTTAATTAGTAGACTCCCAGAATTGTGATGAAATTGAGTTTCTGGTGTCTCATTTCCAGAATCTTGATTATTTTTGTTGAACTGCTTGTCAGTTAATAGACTCTGGCAGAATCTGCTTCTTCAAGGAAAATTTAGACTGATGAGAAGTGTCATGCACCAGTCTTTTCTGTGATGTCTCCCCAATCTTGTGTGCATAGAGCCTGGGAGTAACTCGGGGTGTGCAGGGAAGAGAGCTTGGTCGCTGATCACATCCAGCCAACTGACCTGGTGTGGGGGGCCCCTTGCTAGGTGCCTGTGGTATTTTCTAGGAATACGAAGGTGTCGAAAGCAAAGTCCCAGTTCTGAATAGGCCACAGTTCAGTTACTGTAGGCGTGGTGACTGGAGTGCAGCTGGTTGTAAGTTAACATCTGTGGCAACGAGCAGAACTATGGGCAGAGAACCATGCGCCAACTCACCCCGAAAGGTTTCCACAAAGGAGCTTGTCTGTAGGCTGAGTTTTTTTGTTTTTGTTTTTAAATATATCTTTATTGATTTCAGAGAGAGGAAGGGAGAGGGAGAGAGAGAGAGAGAAACATCAACGATGAGAGGGTCATTGATCAGCTGCCTCCTGCACGCCCCCTGACTGGGGATTGAACCCACAACCCGGGCATGTGCCCTGACTGGGAATTGAACCGTGATCTCCTGGATCCTAGGTCAGTGCTCAACCACTGAGCCATGCTGGCCGGGCTGAATGCTGAGTTTTGAATGAAACTTTGAATTGCCAGAATTGGACAAAGGCATTCCAAGCAGAGAGAATATCGTGAACAGGATCGATTCGGGGTGGTGGTAGAACAGGTTAGACGTGTATATGGGGATCGACGGGGGCCGAGGCATGTGGTTGGAGCCAGACGGAAAGATCTTTGTATGTTACAGCAAGAGTCTTAGTCCCATGGGCACTGTTGACTAACGAGAAGCACCATGATAAAGTGGAGGCGAGGAAGAGAAGTAATGAGAAGGATGGATGCCATCGAGAGAGATGATGAGCACCCGAACTGAGGGACACAGGGACAGAAAGGAGGCAGAGCAGATAACAGGACTTAAAGCAAGTAGGAAATACAGATATGTGACCATTAATATAACATTCAATAAAGTGCTAAATTGTATAAAATCAGCTACCCAAATAGATGATACAAATGTGCCATGAGTGATTAGGAATGGGTTTCCTACAGGCTTTGGGTGGTTTGAATAGGAGAAGAAAGCGGAGGGAACCTGCCAGTCAGTTTCATACTTTTTCTCTGTTTTTACATTTGGGGATGCTAGTTTGGAGCAAAGAAAGTATTACTTTGGCATCTTGTCACTCAGGACTCAGACTTGTAGGCATTCATGGTTCTTCATTTGGATGTTGAAATGCTTCAAGTCAGAGCTCTCTATCCGCTGTGACTGTCATTTGTGAGTGACATCACTGTCATAAATGAAGCTTCTGATATACTAGTCTCTAGTCTTCAGAGAATTACCTTGTCCTGCTTGACTAAAGCTGTTTCAGGCTCATAGTAGCCAGTCGGTATATGGCTGAAGTATGCGATACGAAATTGCTTTGCTGTACAGAAACTTCTGCAAATTATTTGAAGAATGAATAGAACACTCATGATTTTCTTTTCTTGGAGTCATTATTGTACTTTGTCTGTTGTACTGGAAATAGATGAAAAGGCTAATATTTCCACCTGTTACAAGCTTTATAAATTTGATTTTATAAACATATAGAATACATGTTAGATAAATACTATGAGTTAAAGCATTTAATGTTTTTTCCTTGCTTGTTTTTTCCTAGTTTTGGGGAGGTTTGGAATAAGAACTTACTGTGTCACAAACTATCATTTCTTTCTCCTCTAATCTTGCCTTATAATATTAAATTCTGATTTTTTTTCATAGTTATTTTTGCGATTAAAATTGTAAGTTAAAAAATATTAGTCATTTCTAAAGCCATGATTTTATAACCATAACATCTTAAGTGTATTGTTACAAATATTTTCCTGTGAGCGACTCATTATTATGTGAGAAATCTAAACTTTTATTCATCTGTAATGTTCACCTATATAACTATAATTTTAGAGTTGGAGGAAAATGTTTAGTTCAGGCTGATTGGATAGTACCTGAACCCTGTCCACAATCTCACTAGTGTAGAAGCAGGAAATTGCTATGAATGGATTTATCAGTATAATTGCAGTAGTTTGTTATAAATTGTTCGAATTTAGAGATTATGAGATTAAGCCAGGGAGAGCCGTCAAACAAAAAATGGTATACTGGAACTTAACTTTCCCTAGCAGAGGCTTGCTGTTATTTGGTACTGTCACCAAAGCAGTGTTAGACTTAAACTGAAAAGTCATTATCCTTTACACTTAGTTATAAACTTAACTCACTGCTAGATACTAGAAATGTAAGACTCTCATATTCCGTCTTCAGCAGCAGCAGCACACAAAATGCGAACTGACTCATTGTAGAAGGAGCTAAGCCCCCTTTGCAGTGTTTTTCAGCTGGTCTGTTGCTGTTAAGCCAGATGTTTGGTCCTATTCTGGTTCCTCCCCTGGGGGTGACAGCTCCCAGGGTCAGGCTTACCTGTGTACCCAGGTGTGCCTTTCTCTTTTTCTTTCCTTTTGGAGAGGCTACCATCTGTGTTATCTTCTCTTCCTCACCTCACTCTTTCATTCTTTTCAAAGGTCTCTTCTACCAGTTTATTTACTCTTCTAACTAGACTTGCCATTCATGAAGTTTAGGAACATCAGATGTGTTATAGGCTTGAAAAGGTTTAAGAAAAGTATTAGAATCTTAGGGTAGGAGTCTTATTTATCCCTCTCAAAAAATGGATTCCTTGGTGGAAATGTTAGGCTAAATTGTAAAGTTCTGTAGAACTAATCTATAGAAGTACTTGTTGTGTCTACTGTTACAATATAGCAGGCATCTCATTAACTTTGTTTTAAATATGAAAAAGAAAAGTTTCAAATTTTCTTGAGCAGTTTCCTGAAAATGAGTTTACTTAATTTTGGATTCTCAAGAAATAGTTCATTGCACTAACCTGAGAGATTCAGATTTGTATGATTTCATCAGATCATTTCACACTTTGCCTTGAATACTGTCTTAAACTGTATTTTATAAGGTCATTGTTTTTATTCAAATCTTTAATCACTTAAAAGTTAAAATGTATTTTTTATCAAAATCAGAGTATTGGACATGTACAGTGAACTTGATTTTTTACATACAATTCTATAACTTTTAATTTAAAAATGAATTTTCATGCTTGCCTTAGTGTGAATGAGAGTCTATCCACCAGTTTTAAAAATGTTAATTTTGATTATTTCATGGTATCAGCTTGGCGTTTTTAATACAAATTCTGTATTTCCTCTCCTTTGTCCCTAGGATACTGCTATTGTTCATCCAGTTCCCATTCGTATGACTCCAAGCAAAATCCACATGCAGGAAATGGAACTTAAAAGAACTGGCAGCGGTAAGGACGCTGTGACTGGGCTGTGTGAGGTCAGCGGGCGTGTTTTAGGTTACCATCAGCTAAACCATAAGCAGTTACTCTGTCAGGGTTCAGATTTCTTTCATAATTGCTTATTTTTAACACTGTACATTCTACAATTATACATATATATGTGTGTGCTTGTGTGTGTATTTTAACTTTTGGTACAGTTTTTAAAAAGAAATTGAATTTATATTATAAAACTTTTAAATGACATTGGAAAAGGTGACTTTTCTGATACTTCATATGTTTTTACGATCACATTTGTGAACTTACGTTTAAAGTATGTTAAAATTGTGACTGAAGAGGCATGTGTTAAAATAAATTTTGGCTTTGAGATTCTTTTGCTTAAACTCTTGAATTTTCTCCTCATTTAAATTTTATTTCACCCTCACCCAAGAATACCTTTACCGGTTTGTTTTTTTTTAAAGAGGGGGGAGGGGGAGAGAGTGAGAGAGACATCAGTGTGAGGAGAAACATGGATCAGTTGCCTCCTGCATGTGCTCTGCCCCGGGATGGGACCCACACCCTGGGTATGTCCCAGACCGGAAATTGAACCCACAGCTTTTTGGTGTATGGGACGATGCTCCAGCCATCTGAGCCACCAGCCAGGGCAGTGTTCTCCTCGTCTTAGAGCACGTTTTATAATTAGGGGTTCTTAAAGGTAGATTTATTTCCTGTATGAGTCAACATCATAAATTACTTATTTACAGCCATTTGTGTGGTTTTGTTTAAGTAATTGCTTACCTAAAGGGATAAATTTTACAAAGTATGAACACATAAATTGGCTTTTTTAGTATAAAATATCTTCTATTATGGCAGAAAACAAAATTCTATATAAAGAGGTTTATATTTGTTTTTATTAAGAATATCATTTTGTATTATTTCCCATGGATTTATCCATATCTAAATGAAGTCTTATACTCTGAAGTTTAAGAATTTATTAATTCCGATACCTACATCTTGTATTTTTACTTATTAATTTTCTACTAGATCATACTAATCCCACTAGCCCATTACTTGTGAAAACATCCGACCTTTCAGAAGAAAATAAGATAAATTCATCAGTGAAATTTGCTTCTGGAAATACTGTAGGTAAGTGGAAGAGAGTACTACATCTTCCATTAGAAGTTTATTAAGTCTGGATTTAGAGCCTGAGTAATGCAAATGTACAGTCATTTAATACCATCTTCATTGTGTAGAGTAGAGAACAGTCAACCTCTTAAACAGCCTGCCCCCGTGGGAGTGAATGGTTCCCCGTTGCCACCCAAGGCTGGCCTCCTTCTTGCTGCTCCTCTCAGCCAGCCAGATTTAGTCCATTGGCTCTTTTCCAAAGAAGCTGTGTATATATATTCAGTCATTCAGCCAATGTTAATTGAATATTATGTGCTAGACTCTGTTCTAGACACTGAGGATTCAGCAGTAAAACAAAAATATTTGCCTTTATTGAGCTTTATATTTTACAGGGGAGATAAGAAGGGGTTAGGTGGGGAAGTAACTCATATCCTAGGAGGTGGTTAACACTCTGAATAAAAATGAAGTTGGGAAAAGGGAAAGGGAGTAACATTTTCAGTTAGGTGATTAAAGAAGGCCTTACCAAAAGATAGCATTTGAGTGAAAACTGAAAAGGAGTAGAGGGATTCGGCAATGTGAATATCTGAAGGAAAGACATTTTAAGGCACAGGAACAGCAAATGTGAAGCCCTGGTATAGGAAACCTGCCTTACTTCTGCTTGGAACAGCAAGCAAACTCATGGAATAGAACTAGTTAGCAAATTTAATAGGCAGAGGTAGCAAAGGGTAGAATAGTAACCTGGGAACAGGTTAAGACTGACTCTTACTGAGTGAGAGGAAAAACCATTAGCGGTTTTGAATGGAGAAGTGACATGGCCTGACCTTCCTATTTTAGCAGTACCATTCTGGCTGCTATGCTGGTAATGTGCCTGAAGGCAAGAGCCAAACAGGGAAGATCGTTTAGGAGACAGTTATAATGATTCAGGCAAGCGAAGATGCTGGCTTGATCTCTGGAGGTAGCAGTAGAATTGCTGGGAAATGGTCAGATTCTAGCTATATTTTGTAGGAAAAGACCTCAGGAGTTGCTTACCTGTGTGATACAGGATGTGTGAGAGAGGAATCGCGTGGTTCATGGGATTTTTGGCCTGAGCAACTGAAAATTGAGGGTGACTGTGATAGGAATAGGTTTGTAAGGGAGACTAGGAGTTCAGTTTGGACAGCTTAAGTCTGAAATGCCTGTTAGAACATCCAAATGGAAATAGATTAACTTTAGCATCATTCTTGTACCAGTTAAATAGTTTGGTGATTTGACAAGAAGGAAAGGGATACATTTTGAAATGAAACTAAACCAAATAACCAGTGTCTTTAATGAATAACCTTTGAAAGTGTATAACAGCATTCCCTTATATTGTCCCTAGAGTTTCTATTTTAAAAGTTCTTTATTATGTCACAACTGTCAATCTACTTCTGGATTCTCTGCTCCTTCATAAGGCTCTGAGGAAATTGAAAATGATATTTCCTCAGGTGAAAAATTAGAAACTGCTAGCTAATTTCATAAATGTTATTACTGTCTAAGCATATTTTATTCCCTTGTGGAATTTTAAATTTTTCACATTAACAATTTTTAAGTGTTTTCTTTATTTAAAATATTTTTTTAATGATTTTTATTGCAAAAGTAACTCACACTTATTGTAGAAATATAAAAATTTTTATAATCTATTTCACAAATTACCATGATTAACATTCATCATCAGCCTTAATCATCATTCTGTGCATATGCTGTATTTTATATAAAATGAAATTGTATGTACTGTTTTTGTGATCCCCTTTTATGTGACTTATTTTGAATATTTCTGTTATTAAATGTTAACTTTTCTAGATTGTAACTTACACTATGTGCATAGTATTTTGTTGTATAAATAGGCCATTATTTATTTGATTTACATTTAAGTTTTTATAGTAATACTGTTATGTATTAATGAACTGTTAACCTGTTAGCCAGTCTTTGAGTATCTCTTATTTGAAACAATAATTCAGTTATATTTGGGGCACATAGAGTTAAAGTGAAGAAATTATTATTAAGTAGAATATATTCCATTTATCAGCAGACGGTTACAGTAGCTCAGACTCCTTTACTTCAGACCCAGAGCAGATCGGGAATAATGGAACTCGTCAAAGGTCAGTATTTCAGTCAATAAAAAGCATATTAAAATATCTTGTTACATTTTAATATTTAAAATTATTTAGGACCAAGTATAAATTACATAATTGTTTCTCTTCTTTAGTTCTTCACTTCTCTGAAGGCTGTTATCTATTGATTTATGTAAAGGGGAAGTAATTTTGATTCTTTCTAACTTGAATAGAAAACTAATGGAACCCTTATTGTCTCATGGCATTCTGTGGAAGGTTTAAGAAGAGCCAATAACTTCTTGGCAGTAGCCATTTCACACAGCCCCTTTTTTAGGTAAACTGTGAGAGTGTTTAAGTGATACATGTGCAGATTTCCTTTTATAGCCTTATGGCAAGTACCAAAAGAATTCTGTGTTTTACAATGCTATCCAGAATCCCAGCCCAGGGTTGGGCTACCTACCCCCCCTAAAGATCTGCGTTACATATAACTTCAGGCACAAACTAAAATGTGTGGGATCGGTGAGGGTGACAAGGGTTTGTCTTCAAGGGCTCTGCCATCCACAGAACATTGCAGGACAGAAGTGTCTTTCTCCTCTTGCTTCCTATACGTAGTAAGACTCCTTTTGCCACATGCCTGGAGGGTATAGAGAGATGCTAGTATATGGAATCACCAGAGAGCTTAGAGTCCAAGGCTGCTGCTTCATACAGTTCTTCCTGTGTTTCTTAAAGTTCTCAGTCATCTTGGATTTTATTCTCTTTTGTATCCCTATAAGTGAGGATCAGATTGCCAGAGTCCGTGAGACTCTTCTGAGAATATAGAAAATTTTGGTGGCAAAGAAGTGCATCTTTAGGGTGAGTTGAGCATGAGTATGGTCACCTCTAAAATGGAATGGCCTGTGGTGGTAATGCAGGAATGGGAACTGCAGATAGTTGAGCCGGATTCTACCTCAGCTTGCCAAACTCCAAATTTAAGTTGAAAACTGTCCATATCTGAAAGTAGTTTCTTGTTTTTTAAAAGATTTTTTTATTGATTTTTAGAGAGAGAGGAAGGGAAAGGGGGAGAGCAACATCGATTGGCTGCCTCCTGCATGCTCCTAACTGGAGGTTGAGCCTGCAACCCAGGCATGTTCCCTGAGCGGGAATTGAACCTTTGACTTTTTGGTGCACAGGATGGCACCCAACCAACTGAGCCACACCGGCCAGGGCTAGAATTTCTTTTTTGAAAATAAATATTTTAGACTAATACTGCCTATAATTGAATGGGAAAACATTACACTACTTTTGCACTCTACTTTGAATTCTTGTTAATAAATAACTTTTCAAATTTTTTGAAATATTGTTAAATGTAAAATTATACTTCGTAAAAATGATTATTTGCCACATTAAATAACCCCTTGTTTAATGCACATCATAAATAGTACTGTCTTTATTCATTGTACTTCTTGTATACCTACTTGAGAAAATATCCTTTGCTGCTTAGCCAAGTTTGAATGCTTAAAAAGAAAAAAGCTCCAGTACCAGTACCATGACCAACTATACTGCGGTGAATTTTGCAGGTCTCATTCAGGAACGTCCCCTGATACCACTGCACCACCACCTCCCCCTCCAAGGCCACAGCCTTCTCATTCTAGATCATCATCTTTGGATATGAATCGGACCTTTGCAGTCACCACAGGTAGGAGTTAGAGAACCGTGATATATATTTTCACTTGATTTTAAAGTTCATTAAGGACACACAACATTTTCTTTTCTCAATATTTCTTTTTTTTAAAATAATTATCTGAAGGAAAATTTGAATTTAAAAAATACCAGGTGAGAGGGAATTTTTTTCTTAATGACTATCTAAAATGTGTTTGAATTCAAATGATAAAGATGGGGACCTGGGAGATGCCACAAAAGACTATAAAAGAACAATATGCTGATATTAAGGAGGGAAAGCCAATAGGTCTTATGTTAGCTGATGAAGAGAGAGAGGAGTCACAGCTTTACTCCAAGGTTTTAATTGTTATAATCATTACCATTATGTTGATCAAAATAAAAAGTTAGGACACTGAGAGATGATGTCCTGATTCAACATTATGAGTTTGGAATGGTGAGAAAAAAGAGAAATAATCAACAGGCCACTGGATTTGTGGGCTAAGAAAGATTGATGTATTATTTGAGAATCACTTACATAGAAACGATAGAGTGAAGTATTAATTAAAAGAGAAAATTGGAAGTTCCCATATTTGATAGCTAAAGATCAGTTGGACTATGGGACGAAAACCAAGAATGTATAGTATTATGGGAACAAGCAAGACCATATCAAGAGTGCAATTGAACAAGAGAAACGAATTCTGAGAAAAGGCCACGAGATTTGGCCATTAGGTCATATCCGTACCTTCTAATACTTACCAAACAATCTTAGAAATCTTTATCATTTGATCATATTCATTCAGCCTGTTCTACTAGCAAAGTAATTATATATTTACTAAAAAGAAGACTTGTATATTCACGCAGGACAACAACAAGCTGGAGTTGTTGCCCATCCTCCTGCAGTGCCTCCAAGACCACAGCCCTCACAGGTATTCTCCAACATATTCATTACTAAGCATCAGTTATTACACTCCTCATGATCAACTTGTCTGTCAGGTATTTGATTCTATCCTAGAATTATTTTGAAGATTCACAATTACCTAATTGTCATTCTTACTGAGCATTTAATTCAGGGAAGATAAGTCTTATTTTGAAAAGTAATTCCAATAATAATTTGAGTTATTTTTTGAAAGAAGCTCCATAGTGAACCAAATGGAAGTGTCTTGACAAAGGAGGGTTTTGTGGAAAGAACAGTGGGTTGGGAGATAGGAGATGCCCATCTCTGTTCCGGACCTAGCAATGACTCAGAGCGACCTCCCTGCATGCGTCTGGATGTGCTACTACTTCAGTAAAGGAAGGGTCAGATGACCTCTGCATCCCTGCCAGGTTGAAATGGTTTTGATCTGCACAAAACTATTGTGTTCCAGGGTAGATTCTGTATTATAACTGTTAGTTTTATGTGACTGACTGACTACCTTTTACATGAATGAATTTGGTTGATTTTTTTGAGTTAGAGTCTTAAAATTAAGTTGGGTGTTTGCGGTTTAAAAGATGGTTTCTTAATTGTAAAAGATACTGAAATTTAAATAATCCAGTATTTATTTTATCTAAAGTACCAGCAAAAATATTCTTACTGGGGTTAAGCTGTGAAACCCAGTGAGCTGGTCTCTTAACTCAAGAACCAGCCTAGAGGGGAAGACAACTATAAACAACAGTTATAAGTGCAACAATAGGTGTGTTTATGAAATGCTTTGCTACATCTTCACTAGTTAGTAAAGTCAGGGATCACATTGAAGAGATGTAAGTAAAGTGAAGGAAGGGAGACTTATGCAGAGACTGGAAAAGTAAAGTGGTATTTCTTTGGGAGAGCATTCCAACCAGACAGAGCAACATTCACAAAGCCATGCAGGTGTGAGGTAAGTCTGGTGTGCTCTTCAAGGAAAAACAAGTCAGTTCAGTACAACTGGAGTGATGGGAAAGGGAACACAAGAGGTCGGGAAGGGCAGAGCATCTCCTCTATTATTATAAGAAGGGTAGAATTTTCTTAAAGGAGATGGAAACTTTTAAAGGGCAAGCAAGGAAGAGACTTCTGATTTATTCCTATAGCATTCTGCACTTCCTTTGTAATAAAACTTCCCCCACTGTATTTTAATTCCTTGTTAACCTATGTCTCATCCTGCAATAGACTATCAGCTTTATTGGGCATGGACCTTATTTGTTTTGTTCACTATTAGAACCATAGTACTTGGCCAAAAGTAGATACTCAAAAAATACATTTTTGATTGAAAATTGTAGAAGAATTAGAGGACAGACTGAAGGGAAATACACTGACGTGTTGGGAGAATAGTTAGCACACTGGTTTCTACACTTTAAAAAAAATAACCTTTTTGCCCGGCCAGGCGTGGCTCAGCGGTTGAGCATCGACCTAGGATCCAGGCGATCGGGGTTCGATTCCCGGTCAGGGCACATGCCCGGGTTGTGGGCTTGATCAATGACTCTCTCATCATTGATGTTTCTGTCTCTCTCCCTCTCCTTTCCTCTCTCGGAAATCAATAAAGATATATTTTTTAAAAAATAAAAAAATAACCTTTTTAAAAACATAATGAAACATTTAAAAAAAACAAACAAAACTTGTTTAAAGAACAAACAATTGCTCAGTAGCCCAATTAAGAAAATAATAGATGCAAGTGAGAATCAGAGAGTAGGGCCAGACTTTCCCCTCTCCTTATGCACTTTCTTTGCAAAAGGAATTTTGTAAAAGTATCTTTTTTATTGGGGTTTTGTTATCTTAACCAGGGTTTTTTAGAACTAAATGTTACTGTTGCTCACCTCCATGAATTTACAGATAATAAAACAGCATCTTTATAGTAATATTTTCAAAGGAAAGAGGCCACTTTGTGACTGATAAGCCAGTGAAGTGTTTGCTCCTCTGTTCTGAACCGTTGTCTAGGCTGCTGGTCCCGCAGTGCATCGCCCAGTGGATGCTGATGGCCTGATAACTCACACTAGTACCTCACCTCAGCAGATACCAGAACAACCAAATTTTGCAGATTTCAGCCAGTTTGAAGTATTTGCTGCATCAAACGTAAATGAAGAACAAGATGAGGAAGCTGAGAAACACCCAGAAGTCTTGCCGGTCAGTTCTTAAGGGCTTACCTAATTTTTCACGGGGACTCTCTTTCTCTTTCATGCTCATAGCTTGTCTGTAAACAGAGGAGCCTCTAAAAGAGCAGATACTAGAGCAAACATCAGTGAGCAAAATATCTGCTGCTGCTCCTTTGAGAGGATTTATGTTTCCTAGGTCAGTGATTCTCTATTTTTATTGTCCTTAGACTCCTGCTTGTTGCAGAGTGTTGCTTAATAAGAATCAGAATCTGGGTGGAAAGACACAACCATCTGGTCCTGGCTAAAATACTGCTCTGGGGTTGCATCTTAATGCTAAGCTCTCACTGTGTCATTTTGTGAAGATTTCCATGTAGCAACAAGCTGTGGTTGCCATAGTTACACTCAGTTCGTGTGAGAGCAAATCACTTTGAGTTAGACAGACTTACAGATTACAGGATGCCAAAAGGTAATCTTGGCAAACAGTGTTCTAGGAGACTCTGTTTAGTCCTAGTGGCAAGAGCTTCTCTACGGGTCCCTGACCTCACTAAATATAAATGTGGAATTGGAGGGACCAGAGGAATTCTAAAACCTTGGTTCTGATGTATCAACCTATATTGAGCTTCCCTGACAGATCCCCAAATCCATGTTTATTTGACTGGCATAATTTAGCCAAAGGTTTTTTTATAGATCTGATCCATGAAAAATTTTCTACTAGCCACTTCTTCAAACCTGTAGCCTGTCTTATGTGGGGTCACTAAGGGTATGTACTGTACCTCCAGGAAGGCAGAGGAGAACCTGGGGGGGGAGTACTGGCGTGCACAGTGTACTGGTACGCATGCCCCTGGGTGGATGCATTCCTCCCCCAGCCACAAGAACTTCCTAAACGGCTGTGGCTGCATCCTCAGCTCTCCCCCACACCCTCAGGTCTATTACCTTCCCTCCTCTCTTACCTTCGGTACTAGAGAATGGTCATTTTCTCAAATTCCTTCTCATCTTCATCTCAGGTTCCTTATTGTCACAACGAATATTTTCTTAACATTTTACTCTGATGTGTTACGTATGTGTTTATGCATAATTATATAATACTTACATATAATGAGTAATAATATATTCATCTCTAGGTTGAAAAAGCTTCTGATCCTGCAAGTACTCTTCGAGTTGCCAAAACAGATAGTAAAATTGAAGAAAAGACAGCTGCTAGTGCTCCCGCCAATGTGGTATGCAGGAAGTCTTTTATAATACTGATCATTTGTACATACAAAATGTCATAGGAAATCATTTGCACTTTTTAAGATTTTAAAGATGACAAAAATCTTAGAAATAAAGTTAGAGATCATCTAACCCATTCCACTGTCTTTCACTGTAGCATATTTAGTCTGAAACAGAATATGATCTGCTTATTAAACATTCTAGATGCTAGTCTGTCATCCATATTGGTGCATGCCACAGTCCTCATAAGTTATGTGGCATTGCAATCTTCTGAATACACAGAGTAGAACTTCCTTATTGGTGAAACACTCTAAGGTTAATGTTACATTCTGTGCTCTTTTTTCTTTAACTGTTTTAGGGATAATATTTTTCTTCAGCATTTTATGAAAAATTTTAAATATACAGAAAAGTTGAAAGAACTTTACTTTGTATATCAATTAACATTTTACCATACTTTATTACATATCTCTATTCTTATATCTGTCAATATCGGCGATTTTTAACCTTTTTAATCTCACGGCACTCGTAAACTAATTACTAAAATTCTGTGGCACACCAAAATATATATTTTGCCAATGTGACAAAAAATGTATATATAATTTTGATTCAGTCACACTGGACAGCTATTGCTGTGTTGGCTGTTGTCATTTTTTTTATTTGACAATCAGGAAAAAGAGGTCAGTGCCCCCAACTAAAATCATGTCTTGCGTGTTTTAAACATTCTTGCTGCACACTGGTTGAAAATCGCTGCTCTTTATCGGTCCTTCTTATCTGTTGTTTGTATTCTTTCTCCTTGAGAGAAAAGTTTTGCTAAATTTTTTTTCTATTTTCATCCAGACATTCCTAATAGTTATTAAAATAGCATTTGTTTCTGAAAGTGCTTAAATTCTGCTTTATGGACACTTTACTACATTAGTAGTCCTGTAGTGTTTCTCAATCGTTAATTTTTTTTTATTTTTAAACATATCTTTATTGATTTCAGAGAGAGGAAAGGAGGGGGAGAGAGAGATAGAAACATCAATGATGAGTCACTGATCGGCTGCCTAGCCCACAACCGGGTATGTGCCCTGACCTGGAATCGAACCCCGATCACCTGGATCCTAGGTCAATTCTCAACCGCTGAGCCACACCCAGCTGGGCAGTCGTTAATTTTTGTCAGTTCATGGCAACAAATTAAAAATAGCATTTAACCAAAGAGATGACAGTTGAGTCCTTTCATTTATTAACTAGTCGAATCAGGTTATGGTAAATACTAAAATACCATATTTGATTCTTTTGAAGGCAGAGACACAGTTTCCAACAAAATGTCTATTCATTTTCATGGGTTATAATTATTATAGACCTTAGTAAAGGGTTTTTTAACAGTGCCTAGCTTTTCACTTTTTTATAAATTAATTTATTCATTAAGATGATGTATTTTAGTATTTTCGAGTAGGAAATTCTGTGGTGATAATGGGTGCACATTTCTGGAGACTTCCTCTTATATTTATTGAACAGATATATATTGAACATGTGTCATGATTATGTTAAATCTGTGACTGCTACAGGCTTGAGCCAGATTCCGGTCACGAGGAGCTGATACTGCCCTTTATAAACTGTCTAGTCGGTACATTCACAATTGTGATGTCAAGTAGGAACATCCTCTCCTATTGTAATTTAAGTTAGCTGTTGCTACAAATTGTAAATTGTTTTAAAGTAGGAAAAGTGACTTAATTTTAGGAGAATAAGCGGCTTAAGGAAAGCAGATGGTGTTGGTGAAGTTCTGACTAACCATGGGTGTCTTCAGGAATTGCTCATCACTAATGGAATTTTTGTCTTCCAGAGCAAAGGTACAACCCCTCTTGCTCCACCACCCAAACCTGTTCGAAGAAGATTAAAATCAGAAGATGAGTTAAGGCCAGAAGTTGATGAACATGCACAAAAGACAGGTGTCTTAGCTGGTGTTCTTGCATCACAGCCTTCTATTCCTAGGTAATCAAAGCCATTCCTAAACACGGTAATTACTGGGAACAAAAAGCACAGAGATTAAAAATATCAAACAGAAGGAAATTATGGTCATAGTTCTTTAGTTGAAGAAAGCCTCTTCATTGTTGCTCTTTGAGAGTTTTCTCATGTATGAGTAGGCAGAATATTCTTTCCAGTTTTTCCTTCTGAGTTCATTTCCAATTCTATTTTTGTACCCTACTGCAGACTTTTAAAAAATTAACAGTGTAGAGTCACTGATATTTTAATTAGTTATTCTAGACCAGAGGTTGGCAGACTAGTCTTACGGGCCAGATTCAGCCCATGGCCTGTTTTTGTAAGTGCCGTGAGCTGTGGCTTTTACATTTTTGTAAAACAGAGAAGAGAGAGAGAAAGAAAAAAGAAAGAGAAAAGAAACAAAAAATAAGAATATGACCTTCAAAGCCTAAAATATTTACTCTCTAGCGATTTACAGAAAAAGTTTACAGATGCCTGCTCTAGACTAACTTCAACTCAGGTGATTTTACAGAAGAAGAATTAAAACAGTTACCGCAAAAATTAAGCTTCTGAAGCGTAGATACTTTTGGTTGACTGTTGAAACTGAGCAAGTGAAGGTAAACTGTACTGATAGGCAAAAGATGCTCCCTCTACTTTCTAGTTTAGAGATAGATCAGGGCCGAATGGAGAGAATTTAAAGATAAGAAGGTTATTTATTTATTCTCTCTTTATCTCCTCAGGTCTGTTGGGAAAGATAAGAAAGCTATTCAGGCATCAATTAGGCGCAATAAGGAAACCAACACAGTTTTGGCCAGATTGAATAGTGAATTGCAGCAACAGTTAAAGGTAATGTAGTTTCTGAATGTCTGGGAAGCTCCATCGGCACAGAGCATCTCAGAATTGAACTGGAACTTAGAGGTGATCCAACACTTCTTATACTAGTATGAAGCTTTCCATGTAGCAAGAGAAATGTGTATCTAAAATGTTTTATATGCCTGAGTCTTTTAATATTAAAAGGAATATTTATACTAAACTGTGATATGATTGCCTTATAAGGCATCGCTATTCTTATAATGGTTCTTAACTTTTCATAATGAAACACAAGACAGGAAATATGGTGACCTCAGACTCCAAGATCACATACTGGCTCTCTACACTCTATGATTTGAGTATTGTCAACTTATCCTTTTATCAAAGATAGCTCAGATTCTATTAAAGGGACTTAACCAGGTCTAAAGAAGAGAGGAATGGAGGCAATTTAGCTCATCTTGCTTGTGGAAAAGAAAAGACAAGCCTTAAATAGAAGTGCTTAGGGCCAGTGTGTACGCACTCCTGTCATCTATACTTGAGAGGAATGAGTTTGTTTCTCTTACTCTAGCCATGATTTCTTTTAATCCCTGTGAATAAAAATTAACAGCCAGAATCGTTTATGCCTTAACATGATTAAGCATTCATGTTTTATAAACCAGTGGTTTTCAAACCTTAATGTGTGTATAGTTAATCTGGGGTCATGTTAAATGCAAATTCTGATTCATATTAGGTATGTAGTGGACCCTGAGAATTCTGCATTTCTAATAAGCTTCCAGGTATTGGGGATGCTGCTGGGCTGTTGGCCCCTCTTTGGGTAGCAAGGTTGTAAATCACAAAGATGAGTAGAAAAGAGTTTGCAGAAATGTAAAATGAATACTTTTGTCTCTGCCCTATTAAACTGAACTCACTGAAGGTAAATCACAATTTCTGCTTAGGGTAACTTTAATTTATGTCCAAACCAAGATACTTTTGAGAAAAAAAGAGGGAGGGATGTGTTAGTACTTAGGCCAGGACATCAGAGGTAAACTGGAACTGTCCTAGATAAACTTGTAACCTTCTTGTCTCTGTCCCCTAAACCTAGCACATGTTAGGTCTTTAGGGTCCCCAGACCCAATTCCAACAGTGGGACGGGGTCCCCCCACACCAACATACAATTCTGACACTGGCACAGTCTGAGAATTCAACTCAGTTCTGACACTGTCTGCCTGGAGATAACATAGATTCCGTAGGTTAAGGAACTTCTGACCAACTGGCTGTAGATGGAGGTTCCAGTGGCACCCCCTCCACCCCCCTGCCCAACTAAGAATGCCGATCACAAGTCCAGGTTGTTACTGGTACTTCCGACCAACTGGCTATAAATTATAGGTTTCCCTAGCCCCCTCCTTGGATTTAATTAATTTGCTAGAAAGACTCACAGAACTAAAGAGAAATATGCCCCTTCCTAGAACACTGATTTATAAAAGGTTATATAGCTCAGGAACAGCCAGATAGAAGAGATGTATAGGGCAGGTATGTGGGAAGGGGGCATAGAGCTTCCATCCCCTCTCCAGGCGACATTCTCCCCACGTCTCCATGTGCTCGCCTATCCAGAAGCTTTCCAGATACTGTCCTTTGGGGTTTTTACAGAAGCTTCATTACTTAGGCATGATTGATTAAATCATTATCCGTTGGCTGCTGATTGAACCTTCAACCTGGGGGTGGGACTGAAAGTTCCAACTTCCTACTTGCTTGGTTGGTTCTCCTGGCAACCAGCCTTAGGTGCTTTCCAAAAGTTGTTTTCATTAATATAACAAAAGACACCTTCTCCCCCCCCCCCCCCCAAATGCTTGGGCAATTCCTAGGCTTTGGGGGAGCTATGACCCAGGAACTGTGGGTGAAGACCAAATATACATGAGAAATATGGTTTGGTCATCTGAATGACAAACGTGTGTTTCTTATGAATCAATATTGCGTTAGGCATTTGATAAATGTTTGTTGAATGAATGTTATTCTTGCAGAATTCTTTGATCAAAGAAGATATTTGCAGTTCTATGATTAGAAATTTGGTTTGTTGTAAAGGAAGAATATAAAAGTAAGGACAAGCTTGCTAGTACCATACTGAAGATGAAAATTTTGTTAATGCGTGTTTTTCTGAAGAGCTAAAGAAAACCATAGAAACATATATATAGGAGCCATTTTAAGAATCGCCCTTCTCATTATCTGTGAGAACAGAAAATAGGAAGTATGATACCAAATAGAAAAAGGTAGTTCTAGTTAAAATATGATACTCTCAGTATGATAAAGGGTGAAAAACAGGAAAGTAGATAAATTAGAATTTGCTGGCTATCTGAAAAGACTGCTCAAAATCGACAGTGCTTAGAAATTCTTACAAAATAAGTTTATTCTTTGTGAAACTGAAACTCAAAATGAGGTTCAGGTGTTGCTATAACCAGATGTACTCACCAGGGGAAGAATCTATGTTAACTCCTCATCTACAGTTACTGCAGGGGGTATGCTTTGTGCAAGGTTCATGCATAATAATGGCCATCATTTGCAAATACTGGCTTTTCTAATAATTAAACAAAAAAAATTTAATTACCCTATTTATATAATAAGAAAAATATTTTAATATTACATAAACATTTGTAAAGTGAAATAACTTTTTAAAAAATGAACAGCTATTCCTTCATCATCTTAACAAATTTAAATTGTTTTTTGATGCACAGCTGTTGTTAGATGTGCCTTTGTTTTTATAGATGTTGAAACATAACCTGGCTTTGCATCTTTTTCAGGATGTTCTTGAGGAGAGAATTTCCCTGGAAGTTCAACTGGAACAACTTCGACCATTCTCTCACCTATAAGCCAATTGCCGTTAACTGTGAACATACCCATTTTTAAGCAGTTTTGGGTTCAAGCCAATTTGGAGACCCATACATTCAGCTCACTGCTTAATTCAACATTAAATTTTATGATTGTTTTGCCCTATATGTTCACCACTGTATTTAAGTATCTTTTATTTTTTAATTTCAACAATAAAAGGGTCAGGATGACTTTTTCTGGAGGGTATATTGTGTTTGTTGGCACAGCCCACCCTTGTTATTTCAAAGCAGCAATAATACATAATGTTGGGCCATTAGACTTATGTGGCTAAAACTACACACTGATTTGATTTACAGAATGGGCTTCTCTTTACATCTCAGGCATATTTGCAAAAGGAGACAAAATTAAGTAAACTTAATTTGTCTTTCAGATTAAATGTTTCACATAAAGTATCTATATTTGTCTTATAAAAATCTTTTAAATGAGTTTTCTATTTAATTTTTTTTTATTTGAAAGAACTGTGTTGGGTAAGGCCATCTTTAACTGTAAGCTCTGCCGTAGTCAACATTTTCTGGAGTCCTGTGGTTCCTTCAGGGTTCTCCTTGGGTTGTCAACTTGGGGTCAGGTTCTATATTTTCCTTATGAAAATTTGATGGTTCACCAGTGACTTAAAATATTTTTGTGTGAGATTTTAATTCAGCAGCAAACTTTTGAAATAGCTCTGAAGACAGACCTTTCTTAATTATACCCTAAAAGTGAAGGGGAAGTGTTGAACTACAAGCAGTGTAAGTACCATCCACTTGCAAACATCATGCTTTTTGCATGATTTATGCACTTAACTTTCCGTTAAAAGCTTATACTCATGAGCCTCTACAGAGATTATTTTCAAGTAATATGTTTTAAATTTTTTGAGGACATTAATTATTCACAGAATAAACAAATTCTTTAGGATTTCTACTTTACCTTCAGCTATCTTGTCACTTGCTCTTTTGCCATGTGGACAGGTTTTCCCTATTAGCAGAGTTTCTGAAGTGTGCCCTATTCAGGATGATATACTGTCTTAGGGTTTGTTTCAGATATATATATATTTATATATCAATACATACACACATTTGGATAGGATTTGTATATTTGCATTCATTGCTGACCAATAAACCTTGAATGGTTTATTCTGTCTGTGGGAATCATAGATGTTGAGCTGCATGGATATGTCATAACAGAATCAAAAGTTTGATTTTATACTATAAAACACAATATTTTAAATTTTGTACAGTTAACAAGAATTTAAATTCTTAAGAATTAGAAGAAATTTATATTTTCATTGTTGAAAAAGGAAAATGTTTAAAATAGCCTAGTTCACAATCCTTGTGTACTAATATAGTTTATTACCTTAAAGGAGAACATGAAGCAGAAAGGAAACTGACATCCAGGAGCCTCCTAGATTAATACAACTTTTACCTACCATTAACTAAGTAAAAATATTATTACTACTAGATATGTCAGCTACAGCTTCCAAGTAGCTAACGGGTTATGGCTTCAGTTTGTTAAATAATTAAATGAAGACTTTAAAGAACAGCGCTGAAAACTACTCAACACCTATTTTGTTGTTTCTCTATTTTGAAATAGATTTGTCTTAATTTCTTTATTTTTATTAAACTAAATTCCATTACAGGTAAGTTTTGGTAGGCTTCCACTTATTTTTGTTCTTTTAAAGTTGGGGTTTTTTTCCGAAAGCCTTTTAATTTAACAATGTCACAAAATGTTAAAGCTTTTTTATTTTGAAGATCTAAAAGTTTATTTTGCAACCACAGAACATTTAAAAATCACAGAAAACTTTTTAGTACTTGTGGTATATTTTTAATGCTCTCTGGAAGAATACATTCATATTTAGGATATATGTGACAGGTTTTTGAGTAAATTGCCATTTATATTCCCTATACATATTTTTAAATTAAATGATTCATGAAAATGTTAAAGATAATTGGTAAATCACCAACAAATTAAAGTATTTCTCTAGACTGACCATTTAAGAACCCCTTTTCATTCTGATGTTTTATTAGATCATAAAAGAAAACTTTAAATACACAATATACTTGTTCTGTTTTGTCAGGTAACTCTATCGAATACTGTCCATGAAAAAGAACTGCCAAGAGAGGTGGTTCAAAGTCTTGGACTCAGCTTATTCTTATTGTACATTTCCCATAATGAGCATAGATAATAAAGCTTAAAAGTGAGGAGGAACCTTACGGGCCATCGTGGAACAGGAAATACATGTTGTCTATCTTTGCCTGGAGAATTGGCCCCGATGTTTTTTTAAAGTTCAGTCTCATTTCTCCATGGTACTTTTGATTGTATTTTGGAGTACTGATAACCACAGGAACTTGTCATCCTCAGCTTCTGTGGCACAAATCCATTCACGTTTTGGACCTTGAAGAATGAAGGCATTCTTGATATCTATAAAAATATTTGAGGTTCACTAATTAATCTTTGCAGGTAACAATCAAAAGGAGAAATTGTTTTAAAATTCAAAAGTTGACCATGTCTTTAAGAATTTTTTGAATACTGAAAAGGAATTCAAATAAATTCAGTTTAGGATGTAACTTCCTGAAATTGCTGAATATTCAAATATATGATCATCTAAAGTAATCATCTCTATTAATTAGCAATTATGTTTAAAGACTAAATGATAGATGATCTAATGTTCTTTAATTCCTTGTCTTGGCCACTCCTGAAGGAACTGGAACCAGTAAAGGTCTTTACTGAGAGTTACAAATGGAGATGCTGAGAGCTAGACCTAGACAACTTTGGTGTGAGGGCCAGTGACAGAATTAAGGCAGCCTCTTAGCTGAATGGCCACTATCTTTTAGGTAACATGATGATATTTTAACAGGGCGTACCTGATTAAGGGGAGTCATACACTTTTAAATATACCCGGTGATTTTAGGTAACTAACCCATTTTATCTGAGTTTGTCTTCTAGGTGGAAATATTCTTGGTTTTCATTTTTTTCTCAGGCTCAGATTTAAAATGGGGCTGAAGCTTAGTCAGCAGTCCTTTTTATATTAATATTTTCTCTGAGGTCTTGGTTCCAGCTTTAACATTTAAGTCCTGCCTTTACATGCAGTGAAAAATATTGGAATGAGTGCGCTCCATTCAGGTTGTCTGGCCTAACAGAAATAGAAGAGACATGGATCCTTTCAAGCTTAGGAAGTAGATAACTAAAAATAGGCACAGGTTTAGGTTTAAGTCGGAAATTTTTTTTATATAACAAATGATATTTCTATTGAGGTTATTATGAATGAAATGTTTGTTACTAAACATCCTTTACAAATTTGTTGATTTCTTTTATCTCCTTTACTCTTAATTTAAATATGAACTTAAGAAGAGGTACAGTAAAATCCATAATAATCACTTAGTCCTAGTAGGATGGAAAAAGTCTAACATTGTAACATCCACAGGCAGTGTGACGTAGTTGGCGCGTGTCTGACGATGCCAGCATTCCTTCCTTTTTTTTTTTTTAAATATATCTTTATTGATTTCAGAGAGAGGAAAGGAGAGGGAGAGAGAGGGACAGAAACATCAATGATGAGAGAGTCATTGATCTGCTGCAGCCCGCAACCCGGGCATGTGCCCTGACCGGGAATCGAACCCTGATCGCCTGGATCGTAGGTCGACGCTCAACTGCTGAGCCACGCCCAGCCGGACAGCATTCCTTCCTTTTGCTCTTCCAAGTAGATGAAAGTTTACATGAAGGAAATCCTAAAAATACTTGGGGAATTATTTGCAAACTGCAAATTTATAATTCCAGTGCTTTTCCTACTTTTCTATTTTAATAGTTAATGAGCTTTACATAATACAGCTTTCGAAAGGTATTAAACTCTTGGAAAAGAATACATACATTTGGAGTCTGGAATATCTTCTATGAGTAACCTATGGAGGGCCACTGATGCGATGAACTGGTAGGTTGATTTTGAAGCCCTTTCGAATGGCGTGTGAGATGTGCCCCGACGAGAAACAAGCAGTGCGTCGTTGAAGAGGAAAAGGCTGAGGTCGCGGGTGTGTTCATAGAGCCTGTGTTAAAATGCAGAAGGCAGTTTCAGAAGGGTTCCGTAGGCAGCGTGGAGAAGGGGAACATTCAACTCTCCAGACTTTTCTCAAGTTTGATATTTTGCATATGATATGTTTGGGCAATCTGGGGAAAATAAATTTTTGTTTGGTTTCATCTTTAAGGGTAACAGTTGGGGTGGAGAACCAGTGTGGCACGAGGTGTCTTAAATAGAAAGCATCGAACTACTGGTAGGAAATAGAAATTTCTAATTTTGATTGGAGGGAGGGAAACTGATGTGTAACTTAAGATACCTGATCAGTGTGAAAAGTTAGAGTTAAGTAGCTCTTGGTTTTCACTGAGGTTGCTACCATGGTCGAAGGTAGGCGTATGTATCAACAGGCAAAATGTGTCCACAACCTTCGTGTATTACCCTCTTTGCTGCTCTGTTGTCGCAGCCAGCTCAAGTGGCTGTCACTGCACACTGGTGTGGGTTATCTGTGTGAATACTCAACAGCATCAAGTGATGTGCGAGGGAGGAGCTTGGGGAGCCCCACCCCACCAGGAGTGCTGAGTAAAGCAAGCTTAGTGTTTTGATGGAGGGTTATCAAAAAATTTATCTGCTCTTAGAAGCATCCTTTACTCTCAGGAAGGGAGTCAGTTTACCAGCTTGTTCAGAGGAAGTCTCATATTTCTATCTTCACCATTTTTTGTTTAATTTTTAGTTTGTCGGTTTAGATCCACATACAGTTTTAATAAATGCTGAAGGGACATCCCATCCCTCCACTTAGGTCACCCGAGATACCAGACTAGTACATATCTTTCCAATTCTTTTATCTGCTTAGGTAGTCACACATATGTACATATATATATACACACATCTATTTATAGGTAGTTTGTCATTATTTTACAAAAATGGTAATAGTCACACTTTTTCATGCTTTTCTCACTCGGCAATGGAAATCACTACAAGTGAGCTGGTATGGCTTTCATTACTTCTTTTTAGTAGCTAAATGATACTTCCTGGTGTAGATGGACCATCATTTATTCAACTCTTCCCCTTTTGATGGGCAGTCCCATTTTGATGGACATTTGCTATGTTTACAGGTTTGGGTCTCTTTCCTCTTCTCATTTGTTCTTTATTGCCACTATGAGCAATGTTGGAATAAACTGGTCCTTACATATAAACAAATTCCTTACATGTACTGTTACCTTTATCATAGGATTGCCAAGGGTAGGACTGATGGGTGAAAGGGTGTGTGTATTTTTATCAAAGACTTCCAGATTGCTCTCCATAAAAGCTGCTATATTTCATATTTAGAGTCTACTTCATATGACAATGTCTGTCTTGTACATAGTACAAACTTTAATGTGTGTCTGAGTTACTTGGAGGTTTTGTTAAAGTGCAAATTCTTATTTAATAGAGCTGAAGTAACCGGAGATTCTTTATTTCTAACAGCTCTCTGGGTTAGAAATAACCCCTGCGTCATTCCCACTCTGGTGGATCACAGTGGCTTTTGGGGTTCTCTTCCCCAGGAAAAGAATCAGTTCAGAGCCAGGGTTAAGTGTCCCTGAGAAGTCTGGGTTTCCCCCTTTTCCCGATGCCTGATTGCCCCGGTAAATGACTATAGGTCCCTTTGGATAAAGCTAAAAGGAAAGGTAACTGCATTTTGGGTGTTATTGTAGGGTTTTTCCTCAAGAAGACTCGGTCTGAGAAGTGGGGATTCAGTCTCTATTCACCAGCCCTAGAGGGCTCCACTTTTGCAACTTTGGGGAGACCCCATGGGAAGGGGGAAAAGCATGCTAAAAATCAGCAAGCTTAAAGTCACATAAATGAAAAGCAGTGTTTCTGAAAAAACAATGATGCATAATGTATCCTAAAAGCTTAAAAGCCAAGAAGTGTTTGTGAAGGTCATAGCCCAAGGGCACAGGCTCACTAAAAAACAGCCCAGCCAAGCAGATAGGGCTAAGTGTTGAGCGTCAACCTGTGAACCAGGAGGTCACGGTTCGATTCCCAGTCAGGGCACATGCCCAGGTTTCAGGCTCGATCCCCAGTAGGGGGTGTGCAAGAGGCAGCTGATCAGTGACTCTCACATCACTGATGTTTCTGTTTCTTTCCCTCTCCCTTCCTGTCTCTGAAATCAATAAAAACATGTTATAAGTAAATAAATACAGACCAAAGCATAGGACTATAGAACTGTTAACCCTCCCTCTCATGTCTTGCCATCACACCAATAACAACAAGGGATAACAGAGTTGAAAACAATAGCAAGGCTCAGCCTCCATTTAAAGAATCTCTAGAAAACCCAATGACAACAGGAGAGACAAAAACAAGGATACCAGAGAAAATTGGAAGCCTCTAACACCACAGCTACAACAAAGAGAAACACAGGCTTACACGTCAAGTAAACAAAACCTTACACTAAAGGCCTATTCAGTTTCTTCTACACAGTACATCATGTCTGGCTGTCAACAAAAAATTACAAGGCATGCTTAGAGCCAAGAAAACAGTCGGATAAAACAAGGAGAGCCTCAAAGCCAGACCTGGATATGGTAGAGATTTTGGAATTTAAGATAAGTATGGTACGTTAAGGACTCTACTGGAAGAGGTGGGTAACATACAAGAACAGATTGGTAAATAAAAATGCTGAGAAGTTAAAAGGAAATTCTGGAAATCAAACACTTAATGGATGAATAATACCTCTGGTAAGCTTATCAGCAGTCTGGACATAGCCAGGAAAGAATCAGTGAGAAAAGATGCACCAATAGAAACTTACCAAACTAACAGAAAAAAGACGACGTAAACAATACCCAAGAAATGTGCGCAATTACAAAAGATGTAACATATCTAATAGTATCAGATGGAGAAAGAGGAACAGATGGAATACTTGAATAATGGCTGAGAATTTTTCAAAATCATTGAGATTATTTGGCCAGCAAGACCTAAAATGTTTATTACCATCTGACCTTTTACAGAAACTGCCCATCTTGGTTCCGCAGGAGGAAGGTGGATGCTGGTTTATGGAACTTGACACCCGCCCATCTTTTGTTACATTCCTGTGAGCAGTGTGCAAAGCAGATACGGTGAGACCTCAAAATAATGGTGGTCTTATGGTGAGACCCTTTAAATACCGCAGTAACTACCCCAGGATAGTAAACCGGCCTTCTCTTCCTTACGGTTGAGCAGGTCATTCAACTCGTGGTGTCCACAACACTTAGATCACCTGTCAGTAGGAAAGTGACTCACCTTTAGAATTCCTGTTCCCCGGCAGAGGCTATTTTCTCCCATTTTGCCCAGTAGCTGCCAGGAATTCAAGTAAGGAGACAAAGCACCTAATCTCAGAGTGTGTGTGTAACTTTCCAGTTCAACACACAGATTATGGTAAATTTATACTACATCAGACACTAATGGATGTTGGGTATGAGATGAGTAAGAGTGACAGCTGTAGGATATTTAGATGTTTACCTTAAAGAGAAACTTATTTTCTCATCGCAGCACTGAAGTTGGGCAACATCTTGGACTCTAACTAGGTATCTGTTTACTTCAGATAGAGCCTATGAAATAAAAATTAAAATTAGAAACATACGTAAATGTTTAGAAAATAAAAAGCCCCACCACTGCAGACCCATTTTGTATCCCAGAATACGCAAGTATGGAGTGGAACTCTGTTCAATTATGAAAAAGCGAGTGTTTTTATTGTTTATAAAACAGGATTTCTTGAGAAAGACCACAGAATTGACAATGGAAACTATATTTTAGGGTGTTGTCTAATTTCTTAAGCTACTGAAATTGTTTTATTTATAAACTTTTTCTTAGTTTCAAAAATAAATGAGAGTATTATGTTCAGTGAAATAAGCCAGTCAGAGAAAGACAAGTATCACATGATCTCACTCGTATGTGGAATCTAATGAACAAAATAAACTGATGAACAAAATAGATCCAGAGACACACAAGCATGGAACAGACCAAGGGATCTCAGAGGGAAGGCGGGTGGGCAGAGAGTAACCTAAGAATTTATATGCATATATGCACAACCCACGGACACAGACAATAGTGTGAGGAAGGCCTGGGGGGAGGGTGGCAGGGTGGTGGTGGTGGAGGGGACCAATGGGGGAAAAGGGGTTCCTCTGTAATACTTTCAACAATAAAGATAAATTTAAAAAAACAAAATGAGGTGGGGTGAATAAGCAATCTATCAAGAAAAGGGAATGAATTGTTACAAATTAAGAAGCCAGGCCCTTGCACTGACGTAGCCATGGCCATGACCACTTGGTGTGAAGAGCCATCTAGAGGTTAAGCCCCATGGACTCTGGCTTCCAAGATGTTGGACTTACTGTAATCCAATCAACTCCACTTTCCCTACCAACATATGCAGATGTAAGTTATGACAAAACAGCTCCATCTTGCTTCCCCGATTTGACCAAACAAAAATAACATCTCTAATCAATTGTTACTTTAAGTCAATATAATTCATGTATTGAGCTCCTATTATATGCCAAACACTAGAAGACAAGTAAATCATAGCTCACACCCGATAGAGTTCCCAGCCTTGTGAATAAAGGATTGCAGTGAAGTGTGACGGGTCTTCAGGGTGCTGCAGGATACCCAGGAAGGGGTGACTCCCAGCTGGAGATGTTGGGAGAAACTACAGAGATTACTGAACTGAACTTGTAAAGGATGGATAGGCGTTTATCCAGCGGAGAGGAAAGGAAGGTTATTTTCGAGAAGGAAGAGTATGGGCAAAGCACAAATGTGTGAGGAGAGGCTGACCCTACTGGAGAATTGTGAGTAGATCTGTGTGGCTTGTTCGTAAAGTGGTGAGTGAGGCTTAAGCGAGAAGGTAGAATGGGACCAGATGACAGTCTGTAGGTAACGGCGAGCACAGGGCTTCTACGATTTTTTAGGCATCCAATATCATGTACTTTGCACAGGGAAATATAAAGCAATAGGAGACACGGCCCCTTTCCTCAGAGAGCATCATGATCACAGTAGTACCAAGCAAGGAGCTAAGACTGCAGGAGAGTCAAGGGATAGGTCAGTGCCACGTGTGCTCTTCTCATGCCGCGTCCTTGCCGATAAGGATGTGAAATGAGAGCTCGGCAGCGCCAGGCGCACAGCAGGCATTCAGCAGACGCTGGCCGACTTAACGTCTGTATGTCTCCTTTCCCAGTGATAGAGGTTTCATCCATGAGCATGGGATGTATCGAGTACATCGGAATACGTACAGGGCACCCCCAGATGGTTCTCTGTATGTCTGACAGCCGATCTTTCATATTGATGCTTTGCTTCATCTAGAAAACAAAGTGATTGTAGGCAAAATAAAATTGTGAAATTTGTATACATAAAAAAGATTTAAACTATTCCGTGGCACTTGATACAGGGCTTGGTATTCCCATACATTATAAGGAGTCTAATTTCATGTACCCAGTGTTTTAAAACAAAGAGGCAGATGACTATTCAAAAGGGCCCGGTTTGCATTCAGCCTGGGCCCCCGCAGAGTGCCCATCACAGTGACATCTTCAGGATGACAGTACTGTCTTCAGAGATGCCGACTTACTCAGGCGGGAAATCTCATTAAGTTCTTTCAGCAACAAAGAATTTTACTTTTTTCCTTTTAGTCCTCTAGAAAAATCAATCCAAATGCCTCTCTCTTCAGACTTTCATATTAATAGATTTTATTGTACTTGTGCAGCTATCTGAAAACATTCTGTCTCATGCTGTTTAGCTTAAAATCGATGCTTGTAGTGCCCCAAGTCTCTGAACACAGTGATTTCACATTAAAAGGATGAAAGAACGTGAAGAATTTGAGTTAGACGACCAGAAACGCGTTTTAAAGGACGCGGACTGTTGTCAGCAGCCAACCTGATCTATGTAACCTTGGTATTTCCTGATTTGGTCAAGGGCGGTGGCCAAGGGCCCGCGGTCGGCGTGCTCCGCAGGAGCGTGGAGCCTGAGCGCGCAGAGCAGGTGACCGTATTCCTCGAATCTCCGGGACGGGCGCAGGAGCAGCTCCGGCAGGCTGTGGGGCAGAGAGGGGACCCTGGTGTCTCTGAAGGTCAGAGAAGGCCCGCCCTCGGGTGCCTCAGCTGTGCTCTCCCTCAGAACCCACCTCAGCATTTCGGTGGCTATGGTCTTCTCGCGCCTCTTCAGGAAAGCTCGGAATGCTGGACTCCTCTCCCTGCACTGAAGGTGAGCATAATGTCAAAACGTGGCTCCAAGTGACAGTGCAAAGCCTCGCGCTCCACCAGGCAAGCCAGCCGATCCGTGAGGCGCTCAAGCAAGAGGCCCACACCACATCTAGGCGGAGTGTCGTCAGCACTGACTAAGGGGACATGCCGAGCAGGGCCCTTGATCCAGACCACGCTCCTCACCCAGTCCATTCAACTTAATCGGTGCCGACAAATGCAAACAAACTTTGCAGCCAGGGAGGCCGGAATTTGAATTCTAATTCTAATCTAATTCTACCTAATTCTTTGTGTGACCTTATTAAATTACTCCCCAGAGCCTCCGTTTCCTCATGGATATCATGCCTGACTCTTGTAGTGAAGGAAAAATAAATCCCGTCCATAAAATGCCTGTTGCACAGTAAATGTTATTTCTTTGTAGTAAAAGACTGTTAATGGCATTTACCTGTAATGCTGCTGCTAATCATGTGTAATGTTTTAAGGGTGCCCCACTCACTGTATTTAATATCTGTTTTAAATTGTGTTCATTCATCACCATTAAAACACAGAGGGAGTACCCATTTTTCTCAGTGGGTACATGCCTAAAAGATGCCAGTAATGTCCATTTCTAGAAATCAGGTATTGATTTGAGTGATTTTAGTAGCTAACAATTACCGAGTACTAACAGGCACACCCTCTGCTGGTGAAACAGGTATCATCATTATCCATATCTATAAAAATTCTGGCACCCATTTTTTTCTGATAATATGTGACACTTTAGCTCTTGTCCTCATGATCAGTTCTATGAAATTGCCTTAGTCATGCAATTTTCACGCAATACTTAATCAGATGGTCCAGCGGTGTTAAACTCTGGGTGGGGTGAGAGGTCAGGAATCGGTCAGAGACCTCGCTGCAGACAGGGGGACACAGCTGAAGTGGACACACTGGACACTGGCAGAAGTGTGCCCCGTGTCGCAAGGCAGCCTCTTCTGCTGCACTTTTGATACAAATTCAGGAGGGAAGAAAGAGGGATCTTATTGCCATCAGAAGGGATCCCAACCAGAACAGCAAGTGGAGCAGAGGGAAGCAAATATTCCTGCCCAGACTACAGATGGCACAAGTCACAGTGAACTCAAAGGAACGTAAGGCAAAGAAATTCCTCATTCATAGTGAAATTTCACAAATTGACTCTCTTGTTCCAAGAAACATGAACTGTTCATTCCTTTTCTTTCTTTAAATGTCTTTATTGATTTCAGAGAGAGGAAAGGAGAGGAAGAGAGAGAGAAACATCAACGATGAGAGTCATTAATCGGCTGCCTCCTGCACGCTCCCTACTGGGGATCGAGCCCACAACCCAGGCATGTTCCCTGACCCGGAATCAAACCCGATCGCCTGGATCCTAGGTCAATGCTCAACCGCTGAGCCATGCCAGCCAGGCCATTCCTTTTTTTTGTAAGAGAGCTGACTTTGTCAATGTCACACAGGTCTGCAGTGACAGAGTGGAATCAGAGTTCATGGGCTTTCTTGTATCTAACATTTTCCTGTAACAGCCACAGCATATCTGCGGCAGATGGAAGTCTGACCGTTTGTGTGAGGATTAGTTCAGTCTAACAACTAGTTTCTGGGCCCTGCTGTGCTGGCCCCTCATGATACAAAATTAAACATCAGGGTCCCCATCCTCAGCATCCGCCGTAAGCCGGAGAGGTGGATCTGGGAGCTAAGAGTACGGAACGAAACTTCCCTATCAATCCTGGTCCTGTGGACTGCACACAACACTTCCTTTCAAGCTCAGGTCTAGAAAATGCCTGGCGGTAACTCAATCATTTACCTTCTCAATCGTTTTCAGAACAACGGGGTAATTGTTGAAGAAATTGGTGTATGTGTTCAACTGGCTTCCAAACTTTAGGAATATTTCTCCCACACCGTGAGCTGGGCCCCATTCCTGTAGCCTGTCTCTCAGGTTATCTAGAAACCGCCTGCAAGACGAGAAAAGAGTGGCCATGAAGTAAGGACTAGTGATAACCTATGCACTTAACAGATGAATCACTTCTCATTAGTGCAGCTGCTTCAGCCTAGTCCTTTATGGCTGGGCTTTTGTCACATACTTTTGTCCTGATACAGAGCAGTCCAGATTTGACAGGACAGGAGGAGCTGGGAAGGGAGGAAGCAGGCTGACTAGAGGGGAATCCCACCTCTTCACCTTAATTCCCAGGCTGGACTCCAAAGGCTGCCTCTGCCTCTCTCACTCCCATACAGCCGGGCAGGCAGGCAGGCAGGGAAGGTTTCTTACAGTCCCCAGAGCAGAATGCTCAGCTCAACTTTAAATGGCCACAACCTGTCCTCGGCCCATTTCCCCGTGAATCTAAGGTTATCCCTCACTCAGCCATCACAGGCCTGGAGAACAGAAGAGGCCAGATCAGCCTCTTTATGTTGTAGGTGTTGGGGCCCAGTGAGGGTAAGAAACGTGTTCCCAGTCATCTGGAGCATTACCAGCAGAGAACCACAAGCTTAGTTTGTCTTTACCACAGAGCAGATGATCCCTCTTTCTGTGTCCTATTACATCCCAAAACATCTACTGTTAAGCTGACCTTGGGTTCTCCAAGCAAAGTATCCTAGTGACTTAGTCCCATTAAATCCTTCGGTTCCTTTCCCATTGCTCCACTAAACACGCTGTCTTCTGCATGAACAATATGTTGACTACAGAATCCCCTGGCACTGACCTCAACTCCTAGTACCATGGCTTTGAACTGAGGTGGGAATTAGCCCCTGAGAATCATCACTACTGGGTGCAGCCCAGTGGCAAGATTCTCTGTCATCTGTGAGATGATCAGAGCCCCCAGGAGAGGCAGAGCCTGCCTGAGCCTCTGAGCAGTTAAGGATTTCAAAAAATACGTATCCAGGAACCACCTGTTGAGACTTAAAATCCGCAGGATGTCAGAGAAAATGATCTGGATATTTGCAGCACTCAGAATTGCTCTGTTTGAGGACAGCGCTGCTTTCAGGGGTGTTACGTAAACATCTCTCACAATTTCCAGCATCTGCACGTATTTTCTCTCACTCTGCAAGAGTTCCCCCACAACTCTCGTGCGCTTTGCGGCCAAGTCCGTCTGGAGCTTTCTCTCCTGTAGAAAAGCATTAAGAATTCAGGGAGAGCACAGTGATTCTTTCTGGGTTTGTGGCTCCCCAGAAAAGCCTGAAAGTTGAAGGAGGCAGAGAAATGGAAGCACTCAGGCAGTCGCTCTGAGATGCACCCTTGCTGGTCTGTGACATGCAGGGTTGATAGGGGACTATGGAGGACCCCGATGACCATCGCTTGACCCCAGTATCACCAAATAGCCCCTCACATTAGGCCGGCGTGGTGCCATAGTAGAGATGGGACTTAAATCTTGGATCCCGAGGGGCAGACTGAGACTCGACTTTTATCCATCCGCCCATCGGATGCGTGATCAGTGTCGAGTGCTAGCTGTGCAATAGGACAGAGTCCCGCCTTCACGGTGTTGGGGGGCGCCTTTGGGTTGCCCACTCTGTTCATTGTCCCCTTTTCCCCCACGTGGTGTTTTATCAATTATCCTGCACGCAGAAGAACTGAAACGAGCTGCCCTCTCACTGCCAAGTAAGCTGCTTCCCACGGGCACGTTATGAAATAGGGAAACTCATGCTCTTCTTTCAGTATTTAGGAAAAAGTACTTAACTTGGGAACTGTGAACCCTGGGTAGCTAGGTTTGCCAAATGTCCTGTGTGGGTTTTTTTCATATTTAATAGTCCGGTTTTATTTTTTTAATGCAGAGGTAAAAGTCATACACTACTGTAGAGAAATCCCACACCCTGTTATTATGTGTGCTGCGTTTATATTTGGAGAAGTTAGTTTTCACTCCTGGGGAACAGGTAATTCTTTTCCTTTTATCTGTACTTTCTGAAAGTTGTAAAATGAGCTTTGCAATAGAAAACAATTATAATACTTAAATTTCTAAAATGTATTGGGCTTGAATTGGAACCTAGAATTACTGATACTCTTAGAACACAATTTCCTGTTTTCCCTCCAGCCCTGAGTATGCCCCATCCTGCCCCCAATAAAAGAACAGTAGTAAAGCACAGGGCTCTGTGATCTTTACCCAAAACAAGTCAGCCAGAAGTTTACGAACTGAAATTAAAATGGAAAAGTAACAAGAGGAAAATTAGAAAACTCCCTGCTTGGAATACTGTAAATACACTGTTCTTAGTGCATCTTATCTTTCAAACGCCTGGTCTGTATATAATGCCTATTTAGATATAATCTAGTAAGTTAAAAATACATCTGGATCCCACATGAGAGCAGGCTTACAGCCCATATTTTTATGCGTATTTGCGTATTTTTGATTTACTGGAGCCGTCCAACGTTTATAATGACTTACGGTTTCAGTTGTTACACTTCTGTTGCCTTAAACTGCTGTCAGGTATTATTCCCCGGTCAGGTGACACCCTATCGGCTCCCTGCCACCTACCCAGCAAGGGCTGCTGTGGGCACTGTGGGCGGCGGGTGTAGCAGGTGTGCCCGCCCGGGCGCTGTGGGCACTGTGGGCAGCGGGTGTAGCAGGTGTGCCCGCCCGGGCGCTGTGGGCACTGTGGGCAGCGGGTGTAGCAGGTGTGCCCGCCCGGGCGCTGTGGGCACTGTGGGCAGCGGGTGTAGCAGGTGTGCCCGCCCGGGCGCTGTGGGCACTGTGGGCAGCGGGTGTAGCAGGTGTGCCCGCCCGGGCGCTGTGGGCACTGTGGGCAGCGGGTGTAGCAGGTGTGCCCGCCCGGCGCTGTGGGCACTGTGGGCGGCGGGTGTGCCCGCCCGGGCGCTGTGGGCACTGTGGGCAGCGGGTGTAGCAGGTGTGCCCGCCCGGGTGCTGTGGGCACTGTGGGCGGCAGGTGTAGCAGGCGTGCCCACCCGGGCGCTGTGGGCACTGTGGGCAGCGGGTGTAGCAGGTGTGCCCGCCCGGGCGCTGTGGGCACTGTGGGCAGCGGGTGTAGCAGGTGTGCCCGCCCGGGCGCTGTGGGCACTGTGGGCAGCGGGTGTAGCAGGTGTGCCCGCCCGGGCGCTGTGGGCACTGTGGGCAGCGGGTGTAGCAGGTGTGCCCGCCCGGGTGCTGTGGGCACTGTGGGCGGCAGGTGTAGCAGGCGTGCCCACCCGGGCGCTGTGGGCACTGTGGGCAGCGGGTGTAGCAGGTGTGCCCGCCCGGGCGCTGTGGGCAGCGGGTGTAGCAGGTGTGCCCGCCCGGGCGCTGTGGGCAGCAGGTGTAGCAGGCGTGCCCACCCGGCGCTGTGGGCACTGTGGGCGGCAGGCGTGCCCGGCTTATGCTGCAGCCTCCGCGCGGCCCGTTCCAGCCCGGGAGACGGAGCCCTGGGCGTGCCCTGACTCTAACCCGCATCTGAAGCGAGCCCGGGCTGGTGGGTGGGTCGGACTGTGAGCCTTATGTGCCCGCGCGGTGTCTTTACCTGCCGCCCTCCCGTCTCCTTAGAAGCGAGGGGAAGCCGCGATGGCCCTTGCTCCCCACACGTGAGCCCCCATCCTCTCCTCTCCGCTCAGCTCACTTCAGAACCGGGAAATAGTCAAAAGAAAAAGCTATTGACTGGGTTCCCCCCATTACATTGGGGAGTTTTTCACCCCTTAAACTTTCTTCTTGAAACTTTCAAGAAAAAAGGAACCAACCAGAATAAAGGCTGAAGTGGTTGGGTGGTTGTTGTTTCTTTTGGGGGAGGGTGTCAGGAGAAAAACAGGTGGAAAATTCTTATTACGTAGTAATTGCTTACCAGCTGCACAAGCACCTCAAAATTTGGATCCTTTTTGCTGAGACTTGGTGCCGTGTCCTGAGGATTGTCTTCCAGAACATTTCTTTCCTGAGGATTAAGTGCAGATCTGATTATCCGGAGACAGGTGACGGGATGTCTGAATGTCCCGGGGCGCTGTGCCCATAGGCGGCCCTCAGTGGCTCTGCCTTTGGCCCTAACTACAGTCTGAGGCACAAGGAATCAAGCACTGGACAAACTGATGTCTCTCTTAAAGTAAATTTTATGTTAAAAATAAAAACAAAACCCTAGCTTTCTCTGAACTGCATTATGCTTGAGAAACTAAATTCAGGGCAGCTCCCTTTCCCCCTGGGAGCCAGGGGAGCGAGACTGCTCTTCAGAAGCTCCCCACAGGCTGAGGGGCCCCCACGTGGTCCTGGGTCACAGGCCTCTGCCTCAGCTCTGCTCTGTCTCTTGTCCATCCAGGGCAAACAGGTTACCTGACTTTTAAGATGCCAGAAGAAAAAGCTCACAGCTCTTTATAAAACAACCCCCTTTTTTCTCCTAGTGAAAATGCATCAGAAACAATTCATGCCCTTTCCAGACCTGTTTCCACATTTAAATATGGCTTATTCTTTCTTCACTTTACCTGTTAATTGTTCTTGTGGTGTCTGTGTAAATTAACAGCATCCCTGGGTCCACTCTAGCCATGGAACAATGGCCTGGTGTTTGTGTTGAGAGCTAATGAGGATGAATGCTCATTACTGCTGCCCTGTGTTGTCAAAGGTAAAACTACCCGCGGTAAGATCTTGATATTCCAGGGTCGAGACTGGGAGAAAATACCAATTTGTAAACAAGACTTATTGTCCTGATTATCTCACTGAATCAAGAATGTATGGATTCTGCCTGGCCGGGCGTGGCTCAGCGGATGAGCATTGACCTAGGATCCAGGAGATCAGAGTTCGATTCCCGGCCAGGGCACATGCTTGGGTTGCAGGCTCCATCCCCGGTGGGGGGCGTGCAGGAGGTGGCCAATCAATGACTCTCTCAACATTGATGTTTCTCTTTCCCTCTCCCCCTCTCCCTTCCTCTCTGAAATCAATAAAGATATATTAAAAAAAAAAAAAAAAAGAATGTATGGATTCTGAATACAGTACTGGCAGAATTATTATTTTTTGCCTGAAGTACTAGCTTCAAATGCACTTCATTTTTCTTTTATGAATATGAATCTCAACCAAGAAAAGAACCACCATTCTTAGTTTCACACAAAAATCTCTTTAGTTATCTCAGGACTCAACTAAAAAAGGCAAAATGCAAATGTCTGACTTTTCCTCCACGACCCAGAATGTGATTCCCACCAATGTGGTGCAGCTTATGCTGTAAGTGGCTTAAATGTTACTCATGATGCTACAGACACCTTTTCAAGAAAATAAAGTTCTTAGAAGAAATGACCAATTGAAGCTTTCCAGGTAGAATTATCATCATTGTCTATGAATTTCTCAAGCACATGTGTCTAACTCTACAGTGAAGCAATGGCATAAAAATACAGCAATAACTTTACCTTCATGAGTAAATTGAATGTTGCCTTTGGGTCAGATTTTGCCAGAATCACATTTCCTTCAACATCTTTGCTCTTTTCACTACATTTCTTCAACAGAAAATATGACAAAAATTCCAGAGGTTTGTCCTGGAAAATCCATACACACACACACAAAATTCATATTTAAAGCATTCATTGGAAATATAGGTCAACAAAAGTGCAGTAGAAAAGACAACATATTTTTTGTAGAGTTTTCCACTTTCTACCTAATTAAAAGTCCAGAAAACAATGTAATGATTATTCAATTAGAGTCAGTAAATGGGACTTTCTAGTTAATTTCATATTCCAGTTACCATGTATGCTGTTGGTTCTCAACTGATTGTCACCATTTGGTTAGGATGCCAAGGTCTTATGGGAGGGCCTCAAGATCTTCGGAACCAAGGCCTCCGAGAGCCTCCGGTGTGTTAACATCCTGCCTGTTCCCATCGTGGGCTCCCCTGCCCCAGGCCACCTCCCTTTCCTGTAGCCTGGGACGGTCCTGGGCCAGGGGTGTGTTCTGTCCACCGCCTCCCCTCGCTATGTCCTGACACGGGGACCGACTTTTCTGGGAGAGTCCCCAAGATTTGTTTCTGACGAAAATGCTTCATCAGGCTTCCCTCTCACTTGTCCCCGAGCAGATGATTGATTTGCTTATTTCTGTTCTTTCGTGTTCCCTTTCCCTTCCTCTCATCTAGCCTTTTGCCCTTCATCTTTTTACATCTGCTTTCACGCATTCTCAGTTTTTCTGTCATATTCTTGTTTTAACTATTGAATTATGTTTATGTGAAATATAAAGCCACTCACGTGTTTTTTAAAGAAGTCACTTCTGACTGAAATTAATCACAACACAGAAAACAGTTCCCAAGGGAGTCAACTTTTAAATCGCCTAGATTTTCCCATTTGTCTATTTTGTGTACCTAATAGATCTTGGGCCCAGAATCTCTCAGTAGCAGTTTTTACATACTGATGTAGTTTTTCTGAGAGAATTGCGCCCCTGGATGGATATACAGATTAAAAAATAAATAAATAAATACAAACTAAAAATTTTACTTAAATGTTGGGGTTTTTGTAGTATGCTTTCTTTTAAAAAATATACGTACAGGATTTTCTTTTGAAAGCTCCGTCAGTCCATCTGCCAGAGCTTGTGCAATCTCTTGGTTATTCAGAATGTTAGTCATACTCATGGTGTCAAACATGAACTGTCCTGTAAATGTAAGGCCATATGCCCTGTAATTAATTTATATGAGAGATGGGATCAAGAAGAAAACAGCTCAGTCCTCACAGTTGCTTTATAGTGGATAAAAACGCAAAGAATAAAAATAAAAATTATATATTATGTCATGAGGATTATCTACGATGATAAAATATAAAATGAACATTAAAAGTACCCACTCTTGCAAAGCTGATGTTGAATAAAATCTATAAAGTGGACAATAAGGAGAGAACACGTGAAAATGAACCTTATAAGTTTAAATTTTAGACTCTCAATCCCACCAAAGATTTCTTCACATTCGCCTTTATCTTTGTGCTCAAATACATAAATATTTTAATCCCATAGAAAATAACATACTAACATACATACAAAGATATCTTTTACATTTAAAAAATATTTTAGACAACATGCATTTATGTGAAAATAATTATCTTCAATTCTGCTTCTTATTACTTAACATATATCATCAAAAATACTTCTATCTTTAAAGAGCTAATCTTTCTACATTTCTGTCTAGTTTTTATATCTGGAAAACACCAGGAAAAATAATTTCTTCCTGTTTATAATTTAATAACTATTTTTAAATATTGGTTGAACACCTACTAAATGTGGTAGAATTAAAACCAAGAAGACAAATGCCTGTTTTGGAGGCATTTATGTAAAGATATATACTGACAACAGATACGTATTGACATAAAAAACGTGCATGCATACTTGTGTGTTACAGCTCTTGCGTAGACAGTAACTGTATAAATTGATGTTAAGTAAGGAGGGATGGCTGGGGAGGGAAGAAAGAAAATAAGGCATAGATCTAATGACTTGATTTATAGGGTGTTTTATTTAGTAAATGGGAAGAGTTAGGGGAAGACTGAATAGGTAACGACGGAGGGAAAACTCATTTACTCATATGGTTAAAAAAAAGTATTTTAAAAAACGGACCGATTTAGGTGAAGATCCTGTTGACACAAGACATTGTTTCCAAAAGCCTCTACGGTGATCATTTGATCATGGATAATGGAGCATATGCAAGAAATTCAATAATGTCCAATAGGCTCAGCAGAGGACCGTGGAATCCGTCACCCAATTGTGCACTTTAGGTGAAAGTACATAGAGCACAGCTGCAGAACAGTCTGAGCCGTGGGTGCTGTGGTGTAAGAGGGGCTCGGCTTTGAGAGCCAAGTGCGCTGGGAAAAGTTCTCTGGCCGAGCAAGCACTTGGGGGGTTTTGTCTAAATAACCTACTGACGCAGGATTCCTAAGACGGCAAAACCTGAAACCAGGAACTAGCTTCGGCATTTTGAAGATGAATATAACTATTTATATTTAATACTTATTAAGTACTACTTCATATTCATTAAGTACTATCTAATATTTATCTTTGTGCATATTCATTACATTGGAAAGGAGAAATGAAAAACCAAGGGAATAAAATAGTGCTGAAGATGTTTAGGAGCCAACCGACCATCTGCGACAGAAGCAGCGAGAGGCCTTACCTGCCATCCTGCCACTGATGCTCTTCGGCAGCTCCTGGAGGAGAGGCCTGAGCTGCTTCCTCACCGACGTCAAGGCGTCTTCCAGCAGGTCCGCGAGGCTGCACCAGGCCAGCAGCTTTGGCTCGAGGAAGTAGATGGAGGGGGGGCCCCTCTCCTGCTGCTGTCCCAGCCAGTCGCTGAGAACTGACATCATTTTCTCCTCTTATTAGTGCAGACATGAGCTCAGGTGAAACAATTCTACTTCTTGTTTATAGCTGTATTTATAACAGCCTTATTCTCCTTTCTCACTAGAAGACTACGATAAACACCCACGGTCTGCTTTCAAAGGTAAAATTAGAAACTCAGAAAGAATACAGTGAATAATAGCAAACGCCCATCTACTCTTTGGTAGATAAGGCTGACATTATACTTGAAATGAAAAGTTAAATAGCTGCTGGATTTGTGCCTCTGGGAGCAGAGTAGGCATCTAGGTAAGAATACACGGTTTTATGTTTCTGTCCTCAAAATGAAACCCAAGGAAACCCAGTCTGCCCGGTTTCCCATCGTGCCGCCCAAAGTCACCCCTGTCGTAGCCAACCCCGGGCCTTTCTTCGTCACGTCCAGCTGCTTGCTCGCTCTCTACAACCTCTCTACATGACCAGTGGGTGCTTGGACAAGTTTCTCTCCTTGCAAATCCATTCCTGAAGGACACAGGGCCGTGTTAAATTGGACTTTCTGTCCTGAATAGATTTACTTGACCCTCCCACCCCCCGTGTTTATTGTGAAATCTTTGTAATTGTTCTTCTAGACAGAGAATAAGAAGAGTGGGGGGAGGAGGGTGAACAGAGGAAGAAGAGACGGAGGAGAAAAGAAAACTCGTTCTATAAACAACAGTGTCCACCCCCTGCTCTGCTCTGCTCTGCTCTGCTCGGTGGATTCTTCTCTCCACAGGGCCAAACATGTTATCATAATATAAACTACAATTAACAAATAACTTCTGTTACAGAACAAAATTAAGTCAATGTGCTCTTCGTTTTATCATTTCCAGTACAAGTTCCCCAATTGTGCCAGTTTTCCCGTCTTCAAAGGCCGCTGACATTGGGGATCAGGGAGCCAGTGCTGTATATAGTTTCTGCATCACCCCAAACCTTCGTAGATAAGAGGTGGGAGTTTTAAAGAAGAGAATGCTGAGGGCGACTGCAGCAGAGCAACTTGGTTCCCTTGCTGGTCAGCCAGCATTACGCGTTTCGATCCAGGATCTTCAGTCTTCGTCTCTAAAGGAAACTTTGCTTTCCGGTGTATTACATCATTGACTGCTTGTCCTCTCCGATCATGTTGCTGAAATGGAACCTGAGCAAGCCTCTTACTCATCTCTCTATTCATCTTTCCAGATGAAACCATATTAATTACATTTACTAAAAATTATTCTTTGTACTTATTATTTCTCTAGATCAGCAACTAAACATGTTTGTTTAACGGTTAAAGATCATGTTTTCAACTGAGTTTTACAAACGATGGCTTGAAGCAAATATTTACAAAAACTAATCCCCTTCTAAGCGAATGACTGAGTGATGGGAAAGGACACAGTTTCAGAGAAGGGATGAAAGACAGTAGCTGGCATGTGCCAGAACCACTATTATTTAGCTACACTTCGTCTTTTGGTGATCCCGGAGCTGGTCAGCCCCCAGATACACTTACTGTGTTGGTAAGAGCCAGTTGCGATCCCAGCAGGAGCAGTAAATAAAGTGCCGGTGAGTTGAGACAGCTGCGAAAGAACTTCTACACCCGCCTCTGCACAAAAATACTCGCATTAGCTTTCTCACAGGTGTTGCCGTGGAACAGGTATTACCGAGGAGCGTAATGAGCTGGCCAGGAAAGGCCACAGCAGGCCCCGTGCCCACTTCAGGCCCCTGGGGGAATAGTTTGTCAGCGCTTTCCAGTTCACCCCTAAGTGCTGAAGTCCAAACACTTCGTTTACGAAGACTGCACAACCGGGTGGGAAAGAGGGCATGAGGTCTGACCTGGTGCTTGCTTTCAACCTCGAACACGCGGGCCAAAGACACAGGAAAGTCTGCTTGTGTTTTCTAAACTGGCCAGACTCCAGGGAGAAGTCTCATTGTAAAAGGATAGATTTAAAACTGATAAACACAGAATGGATACAATGGTCAAAATTTCTCGTGGCGTTAATTTCACTCCTTCAGCGACACCGTATAGATTGAAGCATATTCACTACCTTGATTGATTGTAGTTTCACAGGGTATTGCACATGTCAAAATGTATCCAATTGCACATTTAAATATGTGCAGTTTATTGTATGTCAGTTACACCTTAATAACGCTGTTTTAAAATTTTAATATAATGCCCCCAAAAGATGACTTTCAGGTTTTTGGCTTATGAACTAACTGGGTAAATGACGATATCTGAACTGAGGAATCCTGGGGAGGGGAGGTTCGGAGGCAATGGGGAGTTTGTTCTAGATGCGTTAACTCTGAGAGGCTATTAGAGATGCAAACTAAACATTCATATGAAGATGTTAGGTGGGAGCTAGAGCGGAGTCTGCAGCTCAGAGATACCAGAGCTGGAGCATAGGTTTGGGAGTGTCCGGCATCAGACTGAATTTCGAGCCTTAGGAGTGGATGAGACTGCCCAGGCGGCAGGCGTAGGCATGGGGACGGAGAGCCCAGGGCGGAGCCGGGCACACTTCAAGGCCTTGGCGAGGAGGAGCAGCCAGCGCAGGAGGAGAAGCCGGCGCCACTGCGGTCGGAGGGAAACACGGAGAGCGTGGTACTGGGGAAAGCAAGAGGAGGAGAGCTTCGAGGAGTGTCCGTCTGCATCAAGTGCTGCTGAGAAGTCAAAGCAAAGTGAGGACGGAGAAGGGACCCCTGGATTTGGGCACATGGAAGTCACTTATTTCCTTTCTAAAGCAATTTCAGTAGAGAGAAAGAGACGCGTGTAGGAGCACGAGGAGTGAATGGCAGGTGAGGAAGGTAGAGGCAGAGATCAGTGGTTCTCAAAGTGTGGCCCTCTCAGCAGCAGCAGCGTCACCTGGGACGTGTTAGAAATGAGAATCCTCAGGCCCCAGGCCAGACCCACTGAATCAGGCACGCTAGGGTGGGGCCCAGCGATGTGTATTTTAACAAGACCTCTGGGTGATTCAAATACACACTAAAATTTGAGAACCACTGGTACAGTCACCTCAAAATGTAGAGAGGAAAAGTTTATGATCTCTTTCTTTTTTTTAAATCCTCACGGGAGAATATTTTTTCCATTGCTTTTCAAAAAGAGTAGAAGGGAGAGAGAGAAACATCGATGTGAGAGAGACACATCGATTGGTTATCCCCCGCATGCACCCCGATCGGGGCCAGGGATCGAGCCTGCAACCGAGGTAAGTGCCTGTGGCCAAATCAAACCCAGGACCCTTTAGTCCACGGGCCAACACTTTAACCACTGAACCAAACTGGCTAAGGCATAAGATCTCTCTTTCTCTCTTTCTCTTAGAACAGGAGCTACTACAGGTGTTCCTGATGTGATACGAATGATCCAATAACGACAGAGCACTGAGGCTACAGGAGAGGATTCAAGCGCAGGAGAGCTGAAGTCGGAGATGAAAGGCACTGGGATTCAGTGTCCAAGCGGAGTAGCTGAACTTTGACTTGAGCAGGGTGCTTCCTCCATCATCAACAGGAGGGGAGACAGAGAATGAAGGTAAGAGGTGGGGTAGGTGGTGGGTTTGGTGTTGTGAGGAAAACTGGGGAGTCTTCTTAGGGAAATCAAAGGTGAGTTCAGCAGCCGAGAGAGCGTTATTGGAAAGACTGACCAGGGAGGAGAAGGGGTAAAGTCGTCATCTCGAAGAGTGGAAACATGAATTTACCAAGGAAACGTGGTAGGATTGCTTATCAGCGCTGCAATCCCACGTGGTGTTTATGTCATTGAAGTTAGATCAATAAGAACAGTTGCATTACTTTTCCAACAGTCTTCAGCTGTCTTCGTGCAGGCAGGCATAGGTTTTGCCCATGGCTGTGTTCTCACCAGCACTGGGATTCAGCCAAGTGGGTGGGGACTTAGCCAGAAGAAAGACAAAGGAGCTCAGAGTCCTTGCAAGAGAGTAATGGTAATAATGAACCATTAAATCCAAGTTTAGGAGGGAAGAAACCAAGGACAAAGGCATGGTCATAGAGAGTGAAAAAGTAAGAGCGTGGATTGGAGGTCTTCAGGCAAAGAATCGGTCCAGTGGGAACCCCGAGTACATGCTTTGGAAGTGGTTCTCAGACAAACGCTTGAAGTCCAGGACAGCAGAGGTGACGCGGCTCCTGGGGATGACAAAGCCCAAGAGGGATGCTTGAGGTGGTGGGAAAGAGACTCTGGACTGAGAAACCAGGCTTTTCTGACTCAACCAGGGTCGTGATGGGTCAGCCAGGGGGAAATGACATTTGACAAGAAGTCCAGGGATGGTTTTGAGGGCCCAGAATGGTGGTGGGAAATCTAGCGTTTGAGTGCCATTATGTTTCACTTGAGACAGTTTTTATGTCACCAAGTCCCTTGTGCTTCCCCCTTTTGCTTTACGGTCTTGCCTTTCACTGTTTTACTTCCCACATCCTTTCTTTTCTTTCTACTCCATAGAAAATTTGCTTTGTTCTCATTGTAAAAGGAAGTAATACCAATTTATTACAGAAAATAGAGGCAAGTAAGATAAAAGAAAATTTTAAAAATAAAAAGGAAATCTCACTCATCTTATCCAGCTATTGCTACACACCCTTTCTATGTGTGCACCACCCCTCCTCCCCGCCCAAACACAGGTGTAAACATGGGACCACAATATCCATATTCTCTGTCACATACTCTTTTAACCCTGATTTGAAAAGTCGAAAATTTGCAAAACACATCTAGAGATAGATTCTGTTAATAGTTTCTGTATTTCCTCATAGACTTTTCTATGCATGTGTTTGCATAGTTGAGATTATACAACGGTAGTAACTGTAAAATTTTTTCTACAGTAACTTGTATTTCATTTTCCTTTAAACCCCTTCCCATCTTTTTGTTTTTATCTTTCCCCTGGCTGAAGCTTGCCAGTGAAATTTGAAAATTTAGGACTTTAAAGCTCATAATTCTCTAAAGAAAGGGTAATAAGAAACAGTTTGAGAAAATTTAATATCACACTCCCTCTCCCCCCTGTTCTGCTTGGTAAACAAACCAACCAGCCCAGAGCCCCTGATTGCAGAGCAGCTATTTAACAGATAACCAAAGAGTGAACTTGATTTAATGTTTCTGAAATTTCCCTTCAAGCACTGAAATCAGCTTTGAATCATAGTGGCTGATACTAGACAGGCACTTAAAATTCTCTCAGCAGCCTCAGTGACCAAAGCACTTCACTGTTTCCAGTGTGCTAATGTTAAGGTTTATATTATTACTTATTTGTATAATTTAAGTTTTTATGTTATTTTGATATTCACAAGGTATATATCCTGTAAGGTAAGGTACTATTATCCTAACATTTGTAGGAGGAAACGAAGGTTCACAAACTTGCCTAAGGCCACCCAAGCTGAAGTGGCACGAGTGGGATTCAAGTCCAGGTCCTTGGTCACCAAGTTCATGCTCACGCATTCTGGGTCCAGAACACAGCAGGGAAACTTTCTCAGATTGACCAACTCCGGTTCCTATGCTGGTCAGGCACTTCCCCTGCACTTTCCTATGCAGGCTGACTTGACTGTGTTTTCCAGAAGAAATAGAAATAATGTTCCTTGCTGGCTCTTGTCACCAGTAACTTTTAAAAAAAATTGATTTCAGAGAGAGGAAGGGAGAGGGAGACAGAACATCAATGATGAGAGAGTCATTGATCGGCTGCCTCCTGCACGGCCCCCTACTGGGGATGGAGCCAAAACCTGGGCCTGTGCCCTGACCGGGAATCCAACCGTGACCTCCTGGTTCACAGGTCAATGCTCAACCACTGAGCCACGCCGGCCGGGCACTAGTGACTCTATTTCTACAGGAATGGGTTACTCTAACCACTAATCCCAATGCCCGTTTCCTCTAAATACCTGAGTATATGAGCTATAAAGCAAAAAGAAATAAAGAGCAACTGTGACAGAATCATTTGAACTGAGGGTATGTCACAAATCCACAAAATACCATCACAAAGTAGGCGTGACCGCTGCCTTTCAAAACTGACCTGATGCTCCAAGCGGTACAAAGAGGTCCACGTGACCCCCTTCTTCAGCGGTCACGTAGCTTCCTAATCTCGCCCAGAAGTCTCTCACTTCGGGCCTCAGTAAATTTTTAATACCAATTTTATAGCCTGAGGAAAAAAATCGGAAAGTCACATTACTTTGTAACACTATCATGAACAGAAACTTAGCAGTTTGTGCAAATGGAACCACGATTCAGAAAAAGCCAACATCTGCTCCTGAGACCAAGCTCTGTAGGGCACCCCGGCCTCAGTGCCGCGCCACGTCGCGGCCACCAAAGCTACCGCTGGACTCCACCACGGCCTCGGTGTCCTTCGCACCCTGGGTTTGCCGGCCGCTGTGCCTGTATTGAGGGCTGCGTTTCCGTCTAGCGGTGAGTTACCAGGCCCACGACAGGGCTGAGGGCGGATGGCCTGTCGAGTCCTGGGATTTCACAGCCAAGCTCCAAAGCAGAAACGTTTCACAGCTGTCAGAGAGGCAATTGCCCAGGGCGGAAGCAGTGCTCGGGGGGACAGCGGTGGCTCAGGTCGCCTGAGGGTGCCCGGCCAGGAGCCTCTGCACTCCGAAGCCCAGGACGCCGTGCACAGTGGGCACAGGAGCCCCGCTGGCTCACTCCCACCCCCAGACGCCCAGACACGGCGCAAGGTCCTCTTCGGGTGACTGGATAAAGATTTCACTCTGTTGTTTTTAAGGCAAAAGCTTTTGGGAAAACGCCACAATTACACAGAAGGAAACTTTACTTTCCTGAGGTAGTTTTGTTCTTGTTGCTATTGCTTTAATAAAAGGAAACTAAGAAAAGGAAGCGTCTGGAAGCCTTCCCCATCTGGAGAACAGAAAGCTGAGCCAGGGAACCCTCCCAGGCCCCTTTGCTCCATAGGAGGTGAACCAGCGACCCAGTATAGACTTGCGCTTGGTGCTCCACCGTTTGGAGAAGAGCCGCCGTGTACTTCGTCACACATTTAACCCCCAAATAGCAGCTGTGCTTTAGTCTTAGGGGATATAAGAGTGGAATGTGGAACACGACTTGCTTCAGGCGCAGGTAAACTAAACAAGAAGGGCCAAAAATAAGGCGGAGCTGAACCAGAAGCAGTTGGTTTTTGCTAATAATAGAATTCGCTGGAACTATTCCAAGGTGTTGAGCTCCAGCCGCAGAGAGGGCAGTTTGCTGGGTGACCCGGGTCCTCGCTTGGCCATCTTGTGAGCTCCCTGCCAGCTGACCCCGGCACCTATTCCCTCTCTTCCCTCGCCCCACAAAGAGGGAAGATTCCCAGTTAGTAAAACTTAAGATAATTCCACTTTAGGTACAAGTAAGGAAGGATGCAGGTTACGGTATGGGGAAAAACAGAAACTAAATGATTATTTCTAAACATTCATCATCTCCTTCCCCCCAAAAAGGGTAACCACTGAAATTTTTAAAACAAGTTAATGATACCAGCCAATCCTGTCCTTTGTGGGACAGCCATTTGGAAGCACAATGACTGCTGTTAGGGCACACCCATGTAGAGAGCCTATGGGCGTGACTACTTTGAAAAGGTAGACCGAGTAAAGCAGATTCCCTAACACGGGTGGGCCTCGTTACATCAGTGGGCGGCCTGAACACTCCTGCCTGATTCCTCGGGCTGGGTTACCAACTTCTTAACGAACCGGAACTTCAGTAGTAGGCTCAAGGCCATGCACGTGGACAAAGACCACATCGGTGCAAAGAGGGTTCTTTCCCATCCCATCTTACCTTCGAGTAAATTGATTTCTCTGCTGTCTCCATCGCTAAAAATTCCCACACTCTGTGCCTTCTGCCCATCCAGGGCCTTGTCTATGAGATACAGCAGGTTCTCCAAGGTTCCACCACTGTGCTCGTACACCACAGAAATGACGCCTGCCCTGACACTGTCCACCACCATCTGGAAAATAAAACCGGAGCTGCAGAACCAAGGACCATTACTTTACTTATTAATATTATAGAAAGAGAAAGGTAAGCTTTCTCCTTCACTAGAGTTTTTAAAAATTATTTTTTTCTAATTATAAGAGGAGAAAATGATATGCATTTGTAGTTCTGTCACTCAGAGATAAATTCTATTAACAAGTTAGGTGATTTTCTTCCACCCATACACAGTGACATATATACAACTTTTAAAAAATAATAAAATTGAGATAATTCAATTTCACAGTAGACTTCTTAAATAGGCTGAGTTTTCTTCTAAGTTATGAATTTTTAAATTATAAATATTGATAAATATTTCCCATTTAAATTGAAAACACTTCCTTGAATTCAACACCCAAATAAACTTTTCATTGTGATAAAGTTAACTGATTAGCAATAGATTAGAAAGTCATTGAAGTCATTGATTTTTTGAAAAACCTCATGCCACTTTCTGAAGGTCACTGTTGAACAGTACAGAGAACTGCCACATGGTTAAACCTATTTTTTACCAAACCCCCATTACATTAATAACCAAATAAGTAATTGTGACATAGTCTTATATAAAAAGACAAGTAGGGGAACAGACTTACTTTTTATTTTTTTTATTTTGTTAACCCTTACCTGAGGATATTTTTTCCATTGATTTTTAGAGAAAGTCAAAGGGAGAGGGGGAGGGGGGAGGAGAGAGAGAGAGATTGAGAGAAACATTGATGTGAGAGAGACACATTGAAAGAGATACATCAATAGGTTGCCTCCCACATACCCTAACTGGGGCTTGGAAGACTTGCAACCCAGGTATGTGCCCTTGACCAGGAATTGAACCCATGACCCTTCGGTGCACAGGCTGATGCTCTAACCACTGAGCAACACAGGGCAGGGCAAGAATGGACTTATTTTATACCAGTTTATTCACCCATACTCTGTAACCAGTTATTCTCTGTGCCCAGCATGATGCATTTTTAAACATTAGGGAAACTATCTGTGGCCCACATGGAGATGAAAACTCTTATCTTGCTTCCATGGGGACCTGCTAAGTCAGCCACTGTAAATGATTAAGGTCAATTCCTAGATGCCCAGAGATAGAAGTGATTTCAAATCTTGAAAACAAACATTTGTTGCAAATAGGAATTTTTGGGGGAAAACTGTAGGTAAGCCAATGGAGATAACCTACTAAATGTTCTCTCTTATGTATGTCTCTGTGTGTGTATTAATGTGTATATGTACTTCCTTTATTTTTCTTATTTATATTAACATTAAAATATGTAACTTCAGCCCAGCTCACATGGCTTAGTGGTTGAGCATCAACCTATGATCCAGGAGATAGCGGTTCAATTCCTGGTCAGGGCACATGCCCAGGTTGGGGGCTTGGTCCCCAGTGGGAGGCGTGCAGGAGGCAGGTGATCCATGACTCTCTCATCACTGATGTTCCTAACTTTCTCTCCCTCTCCTTTCCTCTCCCCCAAATCAATAAAGATATATTTAAAACAAACAAAAATAAAAATAAAATAAAAATAAAAAGAATTAATTGGATACCTACTAAATGCAAGGGAGTTTAGGCCTTTAATGTTTTTTTTAAAAATAATTTTCATTTATTGTTATCCTTATTGCTTCTCACTTTTAAAACAGTTTTGGGTCTGTAAATTTCCACTTAGATCAGACAACTTTTCTTTTGGGAGATGAATCATTTTCATACATGTGGCCAAAAGATTGCCATACAATCTCTAGTGTCAATGAAAAAACTTGACTCAGAAAAGGCCTGGCCACTTAACACACCCTGTACCTCATATGCAGGAATCCGAGATGAAATTAATATGAAGTGTGTCTGGGAAGCATGTGAAGGGCTGTCATCATTTTTAAAAACTTCACGCCAATTTTTCCTTGATGATAAAGGGTAGGAATGTCTTCCAAGAACATTACTCCTATAGGGGAAAAAGGGGGAATAAGTGAAGTTCTCATTTTCTCTCTTTTTTTTAACATTTTAAAATTTGAATTGATTTTTTGAGAGGAAGGAAGGGGGAGAGAAATACAGAGATGGAGAGAAACACTGGGCAGTTGCCTCCCACTCCAACCAGGGATGGAACCTGCAACCTAGGTTTGTGTCCTGAGAAGAAATCAAACCCACCACCCCTTGGTGTGCTCCAACCAATGGAGCCACACCTGCCAGGGCTCGTTTCCTCTTGACTTTGATAGTATGTTCTCTGTGTCCACGAGTTATGTTGTGTACGAGGCAGGTGGCCTCAGCAGCTCAGTCTCCCCCTGCAGTTCGGGGAAGAAAGCAAATGGGTCTCCTGGAGGGGGGCAGGGCAGGCAAAGCTGCCCTCTGGGCCTCTCCTCCTCCATCTGTGGGCTACTAGAAATTTCTCTTGGAACTTACTACTTAGCTTTGGTGGGGCACTTAAAATGAATTTAGTAACATACTTCGGGGTTCAAAGTGACATTTTGAAAAGGGACAGCAGAGAGATTTAAGATTTCCTTAATCATCCAGGCCTCACAGTTTTCCAAGTAATGTCACCATTCTCTCCGCAGTCGCCTCCACCCCCGCATTACCATTGGATACACTTATGCCCTACAACACATTTCTGAAAAAAGTGATATTTTTGCTCAATAACTTTATACAGAAAATATACTACATCCGCAGTACGGCCTGTTTGCAGGGTTAAGAATATCTGAAATATTAAATTCAGAAAGCATGCTAAAGACCATTGTTCTTGGTATGTCCAAGAATAAGAGCCATGTAGTTACGAGAGACCTGCGTGTTAGCTAGATGATTCTGGAATGAATTCCTGGTATCAGGGGATGGCCCTGAGCCTTCAGTAGATGGAGGTTCGCTTACCACTTGGGCAAAGCTTCTGAGGAAGCCAAGACACGCTGTTTCTCCAGAGCTTCATGTAGCCCCACTCGATCCCTCACAGTCTGGGGGAGACGTGGCTGGCATTGGGATTCAAACAATCTAGAGCAGCCTGTTCCGCTCGCCCAGGGGGGTCGGACTCGGAATAACTCCTCTGAAAAACAAACAGCAGCAGCCTGGCTGTTTACTGCCCGCTTCTCCCAGCCACGGCTCCATAGATAAAGGCATCAAAAATAAAGCGGGCCCAGGGCAGTGTTCCAAGCGGCAGTCATTACGGCCACTTTTATGGACCCTCTTTGGATTTCCTCTCCTGTCAGCACTGTGGCTGCAAGTTCCCAGTCATTTCAGGTCAAGAAACAAAGCTCAGAGAACAAGCAACTCTTTTCTTGTGGAAACCAGTTAATTTATAGGCTTCCCCTCCATTTCTGTCCTTCTTGGCTTTAAGTAATGTCCCATTTGTTATGATCTCACAGAGGATGAATCATTAGAAAAAAACAAAACCGGGAGAACCCCAATCAGCTTTGCCGATTAGCTTCACACACAAATCAGAAGGCTTAGCTGAAGAGTCCTGTCCCCACTCCCTTTCCACTTAAAAATAAACAAACATAAGCCAGTCAGAGAAAGACAAGAACCACATGATCTCACTCATATGTGGAATCTAATGAACAAAATAAACTGATGAACAAAATAGATCCAGAGACTTAGAACCGTGGAGCAGTGGGATGAATTTCAGAGGGAAGGTGGGAGGGAGTGGGGGGGTTAATCAAAGGACTTAGATGCATATACACCTGACCTGTGGACACACACAATAGTGTGGGGAAGACCTGGGGGGGCGAGGCAGGGTGGATGCCGGGTAGATGGGATTAATGGGGGAAGAAAAGGGACATCTGTAATACTTCCAACAATAAAAAATAAATAAAATAAATAAATACAGCCATTCTTCCTGGTTTTGTTCCCATTTTCACTTCTCATCTTTCACCAATCCCAGTTCTTCTGAACTGTCCTGAATCTATTTCTTTGCTTTTGCCTGTGTTTGTACTTCTCTCCCCTCCTTATCTTTGGCCTTATAAATTTGAGAAAAACTAGGGCAGCAATGGAGGCAGTGATGTTTGACCTTATGTAGTTCATCTGAAATCTATTTTGCTTATTAATTAACTTGAAATAGACACTGAAGGAAAAAAGTGCCTGTCCTGAACATATTTCAGAGATTGCCACCCACTCGCTACTCTAGAAAGACAGCACTGTCTCCCTCTGTGGGAATTTGTGTGTAAATCCGTTGGTTTCTACAACACTGGGTTACTCACTCTGAACGCGTAGTTTAAAATGCTACTCACTCTTGCGCAGTGCAATTTTCTCCCAAGCTCTTTTCCGCAGGCGCCTTTCCCTCTGTCTCTCCCGAAGCTCCTCGTCTTCTGCTCGGGGTTCGTGCTCAGTCCCGTGAGCAGCCGCGGCCTCCCTGGGTGCCAGCCAGCCTAGGCTGGCCACGCAGGCAATGTAATGGTGCTTCCAAGCACCGTATTCCCCATCCGTTGGCGTGTAGGGCAGAAACCACCCCAGCTTGATGCATTTGGGCATCCATAAGCAGTCCTGTGGGGAACGACATGAGAAAGAGGAGTGTGAGGCTTTTTCAAAGGTCAGTTTCCTAGTAATCATGCTCTCAGGTACACGGATAATTTTTAAAAATACTTTGAGATTTCTAGTGCAGTTGACGTGCCATCTAAACTCTACTCTGGGAAATAAAAAACATTCCTTTCTCCATGGCAAAACTATTCTTTGATGAACATATACATTATACATGAATACATGTATTCGTCATCTCTGCATACTCACCTCATGCTCCCATAGCATTTGGTTACTTTAAGCCTAGAGTTCAAATTTCCAGTGACAATAGCCTTTAAACAGGAAGGTGAAATAAAGACATTTAAAAATAAAAACTAAGAGAATTTGTCAGCAGCAAGTTGCATGAAAATAAATATTGAAGAGAATTTAGAAGGAAAATGAGCGATAATAATGGAAGCTCAGAGATGGAGGAAGCCATGAAGAGCAAAAAAAGTAAATATATTGTCACTTATAAGTAAATACTGACTGTATAAAATAATAGTAATAAGAGGGGCTGGAGGAAAAGGTGAAGGGAGTAACAAGTACAAGTTGGTAGTCACAGAATAGTTACAGGAATGTAAATTAGAGCCCAGGGAACATAGTCAATAGCATAATAACTGTGTATGGTGCAGGTGTACCAGAATTATCGGGGGAGGGGCGCTCTGTAAAGTACACGACTGACTGACCACTATGCTGTGCACCTGAAGCTAATGCAGAATAATACTGAATATACACTGTAATTGAAAAATAATAATTAAAAAAAGAAAATAATCGTAATAAAGTCTTGTGAGGTTAATATATATATTTAAATGTTTGTATCTTATATATATTTACATACATGTAAGATGACATATTCCATTAAAATATCTGACAACAAAAGCATAGAAATGGGGGGGCAGGGGGATGGAGTTAAAGGGTTCAAAGCCCTTTAGGATATGCTGTAATCCCTAGGGTGGACGTGAAAGAACTTCTAAAGAATTCATAATTAACAATAAAAATAAATATTTAAGTACTTCAAAAGAAGGCAGTGAGAAAAACAAAATACAAAACACATGGAACAAACAAAAAATGCAAACAGACCAAATTATCCCATGAAAAAAGTCAAAGACTGCTAAATGTTCAAAAACAACCACTACCACCATTTCTGTTTGTAGGACCTTTTTTTTTTTTTTTTTTTTTTTTTTTTTTAAATATAAGAACATAGAAAGGTTGAAAGTAGAAAGAGAACAGTGTAGCATGCAAACACTAAGCCTGGATTTTTTACATCAATAAATTCAGGGCTCGCAGTTGGCTTTTGCCTGTGGCCCCATCACAGAGTGAGGTGTTCTCTGAGATCAGAATCTCAGCGCAAGCCATCCTAGGAAGTGTGTACATGTTAAAGAAGTGAGTTTTTGACTTGTTTTTAAAGTATGTCTATCATTACATTTTGTTAAGTCTTTTAAAAGGAAACAAAGAGACAAATAGGCCCGAGGTAGATTTTCCTTCTACAGGTATTAGCCGAAATTGTGGTTGTACAGCAATTTTCAAGGTGAATTATCATGGATAAAATAATATTATATAGAAACCAAAGCTTAAATGATCTTTTTATGGATGAATGGACTTTTTTAGCCAAGATAAAATATTTTCTAAATCATTGAATATTTTAAAATTATTAAAATTCTATGAATTAGAATAGCACACATTTCTTTACTTATAAAATAAAGTACTGTATTTAACTTATCCTCATTTTTTTGTTTTAAGAATAAGCTAATTATGGTTCAGATTCCCCCAGTTATCTTTAGGGAAGAAAGTTACCCCAATGGCCTCATTACAGATTACTGTTGCATTTGGGCCCTATTACTAGGAATTGACAAGTAGTAAACCTGTTCAGTTAAAAACTTCCAGGGCCAGCTGACTTGTGCAGCCGCACACAGATCTTTTGGACTGAGAAAGGAAAAGATGTAGAGAGAAATGAAGCGTGGTAACACGGTGGAGAAATCCACTTTGGCCAGTTGCATCCTTTCTGAAAACTGGTCATGGACAAACCTAAGAAGAAAGATACAGAAATTTAGTTCAGAACACTGATATCTATGGAATCTACAAAACAATGACTTAAATTGTTGAACTAATGAGTGTAAAATTATTGATAATTGTCTTTCATTACCTTTTTAATGTTTGTAGGATTTATAGTAATAGCCCCTTTTTCATTCCTGATATTGGATAATTTGTGTTTTCTCTCTTTTTTCCTTGGTTACTCTTCCTAGGAGTTTGTCGATTTTATTACTATTTTTTAAAAAAACCAAACAAATAGCTTTTGCTTTCGTAGATTTTTTTTTTGTTTGTCCATTTTCTATTTTATTGATTTTTACTATTCATTATTTCCTTCTACTTACTTTGGGTATAATTTGCTATTTTTCCAATTTTTTTTTTTTTTTATGTAATACTGTTTATTTAATTTCAAAAACATTTCAGCATTCTAAACATATAAAAATAACAAAATGTTCCAAATTGTGTTTAGTACAGAAGGTTCTTGAACTTTCACTGATGACAATGAAGAGCTGTACAGTTTGTTTAAAACCAAACAGTTTAAAACTACCTACCGCACTTAACTAAACAAAGATCCAAACCCTTCCCGGGCCAGCGGATCCCCTTTTCCACAGCTGAGAGTGGCAGGATGAGGTGTCACCATGTCAACCTCAGTTTCCATCGGGTGTCTGTTTCCTTACCCTGAAGGGCTCCCTTTGGCATTTCTTTACTGCAGGTCTTCTAATAACAAATTTTGTCAGTTTCCCTTTATCAAAAGTTTTTTTATTTCCCCTTAACAGTTGTGGTAATATTATGACTCCACTAATTAAGTGTCTGTTTCTGCCATTCCTTCTCCTCTGCATTCTTTCCCCACTTCCATATTATTTTAAACTAAGTCCAAGACATCAGATCATTTTGTCTATAAATTTCAGTGTGTAAACTAAAGGATGGGAACATTAAAAAAAACATATACTCTAATATGATCTTCATACCTAAATAAATTCAACAGTAATTTCTTAATGTGACACCTGTAAAGAAAGCTTTTTTACATGACATCCGTCAAGGAAGCTTCTCGCACTGCACTTCGAGCTGCCTAAGCGCAGATGGATCTTGAATGAAGACAAAATCTAAGCCCTGTCAAAGCGATCGTCTTGGGGCGATAGAGGCCAAAGAGACACTTGACAGCCCATGAAAGATGCATTGTCGGCCCTGCAACCACCAACTACAAAATCAAGCAAACGACAACGAAAATGATTGTCCCCTTTAGGTATTAGCAATAAACATCTGCGACAGTCCCAAGCCACCAGATAGGTGGTCATGGTTGCATAAGAATCGCTAGAACAAGAAAGTTTGGAAGCAATCCAGATGTCAGTGAATCAAACGCTTCACTGGGACTCCTAATCTCCAAACGTCATGGAATTACAGATATTTATGACCAACCTCACAGCTGATTGGAAACTTTGGCAATAAGCACCTACCAGAGCTCACTTACCTCAGGCCACTGAGACCATAGAACTTTTTCTCTCTGCTAAGTGGCTCCTGCTGCCCTGTTACTAGGTCCTAATGGACACAGATGAACTCACTGAAAGAAAAGTCATGACTCTGAACAGATCTGATTCTGCAATGGGTCTTCTCTGACCTAAATTCCCATAGAGTGGGTCAAGCTTCAGAGAGTTTCAATGTGAAATGAAAATGGCATCTCCATTTAGGGACAAAAAGGACCTTAGGTACATTCATGAGCAGGTTGCCAAACACCCATTAGACCCAGAGAGAGTCTTGATCATGAACGCACCCCAACTCTTGGCTTAACCAGAGCCTCATCCACAAGTCTTGGGAGAAGGAAAACAGAATACCGACTGATACACGGAGAGGGAACTGAATTAGAAAATCCGCACTTGGTAGCTATCATAGGAGTAACTGCTTCAGAGAAGAATCATCAATGGACACATCAAACAAGTTTGATGAGAAACAGGATATTTGCATAGACTCAGATATTTTAAACTAAGTAAAAAGTAATCATTCAAATACTTTTTAGTTACTTATTAATTAATAAATACAAAATACTTCATAATTAGTCATCTTAAGCAAGTCATAAAGTCAGCATCACAAGCAATGGGACAAATTAACACAGTTGGTGCCCCGTGTGATCCACTGAGAAGAACACACATCATCGCTTCTGTGTTACTCCTGCCAAGAAGGTAATAACCTGAAATCTCGCAGAAATGTCAGCCAACCACAAATTGGAGGTCATTCAACAACATAACACATCTGTGCTCTTCAAATGTCAAGCAAGAAAAGACAAGGAAACACTGAGCAATTGTTCAGGTGGCTATAGAGACATGAAGATTAGATATAGTAGGAAACCAGGGATTGGATTCTGGATTGAGGAGGAAAGGATGGCGACAGGGGATAGTGCTGGGAAAATGGGGAATATTGAATGGAGCCTGTGGGTTGGACGGTGGTGCTCTGTCGCTGCTGATTTCCTGATGCTGGAGAATGGGCAGTACTTGAGTTTTCAGCAGACTGTCCTTGTTTTCTAGGACACGCTGAAAGGCTTAGGGTTAGTGGGGCATCGCGTTGACAACCTACCCTCGAATGATCAGAATTCTATGGCAAGAAAATGGTAACAATTGAGGAATCCAGGTGAACAGTATCAAGAAATTATACTATATTTGCAACTTTTCTCTAAGTTAAAAATTATTGCAAAGCAAAAAGGTATTTTTAAAGAAGAGGCTACCTGCTTTAGTTCTAAGGTTTAATTGACTGCCTGTTATTGTGCGTGTTTCTACTCTCCTGGTTTTAAGTCCCTGCTCCCTCTTAATCCATGAGGCCTTGTCACAGCCTGAGACAAAAGTGTTTTTTTTAAAATATATATATACATATTTTTATTGATTTCGGAGAGAGGAAGGGAGAGGGAGAGAAAGAAACATCAATGATGAGAGAGAATCACCCATCGGCTGCCTCCTGCTGGGGATCGAACCCGAAACCCGGGCGTGTGCCCTGACCGGGAATTGAACCCCGATTTCCCGGATCATAGGTCGATGCTCAGCAGCCGAGCCACTCTCTCTGGGCAAAACAGAGTGGTTTTAAAATGAACCTGTTGGCATGTCAGTCTGGGGGATGCGTGTGTGTGAGGTAAGCAGGAGGGCAAAGAATGGAGTTGTGCGTGTCCTGGCAGCATGTAGCGTCCACAGGAAATGCCACTTGGGGATCCGCCTGAGTATTCATAGAGATTAGCGCTCAGGCTGAACGAGACGGTGCCAACCGAGCACAGTTAATCCCGGAGGCTCGCTGACCTCACTCGTCGCTGCCTGAGGCCGGCTTCACGGTCCTTCCACTGGCCCTTGACGGACAGTTTGCTTTCGTTTGGAATGAACAGCTCAATAAAATAAGGCGCAAAACAGGAGTGTTCGCAGCCTCCTTTTCAAAGAGGGGTCTCGGCACCTTCAGTGTGTTCATCTCATCTCCCTCCCCACCTTCTGTCTCGTGCCAGGAGAGCAAAAGAGAGGAATTCAGTCTGAGTTACTTTTTAAAGAAAAGCCCAATTAAACATGTTTTGTAGATGTTCCTAGTCTGTGCTGCTCCTACAAGGACATGTTCAAGTATAATGAATGAATCTTAAGCAAGAAGGAAAGAAAATGCTTCAGTCACATTTTAAAAAAATCAGCACGTGAGCCGCAGCGCTGGGCTAGTTTGCAGTAATGACACCGTGGCTCGTTGCATTTTAGTTAATGTTGCAAAGCGATAAATCTGTGAGGAGAAATAACAACATGCAAGGAGACAATGAACACAATGTGCTTTGCTCCTTTATTGTGACAAGGATAGCTTCTTTTAAATAATTCATGATGATACTTTGCAGTGTGCTACTGAACGTACAATGTGTACTTCACAAAAACAACAAGGCTTGTAATATGGGACTTGAATCTAATTCTCTGCTCTTAAATTTCTCATAAGACGTGGAAAGAAGCTGCCAAAATTGTGATGAAAATAACCGGGAGAACAGCTTGGGGAGGTGGCCTGGAGAGGGGCAAGTGGGTCTGGCAGAGGTACCCGTTTTCTAATGCCCAAGTAGCGCCTCTTAGTCTTGTCTGGTGGCTTTGCAAACACTCTGTGGCACGGTAAGGGTCTGTATTAAATTGGTTTCCATGTGGATGCCAATGTCACCCAGAATAATGACTGAGATTGGGGTACAAAGAAAATGGAGAGCGGGGTGCCGAAGTCTTCAGTGAATAAAAGAGCAAAGCTGAGTGCAGGTAAAGCCACAGGAGGGGAGATTGAAGAGTTTTTTTTAAAGCTCTAAAAATAATTCATACATTCCAATTCATAGTTACGTGGATGCACATACGCACACGTTAGACGGTTGTACCTGGGTGGTGGGATTATGGGTGATGGGTATTGTCTTTTTGTTTACCCCCATTTTCCAGCGCTTCTCCAAAAGCCTGGTATTGCTGTTGAATAGACGAGAGGCCCAAAGCTTTCACACGTGTTCCCTCCAGGCGAACACACATCCTACAAGTCTTTGCTTGTCTAGCTCCTACTCTGTCTTCAAACTCCAACTAAATGCCAAATCCTCAGACAGGCCTTTCTGATCCCAAGGGCTAGGTGAGGCCCCCGTTACCTTTCCTTTGTCACTTAGCACAGTCGCAGCTCTTTAATTGATACCTGTTGAGCTGGCCAGGCCTGACTTGGATTGTGGAAAATAAAGGGTAACCCTTGCACACAGACTTGTCATTGTTGGGTACCTGCAGTATGACTCGCCCAGTTATTACGTAACTGTGGCCCATGAGAGACGGTGGTGCTGGGGAAGAGGCAAGAAATTGTATCTGGAGCCAGCATGGTAGATACAAGTCATGTACCTAGTAAAAAGCTTTTTTTTTTTCAACACTATAGGTAACCATATAAGGTAATAATGGGGTTTTTAGGGTGGTATTTCTGGGGTACTGCCACAACCCTCCTCCCTATCGGGCTGACCATTCCGTTCCTGCCCCCCAAACACTTCCCTGGGCAAGGCTCACTCACTGAGCTCTCCCCCCTTAATGCCGCCTCATATCCTTTGCTGAAACCTACATCCTTTATACTCGATGTGCCCTGTTGTGTAACCTAAGCATGATTTCTGTGTTTCCATTCTTGTTGACCCTCAAACTCGCCTTTTTTGGATGTCTGTCTCCTCCAGTGGACTGTAAGTCCCATAAAAGAAGACATGGTCTTACTGGCTGCTCTGTCCCAGCACCTAGTATGGTGCTTATAACTTGAAGGGGGGAAATCAACGCGTGCAAATTAGAATAAAAAATGGAAAAATAATAAAAGTTGAAAATAGAAAAAGGAAAAAATCACTGCTTGTATTAACTTCCTGTTGTTACTGTAACAAATTACCAACAATTCAGTGGCTTAAAGCCATTTGAATTTGTCTTCTCAGAGTTCCGGAGGTCAGAGGCCTGAGGTCCGTTTCACTGGGCTACAGTCAAGGTGTTGGTGAGGCTGGGTCCTTCTGGAGGCTCTGAGGGGAGACTCTGTTTCCTTGCCTTTTTCGGGTTCTAGAGCTGCCTGTCTTCCTTGGCTCATCTTCAAAGCCAGCGGCATAGGACCTTCAGGTCTCTCTGTCCCTCCCACTGTTTCATCACCACATCTTCTCTTCTGACTCTGATGTCTTCCGCATCCCTCCTGAGGATCTCAGAGTCCCAGTAATGCAGGCTACCCACCCCCATCTCATATTCCTTAATCACATCTACACAGTCCCTTTGCCATGTCTCCAGGGATTCAGACAGGGACATATTTGGAGGCCACTATTTAGTCTACCACACGACTCCAGCTTGAGACAAGGAAAGCACCCCAAAATAGTTACAGCAGTGTTAACTTGCACTGTCAGATATCCAATGATAGGCCTGGGCAGTCCCCTTTCTCTGCTTTACAAAAAGTCTTAGTTTACTAAAATATGAACTTCATAGGGCAGGAACTTTTTACACTCGTTACGTGTTGAGTCCCATGCATCCAGAACTGTGCCTAGCACACAGTTGGCACTCAGTAAATATGTGTTAAGTGATGAGTGAATAGGCTTTAGCTTTTGCCACTGACCACTTCCCCTTCTTTAAGTAAAATAATCTCAGCGTGGTGGCCCAGTGGTTCCATGGGAGCTGGCTCCATCCCTGGCTCCACAAGGCCCAAGATGAAGGCTAACTCAATGCCTGAGGCCAGTCCCCTGTCCACAGCCCTTAGTTAGAAGTGAGCATGGACTTAAATTAGTCCAATCAGAGCAAAGCCCCAACAAAGACTCTTTTTCCTTCTGGACACAACGGGGGAAATGTAATAATGGGGCCCTGACTGCCGAAGGCAGAGCAGAGGGAAGACATGAAACAAATTACTGGTTTTATTACTGAACCTCTGCATCAGGCTTTAACTGCAGCCAAACCTACCTCTGGATTTTTCAGTTATATGAGAGTAAAATGTGTCCTTTATTATGTGTGTCAAGTTCAGTGTTACTTACAATGAAGCACATTGTAAAAGCATTAAGTAGCATCACAAGTGAAAGATGAAAAAGCAGGGACAGAACCTGAACCAGTAATTTTGTTTCATTGCATTGAGAACTGGAGGGATGGGACACTCTTGTGGTCTGTGTTCCTGCCTCCAAGGTGGGCTAGAATCAAGAGGTGGAAGAAGCGTTGGGGCCTCCAGGTCCCCCAGGCCCAGTGCCTTACACTTGGCTGTTCACCACATCACCCTGGGAACTTGGGGAAAAACAGCTTTCTCAGCCCCATCCCGGGTGTGCTGGGGTGAAACTCATAGTCTGTGATTTTACAAACTCCGAGTGATTCTGATGGGACTACCCCTTCTCCACATCGGTGAACTTGAGCTCCCACCGGTAGAAGGGCAGCCTGGCAGATCCAGATGCTGATCCCAAAGTCAGGTACAAACGGTTGAACGTATGCAAGGTGGCTTTAAGAGTATGTATAGCTCCTTTTGAAGCCCTGATTAATGAACTACTTAGCCTCTGACTGAGGATCCGAAAGGCCCTCTTCTGTGTGTAAAAAAGACACCTGACTGCTAAATGCTGTTTTGTTTTTCCAAATCCAGCATTCGTAGCTATGTTCTGGAGCCAAACCGGCTAGGGCTCTTTCACCTTTCCTAAACAGTAAGGAAAACCAGGGCAGCTCCAGGGCTAGCAAGGTCAAGGACTCGACAATGTCAAGGGCCAAAGCTTTTCCAAAGCTTTTCCGTATTTTCACTTGGCCTCCTCAGCACATGGCTTTGGTCCTCAGGCTTGCTTATCCCCTGAGGTGGCTCCCAAATGCCTAACTACTGTGAGCACAATTCACACCAACAGAGGCCTCAGGCTAGGAGGTTAGAAGAGGGCGAGTCCCTTCCTCATGTCCCTATTTAAGTCCCCTTGAGTGAAGGAAATGCTCCCAGAAGCTCTCTAGCAGCCACTCTCTTAGGTCTCCTTGGGCAGAATTAATATATATACACATCCTTTCCTAAACCAGACTCCACCTACGGGGATGGAATTGTGATTCGGGCTAATGACTCGCCCTCCAGGACCTGAAGGCACAAGAGGAAAGATCCACCCAGCCTAAGTGTCTGACCAACCCACCATTGTAGCCGCCAGCCACTTCCCTCAAGGCTCTTATTTATCTCAGTCCTGTTCCTCTTTACATTTAAGGCACCCCTGCGGGGTATTTCTTTTTTTATTTTTAAGGTTATTTTATTTTTCACAGTAAGTCCTAAAATGTTTTTAATGATTTTTACTAAAATATAGTTGGCATACAAGGCCGTATCAGGGTGAGGTGTACACCACAGTGATTCGACATTTACAGGCCTTGTGATGTGATCAGCATGGTAAGCCTATCAACCACCCGTCGCCATGCAAAGTTATTACAGCTTTATTGGCTACATTCCCTGCGTTTTACCTGCATCCCCATGGTTGGTTGGTTGTCTTGCTGGAAATCTGACCCCCTTCCTCCACCTTTTCCACTCATCCCTGCACCCCCTCACTGCGGCAACCGTAAGTTTGTTTCTGTATCTGAGTCTGTTTCTGTTTTGTTTGTTGGCTTTTGTTTTTTTAGATTCCACATATAACTGAAGCCATATGGGATTTGCCTTTCTCCGACTGACTTATTTCAATTAGCTTAATACTCTCTAGGTCCATCCATGTTGTCACAAATGGTAGGATTTCGTTCCTTTAGGTGGCTGAGTAATATTCCATTATATATAGTGCCACAGCTTTATTTATCTGTTCACCTATTGATGGGCACCTAGGTTGCTTCCATATCTTATTTTAAATAATTTTAAAATTATTTAAATAATTTTAGAGAATGTTAAATAATTCTGCAATGAATATAGGGGCGCACATATCTTTTCAAATCAGTGGTTTTGTTTTCTTCGGATAAATGCCTGGAAGTGATCATGCTGGGTTATAAGGAGTATTTGTTATTGGGTAAAAGCTGTTTTATTATCTGGCAGTACAACTCCTACTCATTTTTCTTTACATTTAAATTTTTCTTAACCGTCGTTGTTTATTTTCTTTTCTGGGTTAGCTTTAGAATCAGTTTCTCAGGGTCCATAAGGAAGTCCAATTTGGGGATTTTTACTGAGGTTGCATTGAACTTGAAGATTAATTTGGAGAGAATGGGCATCTTTAAACACGGTTCATCGACCTATTTATCCAGGGTTATTTTTTATTACCCTTTAATACAAATTTATGATTTCCTTATTAATGGCCTGGCAATTACCTTTTTACTTTTATACAACACAGATAGGGAAGCAGAGCTGAGAGAAGGAAGAGAGAGAGTTGGGGAGGGAAAGAGGGGGAGGGGAGGGAAGGAGTGCGCGTGGGGGGGTGCGGAGAGAGAAAGATCTAGTAACATTGTTTGATTCCAAGGATCTAGCCCAGCCTGAAGTTAGACAAATCTTACATCAATGAATTCACATCTCTTCTTAGGCTGCTTTGAATTCCATTTCTGTTACTTGCACTTGAAAGCATTCTGACCATGAAATCAAAAGAATAGAGAGGAGGAGGAAAGATGACAACTGTCACGGATGCCTACTGTGCCCTATGGGCATGCTACTTCTGCACCTCAGACTTGCTAGGCCACTTGGGTCTCCCGGGCAGCCACTTCTACACTGATTCTGCTCTAACCCTCCCGGGCATCTCCTAAAGACATTCTTAAACACAGCGTACAGACAGATAGTCACTTAAAACCTTGTCTCCATTTCCCCCTGAATTATCTGTGAATGTGACTCCTCCTACGCAGAGGTTAAGAGGACACTTGGTGGATCTGAAAGCTAATATCACGTGTTTTATAAATGGCCGGTGGCAGCATCGGAGCTGCTGCATTTGGGAAGTTGCCCGATGAACGTCCAGAGGTGCCGTTCACACAGGCGACAGTGGGGCACAGCAGCCCGCGGAGCTGTGTGACACGGCACCCTAGGTCGCACCGCTGTGCATCATTCCTTCTGGATTGCTTTACAGAGGCCTGGAATCAATTAAATAATGAAAAGTCTTGAATGAAGCAAAGTATTAGTAATCGCTTCCGTTAAAAAAAGTTGTAATATCTCGAAAACCTTTCTCCTCCTGCGAACTACCAAATGAACACGTTTTTTCGGATGGCCTTTTTGTTATTGCTGCAGTGGGAGTGTTGCAGACACCTCCGTTCCTTTCGCGGGCCCTCACTGAGCGGCTGCTGTGCAGCTGGTATTGCTCTGAGAGCTAGGGGCAGAAGGCGCTCTTACACTCCAGCGGCCGGGCGGCCAGGAAATAAACCAAGTGCTGTGTGTGGCATTATGTCAGCTGGTGCTAAGTGCTACAAAGGTAAGTGAAACACGATTAAGTAGAGAGACACCAGCTACAAAATGGGAAGTGAGAACTTCAAGTGCAAGGGTTTGCCTAGTGGAAGCCAATGAACTTCCCACCACCCACTCTCCTCCGGTCCCCATCCTCACACAATTAAACGGCTTGGGGGTCTACACTGGGTTTCTCCTTTGAAACTCAAGGGTTTTCTTCCTTAGCTTCAGCCACCCCTAAAAACCACCCCGATAACAAACGCTAATATTTCATACGGTTGCCTCTGACCATCTGATCTAGGTGAAAGGACAGGGGCGTGTCCAGACTATGGGCGGAGGGGAGGGAAGAGCCATGATGACCCCAATTTCAAGACTGTGTTAGATATTTAGAAACCCAGCGTGTCTCTTAACACTCCCCTCTCCTCTCCACTGCGTCCACGCAGAAATACTCTTCCACATGGGCGCGCAGGAACACGCAGCGACGCAGCTGTTCTATATTCAGAATTAACCGAGGAGTACGTTGTCCCTGAAAAACTGACATAGTTTTCCCTCACAGTTCACAACTGAGGTAGCACATCCTTGACCGAGCCCTCCAGGGGCTGCCTGGGAAGAGGGGGGGGTGCTGCAGGGGGACCTGGGGGGCTGTGCTTTCTTAACGTATGTAGGTTGGTGCATTTCCTGCCCTCCAACACCATCTCCAGTTGGCTCGGAGGGAATCAAATAATGAGAGTGAATCCTTCACTGATCATGAATCTCCCTTTCCCCTGACACACACAGAGAGAGAGAGAGAGAGAGAGAGAGAGAGAGAGAGAAATCCATCTCTTGGGAGTGAATTTGCATGAATGTGACCCCACCCACCGGCAAAGCTGCAAGTTCGCACAGCTCCAGCCCTGGACTGAAAGGCCTTTGTGTGGGGCGTTACCTGGTACCGAGCAGAGGCCAGTGGAAACCGGTCTCACCAGTGTGGCTAGGAGACAGACGCAAACTTCTCAGAGGCTTCTCCAAGTGTGGCAGACACAGCCCGGTTTCCTTGAAGGAGTCACGGGAAAGGTCAGCCTAGTCTAGTGGCAGAGGGACGACACCACTGGAAACCATTAGGCACGTGGCCGCATAAGCATGCTGTACTGGGGAGATGCCATGGCCGAGGTCTGTAAAAAGTGCCCGTGGTGAAAAGCGGGTAGAGAAGGCTTCCAAGGAGAGGTGACATTTAAGTCGAGGTGAGAGGGAGCATTTGCCAAAGGGATGGTTTCAGAAGCTGAACCTTTGGAAAATGTCTTAAATGTCATAAAACCCCACTGAAGAAATCTTCTTAAATCACAACAGTATGGAATATTAAGAAAGAAAAATCTTAGATGTTTGAATATAGCTCGCAGAGATGAAGAAGAAACTTGTAAAGGAAACTGTGATAGCGTATTCTGACTCCAACTGCAGTATCCTGTTTAAGCTTTATAGCTGTAACTACCTGCGTTTTTAAAACAATATTATTCAGAAATTACAAAACAAAACATCTAGAACAATAGCTTCTCTGCCTTGAAAACAAGGTATTTTGCACAAATATAACGTGGCTCATGCCTAGAGATTTCAGGCATTCCAAACAATGCTAAATTCTCTCATTTATTCACAAGTTTATCCGCAGTGACTGGGGAGCGAGGACTATTGGAACATCTGTGATTCAAACGAAACACTTCATAACTAAAGTTGATTGCCTGGTCACCATTTGACCCAGCAGTTCCATTCCTAAGAATACCCCTAAAAGAAAGAAACACATCCGCATAGAAACACTGTACACAAACGCTCACGGCAGCATGACACACAGGAGCCAAAATGCACAAACAGTCCACACGCCCGTCAGCTGGTGAGTGGAGAGGGAAATACGGCACATCCACGCAGTGGAGCATTATTGGGCTGTCAAAAGGAAAGCAGTGCTGACGCATGCCACGGAATGATGAGGCTTGAGGACATTCCAGTACACGAAAGCAGCCAGTCACAAAAGACCACATATTGTCTGATCCCATTTACATGAAAAGTCCAGGAAAGACAAATGTATAGAAACAGAAAGTAGATTCCTGGTTTCCCAGGGCTGGAAGGTGGAGGTGGGGAGTGACAGCTAACAGGTAGGGGGTATCTTTCTGGGGTGATGAAACTGTTCTAAACTTAGATTGTGGTGATGCTTGTACAGCTCTGGATTTACTAAAACCATTGACTTGACCCTTTAAATGGATAAATTTTATTGTATGTGAATTATACCCCAATAAAGATGTTTAAAAGAAAGTTGATTACACTAACCTTAATCTAAAAAAAAAAAAAAATGAGTTGGGCTTTTAAGATTTAATGAAAATTGAGCAGAGTTGAGACTGGATTAACTCCGGGCACATGGGATATGTAGACGTTGGTAGATGAGAAGGAACGACTGACTGAAAGAAACGAGGTCGGAGTAGTATAAGAAAGACTTAATCCAGACTTTGGGGAGTGAACTGATTGGTGTTAAACAACAAAAACCACCACCACAAGTTAAAGATGGGTTCAGGGTGCCAAGTCTAGAGACCAGGAATTGACATACAACTTCCCCTAAAATCAGCGGTCCAGAATATGTAATAACAGCTTTGAGGAACTGTGAAATACAAACAGCTCTCTGCAGACACACAGCTGCTAGGAAACAAAGCAAAGCAATTTCACTGAGCAGATTAGTTCCATATCCTAGTCCCACAGAAAGAAGAATTCAGGTACCAGACAAAGGGTGCAATTTCCAGTGACAACGTGTCAGGCCTAATGTTAATAAGCCTCAAAATATACCAGAAGTTCTCTCGTGACCTCTAGTGGTTACAACTAAAATTGCCTGGTCTATGACACGTGAGACTGCGCCACCAAGCAATTACAGATATGGGGTTTGGTCTATTATTTTCTGATCTCGAAAGCTGTTAAGTTGGAGTAAAAGAAAACCTAGCCAATGACTGTCATAAAAAGTTCCCTTCCCTGATTTTTAAGCATTGACCGAAGAGCTATTTTTCTGTGGCTTGTTTTTGCAGCTTCTTCCAACACCACCAGGGAGGTGTCTGTCTCTCTCCAGTGACTTCCAAAGGAAGAGTTACCAACCCACTATGCGCCCAAGGATGCAGGAGAAAGCTGACGACGGAGAAGGTGAGCCAGTAGCTAGGAGAGGGGAAATGGCCGATGGAAAGAGATGGGCAGGAAAAAGTGGGAGGCAGGTACTGCAAACTCATATAAGCCAATCTGGTCTTGCACAAGTCTCAAGTACTTACTTTTTGGTAGCTGCCGAAGAAGTTCAGAGTCCCCCCAACCTCACCATCAGGTTGCAGTGAAAACCACTCACACCAGGTGATGCCACACTTAGAGTTTTACTAAGCAAACCTTAGCAAATGAGCCCAAACCAGTGCTCACGGTCTCTTCTGCAGGCTTAAGTCCCAGCTCCCTGTCCTTTGGGTGAAAGGTTCACTCAATTGAGCAAAGACAAGAAACAGTACAAGTTCCAGAAACAGGACTCTATCATTACCTTTGTTGTTGACCTCAGGCTACCAGAAATCCCCAGCCTGACAAAGCTGTTTACTTGGGGATGAAGCTGGGAAGCCATCCTTTCAAGCACCTGCTAGCAGCCGGGCTGGGTTCTTCAACCGTGTCCAGGCACGCTGCAGGGCTCTCTGGAATATTTTGGTCTGTCCCACATCTTTAATTTCACCAGAGAGTCTCCATTTCTAACATCCATCTGACAAGTTAACCAGCCACTGGTTGCTCTGATAATAACGAAGGTTGGATATTTGCTATGTTAGTTAGCAAAGTATCTGGTGACAGCGGAGACTGTGATCTTTCCAATACATGCTAGCTAACCACCCCTACCCCTGGTATTTCAACTCACCCCTTCAAATGTCACACCGTCTTTGCTGGAGGATTTAAAAGCAAATTGTGGACATAACAGAAGAAGTGTCAGGACAAGAACAAGGATACATTGGTCCTCAGGGACCACTGCTGTGCAAGTCTTGCCTTTGCTCCTCAGTGTTGCTACTGTGGTTACTTCTCAGATATTTTTCAGATACATGCATTCATGTAACCAATATTTATGGAGTGCCTACCTGTGTACCAGATAGCTACTTGATACACCGTCTGTCTGATAGTTCCGAGGAGGGAATACTAAGGGAATTAAAATACTAAGGGAATGTGAAACATTCTCTGGCTGAAGCTATTTACATGTTTTTGCAAAAACTACACATCCCACTGAGGAATGAAGATGTTAAAGCCCCAGCGATTCTATGTCACCCTCAAGGAAAAAGCAGCAGAAGAGTCTGTTTATAAACCCTCCAATATCAATGGCTTTGTTTCTTCCTAGGGGAAAAAAACCCTTGAAGGTTATATAAGCACTTTACTACATTTTATTTTCTTTAGGGAACTAATGATAATCACATCAATAAGCTACATTTACCTTAATTGTGATTTAGTGCATCGTAGAAGTATCGCGAATAAGAAGTCTTGACGTTGCTTGTTAGTCCAGAGGTCAAACCAATGACTTATAAGAGCAACTCTTTCCTGAAAGAGCTATAAAGGGGGGTAAATGGCATTTTACTGTATAGTTTCATACAGTCTGAGTTGCTAAGCAATCCTTAGGCAATCTAGCTACCTCACGCTCATATTTGCATAGCATTTACAGTCCACAAAGCCCTTTCCACGCGCAGTGGAGGCCTCTCCCTTCGGAGTGACCTGCTTTTATCCAGGGTACAGACAAGCCTAGGCTTGTTGGGTGGGCTGGTGGGAGAGGCTGGTGGAGATACAATTACAGAGGGGCCCAAGGAGGCCTCTTTCAGAACAAAGAGGTAAAGAACCCTGGCTCTTGTTTCCACCTTGGCTAAGGTGGCCTGGGGAAACAGATTCCAAATATTTTATCTGGAAAACACAAACAGGCTACCCTTGTTGAACTGGGAAAACAAGGCCCTTCGAAGTAGGTATGATTTCACTAACCCACAGTCCTGTATCTTCAGAGCACCCACCAAAAGGAAAGTTAATAAATCTTGCTACAGAGCCATTGTTAGATGTCTCCAGGAAAGACATATACCAAGAGCCAGTATCCCCCCCAAACCTGGTTTCAGACCAACTTTGCTGAGATGCCATATACAAGCTCACTGGCTTATTACTCAGTCGGGCCTGGGGTCCAGCCCAGATGGGCTCCTTCCCTTGTGAACGGGCCTGAGCCTCGCAGGAGCTCTGAGGGCCCAGCCAGCCATCTCCACTAAGGTCTGACAGAGCCGTCCAAGGACTGCATCCTGCGCTACCTTTCAGAGGGGACATCCCCAGGCCATGGAACCACACAGTTGGCACAGGAGGGAAGAGAGGATTAAAGAAACAGAGAGAAATACACAGGGGCGGGGTAAATTACCAGCCGCCATTACCTAAAAGATAAATTTTAAGTAAGGATACAAAATAACAACAACAATAATAATACAAATAAATAATATAATAATTAATAAATAAATAATACAAGAATAAACTCTGTGTTTCATGAACTCACAACTATAAACCTACTTTTTAAAAATCATCATCCAAGGATATATTTCTATTGATTTCAGAGAGAGAGGAAGGGGGGAGAGAGAGAGAGAGAGAGAGAGAAACATCAATGTGAGAGAGAAACATGGATTGGTTACCTCCCGTAGGCGCCCCAACCAGGTACTGAACCCACAACCTGGGTATGTGCCCTGACCGGGAATGGAACCTGCAGCCTTTCTGATGCACATGGCAACTCTCCAACCAACTGAGCCACCCGGCCAGGGCTATAAACCTACTTTTGCCCACCCCTGTACATTAACACTCTCCACACCACCAAAAGCACCTCATCTTTTTTCTTTCCTATCACAGTAAACAGTGTTTTCTGGAGGTTTCTATCTTGTCCCTGGAGGTACAAAGGAAAGGGGAAACAGATCTGGAGTCTTCCGTAAGGTAGGAGTTAGAGATTGGGGTGAGAAGAAACCGTCTTCAGTGCAGAAAAATATAGGTTTATTTTTGTTCAAAGTGACTCAAAAACTAAATTCTTTAGGGGTGTTTTAAAAAAAAATTTTGGCAACATGAGACCCAATATATCCCAGGTAAATGAGCCTTACAAATTTACGCTTGTTTTATTCTAGAGTCTGTAACTCACCTGTCTGTTTAATGCGTTGTTGCTAAACGGTGTCCAGGCACTGAATCTTGTGTGGAAGCTCTCCTTTTCCAGGGTCTTCCTGGAAGAATCCCCAGCTGACATCTCCGCAGATCCTTTCCTTCCGGGCCTAGAAACTATAGGTTCATGTCAATAGATGTTTCTTTAAGCTCACCTAGAAACATCCAGGATATTGATATTGTCCTTATAGGAATTAAATAACTACAGCAGTTCATCTACATGTATGTCCATGGAAATCAGCCAGACAAATACACCCGGGAAGTCCCTGTAGCCCAGCCATCCTAATTTGTTCTGTCCTCACCGAATTGCACCCAAAAGTGAATCTAAACCAGAGTTGTCTTTCACTTTGCTGGAAAATGACTCAGAAACTGGAGTGATTGTGTCAACCTATGGAACTATGAAAAATGATGATTCCTGTTTCAAGCTACTAAATGTCAGGACGGGATGTTATCCAGCACAGACTGACAAAACCATGTGTTGGTGTGCATCCAGAGCTCGCAGGTACAGCTGGTGTGACATAAGTACTTCAAAAATGGTTTGGCATTGTTTCCTAAAGTTGAACATGTGCGTACACTTGACCCAACAGAAAAACATGAGCATGTGAAAGATATATCCATAACAATATTCACAGCTGCATCAGACAGCTCCAAACTGGGAAAAGCCCAAGGATCCATCTACAGTTGTCACATATTCATGGAACAGGGTGCTATACATCAGTGAACAATCTGCTGCTACACACAAAAATATGTAGGACTCACACACATAAAACATTACACAAAACAAGCTGAAAACAAAGCAATACATTTTGTATGGTTTAATTTATGCAAAGTTCTATGCTGTAGTGTTAGAAGTTGGGATGGTGGTTACTTTCAGGGAGAGAAAGAGGGTAATGACAGGGAGGGACATGAGAGGTGATTCTGAGGTGCTGGTACTGATCTGGTGGTGGGAGCCCAGGTGAGTCATTTTGTCATTGAGTTCTATACTTACGATCTGCATATTTTTCTATATCTTCTTTCAACCAAGATGTTTTAAAAAAGATATCATTTACAATAATATGAAACATTATGAAGTACCTAAAGAAATCAAAGCTACAAACTTTATAAAGAAAATTATAAAACTTTACTGAAAAACATTTTTAAAGACTAAAATAAAAGGAGAGATATGTTTTATTCATGAATTAGAGACTTAAAAGAATGAAAAGATTAATTCTTTTCAAGTTGATCTATAGATTCAATGCAATCTCAATTTAAAAAATCCCAAGAGCCCGGCCGGGCGTGGCTCAGGGGTTGAGCGTCGACCTAGAATCCAGGCGATCGCGGTTTGATTCCCGGTCAGGGCACATGCCCGGGTTGCGGGCTCAATCAGTGATTCTCTCATCATTGATGTTTCTGTCTCTCTCTCTCCCCCTCCTTTCCTCTCTCTGAAATCAATAAAGATAGATTAAAAAAATAAATAAATAAATAAAATAAAAATAAAAAATCCCAAGACATATTGTGGGGGGCGGGAGTGCGTATCTGAAAAGCTGATTCTAAAATATTTATGAGAGTTTAAAGGGCAAAAAATAGTCAAGACTGTTTGGAAGAACCAGGGAGGGAGATGTGTTTCTAGATATCAAGACTCACTATAAAGCTGGAGTAACAGGATGACATGGTATGAGTATGGAGACAGACATCTAAACAAGGGAACACTGGTTAGATAAATCAAAGAGGAAGAGATGAATTCTTCCACTTATAGAAAACAGAGTATCTGTTTAAAAAAAGAGAAAAGAAATAGGGACCCTTTCACACACACACACACACACACACTAACTGAAGGCTTTTTTATATATATAATCAATTACATATGGTTTGTGAATCCCCAGAAGACAAAAGTAGAACCAATGGATGATGTCAGAGAAACAGACTTTGGATCGATCTAAGTGAGAAAACCACCACTTCAGCAGCTTTAGCTGTCTCAGGAGGTTATGTCCAGTACTGCAGATACTAAAACACAAATTCTCTGACCACTTGTCAGTGAAAGTCTAGCTGGGATTCAAACATCAGAAATGTCTACGTTTCTAAGCAACCGTCTGTTGCTATAAATTCCAAGGAGGGTGAACAATGGGGCCTGGAATAGCTGAAAACACTCGACTGCAGAGCCGGAGACTTCGAGAAAACGACAAACATTTGCCTCTACTCTTACTACACTTTCATCAGATAGAAGCATATTTTGAAAACGAACATATTGGAAAGACATATCATATTAGCACAATTTTAGAAATATTACAAGGGCAACACGACAGCTCCAAATTTGGATCCCTGCTCTCACCACCTCACCCCGAAAACTGAAGCTTTACAAGTAATTAGTCTCTGAGCCTCAGTTTCCTCATGTGTAAAACAAGACGGTGATGTATCTTGGTGAACTATAGTGTAATAATGTGTGGTTCAGAGAAAAACCTCATAGCAATGTGGAAACTAAATACCTACTTCTGAATCAACATTAAATCAAAACAAATCCTGAGTTTCGTAAGATGCCCAGCTGTTGTTATGCGAAATCCCTCCAAGAGGCGACAGAAGGGATTTTTATTTAGCAAGTTCTCAAAATTATTATACTTCATGTTAAGGGATGACTAAATTACACAATGAACCAACCATTGCGGGTGTACAGAACATCATATATAGATATAGATATTATAAATATAGATATGGATAGATAAATTATCACAGGATTATCTTTATTCTCTAACATGTCAATTTTGCTGACTCTTCAACCCAGGGAGAAATGGCATGCTGACAATCATTACTTCTTCAAATGAAATGATTTCTTTTCATAGTCAAGCATTTTCTATTTCTCCAAATAGTAGCTCCATAAGATATTTATAGATGTTTCCCAGAAAAACAGGATCCATGGTTCAGTTTGCTTGGGAAATGCTTGACTGAACAAAATTAAATATGTTTCTTTTTGTAGGATGTTTTAGAAACTTTAATATTTCCAAGAGGAGGAAATAGTATGTAGCATTTTTCTTGTTCATTATTATAAGAGCCTATCATAGTGTCTATTGGTTATCTAGTGTGTAACAAATCTAATGCTGTGTAACAAACAGTCCCAAAACTTACTGGCTTCAAAAAACAAACATTATTATCTCAGTTTCTGTCAGGAGTCAAGGCATGGCTCAGGGTCTTTCACGATCCAAGTGTCAGCGGGAGCTGAAGTTATCCCAAAGCCAGACTAGGGAATGATCTACTTCCAAGTTCATGAAAGTGGTTGTTGGCCAGATTCAGTTCTTTATGGGCAGCTGGAACAAGGACCTCAGTTCTTTGCTCACCTCCCATAGGGCCTCTCCATAGCTTAGCTCACAAAATGGCATCTGGCCAAGTGAGCAAGTGAAAGAGCAAAAGAGGGTAGGCAAGTTGGAAGCCAGAGTCTTTGTGTAACATAGTCTCAGAAGTGATATACCATCACTTTAAAAAAAGTCTTTATTGATTTCAGAGAGAGGAAGGGAGAGGGAGAGAGAGAGATAAAAACATCATTGATGAGAGAGTCACTGATCGGCTGCCTCCTGCACACCCCCGACTGGGGATGGAGCCTGCCACCCGGGCATGTGCCCTGACCAGGAATCGAACCTCAATCTCCTGGATCTTAGGTTGATGCTCAACCACTGAGCCACGCCTGGCTGGGCTATGCCATCACTTGTGATTAGTCAGAACAGGAGTCAACAAACATGGTCAGCAGGCCATCACTGCTGCCACTCATTTTTGTTTTAAAATAAAGTTTTACTGGAACACAGCTAATCATATAACTACAACAGCAGAACTGAGTGACTGGGAAAGAGACCATTGGCCTACAAAGCTAAAATTATTTACTACCTGGCCCTTTACAGAAAACTTTGGCACTCGTGCATTAGAAGCAGGTCCAGCCAATACTTGAGGGGAGGGATTCACAAGGGCATGGACACCAGAAAGTTGGGGTCATTGGGAGTCATTTTAGAAACTGCCTACCACATAGCACCTGCACACGAGTAGGAATTTGATGAGTATTTGGTGAGTAAATGAATAATTGTTCACATTCTACCAATTTTCCAAATTTGAGGGCTGAAAGGCAAGTTAGCAGCTAAGAAAAAGCCAAACTCCTTCACTGATTATTAGGATTTGACAACTGTGTCACCACTGTGACAATTTATCAACTTACGTGATCTTCTTAGTAATTTCCATCATTACGTTAAATGAGTTACATGGTACAGTGAGCTTAGGACTGACTTATTAGGTAGCTCTGACAGATTATTGTTTCATGACAGCGAATTGGAAGACAGGGAAGTATTTTAGGGCACTTACTTGAGATGAGAATTCACTCTGGGGCCAGAATACTGACTGGATTATGCCTACAATATGGCAGTCACCAGTATCTTCTAATACCTTTAGAAATAGGCACCTGGCATTTCTTCCTTAAGAAACTTTTAGATTCTATGCATTCGAAAAAGTGTATTAGCCAGTCTTCCTCCTAAAACACAAAGAAGGAATGAACTACTGGGGGTGGAGAAAAAAATTAATCCTTTAAATATGCCCCCAAGAGGTAATCTGGTTCTAAAGGTGGCAGACAAGAAACAGAGTGAAAGAAAAGTGCATGTGATTAGTGAAAAAACAGAAATTAAAGACTATTCCAGTTAAATAAAATGTCCTATTCAGGGCATGTAAAAACATGACTTGTTTTGAACATAAGCTGGTATATAACTTTTACTAAATGCACACATTAATGAAAGTGATAGCATGTTTTGAGGAAATGTGTTACTGGATAGCCAAAAGTGCACATAATCAAATGCTGGATTTGCTCAGTTTAAAGCTTATGACAAGCAACTGTACTCTTTACATTCATTCAGGAAAAATAACCAGCGATGTTGCTCTAAAACATTCAAATTCCTCATCCTACTTTCTCTCCCTGAAATAATTGTTAGAGCATGATTTCTGAGGTTCCTGGGGTGCACGAATGTCAAGGTGGGCCTGGAAACAACTGCTGGATTGTGCTCCCTTTAATACAGATGATGCCCAGATATTCTGATACTTACGGCAAGATTTATTAATAAGCACAGCATACGTCCTTTTAAAAAGATAAATATACCTAAGTACCACAGTTTAATTACTTTTTCTCTTCATCAAACCTCAGCCTATCAGCTCAGAGCTACACGCTCACAACCACGAACTGCATTCGCCGCAGAAGTTTCTCCTTCCCCACCTCCCAGGCAGGCCCAGGGCGCCCGCCCACGCTCCTGGAGAACCTGAGCAGCTCCACACTCCCCCAAAACACCGAAGCGGCGCGGGGAGAAACACAGTCCCTGCGCTGGGCCAGGGGTGAGGCGGGCTGTGACGCGCAAACTCACCTCCCGCAGGGTGTTCCTTTGGATAGGGGTGGGGGCTCCCCTCCTCTCCCCGCCCCCACCCCACTTTCTACATTTTGGACTCCATGGCAGGAAAGAGGGTGACAACTGGCAGATGGAGGGAGTTTGATGGTGTCACTTCGGAGTCCTGTGAAAACCAGTGTCTCCCACGGTGGCCCCAAACTCGGCTTGATTCCGTCTCTTACCCGCGAGCGCTCCGGGGTGAGCGCTCCCGCCCTGTCCCGCGCCAGCCCGGCCCCCGGAGACGGTTCTCCGCAGCGCCTCCTGCTGGATAACGACGCGGCGGTTCAGGTTCTGCAGGGTTCCCCCCCCCCCCCACGGCGCTGCTCGGGGGGGGGGGGGGGGGGGCCGTCCCGAGGCCGCCTGGGGCAGCGACACCAGCCCGGGCGCCCCAAGCAAAAGATGCGCCCACAGCCAAGGGCTTTACCTCCGGGAGGCGGCCGGAGACCCGCGCGGAGCAGCCGCCAGCTTTCGGACCCTGCAGGGAAATCAGGAGCTAGACCTCCCCTGCAGCCTGGGGCGGGGGGGGGGGGGGGGGGGGCTGTTTCCATAGGGACCCGACAACAGGGCCCCGCCCCCTCCGCCCTGAGGGTTGGGGGGGGCACCCACATGAGCACTGGGATTTCCTGGCCTGAGCACCCAGAAGCCCGGGTAAGACGCCAGGCTGCAGCGGGGACCTGGGTGCCCGAGCCGGCGTCTGCTCGGTCTCAGAGCAAGCTGGCCATCTGAAGGCGCGGGACGGGAAAGGTGGGGTTTATCTCCGGTAAACCCTCAGAACAGCCTGCCTCACTGTTGTCCATTTTAGAATTACGCAGAAGGCACCAAAACCAAAAGGCATCCTCTTCGTTGGTTTCTAACGATTCTGGTCAGAATGTCTTTAGTTATTGTGAAGCCTTGATGTGTTTTCTTTCTTTCTATGCAGATGAATAGTTATTGCCATGGAAAGATAGGCATAATATGAGAAGCAGGTTAGAAAACCATCTAAATAATATAACTTTTGTAAATAAACAAGTTTAAGAAGTCTGGAAGTTAGTTTGCTCTTAGTATTTTTTAAGTCACCTGTAATTGAAATTTATAAGAAATATGCAACATCCATACAATAAACTTTATTCTAAGCCAGGCACCTCATTTCCCCCCAGTTGCCTTTAACGTGGTTAAGTTGTGTAAAAAGATAGTTACCTGGGGCCCACGTGGGGTCCCTTGACGCAAAGGGCAAATGAATGAACAAGGCCAAGCGCTGCTGTCACTAACCCACAGGAAACAGCTTTGCTTTGCTCTCTCAGGACCCATCCAAGAAAAATATGTCCCATGGCAGTTTCCTTTTATTGTGTCAGGCCCCAGCGTGCTGTCCCCTCCCCCCTAGTCCCTACTCTCTCAACCCGACAGAAACATTTCCTGGGTTGTATTTGATCTTCTAGTGATTTTCTCATTTATAACAGGAATATTAAAAAGACTTATTAGATAAATTGAAAAAAATTATTTTAACTCAGATTCTCCCAAATTACTAAAACCATCATTTAAAAAAATTATCATTTAGTGGGTTCCGACTCTCGCCACCCCCAATTAGGTGCTTGTTTCTGTGGCCTGGAAAAAAGGAGGCAGGAACATGGAGGCCTCTTCTCTACAGTGAAGGCAGGTGGGCAAGTGAGCGAGGAACCGATAAACAAAATGTGATACATCCAGAAGATGGAATATGATCTGGCTGTGAAGAGAGATGAAGTACTGATACATGCTACATGAATGAACTTTGAAAACAGCACACTGAGTAGGAGAAACCAGTCACGAAACACCGTGTACTGTATGATTCCACTTGAAGAGAATGTCCAGATTAGGCAAATTCATGGACAGAAAGTAGATTACCAGTTAGTTACCAAACCCTGGGGGTTCTGGATGGTGGTGAGTGAGTGACTGTTAATGGGTTTCTTTTTGGAGTGATGAGTTAGATATGGTGATGGGCGCACAACTCTCTGAATGTACTAAAAACCACTGAACTGTACACTTGAAAATGGTAAATGCTATCTATGGTATATGGATTATTTCAATCAAGCTGTTTGAAAAGGGTGATGAAGCTAATGTTTGCTGAACATTACTGGTGTCAGCTATTGTGTTAAGCATCTTAGTACACACTCTTTTACTTCATAACAACCACTAGGACTTGGTTATTAACCTTTTACAGTAAAAATAAAAATTAAATTCAGATAAACTGAGTAAATGTACATGAAAGTACAGCTAAGGAGCAGAATGGGGATTTAAATCAAGGTCTAACATGCTTTTTATTACAGCCACATTTAAATGTGCAAAAGGTGCAAAATTTGCAAGAAAGTTTCAGAACCTCAAATTTTATGAGCACAGTTTATTTTTGAGAACTGAACTCTCCTATTCCCAGATTGAAGACTACAGGCTTCTTCCAAACAGACAACAGAGACAAATTTAAAACAACCACTTTATTAAAAATAGCAAATTTCACAAATACTCATTTAACATTTTGTTACCACTGGCCATTGGCAGACACACCGTGTGTGTACTGATTGTCTAACGTAAACTGAAGCTGGGCTGCCACAAAAAGCCTGTGCATCATCAACTTAGAACAAGAGTGGCATTAAGTTCGGTGAGCTCAGGAAGGATAAATCTCAGCCCTATCAACAACATTGAGCACAATGCACTTCAAGTATAACCCCGTAAGGCAACAACAATAAGCAGAGCAGCACAACCTTTGTACCACGTTTCCTGACGAAGCCTTCGACACGGCCTAGGCCTCCAGTTATGGTGAATTACAGCAAGTCTAAGGTACTAAAAGCAGTTATGTGAAAACGATCATTGCACTTGCACTTTAATTACTTTAATTCCTGATTGTGGAAGATGATTCTGCTGCTGGATTCAGCTGGAAAAGGAAAGAATGCTGCTTTTCTTCAAACCACAAGAAAGCAGATGATTTCAGTTTAGCTGGTAGAAGTATTGGGAACATCTTGTGCATCTGTCAAATGGAGTTTTTGTCTGAATTCATGAGTTAAGAAGGTTCATTCTATAATAAGTACTTCTTTTAAATTTCTAGAAATTACACTCAGGAGCTAAGAGACAGGCATTAAAAAAAAGAAATATGTTTAAAGGGAAAGTGCCTATGTTGCTATTGAGAAACTTAGAAGTGATGAGACAATTATTAAATATAGTAAAGTAATTATACTATGTCTAGAATTTGAAGACTTTCAAAAAGATCACTGACTCAAGACTAAAATTCAGCAATTAACAACAGCATGTGTTATGGTAATAATAGTAATTTACATATATATGTAAACATATATATATACATGCAGACACACACACACTTTGTGTGTATATATATGTATATATATATATATGTATATATATATATATATACATATATATATATAAAATGTGGTTTGGAAAATTTCACATACACATTGTTATATGTAGCAATCACCGTAAGTATATTAGTAGGACACTGAGAGGTTAAACAATTCGCCCAACGTTACATTACCAAAACGTGGAACCAAATTTCAAAAATTAAATCTCTTGACTCTACAATATCCTTTCTAGTATCTCATTTTTGGTTGAAAGGGGATGTCTTAGCTCTCAAATTAAATTATTTCATAGGTAGGGTCATTTCTTATTGTTCTTATGTACCTCACATTGTGCCTATCACTATGCAAAAAAAAAAAATCTTGGAAAGTTCCTGAAATAATTGCTCTAAACTGAAATGTCAAAACCTGAATATTTTACATGTACCTACATGGTTTCCTTTAAGCAACTCCTATGATATGTTTTGTACACTTAATTATGAAAATTTCATTTCACAAGCTATTCTATTTTATGCGTTTAAAATATTCTATGTAATAATATTAAGTTAAGCATGCTATATCGGGATATCCAACTGCCATTTAGCCTCAGAATCTAAGATTCAAAATAATTTATATGACAACTAGCTTAATCCTCAATTCTCTTGATTAAAAAATTTTTTTAAATTTGTTTTAAAAATACAAAAACAATACAAAGTAAAGCAGCACAAACCAGAAACAAAACAACTAGAGAATTACATTTGGCAAACCAAAGGGGAAGAAAGATGGCTCTTGTAAACAGTAGTGGGTACCTTTGTTCACTATATGTAAAAAGCACATTTTTAAAACACGACTGGGACTATTTCCCAGAAATTATAATTTGTAGACTTTTGAATGTTAATATTAGGCAAAGGATACATGGAAGAATTCAATTCTTCTAACTGTAACACAAAGAAACACATTTAATTTTAATTTCTATAAGAGAAATACAATATCATAACCGTACATTTTTAAATAAATGTTTTTCATTTAAACTTTCTTTAAATGAAAAAACAAAATATTAAAGAAAGAACTTTTCAAAAATTTCCAGACTGGGAAATTCACTTATGCAAAATAATTAAAAAGTAGCTTTAGCATTTATTAAATAAGACTATGTGAAGAAAATTAAATCAGATGATAAAAACTGGAATTTTCTAAGTATGTTTAAAATCATGAATCATTATAATCTCTAATATTAATTTTTTTCAAAAGTTGCCATTTTAATAATCAAAATGTTTAAAACCTTTACAGATTACAAAAAGATTTCACATGATATTCAGTTTCGGTATGAGGTAGAATTAATCACGCCTAGAGGGAAAAGTCTGAGTTACAGAAATGTTAAATTGCTCCAAGTTACAAATGCAGACCCTGGACTAAACACAGGCTTTCTGGTCTCAAATTTGGTATGATTTTCCGCAACCACAGTCACTGCCCTAAGTGTATTACAAAGTAAGCTTATATTTGTCAAGAGGAACTGGTAAAAGGAAACAGTTGCAACACTGAACACAGCAGACTTGAAATAAAAAGTAAAGGCATGAAGTTTTTAAAGTATGGGCAAGTAACGTCCCTCACATTTACTTATTCAAAAGATAGAGAAAAGCAATAGAATGTCTTTGGTGACTATGGAAACTATTCTGAAACTAAAGTACACTGACTTCAATTTTGTGTTTGTTCCAAAAAGGATTAAAGGGGCAAGTTTAGTCTACACTTCTCAGTATAAGAATCACAGGCGGTGTTACGGGGCTCAGTTACGTCCTTTCACAATTCCCGTTCGAGTCCTATCCCCTAGCACCTCGGAATGTGACGGTATTTGGAGACAGGCTCTTAAAGAGGTAATTAAGTTAATCTGAGGTTATTAGGGTGGGCCCTAATCCAACATGACAAGAAGAGAAAATGTGGACACAGGCACCCTTCACAGAGGGAGAATGAGATGGACGCCTACAAGCCAAGGAAAGAGGCCTCAGGAGAAGCCTTATCTTCAGCTTTCAGCCTCCAGAGCTGTGAGAAAAAACCTTCTGTGGTTTAAGCCACCCAGTCTACAGTACTTTGTTATGGCAGCGTAGCAAGCTAGTACACACATCTTAAGATCTTATCACATATGTACAGAAGCTAGTACTTAGCTTGAAGACTTGCCAGCATTCTCAGAATATATGCACAGTTTCTTTGACCTATATTTCTTTAAAATTAAAAGAGTAAGGTACAACATGGATAAAACCTGAAAACATTACACTAAGTGAAAGAATCCCAACAAAAAGCCACATGTTGTATGATTCCACTTACAGGAAATGTCCAGAATAGGCGAAGTCACATAGAGAGTGGATTAGTGGCTGCTAGGGGATGGTGGGAGGGGAGAACTTCGTGTTACTGGGTTTCTTTTAGGATTGATGAAAATGTTCTGAAATTAGTGGTGATGTCTGCACAACATTGTGAATATATTAAAAACTACTACATTGTATACTTTAAAATAGTTAAAATCGTAAATTTTATCTCAATAGAAATATTTATTAAGAATAAAGAAAAAGAACTATACTCACATCAGAAAGAAGCCTATCCAGATTAGAGTCACTGGCTGTTTTCCTCTTATCCTCAGGAAGCTCCTCTAACTCCCCATAGAGCTCCAAATTCAAGCGAGCTAATTTCTCCTGCATTCCCCGAACATGTTCCATCTGTTCAATGGAACATTCATTTCCTGGGGAACATTCCAGAACATTAATAAAGATTAAGCCAGAGGAAATACCCTTAAACTGTAGGTGCTGCAAAATAAATCGATTATTTTCTTTTGTGAATTACTTTGTTAATGACTGCATATTTTCTGGATATGCTAAATCAAATTTCTGACCAGGAAAACAATGATGATCTAAGAAATGACCATGGACACTAAACAAATTAGATAGGAAAGATTTAAAAAACAAAAAACTACCCCTTAGGTATAATCATCTCCAACTTGACAACTGTCATTTGAATCAAGTCATCCAATATATATTTTTTAAATTTTATTTTTGTTTAAAATATTACAGATGTCCCTTTTTCTCCCCAATGAACCATTCCACCCCATCCCACCCCCCTCCCCAGTCCCTCTCCCCACCATTGTTTGTGTCCTTGGGTTGTGCCTATATGCATAAGGTGATCCAATATTATATAATAATCTCAATGAAATTAATAGTCATATAAGGACTTCAACCACAAATCCTTTGCCAACCAATTATGAATTCCTCCTTTAAGGAAAATATTCACGAAGCGTGTATGTTATGAAACATGAGAAACACAATGTAATATTTTCAATTGTATACACAGCAGTACAACTTAATTAAGAAATGAAATCTAAGATGAACTGCATTTTATGCCTCTGGACTCTCTTTTTTTAACAGAAGAAAATGACACTTTTAAAAGGAATAGCAAAATACATGCAGAAAATAGGATGGAAACATCTTGGGGAAAAAAAGGTAAACACAAACATCTATTGCTTACCAAATGCTTGAAGTTTTCCAGAGTGGAAATCATTCAAAAGGCTGAGCAGCCCCTTCTCCATCTCCTGAACATCTGAGACGTCAGTGAGAAAGGAATGCTGGATCGGGGTTGACTGAGCACCTTTCCCTTCACCACCCTGAGGTTTCGTCTTTTCTTTCATCACTCTGCAAATCAGATGCAATTAAAAAATTGATTGCATATAACTGTCTTTAAAAAGAGATGATTATTTTCAGACTGCTCTAGGTTAAGCAAAATTTGTGAATTAAATGGAATTTCCCTTAAAAACAAGTCAAAACAAATTCAGTACTAAATAAACCAGTAATTTCAAGTCATAAACTAAAAGAACAGGTTGTGAAAAATCTCAAGTGTATAAAACACAACTACTAAGGTGTATAAAAAGTTTGGTTTATACATTTATATAATATGCTAATTCTTTGGACCATAAAAAACTAAAAAGAGAATTGGTATTTTTACTATCCTACATTTCATATATTTTTTAAGGGAGAGAGAGACAGAGAGAAACATCAATGTGAAACATTGTTTGATTGCCTCCCCTACGCACCCCGACCGGGATCAAACCCGAAACCTAGGTATATGCCCTGACCAGGAATCGAACCTGAGACCTTTCAGTGCACGGGATGATGCTCCAACTAGCTGAGCCACACCAGCCAGGGCACTATGTTTCATATTTTATTTCTCAGTAAAACATATACACTTTTCCCTTCTAAACTTTACCCTATTTGTTTCTTGAACCATCAGTCGTTCAACAAGTGGTTATGGAGTCCCTACTTTGTAGCTGACACTATGCCAGATACTGGATATATAAAGATGCACCGACATCAGTCATCGCATGGAAGAGTGCCCAGTCTAAGGGGAAAGGAAGACATATAAAGTAATCATCATCATTTGACGGCGTGCTAAAAACCTGTTATTAACCCTGACTCCTCCAACTTCCTAAGGCCACCACATGCAGTCATGAAGACATACTGATTATAACCATAGATATATAACTAATCTTTCTAGTTCTCCACCACCTCCACTACCCTACCTCTTGACTGAACTACTTCAACACCTTCCCAGCTGGTCTTCCTGTCTCTATGTGTTGTCTCTGATTCCCCTTCGAAGTCTCCCCACAGAGCAGCCAAGTCAATTTTTGAAAAAGTAAAATCAGATCATATAATTTACTTAATATAAACCCTTCAATAGCTTTGCACTGCCTGCTGGATAAAGCCCAATATCCTTAAGAACCCCTACTTCTAGGTGATGAGATTTTAATGTTTTAAATTTCTGCTCTGAATTCTTCCTGTGTTTGAATTTTTTATAATACATACAAATCATTTCTACAAAAACAATGAAACCACACTTTTTAAAAAATAAAAACTACCAACGCACAAACACTCATCTTAGTTAAAAATGCACAAAAAACCATACATCCTTTATCCCACTTCTGGCTAGCTCATCAACTTTGTCTACAAGTTTTCTTGCTCTGTTTATTTTAATTATGAGACAAAGTAAGGACCCTCAAACCCATCATCCATTTTGTACTTTCTAATCTCTATACATACACTTCAACCTTCATAATTTTTTTTCTAAATCACATATAATACGTGCATCAACTGTTCTAAAAGTCAAGAGAAAAAATATTGTAAGAGTTACAGGATTTAGTATTTAATCGCATTTTGCTGTGATAATAAGAAAAAAATTCACCTTTTCAACTTCGGTCTCTGTGAAGTTGACTGTGATGCAGGATTTGAAAACCCTGTGCTTTTACTAACTGGAATGGCATTTTTTTTGGCATTAACAACCTGAGTAGAGTGGGCACTAAAAGACTTAGGACTCCTCCTCTTCACCTTCCGCTCCTCCATTGTTTTAAGTTCCTTATTGCACCAAAGCCAGCTTCTTATGACCTAAGGAAATACAACAAAATTATACCTGTATGCTGTAATATGCCGAATGAAAAGGGTTCGCATACCCACTTCATAGACTGAAAGGAGATCAAGAAGTTCAGAGGCTGTCAGAGAAAGTTAGAATAAGGAGGCCTTAAATCTAATCTGCTGTACTTGTACACGAGGCCCTAAGCCAAACTGTCAGACTTTTTTTTTCACCATTTTCTTTACTCACTCATCCCAGTTTCCTGGAACTATTCTGGGCTTTGGGGAGATGGCAGTGAACAAGGCAAAGTCCTTGGCCTCCAAAAACCTACGGTACTGAAGGGGAGCAATATATAAAAAATAAATGAAACAGCCACATGCTATTTCCAGCCTGACTCAAACTTTGGTGTCCTTTAGGTCTCCCTTCTAAAATATATTCTTAGAAGAACCAACTAGATTCAAGCAGATGTATAACTGACTGGGGTATCTGCATTTTAACTGGTCACTAGAAACCTTATTTCAACTCCCAAGCAGAAACTCAAGTGTCTGCCTAGGGATAATACTGATTCTAGTTCCTTGATCAAGTAAAGTTATGTAAAATTAAATGTACTCTGTAATTATTTTTAATATACTTTCTCTACCTATTTCCATGGAAACATGGAACTTTATTATATATGTTTAGCTTTGCTAATATAAAAAAAGTTACACTATGAAGTTACAGCTGGCCCTTCCATAGAGAATATATGGAAGGCCTTCTGTTTACCCAATACTTTCCCCTTACTTTATATATCAACCGGCTTTATTTTCCTAAGTCATCCATCTAAAAGCATCCCCCTACATTTCCTTTTTATTTATGTATAATATTAAATTATTCTTAATTATATTTCTTCATGTATCATCAGAAATTTATATGGCTTTTTACCTCATCAGATCCTAAAGTGCCTTAGGAGCATTAGGCCTTTTTTGTGCGTTGAGTTGGATATCACTCCTAAAATAATCAATTAAGAATTCTAATAAAAGCAGATGTTTTGCTACTGTCTGAAATCGGTGCCTGTAGCACTGGAATTTAAACCACTGTGCTCAGCTGGCTCGGGCTGACTCTAGACAATCATAACTGGAACTATGACACCTCCAAAGAGGGAGAGGTTTTAAAGGAAGGCCTCTAACACCCAGTCTCTAGTCCCAGATACCGACTGAAAATCCCCTGAAATCTTGGCTCACAATTTTTCCTTTAAAAAAGCATTTTTAGTAACAGAACAGGCATTTTGGGGTTGTTTCAGCATGCAATACAGATGAAATGGAACCTTAAAAAAACTGAATAGAGACGATGGTATATAAATTCTCCCAAGAGGCAAGGACCTGTGTAAAATTATGATAGATATAAACGCACTGGCCTTTGAACTTAATGCTAATACACATTTGCTGATACTAAAAAAAGAAAAAGAAAAAAACGTAGGAATCAACGCAACGCAAATAAACCCATAGTGATCTAAACTAAGATGTTGTGAGGGGCTCGAATTTATCCGTGTTTGGAAGGCAGTATCTGCCACAAGAGCACAGAAATCCTTCCTGTGCACCAAGCTGCAAGCATCCATTTAGAAAAGGCCGTCATAAACCGCTCGTAGTCTACTCACACTGGCTTTGAGATCAGGAACCGCAGCCTCCACGCAGGACCACCGCACCTCTAGACTCCACCTCATTCGCTCCCCCAACCGGCGCAGCCTTCACGGCCCCGAATCCAGCAGAGGCCAGAGGTGGGTGGTGGGAGGGACCTAAAGGGGGACATTGCGGGGGTGCCTCTGCTTACACTTCCTACCTGAGGAAGGAGGGGATCGGTCTTCTTCCACCTGCATACACCCGGGGGCCTCCGAAGCCGCCGCCGCAGCTGCAGCGCCGAAGCTACCGCGGCACCTTGAGCCGGGGTCACATCCCGACCCCGCGCCGCCTCAGCTCCCTTTATTTACGGAAGTGACGCGGGGGGCGGGGCCTCGCAACCAGGCGGGAGCCACGCCCCTTCCTGCCGCTGGAGGCGCGCGTGGGGCTCCGCTCTCGGCGCCGCGTCGCTTCGCCCGGCCCGCCCTCAGCCATGCCTTCGGCGGGCGTGGAAAGGGGGACCCACAGCTGGGTTTTCACTTGGGGTTCTGCGGCACGAAAGCAGGGAGTCCAGACAGGCACGAGGAACACGAAGCCCTTTCCGGAAGCGGCCCCGCCCCTCGGCGAGGGTCCGCCTTCACGCACTCCAATTCCCAGCGTGCTGTGTGAGTGAACCGGGAGGCGGAGCCGCAGTGTCGCCATAGCAACCGTTCTGGATCGTTGCCGATGGGTCGCGGGCGCTCGGCCAGGTAAACCCACTAGGATTTGGAAGGCGGCGTGAAACCCCGTGATGCGTAATTAGAACCAAAGTGCGATTCTGTAGCCACTCCGTTCGGGCGCTAGACGTACGTTTTCTCTGAGCTTCGCTGAGCCTTTTCAGAAAAGAGGCACTTAGCGCCCCTCGGGACGGGTAACCCACGTCTCCGTCGCCGCCGCGGCTCTGCCGCCCCTCAGCCTGCCTCTGGAGAAGGGAGGGCGGGCTGAGAGCGGCGACCACCCTGCCTGAGGCGGGGCGTCGTGTTTCAGGCAGGGCCTCCCGCGTGCGGGTGCGAGTGCGGAGGTGTTAGGGCCGCGGAGCGTTAGCGTGAGGAGAGTCGGGGCAGCGGCGCGCGCTCCTCTCCCGCACGTGCTGACGAGGGGACGGGGCGCCGAGTCCAGGTATTATACCAACGCCGGGGGCAGAGCAACGACGAACCCCGTTAGCCATACTTCAAAATTCCGAAATGCGGGCCCTGGCGGTGTGGCCCGGCGGTTAGGGCGTCGGCCCGCGCGCTGCAGGGTGGCGGGTTCGAGTCCCGGTCCCGGGCAGGTACCTGGGTGGCAGGAGGCAACCGACCTGTGTGTCCCTCTGACGTCAGTGTTTCCCTCCGTCCCTCCCTCGCTCCCTCCACACTCTCAGTAGGAAAAATACATACCCTTGGGTGCGGATTAACAAGCAAAAAACCTGAAGTGTTTTAAAAAGAAAAACAGAGTAAACATTCACGTGCCCGCTATCCAGAACGAATGGATGTTACGTTTTGTTGTTTTATGTTTTTATTCTTTTTAAATTATTATTGATTAGAGAGAGAGAGGAAGGGAGAGAAACATCGCCTGTCCGTTGCCTGCCAGGCGCGTCCCCGACGAGGGGCGGAACCTGAAACCTGGGCATATGCCCGTCTGGGAATGTCGCCTGTGACTCGTGGCGCCGGGGACAACGCGCTGGCCCGCGAGCCATGCAGGCGAGCTGCCTTCACTTTTAGATGACATAGATGGAACGTCGCAGATGAAGCAGTAGCCACCTATTCCTGGGGCCACCCTACTTCCCCTCTGAGAGGCGACCACGGTCTTAAATTTGATGTGCATCTTGCTACTCTAGGTTTTGTATACCTCCACTATTCCTATGCGTTTATGAACAATGGAGAGAATGGCTTTGGCCCCGCAGGTCCTGGTTCGAATTCCAGTCGGGGCACGTGCCCGGGCTTTGGGCTCGGTGCCCAGGGGGGATTGGCCTGCAGGAGGCGGCGGGTCAGTGACTCTCCCTTCGCTGATGTTTCTCTCTCTCCCTCTCCCTCCCGCCCTCTGAAATCAATAAAAGCATTTTTTTAAAAAAATAACTTTCAGCTTTTGAATTTTATACGAATGCTATTATATTTTGTGTATTGATCTAAAACTTAACTTTTTCACCCAACTTTGTGTTTTGGAGATCTCCACATTGATACATATGGCTAGACTTTATTTGTTCTAACTATATAGTATTCTATTAAGTAAGTTTGCCAAAAATTATTTGGGAATTCACATAGTGACGGATATTTAGGTTGTTTCCCATTTTTCACCATCATTACAAACAATGCAGGATTAAGGAATGATTACCAGCAAGATAGGAGGACAGTTTATCTTACCAATGTCCTTTCTCCAAGCTCTTGTCATAGGAATACTCCAGCTTTTGAAGGAGGCTTGTATTGTAGGTTTAACCAGAAAACAAAGTATACCGAGGACCAGCGCATTCGCTGTATTGCATTACAACCCTTCCATCAGTTTTCTCTCCTTTTTTTGAATTTTGGTTCAAGTTCAGCAGTATTACTGTATTTCTGCTAAGAAATACCTGTAGGGATAGCTTATAGTCTGGCAGAGAAAGTAGAAGGGAGGGAAGTAGGAGTAAGAAGAGCTCCCATGATACTTTGTTTTTATCTCTATCTGAAGAGGAAATTCTAAAACGTTATTAAAAACAAACTGTTACTACTCTGTCTTTTAAGGGGTTGCCATAATTCCTGTCAGTGGAGAAATAAATCTTCATACAGAGGCAAGAAAAGGGATGAGACTCGGCCTGAGGTAGATGGCCCATTGTGCCCCATAATACATCAGTGAGGGTTGTGCATGCACACATAGGCTGATTTTGGGTAATGAGACTGAGAAACTTGAATGGTTTTGTATAATAAAGTGGGAAGAATTGTTCACTGGTAGGAGGTGGGGGTTAGAGGAAAAGAGTGAAAAGGGGGCAGAGCGAGAAAGAGTTGAGAGTCAAGGTGGGAAGGACTTTGAAAAGAGCAATGAAGTCTGTTATTCAATTTGTAATTATTAGTGTTGCTCTAAACACACACACACACACACACACACGCACACACCCCCCCCCCCCCCCCATGCTTCAAACATCAGGACATTCCCTGCAAGCTCAAAGTTTTGTGTGAATTAATCATGGAAATCGGGGGGGGGGAATGTTGCATTCTACACGTGTAGGAGATTGAGTGGCAAACGGGCAATATGCGTATAACAATGAAGTATCCATAAAAGGCACTATGTCCGATGACGCAGGAGCTTAGAGACCAAGGTAAATGGGAAAATTATAAGTGGCAATCTATCCTACAATCTTAAAAAAAGGGAGAGGTGAGAGTTTTCTACCATATGGATATTGGGGTTATATTCAATTTCACTTTACTCTTAAAGGGCTTGGGTAGCTGGGATGACATCCATTAATCCTCTGGTATCTCCCACTAGGCTGGTAGCTACTTGAAGGAAATAGGTGTTATACATCTTTAATTTTCCGAAGCCTAGCATAGTATCCGGCACACAGTGGAAATGTAGAAAATGCTCATTAAGTGAATGAACAAATGAGTAAAAATTAAGTTGATTCTTAGTCATACCTGACTCTGATCTTTAGGTGGCAGTATTACCTCATGTTAAATTGTTTGAGATCAGCTTCCATTTAACTTTTGAGAACAAGTGTGAACTAAAATAAAAATTCAATTCTGTAGCTTATTTCTGTAATTGTACAGAGCCAACCAAGAAAATATAATTGCATGATATTATGGATTTCCTCCCTAATTTAAACACAAATGAAAACTACCAGTAGTTCTCTAATTCAGGCACTTTTCAAAGCTTGAAGGTAAATACAATTTGGTGTACTTTGTTTACAAAACACATGTATTTCTTCAGAGTATGGAAACTGTGTGTGTGCGTGTGTGAGAGAGAGAGAGAGAGAGAGAGAATACGCAAGAGAGCGGTAATATGTCTAAAAGTAAATCATCTCCCAACAAATAGGGTGACTAAATACAAGATGGTCAGTTAAATTAGAATTTCTGACATACAAAGAATATATGTCTCATATAATATTTGGGACAAACATACACTAAAAAACTATTTCTTGTGTATCAGAAAATCAAATTTAACTGATACTCGTGTGTTTTTTTATCTAAATCTGGCAGTCTTACCAACAAATATTTTTGGTGTTAATTCCAACATAAACGAAACTTTACCAGGTCTGGAGAGAGAAAAGGGAAGTAGCTAGTGGTGTCGGCTTCTTCTTCCTGAGTCTAACTTGAACGCTCTTGGTACTTTTCCCCTGCAGATCAGAGTTCCTTAGCTAAGTCATTTATCTTCAGGAAACTGACCACTCCGGCAAGTGCCGATGGTGCAGCCTAAAGTAGTTATTTTACACAAACACAGTGTTTTATGGCAGTTGTGAGTCTGATTGCAAAAGCTCAGCTCTATGAATAAGTGAGGAGATCTTGGACCCCTTCCCCTCAGATTTATACTTCTCATAGGGACCTGATCCGTACCAGCAATGCCAACAGAAATACATGAATTGCTTGCAAGTCCTATTTCAAAAAAATAATTTTCTGGTAAATTATATGTCACAGTTTTGTGTACATTTGCATTTTAATATAAGCATTCCCTATCTTTCAAATGAAATGCACTTAAAAACTAAATTTGTAAATATTTCCAAATTCAAAACGTTTTTCATAGGAACAGTATTATTTATGAGTGGTAGTCAGATCTTCATGTTACCTAGTGAGTATTTAATTGATCATATGACTGAACCACCACTATATTTGTAGTTAAAATTTTTTTAAAGGTTATTATAATAATAGTATTTTAAAAAGTAAAAACTAGAGAAATTTTTTTAAATGAATATTCAGGTTTGAGGAAATAGCAATAACCAATGTTTATTTTGCTCTTTCTCCATGCCAGAAGCCATCCTAAGTGCTTTAAATGAATTAACCCATTTAATCCTCAGAATAACCCTAGGAGGTAGATTCCATTATGATCCCACCTCACAGATGAGAAAACGGGGTAGAAGTTAAATAGCTGCCCATAGCTGTTCAGCTTCTAAGTGGCAGAACTGCGATTTGAGCCACCCACAGCTGCATTGACCACTGTGTACCACAGCCACCCTGGTTTAGGTAAAGAGGGAAGTGAACCGTCTGAGAAGATTCTGCTTACTGTCCAGGGCAGGGCACTGAACCTAGAATAGTCAAAGTGGATGATTGGTCTTTCCCTTAATTTAGCTGTGTTGTGAATCCTGCCTTTGTGCTTCCTGACCAGAATGGAACAATTTTGGAGTTTATGAATGGAACAGAGGATGTCAGAAAGGGGGAGAAAGATTTATCTGCTGTAACTGGGTAAGAATTAATGAAAGGTGGCAGTGGATTAAAGAGTACATGCATGTGGGGTATGAGAAAAGATTTCTGGGGTGGAAATAACAGCTGATCCCTGAAAAGGAAAATCAAAAACGAGAGGACTATTTGACTTTGCATAATTATCTACATGACTAGGAAAGGAGAAGTGGGAGGGATATTATTAATTCTATTTAACTTGCTCAGGTTTATGATAACCCGAGGTGGTTTGTGTACCTTCCAGTGGTGGCACTATGGACTTCGCAAAGGCCCCTGTGCATAGTGTTAGTCTTTCGACACTCCGACACTCCGTCCTCCTGTTATCCTCTCCCCAGGAGGTAAGTAGTAGTGAGAGTGGAGGGGACAGAATCCCGGCCTTACTGTTTGGGGACAGAGTTCTGACCCTGCTACCTAATTGAGCCTCTAACCTTTGGTCCCTGTTTCCTAAGCTGTGAAAACAGAGATGATATGACACACCTCGTGATATAAGCACCTAGCAAATATTAATTCTGACCCCATTTAATATCCACAGCTCTATGAAGTATCGTTCCCACTTCACAGATGTGGGAAAGGAGGCTCAGGGAGGTGAAAAGGTACTTGTTTGAAAGCGCCGAAGGGCTGATGCTGGATATAGGCACCCCAGTGGTTTAGCCCTAATGCTGATGATCTTTTCTTTGTATTGCTGCCTACAGGAGAAAATGCATTCACTGAAATAAAATGGTGTGCATTTTTTTTCCAGAATGAAAATTTTAAAAAACCCTTTGCTACTACAGTCCTGATGTGTGTGGGGGGGAGGGGGCACCTAAGTAAAACCCAGAAATATTTTTTCCTAAGAAAACAAAAATAAAGGTGTGTTTTTTTTTAAAGCAAAACATACCATTTATAAATTTTCAAAAAAGCCTTCAATTTATAAATAAGTAGACACTTTAGCATTCATCCATATAGTGACTTTTATTTAAAAATTATTCTTTATCACGTGATAATACATGTTTATCCATTCAACATATATTCATTGAGCATCTACTATATGCCACGTATTTTCTAACTCTGAACAATGCAGACAAAATTCCCTGTTCTCATGGAGACAGTGGTCTAATGTGAGCATGGCAGATTATAAAATATAACTACAATAACCAAATCATTTCTATAGAATAGAAAGGGATAAGTATTATTGGAAAAAATAGCCCTGGGAAAGAAGAATGGGATTGTGGGTGGACAGTTGTAATTTTAGATAGGACAGTAGGAGAAGGTCTAACTCAGCTGGTGAGTTTTAAGCTATGAGTTCAAGGAGGGGACGAGATGAATTGTGAGTATATCTGGGGTAGGACCAGAGGAAGGATGGGCACAATAGCATAAGGCGGGAGCATGCCTGAAGTGTAAAGACCTGTCAGGAGGCCAGGCTGGCTTGAGAGGGATGAGTGTGAGAAAGGGCAAGACGTGATGAGGTAAGGCTGTGCGGGTGGGAGTAGGGGAATGGGGGGGTGAGTTATGTAGGGCCCTGTAGGCCATTTTAACAGTTTGAGCTTTTTCCCTTTGAGGAATGGAAGTGTTGAAGAGTTTTGAGGGGAAATGGGACACGATTCTGCCTATATTTCGATAGCTCATTACCTCAGGCTGCTGTTGGGAATAGACCATAGGTGGTAAAGGAGAGGAGCAGAAAGACCAATTTGGAGATCATTGGGATAAACTATGTAAGAGATGGTGGTGCCTGGACCAGATGGCAGCTGTGAAGGAGATGAGAAATAATCAAAACATAGATCCATTTTGAAGGTTAAACTAACAAGATTTACTGAGAGACTGGATGTGGGATGTGAGAAGATGTGTCAAGAATGACTCATATTTTTGGCTTGAGCAACTGCAAGGAAGGATTTTCCATAGACTAAGATGGGAGGACTTGTGTGTTGGAGGGGTGGGGGTGGGGCAGGAAGTTCACTTTGGGATGTTGTGTTTTAGAAGATCTTTAGGTGTCCAAGTGGTGATGCTGAGTAAACAGTTGTATGTTTAAGTCTGGTGCTCTGATCCTATACATGAAAAGTAAATATATATCTTTAAAATAGTTTATTTTGTTAATATACTTTATTTTATTAGTATACTTTACATTTTAGAAGATTTCTAGATTTACAGGAAAATTGTAAAGTTACTACAGAATTCTCATTCCACCGTCCCACACATTAACATCTTGCATTAATATGATATATTTATTACAATTTATGAGCCAATATTGATACATTACTATTCAGATTTCCTTAGTGTTTTTTTTGTTTTTTTAAAATTATTGATTTGAAAGAGAGGAAAGGGCAGAGACACAGAGAGAGAGAAACATCAATTTGTTGTTCCACTTATTTATGCACTCATTGGGTGATCTCTGTATGTGCCCTGAGTGGGGACTGAACCCACAACCTTGGCGTATCAGGAGGATGCTCTAACCACTGGGAAACCGGGCCAGGCCTGATTTCCTTAGTTTTTACCTAGTGTCCTTTTCTGTTGCAGGATCCCATCCGGGATACCAGATTGCTTTTATCTGTCAGATCACCTTAGACTCCTAATGGTTATCACAGTTTCTCAAACTTTCCTTGCTTTGATGACCTTAACAGTTTTGTAGTACTGGTCAGGGATATTGTAGGCTACCTTGCTACTGGGATTTGTGTGATGTTTTTCTCATGATTAGACTGGGGTTGTAGATTTGGGGGAGGAAGACCACAGAGGTTAAGTGCCATTTTTATCACATCCATATATTATGCTTTTATTACTTTTCATGTAAAGGTGTATCAGAAGCATATTTCTACTCACTGCATATAAATGTGTGGCCTTTTTTTTTTTTTTTTTTTTAATATATCTTTATTGATTTCAGAGAGAGGAAAGGAGAAGGAGAGAGAGAGACAGAAATATCAATGATGAGAGAGTCATTGATCCAGCCCGCAACCCGGGCATGTGCCCTGACTGGGAATCGAACCCTGATCGCCTGGATCCCAGGTCGACACTTAACTGCTGAGCCACGCCCGGCCAGGCTGGCCTTCTTATTGGTGATAATATTCTGTTGTATGGATGTAGCAAGACTAGCTCCATCACCTATTATTGGACACAGCTTGAGGCAAACTGTGTCACTTTTTGTTGTTGCTTTTTTCTTTTCTTTTCTCTTAAGGCTTTGGTACATAGTCCCAGAGTGCCCTCCAGAAAACTTGTTACCTATCTCAGCTTTTAGCAGTAGTGTTTAGTGCTCTGTTTCTTCATATTCTGGCTAATGCTGGATATTATTCTTCTCACCATTTGTCAATTGTAGTAGACAGTGTATTATGTTGCATTGTATTTCTTTCCCTACCAGTATCTTCTGCCAGAGGGTGAGCTCCTAAAGGAAAAAGACTATATTCACTCTCCCACACCCAGAGTCTGTTACTGCCTTAAAGAAACAGGCACTCTAAAGACGGAGGTGGGCCTGAGCCCATCAGAGACTGTGATCCTACGAGGGAGTCCATGCTCAGGGGAGGAAGGGTTTCACCATCACTGGGTGCCATTGTATCCTCTGGGCCAATGCCCCATATGCATTAAGTAACCTACAGGTGTGGCTCCAATAGTGTGAGCTTCAGGCCAGGGAGGAGAGACATCTACATTAAACTGAAAGAGGTAAACAGGATCTTGCTGTTTTCTTCAAATAACAAATACAGTGAGTGGGAGTTTATTTTACCAACTCTGACAAGGAGGGTGACCTGGTAGTTTCTTTAAGGTGCAACGCCATTAATATATTCCCATGTCACTTTTTGAAACAATTAGATATATTTGTGATTTCCAGATCTTTTTCTTTCAGTCATCTGAAAGAAATACCATCTTCTATTTGTAACCTTATTTATCAATCATAGTTGCCAAAATTTTTATTTTTTCTGCATACTTCTCCAATATTTTATTTACATCTTTTTATATAAAACCTGGACTTTCCCCTCTTCCTCATACCTTCCTCTTCCTAAAACTTGGTGTCATTTATAAATGTTTTATGTAACCGTAGTGGCAAATGTGATTTCATTTTGTCACTGGAAGGGGACACTACAGAAAAAGAAAAGGAATACGTGTTTTCATATAGAATAGTTTTAGTTTTGTTTTCTTGGTTTGCAAGATTGGCTCATTTAGCCCCATTTCGTAGATGAGGAAACTGACCCATAAGAGGAGCACTCACTCCGGATCAGTAAACCATGGTGTGCTGATTCAAACCCAAGGTAACCAGCAGACTCTTTGCTACTAGGTCGGCTGCCTCTTGCATTTGTTCTCTTGGGTTTTCCCTCTGGTGCCACCTGTCTTTCCCACCCCTACAGGCTACATCTTGGGTCACCTCTGGCCTCATCCGCTCTTATCACCCTGACTTTGTGGTAGCCTCCTCCTCTGGAATCTTGGAGATGAGGCTGGACAGTTCCCCTCCGCCCTGACCTCTGTATCCTTGCCATCTCTGTAGGACTGGCACCTCAGACTGTACAGGTCTGTGGAAATTTCCTTAGTGAAGGGTTGGGGGCAGTTTCACATGGGAATTTCACAAGTTGTGTTTACATGTTTCTTATTTAACATGGCCACCAGACTGAACCAGAAGCTATTTGTTCCAAGTCCAAATTCCCTGAAAAGTAAATGTGATTGGTTAAGCTTGGGTCAGGTGTCTAGTGCTGATCTGACATAGTTGAGCCAGCGGGGCAGGATTATGTGGTTCCAACATAGCTGCTGAGAAAGCAGTCTTATGCATTGGCAAGGGGCAGGGTTGTTGGCTCATGAGTTAAGTGGGCTCCCTTTGGGAGGGGACCACATTTTGAGGTACGCACTACATCAGTCAAATCTATTAAAACCTTATGATGTCTGTCTTTGGTGTAATGCTGAAAACCTTTCTCTAACTCCACAATTATACAGACACACATTTTACATTTTCTTCCAATATTTTTATGATTTCTTTTTTTTTATTCACCTGGAATCTATTTAGGTACAAATTATGAGATAAAGACCTAACTTTAAAAAAATGGTTAGTCAGTTATCACTGATTTAATAAGTCATCTTCTTCCCACTGATTTAAAAATACCAATTTTTTCCTATATCAAATTCTTATTTGTGTGTGTGTGTGGGTATAATATTGTTTCTGGAGTTTTCCATTGGTTAATCTATTGCTGTTTTGAATATATATTAATACCTCAAAACTAATATGTATGCTCTGAAAGCAAGTACTCCCATTGGTTTTAAGTTTCTTTAGTGGAACAACTAAATATATTTATAGTATTGCTGAGCACAGGTTTTTTGCATGCTGGATAATGATGATAATAATTCCAGTTCATATAGAAGATATATGCGTGATTGAATATGAAAACACATTTTACAGTTTTCCACGTGCTTTCATAAAGTGCTATACATCATCTGGAAAAAAGCATATTGATACGTTTCTCTATTTGATACAGTTTATTTGGTAAACTGTTAGATTTTATTATTGTTGTAAATAATTTCCCTTCCTGCAAGAGGATTATATATCCCTGCGCATTACAACTTACAGTGTCTCCTGTGGAAGGAGTACACATCCTTGCTCTTCTTTCTTTTAATCCTCACCTGAGGATATTTTTTCCATTGATTTTTTTTTTTCTTGAGGGAGTGGAAGGGAGGGAGGAAGAGAGGGAGAAAGAGAGGAGAGAGAGAGACATTGATTGGTTGCCTCCCACACAAGCCCCAACTGGGACTGGGGATCGAACCTGCAACCAAGGTACATGCCCTTGACCGGGAATCGAACCCCCGACCCTTTGGTCCGTAGGATGCTGCTCTAACCAATGAGCAACTGGCCAGGGCCATCCTTGCTCCTCTGATGTTGATCTTAACCATATGGCTTGTTCTGGCCAGTGGCATTGAGCAGGTATGACTTACGTTATGTTCAAATAGAAGTGTTTATTATTGTTGTTTTTGCTACCCTCTCCCTCTGTTCCCTTTGTTATGAGGATAGCATGTCTCAGATATTGAAGAAGACACATGTAGCAGGAGAGGAATTGCCATCAACTCATGACTGATGAGCAACGTGAGCAAGAAATGGTCCTTTATTGTCCTAAGCCACTGTGGTTTTGGGTTGTTACTGCAGCCTTACTTGTAAACGCTAACTAACACATACACCATGCTTACTGTTGGCAGTCGTGTTTTCATTGCGTTGTCAATTGGGTAGATCTGGTTCAGGTAGATATTTTTATAATATCTGAAGAAGTTCTTTAAATCAGGGTTTTTAGAATTATAGTAAAAGGGTTAATTAAAATAATTAGGACCTCACTATGGGCATGTACCACATAAATTTTACTCAGCAGTTATCTTAAATACAATCAGACTCTTTAGGCCATAAATAAAAGAGACAACTTTCAGCAAGTTCTCATCATTATGATAATTATAAAGATATATTTGGCAAAAAGAGAGATAGAAACTTGGAATCAGTAGGTATCTTCAGAATCTGGAACACGTCCAAGGCAATGCGGGAACCTCCATGAGTGGTTGCTATAGTGCCCTGGTGCTAACATGACTCAGTGCTCTTGCTCTCTACTTCTCTTAGTGTCTTTTTGCTTCTCTTTGTGCCACCAGCTGGCTTCCTTAGAGTCTATTTTGTACCTTTTCTGTTCCTCGTTTTTTCTGCAAATATGATTTCTAACTTGTCATGCCTTCATCTTGCTCCATCTAAGGCACCTTTTAAACTTAAGCTCCCAACATTAGTTGCCTCATCTATACTCCCCTTTTTCAAATTTCTGAGAGGATGATTTTGTTCAACTCAGCAATAGTAAGTAAAATAGTGTGCGTGTGTGTGTGTCCCCGCAATTCATGTCTGCTGAGCACCTCAGAATGTTACTTTATTTGGAATAAAGGTTTTTGCAGGTGTAATTAAGGTACAGATAACGAGATGAGATCATCCTAGAGTAAGGTGAGCCCTAAATCCAATGATGAATGTCCTTATAAGAGACAAAAAAAAAAAAAAAAAAAGAGATGACATAAAGGCCCAGAGAGGAAAAGGCCATGTGAAGATGGGGACAGCCACAAGCCAAGGATTGTTAGCCACTTGAAGCTAGGAGAGAGGCAGGGAATAGACTCTCAGAGCTTCCAGAAGGAAACAATCCTGCCAACACCTTGATTTCAGAGTTCTCCAGACTGTGAGGGAATAAATTTCTGTTGTTTTAAGTTATTCAGTTGGTAGTAATTTATTATAGCAACTACAGTAGTAGTTTCAGTTACCCATGGTCAGTTGTGGTCCAAAAATATTAAATGGAAAATTTCAGAAATGAACAATTCGTACATTTTAAATCGTGCACCGTTCTGAGTAGCATGATGAAATCTCTCCCTGTTCCACTCCGCCCCTCCTGAGACATGAATCATCCCTTTGTCCAGCATCTCCACATTGTAGATGCTCCCTGCCCTTTAGTCACTTGATTATCGGGTCAACTCTCAAGGTATCACAGTGCTTGTGTTCAAGCCACCCTTATTTTGCTTAATAATGGCCCCAAGATGCAATTGTAGTGATGCTGGGAATTTGGATATGCCAAAGAGAAGCTGTAAAGGGCTTACCTTTAGTGAAAAGGTGTGTATAGGAAAACACATAGTGTATGTAGGGTTTGATATTATTCGTGGTTTCAGGCATCTGCTCGGGGTCTTGGAACATATCCTCTGTGGATAAGGGGGACTACTGTATAGGAAGGTAATACCGCAACTCATCTCTGAGAGACTTTAATATTCATAAGCCATTGGTTGGGCTACAGATTGGCTACTCCTGGGTGAAGTGCTTAGAGCTGGATCTTTGGTAGGACTGTGGACGTGGTAATTTCCTTTGAAAACACAGTGGACTTGAGAGACATGTAGCCAACATGTCTAAAACAATTTAATGCTTGGCTGCCAGGTATTCAAAGTCTTCTCTCATGCACAAGAATATCTCACCTGGTGTCATTCAGTTGTCCCACATAGCACTGCCTGCACCCAATGGATGAACATCTGGAGGTGATGTCATAGAGGCTTTTCAAAATTTCCTTGTCATTATCAGAATCTTCATTTTCTGGACAATCTCTATTTCTCCTCTTTTGAATTGAAATCCTGCTTGGTGCGACATCTTTGCTAAACAGTACCTATTCAGATGAAACTGACGTTCTCAAATTTGAGTGCAATCTACTTTAAAAGGACAAACACTGCTGAAGACCTTCAGGCTTGACTTAAATCATTTAACAGTAATGCTACATTAAATGTATGCAAATAAATCTACAGATATAAACCTAGAGAGCAGAGGTTGACAAGGTTTTTCTTAAAGGGTCAGATAGTAAATATTTTAGGGTTTGGGGTCATATAGTCTCTGCTGTGGCTACTGTAGCATGAACACAACTATAGACAGTATATAAAAAATGCGTGTGGCTGTTCCTCGCATTTTATTTGGGGATCCTGAAATTTGAATTTCACACAATTTTGACACCATGAAATATTCTTCATTTGATTCCCCTCCCAACTATTTAAAAATATAAAAACCAGTCTTTGCTAGTGTGCTGTGTGCATTCAAGCAGTAGAACACATTTGGACTGTGAGCCACAGTTTGCAGACCCCTGCCATGGAGATGCTGGATGCTCCATGCCCACCCAAAGTCACCCCTTATTTTGCTAATAGAGTCCTGATTTCATTTGAGGAAGCTCCCCTGACCCCGACCTCTCATTGAAGACTATCAGTCTGTATGTTTCAGCTTGTGCTGCAGGAGCACTTGGCCTTGGTTACGGTGATGGGTCCAACTGGAGTAAATATGGGGTCCACGTTCTCTCTTCCACAGGAACTTTTAGCAGGAAGGAAGATGTGAGCCCGAAGGTACTAGAGGCTACCACATGAATCTTAAGAATGAAGCTGACATAGCAGAAAACCAAGCCAGGAAACTTAAGAGATGCTGAATTTTGATTACTCACTGAATTTTGATCACATTTTTGGAGCTCCTGGATCAAGCCACTCATGACACTAAACAACCCCAAGGCTTTTCCACTACATGAATGCATAAATTTTTTTTCCTGCTTAAGTTAGTAGGAAAGAAAAAGTTGAGTTTGGGTGCTGCTTGGTCACAACAGGATACCAACTGAGGCAAAACCCTCTACCTCTAACATTTATTATAACTATAAAACAAAAAAATTTTAAATTAGATACCAATAGCCTGACCAGCATGGCTCAGTGGTTGAACAATGACCTATGAACCAGGAGGTCACGTTTCAATTCCCAGTCAGGACACATGCCCGGGTTGTGAGCTCAATTCCCAATGCAGGGCATGCAGGAGGCAGCCGATCAATGCCTCTCTTCTATCATTAATGTTTCTCTCTTTCCCTCTTCCTTCCTCTCTCTGAAATCAATAAAGACATTTAAAATAAAATTAAATGTCGATATAACTACTAAACCAGGAAAGTTCAAATTAGCAATGTTTTGTTTTGTGTTGTTTTGTTTTACTGAAACTAATTTCTTCCCTCATTGTGAAATGGCATTGGCCAATATGTCATGGGTTGTTCTCAGCTCTGCATACCTTTGTGTCCTACACATATGGTGTGTGCTATGCCTCATCGCTTTTCTCTGTTTCAACTATTGCAAAACCTTCATTCACAGAGCTTGCTGTGACAACATTCAACTGTCTCTTGATACAAATATTTAATTTACATAATAAGTCTGTCTGTGTACTTTCCTCAGTTGCTAAAACAAAGAAGAGCATTATTGTGCTTGCCTTTCAAATTATATTGATACCAAATTTAAGTCTCATTTTATGAAATTACTTGAGCTAAAGTCTCTGATCTATGAAAATGTTTCAATTATTAATTGAAGAGAGAAGCTTTGTGCTTTTGACAGGAAATGAATTCAACTGTGGTGATTGTTTCAATTTGCCATTGGGACATGCCAATTTTCAGTAATTAGGCATGCCTATGATGTCTAGACCTGTATCGTTCATTTTTGGCCCTGCTTCTGCACCTTCCACTGACGCCCACCTGTGTCCCATAATTCCACTCACTGGTGTGATCTCTTGCTTCTGTTAGGGATTTTGAACTAATTGCACCATTTTTTAGTCTCTTTGTCTATAATTGCTTTTAAAGTGTTCATGCTGTTTTTTTAAAGTTGGAGTACGATAATCTGTACATGTACTGCTTATTTTAACCAGGAATGGTAAATTATTCACCTATTGCTCCAAAAATCTAATAAAGAGGCCATAAAAACACTGTGACTTATAACATGAAGCATGTATATTCTTGCTCACACGTCTACAGGTTTTCAGGCTCCAGGTCAGCTCGGCTTGGCTCTTGGCTTTCCATGCAGTGCAGGTCAGCGTGTGTATCTTACTCTGAGGCCTAGACTGAAGGGACAGGAGCTAGCTGGTGCCCGCTCTCTTCATGGCATTCACAGGAGTGCTAAAGCTGTACCAAATGATGCAAGGACATTGAAATCCTTTGTGCTGTAGGTTTATATGGCTGGGGATGGACGGAAGAGTTCTGACTAATCTAATCTAGTAAATGTGGCTTTACTTTGTATGAACTCTGTCTCTGCTCCTCCAACCCTCTGATCTTAATTTCTATTGCTAATATGCCCTGTGGGAATGAGAAGGCTTTCTATCTAGCTCGTTTGAATTTTAAAGAAGGAGAATAGTTTCCATATAGCTTAATGGCCATAAATTCAGTAGCTGTTGCAGCTGAGTTTCCATTTTGACTCAAACTTCTGACTGCTTTGTCGATTTATTTTTATGATAAAATATTTTTTATCTTTTAATTGATTTTAGAGAGGGAGGAAGGAAGAGAGAGAGAGAGAGAAACACTGATGTGAGAGAGATACATTGATCAGTTGCTTCTCTTAGACCAGTTTCCTCCTGTAAGAGCCCCAACCTGGACCGAATCTGAAACCTGGGTATGTGCCCTGACTAGGAATTGAACCCATGACCTTCTGGTACACAGGATGATGCTCCAACAAACTGAGCTACACCAGCCAGGGTTATGATAAAATATTTTTAAATGTTTTAAAGTATAGTTTGCTTTAATTTTGTGTTTTAATACAGTAAAAAACAAAAATGTAAATGATTCTATCATTTGATATATACTTAAATATACAAAGTAACTGGTAAGAGATAGAGGTCTCGTTCACTGCCAGATTTATAGGACCTAACATAGTGCTGGGCACATAATATGTGCTTAATAAATATTTGTTCATCAGAGTATATTGTTTTCTTTTGTCTTTCTTTTTTTAAAAAAAATATCTTTATTGATTTCAGAGAGAGGAAAGAAGAGAGAGAGAGAGATAGAAACATTAATGATGAGAGAGTCATTGATCGGCTTCCTCCTGCATGCCCTGGCCTGGGCATTGAGCCCGCAACCCAGGCATGTACCCTGACCGGGAATTGAACTGGGATCTCCTGGATCTTAGGTCGATGCCCAACTGCTGAGCCACACCTGGCCGGGCATACATTGTTTTCTTATTCACTAGTGATTATTACTGATCCACAGGTAGTAACTTGTACTTTAATACACATCTTCTTTTTTAATATAATGATGTATATATAATGTGTCCTCCAACTTCATTAGCGTCTGTTATACCAAAAATGTGTTTATAATGTAAAGCGTAGACAAGTGATAAGTATGTATTTGCCCTTTTTAGGGCTAATATGAATTGTTGGTTGGTGTTTTTTCCCCCTAGGTTTGTTTTTAAAAAATTATTTATTTCCATAGCCTTTTAATGTGCTAAGAGGCCTTAGAAGAACATCTTAGTTAGAAATATGTATCAATATAGGCAAAGTCTACTAATTTTCAAGTTTATAAATATCAGCCAGTGAAAATACCATTTAAAAATTACTTTCAAATCATGTATGATGTAGACATAAAAGGATAATAACAGAAAAAGAGTAAGTGCTATATGAAAGATTGTTTCCTTCTTAGAAGGAAGTAAATGAATTCCTAGAGTTGATTTTATGAAAACTGCTTCAATCATAAAACAGAAAGAACTTAATTGAAGGACAGTTTGCTGGCACATATTATGTAGCTCAGTGGTTGAGCAGCAACCTAAGATCCAGGAGATCCTGGTTTGATTTCCATTCAGGGCACATGCCCAGGTTGCAGATCCCCAGCAGGGGGCGTGCAGGAGGCAGCTGATCAATGACTCTCTCATCATTGATGTTTCTATCTCTCTCTTCCTCTCCCTTCTTCTCTCTGAAATAAATAAAATATATATATTTTTTTTTAAAAAAAGGAAAGACGGTTTGATTTTTAGGTCATTAATAGGTCATCTACTTAGGAGAAGAGCAAGACTAAAGCAACTAAATACCCTCCTGGGCCTTTTTCAGTGATTCTGAAAATTCAGGCTATTTCTTTTACTTTCTTACAGGAAACATCTATTGGAGTTTAAACATACACTAATGTCTCAAGTTATAATCATCTTACCAGATATACTTCTTGCATTAAGAAAGGAAGGAAACTAATATTCATGAAGTGTCTACTATATGCCTGGTAAGATTCTAGAAGCAAAGACTTGTTGAGATGAGAAATACTGTCATTTCAGAAACTAGGCTCGGAGAGCTGTGGTAGTCGTTTGGCTCCAAAATCATGTTCTTTTGGCATGAGCCAAAACCCAAGAAAACTGTTCATTTGATAATGCAGTAAACTGGCATGAACTCCACTTGCAAGTTCAATAATTGCAGTGTGGTAAAACCAAGTTTTATTTGGAGATAAACAAACAATAACTGTGTACATAGTTTTGCAATAGACAAATCGCAGTGTCCAAAGTCCTACAGTGGGTAATCCCCAGTGCCACATAAGAGGCCACCGAAACGGTTCCAGTGTGGATCTGTCCCTTAGTGTCCCTTAGACGCTTCTCAGCCTTGGGCCTGAGTTGACACGTGGACCCCTCCTGGCTGGAGTTTCTCCTTTCTCCTGTGGCTGTCTCTGTAGTGTCTGCAGGGCTGACCTTGCCCCTAACCCTAAATCCACTTCCTCTTCTGGTGGCATCTTGTTTTTCTCATGCTTCCAGACCCACTTTCCCAGTCTGGTGAAACCTCCAGACATTACTCTGTGACAGTTCTTCCTTTTTTTCCCTAAACAACTTTATTTGGAGTTTATTTTTATTACTACATTACTGATTTTTCCTTTTATGCAAGCCTGTGAAAGGAAGCATTTCACACAGGTTTCAAGTTCTAAAAGTACAAAATTTTGATGAGCAGTTTGTATGCTATAAAATTATAAACTTGCATGGATTAGATTGCAGGAAACTTATTTCCCCAGAACTGTATAATTTAAATTACCAAAATGATACCTTGTTTAAAAATCTTTGTATTATGAATAGTGTCAAATAATCCATAATTCGTAGGTTGCAGAGACTAGTACAAAGAATCACACCTACTTGTCACTCAACTTCAAAAATTAACAATGCTTAGGCACAAAAAACACTTGACCCGTGTCTCGTAACCAAGAGGTAAAGGAACTCCAGTCACGCTGAAGTGATATATTCTTGGTGTTAAAAGACATCCAAATAATACAAAAGCGTGTGAAGTACAAAGGGAACACCCGTAATTCCAATCATTTGTTAACGATCCCTTCAGTAAGGATGCTGTATCAGTCAGGGCTTATAAAGTCACACGGTGTCATAGTTTAATGAATGATGGATAGAAATTCTGGTCCTGGGCTCACTGGGGATGGTTCTGACATATCAGTTACATAGGAAATATGATTTTTTTTTCAGAGTAAAGCCCTTTAGCTCCCATTCTGTTTTAAGTCGTTATAATTCACTTGTTTTTTGATAGATACAAATGACAAATTTTGCAGGTTTCTGTCATTGTTTTCATTGCCACAGAAGAAAATAAAAACATGCATAAATATAAAAATAAATGACTATACCTGAATTATGGGATGGTTGTATTCTAATGATGCTTTGGGTGAGGGATTATAGATGTGAGAAATAGAAAGCTTATTATTTCCCGGTGAGGTTCAAGGACAACATCTTTCTGGATGAAAGATGATTCTGATATTCACATTTTGCCCATCTCTCGATTTGTAAGAAGGCATCCGAATTCCTTCTAAATTAGGCAGGAGTTATCTCTTCATCAAATACTTATCCCTAATAGGAGGGTCCTCCTCTCGATGATCAATCATAAACATTTAGCAAGTGCTTGTTGTCTTTACAATCTACTTCTTATCTGTCCATCCTGTTCTCAAAGAATTCATAATCTCCCTAAGGTGAAAAGTTATTCATATGAAAATAAAAGCTGTCAAATGACAGCTACAGAAAAGAATAGTGTTATAAGACTTTATAGGAGCAAAGGTTGAGCATGGACTGTGGGTCTGAGGGAGTTGAGACTGGAGTAGGCCTTGAGAGGCAGTGTTGACCACAGGTCTTCTGCCCCAGAATCTCACATCATGCTCTGGCCTGCATAAAAGGACACATCATAAATGTGAGCAACACAGTGGGGCCACCATTCTGGAAAAACAAAGGCATCAACAGACTCTTTCTCCTATGCTGAGTCATCCTCCCTCTCCCAGGCAAAACCTTGTTCTGGGTCCATGACTTCACCCTCAGATCCCTGAGCTTACGAGAAAAGAGGGCCTGGCTCTGCTCTGCACCTAACGGGGAGACATACTTGTGGTTTCTGTCTTGTCTGGTCCAACTCACAGAGTAGGAGATAAAGATCAGGCAGAAACTCTGGTCATAGGAATAACAAATGGGCATTTCCCTCGAAAGAGTTCTGTTATTTCTCTAGAGATCCTTATATAGCTGAGGCAGTACGTATAGCAATTAAAACAATGGCTAAGGGCTCAGATTTGGGAATAAAAAATGCTGTCCCTAAAATAGTTGTTCCAAGCATAGCAGTAAGTGTTGACAGAGAGGTTCAGAGGTGCAGAAGAGCTAAACTCACAATTTGGAAAAATGCCAGATTGCTCCAGGGTAAGTTGATGGTACTTGGTGCTGAGATACCTGGATCCAGAGGTTTCTGTGCTCTAGGTGCTTCACACATGTTCATGGGAACAAATACCTGGTGAGGTGGCAGCTCCACTATAACAGACTAGAGAAATTAACTTGCTGACATTTATGAAACTATTAAGTGACTGATTGATTCAACACTTGTTGGGATGTGAGTATAAGTTCATGGATTGTACTAATTTTTATTTAATGCAAGAATTAACAACCTGAGGGTCAAATGGATAGTTCCATACTGTTCCACTGCTCTAATTTACGAACTCACCTAAATTTGAGTGTGTATGGGGAGGCGAATGAATGAATGTTACCTCTCCCAAGTAACATATTTACATTTATAACTGGCATTAGGATATATCTTAATCCAATTATTGCTTTTTGAAAAAGCAATATGAACTTGCTATAAATGAAAACTTACTCCAAAGATTCTTTACTAGAAGGCCTGAAAGCACAGTGGCTCTGGCTCAAATGTGATGGTGTGGGGAAGATGGTGGAGGTTTTTCCTTCCTCCACCCTCTCACCCTCCTGGCCCTGGCAAGGCAGCCCCTGTGCAACCCCAGTGAAACACTGTGCCCTAAATTCTACATTGATGGCTGACCACTGACTTAATCCCAAGGGGGTGAGAACTCTGAACTAGAAGATCCAAAGAGATTTTCAAGTGTGCACCTCGCTGGTTTACACTGAGCCCTTTCATGGCAGCCTAACCTTGCCTATAGCTCAGATGTAAGCCTCTTTCCTTTTGGAGAGATATACCTAATCTAGATAGTAGGAATTTTTCTTCAGTTTAATACCCAATTATGTCATTTTGATTATAAAAATTAGAAATAACCAAGACATATCTCCAAAATTCACATCATCTCGTGGGTAGGGGATTGGGGAAGGGAGTGGTTGAGCTCAGATAACTGTTTGGTTCTGTGAGTTGCCGTATTTACTTACTTCATCTGCTCCACCCCACCCACCCCACCCCAGAATGAAAAACATTATGTAATTGTTCCATTGTGATATCAGCTTAGTAATGAAGAATGTTTTTAACTTCTTTAGGAAAAGAGAACTGAAAAGACTGGCTATTGTAGATCCACAAGTCAGAATTGCATTGGTATTCTTAAAGTATATCTTCATACTCTATGGAAATAAAACTTTAAAAAGGTTTACTTTTTTCACTAATTTTTAAAAAATATGTATTTACTGATTTCAGCGAGAGGAAGGGAGGAGAGAGAGAGAGAGAGAGAGAGAGAAACATCAATGATGAGAGTCACTGATCGGCTGCCTCCTGCACGTCCCCTGTTGAGGATCGAGCCTGCATGGGGCATGTGCCCTCACCGGGAATCGAACCTCGATCTCTTAGATCCTAGGTCAATGCTCAACCGCTGAGCCACACCAGCCAGGCTTCATTAATTTGATTCTGGTAATAAGCATAGGAAAGCAAAATTCGCATTACACATTGTGTAAACCAAGTTTCTCAGGCATTCCTAGTGTAAGTTGATAAAACGCCCTTTCTTAGGTGCTTTCCAGTCTCTGGAAAAATAAATTACTAATGTCAGGGAGCAATCTATTTTCCCTGCCATTTTACTTTTATAAGTTGTAAATGTGTTTGCCTGCAAGCAACTGAGAACCCAAGAAAGAGAGACTTAAACAAGTAAGGCATTTATTTGCTTTAAGCAAGAAGATACGTGGGGGCAAGTTTCTAGAGCTGGGACGGTGGCTCAGCAACGTCTTCACGTGGCTCTCCTTGTTGTGGCTGAAAGATAGCTTCCCTTCAGGCATCATGTTAGTGTTACAAGTGGGAAGAAGGTGGAAGAAGGAAGGGCAAAGTGTAAAGGAAGTTGCCAGTTGGGTCTTTAAAAAAGCTTTTCTGGTAGCCTCAACCAGAGACTCCGGTTCACACTATGTTGGCCAGAACTGGGTCACATGACCACCCCACTTCCATCCAAGGAGCCTAGGAAATCAAGTATCTCGCTTTCCAATCTGCCTACTAGTAGAGGAAAGGTGGTAGGATGCATGGTGAGGGAGCCAGTTTACAGTATCTGCCACCACTGCCTGGGAATTTTTCTCTTACTGATTCCTTGTCATGTGGAATATTTTTCAGCACACAAAGTTTTCAGTTCAGAAGTTCTAGTTTAAGAATGCAATCTCCTCACTGCTCATTTTCTCTTTAAAATGATAGATTTGGGCTGTCTTGTCTCTAAATAGCTACTTATTGTAGCTTGTGTTTTGAGAGCAGCATATCTGAGATCAAATGACAAAATGAAGGGAAACATCTTGTGACCTTTTGGTTTTAGTCATTGGGGATGCATTTCTTGCCAGGACAGACAGTTCAGTGTTTTTAAACATTGTGGTGTTTATTTTTTCAAGACCAAGACAGAACCATCATGAATAATGAGTATGTGAAAAAAGAGCCAAACAGATACTCACTTTTGAAATTCACTTGAGTCTATTGAACTGAGACAGTTCTAATAAAACTGTAATGTTTTTCTTCAGAGGCAAAAATTTTGTTAATTTACATGGCTAAAATTCTTAAACTCTTTTAAAGACAGCTAAACATTATTGATCATTAAAATATCTAATTTGAGTGGTAGATCCTACTATAATTCTAGTCATCAGATAATTGCAACTCATAGCTTTAAAAATACTTCTTTTTACAATTAGAATAAAATACTCTCAGAGAAACTTTGTAAAACAAGAGAAGATCCCTTCATACATTCACTATGACAAATACTTAACATTTCAATGTGTTTCTGTTTATGAATAGGAAATAAATAATAGCCAATGCTAATTGAATACATGCTCTATGCCAATAATTTTAGGTGTATTATGTAACTTAATCCTCTTAAAACTGTAAGAGCTGGGTACAGTTTTATCCCCATGTTTACAGATGAAGATAGTTGTGGTTAAGTAACTTGCTCAAAGTCACAGGGTTTAGTCAGTAGCACAGCTGGAATGTGAACTCCAAAAGTCTTCAAAACTTCAAAATTCTCAGGACCCAAAGAGGCATTGTCTGGTTTCTAGGAGGCAGGAACAGAAAGACTCCAGGGCTAGCCAAGGCTTTCTGTCCTTGTATCATATGATTTGAGATTCCAACTTCCAGGAAAGACGGGTGGCTCAGCTGTCTGTCAGCAGCCTAGATCCCAGAGCACCTTGGCTCTTGTAATTCCCAGGGCTGAAACTCCATGTCTCCTGGATTCTGTGAGCCCCTCTGTAGCACTTAGTAAATTTTGGCCGAATTTCCAGAGTATTTCTAATGTTTCCTATCAAAGAGCACTGATGCAACAGATTTTTGACATAACCAGGAAATCTCAAGATTTTTTTCCATGGGAAAATGCACTGAGTTTCCAACAAGAAATCTGTAGATGAACTTCTTAAAAACAATCCATTAGAAAGCCAGGTATTGTACTCCTAAATATAAAAAAAATTATGTTCCTTCTATCCTAATCGACCTTTAAAAAAAGGCCTCCTTCTTAGTACTACTTGGTCATTTTATTATTGTAAGTTATGCACACAGGTCCCTAATATATTGACCCTAAAGCTGTGTACATTTAGCCATTTCCATTTAGCAGGCACCTTACCTATTTTACATAACAGCTAGCACACTGTTTATGCTTAGTAAAAACTCTTCATACTCTTTCATTTATTTTAGTTAAACAAGTTCTGGCAAGTTTATGAATTGACCCATTTATCATTATAAAATGACCTTCTTTTTCTTCCTAGTAATATTTAAAGTATTTTGTTATAGTCAGCATAGAGTTGGTTCTGTGTTTTGGTTTTGATTTTTTTTCAAATCCACCTGACAATTAATTTGGGGGATATTTAGATTATTTACATTTAAGGTTATTGACATGCTTGGTTTAAGTATATCATCTTGCTATTTATTTTTCATTTGTTTTATTCTTTCTCTCTCTCTCTGCCATTTTAAAATCATAAAATTTTTATGATTCCATTTTAACTCCATTATTGGCTTATTAGCTATAACTCTTTGTTTTACTACTATATTACTAATATGGTTGCTTTGGATTTATAGTATACATTTTTAACTTTTCACAGTGTACCTTCAAGCGATATTGTATCACTTCACATTTTTAAATTTTAAGTAATATATACTTTAATTTCTCCCCTCCTAGCCTTTACACTATTGATATCATACGTTTTATTGTATTAAAAAATATATATTTTTAAAATATATTTTTATTGATTTCAGAGAGAGGAAGGGAGAGGGAGAGAGAGAAACATCAATGATGAGAGAGAATCTTCGATTGGCTGCCTCCTGCATGCCCCCAACTGGGGTTCAAGCCAGCAACCCCAGGCATGTGCCCTGACCAGGAATGGAACCATGATCTCCTGGATCCTAGGTTGATGTTCAACTGCTGAGTCACGCCTGGCCGGGTGTATTAAAATATTTTTAATGTGATACATTTTATATATTTGTTATTTTTTAAAATTTAGCTATACAACGACAATACTAAGATCTGGAAACCTCCTAAGTGCCCATCAGTAGATATGTGGATAAGAAAGCTGTGGGACATTTATACCATGGAATACTATGCAGCTGTAAAAAAGAAGGATCTCTTACCCTTTGGGACAACATGGAGGGAACTGGAGAGTATTATGCTAAGTGAAATAAGCTTGTCAGAGAAAGACAAGTACCACATGATTTCACTTATATGTGGAATGTAATAAACAAAATAAACTGATGAATAAAATAGGTCCAGAAACATAGAAGCATGGAACAGACTGAGGGATCTCAGAGGGAAGGTGGAGGTGGGGAGAAATTAATCAAAGAACCTATATGCTTATGTGAATAACCTATGGACACAGACACTGGTATGGGGAAGGCCTGGGGGTGGGGTGGATGCGGGGTGGGGAGATCAATGGGAGAAAAAGGGGGACGTCTGTAATACTTCCAACAATAAAGATAATTAAAAAAAAAAATTAGCTATACATATGTTATTAACTCTACAACATATTATATTTGTTTAAACATTCAATTATTATGTAAAGTATTTAAATAATGAGAAAAGAAAATTGTATAATTGTAGCTACTATTTCCAGTCTCTTTATTTTTTTTGTTTAGATCCATATTTCCATATGGTATCATTTTTCTTCTGCCTGAATGACTTCCTTAATATTTCTTAAAGCGTGAGTCTGCTGGTGATGAATTCTTTCAGCATTTGTATTTCTCAACAGCATAAGAAGTTTGTGGTTAACATGATTTAGTCTTTCTAATTTAGTCTTTTAAAATTTAGTCGAAAGAGTTTGTATGGCTCACTTAGTGACAATGATTATTTTGCCAACTGGGATTATGTAACAATTTACTATGGGCTTGAAAGTGGAGTGAATACTTATTTATGTTTATATTTGTATTTTTTTCAGCATAATAATGTCTTTTAAAAAAAATATATCTTTATTGATTTCAGAGAGAGGAAGGGAGAAGGGGAGAGAGAGAGAGAGAGAGAGAGAAACATCAATGATGAGAGAGTCATTGATCGGCTGCCTCCTGCACACCCCCGACTGGGGATCGAGCCTGCAACTTGGGCATGTGCCCTGAGCTGGAATTGAACCGCGATCTCCTGGGTCCTAGGTCAATGCTCAACTGCTGAGCTATGCCTGGCAGGGCAGTGTCTTACTTTTTAATTGGAATTGTTTTGTTTGTTTTAGTGCCTGCAATGGGTGAGGCTCTATCCCAGAGCACAGGGACCACCAGCTCCCAGTCCTCATGGAACCTATAATTCAGCCACGGGATCCCACATTCAATGCATCCAGCTCCCAGTCCCCATTTTGTAAGAATTGTGCCTAGATTGCTCCAAGATAACATTTTCCTTTTAAGTCCTTGGGAACCTTTCTGAAAGTGTTTTCAACCTTTATCTAGTCCCTTCTTGAAATTTGGAATTATTGAATTGCTATTTCAGTTTTCATTTAGACTTTTTTGCAATTCCTTAGGTGAAACAATCTTGTACAAAGAATATCAGAAAAGCAGAGAAACGTAACTTGTTTTCACAGAGCATGTTCATAGGGAAACATTTCTTTCTGTCTCACTCACTCACTCACTCACTCACTCACTCACTCACTCACCCTTTGTCATCCATCCACTCCCTGAATGTGCACTGAGCACCTACTATGCACATCAACATTTTGACAGGCATAAGCTAATGTATTTCCAAATGTAGGAAGAAGAGTACTATTCTAGCTTGTTTAGCAAGCAGTCTGACCCTTGGGTTTCTAGGCAGGTGCTGTAACTTAGTACCATCTGGCTTGACCTGTCAATTGTGGCCTCCCAAACATCACAGGCAAATGTTTTAGTTTCCTGTTACCACTTTACAAAGTGCTACCAAGTTAGGGACTTAAAACAACGTAACTTTGTTCTCTTATGGTTCTGGAGGTTGGATGTCCAAAAGGCTAAAGTGAAGGTGTCCACAGGGCTGCATTTCTTTGGGAGGCTTTGGAAGAGAGTCCCTTTCCTTGCCTTTAACTCCTCCTAGAGGCTGCCCACATTCTTTGGCTTGTGGCTACATCACTCTGACCTCTTCTTCTGTCCTCACATCTCCTCTGACTCTCTTGCCTTTCTTTTTCTTGGTAAGGACCCTTGTGATAACATTGGGCCCAGCCAGGTAATCCAGGATAATCTCCCTAGTTTAAAATCAAGTGATTATGGACTTCAGTCACATCCACAAAATATCTTCACACAAAACCTACATTAGTGTTTGATGGATAAGGAGGGCCTATCACTTAGCCGTAAAGCTGCTCATCACATTTACTTAATAATTTTTTAAAAACTTGCTCACTATTAAATATTTATACTGAAAAAGGGAATTTTGATTTACTACATAATGAAAAACCCATGTTGCATTCCATCAACATAAGTATGTCAAAATAAATACCGTGGTCTCACTGTTTACACAAGGAGACGAGCCAGGGTTAGAGAGGTGTTGACAATTCGGCACCAAACTGAGCCTTTCTCCTTGATAGGAAAAGAAGGGTTGAAAGACCTTCAAAAGAACATGACTTAGTCCATACTTAATGAAGCAACTGTGCACCAAATAAAATCCTATTTGCCGGAGATTCTGTTTTAAAGTTCAGGAAGCATTGGCATAATGGTCCCAAATCTAAGCTGTTGAACGAGATAGGCTGAATTTAAGCCCAGAATCTCTCCCTCACTGATTAGCTCTCTGCTGGTACACCATCTCTCTGAATCTATTTCCTTACCTGCCTGACAGTAATAATAAAACCTCCCCCACAGGCCTGTTTGTAGATATTTAAATGAAATAATTCATGTACAGTCCTTGGCATAATGCCCAGCATGTGGTATGTACCTGGAAAATGTCAGTCACTTTTGAAAGCAGGAAGTCACTATTGTAACTCCCATATCAGGACACAGTGTGATATTTTCGGCTGTCTCCTCTCATCATCCTGAAGTTGAAATACTCAGTCTTGACCTAATCTCTTCAATCTCAAGCTGCAGAAACATACCACTGAACCTTTTATTTCGACTATGGAATCCATACCACAGTTCATGAATAAGTGACTTTGGAGACAGGGCACAGAAGTTGAGCCTGGTGGGAACTGCGGGCAATTCCCTGAGCAAAAAGTAGTCAGTACTGGCTGCCGTAATCATCAGATATTTAGGGGTGAGTGCCTACTATGGGTAAAACTTCTTGACAGCTTTGTGTGTGTTATGCTAGGTAGACTTTGCGAGCTTTAGGCTGGCTGTCTGAATACACTTTGAGGGGCCATCCGGATGCTGCAGGTCATGCACAGTCCAGCCACTTTGCAGCTTAGAGGCACCGGCTACAAGGAGTGAAATTATAACTTGTTCAGAATTGTACTCTCCACTTCCCTTTGGTGGCCTATTTGTTCCTCAGTATAATTTGAGGTATTGACTCTGGACCACAAAAATCTAGGTGGTTTTGAGTACCAAACTGTCTTATGAATTACCTTTCTCTCTAACTTCCTGGTAGCCAAGATTAGTAAGTATCATTTAGGATGATAATTGCTGGATTTAAACTACGGAAAGCGTGTTCTTTGATGATAGATGCTCGTGTTTCGTAAATGTTCTGATTTTATGAAACTAGTCTCCTTACCAATAGGTCATAGTGGATATGTATTTTTTTTATGGTTGTAATAGTTTTTTTTTTTTAAATACTTTGTCTGGAAGGGGAAATGCCGGGGAAGGCATATTATTTTGACTCTTTATGGGCACAGATTGTTAAAATCTGGTCATTCTTGAAATCTTAATTAAATGTTGAATTATTGCCAAGTTCTCCTAGTTTTTTAGGAAATGTGAGTTGTGATTATATTATGAATAGAAGTTAAAAGCTAATAATCGAAATTACAGTTGGACTTATTTGAATATGAAGAATATAATTTTTTCAAGCTGTATTTTCATATTCCTTTTAAAATAGCCTGATATAAATGATCCACGTAGGCACACGTCCTTCCTCAGTCTTACGCAATTAAAACAGTATCTTACGGAAGAGCCCTAGTTTGCTGTAGTTACAGTCTTACTTTGGAGACAAAGAAACCACCAAATTGCTTTTCATTGAGGTGAGGCACAGATCCAGGCTTTATGCAGCCTGAAGCTTGTGCAATTCTGGAGTCCCTCTTTGAGACCAAAAAAAAAAAAAATCAAAAAAAAAAATCAAACAATTGATTTTTGCAAACTTTACAAAAATGTGTGACCCTGTAAACACTTTGGTAAGGTCCCCAGGGCTTTAGCTTCATATCCTCTCAGTACATTCACCTCTGACCAAGGAATAGTATTGTAGAAATTTCTGAGAATGTTCCAGTCTCCCTAATTAATGAAAAAGCTCTTTGGCTTTGATCCTTGGGGATGGGCAGTGTTACAAATAATCAATTACCTGCACAAGATGACGAATTACTCCATTATTGACAGAGTTTCCTTATCAAGTTTATCGATGGAAGCACGATACAACAATGGAAAATTCCAACATTTTGCATTCTCCAAAAGAAATAGCCAGAATTCCAAGTAGCTCTTTTAAGAGATGTGGGGAAAATGGAAACCAAGGGTTATACATATCTGAAAGCACTTTTTCCTTCAGTGTAGATTTTTCTCCTAGAGACTTAATAACTAAGAAGATACTGTGCTTGTATTTACATAATTAATTTTTCTCAAAGAATGCTATATTCACATATTAGGTTTAACCAGTGGTTGGAAGTGAAGAAAAAAGAAGAGGGAACCAAGGAGCCTCAACTTAAAATAACTTCTCCATAGCTGGGAAAGAAAAAATTTCCAAACCTTGCTCAGCTCTCCTTGATCAAAAAGAAGAGGACAATACAGACATTTACTGTAGAAAATACAAGCATTCTCTGTAGATAATTCTAGAAGGAGCTTTTCTCCCCAGAGCTCCCTGGCATAGGAAAAGAAGGCCCTTAATTTTCCACTTGGATTATAGCGGATTGGTCTACGAATTTTCCCTTCTCCCAGAGAGTGCACAGTTTAAATGGCCGGATATTTGGTCATGTTTTCTCTCTTTCTTCTTTTTGAAGACGAAGAATGAAATAATTAAGTGGCCAGAAGAAGGAGGAAGGAGAGGAAAGAGGAATAGGTTGTTGGACATTGGAAAAGGAAAATAAGATGAGTTTAGTGAATGGTAAATTCTTCTTACCCACCTCGTTATCTCCTGACACTGTCTTGGGGCCTGGGCACTGGAGAGAAGAAGGCCTGCGGTTTGCCAAGGCGAGTCACACACCCGGCTGGGGCAGGCCTGGCTTCCATGCCCAGTCTGGCAGGAGGGTGCTCACCGTGATTGTGAGGGGGGCTCACTCAGTTAAGGTGCCTTCCCTTAATAATGCGTAAACTATGTGGGTGTCCATAGAACATCAAAAACAGTAAGATGGGTTAACTGGGAATGATGGCACCCATATTAAGTAATTAGTTTATTCCTAATTTAAATTTAATGCACACCTCACCTTTTTTCAACCAAGGACTTGAGGTAGCTCACCAGATGTAAAATATATATATATATATATATATATACACACACACACACATGTAAAAAAAAGTACATTTTTAAAAAGTATAGCTATGGAAAGTAGAGAGGAAGGTTAATAATTGGGGTGGCGGTACTGGGTCGCAATGGAACACATATACCCAGGAGGGCTAGCCTGGGCACTACGACAGGACAATGAATTTGTCTAACCTTCATAGAAACCAAAGTGAAAAGGTGACTATGGTCTGGTAAAAACTTGTGAGTAACCATGAGAGAGTAAGACATTCTCATTTTTCCTGGGAAACAATGCTTTTCCTAACATAAGTCTTACAATGAATTTCTCAAGTGGCTGTGCAGCAAACAATATCCATAGCAAACAAAACAGTGAGTTCCTAAGCCATTTCTGGTGCTGTTGGCTGATGAAGGCCAGCTGAGTTTTCAGAAAGCTGCTGGGAAAGGACAGCTCCACAGGGAGCAGTCCATACTACAGAGAGAACCAGGTCCAGTTTACTAAGCACTTAACCAAAGTATACACATGAAGACAACAAGCTAACAATAATATGTAGTTTAGCACTTGTGCTACTGATTCCTTCTCTGAAAGGTGAAACTGGCTAAGAGAAATGTTTCTACCCGGGTTCGATTCGGGTTTTCTTTTATCTTTGCCTTTGTTCTTTGTAAACTTGATATATAACTGTAAAGAACTTGTTTCTAACTGCTCTGGTTGAGATTTTAAAGGATATTTATTTGGTGCATGTTATTTTCTATAGCTATTTTGTCTCTTCGGACCATGGGTCCTTCATTCCTTCTTGAGATGGTTACTTGTAAAACAGGAGACGGGTGGCATGATTTCAGTGAGGCATTTGATATTCTCATAGACAAGAGAGAGGAATATCATTTGGGTGGCAGATTTGTAGCCAGTTGCATAACTATATGCCAAGGATGTTGACAGATTGGTGGCTGTCATTCTGGAGGGAGGACTGTGTGGTGTGCTGTAAGGGTTAGTCCAGGTGTGGGAAATGCTGAAGGAAGAGCAGCTTTGGGTGGTTGGGAGATGAGCTCAGTTTTGGACATTTGTGTGGGACTTTCAGGTTGAAATGTCCAGTTGACTAACTTGAATTGGGGGAGGAACAGGGGAAGGGAAGGGAAGGGAACAGGAGGGGAGGGGAGGGAAGAGGGGAAAGCTCCGGAGGGGGGCAAGGGAGGCAGGAAATGCCAAAGCCTCTTTCTTTAAGGTCCTCATTAGGGATAATCCTAAAAGTAATGGAAAAGCTGTAAGGTTTTCAAGCTGAGGCGGGACACAATTAGATTTGCATTTGAAGATCTCTGGCTAATCAAAGACCCGTGTCATTTTAAATTTGGGGACCGTTACTGCTTGCCTGTCTGTGTCTGTTAGAAATGGAAAGGACTCTTGCTTGTATAGAAGACTCCAGAGTGGCGAGGCAGACATTTCTATCGCTTGGCAAATCCTGCAGACGAACTACAGTATTTCATGCCTCTAGTAACTCAGGCATGTGGGTTCTCTTGATCTAAATAATGAACCTAAAAACAGTTTGTTTCTGTCATCTCATTGAGTTGGTGTTCTTGGGCTCATTCTTCCATTTTCATTTAATTTCCTCCAAATCTTCAATCCTTGATCACCTACTACTTCTCCTCATAAATCCCTACATATTTAACTGTAAGTAACAGAAAAGCCCAGCCAACAGGAATGTAAACTAGTGCTTCTCAAATTGAAAATACAAATGAGTCAGCTGGGGAATGCATATCCTCGGTTCATCCATTGTAGGGAGATGGTGGGGTCTGAGGTCCTGCATTTCTGACAAGCTCCTTAGTGAAGTGGATTTCCTGGTCTTCAGGCGTCAAAGTCACCTTTATGGGGTGGGGTATGTTCGTCATTTGCATGGCGCTTTGATCTTCCTGGTCTGCCCTTCTTGGTCTCAAGATCCTGGTGCAGCTTCAGACATCCCATCCTCACCTGAGCACATCCGAAGGCAGGAGGCAGTGGTCTGACCAGAGAGATGACAATGAGAGAGCGACTCTCCTCCCATTCTCCTCTCACCAGGGAGGCGGATATTTCTCAGAAGCCCCCCACTTCCCCTTAGAACTGGGCCACACTTGACCCGTCACTGTCAGAGCAGAATGGGATCGATGGACGATGATTGATCTCAAGGGGCTGGACATACTGGTCAACAAGTTGAATTCTGTCTGTAGGAAGAGGGAGGATGGCCCGTGGGGTAGGCAGTTTAGTTTCCGCCAAACCTGGTTTCCAAGCACCACCTTGAGGGAAAAAATATCTTTGCTAACTAGTTTTTGAGCTTCTTTGCATGGCAGTTTTCTCTACGAATGTTCCAGTCCTGTCGTCTGCATATCCTCTTTATTTATTCTGCCCTGTCTTCCTCATACGGTTGCTCTTTTGAAGGTGGCCAGTAACCCCTTTCCTGCTTGCCTCTCTCTGTCTCAGTTGACCACTTTCTCTATCTTCAGTCCTTACCTGAATCCCACCCCCAGGTTTTCACCTGCCCCAAAGACGCTTCTAGCTGCATGTCGCACCAAACCTCTTTTCTCCCAAACTAGTTTATTTCCCCCACTCCCCTTAACTTAGTAGCTGGCATGAAATTCTTCTTGGAATAAGTGTGTATAATGTTTGGTTCTGTTTTGTATATTATTTTGCAGGACGTCAAATGGGAAATTGTGATTCATGCACCAAGAAATGACAGAGATCAGGTACCACGATGAGTTGTGATGAAGACTACAGTGTGGTCGAGGCCTGGTTGGATGATCATTCATACAGAGGGTACAAGAGAGCCAGGTGACTGTCAGGAGGGTTTTGGGAGGAGGATTTTTAGATTGGGCTGGGGCACTGGCATATGCGCCTGGCTGACAGTGCATGGCCAGACTCCCACCTGAGGAAGGTACTGCAACCTGTGGCAGCAGAGCAGAGGGCTATCCTGGGAGGAAATTGTTCGGCCTTTCAACCATGAGCTTTTAAGAGGTATGTGGATCTTGGAGACCATATGTGAATTCTCCAGTGGGAAAGTTGGCCCTGCCTCATTTTAAAGGGATTCTGCCTAAAAGGTCTCACCTAGAGTGTTGATAGGACCCCAACAGCAAGAATCTGTAATCATTGGGCAGAAGGAAAACCAAGATTGAGGTAGTAGTATAAGCAGTTAGAGTGAGTTCATTGCTTGTGTCTTAGGGGGAATGGTCAAGCATTCCCAGTAAGGGACCCCAAAAGTATTTATGAGAGTCAGCTTCAAATATCCCCAGGCCCAGGGAGTGTGATGCCATTTGTCCCAGTACCAGCCCAGGACACTCCTCCCTCCCCACACTGTGGTTCGCAAGCCTGGGGGCAGGGGAAGGGGGTAGGCCCAAGCCCTTTGCCCTGACCTCTGACCACAGAAAACCCTGCCTGGAAAAGGGGACAAGGTTTTAACTACAGATGGTCCCTTAGTTATGATTTTTTGGCTTTACATTGATTCAAAAGCAATCCATGTTCAGTAGAAACCATGTTTGAATTTTGATCTTTTCCAGGGCTAGCTATGTGCTGTAGGAGACTCTCTTAAAGCCGAGCCGTGACAGTGAGCCATGGCTCTCAGTCGGACATGTGATCAGGAGGGTAAGCAGCCGATCCCCCACAGTGCAGCATTAAATGCATTTTCGACTTACGCTATTTTCAACTAACTTACAGTGGGTTTATCAGGATGTAGCCTCAGCGTAAGGTGAGGAGCATCAGTCCTGAATTGAGAGCGCATCTTATCTCTTAAAGTAACAGTAGGGTTTTCTATTACCAGAGAGCTAGCAGAACAGTGATGGGACTGCTTGAGGAGCCGTTCAGGAGGAGAGGGAGAACCACCTCACTGCACAGGTTCTTAAAGGGACCGTGGACCACAAAAAGTAAGTTGCTTTTATGGGTACACTCCAGGAATCCTGTTCATTCAATGTTCTGGTTACATAGAGAGTTTAAGTTCAGTTTCTGGAGCAGTGAAATCATTTTATCAAAAAATTCTATTCACTTTGCCCCAGGGTTACAATTTTACAAAAAATCCTCGCTACCTTTATACTGTATTCATTTTTTTTTTAACAAAATATATCTTTATTGATTTCAGAGAGAGAAAAGAAGAGGGAGAGAGATAGAAACATCAATGATGAGAGAGTCGTTGATCGGCTGCCTCCTGCACGCGCCCGACCGGCGATCGAGCCCACAACCCGGGCATGTGCCCTGACCCGGAATCAAACCCCGATCGCCTGGATCCTAGGTCGAAGCTCAACCGCTGAGCGATGCCCAGCCGGGCTATACTGTATTCATTTCTGTGGCTGAGCCTTATTTCTTTTCAAATCCAGGAGAGTCTAAAGAGATGAGGGTAGATGGGTGGAGAACCAGACTAAACACAGCAGGCTGCTGAAGCAGTTAGTAAATGTTTTGTGTAATAGAGGACATGTATGCAGAATGTATAAAGACCCATTACAACTTAATAATAAAGCCAGTAATTGAACTTTTAAATGGGGCTAAAGATCTGAACAGACATTTCTTCAAGTGTGCGCGACAAATGGCCAATAAGCACATGAAGAGATGCTCAAAATCACTGCGATCAGGGAGATGTAAATCCAAACTACATTGAGACACCACTGTCTGACCACTAGGGTAGCTATAAGTCAAAAAGACAGGCAACAATGAGGATAAGTACTGGTGAGGATGCAGAGAAATTGGAGCCCTCGTACATTGCTGGTGGGAATGTAAAACGGTGCAGCTGCTTTGGAGAAGTCTGACAGTGCTTCAAAAAGTTAAACATAGTTATGATGTAATGCAGTAATTCTACTAGGTGTATGCTCAAGAGAAATGAAACGTACATGTAAAATTGAACAAGAATGTTCATAGCAGTGGTATTTATAGTAGCCAGAAAGTGGAAACGCAAATGTCCATCAATGGATGAACAAAATGTGGTATATCCACACAATGGAATATTATTCAGTCGTAAAAAGGGATCAAAGTACTGATATATAGTACAACATGAACAAACCTTATGCTGAATGAAAGGAGGCAGACTCGAAAGGGCACATATTGTATCATTTCCTTTATATGCAGTATCCAGAAGAGGCAGATACATAGAAACAACAACAACAAAAACCACAAGTGAGTACTAAAGATAATTGTTGGGTTTTTTGGGGCAGGGGGCGGGTAGAGGGTATGCTTGAAATGTTCTAAAATTGATTATGGTGATGTTTATATAACACTGTGAATATATAGTACTAAAGACCGCTGAAATGTACCCTTTAAATAGGTGAATTGTATGGTATATGAATTAAAGATGTTTTCTGTGGTCCACTAGACTGGGAGCCTCATGATGGTAGGGACGGAGCCAGCCAGCTTTGCAGGCATCTCCAGCCAGCACCTCACACACAGGAACTGAACCAATATTTGAGGGAACAACACACTTTTATACTGTTCCTGATGCTTATACAGTGCTTCATAAATTTCACGTTTTTGTTTTCATTGGTAGCAGCAGCTCCTTTGTGCCTCATAACAACCCTGAAGGTGGTCAGAGTGACTATGAGACCATATTCTCCCACAGTGTGAAAAATGATCGGCTGTATAACAGGAGGACCACAAAACACTGTCTACTAAATTTTGTGTGGAGATGCTCTCTCTCAGGCCTGTTTGTCTTGCATTTCTCGTGTGTCTTCCTTCGAGAGGGAATCCACTTTCTAGTGCAATCGGCACTGTTCTGGGACACCCAATTCCCAAACTGCAACCCAACAGTGCAGCAGTTTGGGTCACTTGTGGGGCAGAAACCGAAGAAGCAGAGATTCCTTTTCTGAGCAAACAGCAATAAGGCCAGTGGGACTTCAGCTTCAGGATATTGGACTCAGTCTCCTCAAATACTTCTAACCAGAAGGTTTGAGTTAGTGGGGTGTCCCATGACCATGATCTCAAGAGCACTTAGGTTAACTGTCTTCCAGGCACCAAATTCAGGGGTCTAGATTCCACCCCCCCATCCTGCTCAGATGCTTGGGGGGTGCATTTCAGCGGGGGCTTTTCCAGTTGGAGGGAGAGGGAGCCACTTTAAGAAAAAAATCTCTAACCCCACCATCCAGCCCTCCACAACCCCAAAAGGTTTTTCCTATTGAGAGGACTCCTACTCTGCTACAGAACCCTTGGCTGCCGGACGACTTGATATCCTCTTTTAGATTCCCCAAAGCGCCCAGGAGCCTTGGCCCCCCTTCCAGAGTGGGGTTGGGAGACGTAAGGTGGACCCACGGAGGCCCCGGGACGTTTCCCGTGGGGCGAGGCTTGCGTGACTCACGGGTCCCCGCGGGCGGCCGCGCAGGTGAGCGGCCCACAGGGCTCGCGGCTGCGGTTCCGGCTCCTCCACCTCCGCGGCGCCCGCGCTGCTCCCGGGGACCAGCGAGGATTCGGCCCAACGGCCCGTGGGCTTTGGAGGGAGCGTGGCAGCGACGCGGGAGCCGGGGCCGCGCCCGCCCGGCAGGGTGCGCTCCGGCGCGGGGCCGCCCCCTCCCCGCGGGCGCTGGGCGCGGCGGCTGCGGGCGCCGCAGGTGGTTCCTCGGGCCGGCCCTTTTCTCCTCCCCCTTTCCTTTCTCTCGCCTCCCCTCCCTCTCGCCGGTGTCGGCGGCACTTCCCCCGCTTCCTCCTCCCTCTCCAGTCGGGAGGGAGGGAAGGAGCCGCCGGCTCTTTCCTGCCTCCCTGAAAACTTATGCGGGGCTCCGTCTCCACTCGCCGCCGCGCCCCCCGCCGGGCGCTGCTCCTCGGGCTGCCTCTCGCTGCGCGGCCCGGGCCCCCCGGCGGGTGGGAGGCCGCCGGCGAGCGCCCGGCAGCCGCGGCTCGGGCCGTCCGCAGCTCTTCCCCGCGCCTCCCGGGCCGCCGCGGGCTCCCCTGCCTCGTTGTCCGCCCGCGCGCCCGTCGGTCCGTCCTTCCCGGGCGCTCCGCCTCTCCCAGCGGGCAGCCGCCGCCAGGCGTCCCCTCGGCGCCCCCCGCTGCCCCGGACTTTTCTTTGTGTTGGATGCAGACTCGCGCCCCGCGCCGACGGGGGGCGGCTTAAGGGCTTGGCCGGCCCCGGGCGGCCCCCGGCGCCCCGAGCCCGAGCAGCCTGCCCCGGCCATGCCCTTCCACCAGAGGACCGTGGAGCCCGCGCGGCTGCACCGGCCCGAGGCGGCCGGGGCCGCGGGCGCGCCGCTCTTCCGCTCGCTGGAGCAGGTCAGCTCGCGCGCCCTGGTCTGCCTGCTGGAGCAGCTCGCCGGCCTGTCGCGCTGCGCCGGGGACATCTTCGGGGAGCTCGAGGGCCAGGCGGCCGCACTGGGCCGCCGCACCGCCGGGCTGCGCCGCCGCCTCGACGCCCTGCACGCCGCCGCCGCGCGTTTGGACCACCGCCGAGTGAAAATCCGTGAGTGGCGGGCGGGCCGGGGGAGGGGAGCGAGGCGGGGAGGCGCCCGGACCGCGGCTCCCTCCCGCCCCCTGGCGGCCCCGGGCGGCCCAGGGTGTCGGCTCTCGCTCGGGTGGGGTCGACCTGACCCGCGACCCCGCGGCCGTGCGGGTGGCGGGCGCGCGCAGCCTTCCCCGACTTAGGGATTCCCGGAGGGTGGGGAGTGGGCTGGCCCGTCCCGCAGTCCGTCCAGTGCTTCTCGCGCTGTGGGGGACCGAGAGGAGACCTGGGCTCTGTAGTCGGAGGAGGAGCCCAGGTCCTGGGCAGAGGGTCAGCGGAAGGTAGCCTGTCCCAGAAGCCAGGTGCACAGTATATTTGATCACAGTTCGCGAGGCTTCAGGAGGATGTTTGTAAAACTCTCTGGGGGGGTCTCATCGAGTGTGCTGGCTGCCTGTCCCCTCCCTGCCCACTAGGTACCGGTGTTCTCACCGAACTATAAAAGTGTGCAGACTTTTAGTTCAGGCTTTCCTTTTTTGGTGCTAATTTTTTGGCTCTTACCCTGACCTGCCATCTGTTTGTGACTCAGAGGGCCTTGACCTTGAGTGCGGACTTGGAACGCCATTCATCTTTGTCTGACCTCCCCCAACCCCGAAAATCAAGTCTGAGTCTTGACGTCGTGATCGCTCCAAACACCCGTTTCATTTCAGCAGCTTAACTAGCCCCAGTGAATGAAGTAACTGGAATTTCCTGCTGGCCCAGCGCAGAGAAACTTCCAGCGCGATGACCCTGTGGTTTCTGCCCTTTTTAGTACGTGGACCTGATCGCGATCCTAAGTGTAAAGAGTGGATTGAAGCTGGTTGATGGGTTGCAGGGCAGGAGGGGAGATGCTGGTGTAACCCGCTCGGAGGCTTCAGCGGCTCTGGAGGAAGCACTGGCTCTCAGAACCACTTCATATGCGATCTCGAATGGCTGGTTTTCCGTGCCGTGCCGTAGCCCTACTTGAACCACCTTGCAGCCAGAAGAGCTCGCCTCCACAGCGCTTTAACGCGAGTGAGGTTGCTTGCTAGAATACACCCTTCCACAAGCTGTGAAGTTGTTGTGGGATGGTTTTGCATTTTACAGTTCATCTCTTTGATTGTGCTGCCAACACTTCCTTATAAACTGTAGACAGTTCCCAACCAGGGACAGTGTTCCTGCCCCCAGTTCCAACCAAAAAAAAAAAAAAAGTCAGAGAAAGCAAAACAACATCAAAGTGGTCTCATAAGGTTTTGTTCATAAACAGAACATTTCTGCCTAATGTGGATAATGACCTCATGCATCAGGATAGACTGTCCTAGGGGACGGTCACGATCACGGTGGTAATCACTAGTTGCTTCTATGCATTTTCTGTGTGGAGCGTCTGTGTGGGTGACGGAGAATTCCACCCCTGCGGAATGATGTGACAGGCAGCTCTGCTGGGTAAACTGATCTGTGCTGGGGATGCAGAAACAAGGAAGAACTCCCGAAAGGTCACAGACTCCTTTTGCTAGTTTTGTTTTACGTTTAAACCGATCACCTTTCTCTCTCTGTGTACATATGGACCAATCACCAAAATCCTTCCAGATTCCTAATTAACTAAGGTTGACTTAAGGGACTGTAATAACTCTTTTGAAAACTTTTCACAAGTTTTAAAATCTTTTGAATCTTAAATGACTTTGATTTCTTACCAGAAAACCTGGCTCATCTTTTTTTTTTTTTTATGGTGGAGAAAGGCGGCTTTTATTGAATGTAATTATGCCTGAGAGTAGGAGTGCACATAAAGAGAAGTTGAACTATAAAGACATTAGTTTTTTTGTGTTTTTTCCACCTTCACACACTTTTTATATGCTAAAAAGCAGTGAAACACCTATGCACTCATTTCACTTAGCTTCTGTTAGGATTCTTGTTAAAAGATGCGTCAAACCCTGTACCTGTAAAAGCTACATTTTGAAGTAATTTTGGTACCTTTTGAGGCAGGTCTTCAGAATAACATACTTCATTAGAATGGACATGTAGACTTTTAGATTTGAAGTTGTCTGTAAAGGCCATCTATTTCACAAACTCTTTTAAGATTTTTATTTTTCAACTTCAGTTTACATTCAATATTACTTTGTGTTAGTTTCAGGCGTATATTTCATGAGCTCTTAACAAGAAGAAATTGAGTATGAGAGAGCTGAGGTGATTTGCCCCAGGTTGTGTGCTGAGCGTGGCTCACCTGCCGTCCCATTGCTTATACCTCTTCCCTTTAGGATCGTGTGGAAATGGGGAACTTAAGTTCAAACACAATAAATAGTCCCAAGGACAACTGGCTCTTAATTTCCCCCCTTCTTGTCAGATAAACTTTTTAATGAGTCTCCCAAGGAGCAAATAACAAAACTGAGCAGCTTACAGAAGCCAGAGTGCAGCCAGAGACTGCATATTTCATTCCTAATGGGTTTCTACCAATAGTAAAGGGTGTGAGGGGAGCTATTTAAAAACCTATGGACTTTATCTTTGCAATACAGAAATAACTTTTTAGTCCTGTGGGCCAGTTCTGCTGGTCTCAATGATTCTAAGAAGTATTTCATCAAGTTTGCCATTCCTCAAAATCTCATGGGTGCAAAGTCACTGAAAATACTTTTTTTGGTCATAAATTGAGGAGAAAATGCACATGACTGTTTTTCTCTTCATCCTTAAAGCTCCCCTTAATTCTGTCCCTGAATCCTCAGGCTGGAGATAATGCTCCCATGGCATTCAGCATGGGCATTAGGCATGTACCTCTATCACTGCATTTACTGGCGTGGACCGAAATTGTGTGTTCACTTCTCCTCTCTGCTAGATAGCAAGCTCCTTGAGGTCAACGATGGCCATTACTTTGTTTTTCCAGAGCTCACAACAGTGCCTCAAACTGGATAGCTCAATAGATATTTGAACTAAACTGATGCATAGTTTCTTGGTGCTCAGTGTCAGGAAGAACAACTACCAAAATTTTGGGGAAGGATTACTATACCGACTGCTGCAAATCTGAGCAAGAACAGTGACTTTAAAAACAAAGGAAAATAAGCTTTCTGCCTTCTTAAGGTTTGTGCTTAACCACCACTCCGCTCCTTTCTATAAAAGTCAAACTTACTTTATTTTGTTGACAGTATGTTCTCATTGAAAATAGTGACAGTAGCAGAACTGTGGATAGTTACATCTTGGCTCTGTTAACAATCAAAACAGACTTTGCTATGGAGAAATCAATAGACACCCCACCTGATAGCCCTGTTTGATTTGTTTCTTTTTATAACTAATGATATCCCAGTATTTATATAGTGCTTTTATGGTTGAAAAAATATTTTTCATATTCATTGTTTGACTCAAAAGCCTTGTAAGGTAGTAAGGCCAGGTTGTATTTTATCCGTTTTACAAAAAATTGGAAGTTCTGGAACCAGTAAAAGGCATAATACCGAAGACAGACATCAAGTCTTTTGGTTTCTTGGCCAGAACTCTTTCCACTTTGCCTTAAAAGTACTTCCTGGGTGAATATAAAATGTAATTGTTGGAACAGAATAGGAGAAAAGATGACTTTCCGGCTTTTTTTTCTTACAGTGCCAGAAAAGCAGAATATTTTTCCCCTAGATTCTAGAAGTGTTCCAAGTTCATGGAACTTTGTCTTGTTGTACAACTATAGGGGGCACCATTCACATGTTAGTGTGTGTTAACAGCCCTCCTATAGAGTTGACATGGTTCTCAGCACCTGCACCTGTACGGGATGGCCTTGGGAGAATGTGAGCAATTTTAATGGTGAGATGACTGGTGTTCAAGACAGCTGGTTGGCAGACATTGAATGGACACTCTTTGCATAAACAAGGTATGCGTTTGTGGAGTCTCTGTTAGGCAGACACTGTGGCCTTAATACGTTCTGGGTAGTGCTCAAGCTGCATTGTTCTACCTTACAAGGAACTGTCGCTTGACCCAACCAGAGGGTTGGCTGTCCTGATGTCAGAATATTTGCTTTTGCTTCTTGCTCAGAATGAACCTTCTATGCAAGGTGCTTGTCAGAGTCCTAAAGACAGAGCAGATTTCACTGCAGTTTTAAGAATAGGTTGTGGGTTGTTTTTGTGCCTCCCTGCTGATAAATGTTTGTGTTTCTGGTGAAATTGGCACAAGACTTGCTTTCATTGAAACAGACGGAGTACTATGGAGGATGTTGGTGTGGGAAGATGGTCTACACCCTCCTCTAATCCCTGGAAGTTCCCTAAGTGAGTGAACAGAAACGGACAGCTGAACAGCCACCCCGCAGGTTAAGGAGGCTGTGTGAGATGAAGCAGTGTGCCCCATACTTGCTTGACCTTAAGAATTGCCTGGAACTTGTGTTAAAGTTACAGGTTCCCAGACCCTTCCAAAGTCCTGTTGAGCGAGAGTGTCCAGTCTGTTTAACTAGTGAGGCCACTGTTATTGGAGCTCTCTGGAGCATTGAAATAGACAGGAAAGCCCATTGACTTGAGAATCCGAAGCCTTCAGTCTGGGTTCACCTCTGCCGTTTTCTAATGCAGATTTTGAGCAATTTATTCACCACTTCCAGGCCTTAGTTTCCTCATCAGTAAAATAGAGACTTTGACTAAATTCCCCTTTACTGGCCTTTTCAATTTTGGCATTTTGTAATTCCAATGAAGGGTTACTACTTGATAACAGCAGTAGCTCTGGTGACCTTGTATATATGACTTTGGTCAATAATCCCTCTCTGATTACTATGATTTGGGATTAAAAAAATATATATTTGTCACCTGAAATAAACTTTTCAAGACTATATGGACTCGTTCAGCTCACATTTTATCAACATGGAGCGTCTGGTGTAGAGGAGTTAGTCTTTTTCTAAACAAATCAGTTAGGTACTTGTTTCAAATTTGTTTATTTCCTGCCCGCGATCCATTCTTGACCTCCTCTTCATCTTTAAAAAGTGCTAACGTCATTAGGAAAAATAATTGTTTAAATTCATTACCATATGTCAGATATCCAAAAATTGAGTTATCTTTTTTTTATTTTATTTTAATTACGAGAGTGTATCTTTTAAGCCAAAACATGAATTTACTCGTTGACTCTTGAGTTTTGAAACTATAATTACCTGGTATATAAAGGTACCTACATTTAGGTTGAAATGATTTATCTAGCAATAGTCTGTCTAGTTTTCCTCTATATCAGAGGAAAAGCCACTATTAAAATTTCATCATGAGACTAGCAAATGAAAAAAAAATTGATGAGGTAGAAATAGTTGAGATTCTTTTTTTTTTTTAAATTCGTGAGATATTTACTGAAATAACACATTTAGGGAGAAAACTCAATACAATGCATACATCATTACCAAAAACTGTATGCCATCATACAAAAGATTTAATTTTGGGAAAGCGATTCCTAACTTATGGCAAGTTTTACTTTCAGAAATAAGACCATAAAACAACACAATCTAATTCAGTCTTAAGGGCCGGCATGCTGAGCTAGGAATGCTCTTACTCTTTGTAGAAGCTCCTTCTTTACAGTGTCAGGTGCCAGTGCTCTGCCTTTTGGTGTGATTTCAGCCACCAGGTAGTCAACAGTAACGTGTTCTGGTTCTTTAATTACCTTTACAGTGTGCCTTCAGTTGATCCTTCCAGCCTGAACTTAGTGTTCAGCAACTCTCTCCAGTTTCTGTCAACTTTTGGTGATTTGCTGGCTCTCATCTGTGCATCTGTTCATCTTGCTAACCACCATTACCTACCACACTCTTTGGCTGCCCAGACTTATATTTGAGATTCTTAATATTTTAGAATAAAATTCAGAAATAAAAAATAATGTAGTGTTTTATTCTGGCTGTCATTTTAATATCTTTTAACAATTATATTTTAAACACAAAGTAAAATGGTTTGCACTTAAGTAGGCACCTAGTAGTTGATTTAGTTATTTCATTCTCTTTCTCCTCAAGTTGGTTCATATCCTGGAATGAATTAATTCTGCAGGCTTTGAAGTGCAAAATCAACAGGTTGGTGCCGATGGCTATCTTGCTTTCACTTGTTAACATTTGTTAAGCTGCACTTGAGACAAATGTAGCCACAGAGATGGAACTTCTGATTTTGAGTGAAGGCTCTTCTCAGAAAGGGCGCTGGAGGTCCCAGCCTTAGCCCCTCTCCTTGTGGATTAAGTGACGTGTCTGTGAAAGCATTTAGTATCACTCAGCGACATTACTGATATCAGTGTCTGGGCAGCAATGCAATTCCAGCTTCTGGTTTTGTGTTGCCTAATAACACGAACAGCTAGTGAGCATGTGCTATAGGCCAGGTACTTCAATCTCTGCAACAGCTCTATGAGGTGGGTACTGTTATTACTTTCGTTTGACAGGTGACACAACTAAGAATTCGTTTGCTCGCATTCACAGCTAGTGAATGATAGAGCTGGGATGCGAACCAGGCAGCTTATCTCCTGATCACTCTGTGGCACTGTCTCTTCAAATTATGACATTCTGTGTTCACATGAGGAAAACCAATGCCGAGGAGAAAAGGCAAAAGCCTGTCAAGTATCTGAAGGGGAAAAAATCTTCAGTCTTTGGGTCTTTTCCCTTTTTCTTCTCTTTTTGTTTTGAAACCTCTCAAACTACTAGCAGATGGCCAAGAAATGTGAGGCACGCATCTAAAGTACTTAGCATAGTGCCTGGCTCATAACTACCATACACTTAACGTTTACTGTTGTTTAGATGACAGAGAAGGCTGAGTTAACATCTGTGTGTACACTGACGTCCATATATTGCCACAGATGGCCCAGTCCCAGTGACGCTGCTCGACTGATGCCTGGAAGATGAAAGCTGACCAGACACAGAGGAGAGCCTGTATAGACATACACATAAAAATACTTCTGATTTGAGAACTGGAGAGTTCTGCCCAGAGATCCTAAAATATATCCATAAAGTATTTGTAGTTCCCTACAAGAATGTGTGAAGGGTGGTGGTTTCTTTCTGCCTCAGAGGGGTTTGGCTGGTGAGGGTTGGGGGAGCCAGCCCTTCTCTTGGGACCTTTATGTGGATGTCCTCTTTCTGAAAGTCCCTTTCCCTCCATTTCCTCTACTGCAGGAACTGCAGACCCAGCTCAGCTTCCTAGGTTTCCCACTTAGCTTCCTAGGTTTCCCTTTTGCCTCCGTTGCCCAGGGGGTATCAGAGCCTAAACCCTACTCCTGTCTGATTTCCTGTTTTCACTCGGAGCTGGAGTGGCTCAGCTTAGACTCAGCTTTCCCTGGGCATCTTGGAACTCGGCAACCGTTCACACTATTTCATTCATCCCATGTCTCCCAGTTTCTGAATCATCAGGTGCACTGGGGGCTTGTTTAAAAACAGATCCCCAGAGATTCTGGAGATTCTGGAGATTCTGAGTCAGCAAGCCTGGGGAGAGGCCAGGAACAGGCCTGGAACAGGTACCCTCAGGTGATTCAGATTAACCAAGTTTTGGAAACACCAGTCTGTTGTGTGTGAGGATTCGTGTCCATTGTGGGTGGCAGGACAGTCATCCATTGAGGAAGTATATTTCGGGTTATTCTGCTAGTGCCAAGTTTTACAAGGTGAGTGCAACAGCGTCCTTCCTTCAGGTTCTTTCCAGTTTTGTGTGGATGATTATGTAAATAAATACTTAATAGAATTAACCATCATTTATAACATTTCTAGGAGAAAATCTTTGGAATTCCAAATTCCCAATTTAAATGGGGTTTTTAGAAGATATCTAACTTTTGAGGCCTGATTGTAACTTGGTGGGATAGTGGCAGTTCCACACACGTAAAATACTGATTGTAAATGTTTATAGCATATTTCATCTAAAAATTATATTCTAAAAATCGATGTAATCATTTCTGGAATAAGATCCCCCCTCCTCCCCCACCCCCACCCCCCACGTGGGATGGTGGAAGTTTCCTTCTGTAAGTATTGCTTTATTTTCATTTATTGTTCTGGTTTCACAAGAAATTTCCCCCATGCAGAAAAGCAGTGTCTTGCTTTGGGAGGGTAGAGAGCTGTTTCAGGTGATTCCTGTAGGGAAATCCTCTATTATGCTTTCCTCTGCCCCCCCACCCACACACTTATGATTAAAAGCTGGTAAAGGTGTTATCAGCACTGTGAGGACTGTGTAATAATTGGCTGATTTAAATTTCAATAATTTCAATAACAGGTGGTAAAATATAATGGGGCTTTCTATCTGACAATATTAGATATCCGATAAAATGTTCTGAGGACTCAGAGACCACAATGTGCAGCAAAGGAAATTGAATTAAGCAGGGCTCTGCTATCTATGCATAATCAAATTATGCCTGATTATGTTGGCATCTGAGAACTACAGTTAAAGTGCGCTGCAGTTTCCCAGATGGTGGTCTGGCTGCTGTGACTGCCCTCTCAGCAAGGACACTGCCCTTCATCTCTCAGGATGTGACAGTTGTGCTCACTAGCTAACTGGTGGCATTGGAGCTCCAGGCAGCCTGACTGCACAGCCTGGGTTTCTTCACCTCTACATTATAATCTTAGCATGCATTTCCAGTTAATTTATTGGATAGGCAATACATTTTCATTGTTGAAAAAAAATATAAAAAACTGTGCAGAGAAGGCTCACTTTGCTTCCTCCCCATATAAGCTTTGTCCCCCCCACCCCCAGAGCAACCACTTTTATCAGTTTCTCTGTATTACAGAATTTCTCCATGCTTCATGCGAACATAAAAATGTTAATATGTGCTATGGATTCTCCATCTGTTGTACACAGTTTCTGAATTATCCTTTGCTCTTCTTTATTTGTATGTATTATCCAAAGTGATTATTATTTTTATTTTTTATTAATGAAATCCCAGTTAACTTTTTTTTGTCAGAGAATGCAATGGATTTGGGAAAAATAAGATGTAACATTGAAGTGGATTGTTAATTCAAGTAGTTTCTTACTTTTTTTTATTGCTAATGCTTTGATTTAGCTGTATTTTAAGTGAGTCTCCCAAGGTGGATTAAGCTTTCCTGTATTGAGAAAGGAAAAGAAAGGAGGGACTTCTGTTAAATATCTGTAGTACCACAGTGTAAGTTGTTTCTTTGAAAGCTGGCATTTTCTGCATTTTATCTGTATGTACGCGTGCTGAATGTGAATGACTTCCTGACTCGGGAGGGAGCTGTTACCGATAACAGGGCTGCATTTTACTTGTAGTGTGGAGTGTTTTACTCCGAGCTGGTGACTTCATTAGCTAAATAAGTGTACTGGATCATGAGGTCTGCTTGGTATGTTAATTTCCCCGGGTTGGTTATAACTACCTTGATTGCAATACCAGGCATGCTAGACAGTGCAGTTCCACAGACAGGCATTCGTATGGAGCAGCTGTAGTCATCTGAGTTATCTTTCCCTCTCGGCTGTTACCTTGCTTAAGACTAAAGGCTGGTACTGAATTAGTGTAGACATGACTAAATAAAGCATTATTCATAGGTGTGGACTCAGAAATGTACTCACTGAATTACCCATCCCACAATGTAGTAAGTTTTGTGTAAATAAAAATACATTAAAAAAGCTTTCGGCCCTACAAGGTATGTTATAAAATTGATCTGATTATAAAATTAATGTGTAGTCATAATAATTTCCAAGTCTGTAAAGTGGAGGAAAGAAAAAAAACCTATTATGACCAAAAGAATATCCATTGTCTCCCTTTTTTTGGTTAATATATTGATAGGTATGGATCTATGTATTTTAAGGACAGTAATAGATAACATTTTTAACAGAACGCGAGACAATCTCTCCCTGTATTTAGTTTTGTGTCCCGAATTTTTAAACCTTGTTTATACTGTGAGATTTCCCCCAGGTCGTAGACATTCAGAGGGTGTTTTGAATAGGAGAGGCATTGGATGTATCTCTCTGACAAGCTCTTGTTTTGCTTTGGCTCCCAAGCAAAGTTCTTTCCTTGTTCTCAGGAGTCAGTATGTTCACACAGGAGTTATCAAGTGGACAGAAGTTTGCTATTCTGATGCTTCCTAGGGTTTCTTCTCTGTGTTTAGTTATTTGTGAATCTCAGTTGTGCTTACAAGGTAGTCTAGGAGAAGACTTATGGGAGTTCTATCAATTAGTCCAATAGATTGCGAAATCTTTCATGTTACTCCCATTTTCTGAAAAAATGAGTCATATGTTATATCTAAGGTTGTTTACCCACAGTTTTATGGACAGGCATTCGAATGTATCTTTAGAGCAAACAGATTATTGAGTCAAAAGATAGTTTTCTCATTCCTTCCTTATTGGTACTTTAGTTGAGCAGTATGCCTGTTGTACTAATAAATTATGTTGCTTTTTCCCCCTCTGAATTTACATTTTTCTTTGTCCCTTAGAAAACAAATAAACCCTTCTCTTTCCTTTTCACCAAAATCACAGTCAGACATCTGTCTCAAGGTTTCTCACCTTGGCAGGTGTCCGCTCTTGGCAACATATGGGGCCTGTTTAGATTGAGCTCAACACGATTTAAAAACGAAGGTCTGTCACCTATCTCTTGCTGTAATTGTGGTTCTGTGTTGTGGAAGAATGAGCATGAAGTTTGTCCTTTTATTCTAAAGGTTGGCTGGTTTAATGGAAAAATACATAGTCTATAGAAAAATTGGGGGTCTGGGTAAATTCATCCATTATAATCGTGCAGGAGATGGAGGTGTGAAATGGGGTGGGAGAAATATCTTTGAGTGCCATTAGTACTTTTTACATAATCTAAATATATTGTTTGCAGATTGCAAGGTCTGCTCTATAATGATCTTAATAATAATTTACACTAACATTTATGGGATATTTGTAGCTCACATTTATTGGATAGTTACTATGTGCCAGTTTCATTTAATCCTCATAGAAACTGTATGAGAGACATATTATCACCCCCATTTTACTGATTTTACTGAGTGGCACAGGGAGGTAAAGTCATTTGCCCAAGGTCACACAACTGGAAAGTGGTAGAGCAAAATGTGGTGTAGGTGAGTTCTGTGTTTAAACGCTGTATTTGTAATTGTAATTAAGTTTTGTGAACTTTTAAGTTCATTTTAATATTGAAACGCTTTTTAGTTTGGCTGGGGGTTGATAGGTATTTCCCACTTTATTCTGGTTATTTGAAATCACTGTGCTGCCAACCCAATGGCAGGACCTGTGGAGGCGGATTAGCAGCCCATGTGACAATGCTGTTGTGAATCTAGAGAATTAATAATGTTTGACTGGTTCTTTGAGCTGCACTGATGAAAGGTACTCTAGCCGCCAGATACAGAGTCTTTTTGTTGATACTGCCCATCATTCTGGCCTCTTTTCCTTTGCCAGATAGTCAGATCAATGTCAGAGGATAGGTGACAGAGGAACACATAGAGTTTCTGGCTTATTTTTATTTGATGTTAGGGAAATTATTTTTCTTTTTTCCCTTCCCCTCTCTCTTCAGGCTTGTGGTATTTAAATACTGTGACAGTGTAAAATGTATCTCAAGCTTGTACCTCCAGGACACTGCTTAGTTTACCAGAGATGCAGGATGAGAAGCAGTGAGGAGACTAGCTGGCTGACGCTCCACTCCCTCGATAGTACATTTTTACCTTTATTGATGGAAAATACCTTTAACTACGGGTGCTGGCCAGCAGCACCAGCCAAGACAATTGTGACCCATAACCACGAACTTTAATCTGCAGTTTTAAAGTGTGGTTCCTGGGCCAGCAGCAGCAGCATCTCCTGGGAAGGGCCAGCAATGCAAAGCCTTGGCCCCGCCCCCTGACCTACTAAATCAGAATGGGAGGCAGTGGACTCGGCTGCCTGCCTCTAACAGCCCTCCAGGTGCTTCTGATGCTGAAGTTTGAGAACCGCCGTCTGCAGTACCAGCTGGCCTGAGGCCAGAGGAGTGACTCTGCTAAGAGGCCTGTAGCCTGTGTTGTGCTTTCCCGTGGCTGGGGCTGCCAAAACCAAACCCCCAGAGGGTTCTTTGAAAAGCTTCGGCCTCTGGTCCAGGACAATACAGGTTTATGAACTAATGCTTCATTACCACACAACTAGGAGAGTGTGGCTGTAAGAATCTCTGAATCCCGGCCAGTTTGCGCTTTAGAGGCACACTTGCTGGTGGGCTTCACTGGTTGGAGATGCCTAACCTGGCCCCTGGGTGGTTCATCGTCCTCAGGGCTAAGAGCAGCCTCTCTGCTTTCCCTTTCCCAGGAACTTTAAACAGCATCCAGAGAGCAGGGAGGTGACTCACCACAATCACAGGGTAGGGACATGCATTCTAAACAAAATATGAGGAGAGAGGGAAACCCGTTTCGATATTTTAGTGAGTGCTTCCTGAAAAATGTAACTAGGAAAACTTGAGGCAGACATGGGAAATTTTACTTGTGGATGGGACATAAATGTTTGAAGAAACATGAGAAAAATGCACAAGCGTGAATGTACTGAGTAGTTGGTGTTCTGTTGTTGGTATTGGAATTCTATTTTGCTTTACCCAATATAATTCAGCCTTTCTATTGATTACTTATTTATGTAATCTGTCCATAAAGTAGCTCTTAGTACAGTATAATCCACTATAATTTGGAGTAGTCAAAGTTAATTGAAGCAGGTGGTGAAAGGCAGCAGAGCATAGTGGTTAAAAGACAAGACTTATTAGCCCTGTGACCTTGGATAAATTACCTAACCTCTCTGTGCTTAAGTTTTCTCCTCTGTAAAATGAGCACTGTACTCATGGTGGTTGTGCAGATAAAATGAGATATATAGAACAGTGGCTGGCCCGTAATGAATAATAAACATTCGCTGATAGATACTCTGGAATGACCCTTACTATTTATTAAAACTACTTAACACTTTTTTTTCTGAGTATATTTTTAATTCTAAATGCAAATGAAGTTAAGACATTGGAATAAAGAATTGGAATTAGTCACTTGATTGGATTCTAATAGTGTAGAATTTCCTAATGAGTGTGCTTGTGTTCTGGTTGAGTTTCTAGATGGCTGATGTCAAGTTTGATAATTGGATTTATTACTGGACTTCAGACCATTGTGTTGAACATCATGCTAATCTAGTTATGAAAGTCTAGAATATTGGGTTACCTTTATTCAACGTGTTCTCTGAAAACAGTGTTTTGATTACATCTCTGATATGAGGTTGTTTTGATGTCATTTTCTTCTTTTCAAATTGAGCTCAGATAAAATGAAGTTAGGGGTTTTGGCTTATTGAGTTCCAATGAGATGGTTTTATCACACATGAAATCACTAATTTAGAAACCTGTCAAGTTATAATAATTTGTAAGTTGTTTTGAGTTTGTAATATATTTTCTCTTACAAACCATGTTTCTAAAGCATGACCAGGTGCTTTGGAACCGCTCCCCCCAAAGCCTGTCCATCCTGAAATAGAGATACCCAGATCTCCAGGGTCACAGGGTCTAATCATCACGTAAGAATTTTCTGTAGGGAAGTGGCTGATATGTGACAACTGGGATACCGGATCACATTTTTCTGTCCTCTCTACCCCTTCCCTAAGCTGTGTGATCTGGCTTCATCCTAGCCGGATATGTGAGTAGGAAGCTTTGGAAGCAGGGGATAGGATAGACTCCAGGGTGTGTGAGATGAAGTGCTTTAGGTCCTGTGCTCAGCAGAATCTTGGCTGTGGCCGTTCCTTATAGGTGAGAGCTCCAGGCCAGGTGAGGGAAGGTGAGCAGCCAGCAGCCTGCAAGTTCATGTGAGGCAATTGGCAACCATATGCAGAACATTTATATCTGTTTGTAAGTAGTGGGCTGCTTGTAGTAGTGCCTCTTTTAATTTTTTTCTAGGAGAATTTAAATGAATGAAGGTCAGCAGTTTTATCAGTTTAAAAAACCCCGTTAATTTATTATTATTATTATTTTGCTTTTACTTACCTCTGCTTAATATGGGCATACATTTACATTTTATTTCTGTTCAAAGATTGTGGGTTTAAAAAAACCCAATATGTAAAGCATTACAGATCCTTTCCACGTCCCCTGTGCATTCTCTGTAAAAGGACCTGAATTGTTTATAGAATCCAGCAAGCTTTTGGTCAAGTACATGTTTTTAAATTGTGTTGAACATGCAAAGAAAAGACAGACTTGGGCTTGTTAAAAATCATTCCTGTCAAGTCCCATGTAGCTTCGCATGTCAAACATGACTTGAAAATGTTTTCCCCAAGTGGCCATGTCTTAACAATTTATGTTCTTGAGGGAGTTCCTTGGAAGGAATTAAATTCTGGGAGGTCACATTTTTCTTTCAAGTTCGATTTCCAAAGTGAAAATGAACTTCTGTTTTTCAACTTGAACTTTGAAAAAAATTCAACGAAGAGCTTTTAGAACTGTGCAGTGATTGTGTTCTATGCAACTGGTCTTCCCCATCTCTTTAGCCAGAAATGAACTGTGGCAGTTTTCTTTGTAGCTGTAAAAACGAAGAGAGAAAGGGAAGAAGAGGTAAAAAATGCTGAGTCTGGGAAATTGTTCTAGTCCTTTAAATCTTAGCGACATAAACATCTGTTTGTATTAATGGGCAGGGCCAAATAACAGTAGTTTTTTTTCCTAGTTACATGCTTTCTCCCCCACCCCTCCGGAAATTACTCTGCAAATTCCTCAGACTTTCTCATTGAAAACATATGAATGGTTAAAATTTAATATTTAGCATAATTAGGAAATATACAGTTTTTACAGTGAAATTCCAATCAGAGTGGTATATTTGATTATTCATTTTTTTTCTTGATTATTTGGGCTAATGGAGAAGAGGTAGTAGGAATATTCTAGAAATACTTTTACTATGCGCAGTCTTTGAAAGGAATGTATTTCATGTTTTGAGCCATGATGTAGTACTTTAAGTTGAGCCATGGTGAGTATCTGTTTCAGAGAGGATCGGGAGAGGGTTCTGAATTACTAGTAAGGCCCTTTTGTTCAGATACATCTTGTGCCCCATTTCATACTAGAAACTGACCACACCCCCCCTCAGGTAGCATTGCAGATGTAGATCAGGTTGAAGTTTTCTTCTAATATACTGTAGTTTTTATTTTCCTTGGTTAGAAATAATAAATAC